>NC_137839.1:52594193-54994193 GCF_948465745.1 Chenopodium album
ATATACGTTTTCTAGTGTTTTTGTAGAGTTGGTATTATTTTGTAGGAATTTGTAGAATTATGACAATTTCCGAACTTATTGAGCCATTACAAAGATATTGGAGTTTGATCGTATTTTATGACTGTATATTTTAAGCCCAAGGCAGAGTTAGAGAAATTTAATTTGTTGATTAAGGGCTCGATACGAAAGGAGGTCCAAGATTTTACAAGGTATTATATCACGGACCAAAGAAGTGAAGAAACTTGGGATAATGAATTCTGAAAGCCCAGATCCAAGAACAAAAGGGAGCAGTGAAGCCCAATTCGCAGCCCCAACTGACCGGGCTCGATCGGGCGAGTCTTGGCCCGATCGGGATGATATCATCAGCGCCTACTTCAGATATTTTGGCTTTGTTGAATTGGGCTCATCATTGTACACCGAATTCTTGGAAAGGCTTCTATTTAATTTGTTTCCTTGATTTAGTAGGAAGAGGATTAGAAGTTGACTTGGTCTTCTTTTTCTTTTCCTATATAAGGAGGTAGTACGGGGTAGGGAGTTCGGGTAGTAGTTTAGTTTTTAGTTTTGTCCTTTTCTTAATTTAATTTTTCAATAGTTTTAAATTAGTTTTAGTTTTAGTTTTCTTTTCTCTTTCTCTCTCTAACTCTTTTCTCTCTCCTCTTAAACTCTTAGTATTAATTTCTCTCTCTACAACTCTTGATTTAATTTCAGTAATTTATTTTCTTTATTTGATCATGTCTCCTTTAATTGTTTTGTTTAGTTTCAATTTAATTATGTGCGAGTAGTTTTATTTCTAGGGTTGTGGGGATCCATAAATAATATGAAGGGGTAATTTATTGTTGTTGATTGTCGATGCTAGATTAATTTCCTATTGATTGATTTAATGCTCTGTGACTAGATTTGCGCAGATCTTTTATACATGAGTTTAACAATGTTGATTCGAGATTCGACATATGAGAATTGATGTTTAGGTCTAGTTTCAATAGGCAGGTTAATTTATAAATGGTTAAGTCGAGATTCGAGAGATGAGATTTAATACCGGTAAATTAATTGTGTGATTGTAATACGTAGCGAAAGCCCTTTATGATCTGATTAATGTATGCATTGAGGATTGATTATTATATTTTACCCTGGAATATTATTTATTGGTGAACCTATGCCCTAGGCCTTTTATTCATTGTTTCTCCTCCTACTTTTATTCTTTCCCACTTTTACTCTTCGTAGTTTATTTTCCTTCGATCATTATATTTTGGTTACTTTATAATCTAGATTATATTAATTAATTAGGAATAGAAAGACTCGTTTTTCTGTGGATTCGACCCTACTTCCCTATCTACATTAGCTAGAGGATTTAGGAATTATTTTTGATTAGGGGATACGACTTTACCCTGTCAATCATCAAGGCATGATTAGCCTTGAGCAACAAATGATGAGCATGCAACTTGGCATGCAAAGCTTAATGGAGAACCAGCAGGGTATGTTTTTGCAAACCTAAGCTCTTTATGGTGCGGCCGTGGATAGGGGTGAGGTCACCCCCCCGGTAAACTACCCCTATTGGCCACCCCAACAAGGGCCGGTCCCTGGGTGGCAGGGATCACAACCTACTTGGCCCTATTGGCAAGGGCCCTCCTCCCACAGTGTTCCCTGGGTAGACTACCCGACGGAAACCGGGTACGATTATCGTGCCCCCGGGGGGAGCGATTTTCGGGGTGACCCCAACTATCCATATGTCGATCCTACCCACCCTTCCCCTCTTCAGCTTCCCGCCCCTTTCGACCCGTTGCCTCAAGGGCAACAAGACCTCTTCTGAGGTCACTATGGTTGGCCTCCGGGTTACTCCGGTGGTTGGGACCCACACGGCATCCCTCCGGACGGTTTCTCTTATGACACCGAGGATGATGGAGATGGTGACGAAGCCGGACCTAGTGGCCACTAGCCCCCCTTGTTCTTTATTTCTCCCCTTTGTCCCCTCCCAATGTTTTTAATTTGGCGCACCGCGGACGGTGCATTGTTTTAGTGTGGGGGGTATGTAAGAGACAAAGGGATGTTTTTTTTTATAGTGTGGGGGAAGGCTTGTCTTCATGATAGTGTGGGGGGGGGGATTTCATTGTAGGTGGTAGAGCTCTCATGGTTCGGTTGGCTTTATCATGTCTTGATGTTGATTTATCTGCTTTATTGTGATGATTATGTCCCTGGGTGAATTTGATAAGTGTTTGATAATGAATTTTCAAGTGTTTGTGTAGGTGATGATGCTCCCATGAGGAAAAATCCAAACTCCCGATAGTCCAAACTTCCCTTAATCCAAATTTTTTTTAGTTTATTTTATTTTATTTCTATTTCTTCATTTTGTTTAAATTCTTAGTTTCTTTCTTTGATTTTTAACTTTTATTTTATTTTTGTTTCTTCTCAGTAGTTTCTTTCATTTTGGCTTACTTTTGTAGCTTGGAAATGGAGATAAAGGAAGTCAAAGGGCAATTCGAGCCCCCTCGGTGAGATTGCATAATTTATCTTGTCTTCATTTCAAGCGGCATTTGGTGAGACCTTTCCTCTCTTTTATTTTCTTATTCCTTGGGTGTTTAGCTTAGGTTTATCTTAGGAAGAAGTTGAATGGTTCGAGGATGTTTGCTTTTGGTTCTATGGAACCTGGGATCGTTGATGTTGTTATCGAACGATCACTTGTATGACGATTGGGATTTAATTGAATTATATGCCTCGTATGTGAACCTTTTTTATTTCTTCCTCTTTCTTTTGTTTTGTTTTTCCCTTTTTGTGTTACAAGCATAATTATGACAATTTGAAATGATTTTTTGATGTGTAATTTGCTCACTCTTTTGGATTGGTTTGCCTCGATGTGTCTTTGAATGCTTATCTTCCTAATTGATGAGGGTTTGCATGGTTTGAGAATGCTTTGGGTTGAGTTAGACACATTGTAAGCTAAGGTAGCTCGGTTTAGAACTTTTGAGGACGTTTGAACCCTTAGCTCACGGGAAAGTGGTAAGATGGTGTTGCTCTCTATGGTGGATAGAATTCCCTTGGTTAGTATTTGCTATATTTCTTACCCCGTGTGAGCGTCATTTGTTCTAGCCTTCATCATTCTTGTGAGCGGCACTTAGGATCCTTAACTATGCATGTCTTTATCTTTGTGTTGGCGTCTAGCTCCCAAGATCGTGACCATATAACTCTAGAGGAAGAAGAGGGCATTTCTTCTCATTTTTCTTTGTTTTCTTTGTGTTTTGTTACAAATTTGGTTTGCATTTTTACATTCGCCCTCTTGCTAACCAATTTGAGCCTTATTTACCCTTTCTTGAATTAGCCATATTACAAACTTATCGGCCTATGTTCTACCAACCCTTGTAGTTAGTGAAGCATTGGCTTGTGAGGTTTGAGTTTGATAATGTTGAAATTGAGCAAGAAAGTTGTGTAATTTGATTCAAATAAGGTTTTGAAAGGCTATTTGTAGGCGAAGCTCAAAGTGCGCCTACGTAAAAGCATGTGGTGAATATGCTTGGCAATCATAGGAAGTGGGAATTGACATTACGATTAGGGACAAAGCAAAGTAGGGAGCCGCCAACAAGTTTTTAAGGAACTTGTAAACCGTTCACGGATCATAAAAGGCAACCACGAATAAGGGAAAACGATAGGCAACAACGATTGACCCGTGAAGGTTACACCCCATTCATAATCCATGAGATTACTAACTCCATATGGTTCGGAACCACGAAAGGAGGATCGGGGATGATGGTACGAAGTGAGTCATGGAGTCATATTCGCCCGTATTGGCCTCTACTCGATTCTTATAGTGAAAAGTGATTCCTGCGATCTCAAAGGCATGCAAACAAAATATTCAATTTGCTCCAAACTATTATTATGCTAAATTGGTTGAATATTAATGCAACACATAATTCTAAAATATTTGTGATCACTTAAATTAACAACAAGATTAAAAAGGAACCTAAGCCGGTTGTCCAAATTATCTTATTAGGCGTGATTTTCAATTACATATTCCCTTTAAACATGCAATATAGTGATCAATAATAACAATAGAATAAACATTAATATTGGAAGCAATTTAACCATAATATCATTAGTCAAATAAAATATAAAATAACCTAATCATGATGCTAGCAATATTAAAATAAAATAAGAGTAATTAAATTAATTAATTACTCACATTCCGCGCGTTCCTTTAAATTGCTACATCATGAATAAATTGTTAGTAACTTCAATAAAAATATGAAGAAAATGAAAATTAAATTAAATAAATATAGATTTGATTTGGTCTAAACCCTCAGTTATTTATACCTTTCACGCCTTGGTTTAAAACGGAACCTCGGGTTTAGTATAGAATCCTTGGAGTGCTTAAGGGAAGAATGGTGTAATTAGGAATATAGGTTTAAGGCTTAGAATATGGGAGAGAGAGAAGAGAATGGTTTTTGGTGTAAAAGAGAGAAAGAGAGAAGGATTTGATGATCAATCTTGTTGATGATTGGAAAAAGGGTGATATGACCTCTATTTCTAGAGAAAAAAGAAGGGTCGAAAAAACAAGATAAGATCTGAATTAAATCGGAATAAAACTCGATAGACTGCAGTTTTTGCGGTTTTTGTTTTTATCATACCTTTTGATCCAGAAATTGGAATAAGATGAATAAGATATCGTTGGAAAGCTCTTGAATTCTAATTTCTAACCCAATTAGAATCAGATTAAAATATTTTATAGAATAAAAGATATAGTTGAAATAGTGAGACGGTGTTAGTTTTGGATAGAGTTTGACATTTTATTCATATCTTTTCCGTTATAGCTCGGAATTGATATTATAATATATCATTGGAAAGATAATTTCAAGGGATATCCAACCATATAAAATTTGGATAAAAACTATAAGACACGAAAATAATATCTGTCTATCTTTGAACATCTTTCGATTCGGATAGTTTTATTCAATTTCAAATTCTTTAATCTTATCTTTTCAAAATGGATAACTAAGATCTTTTAGAAACTTATAGAAGTTTCTAATTAATCCTATTTGGTTCAGGAATTGGATTAAATAATTTGGACCCTCCACATGATCATTGGGTCGTAGGTAAGGTGGGCTTAGGTTCGGTTTGGGCTCAGTTTAATATTTTGGCCATAACTTATTCGTTATAACTCGGATTTGGGCTTATAATTTATCGTTGGAAAGATCTTTTCAAGCCCCATCCAACTATTTAATCATTGTTCCAGATAATGGACAAAAATAAACCGGATTAAACTTTTTTATAAAAAGGACACGAAATGAATGATTTTAAAGGACACGAAATGAATGATTTTGGGTTTAAAGGCACGAAAAGAGGAAAATAAGTTATGGTTTGGGGAAATGGGCTAGAAGTTGGGTTGGTTATGCAATGGAAATATGGATTTAAGCACTCCAAAGATTAAATACTCAACCCGACCAATAATGGTGGTAAAAGGTTGTTCATCATCGAGTTTGGTTTTGGGGAGACATTTTTAGGTGTCTACACTATTCATGAAAAGAGTACACAAAAAGGCATGGCAAGAAAGTTGAAAGGACTTGAAACTCATGAAAAAAAAAATGATGAAAAAATGAAAAAAAAATGAAAAATATTGAAGTAATGTGGTGGGTTTGTTTTGAAAGGTTGTGAGTTTGAAGAATAGGTTCAGTTCTTAGGATGTTCTTGAGAGATGTCCACTCTTACGCTTCACTTAGGAATTGCCACCAAAGTTTTCAAATTTTTTCCCAACCATAACCCCTAGCCATGACATTACAACCCTACTTAAGACCCTTGGATTCTAGAGGGGCGTGGTCAAAGAACGGTGGAGGGAGATAGATTTCAACCCTATAGAGAGAGTATGCATAGTTGAGATGTCGGGATGACCTTATGACTCCACATAAAATTTTCTTTTTCCGGTTCCCTCGAGGAACCATGAGGAGCTAGCTAGGGGATGAATTGAAGCTAGTGGAGAGAACGCGGACCGTCTTGGTTGGGGCTAGGGCGGAGAATGAAATCATTAGTTCTCTACGCTTAGCTTAGGTTTGTCTTTTTCAACCTTGAGCATCTTGGAACGTGCCTTCCCTCCTTGAATTGAGAAAGATAAGTATTCTTTGGTGCATCTATTCGCAAATGAGTCCAAATTGAGCATTCCATTACCTTGAGGTTTGATTGGTTTTGCGAAAACCTTGTCATGTTATGTTTGTTGTGTTTGTCTTTTCGTTCCGGTTTTCCTTGCTTGAGGAAAAGCAAGAGGCAAGTGTGTGGGATTTTGATGAGTGGCATTTATTCTACTCTTTTATCCTTTTTCTCTAAGGATTTTCCCCTCATTTGCGCTTGTTTGGCCCTTTTTCTAAGCATTTTTACTTAGTTTTACTTCCTCTTTCCTTTTCTCCCTTATCTTCCCTTCTCTTAGTCTTCTCGCTTTGTTTTCATTTTGATCTCAATGCTTTGGTTTTGTAGGTATTATGTGCCGAAATAAAGAGGATATCAAGAAGCCAAGCTATCTGTTGTGCATGGGGTACTGTGCGGCCTCTGTGTTGGCGCACATGCGAGGCTGTGCGGGCGCGCAGCCCTGTCAGAACCCGCACAGCCAGACTGAAGAAACAGAGCAAAACAAGAGAGTTTGCGCGACCCTATGCGCGACTTGTGTGCGGGCGCACACACCGATGCGCGGGCGCGCAAGACTCATGTGCGGGCGCGCACGGCTGGGTTTGCGATTTATTTGCGCCTTGTTGTCCAAGTCTCTTTCTTTTGGGTGGAGCCACATATATATAGACGGGACTCTTTGTAATAGAAGGAGACTTAGTACTAATTCCATAGAACATTAGCCTAATCTAGAGAGAGAAAATAGATTGTTATTCAAGCTTCCTTTATTGTATTCAACTTTGCTCAAGCTTTAATCTTCCATCAATCAAGCAAGTATCCAAGTTTTCATCTTTCTTCAATCCTTTCTTTAGTAATCTCTTCTCCTTTCCTTTAATATTATTTATTTGTTTTATTGTTACTAATTTTTGTCTATCTTATTAGTTTATCTTGTTGTTATTGATTTTATATATTTCAATCATGTTTTGTTTTGAGTTTCTTGTGTTTATTTCTAGTTTTGATATTATGTTTAATCTCCCTTCTCTAGGCTAAACTTTTAGCTAGGGGAAGGGGATGGAAGATATGATTTGATATTGGATGAATGATGATGGTTGGATTGAACTTATGCCATATATTGATGAAAGACATGATTTTTATTAGCTTGGGATTATTGTTGCACTCTAGTTGATGTTTTCTAGTTTAAATGCATGAAAGTGATTTGAATTAGATTAGGATCACCTCTATTTTAATGATTGCATGAGAATGAGTTATTAAAGTGGAGTTTTTATGGATTGTGTTTCTTTATTCTCGTGATTTGATTGTAACTAATAGGATGCATGATAATGATCCTTATTAAATTAGTGTAGACCACTTTCATTGATTTACCTAGACTATTGCATGAGAATGAATTGTTTAGGTAAAATCTTGTGTTCTTTGGCATGTGATTCATGATAATCATTATTATTCCCCTCTTTCTAATCATATTGGACACCCCCGTATCCCTAGCGTCATTTTCTATTGGTTTTAATCATCATTTTCTTGCTTACTTGTAGTTTTAGTGTTCCAACCAACAAAACCAACAAAACAATCCCCTTTTTACTCTTGCATTAGTGATATTAGATGTTGAACTAGCGTGCTTCCCTAGTGGTTCGACCCTTTACTTGCTACTAACTAGCTTAGTGTAGGTTTAGGTATTATAAATTTCTAATTTGGTTAGGGTTAGTAGTCCCAACAACCTACCTAATCCCGACCATGCTTTCATCATTGAGTCAACAACTGAGATAGCCTAGGATGGGTTAATCCTTACACCTTGAGATATAGTATCAAACAACACTTGACTAAGCTCATTCAACATGCATCTTCAAACTTCGATTCTTTTTTCGCGTATTTCTTTTTCGGGAGAAAGTCGGTACCCTGCACAAAAATGACGGAAAATTTTTGCTTTTTTGCATTTTTTCGAGTCGCATGATCACATTACAATGCACACACGAGTCATGTACACGTTGAGTCATGTCGTGTCATATCACTTTGATTTGAGTCTCACACATGTGTCATTTCATATCGAGTCAAGTTTATACCTTGAGTCGTGTCAAGTCAATGAGTCAAGCAATGCTAAACCTTGGGTCAACCCTAAGATAATTAAAAAGATCAGCAAAGTTCTATAAGACAAAAATAAATACAGGTGCAGAGGAATAGGGAAGACCCTACTTCAATTCTTGGCGCCAGAGATATTTCAGCAGCGACAGAGCTCGAAGCCTCTCAGAAAGATGATTTCGACCTCACGCAGCAATTTCGGGTTCCTTGGTACGCCAGTTAGCCCCTCTAAGCAATTTAACATGATTAGTAGTCGGCTCGATTACAATCGTAGTAAGTGATCGACCTGACGAAAGATCGTCTCACTTAGCTTAAGCGCTTAAAACACTGGCTCATTACAATCGGTTTAAAAGCAAGCACTTAAACGACAATTTTTCCAAAATTGGATTGTCATCCCCAACTGACAATATTTCCAAAAATGGATTGTCGTGCATCTTCTTCAACGACAATTTTTCCAAGATTGGATTGTCATCTCTGGCAAAGTTTTTAAGCGTGGATTGTCGTGCTCCTTCTCTGTTTGGCAATTTTTTCCAAGTTAGGATTGTCATCACTGGCAAGTTTTCCAAGATTGGATTGTCATACACCCAGTTCCCTATGGCAAAATTTCCCAAAGGATTGTTGTAGGACTCTATTCATCATAAATTTCGGCAAAGGTTCCTCAACGTGGATTGTAATTCATTTCAGTAAGTGGCAAATTTTCCCGAAGTGGATTGTCGGTCGACTCTTTTTTGCAAATGTTCCAAGAAGCAGATTGTCAACAGTGGCAATATTTTCCCAAAAGGATTGTCGCATAGCGTTGGCAAATTTTCAAGGTGGGTTGCTTTCAAGAGTTATATTCCAAGATGTGGATTGTCGATCGTAGCAAAATTCTTATGAAAGATTGTTACGAAGCATTGGCAACTTTTCCCAAAAATTGGATTTTGGCAAATTTTCTGAGATATGGATTGTCGCTTCATCGTGGCAAAATTTCCAAGGATGGATTGTTACGAAGCATTGACAACTTTCCCTAAATCGGATTGTCATACATCATACAGGAGTTGTGTTGGCAACTATTCCCAAAGAAAAGAGGGTTGTCATCACAACAAAAGCACTGACATACTGGTTCACAAGCAGCAAAGCGCCGACGTACTGGCATAGCAGCATTAAGGATTAAAAAGCAGTGATCTTTTCGAAGACTATCACAGCGGAAATTGGAGTCATATCAAAAAGAAGCTCTTTGTTCAGAGATGCGTGAACATATCAAAAAGAAGCTCTTTGTTCAGAGATGAGTGAACATCGAAACAACAAGGTGGCGTTCCCTAGATTGTGGAGAGTTGTCACAAACAACTGAGGATTGTTTCAAGAGAAGCAATCTTCGATAGTATTCCCTTGGATGTGGAATATTATCAAAGCGGAAGAGGATCGTTTCAGGCGAAGCAGTCCCATATATTGGAAGCAGTTACAGGCGTAGTGGTTTTCAAGCGGGATGACATTCTCTAGCTTGCAGAAGGTCATCAAAACAAATCGGCGTAGTGCTCGACGGTGCAAGATACGCGTTTCTTAACTCTTTTATCTGTTTAACTAAAGCTAGTTTTGCAGGTATCGGCGTTGCAAGAGTGATTTAGGATCGCAGAACGTTCTGAATCATTCTCCGTCCCTATCGATACTTTGACCTTTGTTTTCAAAACTTGCGTTTCTCCAAACTCAGTCAAAGTGGGGGCTTCTGTAGACACCCATTTGTGTCTCCCCAAAACCAAACCCGGTGATGAGTACCTTTCGCGTCGAATCATAATCGAATGAAGTGAAAGTATGGAAAGTTTAGTGTTGCGGAAAATTTTAATTTCTTTTCTCTTCTCTCTGTTTTTGAAAACTTATTTTAAGAAAACAGCCAATCCAGTTTGGTTGGTCCATGGTATGGGTCCAATAGTAGTGTAATTGGATGGGGCTTGACAAGATCTTTCCAACGATATATTATAAGCCCAATTCCGATAAATATTGAGGAAGTTATGGCCAATTTACTAAACTGGGCCCGGTTTGAGCCTTATGTACGGCCCAATGATCTAGGGGAGGGCCTAATATGATTTATCATTCCTAATGCAATTAGGAATGGTTTTAGTCTTCTAGATTCTTCTAGAAGGTTCTTTTCATTCCTAATTCAATTAGCATTGATAAATTGACTTCTGTTGACTTTTCAGAGTTTTAATTAAAATCAAAGAACATTTTTGAGGAAAAGATACGATTTTATCCTCCTGTACGGCCAAATTTATCTGATTTTAGAAAACGCGTCAAAAACAGGATTGGCGCCTAACGCCAGGCATTGGCGCCTGGCGCTATCGTTGGCGCCTGGCGCCAATCTCGTTTTGCGTGCGCCAGACTCTGTTTTGTTAAATTTATCTTTTTGGCTGATTTTATCTATAAATAACGTATTAAAACTCCGTTTTTGATAACCAAATTTCATCAATTCTTATTTCAATTCACCAATTCTCATCTACATTCATGTACATTCACCTACAATCAGTTTTCATTCATTAATTCTCTCATTCTCTTCTCTAATCATTCATCCTTCTCTTTCTCTTTTCTAAGCTTTGCTTTTTACATACAAAATTCCGCATTCGCAAGATCTAGAAACACCTAGCCATATTCGAAGTTGCCTTCGCCCTAGACGTGAAAGGTTTAATTTCTGAGGGTTTGGTCCCAAATCTCTCTTTCAATTATTTAATTTAATTGTTTGTTTTATTATTTTCCTTGAAGTTACTAACGTGTGTATTTTGTTATTAGAAAGAGGTACGAGGCATCAAAGTAAGTATTTTAATGGTTTTAATTGATATTATGATGTAGAAATCATGTTTAAATTGTTATTATGATATTCTTAGTATCATGTTTAGGGAAAAGGTTATAATATCAAATATGCTTATTATGATTCCTGCGATGCTTCCTATGTTCTTCCTAATATTTATGATTGTTAGTATCATGTTAGGATTAAAGATTTGATTTTTAATTCTTAGTGACATGCTAGGATTTGTTATTTAATTTTGTTAGTATCATGCCTAGGATCTTGCTATTATTATTATGCTTTAATATTAACATGAACATGATTATGATTATAATTGTTATAATTCATGATGATTATGAATATTATTATTATTATTATTATTATTATTATTATTATTTTGATGATGATTATTTTATCTATGATGATATTATGATTATTATTTATGATTATTATTATGACTATTATAATGATTGTTATAATTTATTATGATTATTATGTTGGTTTGATATTTATTGTTATTGCTTGATCACGCCTTTTATGCATGTTTAAAGGGAATTGGTACTTGTAATCACGCTTAATAAGATAATTAATAATCTTGTTAGGGTTAATTTGATTATAATTTCGAGTGATCGCCAATAATAGATTTATTTGTGCATTATATTTAACCAACATAGATAAAAAGGTTTAGGGTTAATCCTATTGATTGCATGTTAATCAGAAAGCGCACATGAATACGATCAGAATAAAGTAGAGGCCTATTATTAGGGAAGGTTCAATCTCTTTTAGGTTGGATTTGTACCTTCATCCCCGAACCCTTATTTGGTTCAAGACCTTATGGAGTTGACGATCTCTTGGATCGTTAAGGGGTGTAACCTTCACCTCGTGAACGGTTTACAAGTTCCTAAAACTTGTTGGCGACTCTTTTGCTCTATCTTCTTCCCTTTTGGACGCCACCTTACTTTAGTGTATGATCACAGTGGGGTTCAAGCTAGGGGTTAACCCTTGAAATTTATTCCCTATAGGTAGAAACGGTTCTTCCAGTCTCGCCACTTGGAGACGTCGTCAACCACCACCATCTAATCCTTAGTGGTGCTAAGGATGAACCAGTCGTCCGTGTGCTTCTCCAGCTTGGTCATGGAGTGCATCTCGCAGAAAACTAAAAAGTCTGGCTTGAAGCCCTTGTGGGTGCACGTCACCAAGTACACAAAAACATTCAACTAGTTGTTCGGCATTAGCTGGAAGAGAGCAATGTTGTATTCGTCCAGGACTGTGCTGATGAAGGGGTGAAGGGGGAAGCGAAGTCCAATGTCTAGGGTGGCCCTATAGACGCTAAAAGCTTTGCTGCGCGACTGCTCGTCCTCCCAGGCTGCCACAGAATGAGACTTCTTTGGCCCCACCAGTTCAAATTCCTCCCTAAGGAGGAGGAATGCCTTGTACTCCTCGAACCCATCATGAAGGTATCCCAAGGCCGTGCTACCCACCTTACAGGTGTACGGGTCCTTAAAATTGTCAATATTGGCGACGTCCTCTTCGGCCGCCGCCTCACCTTCGACCACCTCACCTTCGGCCTCATTTTCTGCCTCCTTGTCCTCTTGGCGAGGGGCAGTTCCAAACTCAGAGGACAGCACTCTGTCCAAATCTGGTGCCTCGGCCGAGCTTCGGCTCCTAGAGCCATGGCCGCCCCTAGCTGAGGGAAACTCTTCAGGCACTAAGCGTCCTTTGCCTTTGTCCTTGATAGTGGCCGCCCTATTTCCCGAAGAAAGGCCACTGCGAGGAGGCAGATCAGACAATTCATTAATGGATATCCTAACCCTTGGCTTGTCCGACCTGCTATGTTGGAGATGGGGTTGTGCAGGAACTGAAACGGACGGACCAGCAGCGTCCGCCCGAGAAAGGGAAGGAGGTTTCTCTTGAGATAGCAACTCGACCGAATCCATGACCGAGTTGGCATATTATGGGGACCTAAGTTCCGGGGTTAGACCAGACGCTCCCGCAGCAAAAGAAACGCCTCGTATTCCTTGGCGCTCTTCAAAAGAAGAAGTTACTTCCATGACCGAGTGATGAGTACCGTGGAAGTGGTTGTATGGGTAGTAGACCCAGTCTCTATGTCTGTACTATTCGGGTCATAAGGGACCCTAGGATTAACCAGACTGTCGTCTAGGTTTCTGGTCGCGTGACGTTTGCGCGTTTGCATCGTCCTTGCCATGTTCGACTGTAGGGACAAAGAAGAATAGGTGGAAGTAAGTTGGTACGCACAAAAAAAAATGGACCACTTCATGAAGGAAACAATTAGTCTCCGTCCACTCTAGACTCCTCTGTCCCAGGCGAACGGCCGGCCTCATGAGGAGAAACGGACAAAGCCGAGTGTTGAGCCAGATTTAAAAACAAAGAAAAAATAATACAAGTAAAGGAGAAGGAAGAGAAAACAGATGGGCTACCTCTGTGTATGTAGAAAACTTGAAAAGTTCTTGAAAGTCTTGAAGGCTAACCAAAAAACTAAAATAATATGTCCAGAAAACTCAATCACACGGCGGAGCTCTCGAAGATTAGGGGAAAAATCACTCTCTCTAAAAAGCTCTGACTTCTCTCTAGAATTCTCAAGATGCTAAAGTGCTAAAATGAGGTTAAACCTCTTCTATTTATAGGCCGAATTTATGGGGGCAAAATGGTAAATCCATGTTTCCCGCCCAGGAATCCGAACGGTTATTTTTTGAAAAAGTTAACTTAGAATTCAAAAAGTTAAAAAGATGGTTCAATTAATTTGGATGGAGAAAGAGACGAACGAGTAACGGTGCGTCCAAATAGACGGCCAAGTGAACGGAATTGAAGTTTTCATCTTGAAAATCCGGGCGTCCAAGCTCTCCTCCGAAAATTTCGGTGGCATGTTTCGTTCGCCTAACTCTCAAACTCAAGCGTCCCCTAGAAGAGCTTCAGGCGGACAAGACAAGTCATCCAGCCCAAGGCGGCCAACCTTGAAGGAGCGGACATGTTTATTCGCCTTCTCAGCTACACGCCTAATCTCCATGTACTCGGATGCATCAAGATGAGTAGAAGATCAGAGGAGGCGGCCTGTAGCATACGAGCCACCCCCTCTAAAGGGCAAATGTTTAGGGTTAAAATACCCCTTACACGTGGTCCAATCCCATAGTGACACGTGGCTGAACCAAAGGGCGACACGTGTCCATATGGGAAGATGACGCATGTCTAATGCTCAAAAAGAGCACCTGAGATAAGAGAAAAGGGCCTTTCTTACATCAGAGCCCAAATCCCAAGAAATACTGTTCAAAGCCGCAAAGCGGCGCCCCCATCCTGCACGTGACACCACCTGATCGCGCAGCCAATCGGGTCACGTAAATATGGGGTACAAACCCTAATGGGGCACAAACTCCCACCCTTGTAAATACCCAAATCATTTATGATGGGAGGGGTGGGTTGTGACATTACATTAAAAAGAGCAATAAATAGCTCCAATTTCTCTCTACTTTCTCCTTCCAGTAAAGGAATATTTGTTCATTTTGTAGGTGTCCGAGTCTCTATTGCCTAAAGAACATGACCAGTGTCCGAGTAAATCCAAAAATCACCCGAAACAGCCCTCTTATCTCTACTGCTCATAAATTTCATTGTTTCGAGACGCTTTTGTTATTGTGTTTCTTTATAAGCCTTGCATATTTTTTTTAATTATTTTTAGGGAATCATATTTTATAATTTGTAATTAATGTTTACTTCAAAAATAACATAAATTTTCTTACAATAGTATATAATGTAGTTTATGTATCAATTTGGAAAAATTGCAATTTTTTTTATTCAAAAAAAGACTATTTGCAGCTGGCGTAGTCCTTAGCCAGCTGAAAATAGTTTTTTTTTTAATTAAAAAAGAATATTAGCAGCTGACCTAGTACTACGCCAGCTGCAAATAAACACTATTAGCAGCTGGCATTATATTACGCCAGCTGTTAATAAACACTATTAGCAACTGGCCTACTACTACGC
This sequence comes from Chenopodium album, assembly GCF_948465745.1. Classification (NCBI taxonomy): domain Eukaryota; kingdom Viridiplantae; phylum Streptophyta; class Magnoliopsida; order Caryophyllales; family Amaranthaceae; genus Chenopodium; species Chenopodium album. The sequence continues at coordinate 52,609,099 of NC_137839.1, forward strand.
CAGTTGCGAATAAATGCTATTAGCAGCGAACAAATGTCAGTTGCAAATAATATTCTTATTTGTAGCCCCCGCAATAGCAGCCCTATGCGCCAACTGCTAAAAGCAAATTTTTGTCGGTTGCTAATAACATTTTCCACTAGTGGTGGTGTGAATCAATATATCGTTATTCTTTATATTACCTTCTTTTCATATTATTTGCAATTATTTGACATAACGTCTGATTAGGAAATGTGGTCTAATCGTTGCTACTCCCTCTGTTTTTAAATACTTGCTCTATTTCTCCATGCACGGAGTTTTAAGAGAAGTTGGTGAAAGTAATAAAATATGGAGGTAGTGGGGTAGAAGGAAGAATAAAAAATTGTAAAAAGAAAAAGTAGTTGAAAGAATTGGAAGAGAGAGAATATGAAATTAATAAAATATGATTTATGTTGGGTCCACTAGGTGATAAAAATGAATTAAGGGCTTGTTCACATTTACTGAACAGAGCTAAACTGAATAGATTAGAGTTGAGCTGAACTGAACTGAACTGAACTAAACTAAACTAAACTGAACTAAGCTGAAATGAATATTTTATGAGAGATAGAAATTAAGAGTTGAACTGAACTGAACTGAACTGATTAGAGCTGAACTGAACTGAATTGAACTGGACTGATTGGAGCTGAACTGAACTGAAATTAAGTAAATGTGAACATACCCTAAATATTATAAAAGATTTCCAAAAAAGGAAATGGAACAAGTATTAAAAAAACGGCCGAAAAAGAAAAGTGGAGTAGGTATTTAAAAACGGAGGTAGTAATAATGTGAAGCAGAGGTAGTAAATTGGTTTAGTTAGGGTTAGAAAAAAAAAATCGAAGAAGTATTGATTAATAATGCAAAATTTCAACTGTCGTCATATTGTCATTATGATACAAATGATATATCCCTAAAAAAACAAAAATATAATTTGAATTTTCTTAAATTATTTCAAAACAAACATTAATTTTTTTTTCTCATTTGTTAGATAATTTAAATAAAGTATTACTATCCAAAGATGATATACAACAAATGTATTTCTTTTTTAGGAATGATAAAATAACCTTAAGGGTTATGGATATATGAAGAATAAACAAGCATTAATTAGACTTATTAATGCGTGTTTTATCATAATTTTCAAACTTATACCATCCCCTCTTTACTTTTAAAAAGTATTAGAAAACACTTATGAATAAAGTGATGATGATTATATCCTATTCGTAAGAAGTTAATTGTTGCCTCGCTCTATACTTTTCTTTGAGTGATTTAACTCTTATAAATAGTGATGGGACAATTATATCCTCTAAATTGTTTGTTTACTTATTTGCCCTCATTAACGTTATTAATTGCTTTTTTTAAAAAACTTTTTAAAAAAGAGTACGGACATTTATACCCCTACAAATCTATAATAAATAAACTAAAGTAACAACTGCTGACATCATATTGTCCACGTGGCAACTTTATAAGAAAAATTTTACCGCCTAAATAAAAATTTGATGTCATTATATTTTCTTTGGTTTCAAATTTGAAATTTAATTTCTCCTCCTGTCAATTTATCTATACTCTTTAATTTATTTATTTTTCTTCTATCACCAACTATTGGTATTTAATACATCTTTCCCTTATGTTTCATCGAGCAAAATACTTTGATGTATATATTTTTTTCTATTTTCCTTTATATATTACAAGTTTAAAATTATTTTTTATTTTCTTAATTAAAATCGTATATTAAAAATCTAACTTTTATGTATATGCTTAAATTTTCATATTCGGTTTGTTCTTCTTCAAAATTAATTTTATAAAATTAGCATTTAAAACTAATGGTTATGTCTCAATAATTTTTCTAATACGTAAGAATACATAAAATATATACCCTATATTTCAGAGAAATCCGTGCATCGCACGGGACTAATCTAGTAATTGTTTACAATTTTTCCCTCATTAATGTTGCAAACAACGGAAAGAACTCATCGAAAATGGTTGGATATGGCGTGTGCATCTCACGTGTTAAACTTTTTTTTTTTTTTACAATTGCAAATGGATCTCACGTGTAAATCACTGCACCATAGTTTTAGTAAATGTATTTAGTATTATGAGTACTTCGATCCTAAGGGACATACATATCTATCGTTAGTAGACTTGTTAATTTTCAATTTGATTGACCCGTTTTTCAAGGTCTTGAACAAAATCTTTTGATTTAGAAATCGATTTAACCTGAACCTGTTAACGCGTAAATTTATGGGTAAAACTCAACTCGTCGGTCCTTTTAAATTTTTTTTTACAACCAATACATTTATTTGAAAATTTATATCTATATATTGCATGAGTTTGATCATTTGACTACCATCTGCGTGACATTGATCGCAGGTAGAAGTAGGTCGTTGGGACTACTAACCCTAACCAAATTAGAAATTTATAATACCTAAACTTACGCTAAACTAGTTAGTGGCAAGTAAAAGGTCGAACCCAAAAGGACTAAGTGTATCAATTTGTGCAAATTAGACTAGTATGAAAGGTTGTGAGATAGAGAGAGATTAAACCAAACACTACTAAGAGCAATTAACTAAAACTAGGGAAAGTGGAATTCAATCACATAATTGTATTAAACAACATCATACAAATAGATGAAAATGACCTCGATTAGGAACATCAACACATTTAACTCACTCTCACACAATTAAGCATGTTAATTATCCTACTAAACTAATTCACTCTCGTGCAACTAGCCTAGCAAAGTTATGGAAGAATTTAAGTCTCTCAACCAACTCACTCTCGCACAATTGATTGAAAGCACAATTAAGAGCATAGAATTGATTAGCTAGAAAGATTCTAATCCATAAAAGCATCACCCATACACAATAATCAAGAAACAATTTCATACTAATCACAATCAATCATTCAATTCATTAATATAACCTTCATCCAATTCCCTAGAACAAGACCTAAGCTAACATAATGAAGAAAGACATGGAAAAACAAGGTAAAATAAGAATAAAAACAAGATTAAACAAACAAACTAATTAATCTACTCAAATCAACAAACAAAAAGCAAAAACTAATAATTAAGCAAAGAAATAAAGATGAGAGAAAGTTAGAAGATGCTCATTGAATAGATGAGAAGAAGTTCCACAAAGTTGCTTCTTCAACCTCTCAAAAACTCCATGGAAATCCAAGCTTTCTCTCTCTACACTACTCCTAAACTAGAGAGAGAAAATCCTAATCTAACCCTAAGAGAGAGAAAATATATTAGGCTAAACTAATCTAATCTATCTCAAATAAAAATGTTGATTGAAAGTTTCTTGAGAAAATAACCCCAAAGGGGTATTTATAATACAAGTTAAATAAAAATAAAATAAAAGAAATTAAAAAGAAATAAAACTAAATAAAACAATTAAAATAACTAAACTAAAAACAAAAAAAACAAAACTACAATAAAATAAAATAAAAGAAAAGGAAAAGGAAAAGGAAAAAGAAAACCCCAAAACCCCTTAACATTCCCACCCAAACCCACGAATCATCAGACCCCTAAACTCCCCTTTCTCGTGGTTGCTCTGATTCTCATCCTCCATTCCATTACTCAGAAGCCGCATGCATCCTCACCCTACATCAAAAATCTTCATCAAGCAAAACTAAATCGCGGCCGTCTGATTTTCATTAAAATCACGTGAAAAGCTCGTGATTGACCCACAATTGCGCGCCCGCACAGGTCGCACAAAGCTACTACCTCAACTCTGATTTTGGACTCCAATTTGTGCGCTTTCTGATAGGGCTGCGCGGCCGCAAATTGGATGCTTTGTGAGTTTGGGTTGCTGTGAGTTGCGTGGCTTAATTGGTGAGTAATTGGGTTGGAGTTTGGTGGTCGATTGTGGGTGAAGGGATGGTGGTTGTTACGGGGGGTGATTGGTGGTTCAGGTGGTTTGGGTGGCTGCGTGGTGGTTGATTGGAGTTGTGGGGTGTTAGTGGTGATTTGGGTGGTTGTTGTTGTTGCGTGAAGTGAGGGAGCAGGGGAATTGGTTGTTGCGGTGGTGTTGGCAATTGAAAAGCTTTGACTTGGACCTTGAACTCGAGCCTACACATAAAAAAACCCAAGGATAAAATTGTGAAACCGAGACAAATAAAATAAAATAAATAAAAAGGAAATAAATAAAATAAAATAGAAAAAGATAAGTAACACTAAACTAATAAAAATAAATAAATAAAAGTAAAATAGAAATAAGAGAAATAAACTAAAACTAACAAAGACATAAAACTATACAAGTAAATAAAATAAACTTAAAACTAATTAAAACTGTGAAAGTAACAGAGAAAAGGAACGAAATAAAATAAATCGAAAGCAAATAAAATATGAAAATAATCTAGAAACTAATTAAAGAAATTAAATTAAAACATACTAAAACTAAGAAATAAACTAGAAACTTTATTAAAAAGAAAATAAGAGAATAAAAGGGAAAATAAACACGAAAATGACTCTAAAACTACTTCCTAAGAGTGACATAAATGTCACTCATCAAATTAAAATAAAATAGAACTAAGTAACCCGAACACACCTACAACCAAAAACCGGGACGAGGATAGAACAAAATATAATAAAATAAAACGAAGTAAAAATAAAGTAAATTAGTAAAACAAAATAAATGACTAAATTAAAACAAATAAGAAAATGTGAGAAACTAGGAACTTATTATATAACAAGAACAAAAAACTTTAAATATAAACATAGAAAATAAGATAAATTAAATAAATTAAGAAACTAAGCTAAAAACTATTAAAAACTACTAAAATACATAAAATAAAGATAAGAGATGAGAATAAGCAAATAATAGAAATAAAGAACAGAATGAGCTAAATTATTGGAAAATAAGTCGGAAAATGACTCAATAAACACCCTAGAAGTGACATAAAAGTCACTTATCAAACTCCCCCAAGCTAACCTTTTGCTCATCCTCGAGCAAATTAACATGAAACACGGGAGAAGGAGAGTGAATTATTCACGCAAGAAAAGCTAAAAATAGAAAGAATATACACTAACTCACTTTCGTAGGAATCACGGTCAATTTTAGCTACTAAAGACAAGCCCTTTTAACCCCTAGATCGCCCTAGAGGACGAGTATGCTCTCGTGAGGGTTTCCTAAGAGCTTAACCCACAACTCTAGACAAAAACCAAGGCAAAACAAAAAGAAAAGAAAACACAAAAAACAAACACAACCAAGACCAACATAACATAGCAAGGTTTAGGAAACCAATCAAGCTCAAAGGCGGAAAATACTCCATTTGGACTAAAAAAGAAGAGACATGCACCAAATAATACTCACCTTTCTCAATACAATGAGGGAAAACACGTTCTAAGATGCTCATGGTTGAGAGAGACAAACCTAAGCTAAGCATAGAGAACTAGAGAATTCATTCTCCGCCCTAGCCCCATCTAAGACGGTCCACATTCTCTCCACTAGCTTCAAATCACCTCCTAGTTAGCTCCTCATGATTCCACAAAGGAACCGGAAAAAGATTCAATTTGTGGAATTAGTGGGTCATCCCGACATCTCAACTATCCACACTCTCTCCATAGAGTTGAAATCTATCTCCCTCCATCGGAATTTGACCTCACCCCTCTAAAGTCTAAGGGTCTTAACTAGTGTTGTAACGTAAGGCAAAGGTTTAAGGCGGGGTAAAAATTTGAAAATTTTGGTGATATTTCCTAAGTGAAGCAAAAGGGTGACCAAACCTCAAAAACAAACTCAATAAATCACCAAACATCAAACAAAAATACCAATAATGCCATCTCCCCCAAACTTACTCAACACCAACATTCCATAAAAAAGAAAACGAAGTAACGCTCCCCCCCCCCCCCAGCTTGAACGAAGCATTGTCCTCAATGCTTAACTTAGGGAAGGAAACGAAACCTACTTTTTCTTATTTTTTTTCTTCTTTTTATTTTTTTTTATGAAAACTTATTTGATGTCCTTTCCTTTTTAACTAAGGACGGCTTATTCTGGGATGCATTTGCTTTATTACACACAATATATACAATTTACTTTCTTGCTTGGTACAAAGAGCATAATACTTTCTCATTTTCATTACAACACAAAACAAACTATCAAACCGAAATGCTTCACAAACTAATGGTTAGGGAAACAAAAGGTCATAAGGCTTGTAATATGGATCATAATCAAGAAAGGTAATAGGCTCAAAGGGTTGGCAAGAGGAGCAAATGCAAAATAAAAACAAAATATGTAACAAAACAAAAAGAAGATAAAGGAAAATAAGAAAATGGTGCCCTTTTCCTCCCCTAGAGCTGCTTGGTCACGAGCTTGGGAGTTAGAGGACAACACAAGGATTAAGATATGCATAGTCAAGGATCCTAAGCACCGCTCAACAAAATTGATGGAGGCTTGAATAATTTAAATCTCACAAGGGATGGGAAGTAAGCAAATACTAACTAAAGAGCTTCAAATCCACTATAAAGAGCAACACCATCTTACCACTTTTCCGTGAACTAAGGGTTTAAACGTCCTCAATAATTCTTAACCTTGCTACCTTAGCTTAAAATTTGTCTATCTCAACTATAAGCACTCTCAAACCATGTAGGCCATCATCAATTAGGAAGAAAAACATTCTTTAGCACATTATCAAAGCAATCAATTCCAAATGCATGAGCGAATTCCAAAACAAATTCATTTAATCTTTCCATAGTCATGTTTTCCACAAAAAAAAAAAAAAAAAAAAAAAAAAAAAAAAAAAAACAAAAGAAAGAGGAAGAAATCAAAAGGTTCACAAACAAGGCATATAAACCAAATAAGTCCCAATCGTCAAACAATTGATCGTTCGATAACAACATCAACGATCCCAGGTTCCATAGAACCAATGCAAACAACCTCGAACCATTCAACTTCTTCCTAAACTAGTCCTAAACTAAGCACTCGAAGAAAGAGTAAAAGAGTAAAAATAAGAAAGGTCTCACCGGGAGGTTAGCTTAAAAGAATTAAGGAGCATAAAATAGAGTTCACCAAATGTCACTCCGCTCCAAACTTCCAAAAAGAAACCTACAAGGCAAGACAAGAAACAAAAGAAAACATTAAAAGAGAACAAAGAAATAAAGCAAAAAGAAAAAGAAAGGAGGGGGAGAAAAAGGGTTAGAAAACCTCCGGGTTGCCTCCCGGGAAGCGGTTGTTTATGGTCTCTAGCTTGACCCTTCACCTCATTCAAGGTGGGTTAAAGAACATCACCCTCATCAACTTGAGGATTAAATCATAGATGCCCCCAAACTTGAGAACTATAACTCCTTGAGGTCTCACATCACCACAAGAAAAAGGAGGGAATGAATCAAGAGCCAATGGTGGCTCATCTTTTCTCTTTTCCTTCTTCTTGTTGATTCTTCTTCTTTTTTCACTCTTCTTTCTTTTCCTTCTAAAAGGGGGATCGAGCTTGGAATCCTCAATATTAGGAAGGGCAACCTCACCTTCCTCAAGAGAGCCTTCAAACCAAGCGGGAACTTCAAGGAAGTCATCATACCTCATTGTCACCTTATCATCACGTGGAGGTAAGCTCTCATTAGCCATCACATCATCGACCACATCAACTCTACATACGTTCACCGCCATAGGGCTCTTCAAAACGACATTCTCAACTAGCCTACAAGGAAAGGGAACCGGGCCTTCAAACTTGTTTGGTTCACTAAAATCAAATGGCTCCTCATTTTGTTCTTGAACCTTCTTCTCAACCACATCATCTACAACCTTTTCCTCCTTGCAAGTTTCGGGTTGATAAGTATGTGAAGGGTTAGCCGATGATTGTAAGGGGAGTTTTGTGGTTAAATGGAGAGAAGAAGTTTTGGCTAGTTGGGAATCAACAACTTCATTGTAAGATTTGATTTCTTGGAATTGTGGAGTGATAGTTTGACGTTGTTGAAGAATTTGGGTTTGTCTGTGGTCGGGTGGGGATTTTTCTTCATGCTCTTGAGGACATAGGTCATGATTTTGATCTTGAGAGTTCTTTACTTGGTTGGAAAGGTAGGAAAATTTTTGGGTTGGTGGATTGAAGAGAGGTCCATCTTGGGGGTAGGAGTTTTCTTGCCTTGGAGGTTGTTGAAGTTGTTGGGGTTGAGCTTGGGTTACAAACTCTTTTTCCCTCAAAGTCAAAACTTCACCATGCTTGAGATTTAACTCTCTACAATAGGATGCATCATGATCCGTCCCACCACAACGAGCATATGAGAAATCAATGATTTGTGAAGGTTTTGAACACAAACCAACACTTGAGTTCAACATGGAAAGACCTTCATTCAAGAGCTCAACTATGTGCTTAAGTTGGCCGACTTTCTCCAACTCATAAAGATCTCCTTGCTTTCCTTGGGACCTTCTTTGGCCTCCCCAAGAATAGCTAGTAGCCACTTCTTCAATTGTAGCTTCAACTTGGCTTTGAGGGATCTTAATCAATTGGCTACCGGCACCCACATCTAGATTGGTCCTTGATATTGGCTCCAAGCCATCATAAAAGAATCTCATGAGCAAATTACGGTTGAATTCATGAGGACATGCTTTAATCAAATCCTTAATCCTTTCCCATGCTTCCTCAAGAGTTTCATCCGGTTCCTGCTCAAAGGAAGCTATCTTCCTCCTCATTTTTGCGGTTTGCTCATCGGAGATGAACCTCTTGAGAAAGGCCTTTGCAACTTCCTTCCATATGGTGAGAGAGTTGGGCTTCAAAAGCTTGAGCCATTTCTTTGCTCTTCCGGTGAGAGATTGCCGAAAGAGATGCATACGAATGTAATCTTGGCTCACTTCATTTGTTTGCATCATTGCACACAACTCAAGGAATCAGTCCAAATGCTCAATGGGGTCTTCACTTACGCCTCCGGAAAATTGCTCAATTTGCACCATCCTAGCATATTGTAGATGGATTGTGTAATTAGTCTCGGTGGTCGGGAGAAGTATACCACTCGTGAGCTCATAGATTTCCGGGTTTCCAAACTCCCTAAAAAGAAGGTCATCCTCTTGTCTTTCCATATCTCACTTTGAATACAAGAAAACTAAGCACACGATTAGCAATGACAAGTAGGATTAAACAAGCAAAATAAAAGAAAGGAAAGCAAATAAAATGACTCTAACAATAGCAAAAATAGACGCTAAACAAGCCGCTTCCCCGGCAACGGCGCCAAAATTTAATCGCAGGTAGAAGTAGGTCGTTGGAACTACTAACCCTAACCAAATTAGAAATTTATAATACCTAAACTTACACTAAACTAGTTAGTGGCAAGTAAAGGGTCGAACCCAAAAGGACTAAGTGTATCAATTTGTGCAAATTAGACAAGTAGGAAAGGTTGTGAGATAGAGAGACATTAAACCAAACACTACTAAGAGCAATTAACTAAAACTAGGGAAAGTGGAATCCAATCACATCAATGTATTAAACAACATCATACAAATAGATGAAAATGACCTCGATTAGGAACATCAACACATTTAACCCACTCTCGCACAATTAAGCATGTTAATTATCCTACTAAACTGATTCACTCTCGTGCAACTAGCCTAGCAAAGGTATAGAAGAATTTAAGGCTCTCAACCAACTCACTCTCGCACAATTGATTGAAAGCACAATTAAGAGCATAGAATCGATTAGCTAGAAAGATTCTAATCCATAAAAGCATCACCCATACACAATAATCAAGAAACAATTTCATACTAATCACAATCAATCATTCAACTCATTAATATAACCTTCATCCAATTCCCTAGAACAAGACCTAAGCTAACATAATGAAGAAAGACATGGAAAAACAAGGTAAAATAAGAATAAAAACAAGATTAAACAAACAAACTAATTAATCTACTCAAATCAACAAACAAAAAACAAAAACTAATAATTAAGCAAAGAAATAAAGATGAGAGAAAGTTAGAAGATGCTCATTGAATAGATGAGAAGAAGTTCCACAAAGTTGCTTCTTCAACCTCTCAAAAACTCCATGGAAATCCAAGCTTTCTCTCTCTACACTACTCCTAAACTAGAGAGAGAAAATCCTAATCTAACCCTAAGAGAGAGAAAATATATTAGGCTAAACTAATCTAATCTATCTCAAACAAAAATGTTGATTGAAAGTTTCTTGAGAAAATAACCCCAAAGGGGTATTTATAATACAAGTTAAATAAAAATAAAATAAAAGAAATTAAAAAGAAATAAAACTAAATAAAACAATTAAAATAACTAAACTAAAAACAAAAAAAAAACAAAACTACAATAAAATAAAATAAAAGAAAAGGAAAAAGAAAACCCCAAAACCCCCTAACATTCCCACCCAAACCCACGAATCATCAGACCCCCAAACTCCCCTTTCTCGTGGTTGCTCTGATTCTCATCCTACATTCCATTACTCAGAAGCCGCATGCATCCTCACCCTTCATCGAAAATCTTCATTAAGCAAAACTAAATCGCGGCCGTCCAATTTTCATTAAAATCACGTGAAAAGCTCGTGATTGACCCACAATTGCGCGCCCGCACAGAAGTCGCGCACAGGTCGCACAAAGCTACTACCTCAACTCTGATTTTGGACTCCAATTTGTGCGCTTTCTGACAGGGCTGCGCGGCCGCGAATTGGCTGCTCTGTGAGTTTGGGTTGCTGTGAGTTGTGTGGCTTAATTGGTGAGTAATTGGGTTGGAGTTTGGTGGTCGATATTGGGTGAAGGGCTGGTGGTTGTTACGAGGGGTGATTGGTGGTTCAGGTGGTTTGGGTGGTTGCGTGGTGGTTGATTGGAGTTGCGGGGTGTTGGTGGTGATTTGGGTGGTTGTTGTTGTTGCGTGAAGTGAGGGAGCAGGGGAATTGGTTGTTGCGGTGGTGTTGGCAATTGAAAAGCTTTGACTTGCACCTTGAACTCGAGCCTACACACAAACAAACCCAAGGATAAAAGTGTGAAACCGAGACAAATAAAATAAAATAAATAAAAAGGAAATAGAAAAAGATAAGTAACACTAAACTAATAAAAATAAATAAATAAAAGTAAAATAGAAATAAGAGAAATAAACTAAAACTAACAAAGAAATAAAACTATACAAGTAAATAAAATAAACTTAAAACTAATTAAAACTATGAAAGTAACAAAGAAAACGAACGAAATAAAATAAATCGAAAGCAAAATAAAATATGAAAATAAACTAGAAACTAATTAAATAAAGAAATTAAATTAAAACATACTAAAACTAAGAAAAAAAACTAGAAACTTTATTAAAAAGAAAATAAGAGAATAAAAGGGAAAATAAACACGAAAATGACTCTAAAACTACTCCTTAAGAGTGACATAAATGTCACTCATCAAATTAAAATAAAATAGAACTAAGTAACCCAAACCCACCTACAACCAAAAACCGACACGAGGATAGAACAAAATATAATAAAATAAAACGAAGTAAAAACAAAATAAAATTAGTAAAACAAAATAAATGACTAAATTAAAACAAATAAGAAAATGTGAGAAACTGGGAACTTATTATATAACAAGAACTAAAAACTTAAAATATAAACATAGAAAATCAAAGAAATTAAATAAATTAAGAAAATAAGCTAAAAACTATTAAAAACTACTAAAATACATAAAATAAAGATAAGAGATGAGAATAAGCAAATAATAGAAATAAAGAACATAATGAGCTAAATTATTGGAAAATAAGCCGAAAAATGACTCAATAAACACCCTAGAAGTGACATAAAAGTCACTTATCAGACATACATTCCTATATCTCATATAACTTTTGCTTAGATCCACACCAACAACCTTCTACACCAATTATCGACCCACGCCAATAGCATCTACATAACCCACATCACCGTCATGCCACGTAGGCCTGACCTCTTCCATTAATTTTGTAATGTTTAAAGGGTTTTTTTATTTATTATTTTATTATCATCACAAAGGTTATAGGGGTGAACATGGTCTAGTTTTGTGCGGTTTGAGTTCAAACAAAACCAAATCGTAAAATACAGTTTAGTCAATTTTTTCAAACCAAACCAAACCATAATAGTATTGAAACCTGACCAAACCAAACCAAATCGTAATAATACGGTTTGGAGCGGTTTGGTTTGCAATTTATGTTGAGAAAAACATTTTATATAATACTAAATTAACTTATAATAAAGTTAAATAATTAGCCCAACGGATTAAATTGTATTACAAATTTACAATAAAAACAACAATTATTATTATTTTTAAATTTTTTTAATATATAATAATTATATTTATTTATTTAAAAATTATATAAATGTTAAAATACGGTTTATTGGTTTACGGTTTGTTTTTGTTTATAAATTTTGAAAAATCAAACCAAACTATAAACCGTATTTACAAAAAATTTAAAACCAAACCATATTTTTATAAACCGTAAACCAAACCAAACTGCTTAAATACGGTTTGGTTTAGTTTGGTTACGGCTGACCAAACTGTGTACAACCCTAACTAGGGTGGCTAACATCGCGCCATAGCTAGCCTTGTTTATGGAGCTTTTTTAGTTGTTGGCTATATTAATGAGGTAAAATATGTAAACAAATATTTCAGGGGTGTATAAATGTTGCACACTATTCTAAATAACATTAACAAACGTAAAAAAAAACTTTACTCCCTCCGTTTTTAAATACTTGCTCTACTTTCCTTTTTCAGTCGTTTTTAAATACTTGCTTCATTTCCTTATTCGGAAATCTTTTACAATATTAATTACTTTCTCTCACCTAATGGACCCACCATTTATCATATTTTATTAATTTCATGTTCTCTACTCGATCTCCTTCAATTCTCACCACTACTTTTGCTTTTTACAACTTTTAATTCTTCCACCTACCCTACTATCTCCATATTTTATTACATTCTCCAATTTCTCCTAAAACTGTACGCATGGAGAAATAGAGCAAGTATCAAACCGGAGGGAGCACATATTAATGAGAGCACACATGCAAATACAAGTACACATTTTGAATGGTATAATTGGCAGCATACTATTCATAAGATCAATCGTGCATTTTTTATAAGGTAGGGATTTTCTATTAGTTAGGAATTCATGTGCTTTGGTGACGATTTAAATTATATAGTAGGCATTTAATGGATATGGGTGTCCATTGTTCGGATTAAAACCAAAATTCAATCCAATTCAAACCGAATTATTGGATCGGATCGGATTGAAATTTTTTAAAAATTCGGATCGAATTGACCATAATTGGATCCAATCCAAACCGAAAACCGAATTTTAAAATTAAGCTCGTATAAATATGTATTTTTTAATTTTTGAAGTTTAGCTCAAATACTTACTACAACATAAAATATATAAAGGGAGACTTTGTATTAATTAATTAATGACTTGATGTTGAACTATATATTTTAATTATGATTTTGAAGACTTGTAATTATATTAAAGCTTTATTTTATTAATTGTATTAAGCACTAAAAAAATATTGTATTACAATTTGGATTTTCGATTCGGATCCAAATAACCAAATTTAAATTCAGATTGGATTGAGAGAGAAATTCAGATCGGATCGGATCAGATTGAAAAATTGAAAATCGAATTATATTTCGAATTGGATCGGATTTGGGCTAAATCCAAACTGAAAACTGAACGGACACCCCTATTATTGGATAAAAATAATATTGTCATATTGTTGAGAATTTCGATTAAAAATTGAAAACAAAACAAAGTAAACTTGAAAAATCATAAATTTTTAAACATTAGCCAAAAATAAATTAAATTAAAGAAAATCTCTAAACCCGTTGAGTTGACCTAAACTCGAAACTTTAGGTTAGGGTTAAGCATTTCTCGACCCGTGAACCAAAGTAACTTGACCCGAAATGACCTGTGACCTGACCCAACCCCGACCCGATTGACAAGCCTAATCATTAGTCATCATCCATAAATTAAACTAAGGTGTTAAAAATTGACCAGACTCAAAAAATTGACCTGAACCGACAAGATCCGAACTCGAACTATACTAAACAATGGATGATATGAGTGGTTCGAAACCTGACTTGAACCTAACTTGATATTAACCAATAACTGATTTGACATGATACTCTATGACCTATACTCAAACCTGCACCTAACCCGACCCGCCAATAATTTAATCCCAAACTAACACCTTACCCGATTGAAATCTAGAATTATTTATAACCTGACACAACCTATTTATTCACCCGACTTCTTTGACCAAATATGTAATTTAAGTGTTTACTGGATCTATTTCTATTCAACTTGGAAGTTTAATTTAGTTTCAATGGTTTAAACAAATATAATTTAACTTTGTCAATCCATTTTTTTTTTTTTGAAGAACAATACTTATTATATATATATATATACGGGGTGATTCCGCTGAAAACAAGGCTTATGCTGAAAACAAGGCTTAAACTGAAAACAACAAATCTCAACCATTCAATATTAGCATAAAAGATCAGACGGTTTAAAAGCCCTAAGAACTTTCCAACCTTACATATAATCAATCTAATCATTTTAAGGTCACTACATACTAAAAATAAGGTAACTTTATCTAAATTGACGACATTTCCATAAAGTCACTGTATATAAAAATAAAGCCACTATATATAAAAATAACGTAACTATATTAATTTTGACGATATGTACACAAAGGTCATTATATACAAAAATAAGGTAATTATATCAAATGTGACAACATTTATATAAAGGTCACTATGTACAAAAATAAAATAATTATATCAAATTTGAGTTTTTAACTCCATTTACATAAAGGTCACTATGTACAGAAATAAGGTAATTATATCGACTTTGAATTTTTTACTGCATTTACATAAAGGTCACTATATACAAAAAGGTCACTATATATATAAATAAGGTAACTACATCAATATTGACAATATTTACATAAAGATTGTTATATAAACAGTAGCTCCGCATTCCCACAGGCCACAACAACCACCACCAACCACCTTCATTCAATCATTCGCCTAGCCAGCCATGTAGTTCATCCACCTCGCACCCTTCAAATCCACAACCAACCTCCGTCATTTCACATGATCAGTTATCACAATAACCACCGCAACATTTGCAGTCACATCTCCATCGGATGCCCACACAGCAGCCACCAATTCGCCACCAGAGCCTGACTCCAAGTCTCCAACATCAACAATTTTACATCCAATAATCAACAATTCAGCCACATGAAGATAAAATTCCACTATTTTCCAGAAATTTTAAACACACACTAGCACATTCAAATTCAACTAAAGAATTACTGATATGCATATAAATTATATGCAAAAATTACAAAATTAAACAATGACACTAGAGTTTCGAACAAAAATCACTCATAAAACCTAATTAACTAAAATCAATCAGAATTAAACAAAGTACCGTTCAAAACTACAACTATGAAAATGAAACTGTAGTTGAAACTCAAATATTCAAATCAAACCGATAATTTCCAAATAAAAAAAAAAAAAAAGGCAAAATTAATCAAACAAAAATCAGAAACAAAAAAGTAAAAAAAAATCACACAAATCCTAAACGAAAAACTTAAGAATCACTCAGAAACAACAGTATGAAGAAATTATGGAATAAAAAAACTCAAAAAAACAATTACTTAAAGATAATTACAAAAATAAAAAACAAAAAAGTAAAAAAAAAATTACACAAATCAAAAACGAAAAACTAAAAAAAAAATCACTAATTGGAGGATAAAATTTCAAGTTCAATCTACTAAATTTCAGAAAGCATTAAGCTAAATTCAGTACCTCAGATCCCAAAAAAAAAAAGTACCTCAGATCAAGCAAGCGATATTACGCAAGTAAAACAAAAATTTATCGAATAACTCATATGATAGTAGGTGTAGAGATGAGAAATTGCCAAAAAATCAAAGTAATTAAAGGTAGATGTGGAAAAGTAGCATGAATTTTGCAGAAGAATTGGGAAATTAGGAGAGAGAAATGAAGAGAGAGAAAATAGAGGAAAGAGAAATGAACATGAAAATGAAGGAGGAGAGAGAAACTATAGACTTTTGCGTGAAAATTGAGTTGAAAAAATCTCATCCGTTAAGATTTGATGAGTAAGTGTCGATTATAATCTAACGACCTCGATTGCCCGTTTTCAGTTTTCAGCCGTATGTTTGTTTTCACGTGATCCACACCCTATATATATAAGTTCAGTATTGGTTTAATAACATGCTAATAACTATTTTTCAAATCATCGAAAGCATAATTATAATACAGGTCTTATTTGATAGGGTTTGATATTAAGCCAACCCAAATTTAACCCCTGAAATTGACCTAAAATTGATGTTTGTCCAATTAACCAGATTATTATACGGTAAAATATGACTCGTACTTAGATTTATCCGCTGTAAACTCGCTCAAAACCCAACACAACAAAACACAAACCCGAAATATCATCCAATTAAAAATTGACTTTAAACAGACCCGACTTGCACTCGAAAGCAAAATAGACTTGACATAATCCAATCCAAACTAGATCCCACCCGAACTTAATCTCGATCGGGAGACTGTATTGACCCAACCTGACCGAACGTGGACATGACTTGAGACTTGACTTAACTTGAACCAAAATAAACCCGAATATTCAAATCAACACCTCTAATTTAACCTCTCAAATCTCGAACATTTCGTTGCTCAATAACGTATAAAACCGGCAGGTAGGGAAATGAAGAATAGACAAGTTGTCCATGTTTAGCTTAAACAAAGGAATGTGTAGGATCCCCATTTGATCACCAACGTTAAGATTTATGTAGAAGGTGTGATTTTATGCATTATCTTAATCATCATCGACAATCAACTTTTTTTAATTTGCATCATCTTTTTTGTAGCACAATGATCATGTATAGCGGAAGATGGTAACAATGTCTCAACATTGTCTATCAATTATTATTTATTTTAACCAAAAGATAATAATAATACCATGTATATAGCTACTACTCTACTAGCTTCTTGGGATTCTAATGTCTTGGTTTGGACCGTCAAAATTATGACTAATTGAATCATTTTAAATCTTTGATAAAGCTTTGTTTTTCTAATAATATTGCCCAAATGCCAAAAGTTTAGGAATTATCTTGTCTCCAACTCTACTACGGACAAGTACAATATATTTTGGATCTCGCACTCTATGAACAAGTACACAAAAGTATATCAACTGATTTAGAAGCATAACACTCCGTTGTTTATGTGAAGGTAAATCAATAATCAAATCAAACAATTTTGAAATATATGACATATTTATTGTATTGGGTGAGCCGGACTCACTTTGGGCCTACCCACCAAGATATAAACGGCCATCATACTTCCTTCCAATTAATCTTCCATTAAATACTTAACACTATTTCTTCCGTTATAATAAGTGATCCATTTGGCTATGACACATTGATATTCTATTTTATATACTCCCCCCGTTTCAAGTTACTCGCAACAAAGGAGGGGATTGTGGACTCCTAGGCAAAAGATCTAAAGCTTGATTATTGAAAAATTAGGGATACACTTAAGTACTAATCCAACCCAAAACCAACACCTAGCACCATCACCAACAATCCACCTACCACCAACAGCTAGCACCACCACCAACACCTACCACCACCAGTCCACCACCAACAGCTAGCACCACCACCAACACCTACCACCACCAGTCCACCACCGAGCACACCCGAAACCACCCAACACCACCACTTAGCACCACGAAACCACCTACCACCACGAAACCAGCAAACACCGAACCCACTACAATCCACCACCACCCACAACCCTGAACTCAACCCACGAATCCGCCACCACCCACAAATCCATCGAACATCGAACCCACTACAACCCACCACCACCCATTACAACCGACGAACACTAACTAAACTCATAATCCAAAATCCGCCACCACGATTCACAACCCATCATCTTCACGAATCCACAACCCATCACGACCCACGAATCCGCCACCAACAACGAATCCATAACCCATCACCACCCACGAACCCAAATTTCGAACCCCACCCACGAACTTAAATTTCGAACCCACCACCACCTCATGTACCCAGATTTCGAACCCAAAACCCACAACCGAGGGCAACCGACAGCGGCGTGATTTCCGGCGAGGTGTTGCGCTCGAATTGAGGGTAGATCGGTGAAGAAAGATAGAGAATTTTTGGGTATGGTGGTGGTGGTGATGGTAGTGGTGGTGGTGGTTGGCAATTGAAAATGATGATGAATTTAGTTGGGAGGGGAATGATTTTGGTAGAAATGATTAAATGTAGCGTTTAAGTTAATGAGATAAAAACAATAGTTTAATTAAGGTATTTAAAAACAAAAATAAGGGTAGTTTTGTAAAATCACCCTTAAAAACTTACTAAAAAAGGACAAAAAATAACTTGTTGCGAGTAATGTGAAACACCTATATTTAGTAATTGTTGCGAGTAATATGAAACGGAGGGAGTAGTATTTTACCCCCCGTCCCTTGGTCATAATTGGTACTCCCTCCGTTTTTAAATACTTGCTCCATTTCTCTTGTACACGCATGCTGATGCTAATCATGCTCATGCTAATCTTTGATCACTAATACCTTTAATTATCAATAAGTATAAATTCTAACAATTGAAAATTAATAATCTATTCATTGAGATGATTCCAACAAGTACCCATAAGACTATATTTTTTTCTTATGTATGAATCACAAATATTAGTCAAAGTAGAATAAATGAATAGTGCAAAAAATAGAAATGGAGCAAGTATTTAAAAACGGAGGGAGTAGTGTTTTTTACTCTTTAGAGCCACTTTTATTACTAATTAGTGTTTTATAGTGTTTTCATAGTTTTGGCTGAATTTTGTAGGAAATTGCACTTTTGGAGCATTTTCCCGGGGTTTATGGTGCGACTAGAGCATTGGAGGGCACGACCACTTTTCATAGCCCAAGGCCGGTTAGAGTCATCGAGCTGGTGATTAAGGGCTCGACATGTGAAATACCAAGCATTGGACACCGAGTGATCAAGCCCCAAAGTGGAAATTCGGAATGGGCCAAGAAGTGAAGCCCAATCCAAGTCCACCAATAGCCGGGCCCGATCGGGCAATCCTTAGCTCGATCGGGCGGCTGGCCAGTTTCAGAACTCAAAGAAAAAGGCGGGCCCGATCAAATTTTGACAGGCTAAAGTCATATCACCCAATCAAAATTAATTCCTAAATCCTCTAACTAATGCAGATAGGGAAGTAGGGTCGAATCCATAAGGAAACTAGTATTTCTATTCCTAATTAATTAAAGCAATCTAAATTATTAAGTAACAAATTATTATTGCGGTGAAAGGAATCTAAACTACGGAGAGTAAAAGTAAGGAAGAATAAGAAAAAGAGAAAATCAATGAATAAAAGACATAGGGCATAGGTTCACCAATAAACAATATTCCAGGGTAAAACATAATAATCAATCATCAATGCATCAATTAATCAGATCATAAAGGGCTTTCGCTACGTATTACAATCACATTATTAATCTACCGGTATTAAATCTCATCTTTCGAATCTCGACTTAACCATTTATAAATTAACCTGCCTATTGAAACTAAGCCTAAATATCAATTATCATCTCTCGAATCTCGAATCAATATTGCTAAACTCATACATAAAGGATCTGTGCAAATCTACTTGCATAACATTAAATCAATCAATAGGAAATTAATTAAGCATTGATAATAAACAACAATAAATTACCCCTTCATATTATTTATGGATCCCCATAAACCCTAGAAATAAAACTACTCACACGTAATTAAATCTAAACTAAGCAAAGCAATTAAAGAAGACATGATGAATAAAAGAAATAAAATTACTGAAATTAATAAAGAAGAAATCGTTACCGAAATTAACAGAAATAACAAGTTGAATCAAGAAAAAAGCATAGAGTTGTAGAAAGAGAAAAAATAAAGCTAAGTAGAGAGAGAAAGTCTAAGAGAAGAGGTATTAAATCTAAACACTAAAGCGTACTTATACAAAACTCCTCTATAATCCTAATTAAAACTAAGTAAATCGCCGAACAAATCCCCTCAGAAACACGGGCCCGATCGAGCGAAGGGCTACCCTATCGAGCTCGCCTTTTTCTTTGACTTCTGAATCTGGCCAGCCGCCCGATCGAGCTAAGGATTGCCCGATCGGGCCCGACTATTGGTTGGACTTGGATTGGGCTTCACTTCTTGGCCCATTCCGAATTTCCACTTTGGGGCTTGATCACTCGGTGCCCAATGCTCGGTATTTCACATGTCGAGCCCTTAATCACGGGCTCGATGATTTTAACCGGCCCTGGGCTATGAAAAGTGGTCGTGCCCTCCAATGCTCGTAGTCGCTCCATAAAATCCCGGGAAAATGCTCCAAAAGTGCAATTTCCTACAAAACTCAGCCAAAACTACAAAAACACTAGAAAACACAAATTAGTAATAAAAGTGGCTCTAAAGAGTCAAAAACACTACCAATTATGACCAAGGGACGGGGGTAAAATACTATATAAAATAGACATATCACACATATGCGTATAAATTTTTGTTTGACTAATAATATATTTATGAGAAGCTATTGCGTGCATACAGACGCACGAACTATTTGCCGCGGGAGGCCTGGCTGATATATTTTACTCGTTGGCTTATATGTTTCATGTGTTGGCTGATATGGTTTTTTGTGTTGGCGAATATATTCCTTTTGTTAGCTGATTTTTTTTTTTCCTTTTGTTGGATGGTATCGGACATAATTTGGCTTATATATTTCTTTAATTAGCTGATATATTTATTTTTTTGGCTGATATGTATGTTTTAATTGTTGGCTTATATGTTTCATTTTGTTGGATGATATATTTATTTTATTGGCTTACCTGTTGCTTTTGTTTGCTAATTGACTTATATGTTCTATTTGTTGGCTGATATACTCTTGTTGTTAGCTGATATACTCCTTTTGTTGATTGATATGTATTTTTTTTAATGTCTTTAATGTTGACTGATACAAAATATTAATTGGCTGATACGTTACTTGTATTAGCTTATGTAGAAAGTATATACAAGTACAAACTATTTTAATTTCATTTTCTCTCCTCTTTCCCCCTTTTCCTCACTTGCTTTTTAGCACATTCACAAAACCAGATAAGCCAAGCCCAAGATTTCTTCTCTCTCCTCTTTCTCCCTCTTCTTTTCTCCTCTTTCTTCCTTTCGCACGCCATTTCTCACGCCAAACATGTAACACCCCCAAATCTCCCTCTACAAAAATACCAGTATAATACGTATAATTATACCGTAGAGATAGACTTGGGTGTATTACCGTCGCGTGATTAAGCAAGGATACTCAATACTTGATAAACAAAACCAATACTTTGCAGCGGAAAACTTCAATACTCTTCTTTTATTAATAATAAACCATAAATAGTAACTATAGTCATGAGTACTCAAAATAAACATAAAGACCAACATTTCTTAATCTAGGTGAAACCATTCTCGGGACTCCAAATGCTCAATCATTGACTCAACCTGAAATTAGTCAACATTGCTTACCATTACGGTAAACAGGGCGAACCAAAACAAAATAAGAAATACGGGTTAGCAAATTATGCTAAGTACGCTAAGTGCAAGATAATGTAAACTCAATTTATTAGCAAACATGCTTTTGAAATCAATTCCATCCATTCCAATAATCAAACCAATAATTCCAAAACCAATTTTAATAATAATAATCAATAGTCAAATTCAATAAAACTAATTCCTCATTAAAATCCAATAATTCTTTTAAAACCAATTCCTCACCCAAGTGTGCACACCCCTCAAGCTAGTCTCCTTATGTTACAAGGCTATTCTTGAGGAAAGACTTGGTCATACAAAGTCCAAAGTCTTATCAAATAAACCAAATCCGCATAGTGGAATTACTAACATGCTTATAAAGCTTTAATAATAATAATTCAATAAATCCTCTTTAAATACAATACTTCTAACTTTTAATAATAATAATTCAAACACCTTTTTATTAATTCCACTTGCTTTCAAAATCAAACCTTTTAAACATGGATAATAATTTTAATTATCCAAAACATGATATAAAATCAATACTCAAATTTACTTATTAAAACCAATTATTTAAACATACTTTTATTTCATAAATCATAATCCAATTCAATATACTTTAATTCAATCATCATAAAATCATTCAAACATGCTAATTCAAACCGATCACTTTCAATGTATTTAGCCACCTAACGTACCTTGATCCTTGCTTAGCAAAACACACCAAAAGAACCTCAAGAATCTTGATCGAACACACCCTACAAATAAATATAACATTAATCAATATAAGGTTAACAAGTAATTAAAAACCCCCAACTATATGTACATGAACCATTTAAATTAATTTCTCATAAAAATCATTAAAAATATAATTTTATATAATTAAAACTACTCATAATAATAATTTATAAACCCCCCATAATTGAATAAGAGAAGAGAAGAAGAAAAGATAAGAAACCAAGGAAAAGAGAAGAATTGGATTTGCATTGGAAAGAATAGGCAGAACTTGCAGAGGCTATAACTCCTTTGACATAACTGCGAATTGGGTGATTCTTGAGCATAACCTCAAGGATTTTTTGAGAGGAACAATCTTCTGTGAAACATCAATACCCTAAAAACTGATCAAAAGTGCTCGCAAATTGGCTTCAAAGATAAATGGGATGATTTGTGTAAAAAGAGGAGAAGAAAAGTAGAGAATTGGTGTGAAGAATGTGAGAGGTATGGAGGGGAATTTATAGGCTAGCTCATGCAAGAATTATGGCAAGAGAATGTGGGAAGAATTATGGAAAGTAGGGTTTATGGAATTACTTTGAGAAGTGAATGAAAGAAATATGGAAGGTTTTGATATTAAGGTGATTGTGCAAAATAAAAATATGGAAGGTGTATAGTCATGAAAAGTAATATGGCAATTGGAATTACTTGGGGAATAATCAAGATGAATAAAAGGCAAGAAAATATGATGATCAAATATTAAGAAGATGGAAAAATAGAATTAAGGAAAATAAGAGATTTTGGGAGATAATTAAAAATACAATTTACCAAAATAAATCTCCCCAAAATAATACAAGAGGGCCAAAAATCTTGAGCTTTCCATAGCTCAGATTTTCTGATTCCC
Organism: Chenopodium album; assembly: GCF_948465745.1. NCBI lineage: Eukaryota > Viridiplantae > Streptophyta > Magnoliopsida > Caryophyllales > Amaranthaceae > Chenopodium > Chenopodium album. The sequence continues at coordinate 52,632,234 of NC_137839.1, forward strand.
TTAATAGTATAAAAGGAAGATTTTTGCTCGGTTTAAGGAATAAAAATAATTGTGTAAATAATATAGAATAATTAATTAAATAAGTAATTAATTGAATATCAATTATTCACCAATAATTAACCAAGAAAATCAGATTTTCTATACATAGAAAATCCGAATTTCCTAGCTAAATAAATGGAAATTTTCGGCCATTTAATATAATTAATAGAATATAATTTTGCTTTGATTAAAATACCGAAATATATAAATAATCCGGTTTTTTAAATAAGATAAATGAATAATAAATCTTATCCAAAATAATAATTAGATTTTGAAATATTTTTGGCACCAAAATTCAAATATTGTTTTGGCTTCAAATAATAAATTTACTAAAATACCCTTTTTTATAAAATAATTCATAATTAATTAATTAGAAAATACGAATGAAAATGCGGGGTATTACAAAACACCAGCCTTTCTTTCTCACGCCACCACCCAAGACCTAACAAAATACGACCCTAACCTCACATAACCACCCTAGCTAAACAAAACCCACCCAGCCAGGGAAACAACCCACGCACCACCGAACCCATCTTACCACCGAATCCACTTACCCACCATTAAACCCACACATCCACCACCTAAAAAAGGCCCTAAATGCGATTACCCGTCAGATCTACTAGCGTTGGAATTCGCATCTCCAATTAAAACTCCACCAAATCAAACCTCCACCTAATCGCACCAGTGTAGCGAACCAGCACCACCGACTGAAGCAGGCCATGCCCATTATTTTCGGCAATAGTAGCGGGAGCAGAAATCACAGTGGCCCGATCTTCCATGTCCAAATTGCCTCCAAGTAAATCACAAATTGGTTGAATAAAGAAGAAAGATGAGAGAGAAAGGTTCACTTTTGTGATTTTAGGGAGAAGTAAAGTGAAATAGCGGAAAATGGAGAATGGCAGCATAAACACTTGGGTGCGGGTGGACGCACCCAATAGTTTGCATATATTTATAATAATTTATTTATTAAGATAATATCAATAAGTACCCACAAGATTATATTTTATTTTTATGTGTAAATCACAAATATTAATTAAAAGGGTAATGCTGCATGTAGTCCTTAGGGTTGCATATAAACATTAAATATATTTTGGGTATTTTTTTCCCTCGGGAGAGTTACAACTCGAAGACTGGTGAACGCGGCCTGTACCTGCAACACAGCGGAGACTCCGGGTGGTTGGAACTCCGCCTCCGACGATCAAGTTAGTACTTGAGTGAGAGTAGGAAAAGGTGCGAAAATTAAGGTGAGATCTTCTCAGATTCCGAGATCAGGTGTTTCTCTGATGTAAGAGAATGTAGGGTATGCTGTAATAAATTTTAGGTGCCCCCAAAATAGGGGAAACCTCCCTATTTATAGGGTCATCGGGAAATGTGCCCCTGATTAGGTCATTCTGACCTAATTCTGTTGGGCTACGCTGAATTACAGCTTTCTCGGGATTTGGGCCCTTAAAGGCCGCCTTTTCTCCCAGGTTCTGGGAGTGACACGTGTCAAATGGGGATTGGTCCAATTTGGACTGATCGGGGTATGACATGTGTCACAATTTGGTTGGCCCACGTGGCATGGGTAAAATTACCCAAAACAAAATACACTTTTGAAAATTGTATAAAATTAGGAACTCATGACAAAAATACGAATAAATCAGAGTAATTGGTGTGTTTTTGTCATAATTTTCTAAATTAAACAATTTTCTAGCATGTGGATAAAGCTTATATGTATCCCGGCCTAAAGGCTATGCATAGTATTTTTCTTAATTTAATAGGTCAAGTGAATTTTCAAAAAGTGCTAATTGACATATGAATCTAACTTCATCATATTCCAGCGGGACTAAGTCTCTAGTGTATTAATCCTAAGTCTTTTAGGTACACTAATTTCTTTTAAAAGATTTTTCAATCCCACTTTCGGAGAAATTAAGTTTTAATTATTAAAGGACTAATTTTGATGGATATTAATTTTGATGGATATTAATGTATTGAAATACATTGGTTGATTCATGTTTGAGAAATGATTTAATGTTTTGTTATTAGTATTCTTTAAATTTATTTGAACAATTGTTGCAAATTTGTAGCATTGAGCTCCCAATTTATGATGGAGAAGCTATTGCGTTCGCACACAAATTTCCGTGCGATTGGCTTGGCTTATATGTTTTATTTGTTGGCAGATATGTTTCATTTGTTGGTTGATATGGTTTTTGTTTTGACTAATATATTCTTTTTGTTGGCTTATTATTTTTTTTTAATTCTTTTATTGGCTGGTATCAGACATCATTTGATTTATATGTTTTTTTAGTTGGCTGATATATTTATTTTGTTGGATAATATGTATATTTTAATTGTTATTTTATATGTTTTATTTTTTGGCTTATATATTTATTTTGTTGGCTTACCTGTTGCCTTTGTTTGCTGATTTCATCCTTTTATTGACTGATATGATTCATTTGTTGGCTGATATTGGCTGCTAAGTAGATGTTGTTGGCTGATACGTTTTTTTTTTTTTATTAATGTCAGATATATTTATGATGTTTATTGATATCATACATCAATTGGCTGATATGTTCCTTTCAATGGCGAATATGAATAATGTATCAGCTAAGAACCCAAAATGTATTAGCCAACAACCAAAATTGTATAAGCTAACTATTCAAAATCTATAAGCGAACAGCCCAAAATAAGGCCATACATTATTTTTATTTCATTCTCTCTCCTCTTTCCCCTCTTCCTCTCTTTCTCTTTCACGTGAAAATTGGAACAAATCCTCACAAATTCCCTCACTCCTTCAATTTTTTCCTCACTTCCCCCTAATTTCCTCCTCCATCGCACCCACCAACCCACTACACCTACCGACCGAACCCACCAGCTGAAAACCTGCAACCTCCACCAAATCGCATCTCCAAATCAAATCTAGGGTTTCAATTGTCGTCGTCTTCATTGTCATTATTGTCATTCACCATTTCCATCATCGTCATCGTCCTCTTCATCGTCATCGTCATCATCGTGTTCGAAGACCGGACGCACAAACACTTGGGTGCATGCGGGTCCCTGCACCCAATAGTTTGCGGTAATGATGTTGTCTTTGATCCGATATAATAATCCCTCCGTTTTTAAATACTTGCCCCATTTCTCTTGGACACGTAAGCCGATTCCAATTTTTTATCAATAATATCTTTAGTTATCAATAAGTATAGATTCTAACAATTGAAAATTAATAATCTATTCATTGAGATGATTCTAACAAGTACCCACAAGACTGTATTTTTTTCTTATTTATAAATCACAAAAGTCAAAGTAGCACAAATGAATAATGCAAAAAGTAGAAATGGAGCAAGTATTTAACAGTGGAGGGAGTACAAGTTTATCATCTAGATTAATATTACTACATTCATCCCTAACTTTGTCCTCATTTAACTTCACGGTTTTGAATACGAAGTATACATCTTTACTTGCATACGCATAAAAATTATAAGAGCTTGATATTAATATATTTATATATGGCCTAAATTAGCACTATTTATGGGTAAAATCATTTATAATAAAATCGCTAACATCATTAACTTATTTTTATCATTATGATAAACTAAAACTCTCTCCTTTGATTATTGCATTATTTTTTAGATTGTTGGTACAAACTATTAAATTGTCGATTAAAGCTACTCCCTTGAATTATTTATTTATTCTTTTTTATATAATTCTTGAGATTTGATGTGTTCAACTTATAAACATTTTGACCATAGAAACTCGTTTAAGACAATCACTATTATAAACATGAAAATATTATTATATGATTTCGTTACATTCAACTTGAAATATATTTTTAAAATATTAATTATATTAGAATATTTTTACTTGTGTTTCATAAAGATATTTTTGGTTAATCTAATATCATATCACTAATATATAAAGATGGTATCGCAGTTAGATCACAAGACATAGACACTTGACATTATATTTTAATTTTTATGTTATTTATAACCCGTGCAGTTTACTTATATATGCCATATGTCTCTATTTTGTTGGCATATTTTGACCGGCGTAATATTTTATAGCATACTTTAACTAGCACAAGTATTTATATACAAGAAAAAAAAAATGATTTCATTAATGAAAGATAGTCAAATGATAGTTACAAACAATTCTTAGGAAATCTAAAATGCCAACTCAAGTACAAATCACCTTATAACTAGTTACATCGCAGAATCGATCAACGATCGCCTTAATAAGAAACTTCATCTGAAGCAATACAATATGTAAGTTAGCACTAATTCGGCTTGAGGTTCGATGGATGAGTAGTTGTTTCAGTGAAAAAACTTCATCTGATGCAATACAATATAAAGCGATACAATCTGTAAGTTAGCACTAATTCGGCTTGAGGTTCGACGGATGAGTAGTTGTTTCGGTGAAAAAACTCACATGACCTTCTAGATACTTTCTGAGACTGTGAAACCCTAAAACTTCAATCTTTAGTAGACGAAAAAAACAAAGAAATTAATCCTAATAAAATAAGCACCATCATAAAGATGAGACCCATTTATTGAAAGCAAATAAAAAGTTTTTTGGGGCTTACCACCGATAAAAACACCAATAAAAGCCCCTACAAAAATTACAATTGAGATCAGAAGAAAAGAAATGAAAGAGAGAGAGAGAGAAAGAAAGAGAGAGAGAGAGAGAGAAAGAAAGAGAGAGAGAGAGAGAGAAAAGAGAAGAGTGAAGGAAAACCTACAAAAAACGTAGAAAAAAAATCTATCAATGGAGGCTAAAAAACCCTCCCAAGGATAAAACCTAGAGGGAACAAAAACAATCTCCCAAGGAGAAAAACTAGAGGGAACGATAAGAAAAAGATAACATTCCACACTTATTTTTATACAAATTTAAGTGACTTATTATTTGTGACAATTAATAATCAAGTTTTTTTTTTTACAAAAATAAAATAAAATTATATTTATAATTATTGAAGTGTAGTGTTATCATTATAAATAAATCAACATATATATATATATATATATATATATATATATATATATATATATATATATATATATATATATATATATATATATATATATATATATATATATATAGGGGAGGGATCCGGTAAGAACCCATCCTTATATAAGAACCTTAGTTATATAATAATCAATCTCATCCGTAGGATTAGATTAATTCGGACGGTTCAGATTAAAACACGTATCCTCCCTCTAAGCCCTTACCCACCACCCAAAATTTTCTCTCTCCTCTAATTTTCTCTCTCTTCCTCACGTTTCTTTCCTCCTCTCTCTCTTCAAACCCCAAAAATCTCCCTAATATTGCAATTTGAAGGATTTTAATTTAAGGTATGTTTTTCTTTTCGATTTTGTTTAAATTTCTATGAAATTAGCATGATGTTGAAGTGGATTTTGTTTTTCTTTTCGATTTTTTTGAGTTTGATTTTCGAAAATATTGGGCTCGAATTTTCGAACTGTTGATTTTTTTTTCTTTTCAATTTTTGTTGAAAAATTTTATATAGTTCGATTTTTGTTTTTCTTTTCGAATTTTCGAACTGTTTTTCTTTTTTTTTTGTTCGATTTTCTATTTTTTTTTGTACGATTTTTTTTTTGGTTCGATTTTCTTTTTTTTTGGTTCGATTTTCTTTATTTTTTTTGTTCAATTTTCTTTATTTTTTGTTCGATTTTCTTTGTTTTTTGTTCGATTTTCTTTTTTTTTTGTTCGATTGTCTTTTTTTTGTTCGATTTTCTTTTTTTTTGTTTGACTTTTTTTTTTGTTCTATTTTCTTTTTTTTTGTTCTATTTTTCTTTTCTATTTTTGATTTTCGAATTATATAGTTCGATTTTTTTTCGATTTTTGCTAATATTTTGATTTTTGTTCAATTTTAGTTCGATTTTTGCTAATATTTTGATTTTTGTTCAATTTTAGTTCGCTTTTGTTTGATTTTGTTCAATTCAATTTTTGTTCAATTGTTGTGGGGTAGAGGATTGTCGTGAAAATGGAGCTATAATTGATGCCAATAATCTACTTGAAATGAAGGTGGTTAATTGGTTGTTGCGGGATAGGAGTGACGGGTGAATAGGTGGCTGATTACGGCATTGAAGGAGGTGCACAGGTGGTTATTGTGGCTGTTGCTGGAGATGTGGTGCGAAGGTGGTGTGAAATGGTGGTGTTTATGCGGAGGAAGGTAGTGTGCTGTTGGAGTTGGTGGTTTGGCTGCAATAGGTGGCAGAATAATTGTTGTTGGTGTTGCTGGTGGTGCAGGGCAGCAACTAATTACGGCTGGTGGTGTTGAAGGGGTGTTGCGAGTGGGCTGCTCGGGTGGTGTTGAAGGGGTGTTGCGAGTGGGCTGCTTGATGTGAGTTGGTGGAGTGAAGAGGGCAACAAGCTGGTGGAGTAGGGGAATGAATTGGGGAAATGAATTATTTTCTCTATTTTGTATGAATTATTTTATCTATTATTTTATGATTTATCATTTTCATTGTTGATTTTGTTCGATTTTATATAGTTCAATTATGTTCTAAAGTTCAATTTTATATAGTTCGATTATGTTCTAAAGTTCAATTATGTTCTAAAGTTTTCCATTATGTTCTAAAGTTTTCCCTTATGTTCTAAAGTATTTCTATTATGTTCTAAGATTTTTTTATTATGTTCTAAAGTATTTCTATTATGCTATAAAGTTTTCTATTATGTTCAAAAGTTTTCTATTATGTTCTATTATATTTTTCCCTTATGTTCTAAAGTTTTCCCTTATGTTCTAAAGTATTTCTATTATGTTCTAAGATTTTCTATTATGTTATAAAGTATTCTACTATGTTCTAAAGTTTTCCCTTATGTTCTAAAGTTTTCCCTTATGTTCTAAGATTTTCTATTATGTTGTAAAGTATTTCTATTATGCTATAAAGTTTTCTTATTATGTTCTAAAGTTTTCTTATTATGTTCTAAAGTTTTCTATTATGTTCTAAAGTATTATGCTATAAAGTTTTCTATTATTTTCTAAAGTTTCTATTATGTTCTAATGTTTTCCCTTATGTTTAAAAGTTTTCTATTATGTTCTATTATATTTTTCCCTTATGTTTTAAAGTTTCTATTATGTTCTAATGTTTCTATTATGTTCTAAAAATTTCTATTATGTTCTATTATATTTATCCCTTATGTTCAAAAGTTTTCCCATATGTTCTAAAGTATTTCTATTATGTTCTAAAGTTTTCCCATATGTTCTAAAGTTTTCTATTATGTTTTATTATATTTTTTCCTTATGTTCTAAAGTTTTCCCTTATGTTCTAAAGTATTTCTATTATGTTCTAACATTTTCTATCCATATGATCTAAAGTATTTCTATTATGTTCTAACATTTTCTATCCATATGTTCTAAAGTATTTCTATTATGTTCTAAAGTTTTCTATTATGTTCTATTATATTTTTCCCTTATGTTCTAAAGTTTTCTATTATGTTCTAATGTTTCTATTATGTTCTAAAGTTTTCTATTATAGTAAAAAAAACAATTTGAAATTAAAATCCAATAATAGAAAAGCTCAAGCAAGAAAAAAAAATCTGGAAAAAAAAATTGAAAATGAAAACTAGAAACTAAAAAAAAAAAAAAAAAGCGAAAAAAATTAGGGAAAAACAGAGAAAAAAATCGAAAAATAAAAAATTGAAATCGAAAAAAAAATTGGAAAAAAAAAGAAAAATAAAAATAAACAAATAAAAAACTTGACAATAAAAAATCGAAAAAAAAACTGGAAAATCGAAAAAAAATTGAAAATAAGAAATCGAAAAAAAATGGAAAATCGACAAAAAAAAAAAAAATTGAAAAAAAAAAACTGGAAAATAAAAAAAAAACTTGAAAAAAAAATAAAAAAAAAAACTGGAAAATCGACAAAAAAAAACTGGAAAATAGAAAAAAAAAATCGTAAAAAAAAATTGAAAATAAGAAATCGAAAAAAAAATGGAAAATCGACAAAAAAAACTGGAAAATAGAAAAAAAAAATGGAAAATCGAAAAAAAAATCGTAAAAAAAAAATTGAAAATAAGAAATCGAAAAAAATGGAAAATCGACAAAAAAAAAACTGGAAAATAAAAAAAAAACTGGAAAAAAAAAATTGAAAATAAAAAATCGAAAAAAAAAACTGGAAAATCGAAAAACAACTTGAAAATAAAAAATCGAAAAAAAAAATGGAAATTCGAAAAATATATTCTTAAAAATCGAAAAAAAACCAAAAAATCAAACTTAAAATCGCAAAAAATAATCAAAAATATCGAACTAAAAATCAAAACAATCGAACTTAAAATCGCAAAAAAAAATAAAATTAAAACAGATTTTTTTAGCAATTTCATAAACTTACCAAGTTCCTTGAGGTAGAGGAGAGAGAAGAGAGAAAGGGCTGAGGAGAGAGAAAATGCTGAGGAGAGAGAAAGTGTTGAGGTGAGAGATTTAGGGTATTTTTGTTTAAAGTGTGAAAAAAAAGTTATAAAAAATTACAAAAATGCCATTACTAAAGGGGTATTTTAGATGGTTAGATCAAAATCATTGAACGGTTGAGATGGGTTCTTATATAAGATTGGATTCTTATATAGAGGAGGGTTCTTATATGAGCCTTCCTCTCTCTCTCTCTCTCTCTATATATATATATATATATATATATATATATATATAATAAAAACTAAAGTGTTAATCATGGTTGGAGCAAAAAAAATGTCAAAAGAAAAAATACGATGTCAAATGATACAAAGTACAAGAGTAGTGCATTATTATAGTAATATTACCTTATATAAGTAGTATATGTTTGTTTATCATAGAAAAATACCTTTTTGGCGGCTAAAAATACCTATTATAAAATATAAGAAACGTTAAAAATTTTTATTAAATGCATATAGAATATACTTAGAATATAGTTGTCAAATTAAAAGTTAGAAATATAGGATATATAAATTAATATGCATGAAGATTTGGAAAAAAAAAAAAAAAAAAAAAAAAGTGAAAATGGCTGGAAATTTTTTAATCAGAACATGATAAATGTCATGTCAGATTTGCTTTATGTATGTTACTAGCTTATGGTCCCGTGCTATTGTAGACACCTAAAAATGTCTCCCCAAAACCAAACCCGATGATGAACAACCTTTCACCGCCATTATTGGTCGGGTTGAGTATTTAATTTTTGGAGTGCTTAAATCCATATTTCCATTTCATAAACCAACTCAATCCTATCCCATTTCCCCAAAACATAACTTATTTTCCTCTTTTCGTGCCTTTAATTTAAACCCAAAATAATTCATTTTGTGTCCTTTAAAATCATTCTTTTCGTGTCATTTATATAAAAACGTTTATTCCAGTTTATTTTGGTCCATAATCTAGGTCCAATGATTAAATAATTGGATGGGGTTTGAAAAGAGCTTTCCAACGATATATTATAAGCCCAAGTCCAAGTTATAACGAATAAGTTATGGCCAAAATATTAAATTGAGCCCAAACCGAACCTAAGCCCACCTTATCTACGACCCAATGATCATGTAGAGGGTCCAAATTATTTAATCCAATTCATAAACCAATTAGGATTAATTGGAAGCTTCTATAAGTTTCTAAAAGATGTTAATTATCCTTTTTGAAAAAATAAAATTAAATAAAACTCCTTTTTTTGAAAATCCTATTTATATCCGAATTAAAAGACGTTCAAAGATAGACAGATATTATTTTCGTGCCTCATATTTTTATCCAAATTTTATATGGTTGGATAGCCCTTAAAATTATCTTTCCAATGATATATTATAATATCAATTTCGAGCTATAACAGAAAAGATATGAATAAAATGTAAAACTCTATCCTAAATTGACACCGTCTCACTATTTCGTCCATATCTTTTATTTTACAAAGTATTTTAATCTGATTCTAATTGGGTTAGAAAGTAGACTTTAAGAGCTTTCCAACGATATCTTATTCATCTTATTCCAATTTCTGGAACAAAAGATATGATAAAAACAAAAACCGCAAAAACTGCTGTCTATCGAGTTTTATTCCAATTTAATTCGGATCTTATCTTGTTTTTTCGACCCTTCTTTTTTTTCTCTGTAAATAGAGGTCATATCACCCCTTTTTCAATCATCAAGAAGCTTGATCATCAAATCCTTCTCTATTCCTCTCTTTTACACCAAAAATCATTCTTCTTCTCTCTCTCATATTTTAAGCCTTAAACCTATATTCCTAATTACACCATTCTTCCCTTAAGCACTCTAAGGAGTCCATACAATACCCAAAGTTCTATACTTAAACCAAGGCGTGAAAGGTATAATTAACTGAGGGTTTGGACCAAATTAAATCTACTTTTATTTAGTTTAATTGTTTCAATTTGATTTATATTTTAGTTGAATTTACTAACAGTTTATTCATGATGTAGCAATTTAAAGGAACGCGCGAAAATGTGAGTAATTAATTAATTTAATTACTCTTATTTTATTTTAATATTGCTAGTATCATGATTAGGTTAATTTTATATTTGATTTGACTAACATTATTATTGTTGAATTGCTTCCAATATTAATGTTTATTCTATTATTATTTTTGATCACCATATTGCATGTTAAAGGGAATATGTAATTGAAAATCATGCCTAATAAGATAATTTGGACAACCGGCTTAGGTTCCTTTTTAATCTTGTTGTTAAATCAAGTGATCACTAATATTTTAGAATTATATGTTGCGTTTATATTTAACCAATTTAGCTTAATAATAGTTTGGAGCAAATTGAATATTTTGTTTGTATGCCTTTGAGATCGCATGAATGCTTTTCACTATAAGAATCGAGTAGAGGCCAATACGGGCGAATGTGACTCCATGACTCATTTTGTACCATCATCCCTGATCCTCATTTCGTGGTTCCGAACCATATGGAGTTAGTAATCTCATGGATTATGTATGGGGTGTAACCTTCACGGGACAATCGTTGTTGCCTATCGTTGTCTCTTATCGTGGTTGCCTTTTTATGATCCGTGAACGGTTTACAAGTTCCTTAAAAAACTTGTTGGCGGCTCCCTACTTTCCTTGTCCCTAATCGTAATATGTCAATTCCCACTTCCTATGAGTGCCAAGCATATTTACCACATGCTTTAATGTAGGCGCACTTTAAAAGACACCTACAATTTGGCGACTCCACTGGGGAGGATTCTTGGTTAATTATCGATTTGAGTGATCGGTATTTAATTAAGATGAGTGGATGAGACTTGAAAGATTCTTGAATTGTATTCCCGCGACTTAATTGGAATTTTCATATGCATATGCAATTTTAGGTCACCTATTTTGCCACAATAGTACGTGGTCTACGTATGTGGCTAGCCCGGGGGATTTAAGCTCTATCAACCCGAAAACGTTCATGACAATAAGGGTTCATCCGAGATTTTAAATCCACCCAAACCATGGAGTCGAGTTCGATTTCATCACGAACTCGCGGAGCCGCCCATTGGCATACACCCTCAAGGGAGGCTTACTTGCTAACGCGTCCAAACTCTTAACCATGGTACCCTTTGACACCCAAATAAGCTTGACCATAGTCGAACATAGAACTTGACTTTAGGTTGCGAACTTCATTGCATATCATGCTTGACGATGTGCTTATATGTGCATTTTTTTATTCAATTTTTTTAATTAATTTTTTTTTCTCTTATCAAACCCTTTTTATTTTTTTTAGAGTCGAGTCATAGATTTTTTAAAAAAATTTGAGTCAACCCGGATTTTTATTCCAGAATACTGCATAAGAGTCAACTTATTTTGGTCATAGCCAGAGTTCTAGAAAGAGTTACGTGTCGTGCAAACTATGGATCTGTAGCCCCGAGTTTTATCTTTCATTTGGAGCTGGTTTCGTTCTAATCAAAGTCACAGATCAAAAGTAATAACCAATATACTACAGCCTATCCAGTTTAGGTGTCTTTTCAACGTTACCTTTTTTATTTTTATTTTATTTTATTTTATTTTTTTTAAAAAAAAAATCGTGTCAAGCTAGCCTTAGCCAAGTCCTTTAATCTGTGTCAACTCATATAACATATGATTATAGATTTAGATTTTTATTTTTATTTTTATTTTTTTTATACCCATAAGTCATAACTCTTCTAGAATTCTAGTCCTCTTCCTAGTTTCTTGTGATATTTTGTGCTAACCTTAACATGTGTTCTTTGCCTTTGATTGTGGTTGATCTTATGACTAACGATTGCCAATGGACCTTTTTTACCTAGTAAATAGCATAAACATTAAAATTGAACAAAATTAATCAAGTTAGTTTGTCTTTTAGTCTTTCGTGCTATTTGGTCATTGGGTCTTTTGTTTTTCATAACGTCCTCATGTCTAGCCACGCGATCATACCACAAGTCTTAATAAACTCACCTAATCACACATGTTGAGTCATTGCACACACTTTGTCTTCAAGTAATTCACTATATTGTTTATGATCGTATATTAGGACCATGCATGCGTCATTTTCCGTCGTAATATGAATGAGTGGAGTATTTCCCATCAGATTTCAAAATTGTTTCATACACTCTTCCTTTCCAATCTGAGTATTGAGTGAATGCATTAAGTGAAATAATCCTTACACATTACTTGAGTCTAAAATCACTAGGCAATAGTTGGAAGAATAAGGGGAACGTCACTCCTTCCTTCTTTCCTTCCAATCAAAACATCAACAACATGAAACTATTTTCCTCAGCAGGCAGCTAGAAGTAACTCATAAACAACCATGAAGATAAAGCACAATGCAAGCTTCTCACCAAGATTTCATGTTTTCTTCTTCTTTTGTTTCAAACCCTTCCCCCTAAAAGTCTAGCATAGGTTCTCCTTATCCATGTGTCTATGTGTCACATTTCTTACCTTTTTCATAAATGAGCATCTCTTTCTTACATTCGATCACGTAATAAAAAAAAAAATGCCGAACTAAACACAAGGTACACCAATGACTTGAGGCACCTTTGGAACCCTGTCATTCCCTATTAACCATTTAATCACATATCCATTTCTTTGTCAACCACTTTAAGCCTCGTCTAACGATTGACCTTATTTATTCAACCCACATTCACTTAACCCTGGGATTGGAAGGTGTGCAATTTGTGTAACAGTCAGAAAGCAAGTTCAAATTCAAAAAAAAAAAAAAAGGAAAAGAATGAGTAAAAAAAAAAAAAAAAAAACAATGTCTAGCTAGAGGCAAGTGTTCCAATGTCTCCGATATGAACATGTCTCAAAATTGCGTCTCTCATCGAGTGCTTGGTACCGTGCCTGAGAAACATGAATGCTAAGTGAGTGATGGACCGCATGATCTGAGATTGCCTACATTGATTCACAAGAATGAAACAAAAAAGAAATTCAAAACAAAAAAAATATATATATATATATATATATATATGAAAAATAAAACTTGCAAAGTCTAATACACAATTGCATATCTTGGGGGCTTCTCTCCGGTCTTGAGCCTTTTACCCATTTCTTCCTTAAACCTTCAGCTTAACCACCTTACAACCCTTGAAAGACCTCTTTGAGGTGTACACACACTTTTGCAAAGTTCGGTTAGAGCTACGTTGGCCTGATTCCTAACAGATACGTAGGCAACCTCATATCGAGGTGCGGCCACATTCATATTCATATCCATGCATTATCGAGTCAAAGAATATCCAATGCTTACCCCAACCCATTTAGAGCTAGACTTGGGGGCTTGAACCCACATCATTTAGCCTACCCAGCCTAAAGAGTCATCATCTTTGACTCTTCTCACATCTCTTTCCATCACCATAACCCTTGCAGCCAGCCTTAGTATCACATTCACACACTTCACTCACACATCCATATCCATATCAATCATCCTTCCCTTTAAGAGCCCTTATCATGAAATCTTGTTTCAACACTCTGCATGTTTCATCATATTTAAAGACAACCTTCATTAGAAGAAACATTGTATACTTGCTTAGCTTCCTGACCTGAGCAGTATTCATTGTTTCATGCATCGCATAATGTGCTGAGAAACATTTATATATCAATGATTTTTAATCATACAAAGCATATCGTGCTTAGCTCCTTGACCTAAGCAACGTTCATTATGCAAAAATCACTTCATCTGTATACGTGCTTAGCTTCCAGACCTAAGTGACGTTCAAGATCGTTTCTTTACACCATATATGATGCTTAGCTCCATGACCTAAGTTCATTCATTGTGTCACATGATGTAATTGTCCTTGGCCTCCTGGCCTAAGAACATGCATCATGCATACATTACTTTCAAGAAAAGCAATTCAATCCATGCAATTAATTTTGTCTTGCTCAACGAGGAAGTTCAAAACTTCTTTTTTTTTCGCGTCTTTTCTTTTGGGGAAGTTTACAAAAACTTTTTCAAAATTTTCTCATCAAGGGAAGTTCGAAAATAAAAGTTCAGTTTTCACATCTTTCTTTTTCGGGAGAAAGTCGGTACCCTCCACTCATGACAAAAATTGACGGAAAATTTTTGCTTTTGCATCTTCGTTTGCTTGTGTCTGCACGCACACACATACACACACACACACTCATAAGTCATACACATGTCATGTCACATCAAGTCAAACTTGGTCAAGTCAGTGGTCAAGTCAATCACAATATATACGAGTCCATTGGCAAATTTATTTTTGCAGGTCTCATCTACAGCCCACGTTCGGGGACAAGCGAACCAACTACATCCCACGTCCGGGGAAAAGCGGACCATCTACAGCCCACGTCCGGGGACAAGTGGACCATCTACAGCCCACGTCCGGGTACAAGCGGACCATCTACAGCCCACGTCCGGGGACAAGCAGACCAATTACAGCCCACGTTCGGGGACAAGCGAACTAATTACAGCCCACGTTCGGGGACAAGCGAACCAACTACAGCCCACGTCCGGGGACAAGCGGACCATCTACAGCCCACGTTCGGGGACAATCGAACCACCATCATTTCATGACGCAAGGTTCTCGATACACAGAGACTTGCAATCTCATCATCTGTCGACTTTCCTCAAGCATGGAAGGCATTATTGGTGGAATTCTTCAAGCATAGAATGACACCAAATTCATACGTCGACTTTCCTCAGGCATGGAAAGTATCATCCGGTAGGTTTCTTCAGGCTTAGAAAGCTACCAAATTCCTCAGTCGACTTTCCTTAGGCATGGAAAGCATTTCAACAAACGTCATCCGGTGGATTCCTTCAAGTATAGGAAGCTGCCAAACTCATTTGCCACCGATACACTGGTGCCAGATACGTATTCTATCTTTTTACTCTTTTATCTGTAGAATTAACATTTTTCTGCAGGTATCGGCGTATATAGAAAGATTTAGGATCGCAGAACGTCTTAAATCATTCTCCGTCCCTATCAACTACTTTGACTATCGTTTTCGAAACTGACGTTTC
Source organism: Chenopodium album (assembly GCF_948465745.1). NCBI lineage: Eukaryota > Viridiplantae > Streptophyta > Magnoliopsida > Caryophyllales > Amaranthaceae > Chenopodium > Chenopodium album. The sequence continues at coordinate 52,647,636 of NC_137839.1, forward strand.
TACAAACTCAGTCAAAGTGGGGGCTTCTATAGACACCTAAAAATGTCTCCCCAAAACCAAACCCGATGATGAACAACCTTTCACCGCCATTATTGGTCGGGTTGAGTATTTAATTTTTGGAGTGCTTAAATTCATATTTCCATTTCATAAACCAACCCAATCCTATCCCATTTCCCCAAAACATAACTTATTTTCCTCTTTTCGTGCCTTTAATTTAAACCCAAAATAATTCATTTTGTGTCCTTTAAAATCATTCATTTCGTGTCCTTTATATAAAATCGTTTATTCCAGTTTATTTTGGTCCATAATTTGGGTCCAAAGATTAAATAATTGGATCTTTCCAATGATATATTATAAGCCCAAATCCAAGTTATAACGAATAAGTTATGGCCAAAATATTAAATTGAGCCCAAACGGGAACCTAAGCCCACCTTACCTACGACCCAATGATCATGTAGAGGGTCCAAATTATTTAATCCAATTCATAAACCAATTAGGATTAATTGGAAGCTTCTAAAAGTTTCTAAAAGATCTTAATTATCCTTTTTGAAAAGATAAGATTAAATAGTTTGAAATTGAATAAAACTCCTTTTTTGAAAATCCTATTTATATCCGAATTAAAAGACGTTCAAAGATAGACAGATATTATTTTCGTGCCTCATAGTTTTTATCCAAATTTTATATGGTTGGATAGCCCTTGAAATTATATTTCTAATGATATATTATAATATCAATTCCGAGCTATAACGGAAAAGATATGAATAAAATGTCAAACTCTATCCTAAATTGACACCGTCTCACTATTTCGTCCATATCTTTTATTTTACAAAATATTTTAATCTGATTCTAATTGGGTTAGAAAGTAGACTTCAAGATCTTTCCAAAGATATCTTATTCATCTTATTCCAATTTCTGGAACAAAAGATATGATAAAAACAAAAACCGCAAAATCTGCTGTCTATCGAGTTTTATTCCAATTTAATTCGGATCTTATCTTGTTTTTTCGACCCTTCTTTTTTTTCTCTATAAATAGAGGTCATATCACCCCTTTTTCAATCATCAAGAAGCTTGATCATCAAATCCTTCTCTCTTCCTCTCTTTTACACCAAAAATCATTCTTCTTCTCTCTCTCATATTCTAAGCCTTAAACCTATATTCCTAATTACACCATTCTTCCCTTAAGCACTCTAAGGAGTCCATACAATACCCAAAGTTCTATACTTAAACCAATGCGTGAAAGATATAATTAACTGAGGGTTTGGACCAAATTAACTCTACTTTTATTTAGTTTAATTGTTTCAATTTGATTTATATTTTAATTGAAGTTACTAACAGTTTATTCATGATGTTGCAATTTAAAGGAACGCGCGAAATGTGAGTAATTAATTAATTTAATTACTCTTATTTTATTTTAATATTGCTAGTATCATGATTATGTTAATTTTATATTTGATTTGACTAACATTATTATTGTTGAATTGCTTCCAATATTAATGTTTATTCTATTATTATTTTTTATCACCATATTGCATGTTAAAGGGAATATGTAATTGAAAATCACGCCTAATAAGATAATTTGGACAATCGGCTTAGGTTCCTTTTTAATCTTGTTGTTAAATCAAGTGATCACTAATATTTTAGAATTATATGTTGCATTAATATTCAACCAATTTAGCTTAATAATAGTTTGGAGCGAATTGAATACTTTGTTTGTATGCCTTTGAGATCGCAGGAATGCTTTTCACTATAAGAATCGAGTAGAGGCCAATACGGGCGAATGTGACTCCATGACTCATTTCGTACCATCATCCCTGATCCTCCTTTCGTGGTTCCGAACCATATGGAGTTAGTAATCTCATGGATTATGAATGGGGTGTAACCTTCATGGGTCAATCGTTGTTGCCTATCGTGGTTGCCTTTTTATGATCCGTGAACGGTTTACAAGTTCCTTAAAAAACTTGTTGGCGGCTCCCTACTTTCCTTGTCCCTAATCGTAATATGTCAATTCCCACTTCCTATGAGTGCCAAGCATATTCACCACATGCTTTAACGTAGGCGCACTTTGAGCGACGCCTATAGCTATGCACGGTTTTACCAAATTTTATAAAGAATTTTAACAAATTGTTTAATTTTTTTCTCTTTATAAAAAAGTATATGAAAAAGGTGGTCAAGGCAAAGGTCAATATTTTGTATTAAAATATTTCATAGTAAATTTTAGGTTGTACATACCAATATGATATACTTCGTACAAATTTTATGCTCCCTTCGCCCACTATTATCTACAACATTTACCATAAATAATGGGTGCTCTCTATCATCTGTAACAAATATTTTTCTTTCCATATTTAGTAACTTTTTTCTAACAAATTGACTACAATACCCTTACTTTAAAATTTATAACCTCAATTACATACTTAAAACAAAATTAATTAAAAACTAATCTAATGTAATTAATCTTAAAATATTCCACTCATCATCTTCATCTTTATATTTATATTATCTTTCTCTCTCATCCTTTAACCCATTCTCATGAATTGAAGAAGAAGAAGACCAACCTTAAGTGTTCCGATTCTAGATCTAAGTTGGTGGGTTTCGTTTGTGGTCTAGGTTTGTGGGTTTCATGGTCTGGGTTCGTGGATTTCGTGGTCTGGGTTTGTGGGATTCGTGGTCAGGTTCAGTGATTTGGGTTCGTCGACTGGTGGGTTTGGGTGGTCTAGGTTCGCCGGTTGGTGGGTTTCGGTGGTATGGGTTCGTGTAGTGGTGGGTTTTGGTGGTTTAGGTTCATAGGATGGTGGGTTTCAGTGGTGGTTGTGTAGTTGGGCATGGGTTGTTGGTGGTTTGTGGGGTGGCCTGTTTAATTATGGTTTTTTACTCCCTCCGGTACATATTACTTGCAACAATTACTAAAAATAGTTGTTACATATTACTCGCAACAAACCGACTTTTTTCTTTTATAGTAATTTTTTTTTTGGGAAATTCTCAATGGTAACCTCCTACTATTGTTTATTCTCAATGGTAGACAATTTTTTTTTGGATTCTCAATGGTAGCACTCTACTTTTTAAAAGTTGCAACTGTAACCTTATTACCTCTAAACCGTTAAAAATCCGTTAACTTTAACTATTATCAAACATTTTATCTCTCTTAAACCTTAACTATTTTCTCTCTCCTCCCCTTCATTCCATGGCAGCCATCTCAAACCCCAAACCCTCCACCACAACACCCTCCACAGTCCACATACACCCACCCCTTCTATGTCCTACTCCCACCGCAATGCCACCCCTTCAAGTCAACTAAACCAGCCCAAAACAACAACATCAATACTTACACATAAACAACCACCAAACAACCACCATGTACAACTACAACAGCCTACAATAACCACCATTTGCCACCTCTCTTGACTCCAATCCACAACAACTACAGCAGTGAAGGGGAAGGGGTGGGTATTATTATTTATTTACTTTTTATTAAAAAAAAAATTAACTTTTGTTTAAATTAAGTTAGATTCTTAAAATAAAAAATAAAAAATTAGATTTAACAGAAATTTAACGGAAAAATATCATTAAGGTTACGGTTGCAAGTTTTAAAAAGTAGAGTGCTACCATTGAGAATTCAAAAAAAAATTGGCTACCATTGAGAATAAGCAATAGTAGGAGGCTACCATTGAGAATTTCCCTTTTTTTTTGTGTGATTTTACAAAATTACTCTTACTTTTTTTTAAACACCCTAATTAAAGTTCTGATTTTATCTTATTAACTTAAACTTAACATTGATTAACTTAACCATTTCCACCTAAATCATCATCTTCCATCTAAATTCAACATCACCTTCCATCTAAATTCATCATCACCTTCATTGGCAACCACCACCACCACTACCGATCTCCACTCTATCTTCATTGGCAACGACTACCACTGCAACCTTCTGTGACGACCTCTACCATTATCGGAAGTCACCACCGTTGTCTTATTCCTTGGTGTCGCCTTCATTTTCTCTCTCTTCCTTTTGTCGTTGTTTCTTCATTATTGCTAAAGCTCAAATTTAAAGGTTTATGGACAAATTTAAACCATTAAAGCTCTAAACCTAGAGTTTTGATGGTTTAATTTGACCAATTAAAGCTTTGATTTTCCAAATCTGTCTATTTAATTTTATGGGTTCACATTTCGTGGGTTCGACTTTGGTGGTTCGATTTTTTGGGCTGGTTGGTTCGATTTTCGTGGTGTCGCCGACTTTGGTGGTTTGATTTTCGTGGGTTGGTTGGTTCGATTTTCGTGGTGTCACCGACTTTGGTGGTTCGATTTTCGTGGGTTGGTTGGTTCGTGCACGGGTGTTTGGTTTGATTTTCGTGGTGTCGCCGACTTTGGTGGTTCGACTTCCGTGGGTTGGTTGGTTGGTTCAAATTTTCTGGGTTCCATTGTGTTGTTGCTTGGTGGTGGTGGAGCTGCTAGGTTGTTGTATTTGATTTTTTTTTTGGTGGTTGGATTAATAATAAACACATGCCCTTATTTTTCATTAATTACACTTACCATCTTTTGCCTAGGAGTCTGCAATCCTCATGTTTGTTGCGAGTAATACGTAATGGAGGGAGTATTTATTTTAAATTAATTATCCCTTCTCTCTCCTCTTACTACTTTCCCTCCTTTTCCACTTAATTAAACCCACTCAAATATAATTACACTCCACTAAAAGTTGTGTCTATGAGTCCGCAAAAAGTACGTTTGTTGTATATAATAGTGGGCGGAGGAAGTATTAAAAATTATGCATATCTTTATAATATTTTTCTTAATTTCAATAAGTAGTTGTAAAAATGTGATTACGCTATATAAACTATATGGAAGATTTGGAATAATATTATATCTATTTACAAATAAAACTAAATAAATACACTATTATATATATCTAAGCGATATAATATCGTATGTCTAAATATTTTACAATATCAGAAAGGGTTATATGATCGTATTTAACATTCAAGCTAAAAAATTTAGGACAATCCGGGCATCGCCAGGGCTAGGGGTGAAAGTTCGGTTTGCAGTTTGGATTATAGCCAAAACCGAATCCAATCCGAATTCGGTTTCAGAAATATCAATCCAAATCCAAACCAAATTAAGATTCAATCCAATTCAATCCAAGCCAAATTAATACGGTTTTTCAAATTAGAATCCAATCCAAACCGAAATTTGTTCCCTTCGATTCTTTTGCAATATTCAAATCCAAAACTCGAACTTTACCCTGAAAATTCCTACAATCATTTCTTGTTAACTACATTCTCTGTGAGAGAGTAAGATATTGAGAAAGGAGAATTGAGAATTAGATTCTTTTTATATATGAAAGGGGAAAGTGGTTGGATACTTTGAAAAAGAAAATGGGCTTAAAGTATTGGGCCGAAATTCGATTTTCGATTTTTTTAAACCCCAAACCGAATCCAATCCATAATCCATATTTTTTAATTTTTCTAATCCGATCCAATCCGAATTAAAAAAAAATCCAAGCCAAATTACTAATTCGGTTTGGTTTTCGGTTCGGTTTGATTTTAATCCGAATTACTTTTACCCCTAGCCCAGGCACAAAACTAGTATATATATAAAGGGGAGTTTTTTTCCTGTGTTTTTAAAGCGCCACATAGGATTTTAATTTTAAAAAAATTATTAGAGCGCCACTTATGATTAATATTTTTAAAACGCTATAATAGTATTTGTTCCATGTAAGATTAGTGTTTTTTTAAAAACGCTATGTAGCATTATATAAAAAAAAAATCGACACGTAGGACTAATAATTTAAAAAAAACGCTAAAATAGGATTATGCCACGTAAGATTAATTTTAGAGCGTCACATAGGAAAATGTTATATTTTAGCCAATAAAAAAATTGCAATTTTATTTAGATCGAAAATTTAATATTAATTATAAAAATAAAGTCAGCTCATTTTTTGTGTGCCTGGCTATATCGTGTGGCCTGTTGAGACACACACGAAATCTGACCGAGTAACCCTTGACCGTCCGAGTAACCCCTAATCAATTGAGTAACCCTTCACATCCCAAGTAACTCCTGACCAAGTAATTTATGACCACACAGTGCGACCAGCCACATATAAACTTTGGAAAAAAAATATTTTCTTTTTATGTAACAAATTTTATCTAAATATATGAAACAAAGTTAATAATTCATTTTATAATAAAAAATTCAAGTAGCCAGCGAATATCACAAAATTTATTAAATAAATATATATTAGAGCAACTCCAACAGCAAGCAAATTGCCAAATTAGCTTGCCATGCCACATAGGATTGCAAAGCTATTCTTCCTTCTAGCTAATTTATGCCACAATGGTTAAGCTAATTAGCATTTAGATTTTTCAGCTTTATTTTTTAAATAATTAGTATTTTATTAGAGACAATTAATTTTTAAGCTAATTAGCTTAGCTAAGCTAATTTGCTTGGCATTAGCTTGGTCAAGCTAATTATTAAACTATCCTCCAATGGTTTGACTATTAGCTTGAAAATTATTAAAATTGCAAGCTAGTCCCTAAAAGAAACCATTGAAGTTGCTCTTAGTAAAATACGTAGTATTTTATTTAAAAAAATACAAACAAACCGTACATTGCACGACCTTAATCTAGTAACGTATATTTGAGGCCGTAAAATTTAGAGCGTGAAAAATAAAAAGAAATAGAGGGAGTTTAAATTGTCAATATAAGCTACTATATATTAAATTATTAATATTGGATATTTCAAAAAAAAAAAAAAAAAAAAAAAATCAATAAAAGTATTTCAGTTTGCGATATATGTTTGTAGACACCCATTTGTGTCTCTCCAAAACCAAACCCAGTGATGAGTACCTTTCACGTCGAATCATAATCGAATGAAGTGAAAGTGTGGAAAGTATAGCCAGTGTTGCGGTTAGTTTTTATTTCTTATCTTTTTTTCTGTTTTTGAAAACCTATTTTAAGAAAACAGTCAATCCAATTTAGTTTGGTCCATAGCAAGGGTCCAATAATAGTGTAGTTGGATCAGGTTCAAAAAGACCTTTCCAACGATATATTATAAGCCCAATTCCGATGAATAATGAGGAAGTTATGGTCAAATTACTAAACTGGGCTCGGTTTGATCTTTACATGCGGCCCAATGATATAGAGGAGGGCATATTATTGAGTTGTCATTCCTAATGCGATTAAGATTGATTATAGTCTTCTAGAAGGTTCTTTTGAATCCTAATTTGATTAGCATTGATTAATTGACTTTTAAGAGTTTTAATTAGAATAAAAGAAGTGTTTTTAAGGAAATTACAGTTTTACCCTCTCGTACGCTTAAATTTTATCAAAATATGAAAACGCATGGAAAAACTGATTGCAGCGCCGTACGACACGTCTGTCGCCTGGCGACAGCCCTGTCGTCTGGCGATAGGCGCGTGTTTGGCGACAACGTCGTGTTTTATTCTTTTCGAATGATTCGTTCTTTATCATATCCGGCTGATTTTCTCTATAAATAGCCTCCTAAAACCTCCGTTTTTAATCATCAATTCTTCTCATCAACTATCACCAATTCTCATAAAGAAATTCTTGATATATTCTATCTCTCTTTTCTAAACTAGCCTTTTCTCGAACAAAATTCCGCATTCACAAGATCTAGACACACCTAACCCAATTTGAAGTTATCTTCGCCTTATACGTGAAAGGTTTGATATTTCTGAGGGTTTGGTCCTAAATCTCTATTTCAATTATTTAATTTAATTATTTGATTTTATATTTTCCTTGAAGTTACTAACGTGTGTATTTTGTTATTAGAAAGAGGTACGAGACATCCAAGTAAGTGTTTTAATTGTTTAATTGATATTATGATATAGAAATCATGTTTAGTTTGTTATTTTGATTCCTAGAATCATGTTAGGATGTTTTTCCTAGTATCATGTTAGGATGCTTTTTCTTAGTATCATGTTTAGGGTGACAACAATAAGTTCCTAATACCAATTATGATTTCTACGATACTTCCTACTTTCTTTCTTAATAGCATGTTAGTATCATGTTAGATTAAAGCTTTGATTTTTAATGTTTAGTGACATGTTAGGGTTTGTTATTAATCTTGTTACTATCATACCTATGATCTTGCTATTAATATTATGCTTTATTTTTAACATAAACATGGTTATGATAATCGGGATTATTATTATTTTGATGATGATTAAAGTTATTTTAATTATGATTATAATTGTTATAATTTATGATGATTAAGTTGCTTGATATTTATTGTTATTGCTTGATCACACCTTTTATGCATGTTTAAAGGGAATTAGTACTTGTAATCACGCTTAATAAGATAATTAATAATCTTGTTTGGGTTAATTTGATTATAATTCAAGTGATTGCCAATAATAGTTTTGTTTGTGCATTTAATATTCAACCAACATAGATTAAACAGGTTTAGGGTAAACCTATTAATTGCATGTTAGTCAGAAAGTGCACATGAATACGAGAAGAATAAAGTAGAGGCCTATTATTAGGGCAGGTTCAATCTCTTTTAGGTTGGATTAGTACCTTCATCCCCGAATTTCCAGTCATGGTTCCAGACCTATTGGAGTTAACAATCTCCTGGATCTGTTGATTGGCGACTCTTTTGCTCTAGCTTTCTTCCCTTTGGACGCCACCGTGCTTAATTGTATGATCACAGTGGGGTTTAAGTTTGGGGTAATGCTTGAAATATTCCCTACAGTTATTGAATATTCAATATAAAATATTAAACTGTTGATTTCAAGAGCTATTAAATATTCAAAAAGACTTGCGTGGACCTGATCCACAATAATATTATTGTGGACCCGAGATTTATACACACGCAATTGACATTATATTAAACATAGTGACCCTTATTTTTAACATGGTAACCTTTATTAAAACTTGTATACGTTTAATATTATTGTGAATTTGAATACGATGTTATGACCCTAATTTGAACATAGTGACCTTTATGATTCATATTAACCAGTATATAAAATATTTTATTAAAAAAAATTAACCGACCTTTTTTTTTATTAATAAAACACCCATATTTTCTCTAATACTAGTGGTCCACAATAAATTAATATGAACCAGGTTCATTTAAGGATTTGTGACATTCAGTAACTGATCATTACGTGATTTTGACATATATTTCCAAATTAATGTCATTTTAGAAACCAAAAGGATTATCTAATGCCCGGACGCGTTCGTTAGCAAGATCCTTAAAATATTATAAATTCGATAGAGCCTACAAAATTGTCACTATATGCAATTGAATCAATTGGAGCTGATCGGGGTTTCTCAAGCGACCAAATAGTCATTTGTATTAGCAAGTGAGGCTACTTTTGTGATTAGGTTTGAAGGCTGAAGTTAGCGATAGTTAGCTCCTTCATCCTTCTTTTACTTAGTCCTTCTTCCTTCAACCCCCACAGACCTTCAATTTTGTTTTCCTTTTCCTATCAATATACCCACCGTTGCCCATACCAACACCATTATTTCCGACACCAGCAGCATCTTAGTCTCCACCGACATCGATACCGACATCTTCTTGTGTTTATAGATGTGTGTAAAATCAGGAGGGTTTAAACTAGCTTACTTATGAAACAACTAGCAGAACAAAAATTTGAGTGATTCTTCTTTCTCAAAGGGATGTAAACTTCAATATTCCTTTAGACATGGTATTGGCAGTTGCCTCCAAAACAGAACCTGTAAAAGAAAGTTGTATCTAGTGGTCACTCGCAGATTTGTAGAGGAAGTGTAGCAGGACACAAGGAAGAGCAAATTATGCTGTCATGGAACCTAGGCTTTGGAATAGCAAAAAGACCATACTATTTTTTTTTTTTTGACGGGGACCATACTACTCTTTACTAAGCGGCAAATTAGCAAAAGTTTGCCAAAGTCTAAGGTTCATGACGCTAGTCGATTTAGGGATCTTGAAATTGAATAGGTTAGTCACTTTCCTTCGTAACTCAGCTTGTATAGTGCTATTCCTTCCACTGGGGGAGGCAATTCAACATTGATAAAATACCTTCCGCAATTTAATGTTATTTTTATGATTCCCTTTGAAATCATCATATAAAACCAGACAAATTATACTTACATTAATTCTACACCTTAAATTCAATTCAAGAATCAAATCCTTAAAACAAAAGACACTTCTCCAAATGGTCCTCTCTATAGCTTCTCATCACCTTCTGCTTAAATTATTCGGCACTAAGAAACCTCATGGTTAACCCTTCTTTGTTTCCTGATTTTCTGACTTTTCTCCTAAAATCAGGAAGGGCGGCTGTCACACACTCCCGCCCCAACCCCAAAATGGATTTCACCTTCAACTTTCAGGTACTCCCCAAACAGCAAGATAGCAGTTGAATCAGAAAAGATCACAATATACGATCCACTACAACACCAAGATGAAATATTATTTACGCTCAATCAGGCACAAGCCACCCTTGAAGCACCTGCAGATACAAAATACAACCCACAGTAACACATGCAAAATTTTCACCACACCAGAACAAAATCTAGGAACATTTAGAGTTACCACAATGAAACCTATTAATGATACTTCACGTCTTCAGCAACTGTTTGCAATAAGAATGTTTTCCAAGATAAATCAAGGTTTCACTGCACAACTGAAAGTTATGTACATAGCACAATTATGACCAACACCTGAAAGATATTATCATAACTAAAATCAAATGAATTTTTCAGGTGAAAGCACATGGATTCGGAAAATATTAAAGGACCTAACTTCATATATAGCGACACGGAAGTTGATGCGCAAACCCTGGTGAATGAGTATATTCATTCTAGGGCTTACAGGTTTCTACCACAACGATCACATACATCAGTTTCCATTGAAGTAACATGTTCAGGCTTTTCCTTTTGCATCTTAGGTAGATCAAACTCAAACACTTCAGACAGTGCCTTGGTTCCAAGTTTAAGCTCATCCATGCTGCATGTGTAAATTGTTTATTAGGCAACAGCCTGACAATACCAATATATTGGGAAAAAAACATGCAGATAAACATGTACAAACAAGGATAGCAACCCTAGGCAAAAAAGAGAGCTAAGATAGCAGGGTATGCATAACTACGTAGTATAACAAAATAAAAGATGAATATACATTTTCTATTACAATATACAAAATGAAAATACAAAAATCTATAACAAAAGTCTAAATGGAAGGCTAAACAAATTTCCAATGTAAAGTGTATAAACAATTGAGCACATCAGATAATTAGTTGAAATAGTCTAGCAACCAAACTATTAGAGCATCAACACTCGTGGTATAATTTTATACCACGGTGTAAAAACTCAAAAAATAGGAAAAATTGGCATTTACTACCAGCGAAAACACCCCGTGTCGCATTACAACCACACAAATTCTCAACTGTATATATTGCTACCACTTAACAGATTCCGTTAAGATTTTGTTAAGTGGGCCCCATATTTCATTAAATAATAATTTAAATTATATATAAAAAAAACTTTAAAAAAAAAAAAAATTTCTCAAACAACTCCCCTCCCCTTCCCGGCGTCAGCCACCCTCCCCCCTCCCCTTGCTAGCGGCCAAATGTTTCCTCGAGACCAGCGAACCCCACCTCCTCCATTTCCCCACCTGCTAACCACCCCTAACCTCGTGGTCGGTGCACCGACCCGCTGCTAAACCACCTCCGCCGCGAAACTCCACCAAATTCTTCATCGGCGGCGCTCCGACCTTCCCCCCACCCCTACCTAGCCAACAAACCCCAATGTCCTTCTTGTTGCCCCGACCACCAGCCCCAAACCACCAGCCAATCGAAACCCTAAAATTCGAAATCGAAATCGAATTCGAAATCCTAAACCACCAGCCCCAAACCACCGAAATCGAAACCCTCATTTAGGGTGGTTTGGCGCTGATGGTTTAGAATTAGGGAGGGGGGCGATTTTCGGTGTGGGGAACAGGGAGGGGGGCGATTTTCGGTGGGGGAAAGGGAAAGGGAGTGGTTTCCAGTACGGGGTGGGGGTCGGCAAGCAACAACGGGAAAGGGGGGGGGGTTGTCTGCGTAGGTGGGGGAAAGGGAGGGAGTGGGGTTGCGCGCCGACAAGGGGATGTGGTGGGGTTGCGCCGGCGCCGGCAGGGGGGAGGGGGTGGCAGTTGAGGGGAGGGGCTGCAAGGTGGTTGAACGAAGGGGTGGCTGCCGTTGTTGTGGAGGGGTGGAGGGGTGGCTGCCATTGTTGTGGGCCCCTCAAACAGAAACAGTAATGGAGTTAGTCACTGGTAGTTATTTCTACAGTTACGGAATTATAGCGGTAGTAATATAAAATATTTTTTTAAACAGAAATCTGATACATGGTGCTTTTGTTGGTAGTAAATGTGAATTTTTCCTAAAAAATATGCAATTTTTTACTATATTGGTGGTAAAACTATACCATTTGATGGTACATACCATCCCATGATAAACAATTGCTTTGGTCCCCGTAAAACATGAACCAACCATGTCACGCCATATGGCCTGGTTATCATGTATCTTTTATTTTTTTTTTTCAATTGCATTTTAAGAAAAAATGATAAAAGTAAAAAATTATGAAAAAATTACCATTGTTCATCATTTTTCAAGAGCTATACATAGACACCCATATTGATATAATTTTATATATTTTTTCGAATTCACTTTTTAATACATAAATTGCTTATTTTATTTAATTTAACTTTACAAACATTAATTAGTTATTTCCAATAATAAAATGAAATATAATTATAATTAAATTAAATGTATTATTAATACAAATAGGAGAGAGAAAGTCTGGTGGTAAACTTTTTTTATACCATGGGTGAGATGCTTTTTGGAGAAAGTATATTGTATTGTGGTATAGATGATGTGGAGGAGTGAGAAAGTGGTAGAGAGAGAGGGATAGTATAATTTTTTATACCATGAGTGATGATGGTCTTGGAGCACACAATCCCAAAGGCTGCAGCAAAGTAGCAAATCATAGGTGCATTCTAAAATCTCACTAAGGTTATAGATATCTTTAAGATGTCAGAAATGTGTCAGAAATGACCTGCTCCTTTCTTTCAATTGATAAGTACCAAACGAGCATAGCAAAAATATGTATGGCCATTTCTTTTAGGCTTCTTCTATTCTATTTTAAGCTGCTATTTCCAAATATAGTCTCAAGAATATTTTTATTTATTATTTTTTTTTTTATCTAGGCTATGCTCTAGTTTGACAACAATTATCTTTAATTGTGCGTTGATTATAATCATAAAAAGTTAATATTTTTAAAATAAATATTAGATGTTTCCAACAAGATCTCATTTGAATATATATTTTCTTGTACTCCCTTTGTCCCTATTTTTTGCACCATTTGACTTTTCACGATCTATAAGGCTCATCTTAAAACGTATATATCTTCATTTTCATACACGTAAAAATAATAAAAACGCAATATTAATATATACAATTAGACGATTCTTTAATAAAATCCTACATGACTCTATTATCTCTTAAAAATTAACAGTAATATATGGACAAAATTTTCAAAGTTAAACCCAAAAATGACAATGAGGCAAAAATAAAGGAACAGGGAGAATATGATATTGTAAATCGTGGTTGAAGTTTATAAAGTTTGATGTTTAAAACAGAAATAGTGCATCTTTTGTGTCACTATGAAGTATATAAGAATGAAAAGGTGTGAAAATACGACAACACCACCACCAACAACAATAACAAGCCTTAATTCCAAAATGATTTAGGGTCGGCTGACATATATCGTCATAAGGAACCGTCGGAAAAGGAAAGAGCACAGCAAGATAATTGATAGACTCAAAGAAAAAAGACCAAAATGACTAATGCATAATTAAATAACAGTACAAGGAAACAAGGTATTAGAAAGCAGTTTGTAACAAGCACAATTATACATATAGAACTGCCTTCAAGCCAATGACGATTCTATATATATACATATATATATATATATATATATATATACATATATATATATATATACATATATATATATATATACATATATATATATATATATATATATATATATATACATATATATATATATATATATACATATATATACATATATATATACATATATATACATATATATATATATATATATATATATATATACTAATTTATCCTTTATCTTAGATAGTTTAATCTACTAATTTATCCTTCTATTTGATTCAGCCAACCCCTCATCTCCCCTCGACCATACACCAACCTGAACCCTGCCATGACTAGCCGAACCCGACCCAACAAAAGGGCAAAAACCGCTATCCACCCACCAAAATCCACCACCTAACCACAAAAAACCTCACATCCACTAAAAAAATCCCTCCCCCACCCCCCAAACCCTTTTCCCAACCTTCGAAACCATCACCCATCATTTAAAATACCAATGACACAGAAAAATACCACCTAACCCACCAAAACGAAAGCCTCCTTGACCTTCATTCCCATCTATATTCTCTATCCTTCCTTGAAGGGTGGTTTAGTGGTTAGGCTGCTGGTACGGCCATCCAATGTAGCTGGTGGATGGGGTGGTGGATCTAAATAGAGGGCAACGTGGTTGGTGGTTGTTAGAGAGAAGATTAATCATTTAAGCCTAAGTTAGCCATCTTAATGGCAATTGGCGGGCTCTAGTTAAACATGCAAACTAGTCACTTGAGAAAAGGGCCAAATTATATCCACCAAGAGGAATTTGCAATAACATGAGGCCATTATATTGAATTTCCCCAAAAAAAAAAAAAAAAAAAAAAAAACGAGAAATGCTTAGCTAGGAGGAAAAGGTGGAAATAAAAAATGAAACAATAGAATTGATTATAGTTTCAAGCAAATAAGGATTCCTTGATTATGATTTCACAAACACTACATTCTAGTTTACAATTAGATTCTATGTTACTAAGACTCTACATTTCATCTAAAGTACTCGTGCTCTAGTACCAGTGCTAGACAATTATGGGTATGACACTTGGACACTTCAATTTTAGTTCAAATTCATGAAATTTTTCACAAGATAGCCAAGTCGGACCTGTATATGTATTCGTACCCATCATGGGTACCCATGTCCAAGTAAGATAGATTAGAGTTCACATATTAGACCACTATGAGCATCAATAATGGTTTATAGCTACGAACTTGTTAAATAGCTAACTAATTTCAAAATTTGCTCTAACTAAAATTTCAAATTTCAAAAGACTCTACCTAAAATTCGCTTGGGCAAGTTAATTGCTTGAGAAATTGCCAAAAGATGAGGAACTGGTACATAAATGAAATTTCCTTCTATTAGCTACTTTAAATAGCTAACCATTGGGACACAAACTAGCTACAAAAGAGTTAAGTTAGAAATCTTACGAGGCATGGCAAGCTAATTTAACAATTAGCTTAGCATTGGAAATGCTCTAATATATAAAAAATTCGAGAAGAAGAGAATTGCAAGAATGCACATTTGCATCAAATTATAATCATATGAAGTATAATTAGATCACAAATGAACATAACCAATAATCAGGGAACTCTACCCCCCATTTTCCAACCTGCTGCAGCAAACCAAAGAAAGGAACCATCCCATTGGCCCATTTTCGAGAAAAGTTGACTTCTATGTCAGCTTTACAAAAGACAAAGAATACCCAAACTTTAAACCATATAAATTTTTCGTATCCATATTGTTGGAAAAATATAATTACCTTATTGAGAGTGGAGGAGTTAATCTTATGATTGTGTTGTGGGTAGGCTTAGCAAGAACACCTCTCTCCTTTAATTTGAGGCATATATCATAAGCTGATGCAGGGAACAGAGCTTTGCTATTGAGTTCTACTGCGTTAAAAAGACCTTTTCCACGCACTTTTACAATGAAGTTAGGGTACTGCTGTTGAAGCTTATTTAGCAAATGCCTAAGCTCCTCTCCTAACTCTGCAGACCTGTATCAAGAAAATGTATAATTAAACAATCTACAAATGCTTTAAATGAAAACACCAAGAATAAAACAATTTGTTAAAGACATTAATAACTGCATATTATCTCGACGACTAATTTAGTCCATGTAAAGGATATACATTTTGCCATTTTAAACCACTATGCTGAAATATTTCGCTAATAGCAAGTTTCAAAGTCTTACTATAGGAGTTCATTCGTGTTAGGTGGTCTTTGAAAAATATTCTAAGACATCATGTTGCAGAAATTTCTTAAGTGGACTACCCTAAGAAGTTGCACACTTCAGCAAACCACCTAAATCACAAGTTATAGTTGAATTTATAATGAATACACAACCACCTTCTTATTGTTCAAAGATGGATACATTTTATTTCAGATAACCACCCACAAATGTGTTGAAAGTCACCAAACATTTATTTAGAAAACACTAAAATTAGTTTACTTCTAACTAACGTTTAGTGAGAGGTTGGAAATGAGAAAAATTTTCATCATCAAATTTAGCTAATTCAATAACATATTTGCAATGTATTGTTTTCAATTTATACTGCAGAAGAAAAAGAAGAATAAGAGAGGGATAAAAAAAAGAAAGGAGATATAAGGATTAGAAAGTTATTTGTGAAAAAATTATATAAAAGTGCACTTTTGTGATTTGGGATTGTAACCCATGTTTCTTTCTCCTTGATAATAACACATAAACTATACAACGGTTTTCACTAGTTATTATATTGTATTAGTATTACCTAAATTTAGAGCAAACAATAGACGTTACCATTTCACTAATTATCAGACTTCCAGGAGAATAATTAATTATCTAAGTTACCAATTTGTAAATTGTAACTCCTACATTTGGTATCACAGCCACGTTATTTTCTCAACAAAAATGTCTACTAACTTTATTCAGCCACAAGTGCCCCAATTATCAAAGACGAATTATGAAGATTGGCGCATTAAAACGAAAGCACTACTTAGTTCCAAAATTTGTGAAAACGATGGGTTTGAAAAACCATCATATGAGGCAAAATTGGCATTAACTCAAGAAAAGAAAGATGATTTGTAAGAATATAATAAAGGAGATCAAAGGGCATTACTTTTGATTTACGCAGGTGTAGATCGCGAAACACATGTAAAGATCTCCAATGCAACCAGCAAGTAAGCTAGGGACAATCTTGCAATTATATTAAAGGAGTTGAGAGAGTTCGAAAAATTCATTCACAAGCCTACGAGGTGAGTTTAAGAAAATCACAATGACTATTTTTCTTGCCTACCTACAAATGCTAACCAGCAGAAATTAAATGGAGAAAAGACCGAAGACACAAGGATCGTTGAAAAGTACTTAGATCATCCAGTAAAATATTTAATCATGTATTACATGCAACTGAAGAATCAAAACACATTATCAATAGAACTTATAGAATTCCTTCTAGTGCATGAATAAAGAAGTCTGAAGGATGATGAACCAGGTGTTATGGAGCAAGCTTTTGAATCAAAGTTTTCATATGAACAAAAAGGTGTAAACCAACGAGGCGGTTTTCATGGACAAGGTACAGGTTGTGGTAACTACCCACCAAAGTAATGAGAGATATTTTGGCCATGGAAGAGGGTCAAACAGAAGAGGAATCAGTTTTAATGAACGTAATAAGACAAAAGTCATTCCACGATTTAATTGTAAAAAAATGGACATCGCATCTGAGCAGAAAAACAAAATGATCAAGGATCGATTGAAGTTTGTTGAAGATTCAAGAAATGATTAGGAAAGTCTGACATTGTTGCTAGCCCATGAAGAAGTTATTAATCAACAACACATGTGGTTTTTCGATTCTGAAGCGATTAACCACATGTGCGGAAGAAGAGAATTATTTATTGATCTTCAGAAAATCAAAGGTAATGTAAGTTTGGGAGATACGTCCAAACTATAGGTTGAAGAAAAAGGGAAAATTTAAAATTTTCTCAAGCATGGAAATGAAGAATTAATTTATGATGTTTATTACGTGCCTAATATGAAAGTAACTTTTAGCGTCGGGCAACTTTTGAAAAAAAGGATATATCATTCATTTGGAGAGTAATAATCATCAACTTAAAGATAACATTGGAAGAATTACTGTTCAATAAAAAGTAGAGAAGAATCGCATGTTTCCTCTACAACTTAACACTAAAGTACAAAAGTGCTTCTATATTGTCATAGAGAATGAGTCATGGAAATGACATAAACGTTTGGGGCATTTGCATTTCAAAGGCCTAAAATTGTTACAGTCAAAGAACATGGTGCAAGGGTACATTGAAGATCTTAAACAAGTTTGAAAAATATGTACGATGGAAAACAAGCAAGACTAAGGGATTATCATGGAGAGCGAAAGAACCATTGGAATTGTACACATGGATCATTGGAGCCCGTATAATTGCTACTTTATTATATACATTGATGATTATAGTAGAAAATTATGGGTGCATATGCTAAAGTTGCATTTGATACATTAGTTGAATCTGATCGAGGGGTGAATATACATCAAATATATTAATTTTTTAAAATAAATTTACAGGAATTAGACAACAATATACAGCCCCCTATACACCACAACATAATGGAACTACTTAATGGAAGAATCGAACAGTTTTGGACATGACACAAAAGCATTTTATAAGAAAAAGGATTTCCAACATGGACAACCTGTATACTAAATGATTGTCCTATAAAGTGTAAAGAATATGACTTCACAAGAAGCATGGAGTAGTGAGAAGCCAAATGTTAAACATTTTCGAGTGTTTGGGTGCATTGCATATGCCCAAATACCTGACGCAAAGAGGAAAAACTTAGATGATTGAGGTGAAAAATGTATCTTTATTTGATATAGTTCACAATCAATCAAAAGCTTATAAGTTATACAATCCAATCACTGGAAAGTTGATTGAAAGTAGAGATGTAATCATTAGTGAAGGAAAATTTTGGAAATGGGATAATCAAGAAAGGAAAAAAGGAAAATAAAATTTGTGTTCGAAGAACATACTGATATTTCTAGGATGAGTTCTAAAAAACACATCCAAAAATTCCTAGAAATAACAATAAAGCATCATCATCACCATCATTGGAAAAGTGTCATCATCGAAAACACATATTAAGATGAGTAGCCTAAATGACATCTATGAAAAGACAGCTAAAGTTGAAGACGTTGATTTATTTTATGTATATATAGACCATGAACCCATCAATTTTTAAGAAGTTGTTGGAGAAGTAAAATGGATATCTGCTACGAAAGAGGAAATCCACTAAATAGAGAAAAATGATGCATGGGAGTAGGTTACATTGCCAAAGGGCCATAAATCTATAGGTGCAAAAAAAGATCAAAAGAGGTACATGGTGTTGATTATGATGAAGTATTTGCTCATGTAGCTCGTTTAAACATTATGAGAATGATGATCTCACTTGCCGCACAACATAAATTGAAGATATGTCAACTTAGTGTTGAGTCGATATTTTTAAATGGCATTTTAGAACAAGTTTACATTGAATAACCAAAATGTTTTATGATCAAGGGAGAAGGTAAAGTGCTCCATTTAAAAAAGTCACTTTATGGTTTAATGCAAGCCCCATGAGCTTGGAATACACATATTGATGGATACGAAATAAAAAAATGGTTTTATCAAGTGTCCATACAAACATGTTATGTATGTAAAGAAGAATGGTGATGATGTTCTTATAATAAGCTTATACGTTGACAATCTACTATTCATTAAGAACACCCAAACTATGTTTGATGATTTCAAGGTAGCAATGTTTAAATAATTGAGATGACATATTGTGGTTTAATAAACTTCTTTCTTGGCATAGAGGTGAAGAAATGTGAAAATGGAATGTAAAGAAGATTCTTGAAAAATGTAAAATGGATTCATGCAAACCTATGAACACTTCTATTGCAACAATGTTAAAGTTGACAAAAATAGAAGGGAAATTCATTAATCTAACTTATAAGAGTCTTGTTGGGAATTTAAGATATTTAACCATCATCTATTATATATGGTATCAAGCTTGTTAGTAGATATATGGAAACACCTAAGGAATCTCATTGGTGCATTGTAAAGAGAATAGTAAGTTATATCCAAGATACCTTAGATTATGAAATGTTCTATTCTTATGGAGATGGAACAACATTATTTATTTATTCTAAAAAAGTACAACAGGGTGCGTTTTAACATGGTTCAATTGCTTTTAATCGAGTTCAAAAAAGTAACCAGCAATTGCTTTCCCAAGGTGTGAAGCAAAATAAATAATATCTTCATTTGCAGTATGTGAAGCATGATTGTTTAAGAATTTATCGAAAGAACTTGGACATGTTCAAGAAGGATCTACTATGATCTATGTGGATAACATATCAGCAATAAAACTTGCCAAAAATCCAATACAACATGGGAGAAGCAAGCATATTGATACTCGGTTTCATTTCCTACGAGATCAAGGCAGAAAAGAAAAAAAAAATTAGAGAGAAAAAGAAAGAAAGAGGTGTTAGAGATATGATATATCGGAAAATATGTGTGATATATATTTTCCGTAGATATAATTAGAATAATAATATATTTAGGATTATTTATGTTAAGATATTATTTAGAGAAAATGTCTGTAGGATTTATGGTTATGGTATTATATCTTTTTACAAATATTGTTTCCTATCTTATGATTTTAGGTTTTTTTATAAATACTCAACCTATTGATGAATAATAATCAAGTCATTCTGTAAACTCTTTCCCCCAAATTTATCATGGTATTAAGAGCAAGTTATATTTTGGGATCCTTCACACCAATTTCCCCGTGTTGGTGGGTTGGAAATTAAACCCAACGGTGGGATGAACTTTTAGCTAAGATTACATTTTAAAAAAAATCCGTTGTGCAAGTTTTTAGATATATGATGGTATGTGATTTTGTTGGAGTACGTGAGTGAGTTTTATCCTGTAATGCATCTCCATGGAGATGAAGAAAAACCACGTTTGGCGCAATATTTTTATAAAATAAAAAGGATTTTTGGCTTTCTTGTGTCGTGAGACAAGATATTTTGGTTCTCCTTGTGCCGTGAGACAAGGTTTTATATATGGGTTCCAGGGTTTGGTTCTCCTTGTCCCTTGATGTTGTACCTTGAAACGACCGGAGAAGCATATTGGTTTACCTTGAGACGACAAGGCAAGCATATGACGTCTTTTAAACATTAGGATAAGAATGGACGTGGTTGTAGAAAAGTACGGACAGTAGCAAAGGATGGATGTTACAGAAGACCATAGAATCTAGTAAAGGGACGTGGTAGAAGACCTACACTAGCAAAAAGTTAGTTTATAATCATTTTTATTTAATGAAGATGAGTTCGAAAAAAATGAACGTTCTCATCATTAAAAATAAAAAAAAAAGATTGAAGGCGACATCACCAAAGTAGTGCATTTCGACTTCAACCAAAAGAAGAATCTCCAATCGCAACGTTCGTGTTACTGCCGTTACGAATGCGTGAGGGCGTTAGAGATATGATGTAATGGAAAATATATGTGTGATACATTTTCCGTAGATATAATTAGAATAATAATATATTTAAGATAATTTATGTTAAGATATTATTTAGTGAATATATCTTAAGGATTTATGATTATGGTAGTATATATTTTACGAATATTGTTTCCAATCTTATGATCTTAGGTTTTGTATAAATACTCAACCTATTGATGAATAATAATTGAGCATTAACTTTTTCTCCCAAATTTATCAAAAGGAGATACAAGAATTAGAAATGTCATTTGTGAAAAAATATATAGAAGTGCAAATTTTTTTTTATTGAGGGTTGTAAACCATAACTATTTGCGTTACCAAGTTGTAAATTGTAACTCCTACATTTGGTATCATAGCCACGATATTTTTTTAATAAAAGTGAGTACAACTTTGTTCACACATAAGAGCATATCAAATAGTGTATTTTAAACACCTCTTACAAACCTGTAAAATATTAAAATTGTTGCTTAATCGTTGTAGCACTATTGAAATACAATACTGATGAGTTAAGCAACACTGCATGGAAAATTTATGCAAATGAAAATTATTTTCATAGATTGGGGCGTGGATACACGGTTTTTTTTTATTTTTATTTTTTATCGAACATGAGGTACACTAGGTACACTGTTGCACAAGATAAGAGTAACATCATTTTTAACTTGTTCTAAGGAAAAATAAATTTAATACTTCCTTTGTTTTTAATTATTGCATCACTTGTCTTTTAAAGAAGTTTCACAAATATAGCACCATATTTATTTAAGGAAACAAAATGTTTGTGTTCACACTACAAATACCCAATGTACCAATACTTTTAATACTTAATTCTTTAGTTTATGCTTACATCATATGGTTAATTTTGTACTTCTACCACTCTCTCTCTCTTCCTTTTTTTTTACTACAAAAAAATTGTGCCCAAACCTATATGATCCGATAATAAAAGAAACGAGGAAGTTTATTATATTCAACTTTATACATAGGTGAGATGTTGACTGACATATCATTCCTAGAGCATCTTTATTCATTTATAGGTAGACTTGACTGACATATGACATTCTAGAGGACCTAACGGTGTTGTACACATCATATGTTTTATTTTATTTTTTAATTTTTTTTACAATATTTAAATATAAATTTATTTTATTACTTCATATAATAAAAAACTAGACTTTTTCAACAATGGATTGTACCAAAATTTTTAGCCAACGTAAAGTATTTTGTAGCCGTATTTAGCATTGAGTTATCAAAAAATTATGAGCTAATGTGATTACTTCTTATAACAACAAACTAGAGTTTTTCAACAATGGATTTTGCAAATATTTTAGCCAACGTAAAATATTTTGTAACCGCATTTAGCTTTGAGTTATCAAAAATTTATATGCTAATGTATCTATAAATAACAATCTAAAACTTAAGAATACATCCAACATATTGTCTCATAACAATATAATCTATAAATACTTTCATATCTACGATTAATTCTTCGTAAAAAATTAGAAGGATGATACAAATAATCTATTTAGTTAATATTTTGGTTATTTGGGAATTTCATCAAACACTGACAATTACACCTCCGAATATTCCTACCCTCCAACGCTACTATTGTCCCAAACACTACAATGCCTAATTTGCATGACACTACGTCGAGCTACTATCCTCAACCTCCACTTTCGAGTGAATTTTATGTGGTTCATGATGCTACAAGAAGAGAAAGTGTAGGGGCCTCTAGCATGCATCATGAATCTTCATTTCAAAGGTCTCAAACTATTAATAAGAGATAAATCCATAAGCTATTAATAAGTTCACAGATAAGCTTTCATGGACCCATGGACGAAGATTTTTGCATGAGTTGGTTAGATTACAACTGATTCAATCAAAGGAACCAAGTAAAGTAAGGCGAATTATTGGAAAAATATTATAGAGTATTATAACGAGTAAAAAAAGGGAAGACCGCTTAATAACTCACTGATATAAAATGAATCATGATGTTAGCAAGTTCAATGAGTGATATATACAAGTTAAAAGTGCTCATCCAAGTGGCAATGACGATGACCAAATAATTAGTAATGCCCAAAATCTTTTTACTGGCCAAAGTGAAAACGAAGAGATGAACATTTCAAAATTTTCATTCATGGAAAATTCTTCGAAGTGGAAGCATTATGTTTCTCCACAAAGTAATTCTACAAAAAAGAACAAAGACTTCTACTCCCGGGGATTACATTACCTCTTCCTTAAATCCTGATTTGTGAAATTGATAACGTGGAGCTGAGGAGATAAACGACCAATGGGACCAAAAGCAACTACAGAGGTTGCGAGGAATAAAAGCAAGAAATGGGATAATTATCAAGATATAAATAAATAAATAAATAAAAAAAGACTTACATTGTGCAAAGAACACTTCGACAACAAGATTTTGGGATACTTTGCAAGGACACGTCTAATATGGACGAAAAAACTAGAAAAAAAAAAGAGAAAGTATGCGAAATCATTATGGCCAAGTATGGAATATCATGATCACAAATCCCTTTAATATGATGACTATTAAGTCAAGTATTTTAAGCATTTTTTGTTAGGGGGGAGTAATTTAGGTACTTTTATGTTGAACTTAATAAGCAAGTTATTAGAATTTTTCTTCTCGTGTAATATTCACAATTTTCTTATTGTTATGCATTAAGGTTTATAGCATCATTGCGCTCTTTATTCTTTTTCTATTATTAATGATTAAAGTTACTGTTTAATTTGCTACTTCTCGTTTCCATTTCATTGTTATTCATTTGTATTTTAAAAAACGAGCAAACCATTGTCTTAAAGATTTGTGCCTTCAAAGTACGACAAACAATGAAAGAAACAATATTTGGAGAAAGAAGTTGAATTGTTCATCATGTCATCATCAGAGGAGTTAAGAGAAAAAACTTGGCTTAAGCTAAAAATATGATGGGAGAGAATATAGTTACAACTTTGACTTATCTTCTTTATTATATATGCATTTTTACAAGAACATTTATTATATATGCATTATATATATAGAACTTTACTTGTATATGGTTAGATTATTATATACGTCTTCCATTTTTTTGTCAACACGTTTCTGTTTTTACATTATTTATATTTTATACATGTATATAGTATATGTATAAAGCGACACTTTTATAAGTTGACACGTTTATATTTTTACGAAAGTATTTTACAGGTATATATACAACGATTTACTTTGAATAACTTTTGTAATTTATAGTTGTTTAGGGTAAAAAACCCTCGATATGTGGACCAATGCCATAGCGACACGTGTCCACAAGCTAATTAGAGCATGACATGTGTCATTCAATATTAGAAGGGTAAAAATGGGCTTCGAGAGTACATTAACTCAATATAAGCTTGTTGTGCTTGATTTTCGAGGTCGTAGATATGTAAGGACGCGGAGACCACAAGTGGAGCCAAAGATCAAGTGGTGGAAACTTAAGGGGAAAACCAACAAAAAATAGTAAGAAAGATAGCACTGGATGTGGGGTAAAATGGAGCATAGCATAAACGAAGTGGCGAAAGAAATCCTAGGAGAATCTAAAGGAAACATGCCACTAACTTGGTGAAATGAAGAAGTGCAACATGCAATAAAGAATAAACGAGATTGCTATAAGATGTTGGGTAGATGCAGAAGTGATGAAATTATGAGAAATATAAAGAAGCTAGAGGAGAATGAAGCAAAGAAAGTTGTACGTGATGCGAGAATGAAAGTGAACTGAAACCTTTATGCAAGCTTGGATACAAAGGAAGGAGAAAAAGGCATCTATAGGCTTACTCATATTAGAGATCGAAAGACGCGGAATATTGGAAAGTCAAATAAGTGAAGGAGATTGACCAAAGGTTTCATGTTAGAGACAAGGAGTTAAAGGATGGATGAAGGTCTTACTTGGATAGTTTATTTAATGGAGATCGAACTCAAGATGTTAGTGATACAGTGTCCCTCATGATATGGTTAATCGGGAGTTTATTCGAAGAATTCAAAAAGGAGAAGTCAAAATGGCATTAAAAAAGATGGTATTGAAGAAAGCAGTTGGACCTGATGCCATTCCTTCTGGGGTTTGGAGATGTTTGGGAGAAAGAGGAATTGAACGGTCGACAACTTTTTTGAACAAGATTTGGTGATGTAATAAGATGTTTTTTAAGTGGAGGAGAAGTACTTTGATACCTTTGTATATGAATAAAGGTGATGTCCCGTGCTAGCTATCGAGGGATCGAACAATGAGTTATATTATGAAACTTTAGCAGCGAGTGATTAAACAAAGGTTAAGGAGAAAAGTCAAGATCTCGAAAAACCAATTTGGATTTAGATTTATGCCTAGATGATCGATTGTGGAGGCAATCCATCTTATGAGACAACTAATAGAGATCGGGATAAGAAGAAGGATTTACATATGCTTTTTATTAATTTGGAGAAGGCTTATGATAAGGTACCAAGGGAGATTCTTTGGTGGACTTTAACAAGGAAAGGCGTTTTGCGGAAATATATTGACATCATTAAGGACATGCATACGAGAGCTAGCACAAGTGTGCGGACTGTGAGGAAAACTGGAGAGTTCCCAATTACAATTAGAGTTCATGAAGGTTCCTCACTTAGTCCTTTTCTTTTTGCTATAGTTATGGACGACTTGATGAGTTCAATTCAAGATGATATACCATGGTGCATAATGTTTGCTGATGATATTGTGTTCATTGATGAGACGAATGAAGGCGTAAAAAGTAAGTTGGAACTGTGAAGACGTACTTTGGAGTCCCGTGGCTCGAAGGTGAGCAAAAGTACAGAGTATTTAAAATGTAAGTGTAGCGGTGTGAGAATCAATAAGGCACGGGTAATCACGTGGATGGGAAGAGTTTTTAAAGTTGTGAGGTCTTCCGATATCTGGGATCTATTATTCAAAAGGATAGAAAATTGGATGGAGATGTAGCTCATATGATCAAAGCGGGTTAGTTGAAGTGGAAGAGTGCGACTGAGTTTTTTACAACATTGCCACGTGCATAAGATGAATGTGGCACAGATGCGTACGTTGCGATTGATGTGTGGTCATACAAGAAAGGATCGTGGAATGAGATGATAAGGAAAAGAGTATGGGTTACATTGATTGAATACAAGATGAGGGAGAATCGCACAAGATGGTTTGGCCATGTAAGAAGGAGACCAAGTGACGCTCCAGTAAGGAGGCTTGAAGAATTGCAAAGTGTTGGCCGAGAGGTAGGGGAAGACCTAAGAAAACTTGGAAGTGGGTGACGACATGAGTGTTTTGAGGATTAAGGAAAATATGTTGTTGGATAGGGTGGTGTGAAGGGAGAAAATTCATGTCAGTGACGTGATTATATATACTTTCTAAATTTATTTTCGTATGGAAAAATTGTCAAAAATAATACAACCTTTGAGTGGTCCGCTAAAAACAAGTCAATCTTTTAATTATTTCTGAATAATACAAACTTGGTGAGTTATTCGCTTTAAATAAGTTATTTTATCTACAACTTATTTTGCCGTTTAATTTTTTTATTTATCTTATAAACTTATTTAACAGTTTAAATAAAATTATACAATGCCACTTGTTCCATATAACATTTTCATCGGATAACTAATCGATTTTAACTTGTTTAAAGCGGATACCTCTCAAAGTTTGTATTATTCATAAATAATTAAATGATTGACTTGTTTTTGGCGGACTGCTTAAAGTTTGTATTATTTTTACAATTTTTCCTTTTCATATTTTATTTTATTTTTAGCCCACCAATGTTTTATGAACTGTAATGTTTTCCTTTGTAAAAGTTTTCTCAAATCATTATGTTTTCTACTTCACCGTTTTAACTAGTGTTATTAAAATCACGATTCGGATTGTAGATCTCAATCCACCCAAACGATTTGGTAGAATCGCTCGGCGATAGGATCGCTCATGGAATCAGTAGAATCGGTTAGAATATGTGGAATCGGACCAATTCCATAATTCTAAACCGATTTTAACAATTCCACTCCTGCATAAAGTCTGATTTTCCGAAACCCATAACTTTTGATAGCAAAGTCGAAATAAGGCTTATAATATATTGTTGGGAAGCTCTTGAGGTCTACTTCCTAATAAAATTGGTCCCGCACCCATATCATTTATATATTTTATGTTATACCCTAATGAATGTAAAGGTATCATAGTTGAGCCTAACTTTAATCAATGACTTATATATTATTCAATATAAATCATACTTAAAGCTTATCAAACATTAATATAAAGAAATTTTAAAATTCTATCCAACCATTTAAATATTTTGGGCAAAAGAATATATTCACGAGTCTTATACACTAACTTTGGGCATATATACACTTTTATAATATGAGTTTGTCGTAGTTGTCATTCGATCTTTAGCTATCTCTTTGAAATGAACTAACTTGACACTTAGTATTCTATTGTCAATGCATTTTTTATTAAGGGAAACAATTTTAGGAGTCAAGAACATTATTTTTTTTTCATAAATTTAACAACAATTGTCTCGTACTCTTGTGATAAATATTATATACCAATATTATGACTTGATAGAGTACTGTGTGACTTATCCGCGTGCGAAATTACTTCTAAAACTATTTTATGTTTGTATTGTCGATATTGTGTTATCAACACTATATATTATTATCATTCTCATTGCTTGAAAATTATGTATGTAATCATTTATTACATTTTGAAGCCCAATTTTTCACCTTTGTAGAATCGAATCGTATTATCGATTCGATTCTACCCCACTCATCGATCCAAGGTAGAATCTCGATTCTAATAACTATGGTTCAAACCACTCTTAAAAAAAAATTATTAAATTTTATTCTTGATTCTCTTTTAAAACTCCCCTAATTTTTCTTATATGCTTTGTCGTTTACTCACTTTACTTTCCTTTTTTCAAACTCTTTTAAATGATGATTTTGTTATGTCCTTTTCTTTATATCGTACGATTCCTTATGACGATTCATGTTAGCCAACCCTAAATCTTTTTGGGACTAAGGCTTTGTTGTTGTTGTAGTAGTCTATCTCTCTCAAATAACCCCACATGCACATATGCACTCTCAATTATTAGTTTTAAGGAAGCTACAATCTCCTTAATTCTCGTAAAAAAAAAAAAAAAAAAAAAAAAAAAAAAAAAAAAAAAAAAAAAACCAAAAAGGCTTTGTAGTTTGTACTATATGACCATGACCCAAGAATGCCACATACACCCAAGTCTAAGAATTTTTAAATTCAAAACACCTACTCAAAAGGCCATGCATGATCTGTATCCCTCTAGTTATTGTCTTGACATGCTAGGACAGACAAACTGCATGAGTATTTTAACTTAAGACTTTCACAGTTTCAAGGACAAAATTATGCAAGCAATACATTTAAGTACCTCTCAGCAAGCCCTTCCTCTCTGAGAACATCTAGTGATGCAACAGCAATCGCACTTGCCAATGGATTTCCACCAAAAGTACTGAAAATGAATGATAGTGATAAAGCTTATTAGAAATAAAGAAAATGACATAATCAGCAGATATATACCAAAAAAACCAAATTACATGAGAAATGATTAATTTTTCAGGTCATTAAGCATAGCATTGATCAGAGGGCTTTGACTGCAGTATAAAGTGAACGATGTACCAACAGTCCACTTGTATCCATAGTAAAAGCTAGATAAATCCTAGTAAGCCATATAAATACACATCAACAAATTATAAAGATCACGCTCTACTTGCAAACAAACAATATATTCCATATCAATATATACCAGTGCATTTCAACATTTCAAATATTTTTTCAAAAGGTTTTTTCAAATTTAAAAAAAAAGAAAAAAAAAAACAAAAAACTAAAAGGCAGTAATTATGAGTGTTAATACAGAAAAGGTTAGGGTATATACAAATTAAGCCATGGACAAATGGAACAGAAATCATATTGTATCATAAGCATCATAGAAATACAAACCTCCCATGTTCTCCAGGTCGAAAACACAGCATCACATCTTTGTCAGCAAGAACAGCGCTGACAGGCATTACTCCACCTCCCAAAGCTTTTCCAAGGATCTACAGGCAAATAATAAACAACATTTTAAAGGCATACTTCTGATGATGGTAAGTTGTACTAATTTAACAGTGACAGTAAAATCAAAGTTTGTAGAATCATAATAGGAGAGAGAAGAAAGAATACTCCTTCCAATCCTAAATGTTCATGTCATTTTGACTGTGCATGTTTGTCAATGCATTATTTGGACCATAAACATCTATCTACAGTTGCATAAAAAGAAAAAAATAGTAGTTTAATATTAATAAACTACTCAATAAAATGAATCAAATAAGACCCAACATGACTATGTTATGTTTTATATATTGAGAGTAATTTAGAAGATGTTCTCAACTTATAAATAGTGTCAAGATTCTAAATAGGAAGAACAAAAAGGATCCAATGGAGTATAAAAGGAAAACCAAGAATCATTTCTGTACCAAATTAATGGAAATATCAAGACCAATCATCCTTCTATTAGAGGCCGTCACAAAATTTTCCTAAATCTTCACTCGATCAAATTAATTTTAACTATGGGGCAACCTTTTCAAAACAAAATCTCAACGTTGCTAGAGTGTTGGGCTGGTTAAAAATAATAATAATGTGTCATGAGCTAATTGGCCATCAAAATTTTTGTTTTACTCAGTAATATATTAAGACAATATATTCATACCTCTCGATCTTCACAACCACTTGGTCTAATAATATATACCAAACAGAAGTAGAAGAAACTGCTTACAAAATCATATGATGAAATTTACATTTAAATCATTTTTGTACGCACATAATTCCTCCTTCAATTAATTTTTTCTGCCTAAGGTGCGGAAGGCCGGAAGCTCTAAAATGCCATGTTTGGTATGCTTCATAAACACAAAATGAAAAATACAGATGGATCCTTATTGATGACATTATGATTGATTCTCCCCTCTCCAGACATTCCAATAAAATGCAACAAACATTAAAGATGCTAATGCACACAAAAATAGTCTTACAACAAGATCTGGACGAACACCTTCCCAGTCACAAGCAAGCATTTTTCCAGATCTTCCAAGGCCAGATTGAATTTCATCAGCAATCATCAATATTCCATATTTTGTGCATAGATCCCTGACAGCTTTTAAATAACCTTCTTTAGGAACTATAACCTGCAAAGATGAAAAAGGTTCTGTAAAAAAAGATATGTTAATTAAGAGAAGAAACAAAAAATTAAATAGGATGATGAGTTCCACTCAGGGAGACGTAAATGAGAAAATAAAGAAGTCACTTTCTTTATACTTGCTTTTCTTATATAAGATAAAGTTAGAAAATATTTAAAAACCAGCATGAACACAGAGAAGACTAAGGTCAGCCTTTTCTTTGATAAGGATACAAATTTTATTTAGCAACAGCAACAACAAAAGAGTACCAAAAGTCCACCAAAAATCAGGGCCAAAGAAAAAAAGAGCTCCAAACTCTCAATACATCAGAAAAGGGCACACTGCTATGATCCCCATGTGAGTGCTCCCAAAAAAAACGCTAAATAAACCATTCCTCACATAGAGTAACCAACAAAGGCTCCCGATCTTGGATAATCTTACTAGACCCCTACCACAATATCACCACATAACGGCCAAATGCATCCTGACACAATAACTCTTGTTGCTTTCAACTTCCAAACTTCACATATGGTATCTGAAGATAACTCCGAGTAGAAAAAAACAATTTAAAAAAAATTAAACAAAACTTAGCAATATTATGGAACCATGCAAAAAACAAATGTGCTTTTTCCCTTTTTGCTCTTAGATTTGTTCTGGTAGTTTGGGATTTCTCTTACAGCAAGCATGTATTGGCTAAACAGGAGTTTTTTGATGGCTAAAAAATGCCATGTGACCATGACCATGAAAAAAACATACTTCCTCCGTTCTCTTTTACTCACAACGTTTAACAATTTGCACTATTCACGTTCTCTCATTCGATCACCTTTATTGATATACATATTAGACAACATATAGTAATGTGGGAACTTGTTAGATTGTAACGCCCTTGTTAGCTGTAAATGTAAACTCGAGTATTCAAGCAATAAAGATATGATTTTTTTAGGGAAGAAGGCTGTTGTTTCATTGATTCAAAAATGGAAGCTTTAAACAAAATGGTGACTCGAGGCCACTAGTCTCAAGGGAGTACCTTTAGGGCACCAATCTCCTATCCTAGAATTTACGAATTCACAGCCTACCAACACACTCCCCCCTCCCCTTTGTTATATACACATATCAAGCCAAAAGCAAAAGAGACAAAAATGTAATATGGCAGCTGTCACTGATTGGTGCACTGATTTGATGGCCTTCCCTGCTGTTGTCCTTTCTTGCCCCAACGCTCATAAGTAATCCAATCATTGTGCTTGCTCTTGCTCTTCTCAGCAGTCATTACATCTCCCCCCCCCCCCCCCCCCTCAAGAGTCACCTTGTCCTCAAGGTGAAATGATGGAAATCTCTCTTGAATAGTGCTTGCTTCCTCCCAAGTAGCTTCAATTAAGGGTAACCCTTGCCACTTAATTAGCACCTCTTGAGCCTTGGGGTTACTTGCAGCAGCCCTAATGTCCAGTACACTCTCTGGCTCAGCTCTTAACTCGAGCTCCTCTGTTAGGTGCTGAGGTATCGTGGGGCTTACCAAGTGTTCACCTATTGCGCGTTTGAGTTGAGACACGTGGAATACGGGGTGTACTCTGCAAGTTTGTGGCAGTTCCAGCTTGTATGCTACCTTTCCAATACGTTGAACCACTTTGAA
The DNA here is from genome assembly GCF_948465745.1 of Chenopodium album. NCBI lineage: Eukaryota > Viridiplantae > Streptophyta > Magnoliopsida > Caryophyllales > Amaranthaceae > Chenopodium > Chenopodium album. The sequence continues at coordinate 52,679,863 of NC_137839.1, forward strand.
GGGACCGTAAAAGCGCGGTGCTAACTTCACATTGGGAATCCTTGCAAGAGATTTTTGCCTATATGGCTGCAACTTCAAATAGACCCAATCATCAACCTGAAATTCCTCTTCCCTCCTCTTGTCTGCGTGAAACTTCATCTTGTTTTGAGCTCAAATCAGGTTCATGTGCAAGTCATCTATCACCACATCTCTCTTGAAGCCATTCTTCCAGCCTATCAACTGGGGTCTGCCCACGACCTACTTTAATTAGCTTGGGTGGTTCCCTTTGATAAACCACTTGAAAAGGTGTGAACCCCGTAGAAGAATGATAAGAAGTATTATAGGCATACTCCGCCCAATGCAGCCATTTTCCCCATGATTTGGGCTTACCATTCACAAAACAACGCAAATAGGTCTCAAGAATTTTGTTAACGATCTCGGTTTGACCATCGATTTGTGGGTGATATGAAGTGCTTCGCTTGAGGTCCGTCCCTTGTAGCCAAAACAGTTCCTTCCAAAACACACTCATAAAAATGCGATTCCTATCCGAAACAATTGAGGTTGGCATTCCATGGAGCCGTACAATCTCCTTAGTGAACACCTCGGCTACTGTCAAAGCACTATAAGGGTGCTTCAACCCAATAAAATGCACATACTTAGACAACCTGTCAACTACCACCAACACCGAATCCATCCCTTTCGAAAGGGGAAGCCCTTCCACAAAATCCATTGAGATGTCTTCCCATATGGCCTCGGGAATGGGTAAAGATTGCAGCAAACCCAAGGGTTGCAATTGTGAGTGTTCGGCATGTTGACACACGGCACATTGCCTTACATACGCGCCAATTTCTTTTCGCATTCCCAACCAATACCATTCCGAGGCTATCCTCAAATATGTTTTAGTTTCCCCTTGATGTCCTCCAACCGGACTATCGTGGTATTCTGCCAGGTGATTAGGAACGACCCCTTAGGAATCACCACTCTTCCTTTGAATGGCAACCTCTCCCTCTCCAATGTGAAGCCTACATGAGCCTTAGCATGTGCTGCCAGGTCTACTATAATCCGACTTAAGTCTTGGTCAGCCTTGACTTCCTTCTCCAATTCTTCCCAATTGATTCCCACCATTGAAATTAAATTTGCTAACCCCTTCTCGGTTCCTCCCTTTCTAGACAAGGCATCGGCTACCCGGTTACTAGCCCCGGGTTTAAATTGGATCTCAAAATCAAACCCCAACAATTTCCAAACCCATTTTTGATATTCCCCACTTACCTCCCTTTGCTCCATAATCTACTTCAAATTTTGTTGGTCGGTCCTCACAACAAAGTGTTGCCCAAGGAGGTAATGGCGCCATTTAACTACCGCCAAGCAAATTGCCATTAATTCTTTTTCATTAATGGCTTTAGCTTGCGATTTTGGCCCCAATAATTTGCTGGAAAATGCCACAGGCCGAGCCTCCTGCATTAGTACCGCGCCCAGCCCATAGCCTGAAGCGTCAGCTTCAATTATGCTCTTACCGAAGTTTGGCATAATTAAAACAGGGGCCGAAACCATGGCCGATTTCAGCCTCTCAAAAGCTGTTGTAGCTTCACTTGACCACCCAAAATTATCCTTGCGTAATTGTTCGGTCAAGGGCCTTGCAATTTAAGCATACCCTCTTATGAATTTCCGGTAAATCCAAGGAACCCACGCAATTCTTTCAGATTTTGTGGGATAGGCCAATCCACCATGGCCCTTACTTTCTCAAGGTCGACCGCCACTCCATCCTTGGACACTACATGTCCTAAGTAAGCTACCTTAGCTTGGCCGAAATCACACTTCTTGAAATTAGCCACCAAGTTATGCTCCCTTAGTTTGGATAACACCACTTTCATGTGTTCCAAGTGACTATCCTTATCCGGGCTATAGATTAGGATGTCATCGAAAAACACTAGCACGAATTTCCGCAAATATGGTCGAAACACATCGTTCATGAGTGCTTAGAAGGTGGCCGGCGCATTTGTGAGTCCGAAGGGCATCACTAGAAATTCATAATGCCCTTCGTGGGTCCGAAAGGCTGTCTTGTGCGTATCTTCTTCTTTCACTAAAATCTGATGATAACCCGATTTGAGGTCCAATTTCGAAAACACAGCAGCCCCGTGGAGCTCATCAAGTAATTCCTCTATGATAGGAATAGGGTATTTGTCGGGAATTGTTTCCCGGTTCAAGGCCCGGTAGTCTACACAAAACAACCACGAACCATTTTTCTTTTTAACTAACAAAACCGGACTGGAGAAAGGGCTGCCGGAAGGTTTAATTATCCATGCCTCTAGCATCCCTTTGATCAACCTTTCAATTTCATCTTTCTGAAATTGTGGATATCGATAGGGCCTAACGCTCACGGGATCACTCCCCTCCTTCAACACTATAGCATGCTCATGACCAACGTTACAAGGTTCGCGGTAGGTTGCTGCGAATCGCGACCTGATTAGCTCGTACCGGAACACGGTACACGCACGACTCAGTTCGCCGGTGGTCGCGACTCAAGTCGCCGGACTCTGCGACCCAATTTCGTAGCTTTGTAACGTGTAAAAACTCGGCCGTGATTTTGTGAAGACTCCATTGTTAAGCTTGTTGCAGACCCCAAAGAGAGAGAAGGGACAAGGCTACTAGGGTAGGGAGTTGGGTGGGACAGCTGTCCACATTGTGTGGTTTCTTTTATTTTCATCTTTTATTAATTTCTTGACTTTTTGACCCCACTAAAGAAAGTCACGTGATGATTTTGGGGATTTCAATTTTCTTTTTCATTTTTTAAAATTCCACTACTTTTAATTTTCCATTTAAATTTAAATTGTTACATTATTATACTAATATAAAAATAATAAGTACAGTATTAGATTTTTAAACACATCGTACCCATCATACCGGATTCATACATGGTAACGTACCACGTATCGTTTCTGTACCGCGTTTCGAATCGTACCTTGTACCTTGTAACGTTGCTCATGACCACCCTTCAGTGGCAGCCACTAGGGGGACAAACACCCCTCTGAACTGCTCTAAAACCTCGGTCAACCACCCTGGCACATCTGTTTCTTCTGCTTCTGCCACCTGCCCTGCCTTCTCAACACTATTAACTTCCACCCAAAATCCTCCCCGTTCATGTCGTAAATTTCTGATCACGGCCTTGAGGGTGACTCGAGTTCGAGTCAAGGCAGGATTCCCCTCCAAGGTCACCTTCTCTTCACCCACCATAAAACTCATGAGATGAGTTTTCCAATTGTGTACGACCGGCCCAAGCTTCTCCAACCATTCAATTCCCAAGATTAAATCTGCATTACCCAACTTCAATGGCAAGAAGTTTTCGACCACCACAAATCCACCATTAATGACTACCCTCACTCCCTTGCATCTTCCCTTACCAACAATAATGTCCCCATTACCCAAAGAAACCCCAAATTCTTGCATACCTGACACGGGTATTCCCACCTCCGCCACCAAGCCGTCGGAGATGAAGTTATGGGTTGCTCCTGGGTCTACAAGGACCACCACCGACCTTGGCCCCACTCTCCCTTCGAGTTGCATTGTTTTCGGGTTAGAGATACCCACTACCGAGCACAAAGTGACCTTGGGTGATAGTTCTTCTTCGCTGGTGTCGTCGGCGGCGGCCCTCGAAGGACCCACATCGCCGTCGTCTGTTCCCCCTAGAATGAGAACACTCATTTCTCGGTTCTTACACCGATGTCCGACACTCCAGCGCTCATCACAGCAAAAACAAAGGCCTTTCGCCTTTCGATCTTGATGTTCGGCGTCGGTTAACCGTCGTGGTTCACCGGTCTTGACTAAAGTGGTGTTGGTAGACCTTGCAAAATTAACAGCCTGAGATTCAGAAGGGGCTTTTGCCGGCCTTTGAACGTTAAAGCTAGCTGGGTTGGAGTCCCGTAAGCTTGTATGAGTCCAGGCCCACTTGGCCTAACTAAGCTTTTAGGCCCAGATCCGCTACTGCTAGCCATGGAACTACCCGACCCAAAATAACCGGTTCCCTTCTTATACCCACCAACCCGGTTCCTCTCTTCGACCGGACCCGCTATTTCCATAGCTTGTTCCAGATTAAAAGGATTCATCAACCTCACATCTTTGATGTCATCCTTTAGTCCGTTAATAAAGTGCCCCATCATTATCGTCTCCGGTATGTCCTCTAACGGAGCAGACAACTCGATGAACCTCTTGCGATATTCCGTCACCGTCGTCTCCTGAGTCGCCGCCAACCATTGCTTGTGAAGGCTGCCGGCGTAGGTTGGCTGGAACTGGCGCAAAATACGGCTCTTCATGTTGTCCCAGTTAGGTATAGGTCGCCTCCTATTTTCCCATTGGAACCACCTCAAAGCATCGCCTTCCATGGTGGAGATAGCGGCTTGTAGTTTCTGATCCTCCGTGAGTCCAACGGTGGTCGCCGCCGCCGTTTAAATCATTCAAATTCCACATTCCAAAGTTCATCCCCTGTCCTTGGTCGTGGTTTCTCAGATTCACCAAATTTCGCAACTCTTCGAAAAATTGGGTTTGGGTGGTGGTGTTTACCGTCATATGTGCCTCCTGTTGTTGCCAGAACAACTCGAATCGGTGGTCAAGCCGATGTACGGCCTCCTCCATCGATTTCTTCAGGGACTCCTCCTCCTGGGTCTTCAACGCTGTTTCTAACGCTCCTAGTTGAGTTTGAACTCCGGCCATTTGTTCTTCTAAGGTATCACACCTCTGAGTTGCAAAAATAACCATTTTTTCTCTTTTTATTATTATTATTATTTTTTTTTTTAATAATAATGAGAGTTGTGGTGTGGTGTTTTCCGGTGACGGCAGTCGCAGGATCACCACTCTGATACCACTTGTAACGCCCTTGTTAGCTGTAAATGTAAACTCAAGTATTCAAGCAATAAAGATATGATTTTTTTAGGGAAGAAGGTTGTTGTTTCATTGATTCAAAAACGGAAGCTTTAAACAAAATGGTGACTTGAGGCCTGGCCTCAAGGGAGTACCTTTAGGGCACCAATCTCCTATCCTAGAATTTACGAATTCACAGCCTACCAACACACTCCCCCCTCCCCTTTGTTATATACACATATCAAGCCAAAAGCAAAAGAGACAAAAATGTAATATGACAGCTGTCACTGATTGGTGCACTGATTTGGTGGCTTTCCTGCTGCTGTCCTTTCTTGCCCCTGCGCTCATAAGTAATCCAATCATTGTGCTTGCTCTTGCTCTTCTCAGCAGTCGTTACATAGATTTGTCTCAATTTACAATTTTCCCAATATCAATTTTTTATGTTTTTTACTTTTCTATAATTATAAATAAAAAGAAAAAAAATTGGAGGGGGGGTGTTCAATCATGTATTGGAAAACGTGAAAGTCAAAACGTTGTGGGTAAAAATGAACAGAGGAAGTATAATTTTGTTTCATCTCTAGCAAGACTAGGAGTAGTAAAGAGCCTAACCAAATAACTGATTATTCGAGACTGACTCTGCTATATGATGTGTTAAACATGATCCTTTGACGATAAATCTAATTTATTGTTTCAATGACAACAGTCGTGATTATACAAAATTTCGGCTCAATACGAATATTAAAATAAAAAAAAATAAAAAAAAACGAGGAAAAATGTTGTACTTTCCTATATTCCCATTATAATCCTACCAAAAAGCTTAAGAACAAGGAGGTTAATTTTAAAATAAATTTCCTCTTAAAATTATTGGAAAAGAATCAAGCAATGTATCGTGAGGGGCTTGTTATGAACACAGCATGCAAAGTGATTTTGGGAAGGTTTTGGTGCATGGATTATTTATTTTGGTGATGAGGGGCATTGTGTTTATAAATTTATTTTTTAATTATAAAATTTAATATTGAAATTATATACTCCCTTATGTCTTTTAAGGGTTACACCTGGTTATATCATCAGTTTTATTTAAGTGTTACACTTCTATCTAAAGTAAAATACTACATTTATGTATTCTGTCTCACTCTCTCATGATTCCCCCCTGTTACTTAATTTTATTGCTTCTATAATCTTACATTTATCACATTTGAATAACAATTAACTCCCTCTGGTGCTTTGGTTTAACAATGGGTGTCGCATGTCGACATAACACAACTCCACAGCTCTGAAAAATTGTTAATGTCAATGATGTGTATGAAAACAAGTGTCAATATCCTACTATTTGACCCAAATTTCTTCAATGTAACTTTCAGATCTGGGATTCAGATCAAAAACCTATATACCGGTTCATGAGTTGTAGGACACCTACAAACAATAAAACAATATGGCCACCAGTGGATTTCAAAACATGGTATAGATTGCCGATCGGCATGTGCTGGAGGCCCGTTGTGGTGGCCAAGTTTGGGACAGTGGTAAGAACGCGAGAATATAGGGTCTTTAACCCTCTCCTAATCGTCAATGTTTTTAGAAAGTGACGACCCTACTTATGGGATTAAGGCTTTGATTGATTGACTGATTGTTTTTAGAAAGAGGAAATGGAATTAAAAGTTAAACCCCGCTTAAATTCTTCAGTTACCACCTTTCTATCTCTCCAACTTCTGCCACATAGGGTTCACTGCTTAGACCTGAACACCTTCACCTAGATCTTCCTCCCTCCTTGTTTATTATTGGGCTGTTTTTGTTGACTTAGGTTTGAGTAGGTAGTTTTTACCCGAGTGTAAACTGGTATATCCATACCATATTTTATACCCAGATCAGTGTCAGGGTTATCGACCTGGATATGGGGCATTTTTCAGTGTCCGAGTAACACAGCTCGTGACCCACCCAACCCATTAAACCCGTTGAAAAAGGCAACCCACAAATGACCCTACTTGATACAAGTCTGACCCAACCTTCCCAATTGCTAGATCTATTTCACATCAAAGTGATATTCTGGAAATCAAATTCCCAAACCTGAGGTCTCCCTCCACTTCAGGTCTACAAAACACAATTGAGGTCTCCCTCCACTTCAGGTCTACAAAACACAATTCCATCTTACACAGGAATCCCTCTTCTCCTTACCAAAATCAAGCCCAGACTACATCCCTTAGAAGTCTCTCCAATCTCTTGGAGAGTAAAAGAGCATGGGAATGCACCTGAAGCTTATAAAGATGAAGAAGAAGAAGATTAATACCACAAAAGAAATTAAGAAAATAAAAAAAATCTAAAATAAAAAAGCTTCCTCAAAAGTCCGATGAAAACCACATTCAGATTAATACAAAAATAAGCACTCAAACAACTACAGCAATCTTGAGAATCAAAGCAATCTTGAGAATCAAACCCAGTAAATAAATGGGAGATCTTAGTATCTTACCCCTGCCTCCCCTTGAATGGGTTCAAATAAGAATCCAGCAATATTATCTCCATGCTCTGTGGTCCACATAACAAGAAAGATTCAGACAAGATATAACATTGAAAAAGTCATCTGATTCTCGATCCCAGTAAACAAGAATATCAACTTTAAGATTTATATTCAACAATCAGACTTTCAAGGTAAAGTGTGACATGCTCATAAAATATGTAGCATATAAATGATGCAAAAAGGTTGTAAAATCCTCAGCTGGTACTTGACTTACTCCACTCACAATCAACAGAATTGACTCGGGTGAGACAAGTTAATGAAGTTGACCCATCAAGCAGGGCCACCTAAAATGCTTTCAGACTTTATCAAAAACGGGGTCAAGAAATATTGCTTCACAATGAAGAATGTTCGGCGGCTTCATCCTTGACTTGAAACTCTATCGTTAAACAAATTAATCACATAAGTCAATAGCACCTTTCCATTACTTTTCTTCAACAACTTGAATGATACTTGAAACAACTATTACACAGTTGTACATGATTACAATTTTTTAATTATACTCTACAAATAACAATCGAAAAAAGTGAACCTGCTATGGAAAACATTAAAATGATAATAAACTTGTCATTTAATGGATTAAAGATACAAATTTGAGCCAAGTTTTTGGGTCACAACGATATGACAAGTCTAAACACAAACCCTAATATAGATAGAAATTATTGCACATTTCTTAGTTGAGGCACAGGTTCAGATTCCTCCAAATTCAAAGACAGATCAAGAATCTATAAGACTATCCAGATTAAACAAAAAAATTGAAACCATATCTGAGTGTACTATATTCCGGCAACATGGGCAAGCTTTAATTAAATGCATTCATACATTTAGAATAAAAATACTTCAGACCTTCAAATATTTTTTCAAGGGCAACTTCATCTCCAAAATCAACTTTGAGATGACCCGGCAACAAAGGACCGAAACCACGGGTCGCTTCATTGTCACAGCTCATTGAGATGACAGCTAGAGTGCGACCATGAAAGCAACCGCAACAAGAAACAATAATGGCCTGCGATTTTAAAAAAGTAAATTGATCTATAAACAATACAATAAAACAATAATCCAAGAATGCAACATGACTAGGTTGGTTGGATAACAAATGAGTTGTAAGCTACAATTTCTCATGCTCAATTACATAGGATGATTGATAAACATAAATGAGAGAATGAGACTTCCCAAATAAACCATACTCATCTAAACCATGCAGCTCAAGCTTCAATCACAGGCAATACCCAGAGTTGAAATCCTCAACCAAATAAAATACAAAAAACACATACACCATGAATATAAGATTAATCCCACCTCATTATTAGGAATCTTTTTTTTTTCATAACCCCACTTTCTTGCAAGCTTGAGAGCAGTTTCTACCCCTTCGGCCCCAGTATTCATTGGAAGCACCATATCATATCCAAACATACTAGTTATCATCTCGGCAAATACGGGAAACCTGTCATTGTAGAAAGCTCTAGAACTGAGAGTGAGCTTTTCTGCCTGCTCAATTAATGCCTTCATAATCTTAGGGTGACAATGTCCCTACATGAAGAAAGGAAAAGTCAATCAACTTCATAAACAGTTTCCCTACTATTCAATTACCAAAAATATCAAAGAGATGGGGAAAACAAGTAACATAAAAATTAAAGTTTTGACAAGCTTAAATATCAGGGATAATCATACTCCGGGCACTGGAATACACAAGTGAGTAGATTGTTTGGTAGATATGCCAAAACCAGGGATGGGCAGCGGCTCAAAATATACCTGGTTAACAGCAGAGTATGCAGACAGAAAGTCAAGATACTTGTTCCCCTCTGGATCCCATATTGAAGATCCTCTTGCTTGAGAAAAAACCATGGGAATTGGATGGTAACTGCATGTGAACAATAAAAACCTGTCAACAACAAAGCGTACCACTCTAGTATACAAAGTAAGCATAATTTGCATTCCCTCTACATTATTCCCTTACAACAAAAGTGTCAAGTGGGAGGGAAAAAAAAAAGGTGTGCACCTATACCACCACCCTCCCATGTCATTGCGCAACTCTATACTTTTCATTCTTTCATACTACATATACATAGATGAGAATGTGAATAGGATTGGCTCTGGCATATTTAAAATCGCTGGTATTTTACGAGTTTACTGTTAGGTTTGGAATGTATGAACAGTTGTCCAAGGCATAAGGATGCATAGCTTTGGAGTTAAGCTACAGGTTGACTGCTTGGTACGAAGCAATGATGGATGGCAATGGGCTAACTTCAAATGAGCATATATCAAAATCTAGAAATAATATTGAGATTATTCAAGTTGGAGGTGATAGCTTGTCTAGAGAGCTTTCCAATGACCTAGTCATAAGCTCGTTTTGGACAAGAAACAAGGAAGTTATGGCCGTTTTACAAAGAATTGTCTGCACTATGAGAAAGTTCGCCCGAACCTAGAAAAGGTTTGCCCGAATTTAAAGGGAAAACTGACCCAAAGTCCGAACCATGGCTTGGTTCACCCAACATCTTGCCCCTGTTTTCTATGGTTTAGCATTTTAAGTAGCGTGGCTTATTTATGGCAGTAGGATTGTTTTATTACGCCTTCCACTATGTATACTCATATTTAGTCTGTAATAGTCAAAGAGCCTCAAATGTAAAAGTCCCAACACTTAATATTTATGGCCGTGGGAATGTTTAGTCTGTCAGGTGGGAGCTTTCATGGTGCTTTGAAAGCTTTCAAACTATATTATTCTTCATCTCTATAGTGAATTGGTGGGTTTTTATCCTGATTCTCTGGCTTCTCATGGTGAATTTTCTTTTGTCTTGTTGTTTACTTGTTTTTTGTCTTCGTTATTGTTAATTATCATTTATCGTGTACAAGCTAGCACAATTTGTTCTCACTTTCATTTATAGCTATCATGACAAAGAATTGACTAAACAAAGAATTTTCAAATACACAATGTAGTAAATAAGGAAACTTATTTTAAAATTACACTTGAACATGTACTTTGTATCTCTAAACCATGTCCATTGTGAAGAAATCTTTGGCTATAAAAATTTGTAATAACTAAAATATGAATTTAAAATTCTACTATGCTCTATGTGTTGAGTAAACTTTGTTATAATATAAATGCAACACTTTTGTCTGGGGAAAGTTTTAAAATTCTAAACAAAGTTACCTTTTTGCATGTGGGTTCTCATATGTCTCACTTCCTCAATCTATCTCTTTAACATATGGGCCTTTTTTTTTCTCACTATATTGGCTCCCGTCATCACACGGACTCCTTGACCACTATGCTTCGCCCCCACCCCCCATGTTAAATTTATTTCAATATGAATTTCCAAACAAAGGCGGTATGTGAGCTTCAAAAGGAGATAATAATGGTGAAATGATTGATGTGAAATGTTTATAAACATGTTACAAAATGACATTTTGCAAAAGAACAAGCTGAAAATCCTATGCATACCTACATTTAGATAACAGCACATTGTTAATGGGTAGGATAAGAAATCATAGGATTTTGTGCAATGTTTCCTCATGAGTGAATTTCCTCATTTCTCTTTGCCTCCTAATTAATGTAGTGTGGTGGTTGTCCTCACGTTTAACAATAGATGATGCAAGCATAGTTTGCATGCAACATTTCCCATTCAAATTCTAGAGAATAATTGTTCGGGGTGTAGATTTTCTCAAAAAAAAAAAAAAAAAAAAAAAAAAAAAAAAGAATTGTTAAGGGTGTGTTTGGCATCATTGCTGTTTTTGGTTTTTTTGTTTTTTACCCCAAAAATAAAACAAAACAGTGTTTGGTAAAATTGCTTAAAAAAACAACTTTACAACTATTTTATAAAAAATTAAACAGTAAACCTAAAACACCTAAAAGGAGTTTTTGAGGTTTTGTTTTATTTTTTACAAATAATAAACCCTATCAAGCGTATTATCATTGTACGTATCTCCTCCAAATTCAATATTTCATCTTTCTTCCTCAAGCAATAATCATTCTCAAGATTCAAGGAGCAATTACAGGCATGGAGCGTTCTCCATTCTCGTTTTTTTTTTTTTTTTTTTTTTTTTTTTTTTTTTTTTTTTTTTTTTTTTTTTTTTTTTTTTTTTTTTTTTTTAATTTTGTTTGTAATCACCATGTTTCTTCTGATTGTTCTTTCTTAATTTATAAAGTTATTGATGTTTTTGTTATTAAATTTGGTTGTATTCAATTTCGTTGATCAAATTGATGATCTTTGTTCTTTATTTTTCTGAATTTTAATTGTTCTTTGTCTAATTTGTATATGATTTAATTTGGGTTTTATATTTAGAGATTTTTTCTCCTGAAGTAATACGATTGTTGATTAATTGTTAGTGTAATTGAATAATTATATCATGTTGTAAATTGAATTTATTGAATTTATGGGCAGAATATCATGTAATTCATGTCAATTCTATAAGTTAATTACAGTATCTACTATCTACTATGTGAACTGGTTGTGCGAGTATAGTAAGGTTATATGGGGGCTGATGTAGGTTTATATGGGATCGCCTACCTAAAGCTAGTATATGGGAACTGGGATGGTTCAATTCTCTTGTGATACGATCTTGTATCAGAAAAGCTCCTAAAGTGATTGTGATCTCATACTCTTTATTTTTCCCCTGATACTTTGGTTGGCTGGCCTACTTTTGCTACTGGTTGATTTTTGTATGATGTACAAAATTATGCTTTATTATTCACTATTCTCTTGCATTTTTCCCTTTTACTTGAGCTGCCTTCTTTAACATCGAGTCAATGAAAAGTATTGATATAACTTCCTCAGTCAAAAATAAAAAAAAAAAAAGAACTGGTTGTGTGAGTTGGGGTAGCTCGTCGATTTTAATCTTCTAAGTGTTTTTGTTGCTAATAAGTCTAGGCCATAGACATGTCGTTTAAAGTAATATGATTTATACATATTGGAGAAAAACTAGTATTAATTTTGTAGTACACTTTATGTGAGCTATATGCCAAGTTAGCTTAAATAATAGGATCAATTACTTTGATAAAGTTTGTATGTTTAATAAACTGGTAATGGCAGACAAATGGTTCTGCTTTCTAAGGACCTAAAATGGAATTAGGTAACTCTTAATAATTTTTTATCTCTAATTCTCTATCACACATTTGTGACATCAGCAATAATAAAATTTTTAATCTTTGTCCTTAAAACGTTCATTGTTAGTCTACTAATAATGGCGTAATGGAGTGTGTTGGATGTGTTGTGCTCTTTTTTTTCTTTCTCTTCTTGCTTTATCTTGTTGCTAGTATGATATTGGTGAAGTTTACATATGCTATTGTTTTTCTAGTTGCTGCACATTGGTTGTTTAGTTGAATTAGATGATTATTATGTCTAATAGTGAATTACTTTATAGATGTCAAATTTGAAAAATGATGAGTGCGAAGATGAAATTGTTGAGATTGAATCATTGAATCTACTGGAGTAGTTGGAGTATGGAATGAAAATATTGAATCTTACCTTATAAGCTTGATAGAGGAGGAGGTAAAAAAAGGAAATAGACCAACAACCACTCTAACCAAGCAAGCTTGGAGGTTTATCAAGCAAAAACTAAAGGAGAAGACAAAAAAGGATTATAGTCAAGAACAACTTAAGAACAAATATAACCAACTAAGAGAAAGATGGAAGGAATTTAGTAAACTAGTACAAGAAACTGGAATGGGATACAATGCTATGACTTATCAACTTTCTGTTGAGGATGCTGTATGGAAAAAGTTGTATGAGGTAATTGTCAATAAGTTTATTTTGATATTCTTTTATGGATCAAGTAGGGACATTTTTAAACTAATACGATTTTATTTTTGTGATATTTGATGTGAATGTATGGTTGTTACAGAAACATAAGTCTGCCAAAACTTTTAGAAAGAAGGGATGTAAGCATTATGATAAATTATGCACAATTTATGGGGATACAACCGCTCCTGGTGCTAGTTCACATCCTTCTACTAAAAGCCCTTTTGAGAGTGAGGATGAAGATGACACAGATGGAGAAGGGGGTGACTCAAGAAAACAATGTGAAGAGGGTCCTAAAAACAAAAAAATCAAGCCTAATGTCAATCGTATGAAACTTAGGGAAAGTGTTAATGTAGCAATGGCGGATGCCTTGGTTACAATGAGTGAAAATTCCAAGAAAAAACTTGAACTTATCGAGAGAAAATTTAATGGCAATGATGAAGGTGGGCATCAGTCCAAGGAGGATCATGATTTGCTCATGGAATGTGTAGATGCACTGAGTGCTCTTGAGGGAATTGATGGAGCTTCATTTGCAAAGACAACTAAACTAATACATGATGATCCATTGTAGAGGAAATTGTTTCTTAGATTTCCAAATGATAGGAAGATAGATTTTGTGCTCAACCTTTAAGCATTGTCTCGTTAGTACAATTTTTATTTCCCTTAAATAAGGCATGTTTGAGTGTTTAAACTCAATTTAGATCTTGTCGTAAGTATGATTTTTTTTTTTTTTTTTTTTTTTCTGAATTTTGTATTTGGGTTTGATTTAATAAAAATAATAATGGAGATAATATTCTATATGCTTGCTTATAACATTTATATGTACTGATAATATACTATATGCTTGCTGATAACATTTATATGTAAAAAATGCAGATAGTTATGGATTTTGACATTGAAGATATCTTATCGGATTCTAATGAGGAAGATTTTCAACAAATATTGACAATTTATATTAACTTACAAAATAACGGGTTCCTTAAAAAGAAACTCCGTTTGCAAAGAATTTCAAAGTTAACAGGTCACCAATATGTCCTTGAATTGCTTAACGGTCATCCAATGACATGTTATGATTTGCTTCGAATGACTCCTCAGATCTTTATTAGCTTGTGTGAAGAATTGAAAAAAAGGGAAAAGTTGCGAGATTCCAAATTTATATCAATTCAAGAACAAGTTGCAATGTTTCTTCTTATTATTTCTCATAATTCGAGGCACAGACTTATAGCGGATAGATTTTAACATTCCTTAGAATCTAATCACCGCCATTTTCGAAAGGTTTTGTATGCCATTGCATCTTTATCGAAGCATTGGATTGTTCCTCCGGCATTTAACGAAACACCTCCAGAAATAAAAAATAACCCAAGATACTAACCGATTTTCAAGGTAATTTTTTGTCATTAATGTTTAATTTTTACATATTATCTATGTATTAATTCATTAAATATGTAGTTTGAATTTAACGATTTATTATAGAATTGCATGGGAGCTATTGATGGAACTCATGTATCAGCACGTGTGCCACAAGATGATCAAATTCCCTATCGTGGAAAAGAAAAAAAGCCTACAATGAATGTAATGTGCGCTTGCTCATTTGATATGAAATTTACATTTGTGATGGCTGGGTGGGAAGGTTCGGCAAATGATTTAAGAATTTTTTGGGAAACAATTACAAATGTAGAAGAAACCAAGTTTCCTATGCCTCCTACTAGAAAGTATTATCTTGTAGACTCGGGCTATACAAATATGCCAGGATTTCTTTCACCGTATCGTGGAGAACGATATCATTTGCGTGATTATAGAGGAGCAACGAGCCCACAAAGTCCTGAAGAAATATTTAATTATACACATTCTTCTTTGCGAAATGTTATTGAAAGATGTTTTGGGGTATTAAAAGCTAGATTTCCCATTCTCAAAGATATGCCTTCATATGACTTAAAACGACAAAAATATATAATTTTGTTGTGTTGTGTTATCCACAATTTTATAAAAATGTGCAAGGACGGAGATCCTTTGTTCATACAGTATGCGGATGAAAATGTCGAACTAGAAGATGATGCAATCAACAATAATGGATCCGAGGACCTAGTGACTCCTTCTGTAAGTCAACAAGAACTTCACAGAATGGCTCAATTTCGAGATCGTTTGGCAACAAGATTGTGGGAAAGACAAAATTCACAATGAAAGTCTTCAACGAGGAATAAATATTACATTGCATTTGACTATTTTATTGTTACCTTTTTTTTTCCGTAGTTGTTCCTTTAAATTTTGTTATAACCTTATTCAATCAATAAATTTATTATTGAAATATATATATATTTTTGTGAAAATAAATAAGCTGCTATTAAAAAAAAAAATAATAATAATAAATAATTATCGGTAGTATAATAGTTGATTAAAGCTATAAATGATTTGGTTGTACTTTGAGAGTTGATTGTAAACTCAAAACTGAAAAATGAAAACAGTTTTTAAAAACAAAGAGTAAAAAACTGAAATCAGTTTTCAGTTTTGAAAAAACAAAAAACTGAAAACGATGTCAAACGAGCCCTTAAGTTTTAATCCTAATAGGATAGGGATTTTAACAGTGATCATCAACAAAATACTCTCCCTCCTTTCACTTCTATCGGATGTTATATTCTTCTGTATACAAATTCCTTCATAAAAATGGAAAAATGGAAATAATAATCCCACTTTTGCTCCATCTTCCCTAAACAATCCCACCTTTTGATTATTCCAAAACAATCCCACCTTTCACCCTAATCTTCTTATAACAGTCCTTTTGACCTTTAACCGGTTAAACCGGGTCTTTTTTTTTTTTTTTTTTCTTACGAGACTCTCTCCTCTCACCATGGCCTCCCGTCCACCACCTACACATCTTACCACCACCTCCATCCTCTGCCGCCTGAACCACCCAACCTCAAAAATGCCTGCTTGGCTACTCCTTGCTGCCCGAATCCCCACTCCCAACTCCTCCTCGATTCCCTACCCCTACCTCACACAAATCACCACACACCTCACGCAACTCACCCCAACCACACAAATAAACACTCGCCACCATTACCACCGAGATCCAGCCTCCCAAGCATTGCCACCGCCTACAACCACCTTACAGCAACCCACACGATTTCATTTCACCCTCCAACTGCAATCCGCAACCCCACACTGAAGTGTAATACCAATTTGTCTTTTTTAATAACCCAATTGTTGTATTTACTTGTTTAGTGGCGGAATTGAAGCCGACTAATTTATGTTTTTGGTTTCATTTAGAGTATTTGGGTTGTTTGTGATGTTTACAGAACAAATACAAAGTTGAAATAGTATTATTTCAAAAATCGTATACTTTAAGCTAATAAATTAATGTCATAATATACCAAATGTGTAGGTGTTGGTGATGAATTTGATATTGATCCTGCAATTGAATTTTGATTGATTCTTAATGGTAGTGATTGTGATAGTGTACTTATTGCTAGTCAATTACATTATTAGATGATTTTTCCTATCAAAATGAACGAACTTTTATGTTAAAGTAAAATGAAAAGAAGTTAGAGGTGAGGATTGGGGTGGGGCTTGCTGCCGGCGAGGAAGGGGAAACAGGGCTGGCTATGGGGAGGGAAAGGGGGTGGCCATTCATCCCACGGCAGCACAAGGGGTGGGGGCACGGTGGTTGATTGGTCATTCAGACTATGGTGGGACCTGGGGTTGTTTTTTTTGTTTTTTTTTACAAAAAATGAAATAGACTTGTTAAATAGCAACACGTGACAACTAACCTAGGAAAATAGGTTACCAAAACAATTTAACACGTCGGGGATTGTTAGAAGAAGATTAAGATAAAAGGTGGGATTATTTTGGAATAATCAAAAGGTGGGATTGTTAAAAAAAGATAAAGCAAAGGTGAGATTATTAGTTTCCATTTTTCCTAAAAAAATCTCCATCCCTTTCTCTATAAGGACCCATTTGGAGGTACCAACAAGCCCCAAAACTCCCATGCTTTCCGATTCCGGTTTATTGATCTTGGCTTCCATCAACTTATTCTAAAATCTCCATAATCTTAAAGCTCCGTCTTTCCTTGCCAAAGTATATAGTTACAATCATCAATATCATAATGTTTCAATAACAGCTCAGGTTTATTATTTATCAACCAGTAGCTCACTTTTTCAAATTAATAGGGTAGATGAAAATACATTCACATGAAAACTTACTGAGACAAACAAGGAGGGTGTCAGTGGGATGAAAATTGTAGGGCCATATTGAATACGAGGAACTAGAAATGGAGGAAAGTTAGGCATTTCCAAATGCATAACAAGGGGTATTCATGTAATTATACATATGTATAAACGAATGCATATTCTGGTGTCATTGGATGATCAAATGGTACTACTGAATATACACTGATACTATATATGCACATAATGGTATTATATATGCATTTAGTTGTACAAAATTTATGCATAAATAGTACCACTGAGGATTCAATGGTACCATATAAACTTTCAGTGGAACAATCAATATGTGGTCCTCCATCACGTAATACAATCCGACCAAAAAATAGGTGGGGTCCACCTACAGACCTCTCTCTTCCATCTCTCTCCTCTTTTCTCTCTCTATCATGTGTTTTAATAATATTTTAATCAATGTTATGCAGTTACAAATGTCTAACTTTCCTCCCTTTAAAATTTATCTATCGAATACGAACTAATTTCACATCAAAAGACAGCAAAAACACTCCATCCAAACGATGATCTAATAAGTAGCCTAATTCCAATCATTTGACAACTATAACAAGTAAACAACTAACAAAACAAATTGTATGCCCAGTGAGATTGCAGTGTGCTAAGCTTGACCAGAAATATGGAAATTGCATAATACAAATATATTTTCTGATATTGATTATATCTCATGTCTCATAACTCTATCAATGTTTAAGGGAATACTAAGCTAACTTAATTACCATCAATAATCTCCACCCACAAAAAATAAATAAATAAAATAAAAATAAAAATAAATAAATAATAATAATAATAATAATAATAATACTGAGGCGGAAGTTACTTTTACGCGTATGGGGATTTGGTTTTGTGGGGTTTGTTACAAAACTCATACGCTTCGTTCTTGGTGTCGTCATGAGAGGGGTGAGGATGTATCACCCCCTGATGAAGGAGATGGTATTATTCGTTTTGTGCTTCATAATTTCTCCAAGCCACAAGCTCCCTCTTCTTTGACTCGTATTGGACTTGTGGATGGTTTGGCGCGAGATCAGTTTTGTGGTTTTGACGTGGCTCTCATTAATGCTTTGCTCTCAAAGGGGTTTCGTACTGTGAAATCTATCCCTCCCAAGTGTCGTTTGGGGTTTTCTCGGATTCTGAAAAGTGCTCTAGATAAGGTGATCTCTAACCCTAATGACATTTCTAGTTGGGTATCGTTGTTAGTGTTACCTCTTTGCACCCTTAAAACCTTTCGGCCGCGGAGTAGTCGTGAGTCAAGGTCTTCCGTAAAGCGTCGGCATCAAGAAGAAAGTATTTCCCGGGCTATTTGTTCTTGGGGTGCACCAGGTGGTAGTGTGCAGCTTGTGAGGGAAACTTTGGCTGAGGATGCTCCTACTATGTCGGTGGTTGATGATGAGGACCTTGATTTGGAAGAGCGTAATATCAAGCAGTGTCGTAGGAAGATTTGTGATGGTCATTACACCGCTGCAGTCCGAGTTCTTTCTTCTTCAGGTGTTGCTCCGTATAATGATGTCACTCTTGCGGATTTGCTTTCAAAACACCCTTCTTCTTCACCTCCTTCCTTGCCTGCTGATATTCCTGTTGATCAACTTCATCTCATTGCTTCCTCTGCTGTTGTTTTAGATCGGATTCAGAGTTTCCCGCGTGGCACATCGTGTGGTAGGGATGGGTTACGTGCTCAACACCTTATGGATTGCTTGAGTGGTGCAGCTGTGGCTGTCTCAGACGAGTTGGTTGACTCTATTACCGGGGTGGTTAATCTGTTTCTAGCTGGTAGATGTCCTATGGAACTAGGAGAGTATATTTCTAGTGCTCCTCTCACACCCCTTGTCAAGCCCGGTGGTGGAATTCGTCCTATAGCTGTGGGTACCGTTTGGCGGCGTCTGGTTTCGAAAGTCGGTGCTGTTATGGTTGGGCAGTCTTTGGGAAGTTACTTTGATGGTCTTCAATTTGGCGTTGGGGTTTCTTCAGGCGGTGAGGCCATTCTTCATGCTGTGAATCGATTACTTGAGGTTCGTGGATCTGATGTTGGTCTTTCAATGTTGTTGGTGGATTTTCGTAATGCCTTCAATCTAGTTGATCGTGCGGTCATGTTACGTGAGGTCCGTCGTCGTTGTCCGGGTATTTCGCGGTGGGTTGAATTCTGCTACTCTAATCCAGCTAGATTGTATTATGGGGACCACACCTTATGGTCGTCTCAGGGGGTGCAGCAGGGTGATCCCCTTGGTCCTCTGCTTTTTGCTTTGGTTTTACAACCCTTAGTGTGTAAAATCAGAGATACTTTTGATGTATGTCTTCAGGCTTGGTATTTAGATGATGGCACTATTATTGGTGACACGTTGGTGGTGGGGAAAATTTTGCAGCTGATTATGGAGGAAGGGCCTCTTTTTGGGTTACATCTTAACGTGGACAAAACTGAAGTTTTCTGGCCTACAGAAGACCCCCGAAGCAGACTTTTGGGTGTCTTTCCACCAAACATTGCTCGACCTTCGCGTGGTGTTAAGTTGCTTGGTGGTCCTGCTAGTTCTGATTCTGGTTTTAGTAGTGAGCTTGTGATGCATAGGGTGACCAAGACCATTGCGCTTATGGATAAGGTTGCTACGCTGGATGATCCTCAGTGTGAGCTATTGTTACTTAGGGCTTGTACCGGAGTTTCTAAACTCTACTTTGCGTTGCGTACTTGTCCCCCTAGTACTTTTGAGGCGGCTCAGCGCACTTTTGACGAGGCTCTTCGATCTTCTTTGGAGCGTATTGTTACTGCTTCAGGACCTGGGTTTGGCGATTGGCAGTGGCGGCTTGCCACTTTACCATTTGCGTTTGGAGGGCTTGGTGTTTATTCTGCAGGTGATGTTCGGCATTATGCTTTTCTTGCTTCTCGGTTGCAGTCTACTGGGTTGCAAACAAAGCTTCTTCGACATGCTGACATTGTTGGTCATGGTCGAGCTTTTGAAGACGCCTTGGGTTTGTTTAATGGCGTGGTGGAGTCTGATTTTTTAAGTAATCCTAGTGAGGTCGCTGCCCCAAAACTTATGAAGAAATTGGCAGATATATATTTCACGAAGGTTACCGAATCTGCAGAATCCACCTTTTCATTATCCCCTCGTCTATCAGCATTGTGGAAATCTCAGCAGGGAGATCACACGTCTGCTTGGCTTCGGGCCGTTCCTATTTCAGGATTGGGTCAGATTATGAATGCAAAGACTTATCGATGTGTATTATGCTACCGATTGGGTGTTCCGTTGTTCTCTGCCTCGACACCGTGCTCTGCTTGTTCAAGGGTTTTTCCAGGGGATATTTTTGGCGATCACGCGGTGTCGTGTGCTGGTATCGTGGGTATTAAACATAGACATAATGTTGTTCGGGATACCCTAGTTGATGTTTGCTATCGTTCTGGGATTTCAGCAAGGAAAGAGGTTGATATTGGGTTGTCTGGAGGGAACGGTGATGCCCTCAGACCTGCTGATGTGTTACTTTATTCTTGGGATCGTGGTCGCGATGTCTGTGATGATTTGACAGGATCTTCTCCTTTGACTCAGTCAAGGTTATCTGACTTTATTCCTGGACGGGTTGTGGCTGATGCAGCTCAGCGGAAGCGGGATAAGTATGAGGCTCGTTGTCAGGCGATTGGATATGGGTTCATTCCCTTCTCCTTTTCTTCGTTTGGTGAATTAGAGAAGGAGGCTATTGCGTTGCTTAAGCGAATTCAGAGGTTCTCGACGACGCAAGACATTGGAGCACGTGCTGCAGCTCATATTTTTACTAGGGTAGGCTTTGCTATAGCTAGAGGAGTGGGGGCCCAGATTGTATCTCGGCTTCCCACTAATTTATTGTAGGTTGTATGACTTTTTGTTTTTGAGATAATAATAATAATAATAATAATAATAATAATAATAATAATAATAATAATAATAATAATAATCATTTTTTTTTAATCATCAATAAGAATACTGAAAATACGGAACATCAATCAGAAAAGGCAATACCCAGAAAAAAAAAATTAAATTAAATTAAATTAAAAAGATAAATTGAAGAAATTGTGAGGAAGAATAGCTTACTTATGAGCACTAAATTGATCCTCTAGATTGATGAGTTTTTGTGAAAATGAAGGAATTTTGGAATCAGGAACTGCAGCAAAACACCTAATTCCAAAACCATTTCCAGTTGTTCGTCGAATTGCATGCTGCAAAAGTCTTTTGCTCGCCAATGAAAACATTCGATAATTCAAACAAGCAGTAGATTATACTTGTTAATTGATCAGAGTAAGAATTTCAATGATTATGGAGAATTTAGAAGAACATTATTTGCAATTAATTGAATGAATTTTAGGTGGAAATTGATGGTTTAGTTGTTTTTCTGGGAGAACATTTGATACACGAAATGTTATTTTGTTTTTGTTAATGTTAAAATGTGCCGCGGTTTCTTATTTGTTACAAAATGTGGTGACTGGTGACACGCATAATTGTCAGCATGTGTGCATTCCAATTTATGGTTATCTATCTCTGTAGTATTCCTTCCGTCTTATAAAATGGCCGTTACTAATTTTCGCACAAGCCAAAAAAATTGTGAAATTAAAAGGTTATATAATATATTCTACAACAAAATAATTAATATGGAGTAAGAGTGTAATAATTTTATTAATTAAATTTTTAATTTGGTAAGGGGCGTGAGGCTACCCTTAGCAAGTCAACAACATTAATAACAACCAACAGCATAGGCCAATAGTACTTACGGAATACTCGCTTTTTTACTCATGCTTTCTTTTTTGGTATTCCAAAATTACATTCCTCTTTTCTTTTTTAGTAAGGGTCTGTTCTCTTACGTTGAAATTCAATTCAGTTCAGTTCAGTTCAGCTTCTAATTTCCTTCTCTTATAAAATATTCATTTCAGTTTAGTTCAATTCAGTTCAGTTCATGTCATCTCAGCTCAGTTCAGTTCAGTCCAGTTCAGTTCAGTTCAGTTCAGTTCAGCTCAGCTCAGTTCAGTTCAGTTCAGTTCAGTTCAATTCAGCTGAGTTCAGTCAATGAAAACAGGCCCTAAGTATTTTTTTTTTTTTTTCCAAACTATCTCTCTTTTTCTGTTATGTAATTAATGTTCACTCTTTTTCTCATTCTTATTTTTTCACTCTTACTTTCCTATTCTCACTGCTAAATTTAGATGAATATAATTGGTTCTTAATTTTCTAATAAGAGCATATTATTGGTCCTTTTTTTTTTGCAAAGGTTTGATGACATGGCATCATTTAATATTAATTTATCTTTGTTTTACTCAAAGACATGATTTAATGTTTTATACTTCCCATTGTGTTTTGTTTATTGTTATTTGTTTTATTCTTATTTATTTAATTCCCGTGTAATTTTACAAACAGGAATATAAAAAAGGGACGGAGGGAGTAACAATTAATAACTCCGTACTTATTTTCTAAGGAAAGAAAAAAGATATATGTATACAATTAGGTTCGTCTTCTCTTAAAACTACAACCTAATCTATCAAAGTTAAGAAAGTAGGAAAATTTAGATGGGAATCTGCCATTTATTAGCCCAAATAGATTTTAAAATTTTAGAATCAGTTTCGTTGCATTATTCACATGTACCTTTAGCGTGATCGATCGAGAAGGTTTTCCTTTGCAAAGGAGTCGAGATGAACTTTGAATTTGCCTAATTACGAAACAACACAACTCTTATTACAATAAATTAATAAGAAAATACACCCTAAAAGAAACATAGATGTGTGTGTCTGTGAGGTAGAGGGTAAAGTTGCATGGTAAATATGAAACTAGCCTTTATGGCAAATTTGGTCCTTTTAACACAACATACGTGAAATTATCCAAGAACAAACTCGCATTATATACCACAATACTGTTAATAAAATAAATGGTAAAAAGAACTTGGACCTATGACTTGTACGGTCTTGCTAGTCCAGTATTTTCAAGCCATGCACATGAGACAATATATGAGAGTAAAGGGAAAGTAAAGAAGTCTCTACCCCAAATACCTTTACTTGCAAGATTCCAGCTCCAAACCTCTAGGATTTGAGGTAAGAACTTACCAAGTGAGCCGACACATTATTGCTAATTGCAAAGAAAACATACTCAATTCTATACATTATTCATTGGACCATTGGAGTAACTATGATGCTTGGGTAGAAAATACCAACATTGATGTGTATAAAGCAAAAAGAGCGCATTCAAATCATTCATGATTTTCAGCTGACTGTTAAACACAAGGTTGTGAACTTTTCATTTTACTTGTATTTGCTACTAAGGCTAAAAAAGCTTTGGTTTTATTGCTTTTGCTAGTACAGTTTTACAAAGTACAAGAATGCACACTACTCATTTACATCATAAAATGAAATTTTACTTACAGTTGCATTAAAGAATCGATGGATATAGTCAATTTTGTGACCACAATCTATCAAAAATCTACAAGCACAATCTACCAAAATTTACACACTTTTTAGTATTCACACTATTATTCTGGAGTCAAATCTCGGAACACCTCAAGTCTGTTCTTAGTTTTCAATGAGTCTTGCTGAGTATCTACTGAGTATTGATGCATCTGCAACATCTCCTGTTCCTCTTCATCAGCCATATCAGCCCAGCTCTTCTGAGATTTAAAGCTTGAGAAATCCCACAAACCACTGTAAGAATCCCTACCCTCATTTTCAGGACCAGAAGTTTTTGTTACTGACAAATGCTCTTTCCTGTCCACATCAGCTGTCATGTCCGAAACTTTTCTGTTTGGAGTAGAATCGATTGGCATATTTATTGTATTCTCAGTCCCCTTCTGGTCAGTTTCCGAGTATTCGCTTCTCAAATCTTTGGTAGATTGAAAACCTGAATCTGCAGGGTTTTCAAATTGGAGTCTGCGAGGCAAGCAGCTTACTGGTTCATTACTGTATGTTCCTTTTCTCCAATTCCCGCTGTCATGGCTTAAACTTTTTCGGGGCTGTGTGAAAGGACTCTTAGGGATTCCTCTTGCTGGAACCGATGGTGTGTACGCTCTCTTACAATTGAAACTAGCATCAAATGCAGCTGTGTTATAAACTGAACTTCCAATATTGCTTGTGGCAAAAGAATCCCTGGATTTAGCTCCATCTTTCAGATCAAGTTCATTATCAGAACCTCTTCTATTGCTGTTTCGGACAGATTCATATGGCTTTTTGTGAGGGCTAAAAGCAAAGAATCTGGCATTTCCATAACAATTTTCTTTTTCTGCTTCACATGAAGATTCATCTGGTTGATTTTCTATTTCAGCCAACAGTTCGGATGCTCGTTCAAAGGACTTGGCATAGGACTCATCCATCAGCCCTTCAGGAGCTGAAGCACGGATGACTTGAAGAAGAAACTTAGCTTCAGCTATCCTGTTCATGCGCATCAAGCAGATGGCAAGATTGCACTGTTTGTTCCTGTCTGGCTCAATTGATAGAGCTTTCCTGGACAAGGTATATAAAATGTATTTAGGTACACCCAAACAAAAACAAACTATGCCAAAGGCAGATGCAGAAGTCCATATGCAATACTTTGCAGAAGCGCGAACCTGTAATACTCCTCAGCAGTTTCATAGTTATTTTGTTGTAAGTATGCCCAAGCCAAGTTCCCTAAAAACCTGTATAAAAATGTCAAGGCATATGGTCAGAAAATGTATTGGTGAAATTGATAAAGATATGACATGCAATTGTTATAATAATCTATTGCATCTCACCTTGCATATTCCTGCTCAACTGTAATTTGAACCTTCTTGCCCTGAGATTTTCCAACTTTAACTCTCCTTCCCACAAAACGAAAGCCTTCTTCGACTCGCTTTAACTTTTGCTGAAGAACCTCAATCTGCTCTTCTAGCCTTCCTGAGCGCTAAACATGTGGAATTCAAGCAGGCAATTTTAAAATTAAAACATTAAAACATTAGCTGAGCTGAGGTCTCAAACAAATTAGAACTATATCATCATCAGTGTCAAACAAAATCTATGTCCTTTGGCTCAATTATAATTCTAGGATGCTGTTATGCTAAACATTCTTACCACATCAGTATTACTATTATCATCATCTGATATGTTACACTAGACTATGGAGAATCATGTTGCACTTAAATGCAATGTTCTGTTGATGTAATTCTAAGTACATTTCTATCAATAAAAGATTATGCGACGGACAAAAATACCAACAGCCTCTCATCCCAAGATACAATTAATAAAAATCTTATGGAAAGTAGCAGTTGATCTCTAGCTAATTTAAGGAAAACAAGCAAGATAGGCAGTACAAGCAGTTAACCAAACTGATAAACTCCTCCTTAACCCTTCATATATAGCTACCTAGCAATATAACACTATGTTACTCTACACTTATATTCAATCAAAGACTAAAGTTGGATCATCAAGTATGTTCAGTGTTTGAAAAGAATTCAGTAATCGAAATAACATAGGTATTACTTCAATAATGAGCACAAACATCATCCAAATTCCAAACAGACTAGCAACCAGAAGACACATTGATCAACGCAAAGCAAGGTATTACCTTGTAGAGCTCCACTAGAACATTGTCTAGTGATTCTTGAGAATCTGATGAACAGAGATGGCGAAATGATTTGATCGCCTCGATGGCCTCATCCGACCTATCTAATTGCTTCATCACCACAGCCATATCCTTCAAAGCACTATCTACACGATCACCAGCATTTATGGCATTCCAAAACATGGCTACTGCTCTACTTGGATCCTTCTCAATCAACTTTGCGACAAAAAACACAGGATAGATTGATCAAATCGCTTAATTCACTCACAACCACAATTTAGAACACTTCTAATGCATTAATCAAACTTGCATTTTTATATAAAGTTTTAAAAATTAATGAATAAATCCAGAATATCAATTTAACTCAAATTAAGAAATACTCATTCAGAATTTCAGATTATACCTTTTTAGTAAATTCAATAAAGAAGCACAGATTCAGATAATAACCCAATTTAGTAATTTCAATAAATAACCACAATTCCAGGAAATATCCCAAGAAAATGGGGTTTTTTTTTCGTTTGGGGCAAAAAAACTAAAAAATAAAAACACTAGTAAAATCAAATCAATAGCATGAATTCACAAGAAAAACGCAATTCCAAAAAACCCAGAAGCAAATTCTTAAAAAAAACACAGAAATTAAGAGGCGGTAATTCTCAATTAACCCTGAATCATCAAGAAACAGCAAGAAAAACTGAGAAAATCAAAATTCAACAAAAATAACAAATAAATTATGATTATAATCAAATCTTTCATCTCAATTAGTTAACTAGCAGTATTATACAAAGTAATTCCAACAATTAATTACCCCACAAATACCCGTATCGGATTCTGGACACTTCGAAGAAATACCTGAACGTGTTTGGCCTTGACATAAGGAGAATGACCAGAAGGGACTTTGTGAATGACATGAAAAATATCAGAATTCTTCTTGGTTTGTTCTGACATCCATGATTTTGAAGATATTGAACTGCGTTTTGGAGGAGGAGTGTAAAATCCCAGTAATTTTTCGTCGCTATTATTTCTGTCTTTCCACATTTTTTTGTTATTTTATTGAAAGTGTCAATTTCTTTGAGGAAGAATTGTTGAATTTGCAGAGAAACTGGGTTGTTTCTGGGAAAATGGAAGGGAATTTGGGGAAATGTAAGAGGAAGAAGATGATGACTAGCCGTTAATATTTGAAATTTTTAGTACATGGGAGCTTTATACTTTTTTTTTTTTTGGAAATTTTATTTGGTAAACTTCAATTTTATAAAATTCTAAGTGGTAAACAAAGTTTTTTAAAATTATCTTTGATACTCATAAATTTTTTATAATTATTAGTGGTGCCATTAATTATTATATTTTATAAAAATTTTAACCATAGTTAGGTTTTTTTTTTTTAACAAAAACATTTAACTATAGTTAGGTTTTTAATTATTTTTTTAATAATTTAATAATTATACTAAATTTTTTTTTTTTTTAAAAAAAAATCAACCACCCCTTCCCCCCACCCACTGCCAGCTCCCCCTCCCCTGCACCCACCCACGCCGTCGCACCGACCGCCCAACCTTCATCAGTGCGCCGTCCTCCCCAACCCCTAGAAACGTCGACTTCCCCCAACCTCTGTTCGCCGCCCTAGAAACACTAAACCCAACCCAAAAACACCAAAAAAATCCAAACCCGTTTAGGGTTTTTAAACCAAACCCGGAAATTAGGTTTGAGTTTTTAGGTTGTTTAGGGGGCTAGTTTTCGGGGAGGCGAAGAGGATAGGGGTCGAATCGGGGTGGGGGTCAGGGGAGGAGGGCCGATTCCGACAGGGAGAGGGTCGCGGTGTAGGGGAAACGAGTTTGGGTTTTGTGGTGGTGAGAGGTTATTTTCGAGGGAGAGTGGGTAATTTTTGGGGTTGGAGTGGGTCAGTTAGGGGTAGTTTTTGGGGTTAGGAGTGGCTGGTCGGCCATTTTCGGGGGATAAGGGAGACGGCCGACCATTTGCCGACGAGATGGGGGTTGGTCATGGGGTTTTGCGGTGGCGGGAGGGGAGGGGAGGGGGGCCAATTCCGACGGGGAGAGTGGAGGTGTTGTAGGTGGAGGAAATTAAAGGGAGGAAAGGGAGGAGGTAGAGGTCGCCGGCGTTAGGGGAGGTCGGCGTTTTCCGCCCTCCGGGAGGGGGCTGGGTTGGGGGAGGGGCTCGACAGTGGGTTGGGGGAGGGATTGGTTTTTTTTTTTTTTTTTTTATAATTTCAATATAATTAAAAAAAAAAAAAAAAAAAAAAAAAAAAAAAAAAAAAAAAACCTAACTATAGTTAAGGAAATAACACTTATCAATGGTAATCAATAATTTAGGTTTACCATTGATAATAAAATTTAAGAATTTTTACCACTTAGAAAATGGAAAAGTTGGAGTTCACCAAAGAGAATTTCCCTTTTTGGGCAATGTGAGTCTTTTATATTTTTACCCTTTTGTTTGACAAAGGATTAAACAAAATCACGCTTTTGTTTGACAAAGGATTAAACAAAACCACACTTTTGTTTGGTGAGCCAAATCTATCTATATCTAGCATAACATATGCCACCTTTATTACTTACTCGGTGATACATCATACATGTGTGCCATGTGTATTCTATGTGTATCACCCTTCTCTCACTGCATTAAATCATAGAAATATATACTTTAATTTGAAAAACTCTTTATTGGTCTAACTGTAATTCTCTATAATAATGTTTAGCTTGCTTGAAGAACTCTTCATCTTTGTTGAAAAAAAAAAAAAAAAAAAAAAAAAAAAAAAAAAAAAAAACTCTTCATATGTATGTATAACCTCTATATTTAAATTTGTCATATTTTATACATAAATTAATGAAAAATAATATAAATTTAATTATTATAACCTCTATATTATATTACTCACTCACTTATTAATATTGTTCAACATTAATCTTTTTTTGTTGATTTTGATCAAAGTTATAAAATTACGATGTATTGGGGCATTGCCTGGGCCAATAACTAGTTAGTAGTAAAACAACAGCAATATTATTATTGTTTTATTTCTAGCTAGTTTTTATTGTTTGTTTTGTTGGGGCTTGCCTCTTAATAACCAAAAATAAAAAATTGCATTGATTAGAATAGACTTTGAAAAGATTAAAGAATGTGCCAGCTAGTTTGTAATTAATGACAATTAACAACAACAAAGACGGAAAAAGGAGCTATAAACGAGACAAGGAGAAGTTACCGTGGAAACTTAAGAACCGGGAGAAAAATCCACCAATCCACTATGGAGTAATACTTTGATGAAGAATAATGTAAATTACAAGCTTTCAATTCACCATGAAAGCTCCTACCCCAATCTCAGCATCTCAAACACTCAAACCCTAAGTGTTTGAGTTTACATTGAGACTCTCTCTCTCTCTCTACATCTTTCCCTTCATCATATTTTTCTCTATCATTGACAAAAAAATGAGTATATATAGTGTACAGGCCCGACCCTTGTCCTATGCAGCATGTGCGGCCACACAGGGCCCAAATTCAGCTTGGGCCTCAAATGTAAAAATGTAAGTAATATATACTACAATTATTATGAATGCATGCATGCTAACTTTAGCCTAGAGGTTTAGTGAATTCAACTATTCAAGCTTGTTGTGGGAAGTTAGTGGTTCAATTCCCACTACCAAGTACCAACCTTTCCAAAAAAAAAAAATAAGTGTTCCCACTAACAGTTTTAATGTTCACTATTTTGGTAAAACGTAATCAACGTGTAACACCCCCAATAATAATTATTATAAAACATGATTTAAAGAGTAACTTCGGGATATTACCACCACGTGATTACGTAAGGCTTAACAGAGACTTGCATCGGAAGAAAAATACTTGTCATTTATTAATAATAATAATAATAATAATAATAATAATAATAATAATAATAATAATTTTGAAACACTTTCAAAGTAACTACAACACTGATACTATGTTTACTAAATTAAACTAGGTGATCACCGCTCATCATTCCCAATGCAGCATATAATTCACGTTGTCTGGTCACCATCACCTATCTACTCTTCATTAATGATGAGTAGAGCCAAGCCAAAACAAATAGAGAAATATGTATTACCAAAATGCTTAAGGAATGAATTTGTAGTTTGACCCGAAAACAAAGTTTCTTGACTCAGGAATCAATTTAAAATCCGATTTTCGAGTAAGAAAATTTAACTCAACTCGTTTAATTAAAATCTTTATAAAGTATAAATACAAAATTATCTTCGTAAAATCATATAAATATTTTTATATAATAAAATATTTCGGAAAAATCCATAGTAATTAGTAAGCGGCTTAAAAAAAGTACGCGGTATTACACAACGCCTATTGAATTTTCACAACCATTATGTGTTTCTTTTTCTGTCGTAGTAAATAACTAAACCCTTACAACATTTATAAACTTGTTTTTTTAAGGGCGGGAAAAAACAATGATTTACTTTTTGGTATAAAAGTAAACCTAATAGAGAAAATTCATGTACCAATTTTAAACTCTATTCTCGCACAGGGCCTCCGAAAAGGTTGTGTAATCCCCCGTATTTTTAAATATGTTATAAAAGAAATTAAATTTTATTTATAATACTGAAATTTCACCATATACCACTGAGTTTAAGCTTAATTCACCGTATACCACCAAAAACTTTCAAATACACCAAATACCATTCAATTACTGTACATTAACACAAAATGCCTTTTTGGCTAACTGCCGTTAGTAAGCCGTTTGGGGTAATTTACCATTTCACCGTGTACCATTTATGCAAAAGTTTTTTCACCATATACCATGCTTTAAAAGATATTTTATCATTTACCCATTTTTTGAAAGCGGTAAATTTTTTCAAAAAACTAGCCGTTGAACACTTCCCTAATGATTGTGCAATAAGTATCATGATTGTATCATTGCAAAAAGTAATATGCATTATAATTCATAGCTTTTGTGCTAAAAAAAATTATGCCTACATGATTGTGCAATAGTTGTAGTACATTTCCCTGAAATGTAATAAACAAGTTTGTGCCAATTAAACCAAGTACTTACACCAAGTACTTTACAATTTGTCCAAACAAAACATGACACTTAACACATTAGTTATAAAAATTTTCCCCAAAAAATTATACATCATTTCTGGCAGCTTCAATTCAAGGTTTCTAATTTGCAGCCTTTCTCTTCTTTCCCCTTCCTTTGCCTTGCTGTGAACTGGATGCTGCATTTTCTGCTTGTCTTGCTGCTTCCTTTCTTGCTTTACAGGTTAAGGCATTGTGTCCCAACTCCTTGCACAGACTGCATTTGTTGTTCTTGTGCCTCTTTCCTTTTCTGGCTTCATGAGATGCTCTCCTTCTCTGCTTAGCTGGTCTGCCTGCAGCTCTTTTGACAGTTGGTGGTGCTATCTCAGCCTCTCAGGCACATCAAGTGCTGGCCAGTGACTTGGATCAGCCATGGGATGGATGTGGTCTGCATAAGTGAGCTTGTAAGCAACCCCCTTGAAGTATGGTGACACAAAATCTCTGGCTTGAAGTCTTTGGCTGTAAATGACCCTTAGACCATGCTTGCATGGTATCCCTTACCCTTGCCACTTCCCACACTGTAATCCCCCGTATTTTTAAATATTTTATAAATGAAAATTTATTTTGTTTATAATATTTATTTGTTATTTTTCATAATTTAATTTCAAAAGTTTCAAATTATTAATCTGGGTCGAAAATTATTTGAACAAATTATTTTATGCACCTTTATTCTACAATTTATGTCCAATCACACAAGCCTAACCCATTTGTTTACTTAATCGAACCATTATTTTTATGAGGCCCAATATTTCTTTTTACCCTACAATAATTCTCTCCTATAAATACCCCACAAATCTCCAAAAATTTCCCACACAAAAAGGTTAGTCTTATTTTCATCCTCCTTTGTTTCATTATTTTGCTTAATGTTAATTTAATTGTTTTGGGTTTTGATTTTAGTATAAAGATTATATTTTTAGTGTCAAATTATATTTAAATGGTATAAAGATTATAAATTTCAGATTATATTTATGTTATAAATTTCATATTTTATGAATTATAAACCTAGGGTTTCAATTTATTGAAAATCATGATTTTAGGGTTTTTATGAACAATTGATTTAGGGCTTTTATAGTAATGATGTTTTGAAATTTTGGTGATTATAACTACTGATTAGTTTAACTTAATTCCAAATTATTTTGAACACGTAGATTCGTGTTTTAATTTTTAGATTTTCGTTCGTTAATATTAATCCCGTTTTAATCCCGATCAGATTCTGAACTCATCCGATTTTGATGAAAAAGTAGTGTTTTCCATGTGGAAACAATGTTTTAAAAAAGACTTACTACCTTTGGTATTAAGAACCACCCTATCGTGGCCAAATTCAGCCTCTAAATATGATTTTCGGGCAGTTTTTGATTTTAACGAAGTTTTTTTTATACTTAAAATATTATCCTTGAGTTTGATTAATAAAATTAATTATGTTTAAAGTTAATTAAGCATAAATATATGTTTTTATTGAAGTTTTAAGTGTTGGAAATAGTTTCTAAGTACTACTTTTGATGTTTTATAAAGAGGGTTTAATCACCCATTAAAAAGGGAGATTTTTAGGGGTTTTTATATAATTTTCAGATTTTTTTTTAGACTTTGAACTTGCTGTAATTTCATGTATAAGAGTGTATTTTAAGGTTTTTATGAAGAAAATTTAAAGAACTATACATAAGCCTTTAATTTTAACTAAAGGGAAGGTTTTAAAGTGTTGTTTGATTTGGATTTTGAAGGTTTTAAAGTAAGTTAGTATTGCTGTAAATTTGATTGATTGGGTATTGATTGAGATGTTATTATTTGGCTTAGGAGAGGAGTTTATTGAAGGTGATTTCTAGTTAGTAAAGTGGCATACCAATTCATTTGCTCAAGGTACGTACAAGTTACGAAACCTTTCTTTTAGGTGCATGTTTAAGGACGACGGATCGAGAACTTAGTATCATGTATAGGGATGACTGAGTTAAATTGTTTGGTTATACATTGTGAATTTCGTATGACGTGCACTATTTTATATTGCAAGTATTATTTGTGCTCTAATTATGCAAGGTGCGCTTAGAGGCAAAGGTATATGATTGGTGTAATGATTAATTTATTACTCATTCATGATTATGCAAGCAGGATGAGTAAAGGAAGAATTTAAGTCTTCTAAGACGAGGTTATGGTTTTGGGGTGCCTTATGCACTCAAGGTGTTTATACACCGAGGTAGTAAAGGAATAAATAATAAATGTTGCTTGCCACTAATAAATCAAGAATTGAAATTGAAAAGTTGTTTTACTTGATTGAATTGATATTGGATTGATTGTATTGTTATGCATATGAGTCATCACCAAGTCTAAACCTGTAAATCACGTAAAGTGCAAGATGGATTAGCAATAAAACTCTGGATTGGTGCACTTCTGGAGTAATGACAATCAGGGGCTGGGGTACATGGGGTATTAGCCGTGTACTTTTCTCGAGGTCGTCTGATCTACGAGTCTCTTATTTCAAATATTTTTCAAAACTAGGAGTTAGGTGAGATCTCATACTAACTACGGTCACGAAGTCGCGCCCGTGGTCGTTGGATGTTTATTGATGTCTCCGAAAAGAGGCATGGGGTTTTTCTTTTATTGATGTTCCAAATGGAGCATGGGTTGGACAACCTTGTCTATTGTGTAATCCAATGAATAAAAATAATGATTTACCTATTATTAATTAATGGAGTCTTAGTAATATAAATAGTTGAGTCGTATGTTGAGCCTATAATTTAATGATGCATGATGATTGATTATTAGTAGCATGTTATGGATTTCTTAATTTATTTCGCAGCTTGTATGTACTCAGCTTTGCTGATTGCGTGCTTTGTGTGTCTTTCTTTGGTCATGGCCTTCGCCTTTCAATGACCCTGTGACGATCCAATTTTTACACTTGTAATATTGGGGAGCAGAATTACCACAGGTTCTTACACATGCAGCATTCATCAGGGTTGTGGGATCTTGAGTAAGAGTTGGTTGTTTGCATTTTATTTCTTTTGCAAGTTTGAATTTATTTTAATTCAATTTTATTCGACACTATTTCTTTTGGGTTTAAATTTATTTGAACACTGAATTTAATCACTTACTACTTTTATTGGGTTTTGAATAAGGGCCTTAATGGTTCCAAGTTGTATGACTTAATTTGGTTTCATTCGTTGGTTTTGAAACTTATTTATAACTGATTTAGTTTTTCCGCTGCTATTTTCTGATAAAGCCTTAACGTTTGAACACGTGGCGGTAGGACGCCAATAATTATCTTGAATATTGTTCAGGGTCCTCACAGGTTTAAAGAGAGAATTATTGGGGTGTTACACACACCCACAGGTCATAGTCTGTAGTGTGACAAGGAACTTCACATGCCCATCCCTCACCTCAAACTCCCCATCACCAGCTGATGTCACATGACAGAACCTGGACTCCTCACTTCTTGTTTCCAAAACCCCTTTAGCATACTCTGTTAGCTCATTAGGGTCCATATCTATTGTTGTGTCAAACCTGGAACCTATCCTTTTCATGCACCAATTCCTTATATTACAGCTGGTTGAAGTGAAAAATAATAATAAAAAAAAACACCACACATCAGAATATGTTCCTTATCAATTGTATCCATATAAAAAAAAGGGTTAGATGTTACCTTCCAGTAAAGTCAAGATAGGCAAATCTCTCTTGTCCTTTGTGCATGAGTTTAATGACTCAACAGAGTTTGTTGTGTTATGATCACATCAAACTGTTGTGTCAAACTTGTGCCTACTCCACTGTTCTTCAATGTCTGTCAGGTACTGAAATGCTTTTGCATCACACTTCTTTATCTTTGACATTGCTTTGTCATACACGTATGCATTGGCAGCAATCCAAAAAAGTTTATGGAACTCTGTTCCACTCCATCCAGCAATCTTGCAGTTAGAGTACACATGCTGACAGCATACCCTCCTAGTTTCCCTTGGGAACACCTCAAAGAGGGCTGATTCAACACCCTTGAATGAACAACACAAAATTAGTAAATGGAAATTAACATATCAAACAAAAGCATAGAAAATTGTAAAACAGTAAGTCACTAACCTTCATCTTGTCACTTATAAAAGTCCAGCCATCCCTCTCAGATCCATATTGGGCAAATAGGATCCTTAGGTTTTTAAAGAAGTAAGTCCAGTTTTCTACACTCTCTATATCAAACAGATCATAAGCTATTACAAAAATCTCATTATTACCATCAATTGCAACTGCAGTGAGCATAATTCCCTTGTAATAGCCACTGAGATGTGCACCATCAATGCCTATAATGGGTCTGCAACCCCCTAAGAAGCCTTTCACCTGAGCTGCAAAGGAGATGAAACATGCCTTGAACTTCTCACCATTAACCCCACTGTCATTTCCAGGTGATGAGAGCATATGAGCCAGGATTTGTGGCCTTAATTATCTCAGCATATTTTGGTAAGAGAGCATAAGACTGGGCAAAACCACCATGTATTTTCTCCCTGGCTAAACACTTCACTTTGTAAAACAGCCTGAGTTTCACTTGGATCCTATACCTTTCCAGACACATTCTTTGCAATGAATCAACAGGGATCTCTGGATTTGCCTCCAGGTCTTGCATCAAATGTCTACAGAGCCATGCTGAAGAAACCATAGGGTTCTCTTCCAGCCTCCCACAAGTTGTATGCTCCCCTTCTAGCTTCTTTATTGCCCAGCTGACTTTATCAACAAGGACTGTTGCATGAATCCTCCAATTGCAGTCATTGATCAGACACTTTGCAATATATCTATAGTTGTCAACATAGTCAACTGTCATAGCAAAGCCTTCTTGTATGCAAAAATCTCTAAACACCTCATGAAATTGTTGCTTATTTTCAAATATTAACCAAGGTTCAAGTTGAATTGAACCAAATGGTAAGTTAGACCAAACCTTGCCATTTTTGTACATCTTGTCTAACACATGAGACCCATCCAGGTAATCTTCAAATGTCTTCTCTAGAATATTATCAGCTAGGTCTTCCTCTTCCACAATATACTGATCATCAAGGTTCAACTCCATATCCAAATCATCTTCTGCTTCAGAAACTTCATAGTCATCATCTTCTGTATCATCAGAAGGCCATGCATCAGACTCACCATCACTCTCCTCAACAGTCACAAGTCTTTTGCTCCTGGTATTCCCTTCCCTTCCTCCTCTTTTATTTTTGCCAACCTCAAGACCATACTTGTTTGCTGTGCTTCTTGGCACCCTCTACTCTTTTGGTTTAAGTCTAGTCTTCTCTTTTGGTTTACCAGCAGAACTAGATGCTGCTGAGTTTGGTTGAGGTGGTGGTGGGGGTGGTGGTGTTAGCTGCCTTAGTTGAGGTGCCGGTGGTGGTGGTGTTGGCTGCCTAGGTTGGGGTGGTGATTTATGCATATGTGGGTTTCTTGGTGAAGCATGGTGTGTTGGTGTTGGTGGTGGAGAATGGTGTTCTTGGGAAACATTTGGTGTTGGAGATGTAGGCTTATTTGGTTGAGTGGACTGTGATTGTTGGGTTTTTTTCTTCCTTGGAGTTACTTTTTTCCTTCTTGGAGATTTTTATTTGGGTGCTGATGGTTCATTTTGTGAAGGTTGAGGTTGAGTTGGTTCATTTTGAGAGGGTTCAGGTTGAGAATCTCCTGGAAATGACTCATCAGCTGTTGCACTGTTGAATACCCTGACATATTCAAGCTTATCCTCATCTGCATTCACAACAGGGACCTCTACAGCCACTGTAAATGGTTCTTGGGCCTTAAGGTCCTCCTCAGCTTCAACTACCTCTGCATTTCTCCTATTCTCTTCCTCCCTCTGCTTAATTTTGTCAGCCCTCAACTTCAAAGTTCTTGCCCAACTAGCTTCTGCAGACTGAAACACTACAGATGGTTTTTCAGTCTCTTCAATTAACACTTCTATTTCATCCTTCCCTTCATTCCACTCCCACATTTTCAACATTGCCCCATCATTAACTAACTCTAACTTACGATTAGTTCTGGGTTTACTCACAAACAAAGTGAAGTATTTAGGGAGGAAAACATTCTGCTTCACTGAATCCTCGAACATATACTCAAACAACTTCATCAAATTAGTCTTATCAGTGTCATCCACCCTAACATCAAAAGTACCACTTGGGGAATGAACTAATAACCACACTGTACTCATCCTAAAAATGAATTATAAACAACAACAATTAACATCACACTCCAAACAATTCACATGCAACAAATCATACTTAATCTAACCTAAATTAATCAACAATTCAGACATTTTAACAACACATTCAAACTAACATAATCATTGTAGAATAAACCCTAACCCTAACTAAATTTCGCAAAAAAACAACAAAATCAGAGCTCGAAAAACAAATCGATGAGAACAACATTACCTTAAGAAAGCTTATTCGAGCCCAGGTAAGAATGAGGAGCGAAATTCACTCACGAACAACTTCCTCTCTCTCAAAACGCACCAACCAGCGTCTGTGTTCAAACGAAAAAAACCTGTAATTACTGTCTTACTAGAAACATCTACCTTTGATCGTAGAAAGTGTAAAGCTTTTTGATTGATTTTTTGAGGTTCAACTGTAATGGAGAAGAACAGAGAGACGCTTCAATGGAAAGAGAGAATGGGGGGTCAAATTTTTTCGAATCACAATTGTGATGTTTGGGGGAGTCAACCCTATTGATGGCGCCACTTTGATGTATAAGGGCATAATGGTAAATTACCCCAAACGGCTCACTAACGGCAGTTAGCCCAAAAGGCATTTTGTGTTAATGTACAATAATTGAGTGGTATTTGGTGTATTTGAAAGTTTTTGGTGGTATACGGTGAATTAAGCTTAAACTCAGTGGTATATGGTGAAATTTCCATTTATAATATTGATCTTTATTTTTCTGTAATTTAATTTCAAAATATTCAAATTATTATTTTGGGTCAAAAATTATTTTGGTACAAATTATTTATGAACCTTCATTCTATAATTTAATTCAATACAACTAAAGCGTAGTCCATTTCAATCATTTGGCCCATTAATTTTATGAGGCTCAATCTTTCTATTTACCTACAACATTCTCCCCTATAAATACCCCATGAATCCCCAAAAATTCCCACACAAAAAGGTTAGTCTTATTTTCATTCTTTTTTGTTTTATTAATTTGTGTAATTATAATAATTGATTTATGGGTTTTGATTTTATTGTTTGAAATTAATTTAATTAGTATCAAATTGTATTTTGATGATTAAACTTTATAATTTCAAATTTAATAAATGTCATAATTTTCAGATTTTGTAAATTTTATAACCTAGGGTTTTTAATTATTGAAAATCATGATTTTAGGGTTTTTATGAACAATTGATTTGGGGCTTTTATAGTAATTTTGGTGATTATAACTACTGATTAGTTTAACTTAATTCCAGATTATTTTGAACACGTAAATTCGTGTTTTAATTTTTAGATTTCCGTTCGTTAATATTAATCCCGTTTTAATCCCGATCAGGTTTTGAACTCATCCGATTTTGATAAAAAAATGTAGTGTTTTCCATGTGTAAACAACTTTTTAAGAAAGACTCACTACCTTTGGTAGTGTACACCACCCTCTCGTGGCAAAATTCAAACTCTAAATATGATTTTCGGGCAGTTTTTGAGTTTTTAACGAAGTTTTTTTTTATGCTTAAAACTTTATCCTTGAGTTTGATTAATAAAATTAATTATGTTTAAAGTAAATTAAGCATAAATATATGTTTTTATTGAAGTTTTAAGATGTTTTTCATCATGATATATTGTTGAAAATTACTTAATTGTTGGTTGTTTTTTTTAGGAAGTGATTATTTCCTAGGTGACTTTTAATTGAGTATAAAAGTGATGTGTTGATAAAGTTTTGAAGGGTTTTTAATTAATCTAAAATGCTGGAAATAGATTCTAAGTACTAGTTTTGATGTTTTATAAAGAGGGTTTAATCACCCATTAAAAAGGGAGATTATTTGGGGTTTTTAAAATAATTTTTAGATTTTTATTAAACTTTAAACTTGCTGTAAATTCATTTATAAGAGTGTATTTTAAGGTTTTTATGAAGAAAATTTAAAGAACTATATATAAGCCTTTAATTTTAACTAAAGGGAAGGTTTTACAGTGTTGTTTGATTTAGATGAAGGTATTAAAGTAAGTTAGTATTGCTGTAAATTTGATTGATTGGGTATTGATTGAGATGTTATTGTTTGGTTTAGGAGAGGAGTTTATTAAAGGTGATTTCTAGATAGTAAAGTGGCATACCAATTCGTTTATTCAAGGTACGTACGAGTTACGAAACCTTGCTTTTAGGTGCATGTTTAAGGACATGTCGAGAACTTAGTAGCATGTATAGGGATGACTGGGTTAAATTGTTTGGTTATACATTGTGAATTTCGTATGACGTGCACTATTCTATATTGCAAGTATTATTTATGCTCTAATTATGCAATGTGCGCTTAGAGGCAAAGGTATGTGATTGGTAAAATGATTAATTTATTACTCATTCATGATTATGGAAACAAAATGAGTAAATGATGAATTTATGTCTTATATGACGAGGTTAAGTTTGTGTGATGCCTTATGCACTCAAGGTGTTTATACACCGAGGTAGCTAAAGGATTAAATAATAAATGTTGTTTGTCACTAATAAATCAGGAATTGAAATTGGAAACTTGCTTTGCTTTATTGAATTGATATTGGAATGTTTGTATTGTTATGCATATGAGTCATCACCAAGTCTAAACTTTTAAATCACGTAAAGTGCAAGATGGATGAGCAATAAAACTCTAGATTGGTGCACATCTGGAGTAATGACAATCAGGGGTTGGGGTACACGGGGTATTAGCCGTGCACTTTTCATCTACGAGTCTCTTAATTTAAATACTTTTCAAAACTAGGAGTTAGATGAGATATCGTACTAACTACGGTAACGGAGTCGCGCCCGTGGTCGTTGGATGTTTATTGATGTTTCCGAAAGGAGGCATGGGGTTTTCTTTATTGATGTTCCAAATGGAGCATGGGTTGGACAACCTTGTCTATTTCTTAATCCAAAGAAATAAATAAAATGAGTTTTCTACTATTAACTAGTGAAATCTTAATAAAATTGATAATTGAGTCGTTATTGAGTCTATAATTTAATGATGCATGATGATTGATTATTAGTAGCATGTTATGGATTTCTTATTTGTTTCGCAGCTTGTATGTACCCAGCTTTGCTGATTGCGTGCTTTTGTGTGTGTCTTTCTTTAGTCATGGCCTTCGCCTTTCAATGACCCTGTGACGATCCAATTTTTACACTTGTAATATTGGGGAGAAGATTAACCACGGGTTCTTACACATGCAGCATCCGCATCAGGGATTTTGAGTGGAAAGTTAGTTATTGTTTGCAGTTTATTTTCTATTGCAAGTTGAGATTTATTTAAACTCGGTTTTATTTTTATACTATTTCTTCTAGTTTGGATTTTGAATAAGGGCCTTAATGGTTCCAGCTTGTATCACTTAATTTGGTTTTATTTGTTGGTTTTGAAACTTATTTATAACTGATTTAGTTTTTCCGCTGCTAATTTTTGATATAGCCTTAACGTTTGAACACGTGGAGGTAGCACGCCAGTAATTCTCTTTAATTTTGTTCAGGTTATTCACATGTTTAAAGAGAGAATTATTGGGGTGTTACAGGTTGGGACGGCCCTAATAGTGCAAGATTACAAGGAAGATCAACGGCTAAGATTACATCCCGAAGGAAATAAAAGAAATCGCATAGCTGGAACATGGGCAACCAATTCGACCGAATTCAGTCAAACCGGGGGTGGTTCAATCGAACCTCCAAGAGGTTCAGTCGAACATCCAATTAAGTCAGTGGATGCACTCTATTTTCTTCAAGGACAAGTTCGGCCGAACTTTTCAACTGTTTGATCAAACTCTCGCACAACGCGATCAACTCTTTGTAAAACGACCATGACTCCCTCGATTCTTACCCAAATTAAGCTTATGACCAGTTTTTGGAAAGCTCTTGAGACGAGTTATCACCTCCAAATTGAATCATCTCAATGTCATTTTTAGATCTTGAGATATTACATTTGAAGTTAACTTCTACTTTTCATTATTGTTACTTTGCACCAAGCAATCAATCCATAGCTTAACTCCAAAGCTATGCACCCCCTTATCCTTCTTGAACCGTTCTCCACACTTCTCAAACCCAACAATCTCCCACCTAGAGAGAGGTTCAAGTGTGAGAACAAACACACTACACATATACTCTCATGGCTTCTCCATTATGATGTAACATCTCTACACAAGCCCAACAATCTCTCAACTCGGAAATCAACTTATCATCACAAGATGACACCAACACAATGAGCCAACCATTGTCATCAACATCTTTGCTAATCACCATAGCAAAGATCCGCTTTCTCTACACCAAGAAAACAAACCCACTTTCTCTTAGCTAAGGAAGTGACATCAAGGTCTTCACCAACCTTGACAAGAAAATCATCACACAACCGAGGGACGTTGCATTATTCCGCAAGCACTTTCACCGTGCTCTAAACCAAACACAACGCCTTCCAAAGCAACACACAAGTCAAAGGAATTCATCTTTGCTCTTGAAACAACTCACTATGCTCCCACACAAAAAAAAACATCCTTTGCTCCATTTGCATTCCACACACAATGCTCATGTGTGCAATACAAGTCCTCTTTATCAAGGAACACCAACGAAGTCTACATCAAGTTCGACACAGCTGTTTCCTCCTCACCAAGGAAATATCATTTCCTCTTCACCAAGGATACTAATCATCAAGATTAAAATCTTGATAATACAACTTTCTCTCAACCAAGAAAGCACCACTTCCTTTACACCAAGTAAGCAAAACCTGGAGTCTACTCCAATTCAAACTCACCACCGTCTACACATTAAGAAGGCAATGCAAACATCAAGATCTCAACCAACTCCGACAACACACCCATTTCTTCTACACCAAGGAAATGACGCCTCCTCTCAACCAAGGAAGCAAACATCAAAGTCTACACCAACTTTGATAAACATCATGTTATCCAAGGGATTTTCCTAGTTCTCCAAGCACTCCAACCGCACTCAACAATAACTCACCCTCCGTGACAAACACAAGCCCTTAGGCCTTTTCCTTTTGCTGATGGAACACTCTTACCATGCTTCTGTTATGGGTCCAGCCCAATTGAAGTAAAATGTATCTTTTTTTTTCCATTTACTTGGTCCATTTTTATTACATTTTACTAGCTTGAATTAAGTCCAATCTAGGGACTTAAGTTGTGGCTTCTCTTATAAGCTTTTGGGATGACTTTTTGTGGCTTCTCTTGGAAGTTTTAGATGAGATATCTTGTGGCTAACAACAAGTGCCCAAGTAAGCAACAAGTAGTTGAGCATACACTCACAAAAGTAGAGAGAGAGAGATAGAGAGAGAACGAGAGAGTTAGGGTTCTTTTACAAGAGCTTCCTCCTTCGGATCTTTTTGGATAGCTTTCAATACATCGTTTATTTCCAGAGATTCCACCGTTGGATCATGCTCAAATTTTGATAGCTTACTCTTGACATCAAGTGCTTCATTTTGGACAGTTAGATCGTCGTTTTAATCTCTAATTTGGTCATAATTATTTTCGGGCAGAACTGCTGTCTTTTTGGTGAATTCTACACTTTTGCTCTCTAATTTTCGATCTCTTATAGTTTGTTGTCGTTTGTGGGTTGTTAAATCTTGTTTAGACTGATTTGGGTTTATTTTACCATCAATTATCAATAAGAGAAGCTAGGGTGGACTCTTGAAGCAGTCCCGCGGTTTTTATCCTTCACATCGAAGGGATTTTCCACGTATAATCTGTATGTGTTGATTATTGTTGTTTCTTCTAATTATTGTTGGTGTTATTATACTTTTACTACTGCTTAATTGCTATTTTGGTTGTGCTATTTTGGTTATCTGAGAAATTGATTTAATTTGATTGATTTTTAGTTGATTATCTTGTGTGTGACAAAGTGGGTGTTGTAGTGACCCCTTTCAGATCCCTACAACTTGGTATCAAAGCCGGAATTTAATTTGTCACCGTATGGAGTCAACTAGTGGTAGTTCAATTGTTAAATTGACATCAAATAATTATTCAATTTGGATACCTGTGATGGAAGAATTGTTGTATTGTAAAGACTTACATGAACCAATAGAAACAACCACAAAGACTAAGGCCCTGATCTTTAGAGCTGCTCTACTCTGCTCTGTTGAGCCCTGCATTCTCTACTCAGATAAAATCTGCTCCGCTCTGCTCAAAAGAATTCTACTCTGCTCTATTTTCAAATAATATTTAATATTAACAATAACAATAATAATTAATATTCAATAATAATAATCAATATTATAGTGATGATAATAATTTATTATTAAATACTACCTTCGTTTCTTATCAGTTGCAACTTTGGCAACTTCACGGACTCCTAGACAAAATTTGGTAAGCTAAAATTAAGTGAGTAAATGCAAGCAATTAAACATTGAGGAGAGAGAAAGTGGGGACCAGATTTTCATTAACTGGGGGAGGGAAATCTGTAAAGATTTTTTAGGGGGAAAGTTTCCCTCCAGAATTTTTAGGAGAGAGATTGTTTCCCTCTGTCAAATATATTCATCAAATTTAAACAGCAATCCCTTCAATTTTACCACTTAATTTAAGGAGACCATATAAATACACAAGTACAGAACTACAGACCCCTTCATTCAATGAAGTTCACAAAATTCTAACTCCCTCCATTAAACATAATGTCCTTGAAATTATTACAGACCCACTAGAAAAAAAAAAAACAAAAAATTCTTGCAACTCCAGCCTTTAATCATATTCCCTTCAGCAAATCCAGCATCTTCAAAGTTTCACTTCATTTTTTCTGCATTTGTAAGGAAAACACAAGCATAGCAACAATGGATGATGATGATTTTTACAACCTTAATCAGATTTTAATGGAAGAAGAGTTTATGTCAGAGATGTTTTCAGAAGCAGAAGCAGAGACAGATAATCAATAACATCAACAACATCAAATTGTGAACAAAAGGAAGAGGCCAGAGCTTACTCTTACAGAAAAAAGAATGATTGTTGATGCCATGTTAGAAAAACAAACAGATGGTGCATTACCAAGAGGATATAAAACAAAACTTACAATAGAATATGGTGTGCACAAGTCAACAATCACTCGAATTTTTCAGGACTTTCTCAAACAAAGACAAGAAGGGGGTGTGGTTGATGTCAGAACAAAAAAATTTGGGAGAACATGGCCTAAACCAAGAGTGTACTCAATTAAATTACTCCAATCAGTCCCTTTGTATTTGAGGACAACTGAAAGAAGCTATGCAAGTGCCTTAAAAAATCAGTCATGTCACAGTGCATAGGCTGAAAAAAAGGGGGATATTAAGAACTCACACAGCTACTCACCGTCCAAAGACGATAGACAATCACAAGGTGCAAAGAATTAGGTGGGTTCTTTCACATATTCAACCAGCAATTCCACCTAGAGACCCAACATTTGATTCAATGGAACATGCTGTTCATATAGACGAAAAATGGTTTTATCTCAGTCCAGAGACAAGGAGGTTCTACTTATTGGCAAAAGAAGATGAACCTTACATGTGCCAAGTGTCAAGGAGATTCAAGATAAAGGCCATGTTTATGGGACTCATTTCGAAACCATTATTTCATCGAAATGGTGAAATGCTCCATGATGGTAAGTATGGAATTTTTCCATTTACTTACCAACAAAAGGCAAAAAAAAAAAAAAAAACAAACAGCAAGAACAGAGCAGCAGGTACATGGGAAACAAAAGCACACCAGCATGTAACTAAGGAAGTCATAAGGGACATGCTTCTTTACAAGGTTATTCCAGCAATAGTTCAAAATTGGCCACCACAAAAAAGCAAGAACATAACCATTCAATGGGACAATGCCCGACCTCACCAAATCCCAACTGATGATGAGTTTCAGGCTGCATTAACTCAGAATGGGTTCAACATCAAGCTAGTATACCAACTACCACAATCTTCTGATCTGAATGTGT
Source organism: Chenopodium album (assembly GCF_948465745.1). Lineage (NCBI taxonomy): Eukaryota > Viridiplantae > Streptophyta > Magnoliopsida > Caryophyllales > Amaranthaceae > Chenopodium > Chenopodium album. Next base: position 52,724,756 of record NC_137839.1, read on the forward strand.
TTGATTTAGGCCTATTTTGGGCTATTCAATCTCTTCAATACCATTCATTCCCAAAAAACATTGATGAATTAATTGAAAGAGTTGAAGAGGCTTATGAATTCTTTGATCCAATGGTGAACAAGTATACTTGGATCACTTTATAGTCATGTATGGTGGAAATTCTAAAGAAAGAAGGGGGCAACAATTACAAGATACCACATATGAAGAAACAAAGGCTTGAGAATCTAGGGTCATTACCAGATATTTTAAATGTCAGTCAGGAATTAGTGGAGCAGGGAGTGAAGTTCCTTAATGACATATTCAGACCAGCAAGAAATGAGGGACAAGGAGATGAAGACAACCATCTTGAGGTGGATGCAGACTAAGGTAAGTAACTTACAAACAGGCTGCCACACCTAACCACCCTTTTGTGTAAATATTGGTATGAAAAATGCAAAATCTAGTTGGTTATGTGTAAACTTTTGCTTGTTATGAACAAGGCAACCTATTAATTAGTGAAATGCTATTGCTTATTATGTACTGGGAAGCCTATGAATTAGGGGAACACTTTTGCTAAACCTTGATGTAATGAATTAGTGGAACACTTTCGCTAAATCTTGATGTAATGAACCTTATGGGTTTAATGAATTAAATGACTTTTGGGTACGTAGAACGCATTGTGTATTTTGTTGTTTCTTTTATAGAGTATTTACACATTCAGAACAAAAGATTGTAATTATCCATCAGAGGGTCAATATTTTAATCACATAATATGGCATCATGTAAGTTACCTCAACAACTATTGCATTAAAAACAATTGGAGCAATTCTTACATGCCATAAATAAATCAATTGATTCCCTTCATCATATGGATTTAGGGCATGGTAGGTAGTCATGTTTACATGGGACTCTAGAAACAACAATTAAGGGACTCAAGTTAACAACAATTAAGGCACTCTAGTTTCAGTGGTCTCTCATCTAAAATTATCATTGAGACCATGGCCCAAACATGATAGAAAATAGCATTTGTCATCATCCATCAACCACATTACACCCCCATATCAAAAGTATTACACCCCCACAAGCAACAAGGCAACAACAAAAAAGGGACTACAACAACAAATAGGCAACCAGAGGCAACATTATAAGAACATGCAACATAATATGGCATCATGTAAGTTACCTCAACAACTATTGCATTAAAAACAATTGGAGCAATTCTTACATGCCGTACATAAATCAATTGAGTCCCTTGTTCATATGGATTTAGGGCATGGTAGCTAGTCACATTTACATGGGACTCTACAAACAACAATTAATGGACTCAAGTTAACAACAATTAAGGCACTCTAGTTTCAGTGGTCTCTCATCTAAAATTATCATTGAGACCATGGCCCAAACATGATAGAAAAGAGTATTTGTCATCATCCATCAACCACATTAATCCCCCACATCAACCACATTACACCCCCACAGGCAACAAGGTAACAAAGAAATAGGGACTACAACAACAAATAGGCAACCAGAGGCATCATTACAAGAACATGCAACATAAAGAGGGACTACATAACAGGGACTACCATCTTCAGCAAACCAGACAACATTTCGAGGCAAAGAACAAGCATCATATTCAACATACACAAACAACCAGCAAACAACAACCAACACCCCCGGCCAGCAACGTGAAGCCGCTGGCAACCATATTCAACATACACAAACAACCTCCAACACACAACCATCCAACAATATAACCAGCAATAATGATAGGAATGCTTATGATTAAGAAGAAAAATGAAACAAAAAGATAAGGTTATAGAAATTGTTACAGTGGTAGATAGTTGAACCCCGTCCTCATTCACAACTAGGCCCGATCCAACTATTTCCTTCTCAGAATTCAGACCAGCAGAGGCAGGAGGAGAAGGCAAAGCCGCAGCTTCTTCTTTATCGGGGTCACATATTTTAGCCCTCTTAGGACGTAGTCTAGCCCTTCGAGGCCACGACTACCTTCGTTTACTGGAACCGCTCCCCTCAGTTTTTTTATCCTTCATCGAGGAGCAATTCCTACCATCAACAACACGACCATCAGTCACCTTTTCTGCCCCAACTGCAATGCGGCAGCGGCTTGTTGTTCCGCTTTTTCATCCTCGACCTCGGCGATAACTGTAAGCAAAGCTTCGAGCGATTTCTCACTCAAAATATCACGACCTTTGTTATGAATGTACAAATTTTTCGCCCAAGGAGTGTCCTGCTCAATGGACTCAATACACTTAACAAGGAGCGCCATTTCTTCATCACAATCACTCTCAAAGATTGCGTCACATAGGGGCTTCAAATTCACCATATTAAAGTATAGATCTGTGGGTTTTTGAGAGAATTTCGTGCTCAATTAAAGTTTGTGTGGGTTTGTTGAGGTAGTAAAAGAGATTTCGTGCTCAATTTGAGGAATTTCGTGCTCAATAATTTGGGGAATTTCGTGCTCAATAATTTCACAATCGAAGAGATTTGGGGAATTTCATGCTCAATAATTTGGGGAATTTCGTGCTCAATAATTTCACGATCGAACAAACCCTTAGTCGAAGAGATTTGGGGAATTTCGTGCTCAATAATTTCACGATCTGGAGAATTTGTGTGGGTTTGTTAAGGTAGTTGAAGAGATTTTGTGGGTTACATCAAGGGAGGAGAGAGAAATTCATGGAGGAAGGTGAGAGATAATCATGGAGGAAGGAGAAAGAAAGATATGGAGGAGTAAGAGGATGAACTTACGTAGTAGATGACCTAGGGTTTTCAATTTTCCCCAAATTTGGAAATTTCAGTGAAGTGGTTTGAATCATTGAATAAAGTTGGTTGGTGAATAAATAAGTGGAAAAAGAATTAGGTGGGAATCATTAAATTAATGGTGTTGGTTAAATGGTATAATCTGGTCACATTATAACATGTAATTGAGATTATGATTTTTTTAGTAAGGGTATAAAAGGTTTTCAATTTACCAAAAAAAGAAAGAAAAAGAAAGTTGCAACTAATAGGTAGCACCCCTAAATGGCAAAAGTTGCAACTAATATGTAACGGAGGTAGTAATTATTAATATTAAAATTAATTATAATGATTCTTACTATTAAAAACAATTATAATAATTATTACTATTAATAATAATTAATATTTATTATTTATAATAATAATTAATATTTATTATTCATAATAATAATTTATAATAATAATTATCAATATTAATAATTCAAAATATTAAGAATTAATTTAATATAATATTATTAGTTAATAATTTCTAATAACTATAACAATTCTTTCAAAAAAATATATAATAATAATAACAATTCGCAGTTGCCGAGAATAATAATAACAAACAGTTAATATTTTTTTAGGGAATAGTAATACTTAATATTTTTTCTTTTGAAAAGCAATACATAATATTTAATAATAATATTAAATACATAATTTTATTTAATAATTATAACCAATGCTATAAAAAGAATAAAAAAGGTACAAAAAAATTGTTTTCCTTAAAATATGTTCTTCCCAACAACCCTATTCACTCAAAAGGATCAATAAACAACTTGGTAGTCAATGGTTTCCAAACCTATACATTAATATCCCCAATTGGGCTATTACCCAATTAGTATTTTTTAAAGGAATATATTTTACTAAAATGTTAACCTTTTTTATTTAAAGAAAAAAGGAAATAGGATTAATTACTAATCAAATCTAAAAGCTGCCCATAATTGTACAGTGCATTTAATCTAAAGCTTCAACCAATATCTTTGTGGTCAAATGTTTCCAAAAACAATTCACAATTTTGTCCCCAATTACCCATATAATTATCTTAAAAGTGGAAAAAAAAATTAAATAAAAAATAAAGAACTTCCTCAATATAAAGCAACGACTACAAGAACTTCAATACCATTCAAAGTAAAAAAAAAATACGCTTTGATAACACCGAAGCTCTGCCACCCAAAGTTGCCACCGCTCGACAACCTGCCACCGAGTACTCTCCCGACATCGCTTGCCGACCAGGAGCCTTCGATCCAGCCGCTCTTCCTGCCTAGAGAATTCCGTCGGCAGCTCCCTACTCAACTTTAGGTAACATATTACCAAACCTTCCAACTGTATGTTTATCATTGTTTGTTAAACTCTAGATACTTGTGGATGCGTGACTAGTTTTTAATCAAACTATATATTTATCAAACTAATTGTGGGAGTAATCAGACTAATAATCATAAAGGCGCTATTATTATTATTATTACTATTATTATTATTATTATTATTATTATTATTATTATTACTATTATTACTATTATTACTATTATTATTATTATTATTATTATTATTATTATTTTTTTATTTTTTTATTTTTTTTTTATTTTTTTTTTTTAAAAACTAATGCGTGACTAGATACTTGTTTCAATCTTATTATTCTATTATATATGTGAATTTTGTGATAATTTTATATGTAATTATTTAGTATCTTGAAATTCAGCTACTAAAGAGTATTTCTATATATGGAGTATATGCTAATTTGCAGCCTTGTTTACACAAGAATCCTTGTCCCCGGAGCATGTAAATTATTTGTCTAGTTTGTTCTTGGATGATATATTGATGTAATGATGTGTTGTATGACTTCATGTAGTATTGTCATGTTTTTTGGTTAGGTTGGATTTGATATTAGTAGGTTTCGTTTAGATGATGTATGTTCGATAGTTGATAGACTGACCTTTGGATGGATCAGCAAGAAGCAGACAAGTCCATAAATTATTACTAGAGCCATTGGAATTAGATATAAGAATCTACCATCAAAACCGTCCAAGGTACCCCCAAAATCGTGCATATGCACCTGGCCATACCAAGATTAATTATGAAGTACTATTACTCCCATCCATTAATTGTTTCATTCATGTACAAGCTAACAAGCTTGTTGTATCCCGAACAAACTATAAATATTATTAGTTCCTTGATGTGATTGCAATTACCTCAAGTATGTTTAATAAGGGGCCAAAGTAGGTTGTAGAAAGTCTTTGAAGTGTGATTGAAACAGGGGAAAAAACAAGTGTCAAGTAAAATATTAGAGGAAAACCGTGATGTGGATTAGAGTCTAAGACATAGAAAGGCAATTTTCTTAGCTTAGCTGAAATTAAATAATATACCAATACTAAAACTAAGGGTTAGGTGTTGAATCTTGGCTCATTATTGAGTATAATCTATTTGAAATTGTGAGTTTATTATTAGAGGTTTGCTTAAAGAATTGTTTATATGGTTGGTTGAATAATTTAATAACTACTGTCAGTGGACAGTGTATTAGATTCAATTAAAATAAAACACTGCTGATTTATATTATTGAACTTCTTTGAATTATTAGTTTGTCTTGGAATTGGATGAATTGGATGTAGTTATAATTAAACGAAATTACATGCATATAATGAATCCATATAATGAACCATGCATATGACATATTCCATTTACCATATATATAAAGAACGCATATATATTGAACAATGCATGTAATGAATTTGATTTCCATATATATTTGGCATTTTATGTATGGTAATGTAACGTGTTAATTGGACAGCTAACAAGATGGGGAAAATGCATTGGGATAACCGTACCTCCACAAAGTACTTAGAAATTTTAATCCAGGAGAATGGTACATGTGGTAATATAAGTGGATTCGGGAACATGTCTCTAAACAGTCAAGTGCATGCATTAATAAGCATGTTAGATCACGACAAGTTGAAAATCGGTAAGCTGTTTTGCGGGAACGCATTACAAATCTCATCTTAGATCATCTAACACGACTGGATTAGCGCGACACCCCATAAAAAATACAATTGATATTGAAAAGAGAACCACACAGAAAGATGGCACAAGTTCTTCGCAGTAAGTACCTACAACTTTTATATCACTTCTATGATGCTATGGATGAACTATAATGTTTTGTAACATTCCTTTTTCAAGACTTTCCAAAATGTGGTTTAGTAATAGCTACAAAGGGGATGACAAACGCAAACTTGATGGAGAAAATATTTCAAGCTACAACAGCTGTAGGTATCGGCGGATGCTTTTTACCAGCAGTGGCAAAGGGTACTTCGTACTTGTCAAAGAATGTAGCTGGTCTTTCTATAAACGATGGCAGCGAAGAATTTGGAGATGCTGATGAAGAGGGAGAAATGATAACGGAACAAGAGAAGGTTCAGGGGATAACGAGAACATTGATAGTGATTATGTTGGTATTGATGTCAATGTTTCAAGCGCTGCCCAAAGTGTATCCCCTCCAAAGACTGTGCGCAAAAAAGTTCAGGGTGGTACTAGTAGTAAACGAAAAAGTGAAAATGGTATTGATAATTTTGAGGAAAAAAGACGAAAAGATAGTATTGATGGTGTTATTGAATTGTTGGAGAAAAGTGTTGCTACTAAGCCTACGGAAAGATATTCGAAGGTAGTTCAAACTCTAACTAGAATGGGAGTTGTTGTGGCACGAGGTCGAGAATACTATATTCGTGTAGTAAAATACTTGGAAAATGAGGAGGTAGCCAATATGTTCTTGGCACTTGAGGATGACGAACACAAGTGGTGGTACTTAGATGGGACTCTCCCTAACAACTGAGGAAGTTAAACTACGGGTGAATTAAGTTTGGTCGAAGTATTTGTGATTTTGATTTTTTTGAACTATGTGTGCTTTTATTTAGTTAAAATTTATGTTGTATTTTAGTTCGGTGAACTAGTTGTATTGTTTTATTATAGTTTAAATTTGGTTTGTCGAGACTTAGAAGTATTGTTTATTGTTTTATTTGGGATTAATTACATGGACATCTTATTTATCATTATCTTGTTTTGTTTAATGTAGAATGGGAGATGAAAACACTAGACATGCATGCATGATTCTTGCATTACAGGAACTATGCGATTCACTAGAAGACAATCTTGATTCAGCGACGATCCCACCGACAAGGCAACCGCAAAGAGAACGGGGGGAAGTGGAGCTTAATTTATACATAGGTTGTTAACAGAAACTCCGACGGAATGTCAAATTCAATTAAGACTTGATCGAAACATGTTTGTTCAGCTAGTGTACTTGATGATTGAAAGAGATCTACTACATGACGATAAATATGTGAAAGTAGCGGAACAAGTAGGTATATGTCTATATATTTTAGCAAAAGAACTTTCATATCGTGATGCTTCCGATAAATTTAAGCCTTCTATTTCTACAATATGCAAGTATTATAACAAAGTGTTGAAAGTGTTGGTTAATCTGTCCTTCGATATCATTAGACCACATCGTGACTTATTCGAGGTGCCTCCAGAGGTAGCTAATAGTACAAGATATTGGCCTTATTTCAAGGTATAACTTCATTATTTAAAGGAAATTCGCTTATTTACATTTCAATGTCAAAAGTGTAGATGTTTATTATAAAATCAATTATATATAAATAGTGCTGTCAAATTTCAAACCGAAACCGTTTAACTGCCCGAAACAAACCGACCCAAATGAGAACCGAACCGATTAAAAACCGTTTTTTTTTAAAACCGAAAACCGACCCGAACTGTATGTAAATGAACCCAAAACCGAACCGATCCGAATAACGTTACACCGTATAAGAATCGAACCCGTTAATGAACTGAACCAGTTCTAAACTGAACTGAAATCAAACCGAACCGAAAAAGAACCGAACTGTTTCTAACCCGAAACCGCTTTCAACCCAAAACCGTTTGAACCGGGATAAAAACCGTTTACACCGAACCGTTAACAACCCGCGACCCGTTCGCACCAAACTGTATATAAACCGAACCGCTTGCAAACCGAATCGTTTACGAACCGGACCGCTTATAAACGAATCGGCTACAAACTGCTTACTATAAAGAGAATATTAAAATCAAGTTAAAAGGTGTTTTAAATGAATTTAATTATCATTGTACAAAAATTCTTCCTGCCAAATTAATATTTATTGAAAATTTATTATCATAGTATAAAATATCTTCCGGTCAAATTATTATCATAGTATAAAATATCTTCCTCCCACTAAAAATCCTCCTGCCATAAACCAAAAAAAGAACCGAACTAGTTATAAACTGAACTGAAAAAGAACCGAACCAGTTATAAACTGAACCTGTTATAAACTGAACCGAAAAAGAACTGAACTATTTCTAACCCGAAACCATTTCCAACCCAAAACAGTTTGAACCGGGATAAAAACCGTTTACACCGAACCGTTAACAAACTGAAACTCGTCTGCACCGAATCGTTTACTACCCGGACTATTTACAACCCGAACCGAATTAAAACCGCTCAAGAATAAACCGAAACCGAATCAAACCGATAACTATTTAAACCGAACTGGAACCGACCCGCGAGGCACTTAAACCGATTTCAAACCTACTCGATTTAATACCGAACCGATTTCAAACCGAACCGAACTCGAACTCGAACTATCAAACCGTTTTGACAGTGCTATATATAAATGTCATTATTTGTCAAGATGTTATTGGAGCTTTGGATGCAACAGTTATTGATGTCATTGTAAGTGATACCAATGGTGTGCCATTTTGTGATCGACATGGAAAAAAAAAGTTGGAATGTCTTGGCTTGTTGTTCGTTTGATAGAATTTACACATTTATTAATGTCGGTTGAGAAGGAAGTGTGCATGATACCACGGTGTGGAAAGACAATTTAGGCAACCCAAAATTTAAATTTCCCAATCCACCTCCGGGTAGACTCTAATTCTTCAATTACGTATTAAATATATATTTTAATTTATTTCGTGTAAAATATTCTAAGATCTATATATTTCAGGAAAATATTATTTAGCAGACTCGGCATATTTAAATACTCTTGGATATATGACGCTGTACATCGGGGGAGTAAGAGTACCTTAGAAGAATGCCACCTAGAGGAATAAAAGAACTTTTTAATAAGCTATATTCATCGTTAAAAATGAAGGTGAAATGTTCGTTTGGTAAATTAAAAAAAATGTGGAGGATATTACATAACATGCCATAAGAGTCACAAAAGAGTCAAATGTCAATCATTGTAGCCACTTGCACACTACATAATTTTATTCGGATGCATAAGCTTGGCATACCAATCATTCATCATGATGTGAATATAGGATCGGAGCAGCAGATTCAACTATGTATGCACAATGGTGAAAAGATAGTATGGACATAGTGCGACTTCGTATAACACTCCGAATTTGGAGGGCTAATCGATCGGAAAGAGACAATGAAGGTGATAACAACGAAGATCAAAACAACAATGATGATGAAAATGACGATCATATGGAAGTGGATGGTTAATCCACCACAATGTTAAACTCTAATCTAATTCTGTTCCTATTTTGATATGCGGTTTTAATAATTTGAAGATGTTAAACTTTTGTCTTTTGTCTTTCTACTATTAACATATGTTAAATATGGTACTCATTTATTTATGTTTTCACCTAAATCAATGGTATATGAACGTATCAATAATAATAATAATAGTAATAGTAATGATGATGATGATGATGATGATGATGATACCAAAATCAATAATAATAACATTAATAATATTATCAATAATAATGTCGAAATCTAATCTGCTTTGCTGGACTCTACTTTGATATCCTGAAATCTACTCTGCTCTACTTTGCTGAAATTTAATCTGCTCAGCTCTGCCCAGAAGTTCAAAAGAACATGGCCTAATGTTAGCATTGTAAAACCAACAAAACCTGAAAAGATGGATGAAAAAGATTGGGTAAAGTTAAAAAGGAAGACTTTAGGGACTATTAGACAATGGATTGATATTAGCATATTCAACCATGTGTCACAGGATTCCGACCCCTATGATTTGTGAAAGAAACTTGAAAGTTTTTATGAAAGGAAGACCGCACATAACAAAGCTTCATTGATTAAGAAACTTGTTGATTTGAAATTGAAGGGTTGAAAGTCAGTTTATGAGCATGTTAATGACTTCCAAGATATTATTAACAAGTTAACTACTATGAAGATTGTTCTTGATGATGAAATGCAGGATTTGTTCTTATTGAGTTCTTTGCCAGATAGTTGGGAAACTTTGGTTGTGACTATTTGTAACACTGCTCCAAAAGGTATGATTTCATTGGATATGATCAACGAGATCGAGCATGTTCAATGAAGAAATCAGAAGAAAGGTGCAATGATAACTTGTTATTTGATATGATTTTAGAGTAATTTCAAACCTTGTTTACTTGGTATATTGGCATTTTGGTTCACTTTCACTCTATTTTTGTTCAACTTTTGTGTATCCCTTGCTTCACGGGCTGTTAGTGTTTTTGTTGAGTTTTTAGGTTCAAAGACGACCATTTGAGGCATATGGATGATAAACCGAGGTTAGAAGACAAGACAATGAAGCAAAACGGAAGAAAAGTGAAGATAAAAGTCTTAGAGAGTCTGCACGGACGTGCAAAGTATGGCACGTCCGTGCAGGAGTGCCCCAGCACGACCATAAGCTACTGCCTACTGCTTTCATGACCTGAACGTCCGTGCAGGATATCCAGCACGTCCGTGCAGTTTGCTCAGCCCAAATCAGTTTCAAAACTGATTGTACAGAACAAGGCCTGCACGTCTGTGCCACATTTAGCACATCCGTGCAGGATCCCCAGGCCAAGACAGTAGGTTCTGCCTCTTTTCTTTCGGAGGTGCACGCCCGTGCCTACCTCGGCACGTCCGTGCTGACCTGTAGCCTTGCCCGACTCTTGTTTACTCCGTGTTTTTTATTTGGGGGTCTTTATAAATAATCCCTTGAGCTCATTTATACGGCATCAAAGTTTTTAGTGCTTCCTCTTAGTTTGTAATTGTAGAAACACAAATATTCTCAAATCATTAGTTAGATTATAATCATTAGCTTGGAAATTTCATTCTCAATCATTGTAGAAGACAAGTTCCACCATTGTTATTCAAGTTCAAGCTTCTAGTAATATTTTTTCACTCTTCTCTTCCATTTTAATTGCTTTGATTGTTAATTTTCTTGCTTAATTCTTGTATGCTTAGATTGTTATTTAGCTTAATCTTTAGTTAATTCTTGTTCATGAGTTACTTGAAACCCTTAATTGCTTTAATCTCCATGGATTGTGAGTAGTCTAATTTTCTAGGGTTTGGGTAAAACCCTCAATGTAGTCACTAATTTCTTGTTGAATGTGTTAATTTGGTAATTATTGGGTGTTAATTAGTTGAGCTTAAGTGGTTTAATTGCTTAGTTCTTGTATATGGCCATTGCTAGAACTATTATCTAAGCTTTCTCAACGAATGATCGAGAGATGAACTTGAGTTAGCTCCCTTATGCTTAATTGACTTGAAATTCCATGAGAATAGGAATTTCCAGTCAAGGGAATGTTTATGTCATCGTGATTATGCTTTAACACTTGTTTTATGCTTTGTAACCACGAGAGTAGGTTGTATTCATGATTCAAGTAATCCCTCTAGCTAGAGAGAGTAGTTGGATGCTTTAGATGACTTCCCCTATATTATCCCCTTAATTTACCATTGTTTGCTACATGCTATTTGTGATTTGTGACGAAATTGAGTGGTATATCCCAAGCCCTAGAACTCTCTAATTATTGTTGATCACCCCTTAGTGTTAGTTGATTTGAACTAGTACATGTTACATAAAAACCGAACCAATTTCGACTTCATTTAGCTTCTTTAAACGGTAGTATCTTGGTGGTTGATTCAACGCCTCTCTTGGGGTCGACCCTTTCTTACCCTTTCTATTAGCTAGTGAGACCAAGATAGGACTTTATCTTTGGTAGGCTCGACGACGGCCTATCAAATTTTGGCGTCGTTGCCGGGGAGGCAAAGTCACATTGAATGTATTATTGTTGAATGAGTCTAAGTGTGTGTATTTGTATCATAATTTTTCTTATTTATTTTTGTATATTTGTGTTTTCAACTTGTGATAGTCATTACTAACGTTTTTCTTAGCTTTGTTTGACCTTGCATGACACAGAAGAGTAAGCAATCACCGCTTATTCCCGTTAATCCAGAGCTAAATAGGTTTTTGAGAAACGTGAGGACGCTTTTGCAAGGCACACCCGAGTTCTCTATTGTATATTCGAATTCCGATCTGGAAGAAATCTTTGCAACAACGAAGAAGATAACATGGGTGATAACAATCCTCCTCCACTATTTCAACGAGATTATGATCACCCCAATGCCTTCACACTTCGGAGTGGCATACGTCTCCCTGCTACAAATGCAAATAATTTTGAGCTTTCACCTCAACTTATCTATATGATACAAAGTGATCAATTTGGTGGGAGTTCTCATGAGTGTCCTTTTGCTCATTTGGACAACTTCCTCGAATTGTGCACAACCATCAAGCAAAACAACATTACGGAAGAGTTCATCCATATGCACATGTTTCAATTCTCCCTCCGTGACAAAGAAAAGCATTGGTTGATAACGGTAGAAGAGGGATCGTTGACCACATGGGATGAAGTCACTAGAGCTTTCTTTGGAAATTATTGTCCACCCGAAAAGACCGCCGAACTAAGAAGGAAAATCACCAATTTCAACCAAGAGATTGATGAAACGTTAAGTGAAGCTTGAGAGCGTTTCAAGGACTACACTAGAAAATGCCCACACCATGGTTTCACATCATGGATCATTGTTCAAAGCTTTTATGATGGTCTTACTCCTACTTCAAGGGCCAACCTTAATAACGGGGCCGGTGGTAGCCTTAAAAAGCTATCGGTGGATGATGCATACAAGATGATTAAAGAAGTGGCAAAGCACTATGCATACGATGGTGATAGAAGGCAACCTCAAGCAAAGAAAGGCGGAATCCACGATCTTAGTGCAATAGACCTTATTGCATCAAAGGTTGGCATGCTAGCTCACAAGCTATATCAAGCTACCCTTACATCTCCAAGCTCTTCTTTACAACAAGTCATGTCTTGTGAGACTTGTGGAGGAAATGATCACTTGTCCTCCTATTGCAACTCAACTAACCAAGAGCAAGCGGCGGCTATTGGGCAAAGAAATGATAATTACTCTCAACCCTACAATCAAGGTTGGAAACCCCAACAAAAGAGGGGTTGGAAGCAACAAAACCAAGGCCCCCCTCAAAACGAATACAACCAATCCCATCCACAAAAACAACAAGCTCCTTACCGTCACCCTAACCAAAGGGACCAAAACCAACAAAGGAAACAATATAACCAACCCGCCCCTCCACCTCCTCAAAAATCTAGCCTTGAAGCCGCACTTGAGACCTCCATTACACAACAAGGAAGAAGCGATGCAGATATGCAAGCAAACATCCAACAACTTCAAGCACACAACAAGATAATTGAGAATCAATTGGCAGAAATTGCGCAACAAGCTGGAAGTTCATCCTCCAATCCTAGTGGTCACTTCCTAAGCTCAACGTTTGTGAACCCAGAGGAGCAAGCTAAGGCCATTACTTTGAGATCGAGGAGAGGTTATGAAGGGCCGGTTATGAGTGAAGAGGAGCCACAAAAGAGAGATGAGGGAGTTGTGGTGAGAAATGAGAGTGAGTTTAAAAATGAGATAGTTGATGTTGAGAGAAAGGAGCCACAAAAGAAAAATGAGGGAGATGAGGAAAAGGTAGAAAAGCCCCCCATGAAAGTATACAAGCCTTCCATTCCATTCCCTCATATGATTGTTGAAAAGAAATTGAATGAAAAGTTTTTAAATTTTCTTGAAGTCATGAGAGGACTTCAAGTAAATATCCCCTTTCTTCATGCTATGTCACAAATGCCTACATATGCAAAAATTTTGAAGGATCTTCTATCCAACAAGAGTAGGATTGAAGAGAGTGCAACCATCTCCCTTCCTAAGGAGGTGAGTGCAATCATTCAAAACAAGCTTCCTCAAAAGCTTGGTGACCCCGATAGCTATGTAATATCGGTGAAGATTGGAGACTTGGAATCTTGGGGCAAGTGTGAGCTTGATTCCCTATTCTATTACTAAGAGTTTGAAAGTTGGAGACTCGAAGCCAACAAGAATGTCCTTATAATTGGCCGACCGCATGGTTAGGCTACCTTTGGGAATTCTTGAAGATGTGCCGGTTCAAGTTGGAAGAGTTTTTGTGCCATGTGATTTTGTGGTAATGGAAATGGAAGAAGATACTACGGTGCCCCTAATCTTGGGAAGACCGTTTTTGAACACCGCGGGAGTGGTGATTGATATGAAGGAAGGAAGATTGACCTTGAATGTGGGAGATGAGAAAATTTCATTTTCATTCCCACAAACATTGAAAAAGCCATTGTTTGATGAAGTTGATAGAGTCGATACTTTGGAAAGGAACTTAGAGGAGTTCTAAGAGAATTTGATTGAAGGAGATCCTTTACAAGCTATCCTAACGGGAGGCTTAGTTGGGGAAGATGAAGAAACAAGGGGGTATGATCTTTTGATCAACCAACCTTTAGTCCACAATGAAGTGAAAGTGGAAGTGCTCAATGTGGAGGTAAAAGAGGAGAGGACTACTGTAGACACCCATTTGTGTCTCCCCAAAACCAAACCCGGTGATGAGTACCTTTCGCGTCGAATCATAATCGAATGAAGTGAAAGTGTGGAAAGTCTAGTGTTGAGGATAAGTTTTTAATTTCTTTTCTCTTCTCTTTGTTTTTGAAAACTTATTTTAAGAAAACAGTCAATCCAGTTTGGTTGGTCCATGATATGAGTCCAATAGTAGTATAGTTGGATGGGGCTTGCAAAGACCTTTCCAACGATATATTATAAGCCCAATTCCGATGAATATTGAGGAAGTTATGGCCAATTTACTAAACTGGGCCCGGTTTGAGCCTTATATGCGGCCCAATGATCTAGGGGAGGGCCTAATATGATTTATCATTCCTAATGCAATTAGGAATGGTTTTAGTCTTCTAGATTCTTCTAGAAGGTTCTTTTCATTCCTAATTCAATTAGCATTGATAAATTGACTTTTGTTGACTTTTCAGAGTTTTAATTAAAATCAAATAGCATTTTTGAGGAAAATATACGGTTTTATCCTCCTATATGGAAAAACTTATCTGATTTGAGAAAGCGCGTCAAAAACAGGCCTGGCGCCTAACTCCAGGCATTTGTGCCTGGAGCTAGGCCTGGCGCCTGGCGCTAGCCATTGGCGCTTGGCGCTAGTGTTGGTGCCTGGCGCCAGTTAGCCTGGGTTGGCGCCAACTCTGTTTTTCGTGCGCCATACTCTGTTTTGTTAATTTTATCTTTTTGGCTGATTTTCTCTATAAATAACGTCGTAAAAACTCCGTTTTGATTCACCAATTCTCATCAACAATCAGTTTTAATTAATATTCATCTACAATCAGTTTTCATTCAATTAATTCTCTCATTCTCTTCTTTAATCATTCACCATCAATTCATCTTTATTTCTCTTTTTTTTTTTCTAAAATTTCTTTTTACATACAAAATTCCGCATTCGCAAGATCTAGAAACACCTAGCCATATTCGAAGTTGCCTTCGCCCTAGACGTGAAAGGTTTAATTTCTGAGGGTTTGGTCCCAAATCTCTATTTTAATTATTTAATTTAATTTAATTGTTTATTATTTTCCTTGAAGTTACTAACGTGTGTATTTTGTTATTAGAAAGAGGTACGAGGCATCAAAGTAAGTGCTTTAATGGTTTTAATTGATATTATGATGTAGAAATCATGTTTACATTGTTATTATGATATTCCTAGTATCATGTCTAGGGTAATTTTAATATTAAATATGATTGTTACGATGCTTCCTATGTTCTTCCTAATATTTATGATTGTTAGTATCATGTTAGGGTTAAAGATTTGATTTTTATTGCTTAGTGACATGCTAGGGTTTGTTATTAATCTTGTTAGTATCATGCCTAGGATCTTGCTATTATTATGCTTTAATATTAACATGAACATGATTATGATTATAATTGTTATAATTTATGATGATGATTATTATTATTATTATTATTATTATTATTATTATTATTATTATTATTATTATTATTATTATTATTATTATTATTATTTTGATGATGATTATTTTATTTATGATTATTATTATGATTATTATAATTATTATTCATGATATTGATTATTATTATGTTGCTTGATTATTTATATATTTATTGTTATTGCTTGATCACACCTTTTATGCATGTTTAAAGGGTATTTTGTACTTGTAATCACGCTTAATAAGATAAATGATAATCTTATTTAGGGTTAATTTGATTATAATTTCAAGTGATCGTCAATAATAGATTTATTTGCACATTAAATTCAACCAACATAGATTAAACAGGTTTAGGGTTAAACCTATTGATTGCATGTTAATCGGAAAGCGCACATGAATACGATCAGAATAAAGTAGAAGCCTATTATTAGGGCAGGTTCAATCTCTTTTAAGTTGGATTTGTACCTTCATCCCCGAACCCTTATTTGGTTCTAGACCTTATGGAGTTGACGATCTCTTGGATCGTTAAGGGGTGTAACCTTCACCTCGTGAACGGTTTACAAGTTCCTAAAACTTGTTGGCGACTCTTTTGCTCTATCTTCTTCCCTTTTGGACGCCACCGTACTTTAGTGTATGACTACAATGGGGTTCAAGCTAGGGGTTAACGCTTGAAATTTATTCTCTATAGTTTTTGGCGACTCCACTGGGGAGGATTTCTATTTTAATTCCTGAATTTGTTTCGGCAATGATTTAGAATGAGTGGATGAGACTCGAAACGTTCTAAGTATTTCATGTGCGTAATTTTGATTAACATTATTGTCATATGCATAAAAAAAGATCTCATTGGAAAGACCATCCGTAATGAGTTAAAAACATAGGATTTTACAAGTAGGAAATTTGAGAAATATCTTTCACAACTAGGACCGAAATAAAATCGCGCGAAACTGGAAAATTTTATCGAGCACAGAAAGCTGCTGAGGCATGTGGGAAGTAGCGTCAGGGGCCAGAGCATTGGCGCCAGCATTTTAACCGTAGCGCCAGACGCCAGTATTGGCGCCAGGCGCTACAACTAAAAGCTGGCGCCAGTCTCTGATTGCTGGCGCCAATTTCCCCCAATACCGAGCCAGAAATATGTGTTCTAATTTCGACCGGTTTTTTCGTATTGTTTGTTCGATCCTACTTCCTGATTGAATTTTTTCTCACTTTTCTGAAACCCATATGTGTTCTACATATGGACATAACCCTCTGGGAATTCATGCTCCATCTACCCGATTGAACGCTCCGTGCAACAAAGGGTACATCCGAGATGTTGAATTCACCAAACCATGGAAGCGAGTTTTTCTTAACTCGCGGTGTCCCATCCACTCGCGCCAACCCTTCACGGTTAGGCTTCTGCGCGGTGCATCTGGACAATTAACCATGGACCCTCTATTAACTAAACCATATCCCGAACTTTAGAGAACTAGAGCCATGGTTAGGTTGCAAACGCATTGCATCATATTGTGCCTACTTGACTAATTGTGCATTATTTGCTATGCATATATTCTATGTTTCTCTTAAACGTTTGTTTGACTTGTGTTGGGATTAAATAATTTAATGACTTAAGAACTTTGCCTAATTAATTAATTTGAGTCAATAAAGTCTAAAATTTAATCGGAATTGACCTAGTACGACTTTAGGCATACCCCAATTGACTAATAACACCGAAAACAGTCCCAGATCGAAGCTCCAATATTGGCGCCAAGTTTTGAGCTGTAGCGCCACACTATGAAGTGTGGCGCCTGGCGATAGCTCTGTCGTCTGGCGCCAATCTCCACAGTGCGACGCCAGTCCTGTCGTTTGGCCGACAGTTCGGATTATTGGTTGAGTCATCACCTAGGGTCTAATTAATCAGTTTTCTAACTAATTCGGTTAAGTTTTGCTGTCAATAGTACTTATTTGAGCCGATGATCGAGTTTAGGCACTAAGTCCAATGGTCTTACACAAGAGTTCAAGCATGTCACTTACACTCAACGCACACACCAATACACATACTTTGACCATGTTTAAGAGAGTCTTGTGTGCGCGTTTTTTTTTTCCGTCATTTTTTTAGGGGGGTAAGTCAGATATTAATCCTCCAATAAAAAAAAACTATACTTAGTTCCCTAAAAATATGTACATTATTTTTGCCAAAAATAGGCACCCTTTTTTTTTTTACTTTATTCTTTTTTCCTCCTTAAAATAAATCGTAAAGTCAAGTTGATTCGAGTCAAGTAATTAAAACGCAAAATGGTTTAATTTACAGCGCGTGGTCAAGAAAGGAAGGATGGTTAATCAAAGACAACCTTTTCGTACAAGTCCAACTTTTCGACAAACCCATAGCTCGTAAGAGGAAAGCTAAGACTATAATAGCAACACAAGAAGAAGTCAATGATCTTAGGAACCAACTGGTTACCGTGACTGAGACACTGAAGCTTCTCGCACTCAAGATTGATGATCCCGTGAAGCAACAACAGATGGACCTCATGCAAGAGAGTCTAAGCAAGCTGTCTAGCGACTACAAGTTTCAAGAGCTTACATCACAAGGGGTCTCGGTGGACAAAGATCTTCTTCCGCAGAAGTTCAATGCCAACGACATCCCAAAATTCAGAGCAACTGACAACCCTTACTTTCATTTAAGAGCATTCGAAACAATAATGAGTATTAAGGGTATCGATAAGAAGGTTTTCCCCTCTCTGTTCTCACTATCTCTCGAGATCGTTTGCCAATAATGGTTCTTTTCTCTCGAGAAAGAAAAGATCTCTACCTGGGAGTCCATAGCAAACGCTTTCGTTGATAGGGAACTTGAAATCCTTAAGCAGAAAGAGAATGAAGGCTTGTACCCTAGATTTGCGTGGCGTGATTGGCTGCGCAATCATAAATGATTGGGGTATTTACAGGGGTGGGACTCGTGCCCCATTCTAGGGTTTGTACCCTAGATTTGCGTGGCGTGATTGGCTGCGCAATCAGTGAATGCCACGTGCTACTCTGGGGGCGCCGTTTTGCGGCTTTTAGTGATATCTCTCGGGATTTGGGCCCTGAAGTTGTTAGGGCTTTCTGGCGTGCTGATTAAAGAGGGAACACATGTCCTAAACACGTGGCATCTTCTCATGACGACACGTGTCACCCTCTGACTGGGCCACGTGTCGCTACGAGATTGGCCTGAGACATTAAGGGCTCTTAATTGCGTGGCATCTTCCCGTGGTGACACGTGTCACCCTATAACTGGGCCACGTGTCACTATGGGATTGGTCCACGTATACGAGGTTTTTTTACCCTCAACATTTGCCCCTCAGAGGGGGTGGCTCGTACGCATACAAGCCGACTCCTCTGACCTCAAATAGCCTTGGTGCGTACAAGTGTATTAGGGTTTTGTTAGTTTTCTGTCCGCCTGTCAATTTTAGAGTGAACGCCTATCTATACAAGTGGCGCAGACGGAGGTAGACCGTCTCGATTTTGGGAGATACGACCGTCTTGCCATTGCGGAGGGAGCTTTAGCTCTGCCAACTTCTCTTTGGACGTGCCGTTTATTAGGTCATCTTCTTTTCCGCCTAATTTAACGGAGTTGCTCCTTGTCCCTCCAAATTCTAGGTCACATTTTCAAATTATAACCGTTCAGCTTTGTTAGGCGGGAAATATGAATTTACTGTCTTACCCCCATAAATTTTTCCTATATATACAAGGGGTTTGACTTCATTTTTGCACTTTGGAACTTTACATTTTCTAGAGAGAAGTCAGAGCTTCTAGAGAGATAAAGTGTGTTTTTCTTTGAATCTTCGAGGGCTCCGCCGTGCGTTTGAGTTTTTCGGGCACTTTTGTTGAGTTTTCCGATCAACCTTCAAGGCTTCCAAGTTTTCAACACGTACAGAGGTAGGCCGCCTGTTTTCTTTTCCTTGCATTTTTATTTCTTTGTTCATTTAAAATCTAGCTCAACACTCGGCTTCGTCCGTTTCTCCTCATGAAGCCGGCCGTTCGCCTGGGACTGAGGAGTCTAGAGTGGACGGAGACGAGTTCTCTCCTTAATGGAGTGGGTCCATTTCTAGTGCGTACCAACTCACATCCACCCATTCTTGTCTGGCCCTGCAGTCGAACATGGCACGAACGATGCAGACACACGATCGTCATGCGGCCAGAAATCCAGACGGAAGTCTGGTGAACCCTAGGCCTCCATATGACCCAAATAATACTAACTTAGAGACCCCTTCTTCCACTCCTACGACCGCTTCCACGGGCACTCACTGCTCGGCCGTGGAAGTAACTTCCTCGTTCGAGGAGCGCCAAAGAACTCAAGGCGCTTCTACTACGGGGGGAACGTCCGGGCGAACTCCGAGGTTGAGGTTCCCCCAATATGCCAGCTCGGTCATGGATGGGGCCGAGTTGCTACTCTGTGAAGGACCTCCTTCCTCTTCTCGGGTGGACGCTGATACGTCCGTCCCCACCCCCTCAGAACTCTATCTTCGATATGGCAGGTCGGACAGACCAAGAACGGGGGTCTCAATTAATGAACCGTCCGACCTGCCCCCTTGCAGAGTTCCTCCTACTGGGAGTCAGGCGGTCGATGCCAAAGATAAAGGCAAAAGGCCCCTAGAAGATATTATCTCTCCCCGAGGCGGCCATAGCTCTAAGAGCCGCAGCTCAGCGGAGGCAGCCAATCTGGACAGAGTGCTGTCTTCCGAGTTTAGGAGCGCTCCTCAACAAGAGGAGGATGAGGCTGAGAATTCGGCCGAGGGCGAAGCGGCGGCCGCTGAGGGCGAAGAGGTGGTCGAGGAGGATGTTGCCAATATTGACAACTTCAAGGGCCCGTTCGCCTGTATGGTGGGTAGCACAGCCTTAGGCTACCTGAACTACAAATTTGAGGAATACAAGGCATTCCTCCACCTTGGGGAGGGATTCGAGATCCAGCCTCCAAGGAAGTCCCGCGCTTTGGCCGCTTGGGAAGAAGAGAGGCCGCGCCAAAGATCCTTTAGCGTCTACAGGGCGGCCTTAGACGTCGGACTGCGCTTCCCCCTCCATCCTTTCGTCCGCACAATCTTGGACGAGTATGACATAGCCCTCTTCCAGCTGATGCCAAACAGCTGGTTGAACATTTTTGGGTACTTGGTGACGTGCATCTGCAAAGGCTTCAAGCCAGAATTTGCAGTTTTTTGTGAGATGCACTCACTGACTAAGCTGGACGCGGATACGGACGACTGGTTCATCTTGAGCTCCACTAGAGACTACATGATGGCGGTGGACCGCATCTCTAAATGGTGTGACTGTAAGCACCGATTCTACCGCATCAAGACCAAAGATGTTGAATTTAACTTGCGGATGAATCGGTTCAATGCTGAGCCAATTCAACTTGGACGCGGGGACCTCAAGCCTGATAAGCCACCCGTCCACCCCAGCCAGGAGTACCAGCTTGAATATTTCAAAGTCAAGCGGGTGAAAAGGAACGGAAAAACTGAGCGTGTTCCAAGTAACTAGGTCCCTTTATCCAGCTGGCTGCGGGATCCCACATTTATGTCCACTTATGGCCTGTACAAGAACCTTCCCCAAGGTGGACGCATGGACACATATTCTTACACATACGCAGATTATTTGAGTTTGAAGAATTTCTAACACTTTTTCCTTTTCTCTTTCAGCTGAGGCGTACAAGATGCTTGACCCAGAGCAGAAAGGGGAGGTCAACATGGCAGAGATTGACTTGGCTCGGTACAAGGCTCGCCAGAAGCTGTACGAGCAATCCAAAGGAGTAAGTATACCCATCTTGATTTCTTCTTTTTGTCCGTGTATGCATTACGGAAGAGATCTTCTTCCTAACTTGACACGGCCTATCAATTACATTATCTTGCTCTCTTTTTACTAAATTTTGCCTCTACAGCTGGCCACTCCGACCCCTAGGTCCAAACGGAAGTAGTCGTCCCCTGCATCCAAGACGGACAAGGACGGTAGGGCGTCCAAACAAAGGAAGACGGTCGCGTCCAAGACCACTTCCACTATTGCGGCCAAGACGACGTCGCGGACTGCCTCTAAGCAGTCCAAAGGAGAACAACCCTGGCTGAGCGATAGCGGGGCCTCCAAGTCCATAGATCCGGCCGCCATGCCGGGTCATGATAGGTCCGAGAAATCGAACGATGGGGGTAAGTCGACCCCGGCAAAACCGACCGGGCCAGAAGTGACTCTGCCCGTTCAAAGAGTCACTGAATTTAACTGGCTTGACTTCTCTCAGTCGGCCGGCGACCAGCCTGGCCGGACGGAGGAAGATGGTGACGAGCCTGCGCCGCCCCCGTCATTCACTTTCAACCTTCCTACCCCTCCAAGCTTCTCTGACGGTCAGTCCGAGTAATTTTGAATTTTCTACTTCCTTTTTTTTTTTTTTTTTTTTTTTTTTTTTACTGAGCTTAATTTAAACTCTTTGCATCCACATATAGATATTGCAGAGGAGCTACAAATGAAGCTGCCCGGCTAGTCCCTTACTGGGGCGGACAGGAAGGCCATGCGGGAAGCCATGGCCTGGGCCGTCCCTGCTGAGCAGCGAGATAAGCTGCGGGGAATACACGAGGGCTTCCTCGGCCCCATGATCAATTGCAGCGCTGAGGTAACTTTTACTCTCAAATGCACTTAGTCAATTTTTCACTCTTACTTTGCTAACACATTTACCCTGTACGCAGCTCTTCCTGCGGTTGAATGCCTTCCTAGAATGGAAGGACAAGGAGAATGAGCGGCTGAAGCATGCCTGGGCCCAGATCCAGAAGACCCAGGATGCCATCACTTGGGAGACGGCCGTCCAGCGCCGGTATTTTGAGACCCAAATCAATGCTCTGTCCGACAAAGCGGCGCGGCAGGCTGAAGATTTGGTAAAGCTAGGCCAGGCCCTAGAGCAAGAGTCTGTGGCCCGAGATGCCATGAGACAAGAGAGGGATCAGGCCCTGCTGGACGGCCAGCGCTGGAAGGAAGGGTTCGAGGCCTCCGAGAAGCTTCGAAGTGATGTGGCCTTGGCCAAAAAACACTTGAAGGAGGCCTTGGACGAGGCGGACGCTCTGAGAACCGAGGTGGAAAGTTTAAAGAAGTCCGTTGAGGACTTGACTCTCCAATTGCAAACACCTCGAGCCCCTAGTGCGGATGAGGTAGTCCGCATTGAGCAGAATGCTGAGGACAGGCTGAAGAGCCACTTCTTTGAGGCTTTTGAGCTTATGGTGGACGAGGGCGAGGCGACCTTTGATCAGGAACACTTCACCAAGCGTCTTAACTTTGTCTGCCTCAAAGAAGAGGCTAAGAAGGCCGGGCAGCCTTCACCTGAGCTAGACGTCACGCCAACTACCTCAGAAGAGGAGGAAAACGAAGAAGTGGCGGCCAGCAAAGATGGTGAGGCTGAGAGCAAGGAGACGCCTGCTGATGACGCGTCCCATGCCGCCTTTTAAGAGCCCGGCCCAGGCCAGAGTCCAGCTTCTACTCCAGCCGCCCCGTGATTTCAGCTTTTTCTGCCTTTGTTAATTATTTTATTTTTGTTTTTTGTATCTGCCGCCTTTTTGTGCGGTTTTATGTAAAGCACTTTGCCGCCCTTTGAGTGGTCTTTTATAAATTCAGCTTTCAGATTCTGCTTCATACTTTGCAAATTTTACACTTAACAAGTTTTTGCTTTTTCGTACGCGTACTTTTTCACGTTTTTGTATCCTCGTACAATTGGGGGGTATGCCCCTTTATTCAGCGTTCGCCTAGTCCATATTTTAGGTGGTTTGATTGACTTGGTAGAATTTATACCTTAGGTGGTATGACTACTAGCAAGTTAATCAAATCATAGTAATGATTGCCCTTGGACTAGGTGGTACGCCGAATCAACACATTGTTTGGCCGTTCAATTGAATTTATGTGAGTTTGTCCGTTGAAACTATCGTTCGGACGCACTTAGAAAATTTCAAGTATGATCTCAACTTAAAATTTTTAAGTTTGGCTGGGCTAGAATGCCTAGGTACGCCTTTGCCCCACTAAATAGGTTTCACAGGGTACCTTACCTTTTCCGTCCACCTTAGTTAGGGGCGGACGTGTACATATGACTCGGGGTCAAGTTGCCCGTTTTTATTTTATTTAATTTACTTTTATTCTGCGACCGAGTTGCTGTGTTGCAAGCAACCTACTCGCGAATTTCACGCGGCATATCTGTGTAGGTTATGACCGTGCAAATAAGCATAAATTAAATGGAAAATAATATAACAATGTTTGACTTTTCATTAATTTGTCAAAATTACATTGTTGTGGCCATACGACTTACATTGCTCGGTCAATAGACCTAGCTGTATACACAGCTTTTGGCTAAGTACTTAAACTTAAACATAATATTTCTTCAAATTGTCAGTGTTCCATGTACGCGAAATGGGTCGGCCGTTCATGGCTTCAAGACGGTAAGTCCCATCTCGGACCTCTTCCCTGATTCGATACGGCCCTTCCCAATTCAGGGTCAGCTTCCCATTCTCATTTTCTCGTCCCACAGCCTCCATCTTCCTTAGGACCAGATCTCCTAATTTTGTCGGCCGCTTTGACAATCGGCGATTGTATGCCCTTGTCATCCGTAGACGATAGATTTCGTGTCTAAGCGCCGCGTTGCCCCTAGCTTCAGGAAGGAAGTCTAGGGCGGTCTTCATGGCTTCCCAATTGGCCGCTTCATCATACAGCATCACCCTAAGGGTGGGCTCATACATTTCAATTGGAAGGACAGCCTCGGCACCATACACCAAGAAGAATGGAGTTTCTCCTGTGGAACTCTTGGCCGTTGTTCGTATGGACCATAGCACATTAACCAACTCATCAGCCCATAAGTCTCCTGCCCTTTCAAGCTTGCGCTTAATTCCATTGGAGATCAACTTGTTGTATGCCTCTACCTGACCATTGGCTTGCGGTCGGCCGACTGAAGCAAACAATGAGCTATGCCTTGGTCCTCCAACCATTCTTTGAGTTGAGGCGTTTCGAACTGGGGTCCATTGTCGAACACCATAGACTGAGGAACGCCAAAGCGTGTAATGATACTCTTCCATATGAAGGTTGAAACATCCGTTCACTTGATGCCCCGGACAGCTTCGGCCTCAACCCACTTTGTGAAGTAGTCTACTGCCACAAACACATACCGCCTTTGACCGGACGCTGGTGTGTACGGTCCTAAAATGTCCATCCCCCATTTGGAAAAGGGGAGCGGACTACTGATGGCCGAAAGACTGTTGGCGGGTCGGTGGATCAAGGTTGCAAACCTCTGGCACTTATCACACTTTTTTACCGTTTCCATGGCGTCCAACTTTAAGCTCGGCCAGTAGTAGCCCAGACGGGCAGCCTTTTCAGCCAAAGCTCGTCCTCCAATGTGAGAGCCGCACTGCCCCTGGTGAAGATCGTCCAAGACATCATGCCCACTCTCAAGAGTGATGCACTTAAGGTACGGCTTCACAAATGCCTTTTTAAATAGCTCTCCTTGCTTAATTTCAAACCAGGCCGTTCTCTTTTTCATCAGCTAGCTCTCTTTAGGATCGGCCGGGAGTAATCCGTCCTTTAGGTAAGATATGATCCCGTCCATCCAAGTGGAGCTTCTATCAATGATACGTACTGGCTCAGCATCAATACTCCTTTTTTCTTTTACTTCCCAAAATACCGACCTGGGAGTATCACATGATGCTGAGGATGCCAACTTAGAGAGAGCGTCCGCCTGATGGTTGGACGAACGAGGAACCTGCTGTAGAGTAAAATGATCTAGGCTCTTAGCCTCCTCTTTTACAATCTTCAAGTATTTCATCATAGCCGGCTCCCTCGCCTCGAAGTCTCCATTCACCTGGCCGACTACAAGTAGGGAGTCCGAGCATACATCAAGTCGCTCCTGCCGCCTTACACATTCTAAGGCCGGCCAGGAGGGCTTCGTACTCGTCCTCATTATTAGAGGCTTGAAACTGGAATCTCAGAGCGTACTCAAACTTATCTCCCTCAGGAGACTGACATATGACACCTGCACCGCAACCAATAGCTGTCGCACTACCATCCACGAACACTTTCCATATCTGGTGTCCGGCCGGCTGAAGATCCGGCCGAGTCATTTCAGCTAAAAAATCAGCAAAGGCTTGTCCCTTGATTGCTTTTATTGGCTCAAATGCAATGTCAAAGCCTCTCATTTCCAGGGCCCATTTAAGCATACGGCTGCTTGCCTCTAGAGTTTAAATGGCTTCTTCAGAGGTTGGTCTGTGTAGACCACAATTGAATGTGCCAAGAAGTATGGCCGCAGCTTTTGCAATGCCATGTATAATGCCAAGCCAAATTTCTCAATAGGGGGATACCTTAGCTCGGCGTTATGAAGTACGTGGCTAATAAAGTAGACAGGGATCTGGTGGCCGTCCCGTTCAGCAAGCAGGACGGCGCTTAGGGAGTGTTCAGAGATGGCAAGATAGATAAATAGCTTCTCACTCTTAAGTGGACTGACAAGCCGAGGCAATGTATGTAGATGGCCTTTTAGCTGTACGAATGCTTCATCGGCCTCCTCTGTCCACTCAAACATGGCTTTCTTTTTTATGGTTTGAAAGAAATAACGGCACTTATCCCCTGATCTTGACAGAAATCTACCAAGTGCTGCTAAACAGCCGGTCAATCTTTGGACTTCTTTAATTGTCCTTGGTGACTTCATGTCCATGACGGCTTGGATTTTTTCAGGGTTGGCCTCAATTCCACGCTGATCAATTAAAAATCTGAGAAATTTACCGGACTCAACACCAAAGACACATTTCTTTGGATTTAACATCATCTTATGCCGCCTGAGTTCGGTGAAAGTTTCTCGTAGGTCCTTCAAATGGTCGTCCGGTTCTTTTGACTTGACAATCATGTCATCAATGTACGCCTCCATATTTCGGCCGAGCTGATCTCTGAAGACTGTATTAACGAGTCGTTGAAAGGTAGCTGGGGCATTCTTAAGGCCGAATGGCATAACTTTGTAACAATACAACCCCTGCTTAGTTACGAACGCTGTTTTCTCTTGATCTTCTTCCCATAATGGAATTTGATGGAATTCGGAGTATGCGTCCATAAAACTCATCAGGGCATGCCCGGCCGTCGAATCAACCAGACGGTCGATTTTGGGCAAGGGAAAGCTATCCTAAGGCATGCCTTGTTCAGGTCGGTGTAATCCACACACATTCTCAAAGTTCCATTCGCCTTCTTCACAAGGACCACATTGGCCACCCATTCTGGGTAATAACATTGCCGAATGAAACCGGCGTCCAGAAGCTTTTTGACTTTCGCTGCGGCCGCCTGATTTCTCTCTTCTCCATGATTCCTGTTCTTCTGGCGGACAGGTTTAATGGGTGGGTTTACAGCCAACTTATGCACGGCCAGGTCAGGGCTTATACATGGCATCTCGCCAACATCAAATGCAAATACATCTTTGAACTCTCTCAACAATTGAATTAACTCATCCCCAAGAACACCCAAAGCTATAGTGCCCACACTAACCGTCCGACCTGGTTGATCGGGGTCAAGCACTACATCTTGGTGGCTGCCGGCCGGCTGGGGTCGTAACTCTTCTGGCCGACCGATAGTCATTAGTTGCTATGCTTGCTCTATCTTGGCCGCCTTACGCTTCTGGCCGACCTGGTGTGCTGGGAGTGAGGTTCCTTCTTCTTTTTGCTCGGACAATTTTGGACCGCGCGCTGTAGGCTTAACCGCTAACTGATTACATTCCTTTGCCATCTTCTAACTTCCTTGGATTGTACCTATTTTCCCGTCCGTCCTCTCAAACTTTAGCATCATTCGGTGAGGCACAATGACTGCTTTTGTTGCATTCAGTGTAGGACGGCCAAGTATGACATTATATCCAGTCAGTTCTTTCACAACCAAGAAGCAGACAACCATATCCCTTCCTTCCCCTTTTTGCCCAAATCGAACAGGTTAGTCTATCCGCCCCACCGGGTGGATGACATTTCCCCCAAATCTGACCAACGGGTGAGTGATGTCTTGGAGAGCATCCTCTGGGAAGCTTAGATTCTTCAAGGCGGCCAGTCTGATGATATCAGCCGCGCTACCCGTGTCAATCAATATTCGTCCGATCTTCAAATTGGCTATCTTCATAATGAATACCATGGGATCATTGTGTAAGGCTTTGACCTCCCCCGATCGGCCTCACTGATGATTACTTCGGGGAAGGGTTCGGCCTTTACTAAGTCCATTTGCATCACCTTTCCCAAGTTCCGGGCATCCTGCTTGATCCCCTTCATAGTGGGGCCGCCTGAGGCAAATCCTCCTGATATCACGGCCACAAAGCCTGAATCAGTGTTGTTCCCATCATCTTCCTTATATTTATTCTTATCATTCTTTTGTCTTTGCTCGGACGTGTTATTTGTCCGCGTGTAAGTGAATTTGGACTTCATCACATACGAATTCAGCATGCCCTTCTCGGCTAGCTTGTCCAGCAATCTCTTCAAGTTAACACAATCATTTGTGTCATGTCCCACGTCCTTGTGATAATGACAGTACTTGTTCTTGTTCCTATACTGAGCCGGGCCTCTCAGCGGCTGTGGCTTCTCAAATTCAAACTTATCCTTGATTTTCATCAAGATAGAATATCAATCCTTGTTAAATTCGTACTGAGGCTCGTACGCCTTGACATTCTTGGACTTCTGTGGCTGGGCATCAGCCACCCAGACTTCCTTTCTCTTTTTTCCTTCTTTCTTTTGGCCGGCCGAGTCTTGCTGAGAAGGTTTTTTCTCAGCCCCCTTGGCCGGCACTTCTGATTTTGTGAGCGAACAAAAGTCCGCCGCCTCAATATAGGCCTCGGCTTCCCGCAAGACACCTTCGTATGTCTGAATCTTTTTCCTTACCAGGTCAAATTTAAAACCATTGTGCCTTAATCCCCGGAGAATTTCAGAGTAAGCCATTTTGTCCAGCAGATTATGAAATTGGGATTTTTCTTGGTTAAATCGTTGGACGTACGAGCGTAGGCCCTCATTCTTTCCTTAGACGATTGTCGCCAAGTTAAGGCTAGTCTTTCGAGGCGGTATGTTGTATGAAAATTTTCCCACAAACAACAAACTAAGAGTAGTAAAACAATTGATACATCCGGCCGGCAAACTGTTGAACCAATCCTGCGCCACGCCTTTCAGAGTGGCCGGAAAACATTTGCACCAAGTAGCATCGTCTACGCTTTGCAAGTACATTAGGTTCCTGTATGAGGTGGTGTGTTATTCTGGGTTACCCGTGCCATCATAGGCTCCCACAAGTACACTCTTCACCTTTGGCGGCTGAGGGGCATTTAAAATATCTTTCGAAAACGGGGGCGGCTTATCTCCCAGAGTAAGTAGGCGCATCTACCAATCGATGGGTTACGGCTGCACAGACGGTCCAGCCAGATAAGGAGCCTGTCCGTACACCTGCCTGTATGGCCCATATTGTCCGTATGCCTGGGGGTTCGGCTGCATCAAACCATTGAACCCCTGAGGAGGTTGATATTGCAGTGATTGGGCTGGAATAGGAATTGGAGTATGGAAGACTGGAATAGGAGTTGGGGTGCGGATCACCTGACTTCCGCTAGAGATGGTCGTGTTGGTATGTTGGGAAAGAGAATGATGTGAAAAATCATCCGGCATAGTTGGGGTTGAGGCCGTGTCCGAGTAGCCGGCGCGCTCCCGCTGCTTATGCCGAAGGTAATCTCTTGCGTCCTTCCATCATCTGGACGGCTCTGGCTCCTCTCTTCGGGGCTGCCTCCCCCTCCCCCCAGTCGACTGTGTTTTCGCCAGCAAATCAGAGAAACTAGTCTGTGGTACCCTTGGGGACCTTCCAGTCAGTCTTCGAAAGGGAGTGTTTCCAGCGTCCGTTGCATGGACTGCTTCGATGTATGTCTTCTTTGGAGCCCTTTGTTCCTCTCTCCTGGGCGGCTGCCTAGAGGTAGAGGCTCCATTGTTTTCAATTTCTTTTTTGAGTTTGTTAAGCGCGGCCTTAAGAGAGGCTGCGGTAATAGGAGGTTCATCAGCTTCTTGAAATGTGGCTATTAGAGGATCGCTAGTACGGATTGTAGGGATTAAATCCTCTACATGTCCATCCTCGCCTGGGTTAGGTGTCTGACCGTCTATCGCCATAACGTACGAGCATCCCCACAAACGGCGTCAAATATTTTGGGGGTTTTTTGGATTTCCAGGGGTACTGGTCACGCTCTTCTGGGAACGAGACGGTCCAACCTGCAAAACAACGAATATTCCGATCAACGGAATATTCGCCTCCGACGATCAAGTTAGTGATCGGAACGGAAAAGGCTAGAGAGAGAAAGTAGAGAGAAGTTGGAGCTATTTAATGCTCTGTTGTTTGTAAATGTCTTAATCCACCCCTCCCATCATAAATAATTGGGGTATTTATAAGGGTGGGACTCGTGCCCCTTTCTAGGGTTTGTACCCTAGATTTGCGTGGCGTGATTGGCTGCGCAATCAGTAAATGCCACGTGCTACTCTGGGGGCACCGTTTTGCGGCTTTCAGTGATATCTCTCGGGATTTGGGCCCTGACGTTGTTAGGGCTTTCTGGCGTGCTGATTAAAGAGGGAACACATGCCCTAAACACGTGGCATCTTCTCATGACGACACGTGTCACCCTCTGACTGGGCCACGTGTCGCTACGAGATTGGCCTGAGACCTTAAGGGCTCTGAATTGCGTGGCATCTTCCCGTGGTGACACGTGTCACCCTATAACTGGGCCACGTGTCACTATGGGATCGGTCCACGTATACGAGGTATTTTTACCCTCAACAGGCTTCATGATCTAAAGGTCGTCCCTTCATCTCGACCAACAAGTAAAAGCTATAGTTGGAGGAATTTCAATCACCATCGATGCTTCGCCTATGAGGATCAAATCTATAGAGAATCCAATCATTAATGTGGAGCACGACGAGGATGATGAAGATTTATGGGGCTTTAACGAAGAAGTCTCCTTAATCCAGGAGGATGAAAGGACCCCTTTTTTCCAAGACCCCCATTCCAACAAAATTGTAAATGCCATGCTAAAGAAACAAGGACATTTTCCTGGGATGACCCTAGGAAAGAAGAAAGGAATGGAAAAACCGCTGGAGTCACCTGGCCTCCCTAAGTTAGACACTTTCGGACTTGGTTTCGAACCGACTCGGAAAGATCTCAAGCGAGCCCAGGAAAAGTGAAAAGCACGTAGGGATGCTCGCATTCAAAAGAAAGCAATCCTAATGGATCAGTACCCTCTTACGCTTAATGGTAAATTTATAAAAGAAGGAGAGGACTATCCATGCCATGAATTTCCCGAGCCATTTGTTGTAAACGGCATAAGAAAACCGGGATTCGAGATTTTCTTGGATTACTACTTCACTGATGAGATCCCAACTCCCGTTTACAAGGAGAAAGCACCCCCATGCTTTGACTTTAACGTCATGGGATTACTGTTTAGGCGAGAAAAGAATGAGCCAACTTGTAAAGAGGATAACTCCTCGCTCATTCAAACAGTCCTACAAAGTGAAAGCTTCGATCCCTCGAAGCTAATCACTCCAGCTGAAGGATCACTACAAGGGTGGCGCAAGACTATCAAGGTGACTACTCCAAGCGGAAGGAAGATATCCATCACGACAGGGCAAGGACCAATGTTTGAAGAGTCGTCTAAGTCGGAGTCTCTCCCCTTAGAGTCTTCTAGATCTTTAGTAATAGCACCTCCCCCTCCTATTTCTTCTCCTAGGATAGTTAGTGTTCCAGTCCCTGAGGATATATCACTCTTTGATGTAATGATCTCAGAGTATAATAATATTTCTCATTCTCCTTACTTCTCGTGTTCTTCTCTAACCCAAGATGACGAGCATTGCTTAATTAATTATTAAAGCAATGGAAACACTCGAAAAGAAAACACCGGTAATTGAAGAAACTGAAACAGTTGATATCTCAAATGATTCAACTCATAAAAGAAAAGTTAAAATCGGATTAACACTGAATAAACAAGAAAGAACTGATTTAATTAACTTACTTAAAGAATTTATCGATGTATTTGCTTGGTCATATGAAGATATGCCAGGCATTAATAGAGA
Source organism: Chenopodium album (assembly GCF_948465745.1). Classification (NCBI taxonomy): domain Eukaryota; kingdom Viridiplantae; phylum Streptophyta; class Magnoliopsida; order Caryophyllales; family Amaranthaceae; genus Chenopodium; species Chenopodium album. Next base: position 52,756,687 of record NC_137839.1, read on the forward strand.
AATAGCTCAACACACTATACCACTAATTTCAGGAATGAAACCCGTAAAACAAAAGTTACGTCGAATGAAACCTGACGTAGCTCTTAAAATAAAAGAAGAAGTTCAAAAACAAATAACTGCAGGTTTCATCAAAGTATCCAAATACCCCGAATGGGTCGCCAACGTCGTCCCAGTTCCGAAGAAAGACGGAAGGGTAAGAATGTGTGTCGACTATCGAGATCTAAATAAGGCAAGTCCAAAGGACGACTTCCCTTTGCCACACATCGATATTCTGGTAGATAACACGACAAATCACGCGCTTATTTCGTTCATGGATGGGTACGCAGGTTACAACCAGATTCTCATGGCAGAAGAAGACATGGAGAAAACAATTTTTATAACACCATGGGGCACTTACTGCTACACGGTAATGCCATTCGGGTTGAAAAACGCGGGTGCTACTTACCAACGTGCAGCAACTGCCTTACTCCATGACATGATGCATAAAGAAGTCGAGGTACGTATATGTCGACGACATGATTGTAAAATCAAAAGACCGTCCAGGCCATCAAATAGCCTTAAGGAAATTTTTTGAAAGGCTAAGAAAATATAATATGAGGCTAAATCTAGCTAAGTATGCTTTTGGAGTCACCTCAGGCAAGCTTTTGGGTTACGTCATAAGCTCTAGAGGAATAGAGGTAGACCCAACCAAGATCAAAGCAATCATGTCAATGCCACCGCCCAAGACTAAGAAACAGATTCGAGGATTTATCGGTCGGTTGCAATACATAAGTAGGTTCATGTCAAAATTGACGACAATATGTGAACCAATCTTCAAAAAACTCAAGAAGAATGTGCCAGTAATATGGGATTACGAGTGTCAAAAAGGCTTTGAAAAGATCAAAGCCTATCTCGCAAACCCTCCCGTATTAGCACCAGCACTTCCCGGAATACCTCTTAGGTTATATTTGACGGTTACCAAAGAGACAATGGGAGCTATTCTAGCACAAGAAGTAGAAGGCAAAGAGAATGCAATCTACTACCTAAGCAAGAAGATGCTTGAATACGAAGCACGCTATACACCGCTCGAAAAGTTGTGCCTCGCCTTGGTGTGGGCCACAACCAAGTTAAGACATTACATGCTAGTGCATACCGTCTTCGTAGTCTCCCGATTAGATCGACTCAAGTATCTATTTGAGAAATCTACACTCAACGGACGCATATCAAGATGTATAGTCAATCTAGCCCAGTTTGATGTAAGGTTCATGCCACAAAAAGCTATCAAAGGATCCGTGGTGTCAGACTTTCTAGCAGATTTTCCAATAGAAGACTCGACGCCAATACAAGACAATGAATTTCCAGACGAAGACCTAATGGTTACTGAAGATGATACTTGGACCTTGTACTTCGACGGAGCCTTGAACCAAAAGGGATGTGGCGTTGGAGTGTTACTAGTATCACCTAAAGAAGAGCATGTTCCAATCTCCATAAAGCTTGATTTCGACGTTACCAACAATGCTGCTGAATGTGAAGCATGCGTGGTAGGCCTCGAAACAGCTTTGGCATTGGGAGTAAAAAAGTTAAGGATATTCGGAGACTCTTCTTTGATTATCAATCAGATATCTAAAAGGTGGAAAGTAAGGAGCGAAAGTCTAGCCCCTTACCAAACCTATCTGGAAACTCTTACCGATCAGTTAGAGAAGGTAGAATATACATATCTACCTAGAGAGGAAAATCAATTTTCTGATGCCTTGGCAAGATTAGCCTCAACGGTTAGGATTCCCATGGATATCGAGCAAATGCCTATAACTATAGAAAAAAGACACAAACCAGCATATATCAAGGCTATAGAAGACGACGAAGTAGTCCAAGGCGAAGAAGAAGAAGAAGAAGAAGAAGAACCGTGGTACACGGACATACTCAATTATGTCACCAAAGGAGAATACCCTCCTCATGCTGACAAAAGAGCAAAACGAGCATTAAGGCTTTTGGCTTCCCAATATGTACTCATAGACAACGAGCTACATAAAAGGGTACCTAAGGGTCGAGCTCTCTTATGTGTAGGAAAGAAGGATGCACAAAGAGCAATGAGGATAGTCCACGAAGGAATCTGTGGCACTCATATAAATGGCAAAATGTTAGTCCAAAAGATAATGCGAGAAGGATATTATTGGACTACAATGAATAGGGATTGCCATCAATACGTAAAAAGATGCCCTAAGTGCCAAATTTATGCCAATTTACAACATATCCCTCCATCCTTGCTCTACACCTACACATCGCCATGGACATTCTCTACATGGGGAATTGACATCATTGGCAAAATCACTCCCCCAGGAACAGGAGGCCACGAATATATCCTAATAGCAATTGATTACTTCACAAAATGGGTCGAAGCGCAATCATACGCTAAACTCACTGCAAAACATGTAGAACTCTTTATCGAGAGAAATATTATTTGTCGATACGGAGTCCCACATGAAATGATAAGTGACAATGGAACTCACTTTCAAGCAGAATGTGAAGAATTGCTACAAAAATACGGCATTCAACATCATCATTCTTCCCCTTATAGACCTCAAGCGAATGGAGCAGTCGAGGCGGCTAATAAAAACCTAAAGACTATCATTGAGAAAATGACGGAGAATTATAAGGACTGGCCTGACAAACTTCACTTCGCATTGTGGGGTTACCGCACGTCAATTCGCACATCAACAGGAAATACGCCATTTTCCTTGGTATATGGAATGGATGTCGTACAACCTGTCAAACTAGAAATACCATCTCTACGCATCGCATTAGAGAGTAAACTCGATGAAGTTGAATGGACTAGGGCAAGATATGAAGAATTAATTCTACTCGATGAGAAACGACTAGAAGCTCTACATCACACTCAGTGTTACCAGACTCGTATGGCTAGGCATTTTAATAAGAAGGTCAAGACAAGAAACATCAAAGTAGGAGACTTGGTGTTAAAAGCACTAAGGAAAAATGTTTTAGATCCAAGGGGTAAATTTAGACCTAATTGGTCTGGACCCTACATTGTCAAAACAATCCTGTCAGGAGGTGCAGCAAAACTAACTGATATGGATGGCAATGAGTTCTCAAACATGACAAATCTTGACCAACTTAAGTAATACTACCCATAATTACTTGAGTAAGATACTCAAGAGAGCTACGTTTGGCCTGATTCCTCAAGAAAGGATACGTAGGCAACCCTTTACGGGTGCGGCCACCTTACTTTTCGACATTCTCGCGTCCCAGAATTAATTAAAAATTCAACAGAAGATCGGCGAAATATCGGCGTCGCAGAGAAGAACTTGGCGCCAGCCAACAACCATAAGCGCCAATTGCAAATAAGCGGGGCCAATTTGAAAATAAATTCTGGGCAAATTTCGGTGTTTTTCGGAAAACTTTCGACTTCCATACTCGAAGGATTTCTGGAAAATTAATTTTTTTCGGTTTTCATTGCTTTAATAAAACAAATTTAAAGTAAATAATTTAATTAAAAGCTGAAATTTCATTAATAAAATAAAATTACATTATTGATGGAATTTAAATAAAGCTGAAATAAATTAACTTTAAAAAATTTTAAACTAAGTCTAATAATTTGGAATTAAGCAATGCTCCTAATCTTTCTTTTCTTTCCTAGCCCTTTTCCAATTTTTGTCTGCCTTCTCCTGCTCATCCATAACTTTAGCTAGTAGGCATCCTTTAGAGGACCTACATTCAATCTTAGAATAGATAGTCTCCCCTTTAGCTAGTACTCCATGTTTCTTTTCCACCCAAGCCTTTTTATCTGTGGTGTCAGATTTCCTTTTCCCTTTATCTTTGGTAGCACTTTTCTTCCTAGGGATTGCAGGTGTTTTGAATTAAACTCTTGCACCTAAGCGTTCCTTGGCGGGAATCACCTTGTCACCTAGACGACTCTTCACATCAGTTTTACCCTGATCTTTCTTCGAATCCTTCGAAGGCTTCTTCAGCAACCACTTCTTCACATCATTGGGCAAGGAAGGAGGACCCTTTTGAGTAATCACTTCCCATAAAGCTCTAGCACTCCAGTAAGCATCAAATCTGTCTACTTCCTGGGAAACAGGGTACTCATAGGGAGGACGAAGATCTGCGGAAGGAATATTCTGAAGCAAGCCGTATTGTCTTTTTACCCTGCAGGGGTAATAATAAGTCATACGAGACAAACTTGGAAGACGACAGAAAGGTTGCTTGTTGACACTAACCATCTTTTCTATGTTCCACCATGGGACGACCCACTTGATAGCAAAATCGCGAGATTCGAAGACCCTTCTCCACCCATGGCGCCCAATTTTAGGGAAGCGTTTCTTCCTCCTCACGAAGCAATTGGGAGTATATTTCTCAATATTGTCCGGAGGGCTAATTAATTATAGCCTTTCCATTAGCCACATCTGTAAAAAATGGCAATGCAAATAAATTATTATTACAATACAAAAATATATTTTTTGATTTCTGTAATTAAAAATATTAATTTTCTACCTGTAATAAAATTGGAGAGCCGCGAAAAGGTGCTTTTTGGTTCCTTTTCAATTCATCAAGACTAATCATAGTCTCTCCAACTATCAATGGAATTGGATTTCTCCCTGATTCAATTTGTTCTAGTACGGTGGTTATAATTGATTGACCTTCATTATTTTCACCACTACTAAGAAAAAATTGATTAAGCATGCAAAATAAGAACGCTCTTCTTCTATATATATGAAAAGATTCAAAAAGAGGTTTATCAAAATAATGGCGTGCAAATTCTTTCAAATTAACTATGTTGCCATCTACTATTTTTGATAAATCCCTTTCTTTTAAATTAAAGAAGCGCTCAAAATCCTTATAATAATATGAATTTACTCTAGGGATTATTATGAGGTCTATTGCAGGGAAGCCTAAAATAACACCAAATTCTTCTGGCAAAGGGCTAATCTCATCATACCCTATTATAAAGCAATGAGTATCAATATTCCAAAATTCTAGAGCGGTATGTATGAAATCTAAGTCAAGATCTACCCCTTTGATGCCATAAATTCCCCCCCAAGTGAAACAAATCTAATTCTTGTATGTCTCTAGCATTAAGAGATCGACACCATTCATGAGTGTATTGGGTGAAAGTTTTGGTGACTAAAGACATGGTATTATTTTTCTAAGGCAAAGAATTAATTTATTTGCTGGAATTATGAGAAGAATCGGCTGGGCAGGGGGCTATTTATACACAAATTGCGAGCAGTTTTAATCAGAATGAAATACGGAATCAGCGTCAATTGGCGTCAGACTCCGTAATTGGCGCCACACGCCAAGTGTAGCGCCTGGCGCTACACGCCATTGCGTGGCGCCAGCTGGCGCCAAGTTGCCACATCAGGCGCGCTTGCTTAAATTGTGTTTTTATCCTAAACTCGAATCGGCTAATGACTTTACGGTTCCGTTTATCTTTTCTAAACGTCTTTTTTATCCTTTTTTTTAATTAATTAAAATAGCCACGATGTTAATTATATTATTCTTTTTTTTGGATCTTATTTAGATTAATTTCCAAGTTTTTTTTATTCACCCGGCATTTTTTTTTATATTTCCTTTTTTTCATTTTTCTTTTTGGGGGAGAGAGTCGAATACCCTCCATCGATAATAAAAATGACGGAATTATTGCGCAAAATTGTTTGTCACACTTCTCTTGCACACACAAACATGCACATTATAATAGCAAACAAAATAAACTCATAATAGCATAAATATACAAAATATGTCTAAATATAGTGAGTCTAAGGCAAAGTTCTATAAAAAGTCAAAATAAAAAAAATCACAGGAACATAACCATGGCGCCGGAGGACGTATACCCATCATATCATAAAATTGCGCCGTACGAGGAGTCACCTCTCCACCAGCTCCAGCTCCAGCTCTAGTCTCCGCAGGAGGAGGAAAACTCAATGTAGGTCCACTCCACCCAAGATCAACCTGAGGCTGAGGCTGCGGAGGCTGCTGCGATGACGAGCCTACCTCGTACATCCCACCACCTCTGAAAGCCGAGGTAGCCTCTCCCTCGCCGACCGGTGCAGCATGAGCTCCCTTAGAAGAAGATCCTGAGCCCTCTGCAACATCAGCACGAGCAGCCTCAGAGCGACCGCCTCTACCCCCTGACGTAGTACGACGACGTCTCGAGCTAGACCTCGCCAGATCCCTCCGCACCTCAGGTCTCGTGCGGGTGTGAGAAGCAATAGGCTGGCCCTGCAAAAAGAATTAAATCAGAAACAAGGCGAAATCGAAGTGGTAATGCAAAAATATATAAAGAAAGACTATCTCTCGGACGACGTCGTCCCGACGGCAGGTGGCCGCATTCCTCATCCGGACGAGCTGGCTCCGGAAGGCATCTATACATCGTGCCATCGGCAAAACCACCTCGCGCGAAAACTGTCAGAGAAACAAGTCAGTAAATATGCAAGATATATGGAGAAAAATTGTGAATAACTAGGCTTACTCGAGTCTGGTGGCGAGGAATCGACCGCTCTACAAAGCGCTCGTCCTCGGGAGCCGGAGGAATCATCTCCTCAATCGGCCCATATGTCCTCTGGTAATGGATGGAGATACGGGGTGGCACGAACTCAGTAGCACCGTCCTGATAAAGCAAAAAAGTCAGTAAAACATTACTTGGGGGCTACTTAATGGAAAGTAAAAGCTGAAAAATCTTACCCTCACATCCTCAGCCGGTACGGGGGCTGGAGCTAACAACGGCAGTAGCTCCTCAGCATAGCACCGCCCAGGGATCTCGTAAGACCGCCAAGGGGTACCAGCTCCCTCGGAAATGCTCAACAACCGTGCGTCGTCGAACATGTGACGGGGTGAAGGAGCAGGAACGACGAAGACATCAGAGGAATGCTGTCTAGCAACCCTCTCTCCCAAGTACGTGATCGCTCCATAAGTCCCCAGGAAATAGCGACGCTCAGCAGAATACTGTGCGGCTAACCCAGGGACCGTCCAGCCGCCCCACGGCCGGTACACCACCTCAGGCCCCTGCAAAGAACATCAATCAGGCGAGATTATACCTAAAGCGTCGCGAAAAGGCAAATAAATAAAAAAGTCATACCGCGATGATCCAGTTCCGGACATATGTAGTGGAAATATCCACATGGAGGCCGCCCCAAGAAGCGCTCGCTGGAAATCCGCGTGGCGATGGTCTCGCCGGCGCAGCAGAGGGGAAGTGCTCGTAGAACCAGATCTACAAGGAGTAAAAAATTGTGAGTAAATGCTAGCTAATATGTAGAGCTAAACTTTATAGGGAATAATGTTTACCTCTACGACCTTCCAAAAGGCAGACAAAGCAACATTCGTCCCAAAGGACCGATGTCGACATGAGTCCCTCAATGCACGAATGAAGTCTGCATAGGCCAAGCTGGCCCAGTCATAAGTCCCGATCCGGTGAAGATCGCGGACAGCAGGAAGGTAGTAAAGCAACGCCCTACTACCCTTGTCAGGAGAGAACGTCCCTGACAACAACATCAGTGCAAAGATGCGCACCCGCTGCTCTCGGGTGGTCGCATCGTCATCAAAAGCCGCTGCCAGCGTCGAGCGGCGAATTCCCCTGGCACTAAACTGAGATGTCTCGACCTCAGCTCGGGCTCGAATAGTGATCGGCCCCAACAGCTCCTCGACCTCAGCAGAAAAGATGTCGATTCCACTGTCAAACGGCAGTGGCACAGAGTTGAACTCCAGTCCTATAATGAGACTGAAGTCCGTAGGGGTGACCATCATCTCGCCCCAAGGGAAGTGGAAAGTATTGGTGGTGTCCCAGAAGAACTCCACCCAAGCGCGCACTATATGATGACCCCCACTAGAGGCAACCATAGCCTCAGAGGTCTCAAACAAGGTAGCCAGTCCGCAAGACTCCCATAGGAGTCTCGTCTCAAGATCCCTGGCGATGTACATCTTGTACAAATCGCCCAAACCATCACAGCCGGAACCGTGATAGTGCATCCTCCCGACCGTGATGCCCCGTCTCACCCTCTCAGAAATGTGGTGAACGGGGGCAAAGAACAGGGTCCGCTCATCCCACTCGGGGAGCCGACCAAGCGAAGTAGATGGTGTGACGTCGTCTTCTACGGGCTCATGCTCCCGTCAAGTGTTTCGGGACCGTGAACCCGAACCTCGCAGTCTAGCCATACTACATTGTGCAAAATCATCATAAATTAAGGTTCTATAGTGTCTAAGGTTCGCCTAGCCGCATGATACTGTGTTCGCAAAAAATAGAGTACATAGTACTAAAACAGAGCACAAATTCAAATTGAGCATAACGGCATTTTTCAAGCAATCACACAATTTCTTGCAATACTATAGTAATTATATATTGTGACAAATTGGACAAGAATCGCTAGCAAAAACATCAAGAACAAGTCACATTTTTCTTCACGACCTTAGGAGGTCCAACAATGGCAAATTGCTCATTTCTTCACCAAATTGAGTCAAACAAGTCTCAAATTACTCCCAAGGCAATATATAAACATAATCAAGCAATTTCATGGCATAAAACTTGATAAAAAAAGTGAATTGAGCATTTTTAATTTCGAATTTACATGAAATTCGTGAATAAACATGTCAAAAATTCATAAAAACTTATGTGAGTTTGAAGAAAACATACATAGATCGGGAAAGTAGATGAAAAGAGCTTTAATTTGAAATGAATTTGAGTGAATTCGGTTGAGAAACGAGCAAGAACGAAGCAAATGAAATTTTCTGGTTTTTTCGAGTGAAATCGCGACGAGGAAAGCAGCAAATGAAGAAGAAAGGGGTATTTAAGGAAAACCCCGTGCTGGTGCCAAGCCCTAGGCATTGGCGTCAAAATCAGGCTTGGCGCCAAGCGCCAATCCCAGCGCCTGGCGCTAAGGCTGATTGTGTGGCGCTGATGGCTTTTCAGCGGCGCCAGAACACCCAGCCACTTGGTGAGGTTGTTCTACCTTTTTGCAACATATTTTGGGTTCCTTGGAATGCCAGTTAGCCCCTCTAAGCAATTTAACATGATTTTTAGTAATCGGCTTGATTACATAAAGTGATCGACCTGATGAAAGATTGTCTCACTTAGCTTAAAGCGCCTAAACATTGGCTCATTAACAAAAAAGCACCGACATACAGGTTCAAAAGCAAAAAAACACCGACATACAGGTTCATTCGCAAAAGGACATCGACGTACAGGTTCAAAGCAACGGAAGCGCCGACGTACAGGCATAGCGGAAGCAAATTAAAGTTCAGGCGAACTTTTAAGGATCGACAGATGGAGGTCTTCGGTAATTTCCTTTGGAAAATTATCGCATCAAATGAGGATGACTTCAAGCGAGGATATCTTCGACGGCATTCCCTAGCTTGTGGAGAGTTGTCACAAACAACTGAAGGTAATTTTGAGAGAAATAATCTTCGATAGTATTCCCTTGGACGTGGAATATTATCATAGCGGAGGAGGATCGTTTCTGGGGAAGCAATCTTCTAAATTGGAAGCAGTTACGGGTGTAGCGGTTTTCAAGCGGGATGACATTCTCTAGCTTGCAGGAGGTCATCAAAACAATCGGTTACTTTCAGAGACGTGTGCTCGACGGTGCAAAATACGCGTTTCTTAACTCTTTTATCTGTTCAACTAATGCTAGTTTTGCAGGTATCGGCATTACAAGAGTGGTTTAGGATCGCAGAACGTTCTGAATCATTCTCCGTCCCTATCGATACTTTTACTTTTGTTTTCGAAACTCGCGTTTCTCCAAACTCAGTCAAAGTGGGGGCTTTTGTAGACACCCATTTGTGTCTCCCCAAAACCAAACCCGGTGATGAGTACCTTTCGCGTCGAATCATAATCGAATGAAGTGAAAGTGTGGAAAGTCTAGTGTTGCGGATAAGTTTTTAATTTTTTTTCTCTTCTCTCTGTTTTTGAAAACTTATTTTTAGAAAACAGCCAATCCAGTTTGGATGGTCCATGATATGGGTCCAATAGTAGTATAGTTGGATGGGGCTTGCAAATACCTTTCCAACGATATATTGTAAGCCCAATTCCGATGAATATTGAGGAAGTTATGGCCAATTTACTAAACTGGGCCCGGTTTGAGCCTTATATGCGGCCCAATGATCTAGGGGAGGGCCTAATATGATTTATCATTCCTAATGCAATTAGGAATGGTTTTAGTCTTCTAGATTCTTCTAGAAGGTTCTTTTCACTCCTAATTCAATTAGCATTGATAAATTGACTTTTGTTGACTTTTCAGAGTTTTAATTAAAATCAAATAGCATTTTTGAGGAAAATATATGGTTTTATCCTCCTATACGGCAAAACTTATCTGATTTGAGAAAGCGCGTCAAAAACAGGCCTGGCGCCTGACTCCAGGCATTGGCGCATGGAGCTAGGCCAGGCCCCTGGCGCTAGCCATTGGCGCCTGGCGCTAGTGTTGGTGTCTGGCGCCAATTAGCCTGGGTTGGTGCCAGCTCTGTTTTTCGTGCGCCAGACTTTGTTTTGTTAATTTTATCATTTTGGCTCATTTTCTCTATAAATAACGTCGTAAAAACTCCGTTTTGATTCACCAATTCTCATCAACAATCAGTTTTAATTAATATTCACCTACAATCAGTTTTCATTCAATTAATTCTCTCATTCTCTTCTTTAATCATTCACCATTAATTCATCTTTCTTTCTCTTTTTTTTTCTAAAATTGCTTTTTACATACAAAATTCCGCATTCGCAAGATCTAGAAACACCTAGCCTTATTCGAAGTTGTCTTCGCCCTAGACGTGAAAGGTTTAATTTCTGAGGGTTTGGTCCCAAATCTCTATTTTAATTATTTAATTTAATTGTTTGTTTATTATTTTCCTTGAAGTTACTAACGTGTGTATTTTGTTATTAGAAAGAGGTACGAGGCATCAAAATAAGTGCTTTAATGGTTTTAATTGATATTATGATGTAGAACTCATGTTTACATTGTTATTATTATGATATTCCTAGTATCATGTCTAGGGTAATTTTAATATTAAATATGATTGTTACGATGCTTCTTATATTCTTCCTAATATTTATAATTGTTAGTATCATGTTAGGGTTAAAGATTTGATTTTTATTGCTTAGTGACATGCTAGGGTTTGTTATTAATCTTGTTAGTATCATGCCTAGGATCTTGCTATTATTATGCTTTAATATTAACATGAACATGATTATGATTATAATTGTTATAATTTATGATGATTATGAATATTATTATTATTTTTATTTTGATGATGATTATTTTATTTTTGATTATTATTATGATTATTATAATTATTATTCATGATATTGATTATTATTATGTTGCTTGATTATTTATATATTTATTGTTATTGCTTGATCACACCTTTTATGCATGTTTAAAGGGAATTTTGTACTTGTAATCACGCTTAATAAGATAATTGATAATCTTGTTTAGGGTTAATTTGATTATAATTTCAAGTGATCGCCAATAATAGATTTATTTGCACATTAAATTCAACCAACATAGATTAAACAGGTTTAGGGTTAAAGCTATTGATTTCATGTTAATCGGAAAGCGCACATGAATACGATCAGAATAAAGTAGAGGTCTATTATTAGGGCAGGTTCAATCTCTTTTAGGTTGGATTTGTACCTTCATCCCCGAACCCTTATTTGGTTCTAGACCTTATGGAGTTGACGATCTCTTGGATCGTTAAGGGGTGTAACCTTCACCTCGTGAACGGTTTACAAGTTCCTAAAACTTGTTGGCGACTCTTTTGCTCTATCTTCTTCCCTTATGGACGCCACCGTACTTTAGTGTATGACCACAGTGGGGTTCAAGCTAGGGGTTAACGCTTGAAATTTATTCCCTACAACTACGCCTCCTCATAAGGTTGAACTTATACCCCTTCCCCCTCTTCTTAAATATGCTTTCCTTGATGATAGTGAGGCTTATCCCGTTATTGTCAATGCCAAAATCGATGATGTCTCTCTTGATAAACTCCTAGTTGTTCTAAGGGAGTATAGAGATGTCATTGGGTACAAGATTGATGACATTAAGGGGATAAGTCCCACAATTTGCATGCATAAGATATTACTTGATGATGATCATGCTTCTTGAATTGAGCATCAAAGAAGGCTCAATCCAAACATGAAGGAAGTTGTGAAAAAAGAAATTTTAAAACTTCTTGAAGCGGGCATAATCTAGCCTATCTCCGATAGTAAGTGGGTTAGTCCGGTTCAAGTTGTGTCTATGAAAGGAGGCATGACCATCATTAAGAATGATAAGGGTGAGACCATTTCTTTAAGGTCGGTCACCGGGTGGAGGATGTGCATTGATTATAGAAAATTGAATAAATCCACCCGGAAAGACCACTTTCCTCTCCCCTTTATTGATCAAATATTAGAAAGACTAGCATCACATAGTCACTATTGTTTCTTGGATGGATACTCGGGATTCTTTCAAATCCCAATCCAACCCGAGGATCAAGAGAAGACTACATTCACATGCTCTTTTGGAACCTTTGCTTATCGAAGGATGCCATTTGGACTTTGCAATGCACCTTCCACATTTCAAAGGTGTATGATGTCTATTTTTCCGACATGCTTGAATCATCAATTGAAGTATTTATGGATGAATTTTCTATTGTTGGTTCATCTTTTGGCATATGCCTTTCGAATTTGATTAAAGTGTTGAAAAGATGTCAAGAGGTGAACTTAGTTTTGAATTGGGAAAAATGTCATTTCATGGTAGAGGAGGGCATTGTTCTTGGTCATGTGATTTCTATTAGGGGCATTAAAGTTGACCGTGCCAAAATTGAGGTCATTGAGCGCCTCCCACCCCCTACAAATGTGAAGGGGATAAGGAGCTTTCTTGGACACGCGGGTTTTTACCACCGGTTCATAAAGGATTTTTCAAAAATCGCAAAGCCGCTCACTCAATTGTTGGTAAAGGATGCCCCTTTTGTGTTTACTAATGATTGTTTGCTAGCATTGATAGGTTGAAGGAGGCATTGATTTCGGCTCCTATCATTCAACCCCCTAATTTGGAGCTTCCTTTTGAGCTTATGTGTGATGCTTCGGATTTTTCCACTGGGTTCGTTCTTGGACAAAGGAAGGATAAGAAGCTCCATGCTATCTACTACACTAGCAAAACATTAGATGATGCACAAAGGAATTACACAACCACGGAAAAGGAGTTTCTAGCCTAAAGTCATAGCCTTCATCGACCATTCAGCCTTGAAGTACCTCTTTTCCAAGAAGGAACCAAAGCCAAGATTGATACGGTGGGTCTTGTTCTTACAAGACTATGACATTGAGATTAGAGACAAGAAGGGTGCCGAAAATGTTGTGACCGATCATCTTTCACGGTTGCCTATCTTTGTAGGTGATCTTGATAACTTGCCAATCGACGATTCATTTCCGGATGATGAACTATTTGCTATTCTAAAAACACCGGCACCATGGTTTGCGGACATTGCAAACTATCTATCTTGCTCTATTCTTCCTCCCGACCTCTCCTATCAACAAAAAAGGAAGTTTCTACATGATGTTCGTCAATATTTTTGGGACGGCCCCTTGCTCTTCAAACAAGGTGTTGATGGCCTTTTTGGAAGGTGTGTCCCGGATAATGAGATTGAAGATGTTATCACAATGTGTCACTCCTCACCTTTTGGAGGGCATATGAGTGCTAACAAAACTTTGGCGAAAATCTTACAATGTGGTTTTTATTGGCCCACAATGTTCAAAGATGTGTGGGGCGTAGTGAAAGCTTGTGACCAGTGTCAAAGAACAGGTAATATTTCAAGAAGAAGTGAGATGCCTTTGAACAACATTCTCGAGTTAGAGATTTTTGATGTATGGGGCATTGATTTTATGGGGCCTTTCCCGACCGCTTTTGGGAATAAGTTCATTCTTGTGGTCGTTGATTACATGTCAAAGTGGGTAGAAGCGGTTGCATCTCCTACTAATGATGCTAAAGTGGTGGTCAAGATCTTCAAAAGAGTAATTTTCCCAAGGTTCGGGGTGCCGCAAGTCGTTATTAGTGATGGAGGTTCACATTTTGCAAAGCGGTCCTTTCAAGCTCTCCTTGAGAAATATGGTGTGAGGCACAAGGTGTCATTGGCTTACCACCCCCAAACAAGTGGTCAAGCTAAAATTTCAAATTAGGAGATAAAAATGATTCTTGAGAAAACGGTGGATAGGTCTAGGAAAGATTGGTCTACAAAGCTTGATGATGCTCTATGGGCCTACCGCACCGCATCCAAAACTCCCATCGGCACCACACCATACAAGCTTGTTTATGGGAAATCATGCCATTTGCCGGTAGAACTTGAGCATCGTGCTCATTGGGCCATCAAAACATTGAATTTCGACCTTCAAAGTGCCGATGAAAAGAGGTTGCTTGACCTCCATGCCTTGGAAGAATTAAGGTTGGATGCATGTGAGAGTGCACGGATTTACAAGGAAAAGACCAAGGTTTGGCATGACAAGCATATTAGAAAAAGGGAATTTAAAGAAGGTGACAAGGTCCTATTATTCAATTCCCGGTTGAAGTTGTTTCCGGGTAAGCTCAAGTCAAGATGGAGTGGACCTTTTACTGTTAAGAAGGTGTTTCCATACGGTGCTATTGAAATCTCAAAAGACAATGGTGAACCGTTCAAAGTGAATGACCAAAGGCTAAAGCCATACTTTGACGGTTTTGTGCATGAAGAAGCCAAGGTTGTTCACCTTGATGAATTTGATGTTCCTTCCTCTCATTGATCACGCAATGTCGTCAAACTAGTGACGTTAAAAGAGCGCTTCCGGGAGGCAACCCGAGTTTCTAAACCCCCTTCTCTCATAAACTATTATTTTTTTTCCAAAATTTGTATTATTATTACTAACTTTTCTCTTAATATCTTTTGTAGGTATTGATGAAAAGAGTAGTAAGAAAAATATTTATGGATGTGAAGTAGTAGGCTTAGTAATAATCATAATAATAATGGTGATAATAATAATAATTTTATTATTATTATTATTATTATTATTATTATTATTATTATCATTATTATTATTATTATTATTATTATTATTATTATTATTATTATTATTATTATGCCTTATTATTATTATTTTTCTCAAAAAAAAAACAGAGAAAACATGCAGCATCAGGTCTGCACGGACGTGCATAACATTGCACGTCCGTGCAACAGGAAACAGAAGCAACCAGGAACTTAAAGAGTAAATTTTTCCAGATTGGCACGGACGTGCCAAATTCAGCACGTCCGTGCAAGGTTGCTCGGCACGTCTGTGCAACCCCCTGCACGTCTGTGCCAAACAGGTCAGTAACTTGGTAAGGTTACTGTCTGGGGCTGCACATTCGTGCCAAATGTTGCACGTCCGTGCAGCCCCAGTTTCAGCAGTCATCAGCACGGTTCTAATATAAAAAAAAAAAAAAAAGATTTCCTCTCTTCTCATATTTTCTCATCTCACAAAAATACCCCCTTTCTCTCTCTAAAACTCCTTCTTCCTCCTTCATAAACTCACTCAAATTCACTCAACCCCTCAAAATCCCACCAAAAATCAACATTTTACCTCAAAATCTTCACTCCATTTCAACAAAATCACAATCTACTACTCCATTCTCCTTCTTTAAACCCAAAAAAATATCTAAAATTTCAAAACCCTAACCCTTAAAAAAAATTTGGGGTTTTCTTGTGAGCTAAAATTTGAAGCAATTGGGTGTTGGGGCATGGTCAAGCAAGCATAAGGAAGGTTAGAAAAGTTCATTTGCAGGTTTTACACCCATGATAGGCTTGGTATAATTGTTCCTCCCTTTCACTAATTTTATGTTTAAATTCTTGAATTTTTGCATGAAATTGCTTGAGAAAGTTTGTTTGAATTGGTTGTGAGTGATTGATAGTTGATAATTACAAAGTTTTAGTGAATTTGATGGTGTTTGGTGAATGTTGTGAATAATGAATTTTTGTAAGTGTGGAATTAAGGAGTTGATTTTGGTGAATGAGAAACATGATTATTTAGGTGAATTGTTGTGTTGGTTTGTTTGATAATAGTGCATGAACTTAATTTTGAATTGTTGTGGATGCATTATTGAAGTAGTCTTGGTTGTTTGTTGATTAGCCTTGGCTTGGTTTTAGGTGGTGACTTAGAGCTTGACTTGGTGATTGTGTTGTGCTTATTGGTGATTGATTAAGCCTTTGGTTGTTGTCTTAGTGGACGTAGTGCCTCTTGTGTGTTTGTTGTGTTGATTGTTTGGTTGTGGTGTGTTTATTGCCTTGCATAAATACCAACCATGAGCCGAAGAAACCGACCTAGAAACACGGATGCTAGGTACCACAACCCCTCTCCTCCTCCTCCCGTTAATCCACCACAAGTGGACACTATGGGAATCGTGTTGAATGACCTAACCTTTTTGAACAACTATATTAGAATAAGTAGGAGGAGAGTTCGACCTACCAAGTTTTATGACGAGAGTGTTGCCGAGGCTTTAGGGGTAGGGGATGATATTAGGATGCTTTTCGAGGGATGTGGCCTAGGGAATTGGTTAGACTTAAGCGCCCCGACCTACAAGAGGTTGACACTTGAATTCCTCTCCATACTTCAAGTGTAACGAGACAACAATAGATCCCCCCGCCGCCTTACCTTCCAACTCATGAACACCCAACACAACATGAACATAAGGAGGGTGAATCAAGCTTTTGGGTGGCTAACTAACGGCACCATAGGACCAAAGGATAGGCCCCCCCGTAACTATTGTGCGGGTGAATTTTGGAGGAAGATCACTGGCTTTTTCGACTACAATCCTAGGACCGATAAAGCTACGACCATAATACACCCCGCTTTTAGGATGTCACAGCGCACCATAGCGAACACGACGTTCGCTAGAGGTGATAGTTTGGGTGTAGTGACCACTAGGGAGTTTCACTTCGTATGGCACTTGAGCGAGGGTAGTACGGCCCTAGATGTAGAGGCCTGGTTAGTCGACCACCTAGAGGATGTTGCCACTGAGTCCGGCAACATCACCATAGGGGGCATGATCACTATTATTGCTTCTGCTCTTAACCTTGATTTTGCAAATGAGCAGGTTTGCCAAGGGCCGACGCAGATAGACATGCAATCGCTAAGGACCATGATATGGATTGCGGACGCGGAAGGGTTGCATCCTTACTTGTGGCACGTGAGTGGCCGCCCCTATGCCTTCCTTCCCGACCTAGAGAGGACATTCATTTATGATGAAAGAAATTGGGTCTTTGAGAGGGACCATCCTTGGGTTCCCGGTGAAGAGGAGGAAGAGCATGAGCAACCTCAACAACAAGAGGTAGAGCAGCAGCAAGACCAAGAGCAACAACAACAACAATTCCAACAACAACAACATGAGCAACAACAAGGGTGCCAACAAGGGTACCAAGGTTAAGGTGTGGGTGAGGACAACCCACATCTCTCTTTTGAGCAGTAGATACAACTTATGAATGCCGGTTTCACCCGCATGACCACCGAGTTTGAAAATATGAGAAAGTCTCACGAAGACATGAGGTCCTCCCACGACAATATGAGGACAAGCGTTGAGGGTCTTCGATCAGATTGGGTGAATTCCGAAATGTCTACCGGCATTGGTACCCCGGAGGCTCAAGCTCCCAAGGAGGCCCAAGCCAGAGTTAGTTCTCTTTCTCCCCTTTCTTGTGCTTTAATTGTTTTAACATTGGGGACAATGTTTATGATAGCTTGGGGGGAGTCTTTCTCTTTGGTTCATATGTTGGTTCTTGTATGTTCTTGTTTTGGTATCAACCTTACATGTTGTTTGTTCTCTTCCCCTAACATGCAAACCCCTAAACATCCAAATTTTCTCCCTTTGAAATCCAACACCCTAAATCCAAATCTCTTAATTTGTGAATACTTCTCTCCTCTCTCTTTATTTAGATGTCTAGTCATGCTTAGCTTAGTCTAACTCAACTTTGTAATTATTCAATTTCTATTACTTGTAAAAAAAATGGAAAAAATAAAAAAATAGCCCTTGGATGAGACTCAAATGACGATGCTTATATGATTTGCTTGCTCGACTCTTGAGTGATGAGTAAAAGTTCTTTTAGAGGGGTGTGTGCAAGAGTTTGGGTCATTTATAGGCTTATTAATCTTGATTGCATTAGAGCATATGAAATGAAAACCGATAAATGCTCAATTGCACGCCTAGCATAGGATATTGTCAAATTTTCCCAAAGTAGGATATGTTTGAATCATATTGCGGTCCCTTGTGCCCTTGATGTCTCTCCCCTCCTCTCCAAAATGAAACTCTACTAGGAAATTGGTTCTATGTGTATCTTGTGTAATAAGTGGCATAATAAGCCACGTGTTTCGAATAAAAGAAAGAGCCGCTCACAGTTAAAAGAGGCGAGGGCAATGAATGTTGAAAAAAAAAAAGAAAGAAAAAGAAAAGAAAAGAAAAGAAAAGAAAAGGAGATAAAAAAAAAAAAAAAAACTCCTCCACAAATTCACAAAAATTTTCTTTTTCTAATTTAGAGGTTAATTTGTGTATGCCTCCCACACATTATCTACTTTGATGTTTCTTGTGTAAATTCCTGAATTAGAGTGTAGTTGAAGGGGCTTGGGAGTGCATTTTGGGAGGTGGACTTGCATTTTGAGATTTTATAACTGAAAGAGGGCTTATTGCAACTTTGGAATATCTAGACGTGCTCTAATGAACTAGTAAAAGGTATAAGGAAGTATCCTAGTGCAACCTTGCTTAGTTCTCCTCTCTACCCCCAACTCATGTGCACATTTGTATGATCGGTAATTCTTGAAAGTCGCTCACTTGTCTTGCTTGTGATTTATATCCCGATGAGTTGACTTGGGCAATAAAAACATTGGTTTTGGTGTGTATTGATCACTTTGATGATAATGATGTGTTTTGATAGTTTTGGCGTGGTTTGTGTGAGTTGTGGGTTAAGCTCAAGGGAAACCCTCATGAGATAAAAACACGTCCTCTTAGGGACTTAGGGGTTTAAATTGCTTTTCACTTGTGCTAAAAGTGTTTATGGTTCTTGCCATGCGGATTTGTGTTTGTGTTTTCTCTTTAGTATCTCTCCTTGGTTTGATCATTAGCAAGTAATCTTCCTTCTTGATTTGACATGTTTGTTTTGCTCGAGGACTAGCAAAATCTTAGCTTGGGGGGATTTGATAACTTATTATTTGATATGATTTTAGAGTAATTTCAAACCTTGTTTACTTGGTATATTGGCATTTTGGTTCACTTTTACTCTATTTTTGTTCAACTTTTGTGTATCCCTTGCTTCACGGGTTGTTAGTGTTTTTGTTGAGTTTGTAGGTTCAAAGACGACCATTTGAGGCATATGGATGATAAATCGAGGTTAGAAGCCGAGACAATGAAGCAAAAGCGAAAAAAAGTGAAGATAAAAGTCTTAGAGAGTCTGCACGGACGTGCAAAGTATGGCACGTCCGTGCAGGAGTGCCCCACTACGACCAGAAGCTATTGCCTACTACTTTCATGACCTGCACGTCCGTGCAGAGTTCAGCACGTCCGTGCAGGATATCCTGCACGTCCGTGCCTTATCCTGCACGTCCGTGCAGTTTTCTCAGCCCAAATCAGTTTTAAAACTGATGTACAGAACAAGGCATGCACGTCTGTGCCACATTTGGCACATCCGTGTAGGGATCCCCAGGCTAAGACAGTAGGTTCTGTCTTTCTTCTTTTGGAGGTGCACGCCCGTGCCTACCTCGGCACGTCCGTGCAGGTATGGCTGCACGTCCGTGCCAACCTCAGCACGTCCGTGCTGACCTGTAGCCGTGCCCGACTCTTTTTTTCTCCGTCTTTTTTATTTGGGGGTCTTTATAAATAACCCCTTGAGCTCATTTGTACGGAATCAAAGTTTTTAGTGCTTCCTCTTAGTTTGTAATTGTAGAAACACAAATATTCTCAAATCATTAGTTAGATTATAATCATTAGCTTGGAAATTTCATTCTCAATCATTGTAGAAGACAAGTTCCACCATTGTTATTCAAGTTCAAGCTTCTAGTAATATTTTTTTCACTCTTCTCTTCCATTTTAATTGCTTTCATTGTTAATTTTCTTGCTTAATTCTTGTACGCTTAGATTGTTATTTAGCTTAATCTTTAGTTAATTCTTGTTCATGAGTTACTTGAAACCCTTAATTGGTTTTATCTCCATGGATTGTGAGTAGTCTAATTTTCTAGGGTTTGGGTAAAACCCTCAATGTAGTCATTAATTTCTTGTTGCATGTGTTAATTTGGTAATTATTGGATGTTAATTAGTTGAGCTTAAGTGGTTTAATTTCTTAGTTCTTGTATATGGCCATTGCTAGAACTATTATCTAAGCTTTCTCAACGAAGGATCGAGAGATGAACTTGAGTTAGCTCCCTTATGATTAATTGACTTGAAATGCCACGAGAATAGGAATTTCCAGTCAAGGGAATGTTTATGTCATCGTGATTATGCTTTAACACTTGTTTTATGCTTTATAACCACGAAAGTAGGTTGTATTCATGATTCAAGTAATCCCTGTAGCTTGAGAGAGTAGTTGGGTGCTTTAGATGACTTCCCCTATATTATCCCCTTAATTTACCATTATTTGCTACATGCTATTTGTGATGAAATTGAGTGGTATATCCCGAGCCCTAGAACTCTCTAATTATTGTTGATCACCCCTTAGTGTTAGTTGATTTGAACTAGTACATGTTACATAAAAACCGAACCAATTTCGACTTCATTTAGCTTCTTAAAACGGTAGTATCTCGGTGGTAGATTCAATGCCTCTCTTGGGTTCGACCCTTTCTTACCCTTGCTATTAGCTAGTGAGATCAAGATAGGACTTTATCTTTGGTAGTCTCGACGAAGGCCTATCATGTAGCACCCCCAAATCTCCCTCTACGGAAATACCAGTATAATACGTATAATTATACCGTAGAGATAGACTTGGGCGTATTACCGCCACGAGATTACGCAAGGCTACTCAAAACTTACTAAACAAAACCAATACTTTGCAGCGGAAAACTTCAATATTCTTCTTTTATTAATAATAAACCATAAATAGTAACTATAGTCATGAGTACTCAAAATAAACATAAAGCCCAATATTTCCTAATCTAGGTGAAACCATTCCTGGGACTCCAAATGCTCAATCATTGACTCCACCTGAAATTAGTCAACACTTCTTACCATTACAGTAAACAGGGTGAACCAAAACAAAATAAGAAATACGGGTTAGCAAAATATGCTAAGTACGCTAAGTGCAAGATAATGTAAACTCAATTTATTAGCAAACATGCTTTTGAAATCAATTCCATCCATTCCAATAATTAAACCAATAATTCCAAAACCAATTTCAATAATAATAATCAATAGTCAAATTCAATAAAACCAATTCCTCATTAAAATCCAATTCCAGGCCTTAAAACCAATTCCTCACCCAAGTGTGCACACCCCTAAGCTAGTCTCCTTATGTTACAAGGCTATTCTTGAGGAAAGACCCGGTCATACAAAGTCCAAGACTTTATCAATAAACCAAATCCGCATAGTGGGATTACCAACATACTTAGCTTGTAAGCATTAATTTAATAATAATTCAATGATTCAATAAGTCCTTTTTAAATCCAATAATTCCAACCTTTAAAATAATAGTTCAAACTCCTTTTTATTAAATTCAACATACTTCCAAAAATCAAACCTTTTAAACATGAATAATAATTTAAATTATTTAAAACATAATATAAAATCAATACTCCAATTTATTTAAACATTCTTTTATTTTTATTTTATTTTTTGAAAAAAAAAACATGCTTTTATTTCATAATCATAATTCAATTCAATTTAATTCAATCATCATAAAATCATTCAAACATGCTTAATCAAACCAATTACTTTCAAGGTCTAATCCCCCGTAATTTTGTGAAATTTAAAATTATATTTTAACATATTTATCTGAATATTTAATTATGATTATTTACTTACAAAAATTTATTTTATATAAGAAAATAAATTTAACGTTTATTTATAATAAAAATTATTTTATTAAATTATTTCTCTACCCATATTTTTCAATCATGAATGATTATGCAAGTTCAACCCACTTTGTTTATAATATTGTAGCCTACTTTAGAATAAAGAAACCTTAAACTTTTATTGAAGCCCAACTCTTTAATCCTACTCTCACTTAAACTTGGGAACCAAGCCCATATAAAATCCCAAAAACCCTCACTTCACTCTCATCTCACGTGAATTCATAAGAGCTCCCCTTCCTCACTTCTTGCTTCTCTTTGAAAACAGAAGAACAAAATAAATAAATAATTAAATAAATAAAATCGAGCTGCTGCCTTCACCGCCCAGCCACGCCCTGCACCACCACCGGACACCTACTCGCTGCCAACCACCAGCCACCTCGTGACTGTTGTTCGCCCTTTTCTCTCTCCCTTTCGTTTACTTCTCTTTGATTTTTATTAAATTCTTTAAAGCTTCAATCTTTGATTAAATTTTGTTCTAAATTATTATTATTATTATGGTTTGATTATGTATATGAATTGTAAAAGACTATAAATTTATGAATTATACTATGTTTAATTTAGTGACTAAAATTTCAGATTTATTTAATTAAGAAAATAAGGGTTTCAAACTTAATTTTCATGGTTTTAGGGCTTAAAAACGTGTTAGTCAAGTTATTTAAATATATAGTGATTATATTATGTTAGAAGAAAAGATAAGAAACCAAGGAAAATAGAAGAATTGGATTTGCGTTGGAAAGAATAGGCAGAACTTGCAGAGGTTGTAACTCCTTTGATATAACTCTGAATTGGGTGATTCTTGAGCCTAACCTCAAGGATTTTTTTTAGAGGAACATTTTTTTGTGAAATAGAAAACCCCAAAACTGAACAGAAGTGCCCAAAAATTGGCTCCAAAGATGTACGGGCTGATTTTCTTTAGAAAAGAGGAGAAGAAGAGTAAGAGAAGAAGAGAATTGGTGTGAAAAATGTGAGAGGTATGAATGGGTATTTATAGGCTAGCTCATGCAAGAATTATGGCAAGAGAATTTGGGAAGAATTATGGCAAGTAGGGTTTATGGAATTTCTTGGAGAAGTGAATAAAAGAATTAAGGAAGGTTTTGATATTAAGGTGATTGTCTGTAATTAAATATGGAAGGTACGTTTGTCATGAAAAATAATATGGAAGTTGGAATTACTTGGGGAATAATTAAGAAGAATAAAAGGCAAGAAAATAGATGATAAAATATTAAAAAGATAGAGAAATAGAGTTAAGGAAAATAAGAGATTTTGGGAGATAATTAAAAATACAATTTACCAAAATAATTTCCCCCAAAATAATACAAGAGGGCCGAAAATCTTGAGCTTTCCATAACTCAGATTTTCGGATTCCCTTAATAGTATTTAGGAAGATTTTTGCTCAATTTAAGGAAAATAAATAATTGTGTAAATAATATAGAGTAATTAATTAATTAATTAAATACCAATTATTCACCAATAATTAACTAAGAAAATCAGATTTTCTACACATTAAAAATCCCAATTTCCTAGCTAAATAAATGGGAATTTTCGGCCATTTAAAATAATTAATAAAATATAATTTTGCTTTAATTAAAATATCAGAAATATATAAATAATCCAATTTTTAAAATAAGATAAATGGATACTAAATTTTATCCAAAGTAATAATTAGATTTCAAAATACTTTTGGCGTCAAAATTCAAATATGATTTTGGCTTCAAATAATAAAATTTACTAAAAATACCCTTTTTATAAAACAATTCCTAATCAATTAATTAGAAAATAAGTATGAAAATACGGGGTATTACAAAAGGAAATGGGAGTTGATAATTCACAAACTCTTGTTGTTGAAAATAGAGGAAGAGGCAAGAGAAGGCATCCCAAAGGTCGTGATAACTCAAGGAGTAGGTCCAAATCAATTGATGGAAGAAATGTGACTATATGCAACTCCTGCAAGAAACCTGGTCATATCAAGAAGTATTGTTTCCGTTTGAAAAAGGAACAAAGAAAGAAGAATGATTCACAAGAAGAGAGAGGTGATAAAAAATACTGCAACAACAACTTCTAAGAGTGATGATGAGGTCAGTTTGATTTGTGCAACTAGTGAGTATCATCATGTTGATAGTTCAAACACAAACACTAGTAGAAAAATAGTAATAGGCACCCCCTATATGGCACCGGTTCAGGCCAAACCGGTGGCCAAAACCGATCCAGAAATGGGTGGGATTTTAGAAGAAGAGAAAAGGCACCGGTTTGGCCTGAACCGGTGCCTAAAATTAAAAAAGGCACCGGTTTGAACCGGTGCCAATTGAACCGGACCCAATTCAAAAAAAAAAATCGCGGCTTACTTCTCTTCTCCTTCCTCTCTTTCTCTTTCTTTCCTTCATTCCTTACTGTTTCATTAGAGCTGGGTTTCGAAAACCGGTCGCCTTCAATCCTTCAATCCTTCCTCTCTCTCCCCCCACCACAGCCGTCACCTTCACCGGCGGCCACCAGGGGTTTCGAAAACCGGTCGCCTTCAATCCTTCCTTTCTATGTTTTCCCTTTCTTTCTCTTTCGAAAACCACCTACATAGTTCGAAAAATCCTTCCACCGCCCTGAGGTTGCTCCACCACCTAGCCGCGCCACCCCCCTGAGGCTCCTCCACCACCGAGCCGCGCCACCAGCCTGAGTGTCCTCCTCCATTTGCCGTGAGTGCCAGCTAGCTGTTGCCCTAATTTTCTCCTCCACCACCTAGCTGCGCCACCCCTTTGAGGCTCCTCCACCACCGAGCCGCGCCACCGGAGGGTCACCACCGAGTCTCCTCCTAGCTGCTGCCCTAATTGTCTCAAGGTTTATTTTTAATTTTTTTTTTTTTTACATTATTTTCCAATTATATAATTATATATATTAATTTGTTTTGCATTTTGAACCATTGTTAGTAAATTAAAATTTAGGTTTGAATATAATTTTTCTCAATTTTAGGTTTGAATATAATTGGGAAATTGTGAAAATATTAGAGATTAGTAACCTTGTTACTCAATTAGTTGGATTTTATTATGTTTTAATGGTTAATTTAATGTGTTTTGGTGGATACTTTTGAAATAATTATAGAAAATATATTAACCTTGGTACTTAATTAAATAGGTGAAATTTGGTATTTTACTTTTAATGGTTAATTTGAAGTTGTTTTGATGGATTATTTTGAATAAGTTAGAGATTAGTTAACTTTGTTATTAAATAAGTTGAATTTTGGAATGTTTAAATGGTTAATATTAAGTTGTTTTTATGGGTATATTTGAATTAATTTGAGATTAGTAACCTTGCTTGTTACTAAAGTAGATGAATTTTGGAATGGGTGAATGGTTACTTTTAAGTTGTTTTGATGGGTAATTTTGAAAAAATTAGAGATTAGTAACCTTGTTAGTTTAGCAATTGTTAGTTCAATGAATGATGTGTTTTAGCTTATAAATAAATTAGTGAATTGACATGTTAGTTTAGCAATTGTTAGTTCAATGAATGATGTGTTTTTTTTAACAGATTTGTGAATTGAAGCACGAGTTTAATTAGCTTGAGGACTACATATTGAG
Organism: Chenopodium album; assembly: GCF_948465745.1. NCBI lineage: Eukaryota > Viridiplantae > Streptophyta > Magnoliopsida > Caryophyllales > Amaranthaceae > Chenopodium > Chenopodium album. Next base: position 52,782,232 of record NC_137839.1, read on the forward strand.
CTCAAGTGGGTAGTTGCTATATTGGTATGACTTATAAACTTTACTTAGCTATATTTCTTTCTATTTATCCATTTAATAAAAGTTTATTCATGAAATTGCAACTTGTGTATTGTTTAATTGCAAATAAATACAACAATATATAGAATAATTGAATTGCATCATCATATGCCTAGATACCCGTTCAAGGCTTTCTCATTAGGAGAAAGTCTTGAATAGTCCCCGGTTGGGACTGTTCTTGAATGTGTACTCTCACTTAAGTGGTGAATGTATGTTTTCTTTTCGATTTTAAGGAACATCTTGGCTTACCATTTCCTCACTATGTTCTCTGGGTACATATGTGGGTAATTAATTATCTACATCGTGTACTTGGAGAACTAGGGGGAAATGCTGCCGGATTTTCCTTAAAATTGGAAAGTTGACATACATTCACTAGTGAGAGTAGACATTCAAGGATGGGTTAGGTTGGAGTGATAAGGACCCTTTGGAAACATGCATTTTTTCACTATATGATTGGTATATTCACGTTTTGTACTTGAATTTGATTTACATAAAATATGTAGCACTAACACATTATAATTATATGGTGCTATATATGTTTAGAGACAATTTACTAAATGGAGAAGGATCGTGGTTGGATGTATGGTAGACGCGATACATTGGAATTTTGGAATGGGGTTCAAGAGTTTTGCGAGAGGGCTTTAGCTTATCAACGCACACTGGGAGGCAAAGGCCTTTATTGTCCTTGTGTTGATTGTAATAATGTGAATGTGGTCGATAGTGTTGAAATCATTAGAGATCATGTATTATGTCGTGGGTTTAGGCAATTATACCATGTGTGGATTTGGCACGGAGAAAGTGGAGAGTACAGTGGGGATCTTGATCGGAATGATGTACGTGTTAGAAGCAATGAGATTCATGTGGACGAGGAATACGAGAATGATGAGTATATATTGTTGATAATGGTGAGGATAGAGCCGGTGAAGATCAGGCGGATGAGGTCGAGGATGAACAAGTGGATGAGATGTTGCATGGTGTTGAAGGTGAAGTGTTTGAATTATTATCGGAGGCTTCCAAAAAGCCTTTGTATCCCGGGTGCAAAAAATACTCCAAACTATCGGCCGTGCTAACACTTTTCAATATTAAGTCGAAGCATGGGTGGACGGACATCAGTTTTACTTCTTTGTTGACCGCATTAAGTGATATGTTGCCTAATGGGAATGAAATTCCTAAGTCTTATTATTACGCAAAGAAGCTCATGTGTCCCTTTGGTTTGGAGTATAAGAAGATACATGCATGTCCTAATGACTGTATTTTGTATCGAAATGAGTATGAAAAACTGCAGGAGTGTCCACGATGCAAGCGGTCGCGGTACAAGCGCATGAGTTGCAATCCTGGCACGGAGGGACCTCCTGCTAAGGTGTTGTGGTATCTTCCCATTATTCCAAGGTTTAAGCGTCTGTTCTCAATACCAAAAGACGCTAAAAACTTGAGGTGGCATGTAGAGGGAAGAAAGAAAAACAAAATGCTGAAGCATCCAGCTGACTCTCCACAGTGGAAGAACATTGATTTGAAGTTTGAGGAATTTGGTAATGAAGTCAGAAATTTAAGGCTTGGGTTGTGCACGGACGGGATGAATCCATTTGGCACTCTTAGTACCCAACACAGCACATGGCTGGTACTTTTAGTGATTTTTAATTTGCCTCCTTGGTTGTGCATGAAACGTAAGTATGTAATGCTTTCATTGCTAATAACTGGTCCTAAGAAACCTGGAAACGACATAGATGTTTACCTTGCGCCGCTTATTGACGACTTGAGAAAGATGTGGGACGAAGGGGTTTCCGTTTTCGATGCTCATCAGAACGAGATGTTCACATTGCGTGCAGCCCTTATGTGGACCATGAATGACTTCCCTGCATATGGCAACTTGTGTGGGTACAAGGTCAAAGGGAAAAAAGCATGCCCCATATGTATTGATGACACATCAAGCGTATACCTGACTCATTCTCACAAAGATGTCTACCTACGGACTCGAAGGTTCCTTAGGCGTGATCACCCGTACCGTAGGCAGAAAAAGGCTTTCGATGGAACCGTGGAAAAGGATATTGCGCCTAGACCATTGACTGGTGCTGAGATTAATGCTCGAGTGAAAGGGATACAAACGGTGTTTGGAAAATCAGAAAAAACTGTGGTCTCAGCTGCTCTATTTAAGAAAGAATCAATCTTTTGGAAGCTGCCGTACTGGAGAGAACATGACGTTAGGCATTGTCTTGATGTGATGCATATAGAGAAGAATGTGTGTGATGCTCTTTTGGGGACGCTTACGAATATCCCAGGCAAAACAAAGGACGGAAAGGGTGCACGGTTAGATTTGAAAGAGATGGGGATTCGTCCAGAATTGTGGCCTCAAGAAAAGGTTAGAAAGGGGAAGGAGCCGAAAATAGAAGATGAAAATGTTTCGAAAAAAGGGAAGGAGAAGAGCAAGGGAAAGGGAAAGACCAAAGATGCGTCAAAGAAGAAAGTTAAGGGTAAAGGGAAGGATGAAAAGAATTATTTACCCCCGGCTTGCTATACATTGTCAAGGGTAGAGAAACGTATGTTTTGTGCATGTTTGTACGACATTAAGGTTCCATCAGGGTACTCATCTAACATGAAAAGATTTGTAACCTTAAATGGAGAATTGAAGCTGACAAGTATGAAATCCCATGATTGTCACATTATGATGCAAGTATTCCTACCGATTGCAATCCGTGGTATTCTACCGAAACACGTGAGGGAAGCGATTACAAGCCTTTGTTCGTTTTTCAATACAATTTGTAGCAAAGTTCTTGATCCTTGTACACTAGATGCTTTGCAAGCAGATGTGGTTGTGACTTTGTGCAAATTTGAGATGTATTTCCCACCCTCATTTTTTGACATAATGGTTCATCTGGTTCTTCATTTGGTGCGTGAGATTAAGTTGTGCGGTCCAGTGTTCATGAGGTGGTGCTACCCTTTTGAAAGACACATGGGTACATTACTGTAGACACCTAAAAATGTCTCCCCAAAACCAAACCCGATGATAAATAACCTTTCACCGCCACTGTTGGTCGGGTTTAGTATTTAATCCCGAGAGTGCTTAAAAAGTCGTGTTTTATTAAATCCATATTTTTGAAAGATCCATGGATCAGTCTTGGTGTTTGGTAAAAGCATAGTTTTAATTTTAGCCCAAACTTGTTAATTAATTTTAAGCCCAAACCTTTTTATTTTATTATTTTATTATTTATTTTTGGCCCAAATATTTTATTTATTTTTATTTTATTATTTTAGCCCGAATAATAAAAGTCAGAAAAAAAAGCCCGAAATTATCAATCGGCACTTAAAAAGCCGAAAGAAATTAGGGTTAAAAATGAATTTAGACGGAAAAATGGACTGGAATTGACCGTGTCACGGTACATCCTGACCGTGTCACGGTACATCCTGACCGTGTCACGGGAAATTTTCCCGTTTGACGGTGGGACTTCCCGTGACACGGGAGGTCTGCCGTGACACGGGAAGTTCCGTGTCCTTTCCGCGTAAACCCTTAACGCGTTTTCCGTTCCGTTTTCTAAAAATTTCCCGCGTCACTCTAAAACTGACCGTGTCACGGGAACTTGTACCGTCTGACGGTACAGTCTAACCGTGTCACGGTACAGTCTGACCGTGTCACGGGATACTTTTTTAGGGTTTTTATCATTTTAGGGTTCCGTGTGCTCCCTCAGCACATTTCCCTATAAATACCCCCTCATTCCTGATGAACGGGGCAACGAGAATTCGATTATTCTTATTTTTTCTCTCTTCTATGCTATTAACCTAAACACTAGCCTACCCTTTTCACTTCAAAATTCCTTCTTCAAGCACTCAAAGGAGTCCATATTTTACTCGAGGTTCTGTCCTTAAACCAAGGCGTGAAAGGTAGAATCATTTGAGGGTTTGGCCCCAAAATCAACTTTATTTTATTTAATTTAATCTAGTTATTGTTTTGTTATTTCCTTGAAGTTACTAACTCGTTTATTATTTTGTAGTTGCAAACAAACAGATTCAAAGTAAGGATCATGCTCTTTTTATTATTATTGTTTTTCTAACGATTTTTATGTTGTTGGAATTATGATTAAATTGGTTTTTATGTTCATATTGATTTTATTATATTTATGATCACTATATTGCATGTTAAAGGGAATATGTAATTGAAAATCACGCCTAATAAGATAATTTGGACAACCGGTTTAGGTTCCTTTTAATCTTGTTGTTTAATCAAGTGATCACAATATTTTAGAATTATATGTTGCATAAATATTCAACCAATTTAGCCTAATAATAGTTTGGAGCAAATTGAATATTTTATTGTATGCCTTTGAGATCACAGGAATGCTTTTCAATATAAGAATCGAGTAGAGGCCAATACGGGCGAATGTGACTCCATGACTCACTTCGTACCATCATCCCCGATCCTCCTTTCGTGGTTCCGAACCATATGGAGTTAGTAATCTCATGGATTATGAATGGGGTGTAACCTTCACGGGTCAATCGTTGTTGCCTATCGTTGTCCCTTATCGTGGTTGCCTTTTTATGATCCGTGAACGGTTTACAAGTTCCTTAAAAACTTGTTGGCGGCTCCCTACTTTATTTGTCCCTCATCGTTGTCCCTAATCATAATGTCGATTCCCACTTCCTATGAGTGCCAAGCATATTCACCACATGCTTTTAACGTAGGCGCACTTCGAGCGACGCCTACAATTACAAGATAAAGTACGGAACCGAGCTCACCCTGAAGGAAGTATAATGCAAGGGACAGTGGGTGAGGAGATAGGTAACTTTGTGGTGGACTACATAGCCCTTGCTCAACCTATTGGTCTTCCTACTTCTCGACATGAAGGTAGACTTGATGGTCATGGCACAATTGGGTCGAAACGAATGTCACCAGACCGAGATCAGTTCTTACAAGCACACCTTTATGTGTTGCACCATGTTTCAGATGTGCACCCATATTTAGACGAGCACATGGCTAGTTTGCGTGCCGAATTTCCATACAAAGGTGAAAGGGCACTTATGCAGTTGCATAATAAGAAATTTGTTGATTGGTTTCGTGATCGAGTAATGAGTGGATTGAATGATACTAATGTGACCGATACAGTACGGTGGCTTGCGTACGGTCCTAGGGATGATGTCCGTTCATTTGAGGGATATGACATCAATGGGTACACTTTTTGGACCGAGGCTCGTGATTTGAAATCTTCCTCCACCCAAAACAGTGGTGTATCTCTTGTGGCATCGTCAAGGGAGTTTGCAAGTTCTAAGGATAAATCACCTGTCGATGCAGAGTTGTCATACTATGGTCGAATTCAAGAAATATGGGAGCTTGATTATTGTGACTTCACGGTTGCTCTTTTCAAGTGTAAGTGGGTTGATAATATCAGGCGTAACGTCAAACATGAGGACTTTACTCTTGTAGATCTTGGCCACTTGAATGATACTGCGGAACCATTTATCCTTGCATCTCAAGCTAAGCAAGTGTTCTACGTAACTGACCCAATGGATTCAAAATGGTCTATAGTGCTAGCTGGCAAAAGAAGAATCCTAGACATTGGAGATGTTGAGGATGAGGAAGAATATGATGCGTTTGATGATTCAGCACCTTTCACTGTTCCTAGACCTGTTGTACTAAATGACATAGACAACGAAGCAGGTTATATGCGATCAGACCACAACGAAGGAATTTTAGAATGAGGTAGTTTGATTTAAAGTTAGTAATGGTTTCATTGCAAATATAGTTTAGTTATCATGTATATAGGAGCATAAGTAGGCAAAAATGATATATTTGTAGTTTGAAATTGCCTAAGTGTACTCATTATCATGCATATACAAGGTTATAGGACCATAAGTAGGTGAAATTGGCTTAAATAGCTTCTACTTAACCCAATTCTTTTGTTTTGTGTATGAACTAACATTTATTCATTCTAACAACCTATATTCCATATATTTAACATGTTTGTAGTTTGAAATTGCCTAAGTGTACTCATTATCATGCATATACAAGGTTATAGGACCATAAGTAGGTGAAACTGGCATACATAGCTTCTACTTAACCCAACTCCTTTGTTTTGTGTATGAACTAACATTTATTCATTCTAACAACCTATTTTCCATATGTAGATTGAAATTGGCATTTTGTACTCATTATCATGCATATACAAGGTTATAGGACCATAATAAGTAGGTGAAAATGGCTTAAATAGCTTCTACATAACCATAATAACTATCATGCATATACTTTACTATACACTAATATTGTTTTATGATTGCTTTGAAAGGTGCTTATATCTCATGGCGGACGATCATGATCCTCCTTTGGTAGAGGACATTGACGATGATGAGTATGAGGACAAGTACGAGGATGACGACTCCGATGATAGTGATGTGCCTTATGATGTGAATAAGGAGGATGACTTGGGTGAGCCAGAGGATCAGGCTCAAGATGAGTTCGAGCGTAGGCTTGACGATTATGAAATTTCAGCTGAACGTGCACCGGCCATTGTAAATACAGCACGTGAGATTGTTGGTGAGAACCCGACTCCTGAAAGTCAAGGCCAAGGACAAGATGAAAACAACACAGGTGGTGGAGGGGGGGAAAAGGCACCGGCAGAAAGAAAAACAAGGGGTCCGACCTGAAGCTTTAAGAAACCGGACGGTCCCATGGTCTTGGAGTATGACAACAAAGGCCAACCCGGGCCCAAATTTCGTCGACAATATGCTAATCAAGTTGGCTTATGTTCGCGGAAAATCCCCATTACACTTGTAATGCGGCAAGTACCTCCGGGTTTGATTCAAGCATTTTGGGATGATACAAGGGTAAGTGTGTTTTTGGCACATTTAGACAATTTAAGATACCTTAACCTTATGGTTGTTACTAAATAGAAACTAATAATCGGTTTTAATTTGTGCTTGCAGAGGCTGTTTTCTATTCCTAATGATCCCGAGAAGAGAAGGGTGTTTGAATCTTTATTAGGGGAAAGATTCAGAGGCTTTAAGACCAAGTTAACTAATCGGTGGATCTACAAGAAGAAGAAGGTGCAAACAAAGAAGATGCCAAAGAGGATAACCGTCTCCCGTGGAAAATATGGCCGACCATGTCAAAAGATGATTGGGAAGAGTTCGTTAGAATGAAGAGTCAAAAGAAAGCCATTGTAAGTTGGTGTAAATCTGATCTCAATTGAATAATATCTTGACACTTTTTGTAGTAATGAGACTAACATTTTTTTTTTGTAGGAACTTCGAGAGCAAATTCAAGCGAATGCAGAAAAGAAGGAATACATCCATCGTATGGGTCCTAAGACTTTTGGTGAACAGAGACCTGAGTGGGTCGGTTCGGGTTTATACCCTAAAGCGCTTCTAGTGGCATCGAAGGAACCCTCTAGTTCCACGATCACTACATTGGTGAGTCGTGCCGGTGATTTCTTTTGTTCTCTCCATTCGTTTGATAAGAAAACCGGAAAATGGGTCATCAAGGGTCCGGAAGCCAAAAAACTGGCGGATAAGCTTGTAAGTTACCTATGAATTGTTGAAATTAAGTCACTTTTGCATCTAAATCACTGTACAAACCATTAACTGTTTTACTGACCTCATTTTTCCTTATGCTATAGCTTGAGCACACTCAAGAGATGGTGGAGGGCAAATTTGAACCAAGTGTGGAGAATGACCCTTTCACCATGGCTTTGGGAAGGCCATACCATCCAGGACGAGTAGTAGGTTCGGGAGGGTCATTGCTTGGATGGAATAAGGTGATGGGTCCCAAATACACAAAATCGGGTAGATCTCGAGCCAGTGTTAACTCACCGGGGGAGTTGGATGCCAAGGTGGCATCAATTAAGGAATAAGTACGCAACGAGTTAGTGGTGAATTGAATGCTTGAGCGAAGTTGATGAACTTACCGACTTTGCCGTTCCTCACGAGTACCCCGGTCGACTCATGTTCTGAACTAAAAGGACAAGGAGAAGGTGATAGACATGGAGGAGATGAGATACGTGGTGAAGATGTGACACCTGAGGTAAAATCAATTGGGTTATTAAAAGTTTTAAAATACTGAGTTAATTGAGATTTGAGGTGCAATGATTGATGTACTGTTGCAGGTTCCTACTCCTACACATGCGGACTCGAGGGAGCTTGAAAATCAAACACCGCATGAATTTCCAGAGTTACAGGTGATTTGTAACCCTCTACCTTAATGAATTTCGTTATATTATCTATGATGTTGTAAAAGTCCTATTTAACTATCTTCTTTTTATATATATACTTGTGTAGGAAGACACCCGGTGTGCACTTCTAGCCCCGGGGCATGCAAATAGTACGGCGTTGAGTTTGGTGGCGTATGGTAGTGCCCAACCGACGACGGGTGCTACGGCGGGGCCACATCATTACTCGGTTGGGATCGATTCAGTGGTTGTGGGGTTCGAAGACATCCCACTACTCGTACCGATAGAGGAGGTTGAGATAACAACGCTTTGGCAAGCTGTAGGTAGCTTCGTTGATTGGCCACGTGCATGGGTGAAGTTGATTAATAAGGAGGTAAATTATTTAGTTCTCAATTTTTGTCAGTGTTAAACCGTTAGACACTCTTAAAATAAAACCGTCAAATATTTTTTTTTTTTTTTTTTTTTTTTTTTTTTTTTTTTTTTTTTTTTTTTTTTACAATATGCAAGGTCCGCCAAGTTGATTTTGAGCCGAAATGGCTACTCAGTTGCCTATTTTCTTCATTTCTCAACTAATAAACTTATACATTCTCAAACCATATCATAATCACATATTTATAAGTGTTTGTCATTTGAAATTACATAAAAAACGCCAAGTTCTAAGTTTTTGGGTCCAATTCATCATAATAAAGCCATTTTGAGCCGAAATGGCTACTCACTTGCCTATTTTCTTCATTTCTCAACTTATAAAATCCTTGCATCTCAAAACAACTCATAATCACATATTTATAAGTGTTTGTCATTTGAAATTACATAAAAATCACCAAGTCCTAAGTTTTTGGGTCCAATTCATCATAATAAAGCCATTTTGAGCCGAAATGGCTACTCACTTGCCTATTTTCTTCATTTCTCAACTAATAAACTTATACATTCTCAAACCATATCATAATTACATATGTATAAGTGATTGTGAGTTGAAATTGCATAAAAGAAGCAAAGTTCTAATTTTTTTGGCGCATTTCATCAAAATAAAGCCAATTCGAGCCGAAATGGCTACTTACTTGCCTATTTTCTTCATTTCTCAACTTATAAACTCCTTGCATCTCAAAACAACTCATAATTACATATTTATAAGTGTTTGTCATTTGAAATTACATAAAAATCGCCAAGTTCAAATTTTTTTTTTTTTTTAAATATGCAACTTTCGCCGCACCGGGACACCCGAGGGAGCCGCCCCCGCTGCCGGAACAGCGAAGGAAGCCCGCGCCAAGGCCACAGCAGCCCCGACAGGTGGCTGCCAAAGCTGTAGCAGCCACGGCAGGTGGCTGCCAGTCTGCTGCAGCCTTGGCAGCAGCCTGCCTGGGTTGCTGCTGCCTCGACAAGTGGCTGCCGAGGCTGCAGCAGCCACAGCAGCCGCCTGTTGAGGATGCAGCAGCCCAGGCAGGCTGCTGCCAAGGCTGCAGCAGACTGGCAGCCACCTGACGTGGCTGTTACAGCCTTGGCAGCCACCTGTCGGGGCTGTTACAGCCTTGGCAGCCACCTGTCGGGGCTGTTGTGGCCTCGGCGCGGGCTGCCTTCGCTGTTACGGCAGCGGGGGAGGCTCCCTTGGGTGTCCCGGTGCGGCGGAAGTTGCATATTTTTAAAAAAAAAAAAAATTAAGCAATTTTCATCATTTCATCAAAATCAAGGTCATTTGATCCGAAATGGCTACTCACTTGCCTATTTTCTTCATTTCTCAACTAATAAACTTATACATTCTCAAACCATATCATAATTACATATGTAAAAGTGATTGTGAGTTGAAATTGCATAAAAGAAGCAAAGTTCTAATTTTTTTAGCGCATTTCATCAAAATAAAGCCAATTCGAGCCGAAATGACTACTTACTTGCCTATTTTCTTCATTTCTCAACTTATAAAATCCTTGCATCTCAAAACAACTCATAATCACATATTTATAAGTGTTTGTCATTTGAAATTACATAAAAATCGCCAAGTTCTAAGTTTTTGGGTCCAATTCATCATAATAAAGCCATTTTGAGCCGAAATGGCTACTCACTTGCCTATTTTCTTCATTTCTCAACTTATAAAATCCTTGCATCTCAAAACAACTCATAATCACATATTTATAAGTGTTTGTCATTTGAAATTACATAAAAATCGCCAAGTTCTAAGTTTTTGGGTCCAATTCATCATAATAAAGCCATTTTGAGCCGAAATAGCTACTCACTTGCCTATTTTCTTCATTTCTCAACTAATAACTTATACATTCTCAAACCATATCATAATTACATATGTATAAGTGATTGTGAGTTGAAATTTCATAAAAGAAGCAAAGTTCTAATTTTTTTGCCACATTTCATCAAAATTAAGCCACTTCGAGCCGAAATGGCTACTTACTTGCTTATTTTCTTCATTTCTCAACTTATAAACTCCTTGCATCTCAAAAAAACTCATAATCACATATTTATAAGTGTTTGTCATTTGAAATTACATTAAAATCGCTAAGTTCTAAGGTTTTGGGTCCAATTCATCAAAATCAAGGTCATTTGAGCCGAAATGGCTACTCACTTGCCTATTTTCTTCATTTCTCAACTAATAAACTTATATATTCTCAAACCATATCATAATTACATATGTATAAGTGATTGTGAGTTGAAATTGCATAAAAGAAGCAAAGTTCTAATTTTTTTGCCACATTTCATCAAAATAAAGCCACTTCGAGCCGAAATGGCTACTCACTTGCCTATTTTCTTCATTTCTCAACTTATAAACTCCTTGAATCTCAAAACAACTCATAATCACATATTTATAAGTGTTTTTCATTTGAAATTACATAAAAATCGCCAAGTTCTAAGTTTTTGGGTCCAATTCATCATAATAAAGCCATTTTGAGCCGAAATGGCTACTCACTTGCCTATTTTCTTCATTTCTCAACTAATAAACTTATAAATTCTCAAACCATATCATAATTACATATGTATAAGTGATTGTGAGTTGAAATTGCATAAAAGAAGCAAAGTTCTAATTTTTTTTGCCACATTTCATCAAAATTAAGCCACTTCGAGCCGAAATGGCTACTTACTTGCTTATTTTCTTCATTTCTCAACTTATAAACTCCTTGCATCTCAAAACAACTCATAATCACATATTTATAAGTGTTTTTCATTTGAAATTACATTAAAATCGCTAAGTTCTAAGGTTTTGGGTCCAATTCATCAAAATCAAGGTCATTTGAGCCGAAATGGCTACTCACTTGCCTATTTTCTTCATTTCTCAACTAATAAACTTATACATTCTCAAACCATATCATAATTACATATGTATAAGTGATTGTGAGTTGATACTTATTATTTCTCAAACTATTTCAGATTTCAAATGGAAGCAAAACTTCAAAGAGAAAGAGGGTGGAGAAGCCTAAAAGAATTGATCAACCTAAGAAGAAGCTAAGTGAACAACGGTCCAAGAGTGAACAAGCGTCAAAGTTGCACTCTTCGAAAGGTTCACCCATGCCACCTACTCCACTTGTTGAAGACATTGTTCTTCAATCGCTCTCTGCTGACATGACCTTTCTTCACAACCGTGCTTGTCATTTGGTCGATCCCATGGAAGTTGCACTTCCTAAGGCAATGTTCCACTATGATGAGGATGCAATTTCATGGATCAGCAAAGAAGATGTGAAGGAATTTCTACGTGGTGCAAAGCTTAACATTTCCCTCATTCAAACATTCATGAGGTACTTCAATGCCCACATAATCTATATTTTTTTCAAGTTATTCAAATTGATGGTGATTATCCTACATCTGATAAATTATTCAATGTTCATGCACGCAGAGCACTACAGGAGCACTTAACTGACACTGATTCTCCTTGTAAAGTTGGGTGGTTATTCCCCGAGCAGTTATCCACTACTAGAATCATAGGCAACCCCCATGACGTGTTGTACTATGTTGAACAGAGTATAAGGGAATCAGCGCGTGCGGGAGACAAGTTCATATTCGCCCCATGTTATAGAGAGTAAGTCTAACCATGTCAAATTCAATCGATTTGGCCTCATTATATGTTGACTCCTAAATATTAATTATCTTGTCTATTGTGAACTTATGTAGGGAGCATTGGAGCCTCATGGTGATTTGTAATTCCACTAACACAATTTATCACCTTGATTCAGCTCGATCATCGGAGAAGTGGCTCGTGAAGTCTATATTGCAAAAGTAAATATATATAGCAACCTAGTGATGATTATTGCTAATAATAACTAATTTAGTAATCATACGACTAATCAAATTTGAATGTACTTTTTTTTACTACAGTGTTATGAAGAAGCTACATTGTCGTGCTCCAAAGGGTCCAACATGGAAGACACCGTTGGTAATTTACATGATATTGTGATTATCTTGAAAATCTATGTTAGTAAATATTTGCTCATTTCCTTTGCATGTTTCACTGATGTGATTTGTTTGTCATATGCTAGTGCGCACAACAAGAGAATGAACTTGATTGTGCTTTGTATGTGATGAGATTCATGCTTGACATTGTGACTCATTGTACGGACACTCAACAGCTTGATGAGGTAAGTCCTAAAACTTATTGAAATGCTATATTGATGTGATTTCTAGCCTTAGACACCTAATATTATCCAACAATGACATGTTATGAGAAACAAAAAGGCTATTTCACAAGAAAGGTAGAAAATGGGCTGAATAGAAGTCATATGGGCCATATTAGGGCCATTTTGTGTTAATATGCTCTTTTGATGTGATTTCTTTCCTTATACACCTATAACTAGATAATATTGACATGTTATGAGATAAATAAAGTTCATTTAATAAGAAATGTAGTAAATGAGCAAAGTAAAGTCATATAGGCCATATTCGGGCCATTTTGAGTAAAAAGCGTCATAAACCTTAATAAAATGCTCTCCTATACAATTTTAGGGCTTACACACATACAACTACCCAACATTGACATGTTATGAGAAAGAAATAGTTCATTTGATAAGTAATGTAGAAAATGGGCTACATAGAAGTCATATAAGCCCTATTTGGGCCATGTTGAGTAAAATGCGTTGTTAAACTTATTGAAATGCTATATTGATGTGATTTCTAGCCTTAGACACCTAATATTATCCAAAAATGACATGTTATGAGAAACAAAAGGCTATTTCACAAGAAAGGTAGAAAATGGGCTGAATAGAAGTCATATGGGCCATATTAGGGCCATTTTGTGTTAATATGCTCTTTTGATGTGATTTCTTTCCTTATACACCTATAACTAGATAATATTGACATTTTATGAGATAAATAAAGTTCATTTAATAAGAAATGTAGTAAATGGGAAAAGTAAAGTCATATAGGCCATATTCGGGCCATTTTGAGTAAAAAGCGTCATAAACCTTAATAAAATGCTCTCCTATACAATTTTAGGGCTTACACACATACAACTACCCAACATTGACATGTTATGAGAAAGAAATAGTTCATTTGATAAGTAATGTAGAAAATGGGCTACATAGAAGTCATATAAGCCCTATTTGGGCCATGTTGAGTAAAATGCGTTGTTAAACTTATTGAAATGCTATATTGATGTGATTTCTAGCCTTAGACACCTAATATTACCCAACAATGACATGGTATGAGAAACAAAAAGGCTATTTCACAAGAAAGGTAGAAAATGGGCTGAATAGAAGTCATATGGGCCATATTAGGGCCATTTTGTGTTAATATGCTCTTTTGATGTGATTTCTTTCCTTATACACCTATAACTAGATAATATTGACATGTTATGAGATAAATAAAGTTCATTTAATAAGAAATGTAGTAAATGGGCAAAGTAAAGTCATATAGGCCATATTCGGGCCATTTTGAGTAAAAAGCGTCATAAACCTTAATAAAATGCTCTCCTATACAATTTTAGGGCTTACACACATACAACTACCCAATATTGACATGTTATGAGAAAGAAATAGTTCATTTGATAAGTAATGTAGGAAATGGGCTATATAGAAGTCATATAGGTAATATTTGATAAAATACATATTGTTTTGCCTAATTAATTATTTTTAAAATAATGTTTTTGTATTTCAAGTTTTGCAAGGTCCAAAAGGATGGTCCGTTGACAATCAAGGAGCTTAATGAAGTTCGTGACATGTTGGCGTCTTTTATCACCTTCAACATGTAAATGGCATTGTAATTGTAAATTATTTATGTTAACTTTTGAACTATATAACTTATTATTCATTATATATGTACTTACTATTATTTGTATATGTAAGCAACTTTTTTTTTTGTATTGCGTTTGGGAATATTTATATCTATATATATAATTGAAATTCTTGTTTTTAATATTATTTTTATTGTATCTTATTGTAATAATTAATAATATTATTATTAGTTATTATAATAATAATATTATTAATTATTATATTTAATATAATTGCTGGAATTACAGGTTATTATTATTGCTGGAAACAGGTTTTTTTTTTTAAAATATTATTGCACAAAAATTGGAAAAAAAAATAATAAAAAATAAAAAATTTGGTGAATAGGCACCGGTTAGGCAGCAACCGGTGCCTAAAGTATCTACCACCAATAAAAAAATTGGCGGGAGAGTAGTATTAGGCACCGGTTAACCAGTGCCTAAGTGGGCATATAGCACCGGTTAACCGGTGCCTATTATACCCTATGGCACCGGTTTTGAACCGGTGCCAAAAGCTTGGTTTTTGGCACCCCTCACATAGGCAGCGGTTCAAACCGGTGCCTTAGACCGGGTTTGAACCGCTGCCAAATGACTTTTTTCACCTAGTGAAAGTGGCTCGTAGATACAGGGGCTTCATACTATTGTGTTCCTAAGAGAGGCTATTTCATAAACTACACGTCTGGTGACTTTGGTAGTGTGAAGATGGGAAATCAGAGCTCAGCAAGCATTATTGGGTTAGGTGATATTCGTGTGAAGACAAGTGTTGGGTGCGTGCTTACATTGAAGTATGTGCGTCATATTCCTGATCTACGCCTTAATTTGCTATCTGCTAATGTTCTTGATTTACAGGAATTCTTGTTGGGTTTCGTGATGTCCAACACCACGAGGAAGCAAAACCCGACCCCAAGACCCGCACATAAATAAATGCAACTAAACATAAGCATATTAATTAACATAATTAATAACACGATTAACAAAGAGAGAGAAAGACAATCTTACCCATGTAGCGTGCTTCGCTCACTCGAGCTCTTACTTGAACAAACACGGACTCAAAAAAGGAAAGAGCCCAAAATGTGACCCCTCCAACGGAGTCCACCTGCGCGCCCAAACTTGGTCGGAATCACCGGCTAGGGTGATTCCAATACTACTAAGCAAGAGGATCTCCTTATAAGGTTTTCTCAAATATGAGATGCCTTTTATATAGTTCTTTCTCTTACAAGGAATTCTGTTTGAGTGGTCTTTGAGTATAATTCAACCATTTTGACCGAATTTGTTGCCGCTGATTCTTTATTAGCAGTTGCCTCTCTGATGTTTAGACCTTATAAAGATTTTTTAATTATATTTTCCCATGATTTATGCTTGAATTAGCTAGATAATTGCCTAAGATTCTCGGATTTTTCAAAAAAAAAAATTGCCCAAAAAATTGATTTAGGGCTTTCTTGTATGACGTATAATTGTTGAAATTAATTGTCCCATGTGAATGTATGTTGAATTGTGTGCGTTTTGATAACAAATGCATGTATTTTGGTTGAGAATTGAGCATGTTATGTTTTACCCATGAGATTTGTACGAGACCTTCAACGGTGGTTCAACCATTGTTGACCTTTTAATTATTTTATATAATAAATTTTATTGTCTAGATTATATAATCTATAATAAGTTGAATGATATCATCTATAAGTTGGATGATATCATCCATTATCTAGATGATATCATGTATTATTTTCATTATATCCTCAAAATAATCGATGATCCATTGCCTAGATGATATCATTTATAGATTGGATTATATATATTCTCTATTGGTTATATGATATCATTTGTAGGCTGGATGATGTATTCTATTAGTATGTTGGATGATACCCTCTATTGGTTATATGATATTATCTATTGTATCTTGGATAATTCTCTATTGATTCTATTATAAGAAGTATATGATATCATTTGTTTGTTCAATGATATCATATGTTTGTTTAATAATATCCTCTATTGGTTCTATGATATATTGATATACTCTATTGGTTATATGATATTTACAAATTGAGATTGTTGTTTTAAGGCTTGACTCACCAAACTATTGGTGAGGCTTCAATACCTTCTCTTGGTTCATATACATCACAAGTTTATGAAAACAAATACTATGGTTAACATTTGTCCACAAGGGTTTTAGAAATTTTTTATTTTTAATTAAACTAAGTGTTAAGTTAGGAATTAAATAGTGAAAAGTTCATCCATAATATAACTTATATATAAAGCTAAACTTTTAGTCGGGTCACGAGACAACGACACTTGGCATTCCAACCTTTCGCCATGTGTAGCGCCACATTAAATAGATTTAAATAGGCTTCATAAAATTAAAAAAAATAAAGTTAGTTTAGAATTCTATTTGGATAAAATTTTAGGATTTTTTTTTTTTTTTTTTGAAACTAGGATAAAATTGTTAGTTTGGAGTTTTATTTTCGATAAAATACCAATATTTCTGAGGTACAAATTGAATTATAATTTTTTTTAAAAAAATATTAGATTATAATTCTAAAAAATTATCAATTAAATCTAATATATATATATAAAGGGGAGTTTTTTCCCGATTTTTTAGAGAGCCACGTAGGATCTAATTTTCTCAGCGCGCCATGTAGGATTATAAATCTTAGTAGTAGCCAATTAAATAAGAGATTATTAATTTATTTTAGAATTAAATAATTTAAATGCCATGTAAGCAAAATTGGCGAATGAGATTTTTAAGTTTAAATTAATTAAATATTATATATTATCTTTTAATATTAGGAATTTTATCTAAATATATAACAAATTTTAGGCTCATAAATACAGAAAAAACATTATTTTAAAAAAATCAAACAAACCGTGCATCGCACGGGCTTCATCTAGTTTATATTTATATCACAATTATTTTGGGAGCATTGAAAGAAGTTCAAAAAGTACAACATTCATTTATAATATATCCTAATCGATTTAAATACAAAACTTCACAATCTAATATGATTTTATTACTTTATGTAGAACTATCAATCAGGTCGAATCACGAGTCATTTTGGGTCGAGTCACTTCAGGCTACAAATCAAAAAATGTTCATACTAGCACAAAGTTTTAGGTTCGAGTCAACTGAACTAGCTTAGAAAATTTTTTTGACTTGTTTTATTTCTGGGTTAATTTTTAAAACTTTCTAATAATTCAAACTTATTTTGCTATTTTTTAAAAAATTTAAATCAAGCATTTTTACCAATGTTATTATTAGTCATTATGCCTATTGCATAATTTAAAATCGTCACAAAATCACATCAATTCCTAACTAATTTTGTATCAATGATAAATTTTAAAACTTGGTATATAGATAAAAAGTTTATGTTATAGAATTATTAACAACCCGGACGTCATACAGGGCACCAAACTAGAAAAGGTCCCTATTTAAATCCCCATATAAAGGATAAAAGTCAAACTCCCGAAAAAAAAAAAAAAGCCAAACAAAACGATTTAAGTGTCAATAAAAAGTCATACGACATTAGATATTTAAAGCGGATTAAATGAGATGTTTCTTTAAAAAAAAAAAAAAAAAAAAAAGAAAAAAGGTATAGGTCGTTGTTGGCTCCCCACAAGCATCTTATGATATATGATCGATTTATGTTTACGTATCCAACTAATTCATAAATAAAATCATTAAAGTCATTACTAAAAATCAATAAAGACTTTCAGATACGCCAACAAAATTTAAAGTATAGTAACAACGGACAATGAGGGTTGGATCTTGGATGGACAAGCAACATTGTGGATGGACAAGCAACATTGAGAGTTCCTTGAGATGTTGGGGAAGAGCAGTCTTTTAGACCATAAGCTACATACAGAGGTACGCTGTAACCAGGGTTGCGAGAGGGACTGATATATTATCATCAATTTGCTCTGTTGTTGGAAGCGATTCAACAACTGTTGCTACGAAAGAAACTACTGCAACCCTTTGGGCTGTGAGATTCCAATCAAACTGGAAGTAACCCAGAACTGAAAAGTAGTAAAGCATCCTGAGGCATCAACAACAGATAGCTATGCATCAAATCACTGGGGTCAAATACAAACTCACTCTAGCACATTAATTTGAATCGTCAAGAAAGAAAGAGCAATTTTACCCCATAGATATCAAGAAACCAAAGGTAAACATTGAAATACTACCGGCCCAACTCTTTGTCTGGTTATAAGGTAACTTCACATAACCGAATTTTCTTCCCATGATATCAGCAATTCCTGTGGCTCCCATAGTTAATAGAGAAACTTTTGCAGGGAATAAAAAAAGAAGCTGGAAGGTAAACTAAGTCAAACAAAGTATCAGCTTATTTGTAAGGAAATTTGAGGACTATACCATCACCACCAGACATCATTGCCAATAACAACAGGCCAACTGGAGAATCACGCCAGAAGAAAATGGAAGATAAAGCTAGAATCAGAACATAGTATAATGGACCTCGTAGTAATTCCCTGCAATTTCGAGAAATAGCAAAATGTCACAGATACGTAATAGAGTCATCAAAAAAAATTTCTAAAGGATTTGAGAAACTTACTCAGGTTTGCCTTCTCGAGTAACAGATTTGATGAGGCCTTCATCTGTTGCAAGTGAGAGTCCATTGACCACAAGTCTCAAACCATTTATAAATGGAGCAAGAGACGCAAAATACCGAGCTTCTGGTGAGGCGCTATTCTAGATTCACATTGATGAGTTTAAAGTTTTTTTTTTTTAGAAAAAAAAAAAAAAAAGAAACCTCAATTTTCTAGATAAAGATGAAGAAGAAGTACCTGAAAAGAGGCCAGGCAGCCACAAAAAGCAACCCAGAAATTATATGCACAAGCTTTCTGCTCAAATTCTGCTCCATAGACAAGGAACTAAATTAAGAATCAATTGCCTTTGTGTTTTTTGACTTTTTTCCAATTAAAATTAGCAAATCAATGTACCACCTACTCATTGTATGCACAGGACAAGTTCGCCATCAAATACCTAACTAAAGACCCTAGGCAGGTGCAAGAGGCATGCTTCCCACAAACAAAACACAATTAAAGCTCAGCTTTAGGTTAAAGGACTTACAAGGCAACACACAAGACTTCCAATTAATTGCACGTTAATAGATAATTTTGGCCATACCATGTTCCAGAAAGACAAGAATACCAACAGCCAAAGGGATGTCAAAGCTATTAAGTTAACACATTGATAACTTCAAGCTTGTTTGCAGTTTACATCAACAAATTGACCAAATTATCATCAATCTTGTCTTGTGGGGCTATGAGAGAATGACAGACACAAAGGAAGAAAGATGAAATAATAGAGGCCAGGGTGAGATGGAATTGAATACCTTGTAATTCTAGAGGAAAATTAATGGCACTTAAATCATCTGAACCATATAATAAGTCTATAACACATCCATGATCTACATTGACAAGTATCTTTGATATAGGTACTAGAAATTAAGAACCATCAATGTTTCTTGGACCTACAGAATTTCGCCTCTCCTACACAGTTTCTGTACCATGGAGTAGGAATCTTGAGACGAACAACAAAATAAAGGTATCAATAGAATAGGGTTTTGAATAACCTGTAGCGAGACTATAGTTAATAAGACACAAATGTTGTTATTTTTGTAAACGTCGGTTATTATCACATTCATCCAAGACACATAAGTTTGCTGTTTTATTTTCCCCATATCTTTCGAAATCCATCAAGCTGCAAAACCATCCTAAATTAAGAAAGAACTAACCACTTATTCCTGGAGTATCCACAATCACATAGTTATTAAGAAAATTTTCACTTTAGCTAATGGCTAGCCTGCAAATCTTGTAAAATTGTAATAGCCGCAGTGCCTTACACTATGCACAAGGGCAAAGAACCAAAATGGTTTTATCAGAACATTTTCCTTTAATGGAACTTCTGAAAAGTAAAAAAATCTAGTATACTAGTATCTTTGAAAGGACTGCAATACTGCAAGAACAATCAATGGAACTTTACCCTTTAGTAAATCGATATTCCAAAAGATTTTAACAAAAAAGTTTCAGCATGAATTTATAAGGATACTTGTCAAGGAAATTTTCTCCAATACATTACAATTATGCCAACATACACATTCTTTGGACGCCTTATATTTGAAGAAGGCGTGCCTATTGTAGGCTAGGAAGTCATAGTTGTATGATCACAGATTCACAGGCAGTTGTTTCCATTAGACCCTTGATCCAAATGTAATATTATTACCCAAAGATAACCTAACACTAATGAAAAAACTATACAAATTCCTTTTTTTTTTTTTTTTTCTTGTATGTAACCAAAGCAAAATGGAAAACTACTACTACTTTGTAAAATTTATCACTTCTCAAGATCTTTGCTCTGCTCATTAATCAACCAAAGAGAATCACATAATTAACACCCACTAAATATAAAATCATAATTATTTAAAAAAAAAAAAAAGTTCCTAAGTTTGAATGTTCTGCACGTCTCTGATTTCTGAGCCAAAATAACATACAACCCTCATTACAGAAGAATCCAAGCCAAAACCCCAATTTAAAATTGCAAAATTTGAAGAGCAATTAACTTAAAATTAAGATTTAAAAAAAAAACTTCTAAATAAACCTGAGAGATGATTTTGCGGTGAGTGAGATTATCAAAGACAGAAACAAGAGAGTAACCACCAGTGATTAAAAAAACAGTTGCGCCAACATCCTGGAAAAGCGCAGCATCAGAAGAGAGTAATGCGCGCCTGGAAACTACTGTGGATGCTGCTGAATTATGCTTGAGTGTAGTTTTAGAGAAGGGGTAATGATGACGATGGAAATGGAAGAATGTGAGGTTAGAGTAGGAAGGACACGGTTGAGCCGTGCCGAAAGACCGTGAACAATGGTGGAGGGTGTTTAATTTCAGATGTATCGCCATTGTTGCGCCTGGAGGCTGGAGTAGTAATGGAGGTCTTTGCTGTTCTTCCCAATAATTGAATTGCGTCTTATGTTTGATTAATTATGTAGCAATAAGGGATTAAGGGGTAATGAACTAATGACCACATAATTTTAATTTGGTTAATGGCACTACGTAAGTTGTAACGGTCATTTGTACGAACTATGGAGTAATTTATATGGAGTACTCCTTCAGTCCTCCGTCTTTTTTTTTTTTTTTTTTTTTTTTTTGGAAAAAAGTCCTAAAAGGACACTAAATTTCATTAATGTAAGTCATACGTCATCTACAATTGACAATGAACGATAATGAAAACGAATTTAACAAAATCAAACAAGAATTAATCGGGGAAGGGCTAAGAATCCAAATACATAAATATAACAATTCGACATATTCTCGATTCGTTGTCTCATACAACTTTTTGAGTGGATCCGTCGTCGCTTCGCAATTTTGTGAGAAAGTAAATTCTTGTGTTGATTCCGTAACCCGAATCCGAGCCACAATCAATAGTAGCCCCGCACAACTGGAGACCAAATTAAGCACAAATAAAACCTTGTCTTTCGAAGGAGTACGAAAAACCTTGTCTTTCGAAGGAGATCGAAAAAACATTGTCTTTCGAAGGAGATAAACCCTTTCTTTCGAAGGAGACATTATTGTGACCTAAAACAAATTAAAAAGCTTAAAAGAAAATAAAGATTGGGGCTTTCCACCGGTGAAATTCGATGGAAGCCCCTTAAAATTAACAATGGAGACTAGGTTTAGGAGAGAGAGAAGAGAGAAAAGGAGGCTAGGGTTTTTTTTCCGTGGAGTATTAACTTGTTACCCTCCGTCCCTTTATTAGAAGCCTATATTTTTTTTATTATTTGAATAATAATATTAGAAATACCCTTTAAACAAAAAGACGAAACAATTGTACAAATCTTGACAAACACTACCCATAATTGGTGAGCAAGATCAAATTCGGGTTGAATTTGTTAAAAGGAGTAGTGGAGTACTGTGTTTAAAGTCAGATTTCGAGGGTTTTTTCTTTTTTAAAAAATATTTTTTAAAAGGAAATTAGAGAAATTATAGACGGTACTTTCTTCGTATTTTATTAAGTGTTACAGTTTGACCGACACATAATTTTAGGCAATTTAATTGACATAAATAAAACATGAGGGCCTTGTTTGGGAGAAAGCTAAAAGCTGAAAGCTGAAACTGATTGAGTTAGCTGATTTTGACTAGTTGATTTTATTAACTGATTTGACTAACTTATTGTATTAGCTGATTAAATAAAAATGTTTGGTAAATAGCTGATAGCTTAAAGGTGATTGAGTATGTGAAATGATCAATAAGCTAATTGTGGGGTAGGTAGTTTAGATATGATTTTAAATTAAATGAGTTTATAAGTGTCATTTCACAATAATTAATAAATAAACTAAAGAGCTTATTTAATGGAATAAGCTCTTTCAATAAGCTTACTACCAAACACTTGTATTAGCTTGTTTGACTAGTCAATCAGCTAAAGTTAGTCAAATAAGCTAATATACCCCCAATAAGCTTACTACCAAACAGGATCGAGGTAAGTGGGGTAGTTGGATTATTAAAAAAATCAATAACTATATACTCCCTCCGTTTTTTTATTTGCATCATTTTCCTTTATTGGGTGTTTTTTCTAATGCATCACTTTTTTTTTTTTTTTTATTACCTTATACTCTATTTTATCATTTCCCTCTCTTATATGGTTCCCACTAAAATAATAAAAAATATATATCCTCTCTCACATACTTTCTCTTTTATGGTCATCATCTTACATTTACTATAATAATTCATTTACCCACTCACAATATTATATTACTCTCCTAAAACTTTGTGCAATCCAAAGTGATGAAAAAAAAAAAAAAAAAAAAAAAAAAAAAAAAAAGAGCATTAAAATACATGAAAAAACAAAATTTTATATGGGGAAACTAATTTTGCACAAATATTATTGTAAATTGGTGGGTATTTTAATGCAAATGAGTCAATCATTTTGGGACTAAAATTAGGTCAAAAGGGTAGAAGTGTTGGGGACAGATGAAACAGTAAAAGTAAGATAATGACCATGAAAGAGAATGTATGTGAGAGAAGATTAATAATTATATTATTTAATTGGGGACCATGAGAGAGAGAAATGATAAAATAATTTGAATGGGGTTTAAAGTATAAGAGAAAATGATAAAATATAGTTTTTCGTATAGAGTTACCAAATATAGAAGTGATGCATTTAAAAAAAAACACCCATAAAAAAAAGTGATGCAAATAAAAAAAAAAAAATACAGGGGAGTATCTTTCTAAAATTAAACATATTGGCAACTATATATTTAAGCAAAAAAAAAAAGTATAAAGATAACATTTTTTAACATAATTTGATTTGGACGTGTTTTTAAGAAAAGACATAATAAGTACTCCGTACTACATATGTTTATTACAACAAGTTTAAATGTTTTTTTTTCTTGATTTATTTTAATTATATAATAGAAGCTACTACAAGAATTAAATGCGAATATCAAATCAACAAATGATACTATTAATTGTTATTTTCATTCTTGTACAATTTATGATTAGAATTTCAATCAATAATTAATACTCTATGAACACTTCAAAAATACTTGCCATGTTGATTATTCTTATTGTGATATTTTTCTGTCATTTTTGTAGTTTTTCAGCATTCAATTGGTAGGAATATAACATACTAAAGTCAAATTTTTTTTTTTAATATTATGTTAATTTTAAAATTAGTTATTGAAATTTACCGTAAATAGCACAGGTTCTAACCTAGTTATAAAAGAAAGATAATAGGGTTAATAGTTTATTAAAAAGTAATGAATGTGAGAGGAAAAATATAATAATAATAAAAGAAAAAGTAGTATTACATAGTTGATTTAGATGGGGACCATGAAACGAGAGAGATGTAACATTTAACCGTAGTTTTTTGAAAAAAAAAAAAGGGAAAGCATAACACTTATTAAAACACGGAGGGAGTCATGGATTTAACAAGTGGGTTTTAATTTGATTTCAGTATTAGGACTAGATATTGATATTGGGGTGCTCATCGAATGAGTCCATCATTCAAGAGTCAGTACTTTACTAGACTCGAAAACTTTTTACACATGCTCAACTTGTGCTCGTCACTTACTAAAAGTTAATAATAGCTTGCTCGACTTGTGCTCATTAAAAGTTTCAAGAGGAATCGATTAGCTCGATCTTCTCATTAAAATTTAGGTTCTTCTAGCTATCATGGACATTATTATTAGAAAATTACTCAACAATTTTTTTTATAAGAAAATTACTCAACAATATTATTAGAAAATTTTTTTAATAACGTTGTTTTGAAAAAATAATATATTAATAAAATGTGTTATCAAATTGCTCACGAGCATATCAATTTGAGCTAAAGCTTGTTCAATTCATGATTATCATTGTTTCAAATCTAGCCGAGTTGAGTCAAATAATCGAATAAAGTCAAGTTTGATTTGCTCGCGACTACTTAACTCGATAAGATTATTAAACCCTACAGCTTCCAGATGCGAAACACTTACGAACAAGTCCTCAACTATTATCAAGCGTTTCCTAAAATTTAGGCCAACGTATAGTATCCTCTTAACATTTTGGAATTTTGGAATGCCCTGCGTCCCTGGCCCTACCTACAACATACAAAGTACATGTACGGGAGCAGCTGAGCTGCAGAGCACAATATTGTATCGCTTCCAAACATACTAAACTCAGCATTGATAGCTGTAGATATAGTCAAAGCAGGTAATGTGTCGGATTTTGTTTAATTAGCAAAAATTGATACAAGTAGGGTAAAAACATATATAGTCACACCAATTACACAAAGCAAAGAAAAGGTCAGGGGCATTCATATAGATATGCTCCCATTCAACTAAACGACTATCCTTAACTTATCAGAACAGACAAAAGATAATACTCTATACACCATTCTCTGCTGCTCTTTTCGGGATAAGTTTTTCTATGATGCTCTTTAGTGCAGGAGCACTTGCAGTGCATTTCTGATCTTCAAAACAGGATTTGCCTTCTTCAGCTGCCTTGCATAATTGGGGATCCAATGGCACTTTACCTAGAAAAGGGACCCCCATTTCTTGACACATCTTCATGGCACCACCACCACTACTGTCAAAAACTTCGCTATATGCCATAAAATTCAGTAACTCGGGTGCTCTCTCTTTCATGTATTGCAAAGCCCATTCGGTGACATCGCTTTGTTCACTAGTCCCTGACTGCTTCAAGAATTTAATATCTCTCAATGGTTGGCATAAGCCACTCATGTTCTCTACCACCCCAAGGACCTTAATACCGACTTTTTTGCAGAAGCTTACTTCTTTCCGTACATCAATCAAAGATACTTGCTGTGGAGTTGTGACAATAATTGCACCATCTATGCCAGTCTCTAGAAGGCATTGAACAATTGAAATGTGTTCATCAGAGGTGCCCGGTGGAGCATCGACCACAAGATAATCAAGTTCTCCCCAATACACATCCTTGAGAAACTGCTTGATAAGACCATTCTTGCGAGGGCCCCTCCAGATGACAGCTTCATCTGGATTAGGAAGCATGAACCCGATGGACATGACACCAAGGTTGGACTCAACGTAACAAGGAGACCATCCAAGATTGCTCTGATGGATGTCTTGCCCTTCTAGGCCAAGCATTTTTGGTATACTCGGTCCACAGATGTCTATGTCAAGTAAACCGACCTGGTAATCCATGGCTGCTAAGGCAAATGAAAGCTGAGCAGAGAATGTGCTCTTGCCAACCCCTCCCTTGCCTGACAAAACCAGTATTTTGTGCTTCACTGTTGCCATTCTCTCTGCTATTGGAAGCAAGTCTGCAAAAGGATGGAAAAACATAACCATTAGAGGTCTTGGAATGATAACATTTGAACATACCATATTTCACAGTGAAAAAAAAAAAAAAAAAAAAAAAAAAAAAAAAAAAAAAAAAAAAAAAACAGGCCACAAAGAACCAACATATCTAATATAACATTACCTAGTCCAACAACAAGAGAGCAAGGGTATCATTAATAAAACAACAACAAAGCCTTAATAGCAAAATGATTTGAGATTGGCTAACATGAATTGTCATATGGATTTGTCAGACAAAGAAAAAAGGACATGGCAAGATAACCAATTGAAAAAGTTTGAATAATGGTGAAAGTGAGCAAGAATATCATTGATAGTAAATAAAACCTTATTTATACAATCAGTTAAACAAGTCAGGGGGGAATTTTATTTTCTTTATTTAGTCCTCATATGTGCCACCACTATGTTCTCTGCCTCTCTGGAACCCAATCTGGATGACAACAGCCCCACTAAAGCCTAGATGGTGGCCAACTGCTAGGAGAAACAGACAAATCCAGTCAAACAAAATTCTTATTCTCTATCAGAGTCATGGAAGAAATGCCTATGGAGAGATCACCTGACAATTAAGGTGTATGTCACAAGCATTTGGGAGGGAATTGAACAAGATCAGTACCCAAAGCTCATAAATTATAGGCAAAGTGACTAAAAAGTCTGTTGTAATGCAAGAGGCTGCAAATTTAAGCATTCACCAAGGTAGATAGCAAGTTCAAGGCCTAAATCCCTCTGTAAATAAAATTGTACTAGATGGCATTTGTCTCAGTATTGTAGTATGCATAAAGATCTAGCAAACAAGTCAACGGCATGTTCAAATTTCAAGTCAATGTTAAGTTAAAGAAGTAAAGAAAGAAGCCTAAGGTGAAGGGACATGAGCACAAACAAGGAGGTAGTGCATCAATGGAGCAAAAACAATAGTAGCATGGCAAGGGTCAAACAAAGGAGCATGTCATGGAATATTAGGAAGCTTGCAGACAAAAGGTTGTTGTCACCTAAAGTATATGACAAGTTGACAACTAACAAGATTAACAAATTAGTACATTGTTTGATATTCTACAACCCACTCAGTCCACCAACCAAAATACTATACTTATCTGTCGACCATCAATATAAAATTCAGCCAATATTAACAACACAGATATACAATGGCTTATGTAGAGGAGCTATAATGCAGTGTCAATGTTATTGGATGTATCCATGAGGCATCATAAGATGATGAACAGACTATAAAATTAGTAAAAACACACCAAGAAATATGCAGTTTCAATCCAAAAAACCATGTCCACACCAGTGACCCAAACAACTACATAGCATTCTGACAAAAATAAACACACAACAAATCAATAACATTCAAAGATGTTAAAGAGACTAAAGTAGCCAAGCATGGTAATTATTCATCTCTTTCCCAGCGAGAAGCTCATGCCAAATCAAATGTCTCAAATGTGCAGTCACCCAAGCTCCTACAAGTATAGGGCGCACAACATAAAAACAAAATGTACACCAGTGGAATGCAGTTCCAAGAAAACCAATGCTCAAATTGTGCCATTTCATGGAATAATATAGGTTAATTCGAAGTTTCAAATTACAAAATATACTCATTTTTTTTTTGTAACATTAACATCATAAATTAATAAAGATCTAAAATATTGAAAATGTTCCATTTGACATCTTCATGTCTCTTTAAAATTTGAGCAAAAAAGCTATACCTCACTCCAATATCAAGTGGCAGGTGTTTGAATTTCAAAGCACAAAATATTTCAAGATTGTTTAACACTCTAATCAATCTCGATAACAATCCGCTTATACAGCATCTAGTATCTAACAGCATATGTTTACCTGGATCAGGGCCTTTGGGTGCAGTGGCACAAATTTGTTGATTTGGGCAACCTTGGCAGGCATCTGACTTTCCTGCTTCTTCAGATTGAGTACCTGGGCAGTCTGATAGCAAAAAAGACACTACAGATATTAACAAGTAGACTAAGATATAAACCTCAATAACTATTGTAGCTTCAGGACAGTTTAATACAGGACTTGTTTGGTAAATGGAACCAGGCTACAGCCTTTTTTGATCACTGTTACTTTCTTATAAAGTCAAACAGCCAAAAGTATATATTTTGTCAAAGGCAATTTTAGCTAAATGTATAAACTAACTGCAGAAACTTATTTACCTGCTTTTTTAGCCAAAATTGAAATGCTTGGTTAGTAACTTAGTATAAACATTAACACTGATCAAATGGACCAGCCAACCCCAAACAGATCATTGCTAAATTAAACAAGGCCAATATATAGAAACAACGGATAAGAAAATGAGGAAACTTACGTTCATTTGCATCTTCAGGAATTTCACCGTTCCCACTATTCTCCATTACTTACAGCTGTAAAACTTCTGTAGTTACAATACAAATAAATTTCATCAGAAACAACAAAAGACATAATCCCAAAAAGATATGTGCTTGGCCAACATGTGTGGTCATAACTCATAAGGAACCATCCTCGAAATATGAAGCAAGAAAAATAGAAAGTGAGAGAGTGAAAGTTGGAGAAGCCGAGAGAATACACAAGGAGCAAGAAAACGAGGGTGGTGTAAAGTGGAAACTCAACAAAGAACTCCTCTTGGTCTTCTCTAACTCTTTGTCTACTCCTCACAATCTGATAACTTTGCCACTCTTTTAAACCTTCTATCTAGTTTGCCTTATTCTAAACTATGAGTCTAAGACATAAAAAGGGCCATGTGTAAAACTATGATGTATCCCAATTGCAATAAATAACCCACTTGTCTTTCCAATACTCTACTACTCTAGTCCAAACAACTGCATAAACGTCCTAATTATATCAATATATATCCACAAGATATCTTTCTTTGTTACAGCCCACCAAAGCACTTCCACCTTTCTGAATCATGAAAACCAGAAGTAAATCATTCTTATCTTAAAAGATTCCCTTATACTGTTATACATTTCCTCTAAGATAATACAATAAAGATTTTGAAATGGAAACAAACAAAAGATAAAAAGGAAATCGGAAACAGTTAACATTTCAAGCAATACCATTGAACTTTTTGCTTGCAGATTCTAAAGAAATTTTATAAAATAAAAATATAATTTCATAGATAATGCGACAAGCCTATGACTAAGGAATCTCCTAAACTGACTAAATTTGGACCTTAATTGTACATTCCCTTAAGGAAAAAATATATTATCAAATAAGATGTCATTAGACTTATATTAATATTAATATTTACTTTTCAAATGTGAATTTTCATAATTATAAGTACAAAATTAAAGATATTTAGTGATAAACAAACATAAATAAACAGTTATTTGCTTACATAAGTTGAACTAAACATCACCTAATTGATAAAACAAGTTCCAAGCTTGCCTACAATAAAAAGTGATACTATCTTTTTATTTATGATTGTTTGCTCATCACCCATTCCATTGAAACTTTGATGCAAGAGAACCCGAAGGCTACAATAATCATGACATATCCCTTAGACCAATACCAGAAATATTTTTATACATATCTAATATGAGCACACACCTACTGTAATACACCTGTTACCAACCAATAAGTATTTAGACAAAATGATGGTATTCAACCAAAAACTGACAAAGTTCTCCACATTTTGGACAACTGAGAAATAGGACAGATTTCCTATTTTAAAATCAACAAGGCAACAACACATTGCCAAATTCAAAACCTGTCAACTTTAAGCAGAAGTGTCCCTAGATTAGAAAGTGTTACATCCACAATTAACTTGAAGGTAGGCCTAACCAGCCACAAGATTTTAGTCCAACCAAAAGGCTACAAACCCTTATATAGTCTAATTTGATAAATTTAAAATAAATTAACAAAAAATTTATTTATTAAACAAACAAAAAACACCTGCTTCTAAGTATAGTGGATTTTTAATTCACTGTACTCAATCCCACCAATCCAATATCAACTGCTTCCCCTGTGATTATCCCAAGCTTGCTGTAGATTTTGGGATGGACGCAAAGCAAAACATAAAACACTACCATCAACAAAAACTGGGTATCACCACTTTATTTTACTCAAAATAATTACCTCAAAAATATCCAGACGAATAACGGAAATACAATAAGCAACAACCCACTTCAACATCAGATTCTATCTTTTCAGTCACCATTACGGTTCATATTAGAAATGAATAAAGAAACAAGAGCACATTAATGACTCTCACATATAATTACAAAATTCAAATCTTTTCACAATTTCCAAAATACAACCACTAGTAAAAATTTATAAACATAACATTAAAATCAAAATTTCCTTACCTCAATCAAAATATTCGATTTATTCGAAAGTATAAGAGTAAGAAGACCCAACCAATCCTATATCAAGTCGACCTTTACATCAATTATTTCTAATTCATTATCTCACCAATCAATCAAACTCAATCTATATTGTTTTAATTAAAGCAATGAACGTCAATACGTAATTTCATAGATAAATTCTAACATAAAAGGGGTCTGCATTACATCAGCAACAAAATTTAATTCTTATCAAATTGATATTTGATTCAATTATAAAATGTCACATAATTTAGTTTTCTAGCAACATAATAGCTGGTTATGAGATTTTCGAACCCTAAACTTACTGCAATACAATTAAATTAAATTAAATAAATCAAAGATAAACCCTAGGTTGTGGAATTGATATGATGATTACAAAAAGAAACAACTTACCTCAGTAGCTGCTTAGATGGAGGATACAAGTACAAAGTATTAGAGGGCGCCTCAATGGAGTATGTCAAGTGCGCTTCAATTGAAAACTGAGAGACAGATACGTTTATCGGGTATATTTTTTTATTCACAATTACGGAGTACAGCAAACCAATGGGTCGGAGCCCCATTCAAAAACCCGACCCACATGTTAATAAAGATTATACAGCATGTTAATCTGGTGAGTGGTGACAAATCCTCACACACATAGCAAATTCAAAACACATATCAACATTCAACAGTCAATTTTCCATGAACAAACGCAATACCATGAATTTGAGCACGAAATACACTACAAATTTTGTACAAACGCTATACCACGATAAATTGTTTCCACAATTAGCACAATTAGCACGAAATACACTATCAATTGGATTACCACAAATTACAACGAAATTAAACTCGCATGAGAATAGAAATTACCTGAGATTGAAGGCTTAAACTCCCTTGAACTCGAGTGAACAGGAGAAAGAAAGCAAATCTAAGAGAGAGAGAGAGAGAGAGAGGAAGAGCGGAGTGGGCATACATTGATTGCAGAGCCATTATCAACCAGGCTCATAGGAACATTCGTCTGCCTACACACCACAGTGAGGTGTAAGGCTTTGTTATGTTGGTCCCCTTCCGGGAGCAAATCCTTGTCAGAAAAGGAAATCAAATTATTAGTACTTGGCAACTCAGTAGTGAGAAAGTTGACCAGTCCTTGAGGAGTCATATCATCATTAACTCCTATTTTCACCAGAGCATTCATCACAGCCTTTCGATGCTCGTGAGAGGTGGCCAAAAGCTTCCATACATTCATTTCCACCTTGGTCTTTTGTAATTGTTTGACCACATCGTTGTTCACAGGATCGATGGGATCAACTATTGGATGTGATTGCGGTGGAGGTGGAGGTGGACTAGGTTGTTGCAACCATCCACTTCTGGTGAGAATCTTGACCTCAAGGTCTCCCCAAACATCTTCACTTGTGCCAAGAGATGAACAGGCTATATCCTTGAGATAGACATCTTCATCATCACTATCCCAAATTCCATTCACTTCTTCATAACTCGAGACAAATACAACTTCCGGCAAAGGTTCATTCACAGGTTGAATGAGTATTGAAGGATCAAAGGAGACTTCATCTCCCATGATAGCCAAAGCATCAGAAAGAGGACCTGTTTGAATGTTAGGCTTCTTGCCCCCTGGAGGGACAGGAAGTTGATTAGCATCAATTAGGTCTTGGATCGCATCCTTCAACCTCCAACACTTCTCAGTATTATGACCCTTGCCTTGATGAAACTTGCAATAAGCATTGGGGTCATAGCTAGCGTATCTATTCTCTGGTCGAGGTTCTGGAAATGGTCCAATTGGCATAATCAGTCCTTGACCATGCAAACGGTCAAAAGCAGCATCATAAGTCATTCCCAAAGGCGTGTAAACCATCCTTCGCCTTTGGAATCTTTAAGGAGGAGCATTAAGGGCTAGCACATCATTGATATTGATATTGTTGGTAGCATTATTGGGCTTGGAAGACGAAGAAGAAGGAGTGTCATTCTTCTTATTTTTCCAAGTGTTGTTATTATTGTTGCGACCAGCAGTCTTCATCAGTTCGTCCTCGATATTGATCCCAATATCCTATACAGCTTCAAAGGTACTCAGTGGCAGAAACTTCAAGTGTTGCTTGTACTTATGAGTCAGATTGGCAATGAACAAGCGAACCATCTCTTTTTCCTTGGGGGGGATCCACCAAGAGCGCGGATGTTTCCCTCCACCTGCTTAAGTAAGTGGTGAAGCCTTCATTCTCTTTCTGTTTGAGAATGGAGAGTTAACGTTCAGAAGTCTTGGCCTTAATGTTACACTTGTAACGATTCATAAAGCTTTCAGCAACATCCTCCCAGGTCGCAACATGTTTGGATACCAAAGAGTAGAACCACTGTTGACAGGCATGCTCCAAGGAAAGAGGGAACACTGTAGGGAAGAGTGTCACATCTACTCCCTTAAGAGCCATGGTTGCAGAAAAAGCCTTCAAATGGGAAAGCGGATTATCAGTAGGCTTGAACTTAGGAATGTCAACAGTGGAAAACTTCTCAGGAAGCTTGTCTCTTATGGACGAAGAGGCGACCAGTTGTTCCACATAAGTGAATTCTTCAGAAATTTTACTCACCTGTTCCTTAATCTTGTCCATTGCAGCGGCAGTGACATTGTTTTGATTGTCATGCTCTACCGTGTTGACTCTAGTGGTGAGTGTTTGCATCATGTTAGACAACATTTCAATTGTCCTGTTGATGTTCTTAATATCTTCCTTAGTAGCCATTGGTTGAAAGAAGACTGGAGATGGATCTTGTGGAGATGATTGTGGTGGTTTCCTTATACGCCTCTTTGGTATAAGAGGTTGTTGAGGCATTGACTTGAACCGTAAAAATCTCCCCCTGCTCCTTGACCAAGTGCTGTGACACCGAAACAAACACACCTTTAATGACCAAACTTAACCTTAACCCATCCGGAAAAAATAAAAAATTGAATTTTGAAATTCTATTTATTTTTTGTTTTTTTTTTTACAAAAAATGGGAGGATACTATCCGACTTACTTCGAAAAAAAAAAAAACCACGCAAAAGACTACCCTAAAATAATACATTCATGAAATGGTGCATGACTAACGGAATA
Source organism: Chenopodium album (assembly GCF_948465745.1). NCBI lineage: Eukaryota > Viridiplantae > Streptophyta > Magnoliopsida > Caryophyllales > Amaranthaceae > Chenopodium > Chenopodium album. The sequence goes on from NC_137839.1 coordinate 52,815,836, forward strand.
AAGTGTGTGAACACGACATGTGAGTGATTAAGTGAGGTTATGGACGCGTGTTATGACCGTACAGCTAGACATGACACCAAACTGGACACATAAACCACATACGTACGCATAAAAACTGACAGGACAGTTCCCCTGGGCACCATGTCACGATACTGACTGTCGTGACACGGTGCAATCTACCGTCAGACGGTAGAAAACGCCGTTTCACAGCACTGTTCACCGTAGCACGGCAGGACTAGCCGTGACACGGTGCTCAGTTCCAGGTCTTTTTTGTGATTTTTTTCCAGATTTTAGTCAATTTTAGGTCCGTACTAATTACTAATTGGAAGTAAAAACCCTCGGTCATGGGTTAAACAAAAAAAAGTAAACACATGAAGGTTAGCACCAAACAAACCATGTAGCATTTAATCACGATGATGTAAAAAAAGTTCGCAACCTAGGGTCAAGATCTATGTTCAACTATTGGTCAAGCTTTGGGTGTCAAAAGGGTACCATGGTTAAGAGTTTGGACGCGTTAGCAAGGTAGCCTCCCTTGAGGGTGTATGCCAACGGGCGGCTCCGCGAGTTCGTGATGAAATCGAACTCGACTCCATGGTTTGGGTGGATTTAATAACTCGGATGAACCTTATTGCCATGAGAGTTTTTGGGTTGATAGAGCTTAAATCCCCCGGGGCTAAGACGCATGTAGAACACACACGTTTTTTCAGAAAAATCGAAGGAAGTTGACTGTGAGAAGATAAAACAAGCCACCGGACTGATTTTAGGACTGCCGTGACACGACAGAGATTCCCGTGCCACGGTACTGCACACCGTTAGACGGTGCACTGTACCGTGCAGACACGGCAGATTCTGCCATGGCACGGCAGTCAGAAAATCTGACTGGTGCCCTGTTTTCCTTCGTACGCAATCAAGTTATTCAATTTCTCCTATGGGACAGACCTAAATGCGACGTTAAAACGTCTATGCATATGCAAAAATGCCAAATTAATCACAGAAATATTTTTCAAGAATCTTTCAAGTCTCATCCACTCATCTTAATTAAATACCGATCACTCAAATCGATAAATAACCAAGAATCCTCCCCAGTGGAGTCGCCAAATTGTAGGCGTCGCTCGAAGTGCGCCTACATTAAAGCATGTGTGAATATGCTTGGCACTCATAGGAAGTGGGAATTGACATAATACGATTAGGGACAAGGCAAGTAGGGAGCCGCCAACAAGTTTTTAAGGAACTTGTAAACCGTTCACGGATCATAAAAGGCAACCACGATAAAGGGACAACGAAGGCAACAACGATTGACCCGTGAAGGTTACACCCCATTCATAATCCATGAGATTACTAACTCCATATGGTTCGGAACCACGAAAGGAGGATCGGGGATGATGGTACGAAGTGAGTCATGGAGTCACATTCGCCCGTATTGGCCTCTACTCGATTCTTATAGTGAAAAGTGATTCCTGCGATCTCAAAGGCATACAAACAGAGATTCAATTTGCTCCAAACTATTAATATGCTAAATTGGTTGAATATTAATGCAACATATAATTCTAAAATATTGTGATCACTTGAATTAATAACAAGATTAAAAAGGAACCTAAACCGGTCGTCCAAATTATCTTATTAGGCGCGATTTTCAATTACATATTCCCTTTAAACATGCAATGTAGTGATCATAATAATAATAATAGAATAAACATTAATATTGGAAGCAATTTAACAATAATAATTCCAACAATATACAATCGTTAGAAAAATAATAGAAATAAAAGGAACATAATTCTTACTTTGATTCTGTTTGCTTGCAACTACAAAATAATAAACGAGTTAGTAACTTCAAGGAAATAATAATAAAACAATAATTAAATTAAATTAAGTAAAGTAGAGTTGATTTGGGGCCAAACCCTCAAACAGTTCTACTTTTCACGCCTTGGCTTAAGGACAAAACCACGAGTAAAGTATGGACTCCTGGGAGTGCTTGAAGGAGGAATTTTGAAAGAATAAGGGTAGGCTAGTGTTTAGGCTAGAGCATAGAAGAGAGAAAAAAATAGAGAATTAATTGATGCCCCGTTGTAGACACCCATTTGTGTCTCCCCAAAACCAAACCCAGTGATGAGTACCTTTCACGTCGAATCATAATCGAATGAAACGAAAGTGTGGAAAGTCTAGTGTTGCGGAAAGTTTTTATTTCTTTTCTCTTCTCTCTGTTTTTGAAAACTTTATTTTAAGAAAACAGCCAATCCAGTTTGGTTGGTCCATGATATGGGTCCAATAGTAGTGTAGTTGGATGGGGCTTGCAAAGACCTTTCCAACGATATATTATAAGCCCAATTCCGATGAATATTGAGGAAGTTATGGCCAATTTACTAAACTGGGCCCGGTTTGAGCTTTATGTGCGGCCCAATGATCTAGGGGAGGGCCTAATATGATTTATCCTTCCTAATGCAATTATGAATGGTTTTAGTCTTCTAGAATCTTCTAGAAGGTTCTTTTCATTCCTAATTCAATTAGCATTGATAAGTTGACTTTGTTGACTTTTCAGAGTTTTAATCAAAATCAAATAGCATTTTCGAAGGAATTATATTATTTTATCCTCCAGTACGGTAAACTTATCGGATTTTCGAAAACGCGTAGAATCAAGACTGGCGTCCAACCCCAAGCCTTGGCGCCTGGAACCAGGCTTGGCGCCAGACACTAGCCATTAGCGCCTGGCGCTAGCCACTGGTGCTTGGCGCCAGCTAGCCAGGGTTGGCGCCAACCTTGTTTCCTGAGCGTCAGACTCTTTTTTGTTAAATTATCTTTTTTGGCTGATTTTCTCTATAAATATCGTATCAAAAACTCCGTTTTCATTGACGAATTCATCATCTACATCTACATTCACCAATTCTCCTCATTCACAAGTTTTAATTAGCATTCTTTAATTCTTCAATTCTTTCTTACTTTGTTTTCATACAAAATTCCGCATTCACAAGATCTAGAAACACCTAGCCATATTCGAAGTTGCCTTCGCCCTAGACGTGAAAGGTTTAATTTCTGAGGGTTTGGTCCCAAATCTCTCTTTCAATTATTTAATTTAATTGCTTTGTTTATTATTTTCCTTGAAGTTACTAACGTGTGTATTTTGTTATTAGAAATAGATACGAGGCATCAAAGTAAGTACTTTAATTGATTAATTGTTATATTATGATGTAGATATCATGTTTAGATTGTTATTACGATATTCCTAGTATCATGTCTAGGGTATTTTTAGTATTAAATATGATTGTTATGATGCCTTTTATTTTCTTCCTAATATTTATTCATGTTAGTATCATGTTAGGGTTAAAGATTTGATTTTTATTGCTTAGTGACATGCTAGGGTTTGTTATTAATCTTGTTAGTATCATGCCTAGGATCTTACTTTTATGCTTTAACATAAATATTATTATAATTATGATTATTATGATTATTATTAATTATGATTGCTATGATTATGATATTCGTTAAATTTCATGATTATTTTAATTATAATTTGTTATAATAATTGTTCATGATTATTATTTATGATTATTGTTGTTGCTTGATATTATTTATTGCTTGATCACCTTTATTGCATGTTTAAAGGGAATTTGGTACTTGTAATCACGCTTAACAAGATGATTTATTAATAATCTTGTTAGGGTTAACTTTGATTATAACTCAAGTGATCGCCAATTATAGTTTATTTGTGCATTAATATTCAACCAACATAGATTAAACAGGTTTAGAGTTAATCCTAATGATTGCATGTTAGTCAGAAAGCGCACTTGAATACGATCAGAATAAAGTAGAGGCCTATTATTAGGGCAGATTCAATCTCTTTTAGGTTGGATTTGCACCTTCATCCCCGAACCCTTATTTGGTTCATGACCTTATGGAGTTGACGATCTCTTGGATCGTTAAGGGGTGTAACCTTCACCTCGTGAACGATTTACAAGTTCCTTAAAAACTTGTTGGCGACTCTTTTGCTCTATCTTCTTCCCTTTTGGACGCCACCGTACTTTAGTGTATGATCACAATGGGGTTCAAGCTAGTGGGATTTTAAAGGCGTGAAATAATTCCCTACAGTTTTTGGCGACTCCACTGGGGAGGATTTCTATTTTAATTCCTGAATTTGTTTCGGCAATGATTTAGAATGAGTGGATGAGACTCGAAAAGTTCTAAGTATTTCATGTGCGTAATTTTGATTAACATTATTGTCATATGCATAAAAAGGTTCTCATTGGAAAGACCATCCGTAATGAGTCAAAAACATAGGATTTTACACGTAGGAAATTTGAGAAATATCTTTCACAACTAGGACTGAAATAATACCGCGCGAAACTGGAAGATTTTATCGAGCACAGAAAGCTGCTGAGGCATGTGGGAAGTAGCGTCAGGGGCCAGAGCTTGGCGCCAGACTTTTAGCCGTAGCGCCAGACGCCAGCATTGGCGCCAGGTGCTACAGTTAAAATCTGGCGCCAGTCTCTGTTTGCTGGCGCCAATTTCCCCCAATACCGAGCCAGAAATATGCGTTCTAATTTCGACCGGTTTTTCGTATTGTTTGCTCGATCCTACTTCCTGATTGTATTTTTTCTCACTTTTTTGAAGCCCATGTGTGTTCTACATATGGACATAACCCTCTGGGAATTCATGCTCCATCTACCCGATTGAACGCTCCGTGCAACAAAGGGTACATCCGAGATGTTGAATTCACCAAACCATGGAAGCGAGTTTTTTTCTAAAGCTCGCGGTGTCCCATCCACTCGCGCCAACCCTTCACGGTTAGGCTTACGCGCGGTGCATCCGGACAATTAACCATGGACCCTCTTTGACTAAACTATATCCCGAACTTTAGAGAACTAGAGCCATGGTTAGGTTGCGAACGCATTGCATCATATTGTGCCTACTTGACTAATTGTGCATTATTTGTTGTGCATATATATTCTATGTTTCTCTTAACCGTTTGTTGACTTGTGTTGAGATTAAATAAATTAATGACTTAAAGAACTTTGCTTAATTAATTAATTAATTGATTATTTAATTTGAGTCAATAAAGTCTAATTTTTCAATCGGAATTGACCTAGTACGACTTTAGGCTAACCCCAGTTGACTAATAATACCAAAAACAGTCCCAGACCGAAGCTCCACTACTGGCGCCAAGGTTTGAGCTATAGCGCCACACTATGGAGTGTAGCACCTGACGACAGCTATGTGGTCTGGCGCCAAGCTCCACAGTGTGACGCCAGTCCTGTCGCTTGGCCGACAGTTCGGATTATTGGTCGAGTCATCACCTAGAATCTAATTAACCAGTTTGCTAATTAACTCGGTTAATTCTCACTGTCAATAACACCTTGTCAAGTCATTAATCGAGTCTTGGTCACATAGTCTAGCCACATGGTCATGACACGAGTCTTAACATGTCACATACACTCACTGATCTTAGCACACACTTTGAGTATATGTCACCTTGACCATGTCTTAGGTTCATGCATGAGTCGGTCTTTTCCGTCATTTGAGTTGGGGGGTACATTCTATTCCTAATTCTTCATGTCCCTCCATCTAAATCTTCTTTCACATTCTATTCCAATTTTTCTTCACTTCCTCCATCAGTCGCATGTTGAATAAAGTTTGAGTCAAATAATTAACAATAAGTATCCCCAAATTCCTTTCCCACAGTACTTGGTCGAGGAGAGAAGGGCGATTAATCAAGGACAACCTCTTTATTCAAGTCTCGCTTTTTGATAAACCGATTCGTCAAAAGAGGAAGGCTAAGAAGATAATGGCAACTCAAGAAGAAGTCAATGATCTTAAGAACCAACTGGCTACTGTGACTGAGACATTGAAACTTCTCGCACTTAGAGTCGATGACCCCGTGAAGCAACAACAGATGAACCTCATGCAAGAGAGTCTAAGCAAGCTATCTAGTGACTATAAATTTCAGGGCATGAGTTCACAAGGGGTCTCGCTGGACAAGGAACTCCTTCTGCATAAGTTCAACGCCAACGACATTCCAAAATTCAGAGCAACTGATAACCCATACTTTCATTTAAGAGCATTCGAAACTATCATGAGCATTAAGGGTATCGATAAGAAAGTCTTCCCCTCTCTGTTCCCACTATCTCTCGAAACCGTTTGTCAACAATGGTTCTTTTCCCTCAAGAAAGAAAAAACCTCTTCTTGGGAGTCGATAACAAACGCTTTCATAGATAGATATAAGTGCAACATCCAAGACGAAACAGACCACAGACAACTTGAGATGTTAAAACAAAAGGAAAACGAAGGGTTCACTTCTTTCTTCAATAAATGGAGGGAAACTTCCGCTAATATGGTCAAGGCTCCTACCGAAAAAGAATCTGTGAGGATGTTTATCAAGAATCTCCAAGGGAAGTATTCAAAACACTTAAAGTACCAACACAAGTTAGATACTTTCAAAGCTGTCTATAATATAGGCATTGACATTGAAGATGACCTTCTGAAAGACAATGGTGCGAGAGGAAAGAAGAACGACCATCCTTCTTCTTCCTCTCCCATTAATGAAGTACATGCCACAAACGCCTCTAAACCACGAATCCAAAGATCAAAAAGGGTGTTCACTCCACTTGGCATGAGTTATGAAACGGCTTTCGAGAAGCTACATCACAAAGGACTAGTCATGCCCATAGGGTCCATCAAAGATCCGGTTCCAGAAGCCAGGCCACCTAAGTGGGATCCTAATAAGCATTGTAAATATCACCAAGGAAAGGGTCACGACACCGAGGATTGTTGGAAACTCAAAGAAGCCATTCAAGATCTGATCGATAAAAATGAAACTCCCGAGATTCTAGCCATCGAAGATGACCAAGCATCCTTTGATCCATCACTTCTTATCACCCCTGTAGGAGAGCCTATGATCGAGACAGCTTATATGACCTCTCTCGATGAAGTGGCCATAATTAAGGAGGATGAAAGTCTTTTCTTAGATAATACCAAGGAAGACTCGTCAAGTCTAAAAGAGGACATTCGAAAACTGCAAGATGTCATTGCCATGCTCTTGAATGTGGTAGAAGGATTAGCAAATCGAGTGATGGCCATTGAACAAAATTCTCGCCAAGGGTTTAATGAAGAACTCAATGCTCCTAAGCCACAATCAAAACGGACCATTGAAGAATACACACCAATAAGAATGACTTACAATGAAGCTTTCGACTACCTTCACGATCAAGGTCTTATCCACCCCATTGGTCCCAGTCAAGACCCTCCACCTGAAAAACGGTTTCCCAATTGGGATCCAAATTCTTATTGTCGATACCATAGAGGTCGTGGTCACACCACCGAAGTATGTCTCGCCCTCAAAGATCGTGTTCAAGATCTCATTGATTCAAATCTCCTTCATGTTCCTCCACGCGACAAGAAGGCGAAGATTAGTAACAATAGTATCAGTGGCTGTAAAGGGAAGAAGAACGACTATCCTTCTTCTTCCGAAAACACCTACTCCAGTAATAGTGTTGGTACTTTCGACCTTAGTGAGATCCTAGCCATGAGTAATCGAAAGCAACCGAAAAGGGAATTTACCCCTATCGGAATTAGCTACGATGATGCTTTCGATCGACTCCATGCCAAGGGAATCATTACTCCCATAGGACCTATTAAAGATCCCCCACTTAAGAAAATATTGCCTAGTTGGAATCCAGACGAACACTGCAAGTACCACCAAGGTAGGGGTCATACTACTGAGAGCTGTTGGAAGCTAAAGGAGGCTATCCAACATTTTATTGATAATAACAAGCTTCCCATACCTCCAGTTAACAAGAAGAACGAGTGATGATAAAGGAAACAACACAAGACAAGAGGCTCGCTTCAACGATAAGATTTCATGACCTCTTTTTCTATTTCTTTTTCATTTTTTCCTTTCCCCAATAAGTCTAGCATAGGCACCTTTTCTTTTCCTTTAGATTATTTTTGTAGTCTTTTTTCCTTTTCCTTTAATAAAAATGAGCATTTATTTCCTTATATATGATCATTTCATTATGTTGCATTAAAAAAAAAAAATCCATGTCGAATTAAGCACAAGGTATACCAATGATTTGAGGCAACCCTTGTAGCTACATCATTCTTCTTTCACCCTTCAATCATACATCCTTTCTTCATAAACCACTTTGAGCCTCGTCTAACGACAGACCTTCCTTTTTTCAACCTACATCTACCTAACCTTGGGATGGGATGGTGTGCAACTTATGCAATTCTAAAAAAGAGCTTGAGTGATTTCAAAAAATCAAAATAGCAAAAAAATAAAAGTGTAAAAAAGGGTAAGTGTTCCAATGTCTTTGATATGAAAATATCTTCGATAAGAACACGTCTCAGATTGCGCCTCTTATCGAGTGCTCGATACCGTGCCTGAGAAACATGAATGCCAAGTGAGTGATAGACCGCATGATCGGGATTGCCCACACTTATTAAAATAAAATAAATGCTAAAGCAAAAAGAGCTAAAAAAGAGTAGGAACTCAAGCATGAAAATACAAAGATTCAAAAGCAAGGCTGCACACCTTGGGGGCTTATCTTGGGTCTTGGGCCTTTATCCCCTTCTTCTTCAACCTTTAGCCTAACCACGTTACAACCCTTAAAAGACCTTTTTGAGGTATACATATTTGTGCGAGGTTCGACTAGAGCTACGTTCGGCCTGATTCCTAACGGATACGTAGGCAACCTCACATCGAGGTGCGGCCGTAATAAAAATGCATTCATATTCACATTCACACACTTACACCATGATCATATCAAGGGATCCCCTGTGCTCATCCCTATTCATTTAGAGCTAGACTTGGGGGCTTGATCCCTACATCATTAGCTTACCTAGCCTAAGAGTCACCACCATTTGACTCTTTTCAATAATATATTTTTCCACACACTTAGCTCTTGCGGCCTAGCTTTAGTGTCACTTTCACACACTGCACAAATACATGACCAAATATACTTTCCCTTAGGAACCCTTTGTCATGAAATCTTAACATAATGCTGAAGCATGCCATGTCAGAATCACTCATCACTCATAATTGTCATTGCATCACGAAGTACGAAGTGCTTATCCTCCGTGCCTAAGTTACCCAAATACTTTCATCATTGAGTCGACCTTGAGAGACAGTATCAAATGACATTTGACTATGCTCATTCAACATGCATCCTCAACACTTCGATTCTTTTTTAACGTCTTTCTTTTTCGGGAGAAAGTCGGTACCCTCCCCAAAATTGACGGAAATTTTTTGCTTTTTTGCATTTTTCGAGTCGCACGATCACATTACAATGCACACACGAGTCATGTACACATTGAGTCATGTCGTTCCATATCACTTTGATTTGAGTCTAACACATGTGTCATTACACTTCGAGTCGAGTCAACCTCGAGTTAGTCAATCACGGAGAGTCAAGTTTATACCTTGAGTCGTGTCAAGTCGATGAGTCAATCAATGCTAAACCTTAGGTCAACCCTAAGATAATTAAAGAGATTGGCAAAGTTCTATAGTCAAAATAAGTACAGGTGCAGCAGAACAGGGAAGACCCTATCACAGCGTTCGGCGACAGAGTCAATTCTTGGCGCCAGAGATATTTCAGCAGCGACAGAGCTCGAAGCCTCTCAGAAAGGTGATTTCGACTTCATACAACAATTTTGGGTTCCTTGGTGCGCCAGTTAGCCCCTATAAGCAATTTGACATGATTAAGTAGTCAGTTTGATTACAATCACAATAAGTGGTCGACCTGATGAAAGATCGTCATACTTAGCTTGAAGCGCCTAAGAATTGGCTCATCACGGAAACACCGACATACTGGTTTTAGCGAAAGCAAAGTTCAGGCGAGCTTTAGAGATCGACAAACGTTGGTCTTCGGAAATTTTTCTTCAGAACATTATCGCAACAAACATTCAAGCACCGAAGCTCTATTGTCCAGAGACGCGTGGGCATATCATTCAAAGCTCTTTTGTTCAGAGACGCGTGGACATTTCTTTCAAGCTCTATTGCTCTAGAGACGCGTGGGCATATCACCAAAGCTCTTTTGCTCCAGAGACGCGTGGGCATATCATCAAAGCTCTTTTGTTCAGAGATGCGTGGACATTTTTTTTCAAACTCTTTTGTTCAGAGACGCGTGAACATTTCCTATTTCAAGCTCTTTTGCTCAGAGACGCGTGGGCATCCTATTATTAAACTCTTCGTTCAGAGACGCGTGAACACCTCATTCAGAAGATCATAAAAAAAAGTTCTTTGTTCAGAGGCGCGTGAACATATCAAAAGGAAGCTCTTTGTACAGAGACGAGTGAACATCGAAACAGCAAGGTGGCGTTCCCTAGATTGTGGAGAGTTGTCACAAACAACTGAGGATTGTTTCAAGAGAAGCAATCTTCGATAGTATTCCCTTGGACGCAGAATATTATCAATAAGGATGGAGATTGTTTCAAGAGAAGCAATCTTCGATAGTATTCCCTAGGATGTGGAATATTATCATTGCGGAGGAGGATAGTTTCAGGCGAAGCAATCTTCCATATTGGAAGCAGTTACGGGCGTAGCGGTTTTCAAGCGGGATGACATTCTCTAGCTTGCAGAAGGTCGTCAAAACAGCAAAAACAACAGCGACAGCAGCAATCGGTTACTTTCAGAGACGTGTGCTCGACGGTGCAAGATACGCGTTTCATAACTCTTTTATCTGTTTAACTAACGCTAGTTTTGCAGATATCGGCGTTACAAGAGTGATTTAGGATCGCAGAACATTCTGAGTCATTCTCCGTCCCTATCGATACTTTGAATTTTGTTTTCGAAACTTGCGTTTCTCCAAACTCAGTCAAAGTGGGGGCTTCTGTAGACACCCATTTGTGTCTCCCCAAAACCAAACCCAGTGATGAGTACCTTTCACGTCGAATCATAATCGAATGAAACGAAAGTGTGGAAAGTCTAGTGTTGCGGAAAGTTTTTATTTCTTTTCTCTTCTCTCTGTTTTTGAAAACTTTATTTTAAGAAAACAGCCAATCCAGTTTGGTTGGTCCATGATATGGGTCCAATAGTAGTGTAGTTGGATGGGGCTTGCAAAGACCTTTCCAACGATATATTATAAGCCCAATTCCGATGAATATTGAGGAAGTTATGGCCAATTTACTAAACTGGGCCCGGTTTGAGCTTTATGTGCGGCCCAATGATCTAGGGGAGGGCCTAATATGATTTATCCTTCCTAATGCAATTATGAATGGTTTTAGTCTTCTAGAATCTTCTAGAAGGTTCTTTTCATTCCTAATTCAATTAGCATTGATAAGTTGACTTTGTTGACTTTTCAGAGTTTTAATCAAAATCAAATAGCATTTTCGAAGGAATTATATTATTTTATCCTCCAGTACGGTAAACTTATCGGATTTTCGAAAACGCGTAGAATCAAGACTGGCGTCCAACCCCAAGCCTTGGCGCCTGGAACCAGGCTTGGCGCCAGACACTAGCCATTAGCGCCTGACGCTAGCCACTGGTGCTTGGCGCCAGCTAGCCAGGGTTGGCGCCAACCTTGTTTCCTGAGCGTCAGACTCTGTTTTGTTAAATTATATTTTTTGGCTGATTTTCTCTATAAATATCGTATCAAAAACTCCGTTTTCATTGACGAATTCATCATCTACATCTACATCTACATTCACCAATTCTCCTCATTCACAAGTTTTAATTAGCATTCTTTAATTCTTCAATTCTTTCTTACTTTGTTTTCATACAAAATTCCGCATTCACAAGATCTAGAAACACCTAGCCATATTCGAAGTTGCCTTCGCCCTAAACATGAAAGGTTTAATTTCTGAGGGTTTGGTCCCAAATCTCTCTTTCAATTATTTAATTTAATTGCTTTGTTTATTATTTTCCTTGAAGTTACTAACGTGTGTATTTTGTTATTAGAAAGAGATACGAGGCATCAAAGTAAGTACTTTAATTGATTTATTGTTATTATGATGTAGATATCATGTTTAGATTGTTATTACGATATTCCTAGTATCATGTCTAGGGTATTTTTAGTATTAAATATGATTGTTATGATGCCTTTTATTTTCTTCCTAATATTTATTCATGTTAGTATCATGTTAGGGTTAAAGATTTGATTTTTATTGCTTAGTGACATGCTAGGGTTTGTTATTGATCTTGTTAGTATCATGCCTAGGATCTTACTTTTATGCTTTAACATAAATATTATTATAATTATGATTATTATGATTATTATTAATTATGATTGCTATGATTATGATATTCGTTATTGTTCATGATTATTTTAATTATAATTTTTTATAATAATTGTTCATGATTATTATTTATGATTATTATTGTTGCTTGATATTATTTATTGCTTGATCACCTTTATTGCATGTTTAAAGGGAATTTGGTACTTGTAATCACACTTAATAAGATGATTTATTAATAATCTTGTTAGGGTTAACTTTGATTATAACTCAAGTGATCGCCAATAATAGTTTATTTGTGCATTAATATTCAACCAACATAGATTAAACAAGTTTAGGGTTAATCCTAATGATCTCATGTTAGTCAGAAAGCGCACATGAATACGATCAGAATAAAGTAGAGGCCTATTATTAGGGCAGATTCAATCTCTTTTAGGTTGGATTTGTACCTTCATCCCCGAACCCTTATTTGGTTCATGACCTTATGGAGTTGACGATGTCTTGGATCGTTAAGGGGTGTAATCTTCACCTCGTAAACGGTTTACAAGTTCCTTAAAAACTTGTTGGCGACTCTTTTTCTCTATCTTCTTCCCTTTTGGACGCCACCGTACTTTAGTGTATGATCACAGTGGGGTTCAAGCTAGTGGGATTTTAAAGGCTTGAAATTATTCCCTACACCCGTACATCAGAAATGAGGGGGTATTTATAGAAAAAATGTGCTGAGGGAACACACGGAACCCTAAAATGATAAAAACCCTAAAAAAGTATACCGCGACACGGCAAAGTGTACCGTGACACGGGAAATCCCACCGTCAGACGGGAAACATTCCCGTGACATGGTGCACATTTTGTGTGACGCGGGAAATATTTAGTGAACGGGGGAGAAAACGCGTTAAGGGTTTACGCGTAAAGGACACGGAAATTCCCGTGTCACAGCAGGTTTCCCGTGTCAAGGGGAACCCCACCGTCAGACGGGAAAGTTTCCCGTGACACGGTGAACTGTTGCCATGACGCGGGAATTTTCAGTCCGCTTTTCCGTCTAAATTCATTTTCAACCCTAATTTTGTTCAGCATTTTAAGTGCCGATTGATAATTTTGAGCCATTTTCTGATTTTATTATTATTTGGGCTAAAATAAATAAAAAGTTTGGGCTAAAATAAATAATAAAACAATAAAATAAAAGAAAGGTTTGGGCTGAAATTAAAACTATGCTTTGACCAAACATCAAGACTAATCCATGGACTATTCAAAAATTGAAGTTAATTAAATACGATTTTTTAAGCACTCTCGGGATTAAATACTGAACCCGACCAATAGTGGCGGTGAAAGATTGTTCATCATCGGGTTTGGTTTTGGGGAGACATTTTTAGGTGTCTACAAGTCCCAGATTAACGCTCCAGTAATGGCGCCACGATTTCGGCAGCAACGCCACACTATGTTGTGCAACGCCTGGCGACTACTTTGTCATATGGTGCTGCACTGCAAAGTGCGGCGAAAGTCCTATTTCTTTGGCGACAGTTTAACATTTTGCTCGAGTCATCATGATGAGTCTAATTAAACAGTTTGCTAATCAGTTCGGTTATTTTGTTAATAATAGTACCTTCGTTAAGTCCTTAATTGAGTCTAGTCACATAGTCTTACACAAGAGTCAAAGCATGTCACCTACACTCACTAGTCTTAGTACACACTTTGTGTATATGTCACCATGACCATGTCTTAGGTTCATGCATGAATCATTTTCCGTCATTCAAGTGGGGGGTCCTATCTATTTCCATTCTCTTTCACATTCTCTTCCGTGTTGAATAGAGCTTGAGTTAAAATAAATAATAAAACTTATCCCTAATTTCCCTTTCCATAGTACTTGGTCAAGGAGAGAAGTGCGATTAATCAAAGACAACACCCTTATTCAAGTACAACTTTTTGATAAACCGGTTGGTCAAAAAGAAAAGCTAAGAAGATAATGGCAAGTCAAGAAGAAGTCAATGAACTTAAGAATCAAATGGCTGACGTGACTGAGGTGTTGAAGGCTTTAACCCTCCAAATCAATGACCCTGTGAAGCAACAACAAATGGAGCTCATGCAAGAAAGCTTGAGCAAGATATCTACTGACTATAAATTCCAGGGCATTAGCTCGCAAGGGGTCTTGGTGGACAAGGAGCTTCTTCCGTAGAAATTCAATGCCACTGACATTCCTAAGTTCAAGGCAACAGATAATCCTTATTTCAACTTAAGAGCCTTTGAAACTATAATGAACATTAAAGGGATTGATAGGAAAGTCTTTCATTCCTTGTTTTCTTTATCTCTTGAAACCGTTTGTCAACAATGGTTCTTTTCCTTTGACAAAGAGAAAACTTCTACTTGGGAAGCTATTGTAAACGCTTTCATTGATAGATATAAATGCAATATTCAAGTCGAAATCGATTATAGACAACTTGAGATGCTAAGACAAAAAGATAATGAAGGCTTTACTTCTTTCTTTAATAAGTGGAGGGAAACTTCCGCTAAGATGATTGAGGTGCCCTCCGAAAAAGAATCTGTGAGGATGTTTATCAAGAATCTCCAAGAGAAGTATTCGAAGAACTTAAAATATCAACATAATTTGAATACTTTCAAGGCCGTCTATGATATCGGAATTGAAATCGAAGATGATCTCGCAAAGCAAAAAGCTACTATCAATAGTAACCACAGTGGCTGGAAAGGAAAAAAGAACGACAATCCTTCTTCTTCCGAAAACACCCACTCTAGTAACAATGTTAGTACCTTTGACCATAACGGTGTCTTAGCTATGGATAATCAAGGATATAAAAAGAAACCCAGGAGAGAGTTCACACCATTGGAATGACCTACAATGTTGCTTTCGATCGTCTCTACGATCGCGGATTAATCAAACCTATTGGCCCTACCGGGGATCCAACGCCAGAAAAGTGATCTTCAAGATGGGATCCCAATTCCTATTGCAAGTACCATCAAGGAAATGGTCATACCACCGATGAATGCTACAGGTTTTCAAAATCTCATTTAAGATCTCATAGAAGCAAACAAGATCCCATTGCCTCTAGCTAGCGAGAAGACTGGGTGATGATGAAGAAAACGACACTAGATAAGAGGCGAGCGTCAACGAAAAGATTTCATGACCTCTTTTTCTATTTCTTTTTCATTCTTCCTTTTCCCCAATAAGTCTAGCATAGGCACCTTTTTTTTTGTTTCCCTCAGATTTATTTTGTAGGTTTTTCCCCCCTTTAATAAAAATGAGCATTTATTTTCTTGCATATGATCATTGCATTGCATTAATAAAAAATTATAAAAAAATCCATGTCAAACTAAGAACAAGGTATACCAATGATTTGAGGCACCTCTTGTAGCCACATCATATCACCATTCAATTCACCCTTCAAATATGCAATCCTTTTTTGATAAACCACTTTGAGCCTCGTCTAGCAATAGACCTTTCATTTTTCAACCCATATCTACCTAACCTTGGGATGGGATGGTGTGAAACTTATGCAATTCTCAATTTCATAAAAACCTTGAGTGACTTCAAAAGATTAAAATAGCAAAAAATAAAAAAAAATAAATAAAAGTGTACAAACGGGCAAGTGTTCCAATGTCTTTGACATGAACATGTCTTTGATATGAACACGTCTCAGATTGCGTCTCTTATCGAGTGCTCGGTACCGTGCCTCAGAAACATGAATGCCAAGTGAGTGATAGACCGCATGATCGGGATTTCCCACACTTATAAAAATAAAATAATTAAATGCGAAAGCAAAAAAAAGAGAGCAAAAAAAAAAAAAAAAAAAAAAAAAGAAAAAAGAGAGCTGAAAAAGAGTTAAAAGCCTCAAGCATAAAAATATAAAGGTTCAAAAGCAAGGTTGCACACCTTGGGGGCTTATCTAGGGTCTTGAGCTTTTATCCCCTTTTTTCTTCAACCTTTAGCCTAACCACGTTACAAACCTTAAAAAAAACCTTTTTGAGGTATACACACACTTGTGCGAGGTTCGGCAAGAGCTACTTTCGGCCTGATTCCTAACGGATACGTAGGCAACCTCACATCGAGGTGCGACCGTAATAAAAATACATTCATATTTACACTCATAATTGATCATATCTAGGAATTTCCAATGTTCACCCCTTTTCATTTAAAGCTAGACTTGGGGGCTTGATCCCTACATTATTAACTTACCTAGCCTAAAGAGTCACCATCATTTGACTCTTCTTGAAATAATATATTTTTACACACACTAAGCCCTTGCGGCCTAACTTTAGTGTCACTTTCACACACTACACAGATACATGACAAAATAGTCCTTCCCTTAGGAACCCTTTGTCATGAAATCTTAACACAACGCTAAATCATGCCTTGTCATATCAAAATAACTCATCACTTGTAATCGTTATCGCATCACAAAGTATGAAGTGCTTAGCCTCCGTGCCTAAGTTACCTACATACTTTCATTATTGAGTAAACTAGGATAGTCTAAGATGTTACAATCCTTATACTATGAGAGACAATGGTAACGAATTAAGCTCATTCAACATGCACCTTCAAAAACTTCGCTTGTTTCTTTTTTTCGCGTATTTCTTTTTCGGGAGAAATTTGGTACCCTCCACCCCACAAAAATGACGGAAATTTTTTGCTTTTTTTCATTTTCGAGTCGCACATCACAATGCACACACGAGTCATGTACACATTGAGTCATGTAGTGTTATCACATCGAGGTAAGTCTATGCACACGAGTCGATTTGAGTACATCAAGTTACACGTCGAGTCAAGCAACACTAAGTCTTAGGTTAACCCTAATTAGATAAGCAAAGTCTTATAGTCAAAAGTATAAATGCAGGTGCATCCCAACAAGCAAGAACATTCCCGGATTTCATGAGTCACATGGATCAGTGAATTAGAGATGAAGAGATTTAATTTACAAAAGATTTGAGCGGATTTGGTTGAAAGGAAATGACCAAGTTCAAATTTCGGAGTGAAACCGAGTAGCAGCAGCAGCAGCAAGAGCAAAATAGGGAAGACCCGACTCCAGCACCAGATGACAAGGCTGTCGCCTGGCGACAGAAGAAAACCGTGGCGCTAGAATCTTTCAGCAGGCGCCAGTACGGCGACACAATGCGTGGCCCCCATATTAGATTATGCGGACCTCTTACATCAATTTTGGGTTCCTTGGTACTCCAGTTAGCCCCTATAAGCAAATTGACATGATTAGTAGTCGGCTTGATTACAATCGCAGTAAGTGATTGACCTGACGACGATCATCTCACTTAGCTTAAGAGCCTAAGCATTGGCTCATTACAAGCACCAACACATCGGTTCAAAAGCAAGCACTTATACGACAATTTTTTCCAAGATTGGATTGTCATCCCTAACTGACGATATTTCCAAATATGGATTGTCGCGCATCTTCTTCAACGACAAATGTTCCAATATTGGATTGTCATCTCTGACAAAGTTTCCAACCATGGATTGTCGTGCTCCTTCTCTGTTTGGCAATTTTTTCCAAGTTCGGATTGTCATCGCCAGCAAGTTTTGCGAGATTGGATTATCATACACATAATTCCCTAAGGCAAAATTTCCCAAAGGATTGTCATAGGTCTCTACTCATCATAAATTTCGGCGAAGGTTACTCAACGTGGATTGTCATTTATTTCAGTAAATGGCAAATTTTCCCGAAGTGGATTGTCGATCGACTCTTTTTCGCAAATGTTCCAAGACGCGAATTGTCAATAGTGGCAATATTTTCCTAAATGGATTGTCGCATAGTGTAGACACCCATTTGTGTCTCCCCAAAACCAAACCCAGTGATGAGTACCTTTTGCGTCGAATCATAGTCGAATGAAGTGAAAGTGTGAAAAGTCTAGTGTTGCGGAAAGTTTTAATTCTTTTCTCTTCTCTCTGTTTTTGAAAACTTATTTTAAGAACACAGCCAATCCAGTTTGGTTGGTCCATGATATGGGTCCAATAGTAGTGTAGTTGGATGGAGCTTGCAAAGAGCTTTCCAACGATATATTATAAGCCCAATTCCGATGAATATTGAGGAAATTATGGCCAATTTACTAAACTGGGCCCGGTTTGAGCCTTATATGCGGCCCAATGATCTTAGGGAGGGCCTAATATGATTTATCATTCCTAATGCAATTAGGAATGGTTCTAGGCTTCTAGAATCTTCTAGAAGGTTCTTTTCATTCCTAATTCAATTAGCATTGATAAATTGACTTTTGACTTTTCAGAGTTTTAATTAAAATCAAATAGCATTTTCGAGGAAATTATATGATTTTATCCTCCAGTACGGTAAACTTATCCGATTTTCGAAAACGCGTTGGAAATAAGCTTGGCGCCTAACCCCAGGCCTTGGCGCCTGGAACCAGGCTTGGCGCCTGGCACTAGCCATTGGCGCCTGGCGCTAGTGTTGGTGCCTGGCGCAAGTTAGCCAAGGGTGGCGCCAGCTCTGTTTTATGTGCGTCAGACTCTATTTTGTTTATTTTATCTTTTTGGCTAATTTTCTCTAAAAATATCGTATTAAAAACTTCGTTTTCAGTCACCAATTCTCCTCATTCACAAGTTTTCATTCGCAATCATTAATTCTTTAGCATTCCCTTTCATTCATCTCTTTCTTTCTTTATTTCAAACTTTGTTTTCTCATACAAAATTCCGCATTCGCAAGATCTAGAAACACCTAACCATATTCGAAGTTGCCTTCGCCCTAGACGTGAAAGGTTTTAATTTCTGAGGGTTTGGTCCCAAATCTCTATTTCAATTATTTAATTTAATTGTTTTGTTTATAATTTTCCTTGAAGTTACTAACGCGTGTATTTTGTTATTAGAAAGAGGTACGAGGCATCAAATTAAGTACTTTATTGATTTATAGATATTATGATGTAGAAATCATGTTTACATTGTTATTATGATTTTCTTAGTATCATGTCTAGGGTAATTTTAATATTAAATATGATTGTTACGATGCTTCCTATGTTCTTCCTAATATTTATTCATGTTAGTATCATGTTAGGGCTAAATATTTGATTTTTATTGCTTAGTGACATGCTAGGGTTTGTTATTAATCTTGTTAGTATCATGCCTAGGATCTTGCTATTTTTATTATGCTTTAATATTAACATGAACATGATTATGATTATAATTGTTATAATTTATTTTACTTATGATGATTATGATTATTATTATGATATGATTATTAATTATTATTCATGATATTGATTATTTATTATGATGCTTATTTATCTTTATTGCTTGATCACACCTTTATTGCATGTTTAAAGGGAATTTGTACTTGTAATCACGCTTAATAAGATATTTAATAATCTTGTTAGGGTTAATTTGATTATAATTCAAGTGATTGCCAATAATAGTATATTTGTGCATTAATATTCAACCAACATAGATAAACAGGTTTAGGGTAAACCTATTGATTGCATGTTAGTCAGAAAGCGCACATGAATACGATCAGAATAAAGTAGAGGCCTATTATTAGGGCAGGTTCAATCTCTTTTAGGTTGGATTTGTACCTTCATCCCAGAACCCTTATTTGGTTCTAGACCCTATGGAGTTGACGATCTCTTGGATTGTTAAGGGGTGTAACCTTCACCTCGTGAACGGTTTACAAGTTCCTAAAAAACTTGTTGGCGACTCTTTTGCTCTATCTTCTTCCCTTTTGGACGCCACCGTACTTTAGTGTATGATCACAGTGGGGTTCGAGCTAGTGGGATTAAGGCTTGAAAATATTCCCTACAGTTTTTGGCGACTCCACTAGGGAGGATTTCTATTTTAATTCCTGAATTTTTTTCGGCAATGATTTAGAATGAGTGGATGAGACTCGAAAAGTTCTAAGTATTTCATGTGCGTAATTTTGATTAACATTATTGTCATATGCATAAAAAAGATCTCATTAGAAATACCATCCGTAATGAGTTAAAATATAGGATTTTACACGTAGGAAATTTGAGAAATATCTTTCACAACTAGGACCGAAATAACACCGCGCGAAACTGGAAAATTTTATCGAGCACAGAAAGCTGCTGAGGCATGTGGGAAGTAGCGTCAGGCGCCAGAGCTTGGCGCCTGTATTTTAGTTGCAGCGCCATACGCCAGTATTGGCGCCAGGCGCTACAGTTAAAAGCTGGCGCCAGTCTCTGTTTGCTGGCGCCAATTTCCCCCAATACCGAGCCAGAAATATGCGTTCTAATTTCGACCAGTTTTTTGTATTGTTTGCTCGATCCTACTTCCTGATTGAATTTTTTCTCACTTTTCTGAAACCCATATGTGTTCTACATATGGACATAACCCTCTGGGAATTCATGCTCCATCTACCCGATTGAACGCTTCGTGCAACAAAGGGTACATCCGAGATGTTGAATTCACCAAACCATGGAAGCGAGTTTTTCTAAACTCGCAGTGTCCCATCCACTCGCGCCAACCCTTCACGGTTAGGCTTACGTGCGGTGCATCCGGACAATTAACCATGGACCTTCTATTGACTAAACCATATCCCGAACTTTAGAGAACTAGAGCCATGGTTAGGTTGCAAACTCATTGCATCATGTTGTGACTACTTGACTACTTGTGCATCTCCTACTTGTGCATACTTATTATGTGACTAAATTAATCGTTTGGTTTGACTTGTGTTTGTAAATAAGTCTTAATAAACTAATTAATGACTAAAGGACTTTGTTTAATTAATTAATTAATTAATTTGAGCCAATAAATAAACATAAAATCGAGTCATAGTTCCTTTAAGTCAACCAGGATTTTTATTCCCGTATACTGCACAAATGTCAACTTGTTTTGGTCATATCTGGAGTTCTAGAAAGAACTAAGAGTCGTACAGCCTATGGATCTGTAGCCCCGAGTTTTATCTTTAATTTGGAATTGGTTTCATCCTAATCAGAGTCACAGATAAAAAGTTATGACTAAAATACCACAGTCTGTCCAGTTTAATGCATATACGTGAGGTCTTAACTTAGTCTTTGCTTGAGTCTAGTCACATAGTCTAGCCACATGGTCATGACACGAGTCTTAACATGTCATCTACACTCACTAGTCTTAGCACACACTTTGTAAATACTCTTTTCACACCATGACCATGTCTTAGGTTCATGCATGAGTCGGTTTTTTTCCGTCATTTGAGTTGGGGGGTACATTCTGTTCCTAATTCTTCATATCCCTCCATCTACATCATTTTCCTTCACGCTCTATTCCAATCTTTCTTCACTTCCTCCATCCATTGCATGTTGAATAAAGTTTGAGTCAAATAATTAACAATGAATATCCCCAAATTCCTTTTCCACAGTACTTGGTCGAGGAGAGAAGGGCGATTAATCAAGGACAACACCTTTGTTCAAGTCTTACTTTTTGATAAACCGATTCGTCAAAAGAGGAAGGCTAAAAAGATAATGGAAACTCAAGAAGAAGTCAATGAGCTTAGGAACCAACTAGTTACCATGACTGAAACACTGAAGCTCCTCACCCTCAAGGTCGATGATCCCGTGAAGCAACAACAAATGAACCTCATGCAAGAAAGTTTGAGGAAGCTATCTAGTGACTATAAATTTCAGGGCATGAGTTCACAAGGGGTCTCAGTGGATAAGGAACTTCTTCCACATAAGTTCAACGCCACTGACATCCCTAAATTCAAGGCAACAGATAACCCTTACTTCCATCTAAGAGCTTTCGAAACTATAATGAACATTAAGGGTATCGATAAGAAGGTTTTCCCCTCTCTGTTCCCACTATCTCT
The DNA here is from genome assembly GCF_948465745.1 of Chenopodium album. Classification (NCBI taxonomy): domain Eukaryota; kingdom Viridiplantae; phylum Streptophyta; class Magnoliopsida; order Caryophyllales; family Amaranthaceae; genus Chenopodium; species Chenopodium album. The sequence continues at coordinate 52,837,750 of NC_137839.1, forward strand.
CGAAACCGTTTGCCAACAATGGTTCTTCTCCCTTGACAAAGAGAAAACCTCTACCTGGGAATCGATAGTGAACGCTCTCGTTGATAGATACAAGTGCAATATTCAAGTTGAAACCGATCATAGACAACTCGAGATGCTAAGACAAAAGGAGAATGAAGGCTTTACTTCTTTCTTTAATAAATGGAGGGAAACTTCCGCTAAGATGATTGAGGTCCCCACCGAAAAGGAGTCTGTGAGGATGTTTATCAAGAATCTCCAAGAGAAGTATTCGAAACATTTAAAATATCAACACAATTTGAATACTTTCAAGGCCGTTTATGACATCGGAATTGAAATCGAAGATGACCTCGCAAAGCAAAAAGCTACTAACAATAGTAACCATGGTGGCTGGAAAGGAAAGAAGAACGACAATCCTTCTTCTTCCGAAAACGCCCACTCTAGTAACAATGTTAGTACCTTTGATCTCAGTGAAGTTTTAGCCATAAATAACCAAGGATCTAAGAAGCAACTAAGGAAAGAATTCACCCCCATTGGGATGAGCTTCGATACTGCCTTCAATCGACTCAATGCCAAAGGACTCATTACTCCCATTGGACCTATTCAAGATCCCGCACCTGAAAAGAGATTGCCTAGTTGGAATCCAGACGAACACTGCAAGTACCATCAAGGTAGGGGTCATACTACTAAGAGCTGTTGGAAGCTAAAGGAGGCTATCCAATATTTGATTGATAATAACAAGAAGCTTCCCATGCCTCCAGTTAACAAGAAGAGCGAGTGATGATAAAGGAAACAACACAAGACAAGAGGCGAGCTTCAACGACAAGATTTCACGACCTCTTTTTTCTATTTCTTTTTTATTTTACCCTTTCCCCAATAAGTCTAGCATAGGCACCCTTTTTATTCTCCATAGATTTATTTTGTAGGATCATTATTTATTTTCTTTTAATAAAATGAGCATTTATTTCCTCATATATGATCATTTCATTTTATTGCATTAAAAAAAAAAAAAAAAAACAATGTCGAATTAAACACAAGGTATACCAATGATTTGAGGCACCCCTTGTAGCCACATCATATCTCCTTTCACCTTTCAAATTTACAATCCTTTCTTCATAAACCACTTTGAGCCTCGTCTAACGATAGACCTTTATTTTTTCAACCTGCATCTACCTAACCTTGGGATGGGATGGTGTGTAACTTATGCAATTCTAAAAAAAGCTTGAGTGATTTCAAAAGATCAAAATAAAAATAAAAGCAAATATAAATAAAAGTGTACAAAAGGGCAAGTGTTCCAATGTCTTTGATATGAAAATATCTTTGATATGAACACGTCTCAGATTGCGTCTCTTATCGAGTGCTCGGTACCGTGCCTGAGAAACATGAATGTCAAGTGAGTGATAGACTGCATGATCTGGATTGCCCACACTTATTAAAATAAAATAGATGCTAAAGCAAAAGATAAAAATGAGCTAAAAAAAAGAGTAGAAAACCTCAAGCATGAAAATACAAAGATTCAGAAGCAAGGTTGCACACCTTGGGGGCTTATCTAGGGTCTTGAGCCTTTATCCCCTTCTTCTTCAAACCTTTAGCCTAACCACGTTACAACCCTTAAAAAGACCTTTTTGAGTTATACACACTTGTGCGAGGTTCGGCTAGAGCTACGTTCGGCCTCATTCCTAACGGATACGTAGGCAACCTCACATCGGGGTGCGGCCGTAATAAACATGCATTCATATTCACATTCACACACTTACACCATGATCATATCAAGGGATCTCCAATGCTCATCCCTATTCACTTAGAGCTAGACTTGGGGGCTTGATCCCTACATCATTAGCTTACCTAGCCTAAGAGTCACCACCATTTGACTCTTTTCAATATTTTCTACACACTTAGCTCTTGTGGCCTAACTTTAGTGTCACTTTCACACACATCACAGATACATGACCAAATATACTTCCCTTAGGAACCCTTTGTCATGAAATCTTAACATTGAAGCATGCCTTATCATATCTAAATCACTTATCAATCATTACCATCATTGCATATCAAAGTATGAAGTTCTTAGCCTCCGTGCCTAAGTTAGCCAAATACTTTCATCATGGAGTCACCAGTTGAGATATCCTAGGATGGATTAATCCTTGCACCTTGAGAGATAGTATCAAACAACATTTGACTAAGCTCATTCAACATGTATCTTCAAACTTCGCTTCTTCTTTTTCACGTCTTTCTTTTTTGGGAGAAAGTCGGTACCCTCCACAAAAATGACGGAAAATTTTTGTTTTTATTTTTGCATTTTTGAGTCACATTGAGTCAACACTATGCACACATGGGTCACGAGTCACACGTGTCATTTTACTTTGAGTCGAGTCAACCTCGAGTCAGTCAGTCACAGAGAGTCAAGTTTATACCTTGAGTCGTGTCATCACAATGAGTCAAGCAACATTAAGCCTTAGGTCAACCCTAAGATGATTAAAAAGATTGGCAAAGTTCTATAGTCTAAAATAAATACAGGTGCAGCAGAATTGGGAAGACCCTACTCCAATTCTTGGCGCCAGAGATATCTCAGCAACAACAGAGCTCGAAGCCTCTCAGAAAGGTGATTTCGACCTCATACATCAATTTTGGGTTCCTTGGTATGCCAGTTAGCCCCTATAAGCAATTTGACATGATTAGTAGTCGGCTCGATTACAATCGTAGTAAGTGATTGACCTGACAAAAAATCGTCTCACTTAGCTTAAGCGCCTAAAACACTGGCTCATTACAGTCGGTTCAAAAGCAAGCACTTAAACGACAATGTTTCCAAATATGGATTGTCGCGCATTCTTATTAAACGACAAAGTTTTCCAAAAATTGGATTGTCATCCCCAACTGACAATATTTCCAAAAATGGATTGTCGTGCAACGACAATTTTTCCAAGATTGGATTGTCATCTCTGGCAAAGTTTCCAAGCTTGGATTGTCGTGCTCCTTCTTTGTTTGGCAAGTTTTTCCAAGTTTGGATTGTCTTCGCTGTCAAGTTTTCCGAGATTGGATTGTCATACACCCAGTTCCCTATGGCAAAATTTCCCAAAGGATTGTCGTAGGTCTCTACTTATCATAAATTTCGGCAAAAGTTCCTCAACGTGGATTGTCTTCAGGAAGTGGCAAATTTTCCCGAAGTGGATTGTCGGTCGACTCTGTTTTGCAAATGTTCCAAGACGCGGATTGTCAATAGTGGCAATATTTTCCCAAAAGGATTGTCGCATAGCGTTGGCGAATTTCCAAGGTGGATTGCTTTCAAGAGTTATATTCCAAGATGTGGATTGTCGATCGTAGCAAGGTTCTTATGAAAGATTGTTACTAAGCATTGGCAACTTTTTCCCAAAATTGGATTTTGGCAAATTTTCTGAGGTACGGATTGTCGCTTCATCGTGGCAACATTTCCAAGGATGGATTGTTACGTGGAATTAACAACTTTCCCTAAATCGGATTGTCATACATCATACAAGAGTTGTGTTGGCAACATTCCCAAAGAAAAGAGGATTGTCATCACAACAAAAGCATCGACATACTGGTTCACAAGCAGCAAAGCGCCGACGTACTGGCATAGCAGCATTAAGGATTAAACAAGCAGTGATCTTTTCGAAGACTATCACAGCGGAAATTCGAGTCATATCAAAAAAGAAGATCTTTGTTCAGAGACGAGTGAACATCGAAACAGCAAGGTGGCGTTCCCTAGCTTGTGGAGTGTTTTCACAAACAACTGAAGGTGAATTCAATAAAAATAATCTTCGATGATATTCCCTTGGACGTGGAATATTATCATAGCGGAGGAGGATCGTTACAGGCGAAGCAGTCTTCTATATTTGGAAGCAGTTACAGGCGTAGCGGTTTTCAAGCGGGATGGCATTCTCTAGCTTGCAGGAGGTCATCAAAACAATCAGTTACTTTCAGAGACGTGTGCTCGACGGTGCAAGATACGTGTTTCTTAACTCTTTTATCTGTTTAACTAACGCTAGTTTTGCAGGTATCGGCGTTACAAGAATGATTTAGGATTGCAGAACATTCTGAATCATTCTCCGTCCCTATCGATACTTTGACTTTCGTTTTCGAAACTTGCGTTTCTCCAAACTCAGTCAAAGTGGGGGCTTCTGTAGACACCCATTTGTGTCTTCCCAAAACCAAACCTAGTGATGAGTACCTTTCGCATCGAATCATAGTCGAATGAAGTGAAAGTGTGGAAAGTCTAGTGTTGCGGAAAGTTTTAATTCTTTTCTCTTCTCTCTGTTTTTGAAAACTTATTTTAAGAAAACAGCTAATCCAGTTTGGTTGGTCCATGATATGGGTCCAATAGTAGTGTAGTTGGATGGGGCTTGCAAAGAGCTTTCCAACGATATATTATAAGCCCAATTTCGATGAATATTGAGGAAATTATGACCAATTTACTAAACTGGGCCCGGTTTGAGCCTTATATGCGGCCCAATGATCTTAGGGAGGGCCTAATATGATTTATCATTCCTAATGCAATTAGGAATGGTTCTAGGATTCTAGAATCTTCTAGAAGGTTCTTTTCATTCCTAATTCAATTAGCATTGATAAATTGACTTTTGACTTTTCAGAGTTTTAATTAAAATCAAATAGCATTTTCGAGGAAATTATATGATTTTATCCTTCAGTACGGTAAACTTATCTGATTTTCGAAAACGCGTTGGAAATAAGCTTGGCGCCTAACCCCAGGCCTTGGCGCCTGGCGCTAGTGTTGGTGCCTGGCGCCAGTTAGCCAAGGGTAGCGCCAGCTCTGTTTTCTGTGCGTCAGACTCTGTTTTGTTTATTTTATATTTTTGGCTAAGTTTCTCTATAAATATCGTATTAAAAACTCCGTTTTCAGTCACCAATTCTCCTCATTCACAAGTTTTCATTCGCAATCATTAATTCTTTAGCATTCTCTTTCATTCATCTCTTTCTTTCTTTCTTCCAAACTTTGTTTTCTCATACAAAATTCCGCATTCGCAAGATCTAGAAACACCTAACCATATTCGAAGTTGCCTTCGCCCTAGACGTGAAAGGTTTTAATTTCTGAGGGTTTGGTCCCAAATCTCTATTTCAATTATTTAATTTAATTGTTTTGTTTATTATTTTCCTTGAAGTTACTAACGCGTGTATTTTGTTATTAGAAAGAGGTACGAGGCATCAAAGTAAGTACTTTATTGATTTATAGATATTATGATGTATAAATCACGTTTACATTGTTATTATGATATTCCTAGTATCATGTCTAGGGTAATTTTAATATTAAATATGATTGTTACGATGCTTCCTATGTTCTTCCTAATATTTATTCATGTTAGTATCATGTTAGGGCTAAAGATTTGATTTTTATTGCTTAGTGACATGCTAGGGTTTGTTATTAATCTTGTTAGTATCATGCCTTGGATCTTGCTATTTTTATTATGCTTTAATATTAACATGAACATGATTATGATTATAATTGTTATAATTTATTTTACTTATGATGATTATGATTATTATTATGATATGATTATTAATTATTATTCATGATATTGATTATTTATCATGATGCTTATTTATTTTTAGTGCTTGATCACACCATTATTGCATGTTTAAAGGGAATTTGTACTTGTAATCACGCTTAATAAGATATTTAATAATCTTGTTTGGGTTAATTTGATTATAATTCAAGTGATCGCCAATAATAGTATATTTGTGCATTAATATTCAACTAACATAGATAAACAGGTTTAGGGTAAACCTATTGATTGCATGTTAGTCAGAAAGCGCACATGAATACGATCAGAATAAAGTAGGCCTATTATTAGGGCAGGTTCAATCTCTTTCAGGTTGGATTTGTACCTTCATACCAAAACCCTTATTTGGTTCTAGACCTTATGGAGTTGACGATCTCTTGGATCGTTAAGGGGTGTAACCTTCACCTCGTGAACGGTTTACAAGTTCCTAAAAAACTTGTTGGCGACTCTTTTGCTCTATCTTCTTCCCTTTTGGACGCCACCGTACTTTAGTGTATGATCACAGTGGGGTTCGAGCTAGTGGGATTAAGGCTTGAAAATATTCCCTACACATAGCATTGGCGAATTTCCAAGGTGGATTTCTTTCAAGAGTTATGCTCCAAGATGTGGATTGTCGATCGTAGCAAAGTTCTTATGACAGATTGTTACGAAACATTGGCAACTTTTCCCAAAATTGGATTTTGGCAAATTTTCCGAGATACGGATGGTCGCTTCATCGTGGCAACATTTCCAAGGATGGATTGTTACGAAGCATTGATAACTTTCCCTAAATCGGATTATCATACATCATGCAAGAGTTGTGTTGGCAACTATTCCCAAAGAAAAGAGGATTGTCATTACCAAAAGCATCAACGACAAATTTCAAGCAGCATCAAGGATCGACAGGCGTTGATCTTCGAAGACTATCACAGCGGAAATTGGAGGCAGTTACAGGTGTAGCAGTCTTTAGGCGGTATCCCCTAGCTTGAGGAAGATCGTCAAAGCTCTTTGTTCAGAGACGCGTGAACATATCCAGCAAAAGCTCTTTGTTCAGAGACGCGTGAACATATCCAGAAAAAGCTCCATTTTTCAGAGACGAGTGAACATCAAAACAGCAAGATGGCGTTCCCTAGCTTGTGGAAGGTTGTCACAACAACAAATGCAACACAAATCGGTTACCCCCCAGAGACGTGTGCTCGACGGTGCAAAATACGCGTTTCTTAACTCTTTTATCTGTTTTAACTAACGCTAGTTTGCAGGTATCGGCGTTACAAGAATGATTTAGGATTGCAAAACGTTCTGAATCATTCTCCGTCCCTATCGATACTTTGACTTTTGTTTTCGAAACTTGCGTTTCTCCAAACTCAGTCAAAGTGGGGGCTTCTGTAGGCACCCATTTGTGTCTCCCCAAAACCAAATCTAGTGATGAGTATCTTTCACGTCGAAATATAATCGAATGAAGTGAAAGTGTGGAAAGTCTAGTGTTGCGGTTAGTTTTTAATTCTTTTCTTTCTCTCTGTTTTTGAAAACCTATTTTAAGAAAACAGCCAGTCCAGTTTGGTTTGGTCCATGGCAAGGGTCCAATAACAGTGTAGTTGGGTCGGGTTTGAAAAGAGCTTTCCAACGATATATTATAAGCCCAATTCCGATGAATAATGAGGAAGTTATGGCCAAATTACTAAACTGGGCCCGGTTTGATCTTTATATGCGGCCCAATGATCTAGAGGAGGGCCTATTATGATTTATTATTCCTAATGCGATTAGGATTGATTATAGTCTTTTAGAGTCTTCTAGAAGGTTCTTTTGAATCCTAATTTGATTAGCATTGATAAATTGACTTTTAGGTTTTTTATTTAGAATAAAAGAAGTGTTTTTAAGGAATTACAATTTTACCCTCTCGTACGCTTAAATTTTATCAAAATAAGAAAACGCGTGGAGAACTGATTGCAGCGCCATACGACATGTCTGTCGCCTGGCGACAGACCTGGCGTTTGGCGACACGCGCAGCGTTTGGCGGCAGCCCTGTTGTTTGGCGACAAGCGCGTGTTTGGCGACAGCGTCGTGTTTTATTCTTTTCGAAACTCTAATTTGTTTTTTATCATATCCGGCTGATTTTCTCTATAAATAGCTTCCTAAAACCTCTGTTTTCAATCATCAATTCTCAATTCTTCTCATCTAACTCTTATCACCTACTCTCATCCAGAAGTTCTTGATTAATCTATCTCTCTCTCTTTTCTAAACTAGCTTTTCTCAAACAAAATTCCGCTTTCACAAGATCTAGACACACCTAGCCAAGTTCGAAGTTGCCTTTGCCCTAGACGTAAAAGGTTTAATTTCTGAGGGTTTGGTCCCAAATCTCTCTTTCAATTATTATTATTTAATTTAATTGTTTGTTTATTATTTTCCTTGAAGTTACTAACGCATGTATTTTGTTATTAGAAAGAGATACGAGTTATCCAAGAGAATGCTTTAATTGTTTGCATTGTTATTATGATATAGAAATCATGTCTGGGTTGTTATTATGATTCCTGATATCATGTTAGGATGTTTGATGTTCTGAATGACAACGATGATTCCTAGTATTATGTTTAGGGAAAAGGTTATGATATCAAATATGCTTATTATGATTACTGCGATGCTTCCTATTGTCTTTCTTAATATTCATGTTAGTATCATGTTAGGGCTATATATTTGATCTTTGATGTTTAGTGATATGCTAGGGTTTGTTATTAATCTTGTTAGTATCATGCTAAGGATCTTTTTATTAATATTATGTTTTAACATGAGTATTTTTATAATTGTTATTATTATGATTATGATTATTATTATGAATATTAATGTTATGTTGCTTGATTATATTTATTGTTATTGCTTGATCACGCCTTTTATGCATGTTTAAGGGGAATTGGTACTTGTAATCACACTTAATAAGATAATTGATAATCTTGTTTAGGGTTAGTTTGATTATAATTCAAGTGATCGCCAATAATAGTTTTATTTGTTTATTAATATTCAACCAACATAGATAAACAGGCTTAGGTTAATCCTATTGATTGCATGTTAGTCAGAAAGCGCACATGAATACGAGAAGAATAAAGTAGAGGCCTATTATTAGGGAAGGTTCAATCTCTTTTAGGTTGGATTTGTACCTTCATCCCCGAACTTCCTATCATGGTTCCTGGCCTATTGGAATTAACGATCTCCTGGATCGTTAAGGGGTGTAACCTTCACCCTGTGAACGGATTACAAGTTCCTAAAACTTGTTGGCGACTCTTTTGCTCTAGCTTCGTTCCCTTTGGACGCCACCATGCTTAAATGTATGATCACAGTAGGCTTCAAGTTTGGGATAATGCTTGAAATATTCCCTACACTTTTGTTTCCATTTTTTTTCGTAAAGCAAAATTTAAGCAAAAATTTTCTCGAGGGAGGGAAAGGGTTCTCGACTTACCCCCCTCGAAAAAAAATAACAAAAAAGGAAAAAAAAAAAAAGAAGACATGAAAAGGAAAGTGAAAAAGAAGAAGAAAAGAAAAAGAAAGAAAGAAAAAAGGAAAATAAGAGGAAAATAAGAAAATAAAAGAAAATGAAAATAAAATAAAGCATAAAAAAAGGACACAAGAGTTAACAACTTTAAGCGTATAATTATCCATAAGATTTCGTCAACATTCCGTTATTATGGAGTTCAAAATACGGAAATAAATCAAAACGACATGTCGCGACAGACAAGACGCGCGCAACTGGATATCTTGCGCGCGACTGTCGCGCGCATGTAAATTGGTTGCGCGTTCCACCTGCGGGTGAACTTTCCTTATAGCAAAAATTTCAAAAAAGTTGCCCCTCTTGGGTCTATTTAAGCGTGGTTTGTGTAGGCTTTTGATCATCTCGCATTTATTCGCTTAGTAGTGCTATAAAGAATAAAAAAGAATTAAACTCTATAAATTTCTCTTTTTTTTTTTTTTTTTTTTACATTGATCAATGGCAAAAACCTTTAAACACCGGTTGAAACAATGGGTCACTTACCTTTCGACTCAGGATAAATTAGCCTTCAAAATATACCACCTTGACCCTCTATTGAGTTATATGCAACTAGTTATAAACTTTGGTTTTCTCCATGCTGCTGTCAGTCATTGGGACTCGAACCACCATCTCTTTCTTTTTAAAGGGGATAAAATTGTCCCATTACGTGGCGAGTTTGAGGCTCTACTAGGCTTCCCTACAAATACTCTCCCTGTGACATATGCCCCTAATTTGTCAGATCCCAAACCTGTTTTTCAAAAAAAAATTGTTTGAGAGGCAATGTTATAGTTAACATTGGAAAAGTAGAAGGCGTGGATTTAATTCAATTTATTGAACATTTTGTCGCCCCTCGTGACAACTTGACTAAACAACGTTATAAAATTCGTGCTTTATGTTATTTTCTTGTTGTCCATTGTTTACTTAGGATAGGTGAAGAATACGGAGATTATTCCATGGTGTCCATAGTAGAGAAAATAGAGGGATGTCATTCACCCGCTCCTTTAGCTTTGGCGGATACCGTTCTATGTTTGAATCGCCTTAGAGGAGACCCTAATGGGAATGGTTTCATGGGAAGTCCACTCCTATTACACGTACTTTTTTTTCGCTGTAAAGCAACGCAAGTTAGGAAGTTGCGCTGGCCTGTCCTGCGCAATCTTCTTCGATGCGCGCGGATGGCACGCGCAACTGATTTTGATGTGCGCGCCACCTGCTCGTGTAATGTCACAAATTAATTTTTTTCGTCTTTTTTTTTTAAGATTTGGCTCATGGAGCGCTTGAAAATTGTTGAACAGCCACAAAATTTTGAGGCTCATGGAGTGAGAACATTCCCTGGACGTCGAATTCTCTACAAACACAAGAATGAAGAAGAATGGATGTCGTTTTTATGTCATGGGGTTCCCAACATACGCTTTGTGATTCCTTGGTGGAACATAAGTAGTATGGTTGGAAACAGTTTTTATTGTCCTTATATTAGGCTTTTAAGCCTATCTATTACTACTTACATCTTTCCTTATAAGGTGATGAGACAATACGGAATGAAACAAGTTATCCCCCCTCAGGATTGTGATGCTCATAAAGATGTGATCTTTAAACTTGAACGGATGCCTCGATGGATGGAATATTGGTCAAGTCTCCCTAGATGGGTTCATGGGTAGTACAAAGTCCTACTGCGAGTATTGTGTTATCCTCCTTCTACAAGGCTTTGATGAATGCGGCGGACAAGGGTGAACTAAACAGGGCTCGATCACAAAATCAAGCCGCCTCGACTCACAATCTACCCAAACCTTTGATGCATTCGGTCACCACTACTCCTCCTAATGGCCAAAACAAAGGAGTGAGAAGAAAATTAGACTTCTAACCTCCTAAGGATCGTTCGATGGAACCAAAGAGAAAGGCTCCTCTTAAACTTGCACAACAAGGGGTGAAGATTAAAGAACCTTCACCAAATACTCACAAGAAGACCCCAACAATTGTTAAAGGAAAGGGAAAACAAGTTGGAAAGACCCCAATCCCTAAATTGAAGAACAATGTTTGGGTTAAAAAGAAGAGCAAAGGGGAAAGCTCTAAGGTTGCTGAAACTACTGCAATGGAAACTACTCCTCCGTCTACTATGACAATTGAGGATATAGTAAAACCTTAGAGTGTTACACAATATGTCATTAGTTTAATTTGAATAAAGTGTAATCACTCTATGTTTTTTTTTTTTTAATTTATTATCTAGTTCAATAATGCCTCTTTTTTTTTTTTTTTTGAATTTCGAATGGAATAAAATGAGCTTTTATATATATATATATATATATATATATATATATATATATATATATATATATATATATATATATATATATATATATATATATATATATTAATTTTTTTTTTTTTTGAATTTCGAATGGAATAAAATGAGCTTATATATATATATATATATATATATATACATACGTATATATACATACATACGTATATATACATACATACGCATATATACATACATACGCATATATACATACATACGTATATATATATATATATATATATATATATATATATATATATATATATATATATATATATATATATATATATATATATATATATATATATATGACCGAGTCATAAAGATTGCATATGTATTCATATTACGAAAACAGTGAAAAATTAATCAAACTTTGTTTAATAATTTAAATCAAAGCTCAATTTTTATTTTCCGAGTATATGTTATTTTCGAGGAACGCCCCTCTTTATATCGCAAGTAAAAAAAAATCGCAATTTTATTCTCGCGCAAAAATTCTAGGTTCACAGTTTGTCATCAGGTGGCGCACGCAACGTCTAAAGTTGCGCGAGCCTGTCGCGCGCAACTGATTCCATTGTGCGTGACATCCGTGCGCAACTGTTTTAGTTGCGCGCGACACCTATGCTACGAGTGTTAAATTTTTTTTATTTTTTTCGCATTATTACCCCTCCCCCCCCCCCAAGTGTGAAGAGTTTTTTGTGATGTTCGAAAAAAAATGAACACTTGAATGGTATATGTTTTGTTTTTAAATTACCCCCCCAATTGTTATGAACTTTACCGTGTTATTTAGTAAAGTGCGTAACGCTTAGAATCTTTTAATTGAATGCTAAAAAAAATGATTTATTTAATGAATGAACGAGTTTATCTGGATTTCATATGTAATATTTGTTAAGTCAATCAATATTTATTAGTTGGCGTATTTCATCACCTCCAATATCCATTAATCTGACAGCTCCTCCTAATAGAATTTAAATTACGCCGTAGGGCCCTATCCAATTAAGTTTGAATTTCCCTCTTAGATCGGTTGGTGGACCCCTAACCTCTTTTAGTACAAATTCATCTTCTTTGATATTTTTGGGTCGTACCCTTTTGTTAAAATGTCGCGCAATGCGTCGTTGGTAGACTTGTACATGATGCAAAGCTCTGATTTGTCATTCATCAAGGAATAACAATTCTTCATACCTCGCTCTTACCCATTTAGCTTCTGGTAGCTTACTTTCGAGTACGATGCTTTGGGACGGTATTTCCCGTTTGACTGGTTAAACTACGTCCATTCCGAAAACTAAGGAGTATGGAGTTACTCCTATTGATGTTCGTATGGACGTTCTATAACCCCATAGAGCGAAGTGTAGTTTATTTGGCCAGTCTTTATAATTTTCTGCCATTTTCTTAATGATTATTGTTATGTTTTTATTTGTTGATTCTACAGCTCCATTCATTTGAGGTCTATATGGAGATGAGTGATGATGTTTTACTTTGTAACGAGTTAAGAGGGTCTCGACTTTAGCTTTGAATTGAGATCCCTTATCACTAATTAGTTCGTGTAGAACTCCATATCTACAAAATATGTTTCTTTCGAGAAACCTTGCGACATGTTTAGAAGTGATATTCACGTAAGAAGCGATCTCAATCCACTTAGTAAAGTAATCGATGGCTACTAATACGTACTCGTGCCCTCCAGCTCCCGTTGAAGATATTTTTCCAATTATGTCAATTCCCCAAGTCGAAAAAGGCCAAGGGGAAGTGAGGTTATATAGTTCGGATGGTGGAAGGTGTTGTAAGTTAGCGAACATTTGATACTCTGGACATTTTTTAACATATTGTATGCAATCATGTTCCATGGTGGACCAATAGTACCCTTATCGTGAAATTATTTTAGCAAGCATTTTATCATTCATGTGAGGACCACAAACGCTTTTGTGAGTATTCTCCATAAGGCGTGTGGATTCAGGTTGGTCTATACACAATAAGCTTTGACTATTAGGCCCCTTTTTGCATAATTGACAACTTAATAAACCATATTGGGCCGCAAGTGTTCTTAGGGCTCGTTGGTCTTTCGATGAAGTATTTTCAGGATATGTGCCACGGGTAATATATTGGAGGATATGATCATACCAAGGATTGTCTCCTTCAATGTCATTTATTTCCTCTATTGCTTAGCAATATGCTGGTTCTTCTCTTCTATCAACGCATAATGGCATCATATTTAAATGATCTGGAATGTTGATCATTGAGGCTAATTTTGCTAGCGCATTGGCAAATTGATTATCATCCCTTGGAAGGTATTTAAAATCAATATGTTCAAAATGCTCGATGAGCTGCTCTAGGTGTGCTTGGTATAATATCATCGTGGAGTTCTTTATTTTCCATTTTTTATTATATGATTTATAATCAAACTAGAATCTCCATATACCTCTAATTTTTGCACACCTATGCTAGCTGCTGCTTCTAATCCAATAATGCACGCTTCACATTCTGGCATTATTAGTAACCTCAAATTCTAGTTTGACAGAGATTGGAGTATGTGCTCCCTCTGAACTTATGAGTAACACTCCCACGCCACATCCTTTTTGACTGGATGCACTGTCGAAGTACATTACCCATTTGACATCTTGTGTCATGAGAATCTCTTCATCCGGAAGATGAGTAAATTCTGCATGACTCGTTTGAATAGGATGTTGGGCCAGAAAATCGGTAATTACTTTTCCTTTTATTGATTTTTCAGGAATATATTTAGTTCAAATTCAGCCAACATCACCAACCACTTGGATATTCTTCCTTGTATAGATTGTTGTTCAAACAAATACTATATCGGATTTTGTTGAGAAATCACATGAGTAGTGTAGGGTAATATATAATGTCGTAGTTTTTTAGTTGCCCACACTAATGCTAAACTTGTTTTTTCCAAGGTGCTATATTTTGTTTCATATTGAATGAATTTTTTTACTTATGTAGTATATTGCACGCTCGACTTTTTCTACCTCTTGTGCTAGCATGGCACCTGTGGCCGTATTTGTAACCGTGATGCATAGCCTAAGAGGTATTTTGGGTATTGGTGGTGCTAAAATTGGTGGACTTTTGAGATAATCTTTGATTTTCACAAAGGCCCTTTGGTATTGATTGTCCCATTCACGTTTTTCTTCTTTTTTAAATTTTTTTGAATATTGGCTCACAAGTCATAGTCAATTTGTTGATAAACCAACTAATGTATTGCAGTTTGCCAAGAAACCCCCTAATTTCTTTTTCTGTTTGAGGGGGAGGCATATAAACAATTGCCTTTATTTTAGAGGGATCGATCTCAATACCACGTGTGCTTACTACGTATCCGAGTAATTTACCGGAAGTTACTCAGATTGCGCATTTTTGTGGATTCAATCGCATTTTATATTCTTTTATGCGAGTGAAAATTTTGCGTAAAGCTTTTATGTGTCCCATTCTATCTTTGGAATTTACAATCATATCATCCACATACACTTCTATTTCTTTATGCATCATATCATGCAAGAGAGTCGTAGCCGTTCTTTGGTACGTAGTCCTGCATTTTTTAAACAAAATGGTATGACTGTGTAGCAATATGTACCCCAAGGGGTGATAAAGCATGTCTTTTCTTCATCATCTTTTGCCATTAGGATTTGGTTGTAACCTGTGTATCCATCCATAAAGGATAACATCGCATGTTCAGCCGTGTTATCTACCAATATATCAATATGAGGTAGAGGAAAGTCGTCTTTAGGGCTAACCTTGTTAAGGTCCTTAAAGTCGACACACATACGAACTCGTCCATCCTTTTTAGGGACATGGACGATGTTCGCTACACATTCTGGGTAATTACATACGCGAATGAAACCTTCGTCTAATTGCTTTTGTACCTTTTCTTTTATTTTCAAAGCGACATCAGGTTTCATTCGTCGAAGTTTTTGTTTTACTGGTTTAGTGGTAGGGTTCAAGGGAATAGTATGTTCCACAATTTCCCTATCTATTCCAAGCATGTCCTTGTATGACCAAGCGAATAGTCTTTGAATTCTTTTAGCGTCGATATAAGAATCAATCGCTCTTCTGGATTTAAAGTTAAGCCAATTTTGACTTCCCTTTTGTTTTCATTAGTTCTTATATTGACTGTTTCAGTTTCTTTAATTATAGGGTTCTTTTGTTCTCGTACATTCATTAGTTCAACCAATTTATTAATATTATCATCTTCATTAGATTGATTGTTATAGAAATCAAAAGATTCAAGAGAAGGCATATACTCGGAAATAAAGCTCATATTATTGAATTCAAAAGAGAGTACATCAAGAGAAGAATCCTTTTTGGGATCTTCGTCCTTAGAACTAGAAAATAAAGATTCAATACTGGCCACACCGGCACAAATTTTCAGCTTCCTTAAAGTCTAAGCTAAACTCGTCATCCGATTCTTCAAACATCTTCCCCTCTCCTGTGACGATCTCCAGCTTATCACCTTTATAATTAGTCCATCCATGCTCGAAGGTTTCATTAGAAGGGGTGATCAACGAGGTTGGGTCAAAAGCTTAATCTTTAATGGCATTCTAATTAGTCATGGTAGCAACATGGTTTTGCTCTAGTCCAAATAACAAGTCCAATGCTTGCCTATCATAGCACCCTGGGGTTAGGTATTTTGATTCAACGATTTCGAGATCATCATTCAAGAAGTAGCAATCATGAAATAACTTAAATCCAGGCTTCTTGATTCCTCCCAGAACTAATGGTTCTGAAAAGTCATAGCAAGGGTGTAGACACCCATTTGTGTCTCCCCAAAACCAAACCCAGTGATGAGTACCTTTCGCGTCGAACCATAATCGAATGAAGCGAAAGTGTGGAAAGTTTAGTGTTGCGGATAGTTTTAATTTCTTTTCTCTTCTCTCTGTTTTTGAAAACTTATTTTAAGAAAACAGCCAATCCAGTTTGGTTGGTCCATGATATGGGTCCAATAGTAGTGTAGTTGGATGGGGCTTGACAAGAGCTTTCCAACGATATATTATAAGCCCAATTCCGATGAATATTGAGGAAGTTATGGCCAATTTACCAAACTTGGCCTGGTTTGAGCCTTATATGTGGCCCAATGGTCTAGGGGAGGGCCTAATATAATTTATCATTCCTAATGCAATTAAGAATGGTTTTAGTCATCTAGATTCTTCTAGAAGGTTCTTTTCATTCCTAATTGGCATTGATAAATTGACTTTTGTTGACTTTTCAGAGTTTTAATTAAAATCAAAGAGCATTTTTGAGGAAAAATACGATTGTATCCTCCTGTACGGTAATTTTTATCTGATTTTAGAAAACGCGTGAATTTCTGGAATCAGCGCCAAACGCCAGCTGGAGCGCCTGGCGCCAACAGCCAGCATAGGCGCTAATCTGTTTTCAGGTGCGCCAATGCTCTGTTTTGTTAATTTTATCTTTTTGGCTGATTTTCTCTATAAATAATGTCGTAAAAACTCCGTTTTCATTCATCTACAACCAGTTTTCATTCGCAATCATCAATTCTCGCATTCTCTTCTAATCCATCTCTTTTCTCTTTTTCTAAACTTTCTTTTCAAATACAAAATTCCGCATTCGCAAGATCTAGAAACACCTAGCCATATTCGAAGTTGCCTTCGCCCTATGCGTGAAAGGTTTAATTTCTGAGGGTTTGGTCCCAAATCTCTCTTTCAGTTATTAAATTTAATTGTTTGTTTAGTATTTTCCTTGAAGTTACTAACGTGTGTATTTTGTTATTAGAAAGAGGTACGAGGCATCAAAGTAAGTGCTTTAATGTTTTTATTGATGTTATGATGTAGAAATCATGCTTAGATTGTTATTATGATATTCCTAGTACCATGTTTAGGGTTTTTTTTTAATGTCAAATATGATTGTTACGATGCTTCCTATGTTCTTCCTAATATTTATTCATGTTAGTATCATGTTAGGGTTAAAGCTTTGATTTTTATTGCTTAGTCACATACTAGGATTTGTTATTAATCTCGTTAGTATCATGCCTAGGATCTTGCTATTTTTATCATGCTTTAACATGATTTATGATTATTTTTATAATTGTTTTGATTATGATTATAATTTTATTATTGCTATAATTATTTTTATTATGATCAACATGATTATTATTACGATTAATATGATTGTTATTATGATGATTATTGTTATGATTATGATTATAATTATTATTTTGATTATTGTTATGATGATTGTTATTATCATGATGATTATTATTATGTTGCTTGATATTTATTGTTATTGCTTGATCACGCCTTTTATGCATGTTTAAAGGGAATTTTTACTTGTAATCACGCTTAATAAGATATTAATAATCTTGTTTAGGGTTAATTTGATTATAATTCAAGTGATCGCCAATAATAGATTTATTTGCACATTAAATTCAACCAACATAGATGAACAGGTTTAGGGTTTAATCCTATTGATTGTATGTTAGTCAAAAAGCGCACATGAATACGATCAGAATAAAGTAGAGGCCTATTAGTAGGGCAGGTTCAGTCTCTTTTAGGTTGGATTTGTACCATCATCCCCGAACCCTTATTTGGTTCTAGACCTTATGGAGTGGACGATCTCTTGGATCGTTAAGGGGTGTAACCTTCACCCTGTGAACGGTTTACAAGTTCCTAAAACTTGTTGGTGACACTTTTGCTTTATCTTCTTCCCTTTTGGACGCCACCGTACTTAAGTGTATGATTACAGTGGGGTTCAAGCTAGGGGTTAACGCTTGAAATTTATTCCCACAATTTTTGGCGACCCCACTGGGGAGGATTTCTATTTTAATTCCTGAATTTGTTTCGGCAATGATTTAGAATGAGTGGATGAGACTCGAAACGTTCTAAGTATTTCATGTGCGTAATTTTGATTAACATTATTGTCATATGCATAAAAAGATCTCATTGGAAAGACCATCCGTAATGAGTTAAAAACATAGGATTTTACACGTAGGAAATTTGAGAAATATTTTTCACAATTAGGACCGAAATAACACCGCGCGAAACTGGAAAATTTTATCGAGCATAGAAAGCTGCTGAGGCATGTGGGAATTAGCGCCAGGGGCCAGAGTATTGGCGCCAGACTTTTAACTGTAGTGCCAGACGCCAGCATTGGCGCCAGGCGCTACAACTAAAAACTGGCGCCAGTCTCTGTTTGCTGGCGCCAACTTCTCCCAATACCAAGCCAGAAATATGCGTTCTAATTTTGACCGGTTTTTCGTATTGTTTGCTCGATCCTACTTCTTGATTGAATTTTTTCTCACTTTTCTGAAACCCATATGTGTTCTACATATGGACATAACCCTCTAGGAATTCATGCTCCATCTACCTGATTGAACGCTCTGTGCAACAAAGGGTACATCCGAGAATGTTGAATTCACCAAACCATGGAAGCGAGTTTTTTCTAAACCTCGCGGTGTCCCATCCACTCGCGCCAACCCTTCACGGTTAGGCTTCCGCGCGGTGCATCCGAACAATTAACCATGGTCCCTCTATTGACTAAACCATATCCCGAACTTCAGAGAACTAGAGCCATGGTTAGGTTGCAAACTCATTGCATCATATTGTGCCTACTTGACTAATTGTGCATTATTTGTTGTGCATATATTCTATGTTTCTCTTAACCATTTGTTTGACTTGTGTTGAGATCAAATAAATTAATGACTTGAAGAACTTTGCCTAATTAATTAATTAATTTGAGTTAATAAAGTCTAATTTTTTAATCAGAATTGACCTAGTATGACTTTAGACATACCTCAGTTGATTAATAACACCGAAAACAGTCTCAGATTGAAGCTCCACCATTGGCGCCAAAATCTGAGCTGTAGTGCCACCCTGTGGAGTGTGGCGCCTGGCGACAGCTCTGTCGTCTGGCGCCAATCTACACAGTGTGACGCCAGTTCTGTCGTTTTGCCGACAGTTCAGATTATTGGTCGAGTCATCACCTAGTGTCTAATTAACCAGTTTGCTAATTAATTCGGTTAATTTTCGCTGTCAATAGTACTTGGTTGAGTCATTAATTGAGTTTAGGCACTAAGTCCCATGGTCTTACACAAGAGTCCAAGCATGTCACTTACCCTCAATGCACACACCAATACACATACTTTTACCATGTTTAAGAGAGTCTCGCGTGCGCGTTTTTTCTGTCATTTTTTTTAGGGGGGTAAGTCGGATATTAATCCTCCAATTTAAAAACTATACTTAGTTCCCTAAAAATATGTACATTATTTTTGCCAAAAATATGCACCCATATTTTATTTTTCATTTTTTATTTTTTCCTCTTTAAAATAAACCGTAAAGTCAAGTTGATTCGAGTCAAGTAATTAAAACGCGAAATGGTTTAAATTACAGCGCGTGGTCAATAAAGGAAGGACGGTTAATCAAAGACAACCTTTTCATACAAGTCCAACTTTTCGAAAAACCCATAACTCGTAAGAGGAAAGCTAAGACTATAATGGCAACACAAGAAGAAGTCAACGAGCTTAGGAACCAACTGGTTACCGTGACAGAGACACTGAAGCTCCTCACACTCAAGATCGATGATCCCGTGAAGCAACAACAGATGGACCTTATGCAAGAGAGTCTAAGCAAGCTATCTAGCGACTACAAGTTTCAAGGGCTCACTTCACAAGGGGTCTCGGTGGACAAAGATCTTCTTCCACAGAAGTTCAATGCCAATGACATCCCAAAATTCAGAGCAACTGATAACCCTTATTTTCATTTAAGAGGATTCGAAACAATAATGAGTATTAAGGGTATCGATAAGAAGGTTTTCCTCTCTCTGTTCTCACTATCTCTCGAGATCGTTTGCCAACAATGGTTCTTTTCTCTTGAGAAAGAAAAGACCTCTACCTGGGAGTCCATAGCAAATGCTTTCGTTAATAGGTACAAGTGCAACATTTAGGTTGAGACTGACCATAGGGAACTTGAAATCCTCAAACAAAAAGAGAACGAGGGCTTCACCTCTTTCTTTAACAATTGGAGGGAAACCTCAGCTAAGATGATTGAGGTGCCAAGTGAAAAAGAGTCTGTAAGGTTGTTCATAAAAAACTTTCAAGAAAAATATTCCAAGCATCTCAAGTATCAAAATAATCTCCATACCTTCAAGGCCGTCTATGACATTGGGATCAATATTGAAGACAACCTGGCTAAGTTAAAAGCTACCAACAATAACTCCAATAGTGGCTGGAAAGGAAAGAAGAACGACAATCCTTGTTCTTCCAAAAACACCCACTCAAACAACGTTAGCACTTTGAATTTAGGAGAAGCCCTTTCTATGAACAATCAAGGACAAAAGAAACCATTTAGGAGGAACTTTACTCCTATTGGCATGAGTTATGACACCGCATTTGATCGATTAAATGCAAAAGGTCTTTTAACTCCTATTGGACCATTTGGGGACCCACCAGTCGAGAAGAGGTCGGCTAATTGGAACCCCAATGCACACTGCAAGTATCACCAAGGTAGGGGCCATCTCACCGAAAACTGTTGGAAGCTTAAGGACGCTATCCAAGACTTAATCGACAACAACAAGCTGCCATTGCCCCCTGCCAGTAAGAAGCCAAGCATTGATAATGCACCTCTCGCTCATGCCCTGGCTATCTCTGACGAGGTAAACGAGGTTGACCCCTCGTCTCTCATTAGACCTGTCAAAGAAATCTATGCCACAGAAAAAGAGGAGGAAACCTTTTTTTATGTCAGGGATAACCTTCCAGAACTGGCAAGTAAGGAAGATATACAATTGCTCACACTGTCTATGATGGAGGTATCGCATTTACTACGTGAAGCTCTCAAAACTATAAAGGAACCCCAAAAGAAATATGACGAGGTTCCACTTCTGAAAGATAAACTTAAAAGAGAATTCACACCCATAGGAATGACCTACGATGCTACTTTTGATCGTCTCTATGATCAAGGATTAATCAAACCTATTGGTCCAACAGAGGATCCAACACCAGAAAAGCGATCTCCAAGGTGGGATCCCAAATCCTACTGCAAGTACCATCAAGGAAACGGTCATACCACAAATGAATGCTACAGGTTTCAAAACCTTATTCAAGATCTTGTGGAAGCTAATAAGATCTCATTACCTCTAGCTAGGAAGGGAACGACTTATGAGGCAAAGCATTTTTCCTTACAAGTCACTGAAAAACCCAAGAAGAGTAATAGAATCTATACTTCAATTGGGATCCCATATGCACAAATCACTAGTAGAAAAATACAAAAAGGCACCGCTCTATGGCCACCGGTTTTTGAAAACCGGTGGCTTAAAAAATGGGCGGGATAGGCTAATTTACATTGCCACCGGTTCAAACCAAACCGGTGGCATAAATGGTAAAGGCCACCGGTTTGAACCCGTGGCAATAATCAGTTAAAAACAAAAAAACCCCTTATAAACCCCAAACCCTACCTCTCTCCCCTCTCATCAGCCGCTCTCTCTCCTCTCTCCTCCTGCTCTCCCCTGTTCTCATCTAATCTCTTTCTCATCTCCTTCTTCGATCCTCATTCTTCGATCCTCCTTCTCCTTCTCATCTCCTTCGCCCTCTTCTCATCTCCTTCGCCCTCTTCTCCTTCGATCTCTTCGTCTCCTTCTCTTTCATTTCCGCCATCACCAAGACCACCACCGCCACAATAAACCACGAATACATGCACCACGAAGACATGCACGAGGTTTGTGTTCAATTAATCGATTTTTCTTGGTTAATTAATCGGATTTTGTTGGGTTTAATTGATTGATTTTCCGGGTTTAATTAGTCGTTTTTGGAATTGTTTGAGTTTCTTAATCGATTTTAATTTGGTTTTTAATCGATTTTAATCAATTAATTCTGGGTTTTTGTTTTTGAGTTCGTGAATCAATTTCTTGGTTTTTTTTTCCTCGATTTTTTAACTTATTTCTGGGATTTTATTTTTATTTTTGTTTAATTTTTTTTTCTGGGTTTCCTTCTGGATTGTTTTCTGGGTTCGTGAATATTTCTGGGTGTTACTGTAATCGAATTTTCTGAGTTTTTTGGATTTTAATCAATTAAATCGAATATTGTTTTCTGGATTGTTTTCTGGGTTCGTGAAAATTTTCTGGGTTTTTTAAATCGAATTTTCCGAGTTTTAAAATCGATTTCTATTTGATTTTTATTCGATCTTTTATGGGTTTAATTCGATTTTAATTATGGGTACATGATTTTTCTGGGTTTTTTTTTATAAAATGATTTTAATCAATTTATGGGTACATGCTCGATTTATGGATACATGCATAGTGTTGTAATTAGTCGATTTATGGGTACATGATTCTGAGGTTTTTTTTTTTTTTTTTTTTTTTGTCGCAGCTTATGATTTATTTTTTGTTTTGGTTGATGCAGGTACATTGATTTAGATCTTAAATCGAAGAATCATGATGCAGAAATATTGTTTTTGATGTTGTATGGTTTTTTTTTT
The DNA here is from genome assembly GCF_948465745.1 of Chenopodium album. Taxonomy (NCBI): domain Eukaryota; kingdom Viridiplantae; phylum Streptophyta; class Magnoliopsida; order Caryophyllales; family Amaranthaceae; genus Chenopodium; species Chenopodium album. The sequence goes on from NC_137839.1 coordinate 52,860,487, forward strand.
TTTTTTTTGATGATGTAATTTTTTTTTTTTGATTTATTTTGTAATTTTTTTTTTTGATTTATATGTTGTAATTGATCAATTTTATTGATTTATATAGTAAATAAAATTTCGATTATATAGATTGATATTGTTTGATTTATATTTTGATGTTTGTAATTTTTTTTTTACTGAATTGTTCTGTCATATTTCGTTTTGAAAAAGACAAAAAAAAAAAAAATATTATGTATACTTGTTATTGCCACCGGTTAACCGGTGGCAAAAATAATTAATACCCAAAAACAAAAATGCGCAAAACGATAATTGCCACCGGTTAACCGATGGCAATACCCCTTTTTGCCACCGGTTTTGAACCGGTGGCCTTGCTTTGGAGTATTGCCACCCCCCAAATGACCACCGGTTCAAAACCGGTGGCATAGGGGGGTTTTGAACCGGTGGCCAATTGATATTTTCGTCTAGTGAATGTTCGAAATGCTCTCCGAGAGTGGCGAGATCAAACCTCTCGAACCAAGACCATTCGAATCATTTAAAAGGACGGATAGATATTACTGTCAGTATCATCAATCAGGGGGTCACACTATCGAAAACTGTTTTAAATTCAAGGATTTAGTTCAGAAAATAATTGATGAAAAGAAATTAGTCCAAGTTCCACAAGAAGATGATGCAACCATTAATGGAGTTTGGGACAGTGATGAAGAAGATGTCTACTAAAAAGACATAATAGGATCTCCACCTTCTGTGTCATACACCACGGATGACTTTTGGGCTGAAGAAGACTCATCGATAGACGTTCTCACAAGATCTGGGAGAATGCAACCTCTCGTTTCAACACAACCTATGCCGACCACACAACAAGTTCCCATACCTATCATTAAAGACAACGATATCGTTAAGCATTTTAAGAAGACAAAAGTTGAGATGAACGTATGGAAACTTTTGGCCACATCTCGAGAACATAGGTTGGCGGTAATGAATCCCTTGGACAAAATAGGGATAGATTCTGACACTACACCTGAGGGATTAGCCAACTTCCTCACAAGTGATCTTCCTAGTCCAATTAATTTGATCACCTTTTCTGACAAGGATTTACCCCCAGAAGGTGACAAACATTACAAGGCATTAAACCTCACAGTAGTTTGTAAGAGAATAAATGTCTCTATGACTCTTGTAGACAACGGATCGGCCATCAACGTTTGTGCACTTAGAACTGCGAGGATGCTAGGCATAAGGGATGAAGATTTAACTCCGTCTACACAAGGAATAAGGGCCTATGACAACACTCGTCGTCAAGCTCTTGGTAAAATTACCTTAAACGTAACGGCGGGAGCAATAGAACATGCTACTACTTTCCAAGTAGCAGACATTAAAGCTTCGTTCAATTTGCTGTTGGGACGCCCTTGGCTTCATGACCTAAAGGCCGTCCCCTCATCACTCCACCAACAAGTAAAAGCTATAGTTGGGGGAATTCCTATCACCATCGATGCTTCGCCTATGAGGATCAAGTCTATAGAAAATCCCATCATTAATGTGGAGCACGACAAGGATGATGAAGATTTATGGGGCTTTAACGAAGAAGTCTCCTTAATCCAGGAGGATGAAAGGACCCCTCTTTGCCATGACCCCCATTCCAACATGATTGTAAATACTATGCTGAAGAAACAAGGACATTTTCCTGGGATGACCCTAGGAAAGAAGAAAGGAATGGCAAAATCGCTGGAGTCACCTGGCCTCCCTAAGTTAGACACTTTCGGACTTGGTTTCGAACCGACTCGGAAAGATCTCAAGCGAGCCCAGGAAAAGTCAAAAGCACGTAGGGACGCTCACATTCAAAAGAAAGCAATCCCAATGGATCAGTACCCTCTTACACTTAATGGTCAATTTATAAAATAAGGAGAGGACTATCCATACCATGAATTTCCCGAGCCATTTGTCATAAACGGCATAAGACAACCGGGATTTGAGATTTTCTTGGATTATTATTTCACGAAATCCCAACTCCTCTCCATAAGGAGAAAGCACCCCCATGCTTTGACTTTAACGTCATGGGATTACTATTTGGGCGAGAAAAGAATGAGCCAACTTATAAAGAGGATAACTCCTCGCTCATTCAACCAGTCCTACAAAGCGAAAGCTTCGATCCCTCGAAGCTAATCACTCCAGCTGAAGGATCACTACAAGGGTGGCGCAAGACTACCAAGGTGACTACTCTAAGTGGAAGGAAGATATCCATCACGATAGGGCAAGGACCAATGTTTGAAGAGTCATCTGAGTCAGAGTCTGAGTCGGAGTCTCCCCCCCTAGAGTCTTCTAAGTCTTTAGTAGTAGCACCTTCCCCTCCTAGAATAGTTAGTGATCAAGTCCCTGAGGACATATCACTCTTTGATGTAATGATCTCAGAGTATAATAATATTTCTTCTTCTTCTTATTTCTCATGTTCTTCTCTAACCAAAGATGACGAGCATTGCTTAACTAACGATGAAAAGGACAAAGAAATTATTAAAGCAATGGAAACACTCGAAAAGAAAACACCGGTAATTGAAGAAACTGAAACGGTTGATATCTCAAATGATTCAACCCATAAAAGAGAAGTTAAAATCGGATTAACACTGAATAAACAAGAAAGAACCGATTTAATTAACTTACTAAAAGAATTTATCGATGTATTTTCTTGGTCATACGAAGATATGCCAGGAATTAATAGAGAAATAGCTCAACACACTATACCACTAATTCCAGGAATGAAACCCGTAAAACAAAAGTAACGTCGAATGAAACTCGACGTAGCTCTTAAAATAAAAGAAGAAGTTCAAAAACAAATAACTGCAGGTTTCATCAAGGTATCCAAATACCCGGAATGGGTCGCCAACGTCGTCCCAGTTCCGAAGAGAGACAGAAGGGTAAGAATGTGTGTCGACTATCGAGATCTAAATAAGGCAAGTCCAAAGGACGACTTCCCTTTGCCACACATCGATATCCTCGTGGATAACATGGAAAATCACGCGCTTCTCTCATTCAGGGATGGGTACGCAAGTTACAACCAGATTCTCATGGCAGAAGAAGACATGGAGAAAACAACTTTTATAACACCATGGGGAACTTAATGCTACACGGTAATGTCATTCGGGTTGAAAAACGCGGGTGCCACTTACCAACATGCAGCAACTGCCTTACTCCATGACATGATGCATAAAGAAGTCTAGGTATATGTCGACGATATGATTGTGAAATCAAAAGACCGTCCAGGCCATCAAGTAGCCTTAAGGAAATTTTTCGAAAGGCTAAGAAAATATAATATGAGGTTGAATCCATCTAAGTGCACTTTTGGAGTTACCTCAGGCAAGCTTTTGGGTTATGTCATAAGCTCTCGAGGAATAGAGATAGACCCAACCAAGATCAAAGCAATCATATCAATGCCACCGCCTAAGACTGAGAAACAGATTCGAGGATTTATTGGCCGGTTGCAATACATAAGTAGGTTCATATCAAAATTGACGACAATATGTGAACCGATCTTCAAAAAGCTCAAGAAGAATGTACCAGTAATATGGGATGACGAGTGTCAAAAAGCCTTTGAAAAGATCAAAGCATATCTCGCAAATCCTCCCGTATTAGCACCAGCACTTCTCGGAATACCTCTTAGGTTATATTTGACGGTTACCAAAGAGACAATGGGAGCTATGCTAGCACATGAAGTAGAAGGCAAGGAGAATGCAATCTACTATTTAAGCAAAAAGATGCTCGAATACGAAGCACGCTATACACCACTCGAGAAGTTGTGCCTCGCCTTGGTGTGGGCCACAACCAAGTTAAGACATTACATGCTAGTGCATACCGTCTTCGTAGTCTCCCGATTAGATTCATTCAAGTATCTATTTAAGAAATCTACACTCAACGGGCGCATATCGAGATGGATAGTCAATCTAGCCTAGTTTGATGTAAGGTTCATGCCACAAAAAGCTATCAAAGGATCTGTGGTGTCAGACTTTCTAGCAGATTTTCCAATAGAAGACTTGACGCCAATACAAGACAACGAATTTCCAGACGAAGACCAAATGGTTACTGAAGATGATACTTGGACCTTATACTTTGATGGAGCCTCGAACCAAAAGGGATGTGGCGTTGGAGTATTACTAGTATCACCAAAAGAAGAGCGTGTTCCAATCTCCATAAAGCTTGATTTCGACGTTACTGTAGACACCTAAAAATGTCTCCCCAAAACCAAACCCGATGATGAACAACCTTTCACCGCCCTTATTGGTCGGGTTGAGTATTTAACCTTGGAGTGCTTAGTTCCATATTTCTATTTCATAAACCAACCCAACTTCTAGCCCATTTCCCCAAACCATAACTTATTTTCCTCTTTTCGTGCCTTTAAACCCAAAATAATTCATTTCGTGTCCTTTAAAATCATTCATTTCGTGTCCTTTTTATAAAAGTGTTTAATTAAGTTTATTTTGGTCCATAATCTGGGTCCAATGATTAAATATTTGGATGGGGCTTTAAAATATCTTTCCAACGATATATTATAAGCCCAAATTCGAGTTATAACGAATAAGTTATGGCCAAAATATTATACTGAGCCCAAACCGAACCTAAACCCACCTTGCCTACGACCCAAATGATCATGTGGAGGATCCAAATTATTTAATCTCATTCCTAAACCAATTAGGATTAATTAGAAGCTTCTATAAGTTTCTAAAAGATCTTAATTATCCTTTTTTAAAAGATAAGATTAAAGGGTTTGAAATTGAATAAAACTCCTTTTTTTGAAAGTCCTATTTCTATCCGAATTGAAAGACATTCAAAGATAGACAGATATTATTTTCGTGCCTCATAGTTTTTATCCAAATTTATATGGTTGGATATCCCTTTAAATTATATTTCCAATGATATATTATAATATCAATTCCGAGCTATAACGGAAAAGATATGAATAAAATGTCAAACTCTATCCAAAACCGCTCACTATTTCGGTCATATCTTTTTTTCTACATAATATTTTAATCTTATTTCAATTGGGGTAGAAAGTAGAATAATTCAAGATATTTTCAACGATATCTTATTCATTTTATTCCGATTTCTGGATCAAAAGATATGATAAAAACAAAAACCGTAAAAACTGTTTTCTATCGAGTTTTATTCCGATTTAATTTGGATTTTATCTTAATTTTTCAACCCTTCTTTTTTCTCTATAAATAGAGGTCATATCTCCTCTTTTTTGAAGACATCAACAAGCTTGATCATAAAATCCTTCTCTCTTCCTCTCTTTTACACCAAAAATCATTCGTCTTCTCTCTCTCTCATATTCTAAGCCTTAAACCTATATTCATAATTACACCATTCTTCCCTTAAGCACTCCAAGGAGTTCATACAATACCCAAAGTTCTATACTTAAAGCAAGGCGTGAAAGGTATAATTAACTGAGGGTTTGGACCAAATCAAATCTACATTTATTTAATTTAATTTCATTTGATTTATATAATTATTGAAGTTACTAACAGTTTATTCATGATATAGCAATTCAAGGAAACGCGAAACGTGAGTAATTAATTCACTTAATTACTCTTATTATTTTATATTGCTAGTATCATGATTAGGGTTATTTTATATTTAATTTGACTAAATTTATTATGGTTAGATTGCTTCCAATATTAATGTTTATTTTATTATATTTATTGATCACCATATTGCATGTTTAAAGGGAATATATAATTGGAAATCACACCTAATAAGATAATTTGGACAACCGGCTTAGGTTCCTTTTTAATCTTGTTGTTAATCAAGTGATCATGATATTTTAGAATTATGTGTTGCATTAATATTCAACCAATTTAGCTAAATAATAGTTTGGAGCAAATTGAATATTTTGTTTGTATGCCTTTGAGATCGCAAGAATCACTTTTTACTATAAGAATCGAGTAGAGGCCAATACGGGCGAATGTGACTCCATGACTCACTTCGTACCATCATCCCCGATCCTCCTTTCGTGGTTCCGAACCATATGGAGTTAGTAATCTCATGGATTATGAATGGGGTGTAACCTTCATGGGTCAATCGTTGTTGCCTATCGTTGTCCCTTATCGTGGTTGCCTTTTATGATCCGTGAACGGTTTACAAGTTCCTTAAAAACTTGTTGGCGGCTCCCTACTTTATTTGTCCCTAATCGTATTATGTCAATTCCCACTTCCTAAGAGTGCCAAGCATATTCACCACATGCTTTAACGTAGGCGCACTTCGAGCGGCGCCTACAGTTACCAACAATGCTGCTGAATATGAAGCATGCGTGGTAGGCCTTGAAACAGCTTTGGCATTGGGAGTAAAAAAGTTAAGGATATTCGGAGACTCTTCTCTAATCATCAATCAAATATCCAAAAGGTGGAAAGTAAGGAGCGAAAGCCTAGCCCCTTATTAAACCTATCTGGAAACTCTTACCGATCAGTTAGAGAAGGTAGAATACACATATCTACCTAGGGAAGAAAATCAATTTGCTGACGCCTTGGAAAGACTAGCCTCAATGGTTAGGATTCCCACGGAAATCGAGCAAATGCCTCTAACTATAGAAAAAAGGCACAAACCAGCATACACCCAGGCTATAGAAGACGACGAAGTAGTCCAAGACGAAGAAGAAGAAGAAGAAGAAGAAGAAGAAGAAGAAGAAGAAGAAGAAGAAGAAGAAGAAGAAGAAGAAGAAGAAGAAGAAGAAGAAGAAGAAGAAGAAGAAGAAGAAGAAGAAGAAGAAGAAGAAGAAGAAGAAGAAGAAGAAGAAGAAGAAGAAGAAGAAGAAGAAGAAGAAGGAGAAGAAGAAGAAGAAGAAGAAGAAGAAAAAGAACCGCGGTACACGGATATACTCAATTACGTCACCAAAAGAGAATACCCTCCTCATGCTGACAAAAGAGCAAAACGAGCATTAAGACTTTTGGCTTCCCAATATGTACTCATAGACAACAAGCTACATAAAAGGGTACCTAAGGGTCGAGCTCTCTTATGTGTAGGAAAGAAGGATGCACAAAGAGCAATGAGGATAGTCCACGAAGGAATATGTGGCACTCATATAAACGGCAAAATGTTAGTCCAAAAAATAATGCGAGAAGGATATTATTGGACTACAATGAATAGGGATTGCCATCAATATGTAAAAAGATGCCCTAAGTGCCAAATCTATGCCAATTTACAACATGTTCCTCCATCCTTTCTCTACACCTACACATCGCCATGGCCATTCTCTACATGGGGAATCGACATCATCGGCAAAATCACTCCCCCAGGAACAGGAGGCCACGAATATATCTTAGTAGCGATTGATTACTTCACAAAGTGGGTCGAAGCGCAATCATACGCTAAACTCACTGCAAAACATGTAGCACTCTTTATCGAGATAAATATTATTTGTCGATATGGAGTCCCACATGAAATGATAAGTGACAATGGAACTCACTTTCAAGCCGAATGTGAAGAATTGCTACAAAAATACGGCATTCAACATCATCATTCTTCCCCTTACAGACCTCAAGAGAATGGAGCAGTCGAGGCAGCTAATAAAAACCTAAAGACTATCATCGAGAAAATGACGGAAAATTATAAGGATTGGCCTGACAAACTTCACTTCGCATTGTGGGGTTACCGCACGTCAATTCGCACATCAACAGGAATTACGCCATTTTCCTTGGTATATGGAATGGATGTCGTACAACCTGTTGAACTTCCGTGTTTTTCGGTGTTTTTCAGAAAATTCTGGGCAAATTTCGGTGTTTTTCGGAAAATTTTCAACTTCCGTACTCGAAGAATTTCTGGAAAATTAATTTTTTCGGTTTTCATTGCTTTAATAAAATAAATTTAAAGTAAATAATTTAATTAAAAGCTGAAATTTCATTTATATTATAAAATAAAATTACATTATTGATGGAATTTTAATAAAGCTGAAATAAATTAACTTTAAATGAAAAATATAAACTCAATATAATAAATTGAAATTAAGCAATGCTCCTAATCTTTCTTTTCTTTCCTAGCCCTTTTCCAATTTTTGTCTGCTTCCTCCTCCTCATCCATAACCTAAGCTAGTAGGCATCCTTTAGAGGACCTACATTCAATCTTAGAGTAGATAGTCTCCCCTTCAGCTAGGACTCCATGCTTCTTTTCTACCCAAGCTTTTTTCTCTGTGGTGTCAGCTTTCCTTTTTCTCTTATCTTTGGTAGTACTTTTCTTCCTAGGCATTGCAGGTGTTTTGAATTCAACTCTTTCACCTAAGCGTTCCTTGGCAGGAATCACCTTGTCACCTAGACGACTCTTCACATCAGTTTTACCTTGATCTTTCTTCGAATCCTTCGAAGGTTTCTTCAACAACCACTTCTTCACATCATTGGGCAAGGAAGGAGGAACCTTTTGGGTAATTACTTCCCATAAAGGTCTAGCACTCCAATAAGCATCAAATCTGTCTACTTCCTGGGAAACAGGGTACTCATAGGGAGGACGAAGATCCCCAGAAGGAATATTCTGAAGCAAGTCGTATTGTCTTTTTACCCTGCAGGGATAATAATAAGTCATACGGGACAAACTTAGAAGACGGCAGAAAGGTTGCTTGTTGACACCAACCATCCTCTCTATTTTCCACCATGGGACGACCCACTTGATAGCAAAATTGCGAGATTCGAAGACCCTTCTCCACTCATGGCGCCCAATTTTAGAGAAGCGCTTCTTCTTCCTCACGAAGAAATTTGGAGTGTACTTCTCAATATTGTCCGGAGGGCTAATTAATCCTAGCCTTTCCATTAGCCACATCTATAAAAAAATTGCAATGCAATTAAATTATTATTACAATACAAAAATATATTTTTTTATTTCTGTAATTAAAAATATTATTTTTCTACCTGTAATAATATTGGAGAGCCGCGAAGAGGTGCTTTTGGGTTCCTTTTCAATTCATCAAGACTAATCATAGTCTCTCCAACTATCAATGGCATTGGATTTCTCCCTGATTCAATTTGTTCTAGTACGGTGGTTATAATTGATTGACCTTCATTATTTTTACCACTACTAAGAAAAAATTGATTAAGCATGCAAAATAAGAAAGCCCTTCTTCTATATATATGAAAAGATTCAGAAAGAGGTTTATCAAAATAATGGCGTGCAAATTCTTTCAAATTAACTATGTTGCCATATACTATTTTTGATAAATCCCTTTCTTTTAAATTGAAGAAGTGCTCAAAATCCTTGTAATAATATGCATCTACTCTAGGGATTACTATGAGGTCTATTGAAGGGAAACCTAAAATAGCACCAAATTCTTCTGGCAAAGGGCTACTCTCATCATACCTTATTCTAAAGCAATGAGTATCAACATTCCAATATTCTAGAGCGGTATGAATGAAATCTAAGTCAAGATCTACCCCTTTGATGCCATAAATTCCCCCCAAGTGAAACAAATCTAATTCTTTTTGTTCTCTGGCATTTAGAGATCGACACCATTCATGGTTGTATTGGGTGAAAGTTTTGGTGACTAGAGACATGATATTATTTTTCTAAGGCCAAGAATTATTTTACTTGCTGAAATTATGAAAAGAATCGGCTGGGCAGGGGGCTATTTATGCACGATTTACGAGCAGTTTTAATCGAGGTAAAATACGAAGACAGCGCTAATTGGCGTCACACGCCGCGATTGGCGCCAGACGCCAAGGCTTGGCGCCATACGCCAAGTGTAGCGCCTGGCGCTACACCCAATTGCGTGGCGCCAATCTGCCACATCATCCGCACTTTCTAAAACCGCACGTCATCCGCACTTTCTAAAACCACGTTTTTACCTTGATCCGAGTCTACTAATGACTTTACGACCTCTTTATCTTTTTTCTTAAACATCTTTTTATTCTTTTTTTAATTAATATAACTATTATATTAATTATATCATTCTTTTTTGGATTTTATTTAGGTTAATTTCCAAGTTTTTATAAACCCAACATTTTATTTGGCCTTTTCCTTTTTTCATTTTTCTTTTTGGGGGAGAGAGTCGGATACCCTCCATCAATAATAAAAATGACGAAATTTTTGCGCAAAATTGTTTATCACACTTTTTCTTGCACACACAAACATGCACTCATAATAGTATGTATATACAAAATATGTCTAAAAATGAGTTTAACTAAAATGCAAAGTTCTATACAAAGTCAAATAAATAATAAAGCACAGGTACAAACCACCTCGCGCGAGAACTGTCAAAGAAATAAGTCAGTTAACATGCATAATATATGTGGACAAAAGTTGCAAATAAATAAACTTACTCGAGTCTGGTGGCGAGGAATCGACCACCCTACGAAGCGCGACTGGAAGAATCATCTCCTCAATCAGCCCATATGTCCCCTGGTAATGGATAGACATACGGGGTAGCACGAACTCAGCAGCATCGTCCTGATAAAGCAAAACCAAGTCTGTGAAGCATTACTTGGGGGCTACTTAATGAAAGATAAGAGCTGAAAAATCGTACCGCCACATCCTCAGCCGGTAAGGAACTGGAGCTAACAACGGCAGTAGATCCTCTACTTAGCATCGCCTAGGGATCATGCAAGATCGCCAAAGGGGGACCAGCTCCCTCTGACATACTCAACAATCTCGCGGCGCCAGAACACTCATATTCCCACTCGGTGAGGTTGTCCTACCTTTTTGCAATATATTCTGGGTTCCTTGGTACGCCAGTTAGCCCCTCTAAGCAATTTGACACGATTTTTAGTAATCGGCTTGATTGCACCAAGTGATCGAGCTGATGAAGGATCGTCTCACTAAGCTTAAAGAGCCTAAGCATTGGCTCATTGACAAAAGGCACCGACATACTGGTTCATTCGCAAAAGGCGTCGACATACTGGTTCATTCGCAAAAGGCACCGGCATGCTGGTTCATTTGCAAAAAGGGCACCGACGTACAGGTTCAAAGCAACGGAAGCGCCAACGTACAGGCATAGCGGAAGCAAAGTTCAAGCGAGCTTTTAAAGATCGACAAGTGGAGATCTTCGGTAATTTCCTTTGGAAAATTATCGCATCAAATGAAGATGGCTTCAAGCGAGGATATCTTCGACGGCATTCCCTAGCTTGTGGAGAGTAGTCACAAAAAACTGAAGGTAATTTCAAGCGAAGTTGTCTTCGACCGTGTTCCCTTAGACGTGGAGGATGGTCGTAATGCGGGAGGAGATTGTTTCGAGAGAAGCAATCTTTGATAGTATTCCCTTGGACGTGGAATATTATCAATGCGGATGAAGATTGTTTCAAGAGAAATAATCTTCGATAGTATTCCCTTGGACATGGAATATTATCAAAGAGGAGGAGGATCGTTTCAGGCGAAGCAGTCTTCTATATTGGAAGCAGTTACAGGCGTAGCGGTTTTAAAGCAGGATGGCATTCTCTAGTTTGCAGGAGGTCATCAAAACGACCGGTTACTTTCAGAGACGTGTACTCGACGGTGCAAGATACGCGTTTATTAAATCTTTTATCTATTTAAATAACGCTAATTTGCAGGTATCGGCATTACAAGAGTGATTTAGGATCGCAGAACGTTCTGAATCATTCTCCGTCCCTATCGATACTTTGACTTTTGTTTTCGAAACTCGCGTTCCTCCAAACTCAGTAAAAGTGGGGGATTCTGTAGACACCCATTTGTGTCTCCCCAAAACCAAACCCAGTGATGAGTACCTTTCGCGTCGAACCATAATCGAATGAAGCAAAAGTGTGGAAAGTTTAGTGTTGCGGAAAGTTTTAATTTCTTTTCTCTTCTCTCTGTTTTTGAAAACTTATTTTAAGAAAACATCCAATCCAGTTTGGTTGGTCCATGATATGGGTCCAATAGTAGTGTAGTTGGATGGGGCTTGACAAGAGCTTTCCAACGATATATTATAAGCCCAATTCCGATGAATATTGAGGAAGTTATGGCCAATTTACCAAACTGGGCCCGGTTTGAGCCTTATATGTGGCCCAATGATCTAGGGGAGGGCCTAATATGATTTATCATTCCTAATGAAATAAGGAATGGTTTTAGTCTTCTAGATTCTTCTAGAAGGTTCTTTTCATTCCTAATTGGCATTGATAAATTGACTTTTGTTGACTTTTCAGAGTTTTAATTAATATCAAAGAGCATTTTTGAGGAAAAATACGATTTTATCCTCCTGTACGATAATTTTTATCTGACTTTAGAAAACGCGTGAATTTCTGGAATCAGCGCCAAACGCCAGATGTAGCGCCTGGCGCTACGCTTGGCGCCAGGCGCCAGCTGGCGTCAACAGCCAGCGTTGGCGCTAATCTGTTTACAGGTGCGCCAATGCTCTATTTTGTTAATTTTATCTTTTTGGCTGATTTTCTCTATAAATAACGTCGTAAAAACTCCGTTTTCATTCATCTACAACCAGTTTTCATTCGCAATCATCAATTCTCGCATTCTCTTCTAATCCATCTCTTTTCTCTTTTTCTAAACTTGCTTTTCAAATACAAAATTCCGCATTCGCAAGATCTAGAAACACCTAGCCATATTCGAAGTTGCCTTAGCCCTAGGCGTGAAAGGTTTAATTTCTGAGGGTTTGGTCCCAAATCTCTCTTTCAATTATTTAATTTAATTGTTTGTTTAGTATTTTCCTTGAAGTTACTAACCTGTGTATTTTGTTATTAGAAAGAGGTACGAGGTATCAAAGTAAGTGCTATAATGTTTTTATTGATGTTATGATGTAGAAATCATGCTTAGATTGTTATTATGATATTCCTAGTACCATGTCTTGGGTTTTTTTAATGTCAAATATGATTGTTACGATGCTTCCTATGTTCTTCCTAATATTTATTCATGTTAGTATCATGTTAGGGTTAAAGCTTTGATTTTTATTGCTTAGTGACATACTAGGATTTGTTATTAATCTCGTTAGTATCATGCCTAGGATCTTGCTATTTTTATCATGCTTTAACATGATTTATGATTATTTTTATAATTGTTTTGATTATGATTATAATTTTATTATTGCTATAATTATTTTTATTATGATCAACATGATTATTATTATGATTAATATGATTGTTATTATGATGATTATTGTTATGATTATGATTATAATTATTATTTCGATTATTGTTATGATGATTGTTATTATCATGATGATTATTATTATGTTGCTTGATATTTATTGTTATTGCTTGATCACGCCTTTTATGCATGTTTAAAGGGAATTTGTACTTGTAATCACGCTTAATAAGATATTAATAATCTTGTTTAGGGTTAATTTGATTATAATTCAAGTGATCGCCAATAATAGATTTATTTGCACATTAAATTCAACCAACATAGATGAACAGGTTTAGGGTTTAATCCTATTGATTGTATGTTAGTCAAAAAGCGCACATGAATACGATCAGAATAAAGTAGAGGCCTATTAGTAGGGCAGGTTCAATCTCTTTTAGGTTGGATTTGTACCATCATCCCCGAACCCTTATTTGGTTCTAGACCTTATGGAGTTGACGATCTCTTGGATCGTTAAGGGGTGTAACCTTCACCCTATGAACGGTTTACAAGTTCCTAAAACTTGTTGGCGACTCTTTTGCTCTATCTTCTTCCCTTTTGGACGCCACCGTACTTAAATGTATGATCATAGTGGGGTTCAAGATAGGGGTTAACGTTTGAAATTTATTCCCACAAAGGGTAATCTTCTCCCTTCCTAATGAATTTTTCATTAAGGGTTCGTTGGTAAGATGGGAGCAAAGTGATTATCCTTTTCTTATTGTTTTCTCTACGTGATTTTTTTTTTTAGCATCGTTAGACTCTAGTTGGTTTGTATCCTAGTCCAAAAGAGAGACTTTTCTTTGGGATAGGAAGTAAAAGAAATTTCTTCATTCCTATTCCCAAAGGCAACCCAGGAAAGTAACTACTCTTAAACAAGATGTTGTTTACTATCCGGGTGGAATATGGATCAAGCTTGAATGATTCTTCAAGGCTCTCTTCCATTTTGATTGTGCAGATTGGCTCGGCGGCAAATCCCCACATGTCCTCTTGATCATTACCATGGTTTATTTCTAGAAGTGATTGGTCATTTATAGTTATTTGAGAGGAGAAGCATGTATAGTCATAGGAAGCCCTTGATAGCTCAACCTAATCATTTGATGAAGAGAGGATGGTATTGCACCAAGCTCGTGTATCTAAGGACGTCCAAGTAGAAGGTTGAATGTGGGTTTAATATCCATGAAATGGAATTTAACCATCTTTTGAATTGGGCATGTGGTAATTGGTAGCTTAATAGTTCCACACACTGATCTCCTCGAGTTGTCATAGGCCCTAATGCTTTGTGTTGTTAATTGAAAATCTTTATCTGGATTAAGGCCTAGATATTTTGCTGCTCGTAATGGGCATACATTTACAGCTGACCCATCTACTAAAGTGAGAGGGATATTATACCCTTTGCACCCCACAGTTAAGTATAATGCATTGTTGTGGGTAGTGTCTTTTGAAGGCAAATCATCATTAGTGAAAATGATTGATTTGTCGGATTTCTCGCTAGTAATCAAGTTAACAAGATCTTGGGGGGTTGTGTCTGTACTTACAGACAAAGCCGTTAGAGCATTCATAAGAGAATTCCTATGTTCTTTAGAAGTACTTAGGATTTCCCAAATGCTAACATTCGCCTTGGATTGGCAAAGTTGTTTGACCAATGGATCTTCCACCTCAAGTGATGGTGGTATCGGGTTTTGTACTTGACCTTGAGTTTGATTTTGTATGGTCGAAGATCCATTTGGTGGTTCTTGGTAAACTCGCCCAGAACGAGTTAGTTATAGGACTCATGAACCAACTTTCTTCTAGAGGCTTTGAACGTGCCTCCATTTCGAGATGTTCCATGAGTTGTGCTTGATGCCATTGTTCATCCAAGGAGATATTTGATAAGTCTTGTGACTTCCCCAAGAAATGATCCCAATCAAGCACTCCATTTGTCTCATTTTGAAGACAAGATGGAGGTGGGACAGCGGCATACTTAGAGACATATAAGCCTTGAAAGTTTTCGTCCCATAACCACACACTTCATTAGCTGCCTCTATAACTGTTGTGGTTAGAGGTTTCCTTATAGGTGTGATATAGTCCAAAGGATTGAGCGTATCATTTCCCATATGGTCCTCATTAATGTGAAATACCCCTAATGGGGATATATTATTGTTAGGCTTAGGCATGGGAATTCTCCCACTGTCTACTAGATCTTGTACTTTGTGTTTTAAGACATAGAAACGTTCGGTATCATGCCCAACGCCCCTATGATAAGCACAATAAGAACTACCATCCCATTGAGCGTACCTTCTTTCTGAAGGAGTGGGTGGTGTTGGCCCTGTTGGTACAAGTAGACCTTTTTCGCTCAATTTTTCTAATAATTCTTTATAGCTCATAGGAAATGGTGTAAATTTTCTTTCTTTTGTCCATATACTCCGAGGATCATTACTGTAGGGAATATTTCAAGCATTAATCCCCTAGCTTGAACCCCACTGTGATCATACACTAAAGTACAATGGCATCCAAAGGGAAAGAATATAGAGCAAAAGAGTCGCCAACAAGTTTTACGAACTTGTAAACCGCTCACAGGGTGAAAGTTACACCCCTTAACGATCCAAGAGATCGTCAACTCCATAAGGTCTTGAACCAAATAAGGTTCGGGATGAAGGTACAAATCCAACCTAAAAGAGATTGAACCTGCCCTAATAATAGGCCTCTACTTTACTCTGATCGTATTCATGTGCACTTTCTGACTAACATGCAATCAATAGGATTACCCTAAACCTGTTTATCTATGTTGATTGAATTTAATGCACAAATAAAACTATTATTGGCGATCACTTGAATTATAATCAAATTAACCCTAAACAAGATTATTAATTATCTTATTAAGCGTGATTACAAGTACAAATTCCCTATAAACATGCATAAAAGGCGTGATCAAGCAATAACAATAAAATATCAAGCAACATAATAATAATCAAAATCATAATAATAATCATCATAATAATAATTATAATCATAACAATCATAATTAAAAATAATCATCATAACAATAATTATAACAATTATAATCATAAATCATAAAAATAATCATAATAATGTTAAAGCATAATAATAGCAAGATCCTAGGCATGATACTAACAAGATTAATAACAAACCCTAGCATGTCACTAAACAATAAAAATCAAAGCTTTAACCCTAACATGATACTAACAAAAATAAATATTAGGAAAAACATAAAAGGCATCATACTAATC
The DNA here is from genome assembly GCF_948465745.1 of Chenopodium album. Classification (NCBI taxonomy): domain Eukaryota; kingdom Viridiplantae; phylum Streptophyta; class Magnoliopsida; order Caryophyllales; family Amaranthaceae; genus Chenopodium; species Chenopodium album. Next base: position 52,876,719 of record NC_137839.1, read on the forward strand.
ATACTTAATATTAAATTTACCCTAGACATGATACTAGGAATCAATATAACAATGTAAGCATGATTTCTATATTATAATATCAATTAAACCATTAAAGTACTTACTTCGATGCCTCGTACCTCTTTCAAATAACAAAATACACACAGTAGTAACTTCAAGGAAAATAAAACAAACAATTAAATTAAATATTGGAAAGAGAGATTTGGGACCAAACCCTCAGAAATTAAAACCTTTCACGTCTATGGCGAAGGCAACTTCGAATATGGCTAGGTGTATCTAAGTCTTGTGAGTGCGGAATTTTGTATTTGAGAAAAGGCTAGTTTAGAAAAGAGAGAGAGAGAGTAATTAAGAGAATTTCTTGATGAGAGCTGGTGAATGAAAACGGAGTTTTTAGAAGACTATTTATACATAAAATCAGCCAAAAAGATAAAACATCAAAAACAGAGTTCTGATGCGTAAAACCAGGTTAGCGCCAAACGCTGACGTTAGCGCCAGGCGCTACAGCTGGCGTTTGGCGCTGACTAATAAATTGACGCGTTTTCTTAAAACCAGATAGAAATTGCCGTACAGGAGGATAAAATCGTATATTCTTCAAAAACGTTCTTTTATTCTGATTAAAACTCTAAAAAGTCAACAAAAGTCAATTTATCAATGCTAATTGAATTAGGAATGAAAAGAACCTACTAGAAGAATCTAGAAGACAAAAACCATTCCTAATTGCATTAGGAGTGATAAATCCATATTAGGCCCTCCTCTAGATCATTGGGCCGCATATAAGGCTCAAACCAGGCCCAGTTCAGTAATTTGGCCATAACTTCCTCCATATTCATCGGAATTGGGCTTATAATATATCGTTGGAAAGCTCTTTTCAAGGCCTAACCAACTACACTATTATTGGACCCATATCTTGGACCAACCAAACTGTATTGGCTATTTTCTTAAAATAGGTTTTCAAAAACAGAGAGCGGAGAAAAGAAATTAAAACTATCCGCAACACTAAACTTTCCACTCTTTCACTTTATTCGATTATGATTCGACGCGAAAGGTACTCATCACTGGGTTTGGTTTTGGGGAGACACAAATGGGTGTCTACAATTACTATTATTATATTGTGTGGAGGTCGAAAATACATCAATAGAGGATGTAGTATTATCTTTCCCCTTTTTGTAGTTATTCGTAGGTTGATGATGATAAGGTTTGTTTGCTTTTTCTTTACCAAGATCATCTTTAATCCTAGTAGCCACAAAATAGACCTTTTGAAAAGTGTCTAAACCAAGGTAACGTAGATTCTAGTTGTACTTTTCATGACAATTATCAATGAATTTTTGTGCTAATTCTAGCTCATGTGGGCTTTGGGCAAGGTGAACCGCCTTTTCTCGCCATCTACCATAGAAAGCAAGGAAACCTTCATCGTCGCCTTGCTTAAGCATTTCAAGTTCACGAGAGTCGATTTGAACTCTACGTTACTCTCATATTGGGTAATGAAAGCCGAAAATACATCTTCCCATGTTGTTTTGAATTTCGGATCTAGCCCATAGTACCACTCTCTCGTGGTTGGGTCTAGAGATAAAGGGAAAGTCAAAGCATAAATCTTAGGATCAACTCTCTTTAATGTCATGGTGCCAGTAAACCACATTAAGTGGTTTTGTGGATTATTGGTCACCTTAAATATTGGCAAGTCCGTAGCTACAAACTTTTTCGATAAAGCAAGTCCTGCGAGAGGAGCAAACTCTTCGGCGTCGAAGTACTTGTTCCCCATTGTAGAACGAAGAACAAGCTTCTCCAACGACTTTTCTTTGACGGATAATGGTTCCATCTTTTGTGGCAAGGCTAGAATCTCGGCATTTTTCTTTTCAGCCTTTTCAAGTTTCTTAATTCTTCTTTTCTCGGCCTCTTAAGCCTTTTCTTCTCTTAAGCGATCAATCTGTTCTTGGAATTGCTCAATGCTGACATTATTGTTAGACTAGGACTAGTTGTCGAGGGAAGGTGGTTTGAAAGGGGTGGATTGTTTGATAGTAAACGTAGAACGCTAGCGCCCAGGAGTCTTCATTCCTAAGCTTGAAAACCGACCCTAAAATAAGTACGAAAGGATAAGTAAATCGATACGCTTGTTTAGGAGACAAAAAGAAGAAGAAAGAACACAAAATATATTCTAATGGATAACATCACCCTTACACAATTCTTCAATGAAGATATTGTTTGAACGAGCCAATTTGTTTTCGCAAAAATCAAAATGGCTTGTAACTATAGGCGCGCGCAAGTGACTAAGCTGCGCGCGGCTGACGCGCGCATTCGTATCACTTACGCTTGCTGGGGTCGCGCAACTCATTGAGTTGCGCGCACCACCTGCTCATAATTTTTTTTTAATTCGAGCTTTTTTTTTATATTTGACATCATTTTTTCGATTTTTTTATGTTACCCTTCGAATATGACTCAAAATTACGAAGAGACAATTTCGTAATTGGGAACCTAAACCAAACTAAAGGAAAAAAAAAAAAGCTATCCTAACATGTCGCATATAGTCACGTAATCACATAAGCATACCATAAGCCAAGATACACATAATGCCATTCTAAGGTAAAATGCTTGGGTGTCCAAGGGTACCATATCTTAAAAAACAATGGACAAATCAATCACTCAACGTGTTGATTCATGACATCGCTCTCTCAACATTTTGTTGGCAATATGGGTGGGATAATTGTTATTGATTTTGGGATAGAAGCCTAGTGTTGGCAACCCCTAGTTAATGAGCCAATTCCCAAAGGTTAAAGTGTGCTATGATTATGCATGATGCAATGTTGCTTGTTTGGTTTCTAATTTTGTGCAGAAGGAAGATATTATGCGTTCAAGTCTCCCTCTTTAACTAGAGATTACCCAAGTTAATTCCCGTTACAACCCATAGGCAACTTAGTGTTGGAAACCTTGGACCATAACTAAGAACTAATCTTATAACCTCTAAGTCCCTAGTAGAGTTGCCACTGTAAGGAGGGTGTTCCCATAGTAGGAGATACTTCCATAGATGCCCATGGCCATTTAAAAGCCTAGGACTTTACACTTGTTAGGGTGTATTAGGATTTGAATTCTTGACTGTATGGGAAGCCTTTAATTAGAATTGATTCTATCATCACGCTTTTTTATAAGAAACAAGTAGGAGTCGCCAATGAGTTTTGGGAAAACCCATAAACCTCGTTTATGCCTTTCTCCCATATGGAGTTCATGGGATAATTAACACAAATTGTAAGTTCACCCATGCCCAAATTGGTCTGCATAAACTAGAAATGAGTTTGGGAGCGAGGGTACTAAAATAACGTTTCCTTTAAAGGAGAATCGCTATTCTAGCCCTAGTGCGGCCTCTACTAGCTCTTCCGTTTTTACAATTTTATCACCAAACAATATATGCAACGCGATACCTAAAACTAAGTTAGTTGATTTTATTTACAAGCATTAATCACATAGGAATTAAATTGCGAAGTCGTTATTTTTTATTTAATTCAAATTCGTGAAAGGAGCAAAAGTAAACACGATTCGCTTTGGCTTAGGTGATCAATCAATCAATTAATTATTCAAATCTAATATTATTAAACACAAGATACTATGTGGAATTGATTAATTAAATATCCTTTTAAAGTGGTCAAACAACACTATTATGTTGATTAAAGTTCTTATAAACAAGAAAAGTATATGTGATTTATCTAAGTGCGCGGGAAGTTACCTCTTCTCTTTGCTAGATCTCTGTTTAGAACACTTATGGACTCCTTCTTATTCGGGAACCTCCACCGTAGTAAAAAAATTAAGAGGGTGAGTGTATAGGACAAGAGGGTTTGGTAGCACAAGTTAACAAGAGTTTCTACCAGGATTTTTGGTTAATTTATGTGTGTTTAAGCCTCGTATTAAGCCCCTATTTATAGGGAATGGGTGCAATTAGGGTTTTAAGCATTCTACCGTAGCAGGAGTCGCGCGCATCTGGATTAGTTGTGCGCAGCATCAAGCGTAAGTGATTTAGTTATGCTGCCCTGGCAGCGCAACTGAACGTCTTGTGCGCGGTTTTATGGTAAGATTTGATTTTATATTTGTACAAAATTCTGAATCTTCCGCGAGCGCATCTCTAGAAGTTGCGCTGGGTGTTGCGCACAACTGAATTAGTTGCACGCGCCAGCGCAACCCATTGAGATGCGCGCGGATTTTTCTGCGGCAGCATTAAATTTAACCTAGGCGCCTCTAAATATGTCATTATTGGGCCTTAAGCACGGGCTTAAGCCTAATTATGATCGGGTTTAGTTAATTGGACCTTGTTTTGTACTTGTTTTTGGTTAGGCTAGTCTTTTTATGTCTTTGCGGTTTAGCCAGTCATCCATAAGCATTCTTTTCTTCGATCCAACACGAAGATGGTTTTATTTATCGTCATTGCATTTCCTGTCGGGGCAAGAGGCCAAAAGTAGATGTGTACAACATGTTTAATTAAACTAAATGTTTAATTTGGTTTGGAATATTAAAAGAGAATTTTATTATGGTTCATATAGTTTTTATTGATGCTTTAAGCATGAGAAAGGAGTTATGTAAGTGTCTAGGTACACGAGGAATAAATTATATGTTGGTGCCTTAGTGTACTTAGGGTGTTGTTAACACTGAGGGATAGGATTTTTGGCGCAATAAGCGTTTAAGGTGTTTTTGACACCGAGGTAGATTTAAAAAGGGTTCAACATTAAATATTATGTGGTCACTAATTGTTCAAGAATTAAATTAGAGTGTTTAATTGTTTGAATAATCATGAAGTTTGATTTTTTATGTTGTCAGAGTCATCATCAACTTAATAAATTGTAAAGAACATAAATTGAAAAAGATTACGCACCAAAACTATTGGAACGTATATACCTTGTGTATGAACATATGGTAGGAGTTATGGGGTTTTATATTTAACCATAACTTCTAATGGAGTACAGGACGCTGTACATTCCATTTATTATTACGCGCAAGAATTCCGCCACTTATGAGTGGTTCTTTTATATTGGAACGGTTAGCTCCCGTGTTAGTACCCCTTTATTGGGGCAGGTTAGGAACGAAACCCATTCGATGCATAATCAAAACTAAATAAATTATTTAGTTACTTAGTTGAGAAGTTTTTTTGTATGTTGTTTGCTTGAAAAACATATGCAACAAGGTAAGTTGTATGTTGTTAGGTAAATGCATGTTAGTGTGTTTAAATAAGCTTATGTACTCAGCTTTGTTGATTGTCTGATTTGTGTGTTTGTTGGCCTTGTCTTTACCTTGGCCCTATGATGACCCATTTTTAATAAAGAGTAGTGGAAACAAGTAGAGAGAAGCTTTTAAGGTGATGAAGCATATTCATGATGGGATGAGTGAAGAGCGAATCATGCTAGTTTCCATAAGTATATGATGTGTTATTGCTTTTATTTATTTTATTTTATTGCTATTGCGAGACTAACGTAAAGGTTTTAAGTTGAATTGATTTGGTTAAGGGCCTACAATGGTTCCAAGTTGTAGGTTTGACTTTGCTTTACTTTTGTTTGACTTTACTTTCGTGAGTTGACTTTTTAAGTTGAGTTGTATTAAAATATTTTAAAAGAGAGTCTTCCGCTGTGTGTCATTGATAGTTTCCTTAGCAGTTTTCACGGTGACAGTAATGTCTTAGATGTTTCTATTTAAAGTTTTAAACTGTGCAAAATAGGTATTTTAAAAGAAAGGAATTTCTAGGGTGTTACAGGTAATCCTCTCCCTCCCTAATGAATTGTCCATTAAGGGTTTGATTGTAGGATGGGAGTAAAGTGATTATCCCTTTTTTTTACTGTTGTCTCTACGTGCTTTTATCTTGGCATCGTGAGACTCTAATTCTTCTTTGGTTGGTTTATATCCCAATCCAAAAGAAAAGCATTTCTTTGGGATAGGAAGTAAGAGAGATTTCTTTATTCCTATTCCTAAAGGTATCCCAGGAAAGTAACTACTCTTAAATAAGATGTCGTTTACTTTTAGGGTGGAATATGGATAAATCTTGAATGGTTCTTCAAGGATTTCCTCCATTTCTAGTGTGTAAATTTCCTTCGCGGCAAATCCCCACATGTCCTCTTCATCATTATCATGGTTTATTTGTAGAAGCGATTGATCATTTATTGCTATTTTGAGAGGAGAAGCATGTGTAGTCATAGGAAGACCTTGATAGTTCAACCTAATCATTTGATGAAGTGAGGATGGTATTGCACAAAGCTCATGTATCCAAGGATGTCCAAGAAGAAGGTTAAATGTAGTTTTAATGCCCATGACATGAAATTCAACCATCTTTTGAATTGGACACGTGGTAATTGGTAGCTTAATAGTTCCACACTGTAAGGAGGGTGATCCCATCGTAAGGGGGTCCTTCCTTAGATTCCCATGGCCATTTAAAAGCCTAGGACTTTACACTTGTTAAGGTGTAGTAGGATTTGAATTCCTGCCTGTTTGGGGGACCTTTAATTAGAATTGATTCTATCATTACGCTTTTTTTTAAGAAACAAGTAGGAGTCGCCAATGAGTTTTAGGAAAACTCATAAACCTCGTTCATACCTTTCTTCCATGTGGAGTTCATGGATTATTTGCACGAATCGTAAGTTTACCCATGCCCAAATTGGTCTACATAAACCAGAAATGAGTTCGGGAACGAGGGTACTATTATAAAGTTCCCTAGTGCGGCCTCTACTAGCTCTTCCTTTTTTACAATTTCATCACCAAACAATATATGCAACGCGATACCTAAAACTAAGTTAGTTGATTTTATTTACACGCGTTAATTCACGTAGGAATTACATTATTCTTTATTGACAAACTTTTAAATAAAACATATGTTCAGTAAATTACTGAACATTCGTTATAAAGTGACAATAAAATGTGCAAAAGTTACACTAAAACGCACAAAAGTTACCCTGACATATATAAGAGTTATTTATGCTTCATTGATAAATTTGACAAAAGTGACACTAAATTTGACAAAAGTGACACTAAATCTGACAAAAGTGTGTTCGATGTACAGTAAATTACTGAAAACCGGGTGTATACAAAAGTTTTCCTTCTTTATTTAATCAATATCGTGAAAAGAATAAGAAAATAAACAATATTCGCCTTGGCTTTAGTGATCAACCAACAATTAATTATCAAATTCTAATCTTTATTTAACGCAAGATACTACGCGGAATTAATTAATAATTAGTCCTTTTAAGGTGATCAAACAACACTAATTAATTAATTAAAGTTCTTTTAAACAAGAAAATAAATATGATTTATCTAAGTGCTCAGGAATTTACCACTTCTCTTTGCTAGATCTCCGTTTAGAACACTTATGGACACCTTCTTGTTCGGGAACCTCCACCGTAGTAACAAAATATCAAGGGCTAAGTGTTTAGGACAAGCTAAGCGGGGTTAGGTAGCACAAGTTCACAAGTATTCCGCCAGAGTTTTAGGTTATTTTTCTGTGTGTTTAAGCCTCGGATTAAGCCTCTATTTATAGGGAATGGGTAGGATTAGGGTTTTGGGCATTCTACCACAGTAGGTGTCACGCACAACAGGATTAGTTGCGCGCGGCATCCAAGCGCAAGTGATTGGGTTACGCTGCTATGCGCAGCGCAACTGGGTGTCTTGCGCGCGGCATTATGGTAAGATTCGATTCTATATTTTTGTAAACTTCCAAATCTTCCTTGAGCACATCTCTAGGGGTTGCGCTGAGTGTCGCGCGCAACTGAATTAGTTGCGCGCGCCTGCCCCTCGCGACTGATTGAGATGCGCGCGGATTTTCCTGCGGCAGCATTAAAATTTAACCTAGGCGCTCCTAAATCCGTCATTATTGGGTTTTAAGCATGGGCTTAAGCCTAATATTGATTGGATTTAGTTAATTGGACTTTGTTTAGCTTTGTTCTTTAGTTTGGGCTAGTTTTTTGTGTTTTGTGGCTTAACCAGTTATCCATAAGCATTCTCCACTCAATCCAACACGAAGATGGTTTTATTTATCGTCATTGCACTTCCTGTCGGGACAGGAGGCCAAAAGTAGATGTCTACAGTTATTTCCCACTTAGATCGAGTTTAGAATAGATGATGATCAAAGTAGTCAAGGTAATAAATCCGAGACTCATTTTGCGAAGTTCTCAAAGAGTAGAGAATCTTTCAGAAATGTTAAGGATGTGGAAATGATCCTTGGTTGGATAAGTGTTTGAAACAAGTAGCTATTAAGGCTAGAAAAAGTTTTTCCTAGTCTTAACGCGCTAAAGAATCTAGATTGATCCTTTGTAATTGTAGAACGCTTTTACAAGTAAAGGTGTTCTGGGTGATGTCAAGTCATGATAAGAGATCGGTTTTATAAAAGAATAAAAGGGGATGATTTCCTCTCAATCGTGTCATCGTTGGTCTAAAGTCCCTCGATACGTCATTGAAACTTTAGCCTTACTTTAACAAGGTAAAAAGATGAAAAAGGTGTTTTCGGCATTCAAGCCAAAATGGTTCGGTATTCGAGCCACATGTCCACAAGATAGAAATACATGTCTCAGGACTGGAGGCACATATCCAAATCCAGTGAAAGGGAAGAAAGTCAACAACTCTCTCAGTAGTTTTGTCCACAAGATGAGTACACGTGTCTCAGGACTAGGGGCACGTGACTGCATAGGCGCGACATCGTCTCGTCGCTTCTTTATATAGGGGGTGGACGGACACCATAACTGTCCGGTAAGCTAGTAAGATCACTAACTACCGTATTTGCTTCTAATCAAGAAGTGTCTGTTCCTGATGGTTCAGTGCTCCTGTCGACTCGTGAGCTAACGCCTAAAGTAATCCTCTACCTTTTAGTTCTGAGAGGTAGATCTCTTTGGGCTGAAGTGAAATTTTACGCAACATCTACACCGTACAATTTTGGGTCGTACGATACGCCTTTTGCATTTTTACGCCGCATGACAACGCCTTCCTTTTTGCTTCGGACGTGAAAAAAGAAGAAAAGTCGGACATTTGTAACGTCAGTACAGTAAAATGACAAACCTGTCTATGGGTGCTTTTACGTAAAGCACCACCACGGAACGTCTTAAGACACTCTTACGAAAAACGTTCAAAACGTATGCTTAGGGAAGGCACAAAGCATGGTGTGCATGCAAGAAGATGCAAAAAACTAACAAAGAAGAAAACAAACTACCAAATGCAAAGAAATTTAACAGATTTTGATAATTTACGCGCCATTAAGTCTAATAACGAGAAAAAACCGTTGGAAAATGATCAAACGAATCAAAATCAGGATACCGGTCATTTAAGTGACCAGTATCTACGCGCAACTCAGTAGGTCGCGCTGGCCAGGCGCGCGCATCATTCTGAGTTGTGCTGGTCTGTAACAAGCAAGTGATTCAGTTGCACGCGACACTTAGTTCAGCAAAAAGAAAATCGCAGAGCGCGATTCTTCATTTTGCTCTCTCTCTCTCCTTCCTTCACGATTTTCGCCTCTTTCTCTTTCTATAGAACTCGGATTTTCTTGTTTTTCAAAGCTAAAGGAAGTAGATCTCGTCCCTTATTCATATTTTCCATAATCCAATGTAAGTCTTTTGTTAAAATTTCGTTTGATTTTGTCTTAATTGGGACGATTTTCGAATCATTAAACCCCAAATTTTGAATTTGGAGGCTTTTGATTTGGTCCTTTATTCTTGAAATTGTTTGTTCTATGTTGTTATGCTATGTTTAAGGAGTGTTTTGCAACAAATTTCATGAAAAATGGTTAAATATTGAACCTTATATGAGCATTTCTTTGTTTAAGTTTGTTCTTGCTCTTTTTCTTCGAATTTTGCTCGAATCTATTGCTTTTTCTTGCTCATTTTGATTACATTTTCTTATTATGAAGTAGATTATAGTAATGGAACTAGTATTAATTTCATAATTCACATTTTGTGATTTTTTAATTTTTGAAAAATGGCGAGAAGCATACTCTTAGCTTGTTTTTTGCCATGTTTAAACCTCAAAATTTTTTGGTAAACGACAATCTTGTTTGTATTACTGTTATTCGTCTAGGAGTAGTTGATTCTTTGAGATTTTGAAATACAATCCCTTGAATGCTTAGTTGAAACTGGTATAGGATGGCATTGGTGGGTGTTAGAAGCCCCCATTTACTGAGTTTAACTGTAGGCATCGTAGCCCCCAAGTATGGGTGGCATTCGAATTTCGTGTTTTGCCCTATCGGCAGCCATTATGCTGCCAAAATGGGTCTAGAATATGTATATTAGCTTAGTTTAGGAAGGAAAATAAACTAATAAAGAAACTTTATCCATCATAGCATTGACTTGCCTTCATTCGTCGTTGATGAGGAGATTCTAGAGGGTCCTGACGAGGTGGTCCGCCCTCGAAAGAGGGTAACCCGTCCTCGAGAGGAGGTTCAGGAGTGACGCGGCGCAGCCGAACGACATCGTCAGGAGGATTTAGTTTGGGAGGCTCCTCCCAACTGGGATCCTAGGGTCCTTAAGTGGGACCCAGACCATCATGTCTTGATCAGAGGGTGGCGCGGCATCGTGAGTTCATTGCGCCTTCGTTTTTCTCTCTCTCTCTTTTTTTTTCTCCTTTTCAAACCATAACTGTTTCTTTTTATTTTCATATTTTTTATTTTTAGAGTGATGAGCCTAGCATGCGTCTATACGGCTCTGGTGACCTGCGAGCCCGTTTTGCGAGTTTTCCCGAGGTGGCAAAGGAGATCGTGGAGCCTTCGGGGATCAACCCCCAGCTAGCGGCTCTTCAGGATTTATCGAGTCAGCCTGCGTCGTCAGCTTTCCTCCATGGATTGCTGGAGTTTTGGTGGGATTCCACCAACACTTTCCACTTTCCATGGGGAGAGATGATGGTTACCCCTTTCGATTTCTCTATGATTACGGGTTTTCCTTTTGGAGGCGAGCCCGTAGCCCTAGATATCGTTAAGGGGTCAGACGAGAGACTGCGTGACCTTGTGGTGGACCATCTCGCGGCGGCCCTTCACGTGTACGCGTAGTCTTGTCCGTACTCGGTTCTTGCCGACGAGTTGTCGGCTGACGAGCTTGATCGGCAGTGTACACCTGAGCAACTGGCTCGGATATACATTGCTCACTTTGTTTCTGTCACTATCTTGAGTGATCGAGGAGAACGTTTCGCTATTGGGTTACTTATTCGCCTTAGTGATTTGGGGCAAGTAGGTAACCTGAGTTGGGCGGAGGTGTCGAATGCCCGTATGCTTACAGCTATAGGCAAGGCGACCCGGGTGATGGACTCCGCGGCAGCTACTGAGGTGTCTCGGATCTCCCTTACATGGCATGGTCGTATCCTTGAGGTACGTACTTTAAGCTTCTTTTAATTATTATATACATACTAAACTTAAATAATTCCTCAAATAACTAACACTAAATTTGAAAATAATTCAAATCTAAGAGTAAATAGTGCATCTGTGCATATCTCTTCATCAAATCAAGGCTTCAAATCATCACAGGCGGTGGTGGTGACAAACCGTAACTGGTGATGAGTGATGGAGATGGTGAGGGAGGAAAGAAAATGGGGGAATTTAGAAGATTAGGGTCGCCGCGGAAGAGTGAAATGGTAACGTGGTAGTGATTGATCTGAGGGAGTACAAACACTGAACAAGGTGGTGGCCGGATTGAGTAAGGTGGTGAGGGAGAAAAGGGGGAAATTTTGGAGGATTTGGGTTTTGGTGAGGAAGGTGCCACAGAAAAGTGAAAGGGAAATTGGGAAAAGAGGGGAAGTAATTTTGGGTTTTGGTATACATATGTAGGGGAAATGGGCTAGGATATTTGGGCTTAATAAACTTCGGTTTGGATTTTCGATTTTTGTTTATTGGAAGTCCTAAACCAAAATCCAAACCGAAATATTTCAGTTTTCGGTTTTAACCCAAATTACTTTCACCATTATGTTATATTATGATGATATGATATTAGATTTGTAAAAGTAAAAATAGTAAGAGAAATAACTAATTAAATAAAAGTGAATCCTTATTTTATAAATAAGTATTGCAATTATTATGAAACAGTTGTTAAAAAAAAGTGTTGCGATTATTATGAAACGGAGTGAGTAAATATTTTTAAGGAACAACAAATCCTTATGGCCTGTTTTATATGATTATTTTCAGTTCAGCTCAGTTGTAATAAGTTCAGTTCAGTTCAGTTCTAATAAGTTCAGTTCAGCTCTAATAAGTCAGTTCAGTTCATTTCAGTTCAGTTCAACCCAGCTCCTAATTTCTTTTTCTTATAAAATATTCAGTTCAGTTTAGTTAAACTTTAATCAATTTAGTTCAACTCTAATAAGTTCAGTTTATTTTAGTTCAGTTCAACTCATTTCAATGAATAAGAACATACCCTTAAATGTTGTACTACTTGTATTAAAATTGAGTCTCTGATAAATCAAACAAGTCCAGGTTTGCACATAATTATCCTAGAGAGTCGACCGAGAAACTGTGGAAACTATACCTCCATCGTGCATTGCATGTACTGTATGATATACGAAATGAAGCAACAGTAAATCCAGTGATGATGTCGCATCAAAACTGTACATTCTGACAATAATTACTTATTTAAACTGTAGAAGCCTTCTGTTTCTCCGCTTTCTGTCCCATCTTTCAATGACTTCCATAAAGGAATCTCTTGGGCTTCCAACTGATTGAGTGGTGGGGTTTTTCTATTTTTTTTATTCACTTGCTAATTTTATTTTATTTGATGCGTATCATTCAATGGCTTAACCTTTTATTTTCTTAGTTTTTAATTGGTTGCCAACTGAAGTTAGTTTTTGTCATAGTAATTAAGAAATACTTAAAGAAGTCAACTCATTGCTTCCATAATTGCTTCTTATATTCTTTATCTTTAATTTGTGGGTAGTTGGGTTTTGCAACTGCTAATTAGAATTTTAAACTTGATAAAAGTGGTATTACGTATTTCAAATTTATCCATAGCTGTATGACATCTCTTTTTACTCCCTGTTTTTCTTCGTCTTACCTAGTTACTGTAACGATGTAATTACACAAATTAATTAAAAGTGAAAAAAAAAAAAAACAATTTATGTGAATATTTTTGGTTTGAACGACGAGAGAGATAAGAAATATGGATCTTATTTAATATAAGTGGGCCCCATAAAGTGAGTTATATATATCAAATGTTTTTCAGTACGGTAGGCCACGTAGTGCGGCAGGGGTTACTTTACGGTGTTACTAGTTTTTGTCAGAGATTACTTCACTAGTAGAATAAACATAATGGCAAGCGGTTCAAACCCCCTAATGGAAAGCGGTTTTGAACTGCATGTCATTGGGGGGCTTGCCATTAGCCTTTTAAATGGCAAGCGGTTCAGAACCGCTTGCCATTTGTAGTGAAAGGGCAGCGGTTTTGACGCCAAACCGCTGCCCATTATGGGTATAAAAAATAAATTTTTTTTTTTTTTTTAGTTTTTTCAATTAAATTGAAACACAAACATAATATATGCAAAAACATTAATATTTTTATTAATTAATTGTTGTAATATTACATTTTCATAAAAAAAAAAAAAAAAAAAAAAAAACAAGCAAAATAAAACTGATGCTGCTCTTCTTCACCAGCCGTGCAAACCACCAGCCGTGCGCACCACCAACCACCTTAACCCGTATTACCACCACCACTCTATCCCGATTCACCGTATCTGCCAAACAATAAATTGAAAAAATAAACAACAATAATTATTAACTTAATTTCAGATCTTTTGTGTAAAAAAAAAAAAAAAAAAATTCAGATCTTAAATTTTGAACAACAAAATTTTAAAGCTAAAAACTCGAAAATTATACACAAACATACCGATTTTAAAGCTAAAAACTCGAAAATTATACACAAACATACCGGGTTTAGATCTTAAATTATACACAAACATAATATATGCAAAAACTCAAAAATTAGCTAAAAATTTAATGAAATACCGGAAAATCAAGTGAGATATGACTTGAGAAGCAACGATCTGAACCCTAACGCCGAGCCGGAAAACTGAACCCAAACGTTTTCTTCATTCTCGTCGTTGGGTACTGAGGCGTTCGTCGTTCGTCGTTCTTCGTTGTGGTGAGGCGTGAGATATGTGTCCGTCGTTCTTCGTTGTGGTGAGGCGTGAGAAAGGAAAGAAGGGAGGCTGAGAAAGGAGATAAGAGAAGAAAGAGAAGAAGATAAAGGATGGAGGGGAGATAGAGGAGAAAGAACTGAGGCATAATGGAGGGGAGAAAGAGGAGAGAGAAAAAATGAGGGGATAGATCAGAGGAGAGAGAGCGTGAAAATGGGGGGAAAGGGGACGGAGGAGAGAGAAGATGAGGCCGTGAGCTAGGTTTAACTTTTCTAGGGTTTTTTTTACCAAATGGCAAGCGGTTCAATGCTCAAACCGCTTGCCATTTACATTTTGGTAAGCGGTTCATTTAAAACCGCTTGCCATTTACATTTTGGCAAGCGGAATTCAATAACCGCTTGCCATTTGTGGCTGCCCATCAAGTTTATTCTACTAGTGCTTGTAGGTGTTGCTTATATTTTAGGTTACTTGTAGGTGTTACTTGTATTATGAGTAACCCCTACAAGTAACTCAAACCAAATCCACATACCAAACAAGTAACACATTAAAAGTAACCCCTGACCAAAACCAGTTACACCCTACAAGTAACCCCAAATACAAGTAACACCTTTTTGTGGCTGGCCACATGGTGCGACGGGGGTTTACTTGTAGGGTGTTACTTATATTCTGAGGTTACTTGTAGGGTATATATATATATATATATATATATATATAAAAGGTTGGCATATTTCAATCAAGTAGAATATGTGTTAGATAAAATTGGGGGTCGGGATTTGATCCCAGGGAGACTAGATTTCCTTAATTAGGGGTTAGAGGTGGATTTGGTGGATACTCCTTTTACCGGGCCACACTTTACTTGGACTAATAATATGATTCAGATTCTATTTTTGAACTTCTATATAAAGCTTATGCTACTCGTTCTTGGAGTAAGGAACACCCTCATGCTAAAGTTATTCATCATCCTATACTCCAGTCGGATCATGCAGTTATTATTTTATCTGATTCTTCTTCAGGAACATTGGGTGCAAAGCCCTACAAGATAGAAAATTGGTGTTTAAAGGCTCAGGATGTTCTTCTTTTTATCCGGGCAACTATGGAACAATATTTTGCTGGGGCTCCCATGTTTTCCTTATCCAGACGTCTCTTGGTAATCAAGGACTTTATGAAAAATTGGTGCATTTCTCACCAGAAAGCTTGGGGCGTCAATTGAAAAAGTCTAGCCACAGTAGTCGATCAGTTTGCCTCAAATTTAAATTCTCCCGTTCAAGATTTCTTTTTCTTACTACCAGGGAGGAAAAATTATAGAAGCTCAGGCCGCTTTTCTCTATTGGCGTCAGCGAGCAAAGGTTAAATGGGACGCCATTGGTTATACTCATTCTCGCTTGTTGTTCTCGTCGGTGAAGTCCCGTCATCGTCGCAATACGATTCACAGTCTCAAAACTGATGATGGGTTTTGGGTTTTTGAACCTGAGGGAATCCGGTCTTTGATTCTATCCTTTTATCAGGACCTCTACACAGGTGATTCGTCTTCGGCGGGCCTTGATTCTCCTTGGTGGGATGTTCTTGATCTCCCTTGTCTTTTTTCGGAGAAACAATAACAGCTTTAAGTCCCCTTTTCTTAGTTAGAGATAAAGCAGGCTATGTTTAGTTATGACGACAATAAAGCTCCTGGTCCGAACGGGTTTCCATCGGCCTTCTTTAAGACTCATTGGTTGGAGGTTGGCTATTTTGTTGTTTTAGCGGTTCAATAATTATTTGCCCATGGTCATATGCTAAAGGAATGGAATCACACTTTCCTTGTTTTGCTTCCTAAGATTGAATGTCCGGAGATGGTGTCACAATTTCTCCCTATAGGATTGTGCAACGTGATTTATAAGTGCATTGCTAAATGTCTCACCAGTCGTCTTTGGCTTGTTCTCCCATCCTTGATTTTAGGTTTTCAGAATGCCTTCGTTCTAGGTAGATTACTATTAGATAATGCTTTGATGGCCCATGAGGTTCTTTCCTTCATGAATGCTTCTACAGCTCGTAAGCATTTTTATGCTACTTTGAATTTGGATATGAACAAAGCTTAAGATAGAGTTGGATGGGATTTTTTGTTTAAAGTGTTATAGACATTTGGTTTCCTACATACTGGATTCATATCATTCGCCAATGTGTTGTCAATAGTCTCCTACCAGGTCTTAGTCAATGGTGATCCCTCGTAACCTTTCCATCCTCATTGTGGTCTACATCAGGGGATCCTATTTCTTCGTACTTGTTTGTCCTTTGTATGGAGGTTCTTTCTGCTATGTTCCGTAGAGCAGAAGCTCAGTCTATGTTCTAAGGCATTCGTATTTCTAGATGAGCTCCATCCATTTCTCATCTATTCTTTGCAGGTGACTCATTGTTGTTCTTTCAGGTTTCTCTAGAAGCTTGCGATCGAGTGCTTAGCATTTTGTTTGATTTCTGTAATATGTTAGGCGAAATGATTAATTTACAGAAGTCGTTTGTCAAGTTTAGTCCAAATACTCCCTCTAACTATCGTGAGTATTTGGCCGGGTGCCTGAAGTTACGAAGTTAGGAGTCTTTTGGTTCTTATCTGGGTTTGCCGGTCGACTTAGGGCGACACAAGGTCACTGAGTTTTAGTTTATGGTGGATAAAGTTTCTCACCATCTTGCAGACTTGGGATCAATTCATCTGTCTACATCGGCTAAGTTGGTCGTCATTTATTAAATGTTGGTAGCTTCTTTTAATCATATTTTATCGATTTTTAAAGTTCCAACCTCAATTTGTCGTACCATTGACGCCATGTTGGCCCGATTCTGGTGGAAGTCTTCTGAACCATCGCGGGGGATGGCTTTTTTCTCAGAGTCTTTGTTGCATCTCCCTAAGGGGATGAGAGGCTTGGGGCTTCATAGTGTTGAGCATTTCAATTTTGCATTGTTAGCTCGTCAAAGTTGGCGCCTTTGACAACATCCTCAACTTCTTGTTTCCCAACTTTTATCGGCTAAATATCCCCCCTCTTGTCGTTGCCTCCTTCCTGGAATGGTTGTAAATCTTGGGAGAGTAAGGGGTTGGCTTTGGGATGCATACGATAGTTAAGGTATCGCGTGGAAAGTCGGTACAGGTTCTAAAGTGCGTATCTTAGAAGATATTTGGGCCTCCGGGGGGCTCTTTTCGATTTAAGTCTGATGTTGGTGGGTCGGATGTCCTGGCTCATGTGTCTTTTATCATTAATCCACGTTCTTATGTGTGGGAACTTCATTGGTTCATAAGTTTTTTTACCCTCCCACGGCGTCTCGCATTTTGTCCGTAGAACGTCCTCAGCAGCTCATGAATGATTTTGTGTACTGGAAATTTATGTGGGATGGTAACTTTTCCACTAAGACTGCTTACTCTTTTCTCGTTCTTTTCTCAGTGGAGAATATTGTTAGTCAGCCTACTTCAGATACTTGGTGGAAGAAGTTTTGGGGAATGCTTATTCTTCCAAAACTTAAGATCTTTTGTTGGAAGATTCTTCATGACGCTTTACCACTCTAAGCTTCTTTGAGTCAGAGGGGAGTTTTGGTCAGTTCCGTTTTTTTTTAGAGAAGCTTCTAAATCGACTTCTCATCTCTTTTGGGATTGCTCGTTTACTCAGCGTCTGTACACTTATAGGTTTCCGTTTTGGGACAGCTTCTCCTGGTCATACTCTCATCATTAAGATAAAAAAATTCTCTCCGTTGAACTTCCACAGTGCAGTTTCTCTACTGCTACTAGAGAAAGCTCTATCGCAATAGTAAGCATAACCTTTTGAGT
Source organism: Chenopodium album (assembly GCF_948465745.1). Taxonomy (NCBI): domain Eukaryota; kingdom Viridiplantae; phylum Streptophyta; class Magnoliopsida; order Caryophyllales; family Amaranthaceae; genus Chenopodium; species Chenopodium album. The sequence goes on from NC_137839.1 coordinate 52,894,537, forward strand.
TATGGTTCTCTGATTTGGTTTCAGGGTTTGGTCAGCTTAAGCATTGGAGGGAGCTTCGTTCTTTTTATGTTTCTTATGGGCTAACAGAATCAATACATTTTCAGGTTGTACTCTCCTAGTTCCATTTTAGCCATAGCTGTCAAATGGGTCTTCCGAGGCGATCAAGTTGGTCTGTTTTCGTTCCAGGTTTTGGCTACTCAGCAGCACTTAGGTGATCTTTCTATTCCCAGGTCTATCTCTTGTATTCGAGTTTCTTTGGCCGATCCTGTGAAGATAAGTCTAATCATGGGTGGTGCGTGGATCGGATTGCTGCGGATAGCTCGGCGGGGGTGGGTTGGATTCTTCATAAGTTTGAGTTCGATGAGGTATTAGGGGGTGGTTCGCGAGCGTGTCGTGCTGCTTCTCCTCTCCAGGCTGAGTTTCAGGCTTGTTTATGGGGTCTCCAGGTTGCTATTCACAGAGGGTTTCATAGTTTCTTTATTTACACGGATAGTGCTCTTATGGCTTCGCTCCTTCAGGATGGTCGGCCGACAGATGTTCCATGTTTATAATTATTGAGTGATGTCCGTCGTCTTCTCGACCTTCAATTCTCACCGTTTGCAAAATCTCCAAAGTGCCTCGGGATTGGGTTCGGCCAGCCCATTAGCTTGCTAGGCGGGCGTGTGAGCGTAGAATTTTGTTTTGGTCCTCTTGATTTTCTTTTGGTTTGGGTTTGTTGTGTTTTGATTGGTAGTTACTATTGTCAAAATATATATATATATATATATATATATATATATATATATATATATATATATATATATATAGGTTGGCATATTTTATTAAAGATGCTTAAGTTTTACTGATGGCGTTATTCATCAATTTCTGAAAGAATAAATGCAATATATGCTAACCAATTATTAACATTAAAAAACATCATACACATATACATATATTCTATATACAAAATTATCGTACGTAAGTGGTTGCATAAAACTGTTCGAGACCATGACAATTCACCACTTTACATAAAAAATGGTCAACTATGGCACCAATTTGTATAAAAGGCCCATCTTACCCATTCAAATGAACGAATAATCCTAAAATCATCTTTATTTCTCTAGCTTATATTATAGCCACCATTAGTTGATATACAAATTCTATTAAACCAAATGTGCATGATGATACTTCAAATATAAAAAATTGTATATATGATTATATATAATTCATCAAAATAGTATCATCAAACATCACCTCTTAAACTTTTCTTGGTCCAAAGATAATGTTGTATGATCATTATTTTCTTCATTTGTAGGTGTGTTGTTGTTTGTTGCCCAATCAAATAGACCACTAAAAGAATCAAACCCTTTGCATCCTTGAGTACCAAATATCTCTAGAGGATCATCACTCTCGAACTCAACCAAATCGGCAAAAAAATCTTGATCACTTTGTTGGTCACGGCCATTACTAGTCTTTGGCTCGGGCAAGATAAGTGGACGATAACTTTCAATTATTTCGTCCACCTTGTTATTATCTAGCCGGTCATCGTAGAGTTTGGTCTCCTCTTCTTTGACCGTAGACAAAGTTGTCGCGGTGGTTGTTGAAGCATTTTCATTCTCTTCCTTGATGAGTATGTTACGAAATTTGTTGTTGCTTGGTTTTTGTGAGGGTGGTGATGATGCCTTGGAAGAGGTTTTCGAGGCTGGTTGAGATGACCTAGTTGAGCCTGCTAGAGCGTTTCTTTGGGTTGGCCAAGGATGATTGTGTTCGGATGTGTATGTTATGACTAACATATTGGGATCTGTTCGACTTCGTTCTACTTGTTTTCTTGCTGAACATCCCTTTGAACTACTACATCTATAATAGCCTCTGTCAAAATTCCAACAAGAAATTCATGTCAAATAATGAATAATGCATATTGTTAAGATACGACTTGATTGCTAGGTATTTTAATTGGTTAAATTTTAAAGTGTGGTAAGTTGATAACCATAACTTAGGATTTAATTTATTTTATATCATCTAATTTGTCTTTCATGTCTTTCTAATTAAAGCATGCATATATACTTAGCTAACTAGTTAAGGTATTAAAAGTCAACCTATCAAATAGTTAATCACTTCCCATGCTAAGTACGCTTCATCTAGTTACTATTAATAAAACAAAATGTTGCTGACATCATCCTTTCTTCAAATTGTACACATGTTACTCTGACATAAATTTTTTTTCCCACCAATTTGCTATGATGATGTCATTAGTTTTTTTAAAATTTTTTTAAAAAACTTTATACTTTGTCGTTACCAAGTCCTTTTTTACCGGTATATTTATATTTCAATGTTCAAAAGTGTTCATTACAAATTTTTTTAATTTTTATAATATAATTTATAAGTAATATGCTTACAATAGAACTTACTTACCATGTATACAAAAAATTTACAGATTCTCAGTATTATAAATAAACCTTACAATGTGTTTTCTTTAAAACCCTGCATCGCACGAGAACTAAACTAGTATTTAACTACAATACAAATTGGAACATGTGATTTATTGTTTCACACACAAAAAACAAAAAAAAAAAAAAAAAAGAAAAAAGAAAAAGGTGTGTTATTCAGTTTTTATTACTGTAGTTAGTTATTACTCCGTATTAAAAGGAAATGAAGAGTCATTAAAAAAAAAATATAGAAGAATCATATTTTAATTTTTTTTTTTTAAAAGTAATGATACTAAAAAAACAGAAGAAAAAGCTCCCTTAGCACTATAGAAAATTTTACTAAATTAGAGACAACATTATTCAACTAAAGCCCGTCAAAAAAGGCTAGGAACAAAAATTTCACGTGTGAATTCCTACTTTTAGGGGGGAAACAAAGCACTTTTTGCAAAGGTGTAGCTTGGACGTTTTAGAGGAGTGTATTTATTTGTTTAAGATTAGAATAGACCCGGTTTACAATAACTTATTGTAGACCCAACCTTTTAGTGTACTATACGAATGCGATTATATCATACGAAATGTGATTATATTATTAAAAAAGTGATTATGTCATCTTGAAACTATTATGTAAATGTATCACTCAAAAAGTGAATTTATCATTATAAAAAGTATCAAATAGTAAATTACATCATTCAAAAGATGATTTTTAAATTTTATCATCCTAAAGATAATTATATAATCTCATTAAATGGTTTAATATGAGATCAAAATATGACTCACAAAAAGATAATTATATCATCTAAAAAAGTGATTATATCATCCAGAATGTGATTATAATATTTAAAAGTGTCAAATTTTGGGTCTACAATAATTTATTGTAGACCGGGTGCATACAAGACTAATTGCGCTTATAGTAAATCTTGTGGTTTTATTTATACTCTATATAATATCCGGTTTCATATTTAAAAACGACTGTTTCATATTAAGAGTAACAAATACTATTTTCTTTTTAAATTGTCTTTTTTCTTTTTTTCTCTCTATTCATCACATTCATCTCTAAACTTCTTTGTCCATATTTAGGAGGCCATATAAAGACATTTGTTCAACATGATATGAAACATAAGTAGTAATTATCATGATTTGCATTAAGAGCCTGTTCTCACTGACTGAACTCAGCTGAACTGAACTAAACTGAACTAAATTTAGCTGAACTGAACTGCACTGAACTGAAATGAACTGAATATTTTATAAGAGAAGGAAATTAGGAGCTGAGCTGAACGGAACTGAGCTGAACTGAACTGAACTGAATTTCAACGTAAGAGAACAGGCCCTAAGTATCTCCTCCATACACAAAAAATGTTCTGCTCCGACCTGACCTAAATGTTCTCCCCGTTTAAAATTTATAAACTTTTCAAAACTTAAGATAATACTCTAAATTTTCAATACATACATACTACGAAAAACATGATTTAATTTGTTTGATTACTAACATGAAGGGCTTGTTCTCTTACGTTGAAATTCAGTTCAGTTCAGTTCAGCTCCTAATTTCCTTCTCTTATAAAATATTTATTTCAGTTCAGTTCAGCTCAATTTAGTTCAGTTCAGCTCAATTCAGTTAAGTTCAGTTCAGCTGAGTTCAGTCAATGAGAACCGGCTCGAAATTAGAGATATAAAACTATACTTTAATAATATAAAACTTTTATACTACATCCGTTTTTTATTATGTGCAACAAAGGAGTATTATTCGAGAGACATAAAATATTCCTTTGTTTCACATAATACAATTAATTAATGCTAGCATGCAATTAGAGATATTAACAATTTAAAATGTATATTAGACAAAAATAAATACATTTCAGTTAAAAATAATTTTAATTAAATTAAAATAATTTTAGCAAAGTAAAATTAGTAATTTTAAAGAAAAATATAATAGAAAATCAGTAACATTATTTATAGTTCAGTAAAATTAATTTTATTTCTTTAAAAATAATTTTACTTCTGTAAAAGTAATTTCAGTTCAGCTACAATAAGGGTAATAGAATAGGTTCTTACAATTTTTCTTGGGAAATTTTCTTTGGTGAACTCCAACATTTTAATTTTGTAAGTGGTAAATGTTTTAAAATTTTATTATCAATGACGAACCTAAAGTATTGATTACCTTTGATAAGTGTTGTTTTAATAATAATCCTTAACTACAGTTAATTTTTTTTTAATAATTAAATTATATAAAAATATTTTTTTTTAAAAAAAAAACCAAACCTGGCCACCATCCCTAATACAAAAAAAGAAAAACCCAATCTAGCCACTAGTAGCCCCTCCCCTGCCGGCGTCTACCAGCCACCTCTCTCCCACCCCCACCAACGTCAGCGCCCAGCTCCACCTTCGCTTGTGCGCCGACCTTCAATCCCCCACCTCATCTCTTTCTCCCAATCTCGAACCCCCACCACCCCCATTTCCCTCACCGCTCTAGTACTGACCTCAACCCCACCTCAAACCATCTCGAAAACGTACGTACCTCCTCGTCGACCCCATCCCTAGTTCGCCGACCTAGAAACCCTTAAACCCACTCCAAAACACCAGAAAATACCCGAACTCGTTTAGGATTTTGAATCCAAATCCAGGAAACAAGTTTCAGTTTTCTAGTGGTTTGGGTGGGTTTTAGGGTTTTAGTGGTCGGCTTACTGAGGAGGGGGTTCGTTGGGGAAGAAGGTTGGTTTTCGTGGTGGTTTGGGGTGTGTTTCCTGATTAGGGCCCGGCGCGCATCGCTGGGGAAATGGGAAAGAGAGGTGGTGGGCGGCGGTGGGGGAAATGAGAAATGAGAAGGAGGTGCGGGGCGTCACCGGCCAGAGGTAGGTCGGCCAGACGTCACCGGTAGTGATGTTGGTGGCTAGGTGAGGGGTTTGGTGATTTTTTTATTTTTTGGTTTTGTAAAAAAATATTTCTAAAATAAATGTAAAAATAAAAACTAACTAAATCTGGTTAAATATCTAGTTATAATTTATCATTAATGTTATAGTTGAATTAATAATTTAGGTTTACCATTGATAGTAAAATTTAAAAATGTTTACCACTTAAAATATTAAAAAGTTGGAATTCAACAAATAGAATTTCCCATTTTCTTCAATAGTTTTACGAAATCAAAACACAAATATCTCAACATTATTTATCCATCAATTAGCAATAAACTTCTTTCTCAAATTAAAAAAAAAAATAAAAAATAAATAAATAAATAAATAAAATTTACAATACACTTGTATTAGACTGGTTCGCGTATCGAATATATCATTTAGAGTAATAAATACTTACATACGAGTCAACCTTGATTATAGCAAATAAATATTTTAGCTTAATAGCATGGTACCTATAATTGGTAGGTTCTTATACTTTTACCTCATTTAGTAAAATATTGGTCTTACAATAAAAAATGAAGATATTTCTAATGCCATTAAATATCTCTATTTAAAAAGAAGTACGATTATTTGTTCAATCACCAAGTTGAGTACTAAGAAAGTTGAGTACTAAAACAAAAGGCACACATTCTAGATTTTAACGTAAACCTTGAGAAATAAGAAGTGTATGTGTCTCCTTTTAGATTTATTTGACATCTATACTTAAAGATACACAGTAATAATGGAACATATCAACAATTGATTTAATATAGCAATGAACCTATGCTACAGGGTACGTAACCCCCAAAAAATGGTTTGTATGTACTCTATCAAATAATTAAGGATCGTTGTTTCTATTCATGTATTGAGAACCACAAAGTAAAAACTGTACCAATTGAACTAAATTAAAGTTGCTCAATGCTGCTACTCTGTAACATAAAATTTAATATATGTACATATTAATTAGACCAAATTTTGGTTTATATTAATGATCTAAAATCTACTTTGTATAAGATTGTGATTAATTATTATAGTATGATGAAATTTAATGTAATACTACGTATTACTAGGAAATGCATGTGAAACTAATTAAATTGAGCTTCTACATAAATATGTTTAACAAATTAAAGAAGTAGATAATTTACCTAGGATAAGGAGAACCTTTGATGGGTTTTTGACCATATTTTCTCCATGCCCAAAGATCAGAAGGTACCACTTCTCCTGTTTGCCTGCTGTTTGCTGCTGCTGGTGCTGGTATACACACCACTTTCTTAGCTTGTATTTTCCTGTTCATATATATTACGGTTTACGGAGTATCAGTATTTATTTATCTCGATCATTTATTCCGTCCAGTACATTTATCATTTATGGGTCAGCTTAATTTCAATCTTTTTAACTTAAAATCACCGTTTATTTTTGTAAAATTAGTTACATTAAAAAAATTATCATATTAAATTTAATCCATTTTCTTACAAATATATTCTAAAGTTTGAGACATAATGACTTTATTATAATTTGTGTAATTCTCTTTTGGTATTATAGCTATATTTGGGGGTGTTCAGAATTTAATTTAATTTTGTAAAAATGTGTGCATAACTAATTTTGGCAGTGTTAATGTTTACATCTCTGACACCGAACTGATAGTGCACTAGTACATCTGTACATGACTACATGATATGCCACTTGATGATTGTAAATAAAATAGGTTCTACTGTTCTTCAGCTTAGGTCTTTAGTTGGGGAGGCATATAGGTAGCTAAGCTAGTAGACATTGAAAAAAATAAAAAACCCCAATCATACGGAGTAGATTAGGAGTAAAGTTGATGATACTATCTTCGTTTTTAAAAGCTTTTACAATTAGGACGGTGCTTATCTCTCTTAATAAAAGAAAAAGTCAAAATAAGATGAAGTTAATACATACTTAATTCTTGAATTTCCTTATTAAATTTACTTTTATGTAATTACATAGAATTTAACCTAGCAATAAGTACACACAAATTAATATTATGTTAATAACAAGTAATTTTTATTGAATTAATAAATGAAATCAAAATAATCGATCTAACCTTCTTTTGACACTATGATTTCGCGGAGACGGGATCTGCAACTGCTGTACATCGGCGGTGGTTGTAGAGCCGTCAACAAACACACCCTTAGGGCTGCTACTACAGCTAGCATTATTCATGCTTATCATTTGGTTAGACATGATTCTATAACCCACCGCAGCAGCCGACTTTAAAACCTTAGGCGAGGCTGCTGCTGCTGCAGGTAGGAAGGGAAGTTTTCCATCACTATAACTATTACTACTACTGCAGTTATTACCGTTATTATCAATAGCTTTATAACTAGTATTATTGCTATCTGGTAAGATCTGAACCATATTATTAGAAGAGAATATATTACATAAACCGTTATTGATAATACCCGGTGTTTGCGACGGTCCCGTAACTTGTTGCACAAGTCCATCCGCACCACTAGCTAACCTCCCTCCACCTTGACCCCCGTCATCGACTCTCATGTTGTCGAGGAAAGTAGTGGACGACGTTGATATAGCATCGATGTTGCGGAGTAGGGTGTCTGCAGGGAATGAATAGGCATCGTTATTCCTTATTAGCTGGTACGAGTCTTGGTTCGATAAACCAAATTGATCACTTGTGGTTGCGGTTGCAGTTGTGTGGTTGCCGATTATGCCATTACCTCCGCTAGCTCGAACTATATCTGCTAGATCCCCTAAATAGTTGTCCATATTTCGACAAAATGAATTACTAACACACATAAACTTAAGATGAAGCAAATTAAAGCAAGCTTATAAGCTTAATGTTAAGTAGAAGGAATAATATTAGTAGAAAAAATGAAGAGAAGAAAAAAAAAGAAGAGAGCAAAGTATTGTAGAGAGAGAAAGGGGAGAGAGAGAAGTGCGCTGACTTTTGGTAAGAAACAGCTCAAATAGTGCACGCAAACCGGGTGATCTAGAGAGAGAAAGAATTTTAAAAAAAGTAAGATAATCAAAAATTAACAATTGGGTTAGATTATCAGTTGGTTGATTTATCACGAAGCATCAAATTGGGTCAAATTTGTGCAATAAGATAACTATTTAAATTTGTTGCTGCTTCCCTCTTGTATCCTATGCAACCTCATCATCAAAGTTCAAAGATGATAATATGAAAAGATCGTTTTAATAATACCTGTGTCATTTTCGGAAAACTTGTGACGGGGAATTAAAGATGCGGCATATGGCCGCATTTCCCGGCTAACGTTTTCCCTTACTAGCTTACCCCTTTTCTTTAAACTTTTTATTGCTTTTTGGCGTTATAGACTCGCTACTAGAGTTGTTGAAAACTGACTTAATTTGAAAACTCGATCGAGAATTACATATCTAATCTAATTGTATATTATTTAGATTAAGAGTCTGTTCTGATTAACTGAATTGAGCTGAACTAAACTGAAATGAACTTAATATTTTATGAGAGAAGGAAATTAAGAACTGAACTAAACAGAATTGAATATTTTATGATGAGAGAAGGAATGAAATTAAGAACTGGATTGAAATGAACTAAACTTATTAGAGCTGAACTGAACTGAAAATAAGCTGAATAGAACAAGCCCTAAGAGAAGGATCTAGACCGAAGTTCAACGCGTACGGTTTTTTTTTTTTTTTTTATTTAGTATTTACAGATCATACTGTTAGACACCTAAAAATGTCTCCCCAAAACCAATCTAGATGATGAACAACCTTCACCGCCATTATTGGTCGGGTTGAGTATTTAATATTTGGAGTGCTTAAATACATATTCAAACCCAATACATTTCATAAACCAACCCAATTCCTATCCCATTTCCCTAAACCATAACTTACTTTCCACTTTTCGTCTTCACATAAAAAAAGAGCTAAACTGATTTTGTGGCCCCATAATTTTGATCTAAATGTTATTTAGTTGGATAGGACTTCAAAATGATTTCCAACGATATATCATAAGCCCAATTCCGATTCAAAACGAAGAAGATATGAGCAAAATACTAAACTCGGCCCAAAACCGACACCCTTTCACTAAAACAGCAATATCTTAAAATCTACAAATGATTTTGATCTGGTTCTAATTGCGTTGGAAAGTAGACTTGATAAGCTTTCCAATGATATATTATATGCCTAATTCCGAGCTACATATCAAAAGTTATCATACTTTTAAAAACGCGTACGCGGCACGGTGCATGCCAACGTGGCTCGGTGTCTTGTACCGTGACACGGTAATTTTCACCCTGTCACGGTGCTTTCCCGTATCTATTCCGCATTTTTTCTCGCGCATTTATATATGAATCGGGACGTAATTTTAGACAAATTATACACCGCGAGACGGTGTGCTTCACCGTGCCACGGTGGACTGTACCGTGTCACGGTGCCCAATTAGGGTTTTTTCTACTGCTCCTATGTCTTCTTGTGTTCCGTGCATCACCCTGTTCGTCTCCTCTATAAATACAAACTTGATTTCTGCAGTTTGGGGGCACCAAAAATCATTTTCTCTCTCCTTACACTAAAAATCATTCTCTTCTCCCTCTTTGGCCTAAACACTAGCCTCCCTATTCTTCCATACTACTTCTCCCAAGCACTCCAAGGAATCCATACTTGACCCAAGGTTCCGTATTAAAACCAAGGTGTGAAAAGTATAATTAACCGAGGGTTTGGACTAAATCACTCTACTTTTATTTAATTTAATTTCAATTTGATTTATATTTTTTCATTGAACTTACTAAAAATTTATTCATGATGTAATAATTTAAAGGAGCACGAGAAATGTGAGTAATTAATTAATTTAATTACTTATTTTATTTTAATATTGCTAAGTATCATGATTAGGTTTATTATTATTTTAATATTACTTATGGTTAAATTACTTCCAATATTAATGTTTATTCTATATTTTTTTATGATCACCATATTGCATGTTAAAGGGAATATGTAATTGGAAATAACTCTTAATAAGATAATTTGGACAACTGGTTTAGGTTCCTTTTTATTCTTGTTATTTAATTAAGTGATCACAATATTTTAGAATTATACTACCTCCGATCCAATTTACTCGCAACAAAGGAATATTTTATGTCTCACAAATAATACCCCTTTGTTGCGAGTACATTGGACCGGAGTTGTATGTTGCGTTAATATTAAACCAATTTAGCGTAATAATAGTTTCAAACAAATTGAATATTTGTTTGCATGCCTTTGAGATCGCAGAGAATCACTTTTCACTATAAGAATAGAGTAGAGGCCAATACGGGCGAATGAGATTCTATGACTCACTTCGTACCATCATGCCCAATCCTCATTTCGTGATTCCAAGCCATATGGATTTAGTAATCTCATGGATTATGAATGGGGTGTAACCTTCACGGGTCAATCATTGTTTCCTATCTTTAATTTGTCTCTTTATTCGTGGTTGCCTTTTATGATCCATGAACGGTTTATAAGTTCCTTAAAAAACTTGTTGACGGCTCTCTACTTTATTTGTCCCTAATCGTTGTCTCTAATCGTATATGTCTTTTTCCACTTCTTATGAGTGCCAAGTATATTCACCACATGCTAACATAGGCGCACTCTGAACGACGCTGCCTACAATATGGGGACTCCACTGGGAGGATTGTTGATTATTTATCGATTTGAGTGATTGGTATTTAATTAAGATGTGTGGATGAGACTTAAAAGATTCTTGAATCGTATTCCTGTAATTAAATTGGCATTTTTGCACATGAATAGACGTTTTAACGTCGTAATTTAGGTTTAACCATAAGAAAGTTAAATAAATTTATTGTGAACAAAGAAAACTGAGACACCAGTCAGATTTCCTAACTGTCGTGTCACGGTGCTTCATGCCGTGTCGTGGTAGTCCTGAAATCTTTCCTGTGGCTTTATTTGTTTTAATCACAGTCGGCTTCCTTCAATATTTCTAAAAAATCGTATGTGTTCTACATGCGTTTTATCCCCGGGGAATTTAAGCTCTATCAACCCAAAAATGCTCATGGCAATAAGGGTTCATCCGAGTCATTAAATTCACCCAAACCATGGAGTCGATTTTGATTTCATCACGAACTCGCGGAGCCGCTCATTGGCATCCACCCTCAAGGGAGGCTGCCTTGCTAACGCGTCCAAACTCTTAACTATGGTACCCTTTTGACACCAAATAAACTTGACCTTAGGTTGCGAACTCTTCTTTGCATCATTGTGCCTACGTGCCCTATGTGTGATAGTTTTGATCCTAACCTTAACGAGTTTTCTTTATCTATGGTTGTTTATTTTATGGCTAACTAATACCAATGGACCGTGATCACTTAGTAATTAGCGCAAATACTAAAATAAATATAATAAAAAAACTGGAAAATAACCTAGAACTGATCACCGGGCCATGGCAAAAATGCCGCGTCACGACAATCAGCGCCTTTTCACAGTAACTTGTACCGTGACACGCCCAGTTCACCGTGTCACGGTGCCTAGGGAATAAGTCCAGTTGGCTTTTTTTTAGTCTTTCGTGCTAATTTGGTCCTCGCATTAGTCATTTTGGTTACTGTTCACATGTCTAGCCATATGATCAAACCACCAATCTTATAACATCACTTAATCACTCACGACTCAAGTATAGTCCACACACTTTCTTTATTTTCCGACTCGGGTCATGCATTATGTTGTTTATGATCGTATACTAGGTTCATGCACCCCCTTTGTCGTCATAATAAAAAATGAGCAAAGTTCTTCTCACCTGTTTTCAAATGTCTATTTTTTCCCCTTCCTTTCCTATCTTGAGCAGTGAGTCAAATTATTAAGTGAATTGTTTTATTTCACAGTACTTGGTCAAGGAGCAGGGGTAGATTAATACAGTGTGAGGTCATTACCGCTACAATAATCTCTGATATCTAAGAGGCGTTTACAGAAAACTTCGTCATCTTCACATTACTTATCACCTTAAAACTACTTTCAGTTCGTTCCAATGGCCACTAAGGATGATATTGAGAACATTAACAAATCCATCGAGGCACTGTCTGCCATGATGTAAACCCTTACCACTAGGGTCGCTACCATGGAACAAAACAAGGTCACTGTTTCTACCCTTGACAAATTGAAAAAATCGATGAGCAATATTTATGAGGATTTCACTTATGTGGAACAACCTCCCATTCCTTTGGATATGAAGGAAAGGCTCCCTAAAAAGTTCTCCACTACTGACATTCAAAAGTTCAAGTCTACTGACAATCCAATATTCCATTTGAAGGCGTTCTCTGCAACCATGACTCTCAAGGGATTGGATGTAAGACTTTTCCCTACGGTGTTCCCTCTCTCCTTAGAGCGCGCTTGACAATAATGGTTTTATTCCCTAGATGCCAAGCATACTGCAACTTGGCAAGATGTCATCGGCAGTTTCATGAATCATTACAAGTGTAACATTCAAACCATAACTTCTGAACGCGAACTCTCCATTCTCAAACAGATATAGATCGAATGAAGGCTTCACCGCTTATCTGAATAGGTGGAGTGCAACTGCTGCACTCTTGGTAGATCCTCCCAAAGAAAGAGAGATTGTTCGCCTCTTCATCCAAAATCTGACTCACAAGTATAGGTAACACCTAAAATTTGTTCCACTAAATACTTTTAAAGCTGTACACGACATAGACATAAATATCGAGGACGAGCTAACAAAGACCACTAGTAGTAACAATAATAACATTTGGAAAAACAAGAAGAACAAACTTCCTTCTTCTTCGTCTTCTAAGCACGAAAATACTATCAACAATATAAGACAATTTGATCTTAATGAAGTGTTAGCTCTTGATGCTCCATTGCCCAAGAAAATGATAACTTATACTCCTTTAGGAATGACTTATGATGCGGCCTTTGATCGCCTTTATGGTCAAGGGTTGATCACACCTATTGGGAGATTTCCAGAGCCAAAACCTGAAGAAAGGAGCACCAAGTGGAATCCCAATGCCCACTGCAAGTTCTATCAAGGAAGACGCCACACTACCGAGCAATGTTGGAATTTGAAGGACGTTATTCAAGATCTTGTTGATGCCAACAAGCTTCCTATCCCTCCGGGGAACAAGAAATGATAAACAGCAATGAAGACAGGCGCACAGCGAGTCTATCATGCAAGATTTCATGTTTTTATTTATTTATTTATTTTCATTCCCTCTTTATGTCTAGCATAGGTTTTTCTTCGTAGACTCTATTGTGTTTTTTTATTCACCATCTCCATCAATAAAATAAGCTTAATTCCTTTATATCTTGATCATGTCTTTCTTATATATAAACAAAAAAATCAATTGCCAAACTAAACACAAGGTACACCAATGATTTAAGGCACCTTTGAAACCCTGTCATTCCCCTCCTTCAACAATTTTCAATCACATATCCATTTCTTCATCAACCACTTTGAGTCTCGTCTAATGATTGACCTTATTTATTTAACCTACATTCACCTAGCCATGGAGGGGAAGGTGTGTAATTTGTATAACATTCAAAAGCAAGTAAAAAAAAAAAGCAGCAAGGCAACAATAAAACAATGTCTAAGGGCAAGTGTTCCAATGTCTTTGATATGAACACGTCTTGAATTACGTCACTCATCGAGTGCTTGGTACCGTGCCTGAGAAACATGAACGCGAAGTGAGTAATGGATCGCATGATCTGAGATTACCCACATGTGTTCAAAATAATGAAATAAAAAAAAAATAAATAAGAATGAAAGCATAAAAAGAAATATGAAAAATAAAACTTGCAAAGTTCAAATTTCAAAAACACAATTGCATTTCTTGTGGGGCTTCTCTGGTCTTGAGCCTTTACCCTTTTTCTTCTCTAAACCATCAGCTTAACCACATTACAATCCTTGAAAGACCTCTTTGAGGTGTAAATACACTTGTGCAAAGTTCTGTTAGAGCTACGTTCAGCCTGATTCCTAACGGATATGTAGGCGACCTCAGATCACAATGAGGTGAAACCACATTCATACTCACATTCATGTCAACATTCATATCCACACATGATCGAGTCATTTCCAATGCTTATCCCTATCAATATAGAGCTAGAATTGGGGGCTTGAACCCACGTCACTTAGCTTGCCTAGCCTAAAGAGTCACCATCTCGACTCTTCTCACATCTCTTTCCATCACCATAGCCTTTGCAGCCTCACCTTAGTATCACTCTCACACACTCACACATACATTACCATATCATTCTTCCCTTAATAACCCATTATCATGAAATCTTGTTTCATTAATGCGCGCGCTTTATAATTTTTCAAGACCACATTCATTATATAATACTCAGCAATCACTTCACCTATATAACTGCTTAGCTTCTAGACATAAGCAACGTTCATCAAGATTGTGTTTTCATAAACTATCTGATGCTTAGCTCCCAGATCTAAGCAATATCCATCGGCGATTCTATAGTGCTTAACTTAATGACCTAAGTGCATTTATTGATTGTGTCACATGATGTAATTGTCCTTAGCCTCCTGTCCTACGAACATTCATCATGCATGCATTATTCTCAAGACAAGCAGTTCAATTTGACTAGAAGAAATTCCATGCGATTCATTTCGCTTTGCTCAACGAGGAAAGTCAAAACATCTTCCCTTTTTCATGTCTTTTCTTTTAGGGAAGCTAAGTTCAAAAATTTTTTCAAAATTTTCTCATCGAAGGAATTTCAAAAACAAAACTTCATTTTTCACGTCTTTCTTCTTCGGGAGAAAGTCGATACCCTCCACTCATGACAAAAATGACGGAAAATTTTTGATTTTGCATCTTCGTTTGCTTGTGTCTGCACACACACTCAAATCATACACATACACACAAACTCACAAGTCATACACATGTCAAGTCGATAATGTCAAGTCAAGTTTGGTCAAGTTAGTTGGTAAGTTAATCGCAGTCTATACGGGTCCTTTGGCAATTTTATTTTACAGGTCTCATCTACAGCCCACGTTCGGGGATATGAAAACCATTTATAGCCCACGTTTGGGGATAAGCGAACCATCTAAGGCCCATGTTCGGGGACAAGAGAACCATTTACAGCCCATATTCGGGGATAAATGAACCATCTACAACCCACGTTTGGGGACAAGCGAACCATCTACATCCCACGTTCGGGGATTATCGAACCATCTACAACCCACGTTCGGGGATAAGCAAACCATCTACATCCCACGTTTGGGGATAAGCAAACCATCTACATCCCACGTTCAAGGACAAACGAACCATCTACAACCCACGTTCGGGGACAAGCAAACCATTTACAACCCATGTTGGGGGACGATCAAACCATATACAGCCTATGTTCGGGAACAATCAAACCATCATCATTTTTTAAACTTTAGTGAACATTTCCCAAAGTGAAGACGATTCACGGCGCAAGGTTCTCGATACACATAGATTTGCAATATCACCATCAGACAAGCTTTTCCTCAGGAATTGAAAATTGTCGGTCATTGCCACCTCGCAAGGCGAAGAAGTCAGCGATTATATCAACATTCCTCAAGCATGAAAAATATCACATCAATATTCATCCGGTGAATTTTTCATGCATATAAAACTACAAAATTCATTTTCAACCGATACACTAGTGTCGGATACTGTAGGGAATATTTCATGCATCCCACACTTGATCCCCACTGTGATCATACAATTAAGCATGGTGGCGTCAAAGGGGAAGGAAGCTAGAGTAAAAGAGTTGCCAACAAGTTTTAGGAACTTGTAAACAATTCACAAGGTGAAGGTTACACCCCCTAACGAACCATGAGATCACTAACTCTATAGGTCTAGAACCATGACTGGATGTTCGGGGATGAAGGTACAAATCCAACCTAAAAGAGATTGAACCTGCCCTAAAAATAGGCCTCTACTTTATTCTTCTCATATTCATGTGCGCTTTCTGACTAACATACAATCAATAGGTTGACCCTAAACCTATATAATCTATATTGGTTGAATATTAATTAATGCACAAACAAAACTATTATTGGTGATCACTTGAATTATAGTCATATTTTCCTAAATAAGATTATTAATTATCTTATTAAGCGTGATTACAAGTACAAATTCCCTTTAAATATGCATGAAAGGCGTGATCAAGCAATAATAATGATAACATATATCAAGCAACATAATATATTAATAATGATCATAATAATAATAATATTCAATCTCAATAAAGCATAATAATATTAGCAAGATCCTAGGCATGATGCTAACAAGATTAATAACAAATCCTAGCATGTCACTAAACATTAAAGATCAAAGATTTAAACCTAACATGATACTAACATGATAGAAAGAAAGAATAGGAAGCATCCTAGAAACATACATGATATTAGAAATCTTAGTTATTACCCTAAACATGATACTATGAATCATAAAGACATCCTAACATGGTACTAGGAATTAAAATAATCTAAGCATGATTTCTATAGCAAAAGAATAACAATTAAATTAATTACTTGGATGCCTCGTATCTATTTCTTATAACAAAATACACACGTTAGTAACTTCAAGGAAAATAATAAATCAAATAATTAATTTAAATAATTGAAAGGGGGATTTGGGACCAAACCCTTAGAAATTATCAACCTTTCACGTCTAGGGCGAAGACAACTTTGAACTTGGCTAGGTGTGTCTAGGACTCGTGAATGCGGAATTTTGTAAAAGGGAAAGGTTTAGAAAGAGGGAGAAAGAATAAGCTTCTAGCTTAGGAGAGGAGAGAATAGAATTAGATGATTGTTGATGATGATGAATGAAAACGGGGTGATACGACCCCTATTTATAGGAAAAATAGTCCGGAAACAAATCAAGTCCTATTCGGAATGTAATACCTCCTGTCGCCAACAACCGGAGTAAGCGCCAGACGATAGGCTTAGCATCAGGCAACAACTGTCAGCGCTAGGCGATAGCTGTTAACGCCAGGTGACAACCTTGTCGTCTTGCGCTAAGTCAGAATTAAACCGCGTTTTCCACGCGAAATCCTCTTCTTAATACGATTAAGAATCTAATTATGCGTTGATCAGATTAAAATCATGTTTGTGACAAATCACATATTTTATTCAAAATAAAACTTTTTAAAATATAATTATTAATCTAATCCCATTAGAATTTAAAATAACCTTCTAGATATTCTTGAAGATTAAAATCAATCCTAATATCTTTAGGAATACTAATTTATAGGCCCTCCTCTAGATCATTGGGCCGCATATGAAATCATTTTGGGACAAATTTAATTTAATTCATAACATCCTCATTATTCATCGGAATTGGGCTTATAATATATCGTTGGAAGCTCTTTTCGAGCCTAATCCAACTACACTATTATTGGACCCTTATCATGGACCAAACAAAATTTAATTGGCTATTTTCATAAATAGAGTGTAAAAAGAAATATTTTGAAAAACAAAAATAGAGATATTTTAATAAAAACATCCACATTACTAGACTTTTCACACTTTCACTTCGTTCGATAATCAAATGACGTGAAAGTTATTCATCACTAGGTTTGGTTTTGGGGAGACACATTTGGGTGTCTAGAGAAGCCCCCACTTTGACTGAGTTTCGAGAAATGAAAGTTTTGAAAACAAAAGTTAAAGTAGCAATAGGGATGGAGAATGATTCAGAACGTTCTGCGAAACTAAATCATTCTTGCAACAACGATACTTGCAAACTAGTGTTAGATAAATAGATAAAATATTTAGAAAATCGTATCTTGCACGTCGAGTACATGTCTCTAAAGTAACTAATTTTTTGTTTGACGATCTTCCTCAAGCTAGGGGATATTGCCTGAAGACTGCTCCGCTTGTAGCTGCGTTCAATTTTTGCTGTGATAGTCTTCCACATCTTAGGGAAAACCATCGAAGAAAACTCCACTTGTAGCCATCTTTTATTGTTTATGACAACTCTACACATTCTAGGGAACGTCGTCGAAGGTGACTGCTTGTAGCCATCTTTAGTTTTGCTGCTGTTGATGTTGTGGTCGCGCTTTGCTACTGTTGATGCTCACTCTTCTTAGAACAAAAGAGCTTCTTTTTGAGGAATGTTCACTCGTCTATGAACAAGGGAGCTTGAAAGGAATGTCCATGCATCTTAAAACAAAAGAGCTTTGATAGGATGCCCACGCGCCTCTGAGAAAAAAAGCTTGAAAGGAATTTCCACGCGTCTCTGAACAAAAGAGCTTTGATAGGATGCCCTCGCGTTTCTGAGCAAAAGAGCTTGAAAGGAATGTCCATGCGTCTCTGAACAAAGATCTTTAATAGGATGCCTACGCATCTTTGAGAAAAAGAGCTTTATGATACTTGAATGTTTGTTGGGATTGTTCGGTTGGCTGCGAACAGGAGCTTTGCTGAATGGTTGTATCCTATAAAAATAAAAAGATTGCCGAAAGACTTTGTTGGTGTTTTTTTTAGGGTTGACCTAAGGTGATTGACTGACTTGAGGTTGACTCAATGTGTTTTGACACGTGTGTGACTTAATGTTTTTGACACATGTGTTAGACTCAATTCGAGGTGACATGACTCAACGTACATGACTCGTGTGTGCATTATAATGTGATTGTGCGACTCGAAAAATGTAGAAAAGCAAAAATTTCCATCATTTTTTGTGGAGGGTACCTACTTTCTCCCGAAAAAGAAAGACGCAAAAAAGAATCGAAGAAAGTGTTTAATGGTGCATGTTGAATGAGATTAGTCAAATGTATGCATTGATGTTGTTTCTCATAGTGCAAGGATTATAACATCCTTGACTATCTCGATTGTTGACTCAATGATGCAAGTATTTAGGTAACTTAGGCACGGAGGCTAAGCACTTCATACGTTGCAATGTAATGATGTTGATTTTGATATGACAAGGCGTACTTCAAGGTTGAGTTAACATTTCATGACAAAAGGTTCCTAAGAGGAGGATTATTTGTCTATGTATCTATGATGTGTGTGAAAGTGACACTAAAGTTAGGCTACAAAGGCTAAGTGTATACATATATATATATATATATATATATATATATATATATATATATATATATATATATATATATATATTTGAAAAGAGTCAAATGATGGTGACTCTTAGGTTGGGTAAGCTAATAATGTAGGGATCAAGCCCCCAAGTCTAGCTCTAAATGGATAGGGATGAGTATTGGAGTTCCCTTGATATGATCATGCATGAATGTATATATGAATGAATTCATTTTATTACGCCCCACCTCGATGTGAGGTTGCCTATGTATCCGTTAGGAATCAGGCCGAACGTAGCTTTAGCCGAACCTTGCACAAGTGTGTGTATACCTCAAAGAGGTCTTTGAAGGTTTGTAACGTGGTTAGGCTAAAGGTTGAAGAAGAAGGAAATAAAGGCTCAAGACCCTAGATAATCCCCCAAGGTGTGTGTTAGTTGAGATGATTAATACAAGAGGGGGGGGTGAATTGTATTGAGTTCCTAATGACTACTTTTTGCGGAGTAATAAACAATGCATATAAAAACTTGCTAAAACACACAGATTTTACAAGGAAACCTTCCAGGGCCCAACTGCAAGTAAAACCTCGACCCTACCTTAGGGATTTCAAACACACAAACTTCACTATAATAGGGCAAACACCAAGTTACAACCTTTTAGACACAGACCTTTATTTCACAAGTTCCTCATTGGACTTGCTACTTGATAGGACCCTATCCTACCCAATCTAAGCACCACACTTAGATTCACTCGTACCACCAAAGTACTACACGTACTGCCAAAGTACAACTACTTATACCACCTAAGTACAAAACTAATAGCTTTACCTACAAGCCAACACAAAACTGTATATAAAGCAAACTACAAACTCACCCAAATAACCCGACCAATACAAATGTATGACACCTAGTATGATAGGTAAGCAATGCATGAAATCCGAAACTAATATGACAAGTTAGAAGCTTGGTAAACTTACTAAATTATAGCACTTTGATTTCTCCACGCATAAACTCACAAAAACCTAAAATCATTTTTCTCTCTACTATTTATACAAGTATTACTCGTATAGAAAGTAGGTTTTCTAAAAGATAAATAAGTCAACTTAACTTATCCTTAAACACGGTTTTATGTAAATCAAGTGGAATAAAATCTTTTTTGGAGAATAAAATTAAAAAGATATTTGTTAAAAAGATTTATCTTTTTAACAAACTGATTTATAGAAAATAATCTTTTTAGAAAATCTTTTCCCAAAATCTATCTTTTATAATTTTCCATATTATTTTATTTACCAAGCAAACTTGTCACGCTTCTAATAAATTTCATGCATTAAACTACTTAACATATTAACAATAATATATAAGATAAAAACCTTAACTAAATATTATTGCTGCGCCGCGCTTTTGATCAGGTAGGTTACTTGGGCTCCAAGCTTATTAAGTTCCACCAAAGAACTTAAGCTTGCTGTCTTCAAGTTCCTGTTAGGGAACGTTCCTGTTAGGGAACTTAGTTCTTGTTAGAGAACTCTTCTTCTGATTTGTTTAACTCCTTCAATAAAGATCTCTTCATGTCTTCTTAGTTCCAGTTACTTCTTCCATCACCAAGATCGACTTCACCTAAACTAAACACACACTTGAAAACCTTTATTAGTTGAGTTTGCTTTAGTTTAAGTTCCTCATCATCAAAACCTTTATGCTTCAACAATTTCCCCCTTTTTGATGATGACAAACTTAAGCAAACTCTAGAAACAAGTTAAACAAAATAGAAGGTCGTATTTTTGTATTTTTGGTTTGTTGACAAAAAGTAAACACACACTTAAAATAAAACAAAAAGTAAAAATAAACAAAGCAATCAAAACAAAAATAAACTAAACTACAGCATCATATCAGAGAGATTTGTGATACTTTTTCAACTGGAACCCAGAACAACTTCAGCCTCCAAGTTTGCTTATTCTTTTCCCCCTTTGGCATTATCAAAAAGTCCTGGTTTTCAAGTTATTAAGCATCTAGCCACAGCCCCACAAGCAATTCATCGAGTGTGGGAAACTGAAGGCAGCGCTGCTAAGTTACCTTAAGCAAGTTCCACTTTCCTGCATAAGTATTTAGCATATACATATACACACACGTATATGCAAAGTTCCAACTATTCATTAAACCCAAAAGATTTATCATCTTGTTGAACAATTTTTAAAAAATTTACAACCTAAATTAATTGTTCAAACAATAAAATAGAAATTAAAATTGTTGATGACTGAGATAGAGAAACAGAAAATAGGCTAGGCTTGGATATAGGCTGGAAAGGGGTATGACAGGCTAGGTTTCAAGAAACTCTAGAATTTTCTTGTAGTCCTCCTTTGTTTGTTGTGCAGAAGCTTCCAAATTATCTTCAAGACTCTTGAGTTTTAGAAGGAACTCCTCCTTTTGTTCCTGTATAGCCTTGTCTTGTTCTTGCTAAAACTTCTTTTGCTCTTGAAGTTCCTTGTCCTGTTTCAGCACCGGCTTCTTGAGCTCTTTTAACTTCTTTCCCTGCTCCTGCACTAGCTTTTCTAGAGTTAACAATTGAAGTTTTCCATCAAAATCCTTTATTTGCTTCTCAACCCTTTCCATCCTGTCCACCAATTCTGCAACTTGCCCATCGAGGATACCCTCCTCAACATCCAACACTAGAGGCTGTTCCATTCTTTTCTGAGGAACAGAACTGGAAGATATCCTCCTGCTCTTCGTTACAGGCTGCTTAGACACCTCTTTCTCTTTTCTTTTCCCTATCACCTTTTCTTTCTTTTTCTCTCTCTTCTCTATTCTTTGAATTTTTCCTTTTACTACCTCCAAACTCAGTCCAGCTAGTGTTTCCTCATTTAGCACATTATGTGGATTCTCATCCAGAGCACCATACCTACCCTTCAGAACCACTCCAGCATTTTCAAACACAGTGGACAAAATAGCTCCATAGCCCACTTTTGTCTTACTTGGAACACAATGTGCTAAGTGTTGATACATCAATGCAGGAAAATTAACTTTAATTTTCTTAGACAGATAAAAAATTGCAGCCATATCCATTAAGCATGCCTCTCCCTTCTTTGCAGTTCTTGGGAAGATGGTTTTCTTAACTAAGTTGAACAACAACTTGTTCAACGGGTTCAAATCATTGTGACTCATGATCTTCTTCCCCCTTTGACCACCTAGGGCTTCAACAATGTCACCAGTAAAGTAATTTCCTACTTTTACACTAGCTTTCCCCTTAATGTATGTTTCATACACCTCAGTTGGAGTTTTCAGTATTTTACCTAGGGTTTCAACATTTAATTCAATTTTTACACCATCGACTACACTATAAATTACCCCCAATTTTGCTTGAAAATTTAGACAGAACTCAGTCATAGCAATTGGATACAAATAGTTTGTTGAAACTTTTGACAACAAGTATTCCCAGCCT
Source organism: Chenopodium album (assembly GCF_948465745.1). Classification (NCBI taxonomy): domain Eukaryota; kingdom Viridiplantae; phylum Streptophyta; class Magnoliopsida; order Caryophyllales; family Amaranthaceae; genus Chenopodium; species Chenopodium album. The sequence continues at coordinate 52,917,221 of NC_137839.1, forward strand.
TAGAACTTAATCAAATTAGGAAACTCTAGGAATCTATCTTTCCTACACCAATCTATATCAATACGATATCCTACAACATACCTCCCTACATGTGACTCAAGTTCGGCTTGATCAGTTACCTCCTCTTCTTCATCTTCCTTTTCTGATTCTTCCCTTTCTGAAATGTTGTGATCTACTTTGTCTTCCTCTCCCTCATTCATCTCTCCTCCTTCTTTGTCATCTTCTTTGGTCTCTTCTGAATGTTTCCCTTGAGCAAACTTGTCAACTTCTTCAATTTGCTCCTCAAAAGACTTCTCTTTTTGTTTCTTCTCTTTCCACTCCTTAAACCTTTGAAGGGCACTTGAAACAGATGACTCTTCTTGATCACTCTTACTTTCCACTTCTTTAGGTTTAGGAGATGAGGTTTTAGGATTTTCAGGGGTTTTGGTTGAAGTTGAAGAAGATTTGTAGTTCACCATGGCTAAAGGATATGTTTCCTCTTGAATGGTGTTTTCGAAGCTTTGAGAGTTTTCTGATGAGACGATTTCAGCAATGATGACCATTATTGTTCTAGAGATGGTTTTAAAATTTAAGAGGGTTTTTACTAGAAAGGGGTTAATTGATTTGACAGTGAGGTGAAAGAGGTAGGTGAAATCAGCTTTTATAATTAATGAAGCGATGTGAGGGATTTTAAAAGATTTCACTATTCAGTCATTAATTGAACAAATTCAATTGATTTTTCCAATTTAAAATTCACAAGATGAATTTGCCAAAATACTTTTCTTTCCAAATTCATTTAATTTAAAAGAAACTTTCTATAAATACACAATTGGAACACGCTTTTTACATATGTGCAATGTACATATTATAACTTACACAGTTAAGCAATTTAATGAACTTACCTTTAGTAATTAACAACGGTGACACTTCAGCTATGTTTAGCACACCACAATTGTGCTAAATGCTCTTTTTGCTCTATTTCCATTATTTTCGACTTTTCCATATCTTGGAACTTCAGAAGCAATCAATTCAGCTTGATCATTCCAAGTTCCAGTCTCAATTTCTCAAATCTTTCTCTGTTCAAGGGTTTGGTAAAAATATCTGCAAGTTGATATTCCGTATTACAAAATTCCAATTTAATATTCCCTTGCTCCGCATTATCTTTTAGAAAGTGATGCCTAATGTGGATGTGTTTTACCTTAGAGTGCTGAACTGGATCTTTAGAAATACATATAGCACTTGTGTTATCACATTAAATAGGCACACATTCAAAAATAAGACCAAAATTTCTAACCTGTTGCTTTATCCAGAGTACCTGTAAACAACATGCTGCTGCTGCCACGTACTCAGCTTCAGCTGTAGATAATGCAACTGTGTTTTGCTTCTTGGAACCCTAAGAAACTAAAAAAGGTCCTAAAAATTATACCGTACCTGAAGTGCTTTTCCTATTAACCAAATCACCTGCATAGTCAGCATCAGTAAAGCCATTTAAATCAAATGAGTCACTTCAAGGATAGAAGAGACACAAGTCATCAGTTCCTTTGGGTTTGCTTGGAACCTGACACACAAACCTACACTGAAAGATATGTCAGGTCTACTAGCTGTTAGGTAAAGTAGAGATCCTATCATACCTCGATACATAGGTTGATCAACACAAGTTCCAGATGGATCTTCATCCAATCTGGTTGCTATACCCATTTGAGTATCATTGGTCTTAGCATTTTCAAGCTTATATTTCTTGATCAGTTCCTTGATATACTTTTGTTGATGGATCATGATTCCTTTTTTAGATTGCTTGATTTATAATCCGAGGAAGAAATTTAATTCTCCCATCATGCTCATTTCAAACTCTCCACTCATAAGGTCAGCAAAATACTTGCACAAAGATTCATTGGTTGCACCAAATAAAATATCATCAACATAAATTTGTACAACTAATATGTCAGTTCCATTTTATTTTAAAAATAAAGTTTTATCTATTTTACCACGTTTAAAACCATTTTGTAATAGGAACTTTGACAATCTTTCATACCATGCTCTAGGAGCTTGCTTTAGCATAAAGAGCTTTGTCAAGCTTGTAGACATGGTTTGGGAACTCTGTATTTTCAAATCCAGGAGGTTGTTCCACATAGACCTCTTCATTTAGAAATCCATTTAGAAATGCACATTTAACGTCCATCTGGAACAACGTGAATCCCATATAAGCAGCAAAAGCAATAAGTAAACGAATAGCCTCTAACCTGGCTACTAGAGCAAATGTTTCTTCATAGTCCATCCCTTATTTTTGATTGAAACCTTGTACAACAAGTCTTGCTTTATTCCTGACAATAATACCGTGCTCATCCAGCTTGTTCCTAAACACCCACTTTAAACTTATTGTCTTCTTATCCTTGGGTCTAGGTTCCAGATGCCAGACTTTATTTCTTTCAAACTCATTTAGTTCAGCTTGCATAGCATTAATCTAGTCTGCGTCAGTTAAAGCTTCAACATAGTTCTTAGGTTCCATAGAAGAAACGAATGCATAGAATGCACAGAAGTTTCTAAGCTGAGATCTAGTCTGAGTTCCTTTTGTAATATCACTCATGATTGCATCTACAGGATGTAACTTCTGATGTTTCCATCGCTTGGGTGTAAAGTCCTTGACTGGATACAATCTTTCCTGATCATTATTGACTGGTTCTTCTGTAGGAACTCGTTCTTGAGTCTCAGTTGGAACTTCAACAGGATTTTCCTCATTCTGATCTTGATTCTGTTCTTGAGAAGGAGTTCCTGGTACATTCTCCATTTCTGGTTCTTCATTTGCTTTTGGATTCGTTTGCTCAGCAATTTCAACTTGCTGCTTCTGCAATGATACTGATTTTTCATCTGGATTTGTCTTGCGTACAAGTCCAATTTCAAAATCATTATCATACTCCTGTACATCATTTAAAAATTGTTCAGTTTCATCAAATATAATATGTACAAATTCCTCAACACACATTGTCCTTTTATTATAAACTCTATATGCTTTACTATTAGAGGCATATCCTAAGAACACTGCCTCATCACTACGTTCATTAAAATTTCCCAAGTTCCTTTTACCATTGTTATGAACAAAGCATTTACAACCAAAAGATCTAAATTAAGAAATATTAGGCATTCTCCCTTTGATTAGCTCATAAGGAGTTTTTTTGGTGATGGCTCTAACTGATACTCTGCTAAGAATATAGCACGTTGTATTCACTACTTCTGCCCAGAAGTTCCTAGGCTAACCACTTGAGATCAACATTGTTCTAGCCATGTCTTTAAGGCTTCGGTTCTTGCATTCCACCACTCCATTTTGTTGTGGGGTCCTTGGGGCAGAGAAGTTGTGATCCATTCCATGCTCAGTGCAAAATTCATCAAATTTGAATTTTCAAATTCAGTTCCATGATCTGATCTGAGGTGAATCAGTGGATTACCTGTTCTTCTCTGTTCTATCTTTACAAAAGCTACAAATTCATCAAACGTTTCATCTTTACTAACAAGAAAGAAAACCCAAGTAATTGAAATGTCATCAGCAATAACCATAACATATCTCTTACCACTTCTGCTTTGGATTCTCATTGGACCACATAGATCCATATGAACAAGTTCCAAAGGTCTTTTGGTGCTTACCATTTTCTTAGACTTAAAAGAAGCTCGAGTCTGTTTTCCTCTAACACAAGCATCACACACTTTGTCATATAGGAACTTAATGCAAGAAAGTCCTTCCACTAGTTCCTTAGATCTCAATTTATGAAGTAAAGTAAAGCTTGCATGGCCAAATCTCTTGTGACATAATAGAGGATCATTCTCAATGACACTAAGACATGTTAAACTGCTATTAGGAACTTCGTTAAGATCAACAACATATGTGTTTCCTTTACGAGTTCCTTCTAAAATAATGTTCCCAGTGTCATTGTGAATGATTCTGCACTTATTAGAAGTAAAGCTTACAGAGTTACCTTTGTCACAAAATTGTGAAATACTTAACAAGTTGTTTTTGAGACCCTCGACCAAAAATACATTATCAATAGCATGGGAACTTGACCTTCCTACTTTGCCAATAGAAACTACATCTCCTGTCATGTTATCACCAAAGGTCATAGTTCCCCCATAGCAGGATTCCAGTGAGAGAAATCTGGATTTGTCTCCAGTCATGTGCTTAGAACAACCACTGTCGAGGTACCAAGTGTTGTTCCCCCTCACTGAAACCTGCATGAGAAATCAAACATTAGTGTCAACAACCCAGGTTTCCTTGGGTTCCTGTGTAACAGCAGCAGGTTCATTCTTCTTGATCCAAATCTGTTCTACATGTTTTTCATTTTTCTGTGTACTCTTTTATTTGTTAGGACACTTAACCTGTTTGTGTCCAGTATTGCCACAGAAATAACAAACAATACTACTAGGCAGGTCAACATACTTTTTTTCCTTTTGGAACTTCTTTTTGAAACCCAAACCTTCTGTTCTTTTGGTTTGAGCTTTGGTGATCCAATCTGGAACTCTGTATTCTACAGGTTGTTTGCCTTTCCTGGATTTCTCAAGTTCCCCCTCAAGTCTTGCCTTATCCGCTTTTATATCTTCCAAATCAGATTTTAGTTTTTCAAAATTCGGATATGGAGCAAGTGGAGGGACTTCAGAATCAGGAGCATCAAGACAGAGTTTCATCAAGGATAGTTCCACATTCAACATTATGTTATCATGTTTCAACCTGTCTATAGTTTCTTTCAAATAATTATTATCATCAAATAGACTAAAGAATCTATATTGAATATCAAATTTCATATTATCAATCCACTCACTGTTTTCTTTAAAAGTAACCAAATCTTCATCACTATGCTGTTTAGCTTTATGCAATTCTTTCAATTCTTCTTGAATTTCTAAAACAACAAATATTAAATTTTTTTTAGAGAAATATCTAAGTTCTTTTTGAGAAAACCATACCTCAGATTCTAGCTCCTTCAGTTTTGTCTTTTCATCAATTTTTTCCGTCAAGCATAGATGGACAGTTTCCTCTGATGGTTGATCTTCCTCTTCCTCTGAATCTGAAACTCCCCAAGCAGCCAGCATGGCTTTCTTCACATTGTCCTTGGTGAATTAAGGTTTATAGATTCTAGACTCCTTGGATTTCTCCTTGCCCTTTGTCTTTCCTTTCTCACCATCTGGTAATGGACAATCTTTAATGAAGTGATCTTTAGATCCACACTTGAAAGAAGTTGTGTTTCTGGAACTTGCGTACTTCTTGTTCCTATCAAAATTCTTGTAGTTCATCATCCTTTTGAACTTTCTAACTAGCATTGCCATTTCTTCCTCATCGGCTTCTGATTCCTCTGAGTCTTGAGCCTTAAGAGCAAGACTCTTGTTCTTGGAACTTTCAGAGTTAGAACTCAGGTGTTGTTTATGAGTCATCAATGATCCAACTAGTTGTTCCATGTTAAACTTTGTGAAGTCCTTGGCTTCTTGCATGGCAGTAACCTTGGATCTCCATCGTTCATCTTGTGGTAGACTCCTTAAGATCTTTCTAGCCTGTTCATCAATAGGAATGTGTCTGCCAAGGGAATTCAATTCATTAATAATATCATTGAACCTATAAAACATTTCCTCTATAGTTTCCTTTGATTGCATTTCAAACCTTTCATATCTAGACATTAATAGATCAATCTTAGAACGTTTTACCTCATTTGTACCTTCATGAGTTACCTCTAGTAGATCCCAAATCTGTTTAGCAGACTTGCATCCCATGATACGATTATATTCATGAGGTCCAAGTCCACAGTGCAAATACTTTATAGCTAAAGCATTTAGTTCAAGTTTTTGATAATCTTCTTTGTCATAATCAGAAATAGGTTTGGGAAATACCTCTTTCTTTTCATTGGTTGCAGTTATTTCAAAATCACCAGTTTCAATGACACGCCAAACCTGGTAATTTTCAGCCTTGACAAATATCTCTATCCTGTTCTTCCAGTAGGTGTAAAACTTACCATTGAACATGGGTGGACGTTGGGTAGAATACCCTTCTTCAAGTTTCTCCTTGTAATTCATCTCTCCAGGAACTTACTCAGCAAAGTTATCTGCTTACACGTGAGAACCTTGCTCTGATAGCAATTGTTAGTTGAGATGATTAATACAAGAGGGGGGTGAATTGTATTGAGTTCCTAATGACTACTTTTTGCGGAGTAATAAACAATGCATATAGGAACTTGCTAAAACACACAGATTTTACGAGGAAACCTTCCAGGGCCCAACTGGAAGTAAAACCTCGACCCTACCTTAGGGATTTCAAACACATAAACTTCACTGTAATAGGGAAAACACCAAGTTACACCTATTAGACACGAACCTTTATTTCACAAGTTCCTCACTAGACTTGCTACTTGATAGGACCCTATCCTACCCAATCTAAGCACCACACTTAGATTCACTTGTACCACTAAAGTACTACACGTACTGCCAAAGTACAACTACTTGTACCACCTAAGTACAAAACTAACAGCTTTACCTAGAAGCCAACACAAAACTGTGTATAAAGCAAACTACAAACTCACCCAAATAACCCGACCAATACAAATGTATGACACCTAGTATGATAGGTAAGCAATGCACAAAATCCGAAACTAATATGATAAGTTAGAAGCTTGGTAAACTTACTCAATTATAGCACTGTGATTTCTCCACGCATAAACTCACAAAAACCTAAAATCATTTTGCTCTCTACTATTTATACAAGTATTAATCGTATAGAAAGTAGGTTTTCTAAAAGATAAATAAGTCAACTTAACTTATCCTTAAACACGGTTTTATGTAAATCAAGTGGAATAAAATCTTTTTCGGAAAATAAAATTAAAAAGATATTTGTTAAAAAGATAAATCTTTTTAACAAACTGATTTAAAGAAAATAATCTTTTTAGAAAATCTTTTCCTAAAATCTATCTTTTATAATTTTCCATATTATTTTATTTACCAAGCAAACTTGTCACGCTTCTAATAAATTTCGTGCATTAACCTACTTAACATATTAAAAATAATTTTTAAAAGAAAAACCTTAACTAAATATTATTGCTGCGCCGCGCTTTTGATCAGGTAGGTTACTTGGGCTCCAAGCTTATTAAGTTCCACCAAAGAACTTAAGCTTGCTGTCTTCAAGTTCCTGTTAGGGAACTTAGTTCTTATTAGAGAACTCTTCTTCTGATTTGTTTAACTCCTTCAATAAAGATCTCTTCATGTCTTCTTAGTCTCAGTTACTTCTTCCATCACCAAGATCAACTTCACCTAAACTAAACACACACTTGAAAACCTTTATTAGTTGAGTTTGCTTTAGTTTAAGTTCCTCATCATCAAAACCTTTAATGCTTCAACAGTGTGCAACCTTGCTTTTGAAATCTTTATATTTTTATGCTTGAGGTTTCTTCACTTTTTAACTCTCTTTCTTTTGTATTTTTTTTTTTTTTTTTTTTTTTTTTTTTTTTTTTTTGCTGTCTTTTTTTTTGCTTTTGCATTTTTTGATAAGTGTGGGCAATCCTGATCATGCAGTCTATTACTCACTTGGCATTCATGTTTCTTAGGCACGATACCTAGCACTCAATAAGAGACACAATCTGAGACGTGTTCTTATCAAAGATATATTCATATCTAAGACATTGGAACACTTTCCCTTTTGCACACTTTTATTGATATTTTATTCTTTTGAAATTTTTATATAATCACTCAAGCTTTTATTCTTTGAAAATTTCATAAAAGAATATTGGCACCGCCCTAAGGCCACCGGTTTTTAAAAACCGGTGGGGAAAATGTGGGGAAAAATAGGCGGGATTTTGAGGGGAGGTTTTTGCCACCGGTTCAAACTAAACCGGTGGCAAAAAACATTATTTTCACCCAAACCCTACTCTCAAATCACTCAGCCTCCCGCATTCTCTCTCTCCTCTCCTCTCCTCTCTCTACTGATCTCATCTCCTCTCCTCTTTCCTGCTCTCTCATCTCACCACCACCGCCGCCGTCCCTCTTCTTATCTTTCCTGCTCTCTCGTCTCACCACCACCGTCGCCGTCGACTTCTTTCCCCTCTCAATCTCTCCGACCTCCCTCTCTCCCTCTTCTCTCCCCTCTATCCCTCTTCTTTCCCCTCTCGATCTCTCCGACCTCCCTCTGTCTTCTGCCCACCACCACCAACGCCACTAACCGCCGCTGCCACCAAGTCCGAAATCAACCACAACTTGTAAAATTCGAGGTTATTTTCAGGTAAAATTCGAGGTTAGTGGCTTAGTGCATGTAGGTGATGTAGTTGGGTTTAATTATTTGAGGTTAGGGTTTCTGGGTTTAATTATTTGTTTTACATGCCTTGATTTTTTTTGGGTTTGATTGTTGTAATATTGTTCGAAATTGATGGGTTTAATTGATTTTGGATTTTTTTGGGGTTAATTGATTTTGTTTAGTTGTTTGCGTTTAATTGAGTTTCAAAATATCTGGGTTTAATTTCGAAATTGATTGGTTCGATATTGTTTGAAATTTCTGGGTTTAATTTCGAAATTGATTGGTTCGATATTGTTTGAAATTTCTGGGTTTAATTTTTTGCTGGGTGTGATTGATTTTCGAAGGTTTATGGGTACATGCATGATATCTGGGTTTTTTTTTTTTTTTTTTTTTTTTTTTTTTTTTTTTGAGTTTTAATAATTTCTGTGTTTTTTTGTTTTTTTTTTTCTGGATTTTTGTTTGATTTCTGGGTTTATGGGTTTTTTTTTTCTTTATTTTTTTCGCAGCTTATTTATATTAATCAATTTATTTTTTTGTTTTAATTGATGCAGGTATAATGATTTATATCTTAAATTGAAGAATCAAGATCGGGGTTTTTTTTTTATTTTAATGTTGTAACTTTTATTTTTTTTTTTGATTTATATTGTGAATTTTTTTTATTTGTATGTTGTAATTGTTAGATTATATTGATTTATATTGTAATTTTGATATCCGTAATTGTGATCTATATTGAGCAATTAGTAGATTAGAAAACTGTTCAGTAATAAAATTATGATGTTGCGTTTCCAATTGTTTGATTATTTAATTTATTCGCTTTTTTTTTTAGGAAAAACGAGCACTCAATATCCACACTTTTATTATATTTAAAGTGAATAAAACAAAACAAACAAACAAAAAAAAAAAATTACTTGGACTATTGCCACCGGTTAACCGGTGGCATTAATTTAATATCAAAAAAAAAAAAAGCGGGACGTGTGTATTGCCACCGGTTAACCGGTGGCAATAACAGTTTTTGCCACCGGTTTTGAACCGGTGGCCTTGCTTCAGTTTATTGCCACCCCCCAAATGCCCACCGGTTCAAAACCGGTGGCATAGGGGGGTTTTGAACCGGTGGCCAATTGATATTTTCTACTAGTCCCAAGGTTAGGTAGATGTGGGTTGAAGAAAGAAAAGTCTATTGTTAGATGAGGCTCAAAGTGGTTCATCAAGAAAGGATCTAAAAAGGTGATATGATGCGGCTAGAAGGGGTGCCTCTAATCATAAATATACCTTGCATGTGCTTGGTTTGACATGTTTTTTTTTTAGAATGCAAGGCAATGATCATATGCAAAGAAATAAATGCTCACTTTATTTAAAAAGTGAAGGGTAAAAATCAAACTCTAATAAATAAATTGAAGGAATATGAAGGGTGCCTATTGTTTAGGGTAAAAATACCCCAAATATGTGGTCCAATCCAATGATGACACATGGCATAATAAATGAGCAACACGTGTCACCACAGGAAGATGACACGTATTATGAACAAGGAGAGCACCTGAAATCTAATATGTCATAAAGGCCCCTTACATAAGGAGGCCCAAAAGTAGCTAGAATGCCGCAAAACGACGCCCCAGGGAACACATGTCCTTCGTTGATTGCGCAGCCAATCAATGGCCTAAATTCTAGGTCACTTACCCTAAATGGCACAAATCCCCACCCCTATAAATACCCCAATCATTGCTGACGGGAGGGGTGGATTGTGACATAACATTTAATAGAGCACTAAAAGGTCCAACTTTTCTCTACTTTCTCTCTCTACATTTATTCCGTTTTCGGTCACTAACTTGATCGTTGGAGGCAAATTTTCGAAAACCGGAGATTCGTGTCTTACAGGTGTCCGCGTCCTGTTGCCAGATCAGAGCGTGACTAGTATCCCAAGCGAATTCCAAAAATCACCGGAAACACTTTGCGCCGTCTGTGGGGATACTCGTCCGTTATGGCAATGGATGGCAATACACTAGGTGCCGGCCCTTTCCCCAGCGAGGACAGCTTTGTTGAGAACATAGTAATTCATTGTAGCGACCCTCTGATCACTTCATTCCAAGAGGTAGAGGACCGCCCAGTAACTACTAGTTCACTCTTGGTTGCTTTAAACAACCTCCGAAAGGAAGTGGAGGGTAATCGGCTGTCTTCTTTTAGGCAGCCGCCTAGGAGAGATGGAGAGGGCCAACAAAAGAAAACCCAGAGCAAAGCAACCAATGCCAAAGATGCTAGGAATACCCATACTGCCGGCATGAGCGTGTGCCGAGGGTGCCGAGGGCAGATATTTCTCGGCCCCTTGACAAATTGCAGTCGGCTGGGGGGCAGGCCAGACGACCTCAGAAAGAGATTACTGAGCCGTCTAGGCTTTGGAAGGATGTTAGAGATTACCTCCGGCGCAAGCAGCGTGAACAAATAGCCTATCCGGACACAACATCTACCCCCTCAATGCCGGAAGATTTTTAAAACCATACCTCCTCCAAGCGTACCAGCACGGCCAGGACTAGTGGGAGTCAAGCTCATCGGACTTAAACGCCAGTTCCAATTACTCCAGTGCAGGCGTTTCAATATTTGCCTCTCCAGAATTTTAACACTTTTCCGCCGATTAACTCTCCTGTCTTTGGACAGTTTGGGTAGTTCGGCCAGCTGTTCGACCAGGTTGCTTACCTAGTTTGACCAATTGCTCATCCACAGCCCATTGAGTGGCAGATACGCATGCTAAACCTTGGAGAGAAGCTACCTCCGTTTTATCAAGAGATCCTCAACACTCCTCAGCCCGCAAAAGTGAAAAGTGTACTTGTGGGTGCCTATGATGGTACGAGCAACCAAGAAGATCACATCACTGCGTATCATAATCTTATGTACTTGAAATGTGTGGATGATGCCACTTGGTGCAGGTGCTTCCCGGCTACCCTCAAGGGTGTGGCACAAGACTGGTTTAACAGCCTGTCGGCCGGATGCATCAACTGCTTTACTACTTTAAGCATGATGTTTGTTGGAAATTTTTCATACAATATCTTGCCAAGGAAGACTAGCCTTAATTTGGCTACGATTGTTCAGGGTAAGAATGAAGGTTTGCGTTCGTACGTCCAGAGATTTAATAAAGAAAAAGTCCAAATTCATAATCTACCGGATGAAATAGCCTATTCAGAATTTCTCCGGGGATTAAGGTATAATGGTTTCAAATTTGACTTGTTCCGCAAGAAGGTTCGGACATGCGCATGCGTTCTTTGGGAAGCCGAAGCCTATATTGAGGCGGAAGACCTGTTCACTAACTAAAGCTGAAGTATCGGCTAAGGGGGCTGAGAAGAAACAATCTTCTCAGCAAGACTCGGCTGGGAAAAAGAAAGAGGAAAAGAACAAGAGAAAGGAAGTCTAGGTATCTGATGACCTAGAAGCCATGTAAAAAAATCTAAAAGCGTACCAGCCGCAGTATGAGTTTAACAAAGATTCTTATTCAATTTTGATGGAGATCAAAGATAAGGTCAAATTTGAGAATCCCACGCCGATGAGAGGCTCGGTCCAGTACAGAAACAAAAACAAGTACTGCCACTACCACAGGGATGTGGGGCACGACACAAACGAGTGCAACAATTTGAAGAAGTTGCTAGACGAGCTGGCCGGGAAGGGCATGCTCAATTCGTACGTGATGAAGTCCAAGTTCACGTACACTCGGGCAGACAATAAGGCTGAGAAGAAAAAACAAAGTGAGAAGGAAAAAGATGGAAATAACATAGACTCTGGTTTTGTGGCTGTCATATTAGGCGGTTTCGCTGCAGGCGGCTCGACCATGAGAGGAATTAAGCAAGATACATGGAATTTGAGAAAGGAAGTAATGCATACCGAAGGGGTTAAGGCTGAGCCTTTCCTGGAGGTAACGGTGAGTGAGGCCGACCGAGGAGAGGTCAAGGCCTTGCATAATGATCTAATGGTATTTGTTCTGAAGATAACCAATTTAAAGGTTAAGAGGATACTGATTGATACGGGTAGCTCGTCCGATATCATCAGCCTCTCCTATTTGAAAATTTTCAAATTCCCAGAAGATGCTCTGAAGGACGTCTCTCACCCGTTGGTTTGGTTTGGAGGGACAATTATTCACCCGGTCGGACAGATTGACTTGCCAGTCTAGCTAGGGAAGAAAAGGGCAGGAAGGGACATGGTGGTCCGCTTTCTAGTGGTCAAAGAGCTAACAGGCTACAACGTCATAGTCGGCCGACCCACCTTGACTGCAGCCAAGGCAGTTATTGATCCATACCTTATGCTGATGAAGTTTGAAAGATTGGACGGGCAGATTGGCTCGATCCAGGGAAGTGAGAAAATGGCAAAAGAATGTAATCATTTGGCTGTGAAACCGACTATTTGTGAGCGAGCAAAGTCATCCGAGCCAAACTCAGATGAAGGGTCACTCCAAGCATACCAGGTCTGTCAAAAGAGAAAGGCGGCCAAGAAAGAGCAAGCATAGCAATTAATGACCGTTGGCCGGCCAGAAGAGTTAAGGCCCCAGCCGGCCGACGATCACTAAGATAAAGTGCTGGATCTGGACCACCCTAATCGGATGGTCAAGGTAGGCACTATAGCCTTACAACTGCTCGGGGACGACCTAGTTAAGCTAATTAGAGAATTCAAAGATGTGTTTGCATTTGAAGTAAGTGAAATGCCGGGTATTAGCCCAGACCTAGCTGTGCATAAGTTATCTGTTAACCCACTTATTACGCCTGTCCGTCAGAAGACGGAATCACGGGGAATAAAGGAATTAAGCGGGTGCACCTGAAGTGCGAAAGCTGTTGGATGTCGAGTTCATTCGACAATGTTACTATCCAGATTGGGTAGCCAATGTAGTTCTTGTTAACAAGTTGCTTGCAACCTTGGAAGCTAGTGGCCGAATGCTTAAGTGGGCCTTCGAGCTTAGGGGTTTTGACATCACATTCGAACCTAGAAAAGCTATCAAGGGTCAAGCCATTGTTGATTTTTTGGCAAAAATGAATAGGCTGGACCTACATCCGGCCGGGGATCAGATATGGAAGGTTATGTGGGTAGTAGTGCAACAGCAACCGGATGTGGTGCTGGAATTATCTGTCAATCCCCCGAAGGAGATAGGTTTGAATATGCGCTGAGATTTTAATTCCAAGCCTCTATAATGAGGCTGAGTTCGAAGCTCTCCTGGCCGACCTCAAAATATGTAAGGCGGTAGGAGCAACCAAGATCAATGTGAGCTTAGACTCCAAGCTAATAGTCGGCCAAGTGAATGGTGACTTTGAAGCAAGGGAGCCAACCATGATGAAATATTTGAAGAAAGTCAAAGAAGAGGCCGAGAGCCTAGAGCATTTTACTCTGCAACAAGTGCCCCGTTCGTCCAATCATCAAGCGGACGCCCTCTCCAAATTAGTGATGTGTCCAATTTATATGGTGTTTTACCCCCGTCCCTTGCTCATAATTAGCAGTGTTTTTGGCTCTTTAGAGCCACTTTTATTACTAATTGGTGTTTTCTAGTGTTTTTGTAGTTTTGCTTGAGTATTGTAGGAAATTGCACATTTGGAGCGTTTTCCGGGTTTTTCGTGGAGCAACTATGAACATTAAGAGGACACGACCATCTTTGAAGCCCGAGACCGGTTAGAGCCGCTGATTAAGGGCTCGGTGTGTGATACCGGGCCTAATCGGGCAAGCTAAGACGGGTTAAATCCGGATTGGGCCGAAGAATCAAGCCCAATCTAAGTCCAAGCCTCGAGAAAGAGACCGGGCCTGATCGGGCAAGCTTACGCCCGATCGGGCGGACGCGCAGAAGAAGGCATCAGCAAAAGGTGCGCCCAATCGGGTGAGCATTTGTTCGATCAGGCCCGGCTGCCCAGGAGAACCTTGAAGAAAAAAGCGGGCAGAGGCACCTGATTGCCGAGATCTTAGTTTTCAATTAGGATTTGTTTTAGAGATGTTTAAGTACGATTTTTGTACGTAATTTTGATTGACCTTCTCTTTTAGACTTTCTCTCTCTACTTAGAATATTTTCTCTCTCTAAAATTCTCTCAACTTTGTTCTTAATTCCATTCCTTAATTCAGATTACTTTTGGTAACAATTTCTTCTCTTTTAATTTCAGTTATTTTCTTTATCATGTCTTATTTTATTGTTTTCATTAGTTTAGATTTAATTATGTGTGAGTAATTTTTTTTTCTAGGGTTTATGGGGATCCAATAAATAATATGAAGGGGTAATTTGTGATTGTTGACTGCCAATGCTTAATAATTTTCCTATTGATTGATTTAATGCTATGCAATTAGGTTTGGCCAGATTTAATTGTATGAGTTTAGCAATATTGATTCGAGATTCGAGAGATGAGAATTGATGTTTAGGCTTAGTTTCAATAGGCGGACTAATTTATAAATGGTTAAGTCGAGATTCGAGAGATGAGATTTAATACCGGTTAATTAACTCTGTGATTGTAATACGTAGCGAAAGCCCTTTATAATCTGATTAATTGATGCATTGATGATTGCATATTATGATTTACCCATTAATTGATGCATTGATGATTTCATATTATGATTTACCCTGGAATGTTATTTATTGGTGAACCTATGCCCTAGGTTTTTCCTTCATTGATTTATCTCTTATTTTATTTCCTTCTTACTCTTACTTGTAGTAGTTTAATTACCCTTTTGATAATAATTTGGTTACTTGATAATTTAAATTGCTTTTAATTAATTAGGAATAAATTGACTTGTTTCCCTGTGGTTCGACCCTTCTTCCCTATCTACATAGTTAGTGGGTTTAGGGTTTATTTTTTATTAGGTGAATACGACTTGAGCCTGTCAAATTTTGGCGCCGTTGCCGGGGAAACGGTTTTATTTTTATTTTCTAATTATATTTGTAGTCTAGATTATCCCCTCTTGTCTCAGAGAACGTTAGTTCTTTGAGGCAATTCTCATATTTGTCATTTATTTCTTTGTTTATGCCCAGGTGTTCCAGATCAGGTTACATTCCATTCGATCCTGAGATCGAGTGCTCGTTTCATAGGCAAAGGAATCTTTATAGACAAATCCTGGCGGGTTCTGAGGAAGACAATAATCGAAGAGACCCTCCAACTTATTCTAGTGACTCAGAAATTCCTTCAGATCCAGAATTAGAGATGACGGCTCAAAAGAAGCTCAGCGACTACTCGCAGCGAAAGCTCACAGATTTTCCACACCTTACTCCCACTCCGGCCCTTGATGGAGTGCAATTTGAAATCAAGCCCTAATTTATCACCATGATAGAGAGGAAGCAATTTAGTGGAGCTAAGGGTGAAGATCCTAATCTTCACATTGCAGATTTATGCCAATATTGCAACACCATTAGACAAGTCGGGGTCACGCAGTACCAAATCAGGGAGATTCTTTTTCCCTTTTCATTATGTGGCAAAGCTAAATTATGGTTTAATGGGTTGAATAGAACTGCACTTGGTATCACTGACTGGGAAACTTTTGCCCTGAATTTTTATAATAAATATTACCCTGCAGAGAGAACAGTTGTACTAAGGAGTGCTATTCAGAACTTCGCCCAAGAGGCTGATGAAACTTTATATGAGGCTTGGGAGATGTTCAAGGATCTACAGAGAGAATGCCCCCACCACAATCTGGCACAATGGAAATTGATCCAAGCTTTCTACAATGGACTTGGAAATTCATCTAGATCAGTTCTAGATTCTACAGCTAGTGGGAGATTCATGAATTTAAATGTGGACGATGCAGGACAGGTTATCGAAGATATGGCAATACACAATTCCCAATACGGGAATCCGAGAGGGTTTGCAAATGAAGGAAAACATAATGTTGATTCCGTATCCTTTTTGTAAGCTCAGTTAACATCTATTTGTCAGAAATTAGATAATCTTACTGCTACTCCTAACTCTGTAGCTAATGTTTCTGCTGTCGCTAACAATGAAGCTTTTTGTAAAAATTGTGGAATTGTAGGGCATTGGGAGCAAGATTGTAGGAGTTCCATGGAACAAGTTAATGCCTTCCAATCCTATAGGCAAAATAACCCATATTCCAACTCTTATAATCCTTGTTTCCGGAACCATCCATATCTTTCTTACCGGAGTACCAATGTACAAAACCCTCCACCTTCACAACAACCATAACAGCAACCTCCACCACAGTAGAAATATTACCATCCTAATTCCGACTTGAAAAACCAAGCACAACCCTCATCATCTTTTGACCCTACTATGACAGAAATTAGAGCAATGCTTACCAACATGCAAAAGCATATGGAGAGTAGGGATGCGCAAATTGATTCAATTTTAGCTCATAATAAAATAATGGATAATCAAATTGCACAACTTTCATCTACCCTACAAACCCATCAGCAGGGAGCTCTACCATCACAACCAATCCATCCCATAGATCATGCTAAAGCAATCACTCTAAGGAGTGGTTCACATTATGATGGACCTCTTATGCCAAAGGAAAATGAACCTGTTCCTTATCCAGATTCCTCTGTACCAAACGCTAATCCTACTAACCCTGTAGGGCTACAAAAAGATACTAACTCTTATAATGTTTGTTTGCAAGGTAAATCTCAGGATAAGGGAGGAGACGTGCAGAGCCCAGTTATCAAACTACCGTTCCCTAATAGACAATTGAAGAGTAAGTTTGATAAACAATACGGTAAGTTCTTAGAGGTTGTGAAAAACTTGCAGGTAACAGTTCCTTTCACTGATTTAATCACTCAGGTTCCAGCATATGCTAAATTTATGAAAGAAATTCTGACTAGGAAAAGGGCCTTTAATGAGGTAGAAACTGTAGCTTTTACAGAGGTATGTAGTGCCTTATTGCAAAATAAATCCATCCTAAATTAAAGGATCCTAGTAGTTTTTCTATCCCTTGTCATATAGGGAATGTTTTTATTGATAAAGCTTTGTGTGATTTGGGTGCCAGTGTTAGTGTTATGCCATCGTCCGTTTGTGCTAAACTTAATATGGGTGATTCAAAAGTTACTAATATAACTTTGCAAATGGCAGTTCGTTTTGTAAAATACCCTTTAGGTATTTTAGAGGATGTCCTTGTCAAAGTTGGTAAATTTTTTATCCCTGTTGATTTTGTTGTTTTAGACATGGCTTAGGATACACAAATTCCCATCATATTAGGTAGACCTTTCCTCCATACTGCAGGAGCCATTATTGATGTTAAAAATGGTAAACTAACCTTTTCTGTTGGTGATGATAATGTTACTTTTAATTTAGGGAAAGTTTTGAAAGGACCTATGCTAGAGGAAAATTGTTGTTTTATTGATGTAATTGATATAATCGATGATATTTGTGATGATAGCTTGCCACAGGTTCTTGCCAGGGATCCTTTGGAGGAAATTCTTTGTGGGAATTTATCTTAAGATAATGCAAGCTTCTGTAGTAATGAAGTATATACTATTGAAAGAGCTCTTTCCCTAAAAGAGTTAGACCCCAAGGAGACAATGAAGGTAGTAAATTTAGTTCAGGAATCAAAGCCTGCAGAGGTTAAGAAACCTGAACTAAAACCTCTCCCTTCTTATTTAAAATATATTTTTCTTGATGAGCAGCAACTATACCCCGTGATCATCAGTACTGCACTACAAACTTCCCAACTTCTAGGGGTTCTTCAAACCCATAAGAGAGCAATTGGGTACAGTATTGATGATCTCAAGGGTATTAGCCTTGATTTTTATATGCACAGGATACATTTAGAGGATAACTATAAGCCCTTCATTCAATCCCAGAGAAGGTTGAATCCTAATATGCAGGAAGTATTCAAGAAAGAGGTTATGAAATTACTTGATGCAGGTATTATCTATCCTATTTCTAACTCCAAGTGGGTAAGCCCTGTGCAGGTAGTGCCTAAAAAGGATGGGATGACTATGATTACAAATGAGAAAAATGATTTGATTCCCACTAGAACTGTTACAAGGTGGCGTATGTGCATTGATTATCGTAGACTAAATATCACCACTAAAAAGGACCACTTCCCCCTTCCCTTTATAGATCAAATGCTTGAGAGGTTAGCTAACCATAAGTTCGTTTGCTATTTGGATGGGTATTCGGGATTTTTCCAAATTCCAATTCACCCTAAAGATCAGGAAAAGACTACCTTTACATGCCCTTATGGTACTTTTGCATATCGTAGGATGCCCTTTGGTTTATGTAATGCCCTCGCTACCTTTGAACGTTGCATGATGAGCATTTTTTTCTGATTTCATAGAGTCTATCATGGAAGTCTTTATGGATGATTTTAGCGTGTATGGTTCTTCATTCAATGCATGTTTATTAAATCTCGCTAAAATTTTGAAACGATGTGACCTATAGGATATCCCAACATTTTCAAAGGGAGGCCAATGCGGCCGTGGGGGGTAGGTCTAGGGCGCCTATCTATTTTGGGGGGTTTGTGACCCATATAGCAGTAAAACACCAAGGATGGACCCCGACCGGGCATAGAAAAGTGGAGGATTCTACCCTCATGGACCTAGCATACTTAGGGGGCCTTAACTGGGTGCAACCTATGGGAGGTGAGACATGGTGGATAGTCCACCGGGAATCGGGTAGGAGAGACCAAGCTTTTAAGCTACCCAACCCCGCCTTGACCAAATTTGAGAACGGGAAGCCTTCCTACACTATTGAGTTAGACGGTCAAGGCAAGGTTCAAGAGCCTCACCTTTCACCACAACCCCACCATTCACCCCATTACCAATCACTACCCCAATATCAACCACCACCCCAACCCTACACATATGGCATATCCACCTCCTCCGTTGATTATAACATCGATCCCCATGCCCCATATGACTTTTCGGCTTTTAGGAGCCAACTTGACCGGATTGAGAGAGGTCAAGGGAGAGTGGAGGGTATGGTGCAAAACTTAGACTCTAGGTTAGGCACTCTAGATAGGAGGGTTGGCCATGTTGAGAGGAACCTCGGGAGGGGTTTATACCCCATGTATGATGATTATGCACGCCGAGGGGCTATTCCCCCCGAGGCATTAGTTGCCGATTAATTCCAATACCCCCAAGGAGGGTAACCCCCGGAGCCTTTGGTACTTATGTGCACTACTCTTCAGTCCATGGTTATGGGGTCGATGCTCCTTTTGGGGGGATGGGGGGAAATGTAGACCCTAACTACTTTGCAGGTGGTTCGGGCTATGGTGGTGCTGGTACGAGCCATGGAGGTGCCGGCTCGAGCTATGGAGGAGGCTATCAAAGGATGAATGAGGATGATGATGAGGAGTAGCTTCTCCTAGCTACACTCCCAAGTCAATGAGGGCATTGCTTGATTTGGCTTGGGGGGAGATATCTTGTACATATGGTAACTCTTTCTCTTTTTTCTCTATTTATTGCTTTCTAGTGTAGATTTTACTGCTTTCTAGTGTAGTTTTTATTGCTTTCCTTTATGAAAAAAATACAAAAAAAATTGAAAAATAAAAAAATAATAAAAATACGTTCTAATGAATTGTAAATCATGCTTCCCTGTGTCCCATACTTGGAAAATATTGTTTTGATTCTTGGTATATGATAATGAGCTTCGTGAATTTGTTGATCATGATTTGAAGTTTAATTGTTTGGATGCCTAAACATGCGTCAATTTTGCCAACTATTTGTGAATATAGTGCTTGACTAGTTGATTTGGTTAGGAATTGTGTGATAGTTCCTGGTATGTCAAGGAATTTGAGGATTGGTTTGCAACTATTAGTAATGTTTGTATGGCTCAATATTATGCACATTGAGGAGGACTAAGGCATTTGTTCTCTTAGGTAGCTTTCAGACGATATTAGATACATTTGTTCCCTTCTTGCTACCCATGTTGTTGCTTGTGCCCTTTTTATTGATTATTTAGCCACATTACAAGCCTATATGAGCCTCATTGGTTACTAGTCCCAAGCTTGGCTTGGGGGAGCTAATAGTTGGTGAGGTGAGGGAGTTGTGGTGTGAACTCTATTTCCACAATGTGGGAATAAAAGAAGAGTGATTGTTCTTTTGATTGAATGATTGGAAAAATGTTGATGGTTTGTGTTTCAAAGTTGAAAATTTCCAATGTGAGATAAAAAGAAAAAAAAGAACAAAGAAAAAAAAAAAATTGTTTCAAATATTCAAATGTTGTATGTGAAGGTTGCTCAAGAAAAAAAAAGTTCAAGTTTGAAAAAAGAAAGAAAAGAAAAAAGAATGATTTCAAAGTTTGTTTTAATTCACTCTATTTCTTATTATCATACTTTGTGAGTGAATATGTAAGTGTTGGGATTTTTGTTATGTATGGGATTGCTTGGTGAATTTTTATGGGGTTAAGTTGTGAATGGAGATGTTTTGGTCATTACTTGTTTTTGACCTTGTATTTTGTTAGGATATGGCTCCCTTAAGCATGGCTTTACTCTCACATTTCCTAAATTTATCCTACCCTTTACCCTAGCCTTACATTACAAGCTTTAATAAAGACCTTCCGACCTTTGTGCATAAGAGTTGTATGAATGTGAAAGTGTTGTTTATCAATGCAAGTTATGATTTGACATATTTCGAGTCGACTAGTAGGTTGAGTGTACATCTTTTTAAACACACGAGAGTGTGAGTTGGGAGGGCATTGTTCAAATTAAAGGGGTTGGTTGGAGAGCGATCGAGTACATCTTATACTTGCCACACAAATGAGAGTTGAGTGTGTGAGCACTAGTCTTGAATTCTATATGCTCATGTGGTTTGCTCTACTTGACAATTGTTGGGGAGGAAGAATGATTAGATGAATGAGATTGATTGACATTGAAGCATGTTCATTAGATTTGCCTTGAATCGTTTGTGCTTGATTTTTTTTACTTGGGATGAAACATGTTTTATATGTTCATTGATGAGCTTTTTGCTTAGGGACAAGCAAAGGTATGGCTTGGGGGAGTTTGATGTGTCCAATTTATATAGTGTTTTACCCCCATCCCTTGGTCATAATTAGTAGTGTTTTTGGCTCTTTAGAGCTACTTTTATTACTAATTGGTGTTTTCTTGTGTTTTTGTAGTTTTGCTTGAGTTTTGTAGGAAATTATACATTTGGAGCGTTTTTTGGGTTTTTCGTGGAGCAACTACGAACATTAAGAGGACACGACCATCTTTGAAGTCCAGGACCGGTTAGAGCCGGTGATTAAAGGCTCGGTGTGTGATAACGGGGCATTTGGACCGAGTATTCAAGACCCGAAGAGGAAATCCGGATTGGGCCGAAGAATCAAGCCTAATCGAAGTCCAAGCCTCGAGAAAGAGACCGGAACCGATTGGGCGGGCGCGCAGAAGAAGGCATCAGCAAAAGGCGCGCCCGATCGGGCCAGCATTAGCTTGATCGGGCGCGGATACCCAGGAGAACCTTGAAGAAAAAGGCAGGCCCGATCGAGCGGCCCTTCGCCCGATCGAGCGCGTGTTTTTAGAGACACCTGATTGCCGAGATCTTAGTTTTCAATTAGGATTTGTTTTAGAGATGTTTAAGTACGATTTTTGTACGTAATTTTGATTGACCTTCTCTTTTAGAATTTCTCTCTCTACTTAGAATATTTTCTCTCTCTAAAATTCTCTCAACTTTGTTCTTAATTCCATTCCTTAATTCAGATTACTTTTCGTAACAATTTCTTCTCTTTTAATTTCAGTTATTTTCTTTAATTCTTTCATCATGTCTTATTTTATTGTTTTGATTAGTTTAGATTTAATTATGCGTGAGTAGTTTTATATCTAGGATTCATGGGGATCTAATAAATAATAAGAAGGGGTAATTTGTTATTGTTGATTGCCAATGCTTAATTATTTTCCTATTGATTGATTTAATGCTATGCAATTAGGTTTAGCCCGATTTAATTGTACAAGTTTAGCAATATTGATTCGAGATTCGAGAGATGAGAATTGATGTTTAGGCTTAGTTACAATAGGCGGACTAATTTATAAATGGTTAAGTCGAGATTCGAGAGATGAGTTTAATACCGGTAAATTAACTCTGTGATTGTAATACGTAGCGAAAGCCCTTTATAATCTGATTAATTGACGCATTGATGATTGCTTATTATGATTTACCCTGGAATGTTATTTATTGGTGAACCTATACCCTAGGTTTTTCCTTCATTGATTTATCTCTTATTTTATTTCATTCCTACTTTACTTCTAGTAGTTTAATTAACCTTTTTATAATAATTTGGTTACTTGATAATTTAGATTGCTTTTAATTATTTAGGAATAAATTGACTTGTTTCCCTGTAGTTCGACCGTTCTTCCCTATCTACATAGTTAGTGGATTTAAGTTTTATTTTTTATTAGGTGAATACGACTTGAGCCTGCCAAATTTTGGCGCAGTTGCAGGGGAAACGATTTTATTTTTATTTTCTGATTATTTTTGTAGTCTTGATTATCCCCTCTTGTCTCAGAGAATGTTAGTTCTTTGAGGCAATTCTCATATTTGTCTTTTAGTTCTTTGTTTATGCCCAGGTGTTCCAGATTAGGTTACATTCCATTCGATCCTGAGATCGAGCGCTCGTTTCATAGGCAAAGGAATCTTTATAGACAAATCCTGGCGGGTTCTGAGGAAGACAATAATCGAAGAGACCCTCCAACTGATTCTAGTGACTCAGAAATTCCTTCAGATCCAGAATCAGAGATGACGGCTCAAAAGAAGCTCTGTGACTACTCGCAGCCAAAGCTCACAGATTTTCCACACCTTACTCCCACTCCGGCCCTTGATGGAGTGCAATTTGAAATCAACCCCCAATTTATCACCATGATAGAGAGGAAGCAATTTAGTGGAGCTAAGGGTGAAGATCCTAGTCTTCATATTGAAGATTTATGTTAATATTGCAACACCATTAGACAAGTCGGGGTCACGCAAGACCAAATCAGGGAGATTCTTTTTCCCTTTTCATTATGTTGCAAAGCTAAATTATGGTTTAATGGTTTGAATAGAACTGCACTTGGTATTACTGACTGGGAAAATCTTGCCTTGAATTTTTATAATCTGATTAATTGATGCATTGATGATTCCTTATTATGATTTACCATGGAATGTTATTTATTGGTTAACCTATGCCCTAGGTTTTTCCTTCATTGATTTATCTCTTATTTTATTTCCTTCCTACTCTTACTTGTAGTAGTTTAATTACCCTTTTTATAATAATTTGGTTACTTGATAATTTAGATTGCTTTTAATTAATTTAAATTGACTTTTTTCCCCGTGATTCGACCCTTTTTCCCTATCTACATAGTTAGTGGATTTAGGTTTTATTTTTATTAGGTGAATACGACTTGAGCCTGTCAAATTTTGGAGCCGTTGCTGGGGAAACGGTTTTATTTTTATTTTCTGATTATTTTTGTAGTCTAGATTATCCCTTCTTGTCTCAGAGAATGTTAGTTCTTTGAGGCAATTCTCATATTTGTCTTTTAGTTCTTTGTTTATGCCCAGGTCTTCCAGATCAGGTTACATTCCATTCGATCCTGAGATCGAGCGCTCGTTTCATAGGCAAAGGAATCTTTATAGACAAATCCTGGCGGGTTCTGAGGAAGACAATAATCGAAGAGACCCTCCAACTATTTCTAGTGACTCAGAAATTCCTTCAAATCCAGAGTCAGAGATGACGGCTCAAAAAAAGCTAAATGACTACACGCAGCGAAAGCTCACAAATTTTCCACACCTTACTCCCACTCCGGCCCTTGATAGAGTGCAATTTGAAATCAAGCCTCAATTTATCACCATGATGGAGAGGAAGCAATTTAGTGGAGCTAAGGGTGAAGATCCTAATCTTCACATTGCAGATTTATGCCATTATTGCAACACCATTCGGGGTCACACAAGACCAAATCAGGGAGATTCTTTTTCCCTTTGCATTATGTGGCAAAGCTAAATTATGGTTTAATGGTTTGAATAGAACTGCACTTGGTATTACTGACTAGGAAACTCTTGCCTTGAATTTTTATAATCTGATTAATTGATGCATTGATGATTGCTTTTTATGATTTACCCTGGAATGTTATTTATTGGTGAACCTATTCCCTAGGTTTTTCCTTCATTGATTTATCTCTTTTTTTATTTCCTTCCTACTTTTACTTCTAGTAGTTTAATTACCCTTTTTATAATAATTTGGTTACTTGATAATTTAGATTTCTTTTAATTAATTAGGAATAAATTGACTTGTTTTCCTGTGGTTCGACCCTTCTTCCCTATCTACATAGTTAGTGGATTTAGGTTTTATTTTTGATTAGGTGAATACGACTTGAGCCTGTCAATTAGCATCCTCGGCATCATGTGATACTCCCAGATTGGTGTTTTGGGAAGTAAGGGAAAAAATAAGCATAGATGTCGAGCCAATACAGACCATCAATAAAAGCTCAACTTGATGGACGATATCATTTCCTTTTTGAAGGATGGATTGCTTTCGACCGATCCGAAAGAGAGCTGGTTGTTGGAAAAGAGAACGGCTTGGTTCGAGATCAAGATCGGGGAGCTATTCAAGAAAGCATTTGAAAACCTTATCTGAAATGTCTTACCCTAGAGAGGGGGCATGATTTGCTGGACGACTTCCACCTAGGACATTGTGGTTTGCATATTGGAGGACGAGCCTTGGCTGAGAAGGCCACCCACCTACGGTATTACTGGCCGAGCCTAAATTCAGATGCCATGCAGATGGTAAAAAAATGTGATTAGTGCCAGAAGTTTGCGACCCTAATTCATCGGTCGGCCAACAATTTTTCATCCATAAGTAGTCCGCTCCCTTTTAACAAATGGGGCATGGACATCTTGGGGCCGTACGTGCCAGCATCAGGACAAAGGCGATCTGTGTTAGTAGCAGTTGACTACTTCACAAAGTCGGTCAAAGCCGAGGCCGTCCGAGGGATTAAGTTGACAGACGTGTCAGCTTTCATTTGGAAAAGCATAATTACTCGCTATGGGGTGCCACAGTTAATGGTGTTCGATAATGGCCCCAATTCGAAACGCGCCAGCTCAAAGAATGGTTGGGAGACCAGGGCATTGCTCATTGTTTTGCCTCGGTCGGCCGACCACAAGCTAATGGCCAAGTTGAGGCTTATAACAAGTTAATCTCTAACGGCATCAACTGTAAGCTTGATAAAGTAGGCGATCTGTGGGCAGATGAGCTGGTAAATGTGTTATGGTCCATTTGAACAACAACAAAAAGTTCAACAGGAGAGACCCCATTCTTTTTTGTCTATGGTGCCGAAGCAGTGCTTCCAATTGAAATGTTCGAGCCTACCCTTCGTGTGAGGTTATATGATGAATCAGCCAATTGTGAGGCCACGAAGACTGCTCTAGACTTCCTTCCGGAAGCAAGGGGCAATGCGGCACTCAAACACGAAATCTATCGTCTGAGGATTACAAGGGCATACAATTGTCGAGTGTCTGAGCGTCCGCTAAAGATGGGGGATCTGGTTTTAAGGAAGATAGAAGTGGTGGGCCGAGCTAACAAATATGGGAAATTAACCCCAAATTGATTGGGAGGGGCCCTACCGGATAACAGAAGAAGTGAGAGATGGTACTTATCATCTTGAATCCTTAGACGACCGTCCTATTCCTCGAACATGGAATACGGATAATTTGAAAAAATATTTTGTTTAAAGCTTGTCAACCAAATTTTTTGCATCAGTCTTTATGACCAATTAGTCTAACTAAGCCTTCATGGCCGAACGATGTAATTAAGCCGATCGACCACCAACAATGTAAAATTTTGACAAATATTAATGAAAAGTCAAGCATTGTTGTTAATTTTATTGTCTATATTTATGTTCATAATTATAGCAAGCTAAAAATGCCGAATGAAATTGAAAACATTGGTGCTCACACTGTGCTGGTCAGCCACAACAAAATAAGCCTGAGGGCCGCCTGAAAAGAGAAACCAATGTCGCTTCAACATAGCAACTCGGACTTTCCCAACATAGGGCATGAAGTGTAGGCCGAGTAAGACCTCAATAAGAGTCCAACATAATTGATCGACTCGGCCACACTAAGTCATGCGATAAACAGAATTGGTAGAGTGAGAATCCTAACAGTAGGCATTCGTCCACTAGTCATGTGGCGGCCGACTAAAAAGTTTAGAGAGGGCATCATCAGCCAAATCACTCGGCCATGTTTGAATAAAATGCCGACTACTGAAAATAGCAAGGGCTTACCTTGATTAGCCACTCGGCCAAGAAGCCTAAAGGCCAATCCAACTGTTCAACCCCATCAGGACGAATGGTAGACCAATAGGGAAACTAAAATTGCCTGGTTAAGGGCAAGGATTTCCTAGGCAACCGAGCCCAATAAATGGGAATTTACAATTGAGATCATACTTGGAATTTCTTGAGCCTGTTCGAGCGATAGCTTCGACGGACGACTTAATCGAAAGCAAACAAAGGTCGTAAACTCTAAAATTGATTCGGCGTTCACCTAGTCCAAGGGCAATCATTATACATGATTTAATTAACTTACTAGTAGTCATACCCTTCAAGGTATAAATCTACTAAGTTAATCAAATCACCTGGAATTTGGACTAGGCAACCGCCGAATAAAAGGGCATACCCTAAGTACTCGTACGAATGAGCAATAAGCATAAAAAAAAAAGAAATAATAATATAAATTCATAAAAATTGCCAAGTACGAAAATGTAAAAAACCGTTCAGAAGGCGGCAAACTGATTTAAAAATTAAAACCGCTCAAAAGGCAGTGAAATCCTTACAAAGACCGCTCAAAACAGGCGTCCAATAAAAATTGTTCACAAAGAAGACATAGATAGAAAATAAAAAGATTGAAGATAAAAAGCTTAAAATAAGTTGTAGAAGAGGCTCCTCACTCGGCCACATCGTCACCCCATATCAGCATTGGCCGCTTCATTGGCGTTGGACGCATTATCATCAAGGGGGACCTCATCCTCGGCTACCTCTTCATCGACGCCCTCTGCTACATTTTCACTGTAGCAGGGAGTCTCAACAAAGGGAGAGAAGGGTAGACCGACTGCCTCGCACTCTTCCATCATGGTGAAGAAGTCCAGCCTTCTGGTGAACCGCTCATAATAATAAGCAACCTCTTCCGGTTCCACCATCATGGCAAAGGCGTCCTCAAAATTTTTTTTGAGGCGAGTGAGTGCCATCTGTTCGATGCGAACGACGTCAGCTGGAGGAATAGGCCTTGGAGCACTTAGCTGATTTTTCAGCTCTTCTACCTCCTTCCTCAGACGCTCGGCCTCCTAGTTTCTCTCGTCCACAGCTTGAAGAGCTGCGTTCAAGGCTTCCCGACTGGTCTCCAGCTCAGCCCTTAGCTAGTCCAAGGTCTCGGCCGCTTCCTGCCTACTGGCTGCAAGCGTGATGGCCTCATCCCTCTCTTTGGTAAGGGCCTCGTTCGACAGCCTCTCCAGCCTAAGAGCATCGCCCATCTTGACCATGTCCTTATTCTTTCGAGTAACTTTCTCGGAGAGAGCGTTCATCGCCGTTTGATGGCGAGCCGTCTCCATAGCCAGCACGCTGGTGTTCTCGTCCAGCAGCTTATGGAGATCCGTCCAGGCTACCTCGAGCTCGCGCCTATTCCTCCGACGCCATTCTTGGAAGGCAAAGAGCCTAAGGAGAAGTTGCGTACGAACAGAAAGAATTAGTAAAGGAAAACGAAATAATAAAAATTTGGCTAAGTAAATTGGTTGAAGAGCCAGAAGATTACCTCAACACAGCTGTTGATCATTGGACCAAGGTGCCCATCATGGATACCCCGGTATTTATCCTGATTCTTGGCTGGGACGGCCTTTTAAATAGTGTCTCGGACAGTCTTGCGTCCGGCCCCAGTTAAGGGAGAACCAGGTGCACGAACGTTCAAATCCTCAGAAGTTTCTGCAAAATAAAAACAAGTTAAAGATCTAAAGTAAAGAAAAAATCAGAAGGGAAAAGGACGAAGAGGTACAAGTACCTTCTAAGAGATTCGCAAAGCGCGGACGCCCCTTAGGAAGGGGCGCTAGTTTGGCTTGCTTGGCCGCCTTGGGCGGGGAGGGCAGCTCTTCTTCAGTTTGGGAACCAGGAGGCTTAGTTCCCAAAAATCAACATGCGGAGTTGAGTTGTGGCCGGCCGTGTTGACCAGGGTCGGGTCATCCCCTCTGTCCTTGTGGACGGGTTCATTTTGGGCCACCTCGGACGAAGGTGGCTCTGAAGGCCTGGAGTCCTTACTAGGTTCCAGCTGGGGTTGTTCTCCTTTAGGTTGCGCCGACGAAACCCGCGACCTAGCCCTAGCCGCCGGCGTCCTGGACGCCAAAACCTTGCCAGCCTTGGATGACTCGTCATCCTTTGAAGCAGTCGTCGTCCGCTTCCTCGCAGGCCTGGGGGTAGCTGACTGGAAAACAAGAAAAAGGGTTCAGGTAGAAACCACCGCTCGAGTTGCATTGAAGCAAATAACAATGAATTCGAGTCCAGTCGGCAAAGGTACTCCGCCCTTGTCCGAGTAGAGTTGTAGGTAAGAACCCACATTCTAATCTCACTCGGCCAGGAATAATGCTCGAACCAAATAGCAATGTAATGTTACCCCAAGTAAGTAGGTCGAACGAAAAAAATAATAATAATATATTTTCAAGGCAAAGAGATCCCCCCTTAACCTTCTCATATTGAGCTCGCATAAGCTTGTAACACTCCATATTGAACTCGTTCATGTCCATGTCTCCCCTCTGCGCTGGGTCGAGCTTGGCTGCGGCTTCCTCTAAAAATAACAAAGCAGTGGGAGTTAGAAAAATTTTCAAAGAAAGAAAAGGACAGTGCGTATAGCAAAGGTCAACCTTGAGGATAATTCCTGAGCAAACCGAAGGAGGACATGAAGATAGGATCCCTTAGCTGGATCACTAAGGGAATCCACCTCAGAATGACGGATACATGGCACCCTCTCTCAAGTCTCGCTTGACCCTGAAATAATCAAGCTGATCGGCGTGGTCTGGGTGAAATTGGGGGCGAGTCGGCCGGTTATCCCCTCGTCCAAGTTGGAGGGGAGAGGAGTTAAATTTGTTCATCTTTTTGTTGAAGTCCTGGTCCCCCGTCTTGACGAGGTAGAACCTCTGCTTCCAATCGCGCCACTTGGACGGCTTGAGCAGAGTCACCATAAATTCCGGTTGGGTGCTCAAAACAAACCACCCGTCCGAGTCCGCCTCCATCTTTGTCATATTGTGCATGGCGCAGAAGACGGGAAAGTTAGGGGTGAAGCTCATCCGAAGACAGGTCACCAAGTAACCAAAAATGTTGACCCAACAGTTCGGCGATAGTTGGATCAAAGCTATCTGATATTTGTCCAGCAGCTCCTGGACGAATGGGTGAAAAGGAAAGTGAAACCGACCTCAAATGCTGCCCTATATACATCAAAGCCCTGACGGATCTTCCAGGGATCCTCCAAGGCGGCGACCGAGCCTGAGGTTTAAGGGGGAGTAATTGTATAACCTTCTCCCAGCATGAGGAATTCTTCCCATCCCTCAAACCTATTGTTGAGGTACGCCAAGGAGACGTCCCTGATCATGCAGCCGTAATGGCTGCTGAAATCATTCTCTTCTTCTTCTGCCTCGTCAACAACATTTTCAGCCTGATGTTTGGTCGGCTGAGGTTCAGGGTCCCTTGTTGAACCAAAGTCTTGAGATAAGACCCTGTCCAGCTCGTCCTCCTTAGCGGAACTTCCACCAACCGAGCCATGCCTTGGCTCGACCATCACTGGTCCTTCGGCCACCAAAGGGGCTTTGCCCTTGGCTTTTGCCCCAGTCCCAAAACTGTGACTTCCAGAAGGAACGGGGCGGGGGGAGTCAGTGGGTTTGGCAATTACTATGCCACTTCTAGTCTGGCCGACCTAAGAGCTTGAGAGAAGGGGGGAGCAAGAGTTCGACCGGCCTTAGTAGAAGGGCCTGAATGATTTTGGTATCGTGCCTGAGCTGCTACCGACGACTGTGGCCGATTTTAGCCAGATAGAATACGGTGGTAGTGCAATGACTGCTTAGGCTGTTCTTGTTTAGATCGACCTGTGATCGTCCTAGGAGAAGAATAGGCAAAGAAGACGGTAACTCGTCCGCTCTAAGGATCGAGTTAGCAAATAAAGCACGGTTTATACTCGGACCACTCCTAGAAGTGGAGGTGCCTAATTAATTCTGGCGCTCTTTAAAAGAGGTGGTCACCTCGACCACCGAGCACTCACTACCGTCATTAGTAGTGGTGGTGTTTGTGTTTTTGTATGAGGGGTTGGTCACCACGTCCGAGTTGTTCGGATCATAGGAGGCTAGAGGTTTAACAAGAGTGCCGTTAGGATTTCTAGCGGCGTGGAGATTGTGCGGTTGCCTCGTACGCGCCGTGTTCGGCTGCAGGGACACAGAAGAATAGGTGGGGGTTGAGTTAGTACGCACTAGAAATGGACCTACTCCATAAAGATGAGGACTCGTCCCCATCCACTCTAGATTCCTAAGTCCCAGGCGAACAGATGACCTCATGATGAGAAACGGATGAGGCCGAGTGTTGATCTAGGATGTTTGAAAACTACAGCAAAAAAATGAAAAGAAAATTAAAGAAAAGGAGAGTATTCGGTTACCTTCATCCGAGCGAAAAGTTGAAAAACTTGAAGAAGTGCTTGGGAGGTCTTAGTTGAAGAAAGGCCGAAAACTCAAGATCTTGGACGGAAAACTTGAATGTGCGGCGGAGCTCTTGAAGAATCCCGGAAGAAGTAACTTTCTCTCTCTAAAAGCTCTAACTTCTCTCTAGAAAGCAAGGAAATCCAAAGTAAAAAATGAAGGTCAAACCCTTGCTATTTATAGGCAAAAATTTAGAGGGGTAAAATGGTAAAAATCGGTTCCCGCCTAAAGAATGCCAAAGGGTTAAAATTCAAAGAATTTAACCTAGAAGTCCAACGGTTAAACTATTCCATTTGACGGAATCCGTTGAAAAACCCTCCTATTTATGACAGCATACGAACGGGCGTCATAAACACTTGTAACTCTATGCATGTAGCTCGGAAGTTGAACCATTCCCTTGGAAAGTGCAATTCAGATTAATGTCAGAAAAGTCTCGTCGACTGCTGATGACCGACCGACAATTCGGCGCTGCTCCTTATAAGCGCCGAGACAAGGCCATCCAGGCATGTGGCCCAATCCAAGGCCGCTCAGCCCACTCGGTACGAACAATTCAGCCAAACTTTTAAAAGATCTCAGGTCATTCAGACCAGGCATTCAGCCTAATATCGCGGACATACGCTCTCGTTCGTCTCCAGATTACAAATTCAAAATGCTTCAATCTCGCCCAAGGCACTCGAACGAGTGAAAGTCAGACGAAATGGCCCAGTTGGGACGAGCCACCCCCTTTGAGGGGCAAATGTTTAAGGTAAAAATACCCCAAATACGTGGTCCAATCCAATGATGACACGTGGCCCAATAAATGAGAGACACGTGTCACCACAGGAAGATGACACTTATTCTGAACAAGGAGAGCACTTGAAATCTAATATGTCATAAAGGCCCCTTACATAAGGAGTAGCTAGAATGCCGCAAAACGGTGCCCTAGGGGACACATGTCCTTTGCTGATTGCGTAGCCAACCAATGGCCCTAAATTTTAGGTCACTTACCCTAAAGGGCACAAATCCCCACCCTATAAATACCCCAATCATTGCTGATGGGAGGGGTGGATTGTAAAATAACATTTAATAGAGCACTAAAAGCTCCAACTTCTCTCTACTTTATCTCTCTACATTTATTCCGTTTTCGGTCACTAACTTGATCGTCGACGGCGAATCTCCAACAACCGGAGATTCGTGTTTTGCAGGTGTTTGTGTTCCGTTGCCAGATCAGAGCGTGACCAATATCCTAAGGGAATTCCAAAAATCATCCAAAAAACCTATGCTAGACTTAGTGGGAAAATGTTTGAAAAAAGAAGAAGAAAGCAAGAAATCTTGGTGAGAAGCTTGCCCTGTACATTTGTTTCATCATTACCCCTTTTTTTTGTTTGTCAATCACATGACTCAAAATCGATTCAACATGTATGGATGGGAAAATAATGTAGTGAGGTGAATTATGTATGGAGGAAGCATATGGAGAATGGAAAGATGATGTAAATAGAGAGATGTGGAAGAATTTAGGAATAAAGTGGACCCCAACTCAAATGACAGAAAGGACGACTCATGTATGAACCTAAAACATGGTCATGGTGGGAAAAGAGTATATAAAAAGTGTGTAAATACTTGTGAGTATAAGTGATATGTTCAAGACTCGTGTCATGACCATGGGACTAGACTATGTGACTAGACTCAAGCAAAGACTAAGTTAAGACTTCTCTTATGTGCACTAAACTGGACAAGCTGTAGTATTTTAGTCATAGATTTTTATCTGTGACTCCGAATTGGACGAAACCAATGCCAAATGAAAGATAAAACTCTGGGCTACAGATCAATTGGTTATATGACTCGTAACCCTTATTAGAACTCCAGATATGAACAAAACAAGGTGACGCTTGTGTAGTATACGAGAATAAAAATCCGGGTTGACTCAAAGGAACTATGACTCGATTTTAGACATATTTATTAGATGAAATTATTTAATAAATTAATTTAGAAAAGTACTTTAGTCCTTGGATAGTTTATTTAGACATATTTATAATTACAAGTCAAAGCAAACGGTTAGTTTAATCACATGTAGGTTATGCACAAGTAAGAATGCACAAGTAGTCAAGTAAGCACAATATGTTGCAATAAGTTTGCCAGCTAACCATGGCTCTAGTTCTCTAAAGTTCAAGGATATGAGTTATTCAAAGAGGGTCCATGGTTATGAGTCCAGATGCTCCGTGCGGAAGCCTTACCTTTGGAAGGGTTGCCGCAAGTGGATCGGACCCCGCGAGTTAAACTCGCTTCCTCGGATGTACCCTTCGTTGCCTAGAGAGTTCGATTGGGTAGATGGAGCATGATTCCCTAGAGGGTTATGGTCATATGTAGAACACATATGGGTTTAGAAAAAAGGGAAAAACTCAATTAGGAAGTAAAACCGAGCAAAACGTACTAGAATCTAGTCGAAACAAGAAGATAGATTTCTGGGTCGATATTGGAAGAATTCAGCGCGAGACAACAATGCCTGTTGCCAGAAGACAATTAATGTCGCCAGGCAACAGAGCCATCGCTCAGTGGTGATGTTTTTTTCTTGCCGCTAATTCCTACATGCCTCGGCAGCTTTCCGTTCTTGAATTTTCCAATTTTTTTCGTAGCGTTATTTCGACTTTAGTTGTGAAAGATATTTCCCTAATTTCCTACACGTAAAAATCCTATGTTTTCTACGCAATACGGATGGTCTTCCCAATGCAATCCTTTTCATGCTTATGCCAATAATATTAATAAAAATTACGCACATGATAAACTTAGAACTTTTTGAGTCTCATCCACTATTCTAAATTATTGCCAAATTTTTTTTTAAGAATTAAAATAGAAATCTCCCCAGCAGAATCGCAAAATACCGTAGGGAATATTTCAAGCATCCCACACTTGAGCCCCACTATGATCATACACTTAAGCATGGTGGCGTCCAAAGGAAAGGAAGCTAGAGTAAAAGAGTCACCAACAAGTTTTAGAAACTTGTAAACCGTTCATAGGGTTAAGGTTACACCCCTTTAATGATCCATGAGATCGTTAACTCCATAGGTTTGGAACCGTGACTGGATGTTTAGGGATGAAGGTACAAATCCAACCTTAAAGAGATTGAACGTGCCCTAAAAATAGGCCTCTACTTTATTCTTCACATATTTATGTGCGCTTTCCGACTAACATACAATTAATAGGTTAACCCTTAACAAGTTTAATCTATGTTGGTTGAATATTAATTCACACAATACTATTATTGGCGATCACTTTAATTATAATATTAGCCTAAACAAGATTATTAATTATCTTATTAACCGTGATTACAAGTACAAATTCCCTTTAAACATGCATGAAAGGCGTGATCAAGAAATAACAATAATAACATATATCAAGCAACATAATATATTAATAATGATCATAATAATAATAATATTCAATCTCAATAAAGTATAATAATATTAGCAAGATCCTAGGCATGATGCAAACAAGATTAATAACAAACCCTAACATGTCACTAAACATTAACACTCTGTTTGGATAGCTCTTTAGGAAGCAAAGAGAGGGAAGGGATAAAGAGGGGAGGGAAAAGAAGGGGAGGGGAGGGAGGAAGAATTTTTATTTCCCTTGTTTGGATAGAAGAGAAAGGAAGGGAAGGGAAGGGAGGGAAGCAGCAGCATAAATGATAAATAGTAGTAAAAGCAATAGCAGTAACCTCAACACCCTTCTCCTCCATTTCAAAGCCAATTCAGGATCACCCTTCCCACAAAAACTCCTAATAAAAATCCCATAAGAAACCTCATTAGGAACAAACTCATGTCTCTTAGGAATTTCGTCGAACAGTTGGGGTACATTATCATACAACTTAGAATGATTACAAGCAGCAAGCAAAGCATTATTATCATACTACTATTCGCATTTATATTTATTGAAAAATTGCGAGTTTGATTACAGAGTAAGTCCTAGCTTGAGTAATTCTTAGCAAAACGCTTAAAATTCTCATGAACACGCATCCTAGCTTGAGTAGAAGAACAAAATCGCACTCCACATAATCGCATTAAAATATTCAATCAACAAAATCAAACTAAAATTTGACAAGTATGAGTAGATTAGTAGTAAATCGCACTCCACATTTCTGGAAATTGGGGGAAAAAATTGCATTTTGGAACCCTAGAAATTTGGGGATATCGTGAGGAGAGAGAAAAAAATTACATCAAAAACTGATGTTCAGATTTTTGTTAGAAGGTAAAGGGTATATTTGTCTTTTTACAATACATCAGTTTTTACAGAATTTTCCTTCCAAATCTTTTCAAAATTGGAATGATTTTACTCCTAAGTAATTAATGAATTATTTTCCACCCATTTCCTTTCCTTCCATTTCCTTTCCCTTCCTAATTTGCTATCCAAACAAAGAAAATTGTATCCCTCCCTTTCTCTTCTCTTCCTTTCCTCCCAAATCCTTCTATCAAAACACACCCTAAAGATCAAAGCTTTAAACCTAACATGATACTAACATGATAGAAAAAAAGAATAGGAAGTATCCTAGAAACATACATGATATTAGAAATCTTAGTAATTACCCTAAATAAGATACTAGGAATCATAAAGACATCCCAACATGATGCTAGGAATTATAATAATCTAAGCATGATTTCTATAGAAAAAGAATAAAAATTAAATCACTTACTTGGATGCCTCGTATCTCTTTCTAATAACAAAATATACACGTTAGTAACTTCAACAAAATTATAAATCAAACAATTAATTTAAATAATTGAAATAGGGATTTGGGACCAAACCCTCAGAAATTATCAACCTTTCACGTCTAGGGCAAAAACAAATTTGAACTTTGCTAGGTTTGTCTAAGACTCGTGAATGCGGAATTTTGTAAACGGGAAAGGTTTAGAAAGAAGGAGAAAGAATAAGCTTCTAGCTTAATAAAGGAGATAATAGAATAAGATGATTGTTGATGTGATGAATGAAAACGGTGAGATACGACCTCCATTTATAGAAAAAATAGTCCAAAAACAAATTAAGTCCTATTCGGAATATAATACCTCCTGTCGCCAATGACAGAAGTTAGCGCCAGACAATAGGCTTAGCGCCAGGCGACATCCTTGTCGCCTTGCGCTAAGTCAAAATTAAAATGCACTTTCCACGCAGAATCCTCTTCTTAATACGATTAAGCAGCTAATTCTTCGTTAATCAGATTAAAATCATGTGACAAATCACATATTTTATTCAAAATAAAAATGTTTAAAATATAATTATTAATCCTAATCCCATTATAATTTAAAAGAACCTTCTAGATATTCTAGAAGATTAAAATCAATCCTAATAACCTTAGGAATAATAATTAATAGGCCCTCCTCTAGATCATTGGGCCGCATATGAAATCATTTTAGGCCAAATTTAATTTAATCCATAACTTCCTCATTATTCATCGGAATTGAGTTTATAATATCGTTGGAAAGATTTTTTTGAGCCTTATCCAACTACACAATTATTGGACCCTTATCATAGACCAAACTAAATTGGAATGGCTATTTTCATAAATAGAGTGTAAATAGAAATATTTTCAAAAACATAAAGAGAGATATTTTAATAAAAACATCCACATCACTAGACTTTTCACACTTTCACTTCGTTCGATAATCAAATGACGTGAAAGGTATTCATCAATGGGTTTTGTTTTAGGGAGACACATTTGGGTTTCTACAGGTACCATCGAACATACTTACCACCGATACACTAGTGACA
This sequence comes from Chenopodium album, assembly GCF_948465745.1. Taxonomy (NCBI): domain Eukaryota; kingdom Viridiplantae; phylum Streptophyta; class Magnoliopsida; order Caryophyllales; family Amaranthaceae; genus Chenopodium; species Chenopodium album. Next base: position 52,953,740 of record NC_137839.1, read on the forward strand.
AATAAGCATTCTATCTCTACTCTTTTATCTGTGGAACTAACATTTTTTTTGCAGGTATTGGCGTACAAAGACTGATTTAGGTTCGTAGAACATCTTAAATCTTTCTTCGTCCCTATCGACTACTTTGATTATCATTTTCAAAACTGGCGTTTCTACAAACTCTGCCAAAGTGGGGGCTTTTGTAAACACCTAAAAATGTCTCCCCAAAACCAATCTCAATGATGAAAAACCTTTCACCAACATTACTGGTTGGGTTGAGTATTTAATATTTGGAGTGCTTAAATACATATTCAATCCCAATACGTTTCATTAACCAACCCAATTTGTAGGCCATTTCCATAACATAACTTACTCTCCATTTTTTCGTCTCCACATCACAAAACCGTGCTGAACTGATTTTGTGTTCCTGTAATTTTGACCCATATGTTATTTTTTAGATAGGCCTTTCAATAAGATTTCCAAAAATATATCATAAGCCCAATTCCGATTCTAAACGAAGACAATATGAGCAAAATACTAAACTCGGCTCAAAACCAATACCTTTTCACTAAAACGGCCATATTTTTAAATCTACAAAAAATTTTGACCTGATTCTAATTGAGTTGGAAATTAGAATTAATAGTCTTTCCAGTGATATTTTATATGTCTTATTCCAAGTTACAGAAAAATAGTTATCTTACTTTTAAAAACGCGTAAAAAATTGGAATTAACACGCAACAGCTAAAAGTGCCACGGTACTCTCTCGTGTCTGTTTCGCTTTTTTCTCACGCGTTTATGAATCTAGACACATTTTAGACAAATTATACACTGCGAAACGATGTGCTTCATTGTTCCACGGTGGACTATATCGTATCACGGTGCCCAAGTGTCACGGTGCCCAATTAGGGTTTTTTGCGGCTCTTATCTCTTCTAGGATTCCGTGCATCCCCCTATTTGTCTCCTATATAAGTACAAACATAATTTCTGCAGTTTGGGGGAACAAAAAATCATTCTCTATCTCCTTACACTAAAAATCATTATCTTCTCCCTCTTTAGCCTAAACACTAGCCTCCCTATTCATCCATATTACTTCCCCTAAGCACTCCAAGGAATCCATACTTGACCCAAGGTTCCGTCCTTAAACCAAGGCGTGAAACACATAATTAACTGAGGGTTTGGACCAAATCACTCTACTTTTATTTAATTTAATTTCAATTTGATTTATATTTTTTTTTATTGAAGGTACTAAAAATTTATTCATGATGTAGCAATTTAAAGGAGCGTGCGAAATGTGAGTAATTAATTAATTTAATTACTTATTTAATTTTGATATTACTATTATCATGATTAGGTTTATTATTATTTGATTTGACTAACGATATTATGGTCAAATTGCTTCCAATTTTAATGTTTTTTCTATTTTTTTTTTCTAATCACCAAATTGTATGTTAAAGGGAACATGTAATTGGAAATAACACCTAATAAGATAATTTGGACAACCGATTTAGGTTCCTTTTTAATCTTGTTATTTAATTAAGTGATCACAATATTTTAGAATGATATGTTGCATTAACATTCAACCAATTTAGCCTAATAATAGTTTGGAAAATTGAATATTTTTTTACATGCCTTTAAGATCCCAGGGAATCACTACTATAAGAATCGAGTAGAGGCCAATACGGGTGAATGTGACTCTATGACTCACTTCGTACCATCATCCCCGATCCTTCTTTCGTTGTTCCGAATCATATGGAGTTAGTAATATCATGGATTATGAATGGGGTGTAACCTTCATGGGTCAATTGTTGTTTCATATCGTTGTCCCTTTATTCGTGGTTACCTTTTATGATCCGTGAACGGTTTACAAGTTCCTTAAAAAACTTGTTGGCGGCTCCCTATATTATTTATCCCTAATCATTGTCCCTAATTGTATATGTCATTTTCCATTTCCTATGAGTGACAAGCATATTCACACATGTTTAATGTAGGCCCACTTCAAACAACACCTACACATACACTTATAAAGTGACGGAAAAGGATAAGGGATCTCCAGGCCAACTTCAAAGTGTTTATGGTGGGATTGAATCCCCAACCTCAAAATTTTAAGGCCCAATATTTTACCTAATTTATATAATTCCTCTGTTTTTGTATTATTGCCCCATAAGAGTTTGACAAATAAAATTTGGTAATGGAAAAAAGGATGAGAGGGAAAGGTAGAAATACAAAATTGTCCATGTTATTGCTTACCCAAAATAAAAGTAAGTGTTTAAAAGCAAGGATATATTAGGTATTTATAGTGTGAACACATATATTTCTTTCCCTAAAATGGATATGGTACAATATTTGTGAAACTTCCTTAAATACAGGTGGTGAAATATTAAAAAAAAAATATATATTAGAAATTGGGCTTTTGAAGTTCTTGTGTCGATTTGATGTTACTATATTATTAGATTTACCATGCCAATTTAAAATATGAACCAAATTTGCAACCAACTTTAGGTATGCAATAACTTGCAAATAAAAACTACACTGATTTCATCAATTGCCATCGAAATTTTTGAAAATTCACTAAATGCTACCGCGTTTTTCAAAATTCACTACATGATAGCAAACTTTTAAAATATTTACCAAATGCCACTAATGAATAACGACCATTAGATTCATTAGTCATTAGGGTTAATGATGACATGTGTCATGATATGATTGATTTCTTTTAATAAGTTATATATTTTCATTAATTAAAACAATATTTCATTCTCGATTTTCGTGATAAAACAGCTCAACTAAGATTTTACAAAAATTATGGATCCAATTTAAGCATGAAGTTTACAAAAAATAATAAAAATGCCACGTTTTGCATGTTGAGAAATTTCTCGATTTCGTGTTGTTATTTTATTACTGTGAAAATTGCTCGGGTAGAGTTTTGCTAGTCCTTTGAAACTTTATGGAGACAATTTAAGATCATAACTGGCAAAAAAAAAAAAGGATTTTCCTTGTTTTGCTTGTTGAGAAATAACTCGAGTTGTGTAACGTTATTTTATTACCCAGAAAATTGCTCGGGTAAGGTTTTGGGGTTCCTTTTCACCCTTTAAGGATACAAGTAAAGCTCGAAATAATTGGCGAAAAATAACATAAATGCCTCGTTTTGTATGTTGATGAGAAGTATCTGTGTTGGTATTTTTTAATTAAGAAATATGACCGGGTAAGGTTTAGGGGGGAATATTGACCCTTTATGGATCTAACTTAAGCTTTTAATTGGGAAGTAGATGCTCCATTATGCATTTTTCGTGGTACAAAAATAACATTCTAAACACCCAGAATGAGGTATTTATTTCATTTTTTTTGCCAATTTCGAGCTGAGTTTTGATCCATAAAGAGGCCAATTTCTCCCTAAACCTTACCCGAATAATTTTCCTGGTTAAAAAATAACGACACGCAAATCAAGATTTTCTTGACACGCAAAACAAGGCATTTATGTTCATTTTCTGCCAATTCTGAGCTTGATTTGGACCAAAAAAAAGTCAATTTGATCCCCTAAACCTTAATGCAACATTTTTCGATACGCAAATTGAGAAAAATGTTATTTTTTATTAAATAAAATAAATAATAAAAAAGAACCAATCATAAGATGACATGTGTTGTCACTAACCCTAATGACTAATAGAGCTAATGGTTGTTAGTCATCAAGGATATTTGGCGAATGTTTGAAAAGTTCGATGACATTTGCTGAATTTTAAAAAACGCGATGGCATTTGGTGATTTTTTAAACAACTCGATGACGTTTGGTGAAATCACTGTTAATTTAATGTATAAAGCACCAATGTTGGTCAAAGTGAAGTAAGTGAATAATACAAAACTCAAACTAGGGCCCTTTTAAAAACGGATGGTGTAAAATCAAAATTATCTAGTCAAAGTTCACCATAAATCCATAATATTGTGTGCGAAACAATTAATAATATAGTAGCTATGTCAATTATTATTGTGCTTGGTTTAATTAATCAAAACCTTTAAGTCTGAGTTAAGCCTAATATATATGATATTATTAAAACTTAATGGGATAATGTGGTACTGTCATGTGTCACCCTTCCCTCAATATGACTAGGCGACACATGAGTGTGATGCGGCATCCTATGTGTCATGTCATTTCCTCATCATGAATTGGTTCTACACAATGGCGGAACCAAGGGGGGGCTTGCATGGGCCATGACCTCCCCTTTGGATTTGGTTATGTATAAAACGTTGCAATTATTTAAATGTACGTGTTTCATAGTTCAGTTGGCAATAGAGTAATTAGATCTATTTTAGAGGTATTAGGTTCGACGCCTGCACCTAACATTTATCTTTTTCGTTATTATTTAATTTTCTCCTCATAATTTTTTCAATATTACATGTGTGCACAAGATAGTAATACACATATTATGTTTGGACCCTAGTAAAAAAAATAAAATGGCTTCGCCCATGGTTCTACATACTTGACATATGTAATAACTTTTATTATTGCACCAAAAAATTAATAACTTTCATTGTGTAGTTACTCTCTGTAGGGAATATTTCAAGCATTTACCCCAAACTTGAACCCTATTGTGATCATACACTAAAGCATGGTGGCGTCCAAAGGGAAAGAAGATAAAGAAAAAGAGTCGCCAACAAGTTTTAGGAACTTGTAAACTGTTCACTAGGTGAAGGTTACACCCCTTAACGATCCAGGCGATCGTTAACTCCAATAGGTCTGGAACCATGACTTGTAGTTCGGGGATGAAGGTACAAATCCAACCTAAAAGAGATTGAACCTGCCCTAATAATAGGCCTCTACTTTATTCTTCTCGTATTCATGTGTGCTTTCTTACTAACATGCAATCAATAGGTTTACCCCTAAACCTGTTTAATATATGTTGGTTGAATATTAATGCACAAACAAATCTATTATTGGCGCGCGATCACTTGAATTATAATCATATTAACCCTAACCATGATTATTAATTATCTTATTAAGCGTGATTACAAGTACCAATTCCCATTAAACATGCATTAAATTTGTGGTCAAGAACTAACATTAAATAAAATCATAATCATGTTAAAGCATAATAATAGCAAGAGCCTAGGCATGATACTAACAAGATTAATAACAAACCCTAGCATGTCACTAAGCAATAAAGGTCAAATATATAGCCCTAACATGATACTAACATGCTATATTAGGAAAGAACATAGGAGGCATCACATAAATCATAATAAGAATATTTGATATTATAACTTTTATCCTAAACATGATACTAGGAATCATTGTAACAACCTAAACATGATTTCTATATCATAATATCAATGCAAACAAATAAATCACTTACTTGGATGCCTCGTATCTCTTTCTAATAACAAAATACACGCGTTAGTAACTTCAAGGAAAATAATAAAACAACAATTAAATTAAATAATTGAAATAGAGATTTGGAACCAAACCCTCAGAAATATCAAACCTTTCACGTCTTGGGTGAAGGCAACTTCGAACTTGGCTAGGTGTTTCTAGTGCTAATGTATGAGGAATTGTGTTTGTAAAAAGCTAGGCTTAGAAAGAGAGAGAGAATCAAGAATTTCTTGATGAGAGTTGGTTATTGAAAAAGGGGAGATATGACCTCTATTAATAGATAAAAAAGATAGTCGAAGAATAAGAAAAGAATCCGAATTCGAATCGAAATAAAACTCGATGGACAGCAGTTTTTGCGGATTTCGTTTTTATCATATCTTTTGATCCATAAGTACAAATAAGGCATATAATATTTCGTTGGAAAGATCTTGAAGTCTACATTCCAACCCAATTAAAATCAGATTAAAATCTTTCGTAGATAAAAAGATATGGCCAAAATAGTAGGACGGTGTCAGTTTTGGATAGAGTTTTGTATCTCATTCATATCTTTTTCGTTATAGCTCGGAAATAATATTATAATATATCATTAGAAATATAATTTCAAGATATATCCAACCATATAAAATTTGGATATATATTATGAGGCAAAAAAATAAAATCTGACTGTCTTTGAACATCTTTAAATTCGAATAGAATTAGGTTTAAGAAAAGGGAAGTTTTAAAAAAGGAAAGTTTTTATTTAACTAAAATTCTTTAATCTTATCTTTTCAAAAAGTTTAATGAATATCTTTTAGAATTTTATGGAAGGTTCGAATTAATCCTAATTAGTTTTGGAATAGGATTAGACCTTTGGACCCTCCACATGATCATTGGGCCGTAGGTAAGATCCGGTTCGAGCCCAATTTAGTATTTTGGCCATAACTTCCTCATTATTCATCGGAATTGGGCTTATAATATATCATTGGAAAGGTATTTTTAAACCCCATCCAAATACACCATTATTGGACCCATATCGTGGACCAAACTAAACTAGAATGCACGTTTTTAAAAAAAATGGGGTAAGAAAAGAAATATTTTTAAAAACAAAAAGAAAAGATACTTCAATAAAAACATCCTCATCACTAGAATTTTCACACTTTTGCTTTATTTGATAATCAAGTGACATGAAAGGTATTCATCACTGGGTTTGGTTTTAGGGAGACACAAATGGGTGTCTACACTATCTACCTTAAAAACATCCATTAATTATATTCCATGTGTTATTAGGAGAAGACCGTGATATCTATTAACTATACACTATCACATGATCCTCCATGATATCCATTAACTATATCCAGTGTAATGGTGCAAGTGTACAATAAATTATTGTTCTTGTTTCGGGGTTTTTCTGGTCCCTCGAAAGAGTTATGTTACCAAGACTAGAATCCTGCTATCTGTACTTGCAAAAAAACGGAGACTCCGAGTGGTTAGAGTTCCGCCTCCGACGATCAAGTTAGAACGTGTTCGGAGAATGTAAAAAGGTGTAGAAAAGGTAAAAGTAAGATCTTCTCAGATTCTGAGATCAGATGTTTTCTATGTGTAGACACCCATTTGTGTCTCCCCAAAACCAAACCTAGTGATGAGTGCCTTTCACGTCGAATCATAATCGAATGAAACAAAAGTGTGGAAAGGTCTAGTGTTGTGGAAAGTTTTATTTATTTTCTCTTCTCCCTGTTTTTGAAAACTTTATTTTAAAGAAAACAGCCAATCCAGTTTGGTTGGTCCATGATATGGGTCCAATAGTGGTGTAGTTGGATGGGGCTTGCAAAGACCTTTCCAACGATATATTATAAAACCAATTCCGATGAATATTGAGGAAGTTATGGCCAATTTACTAAACTGGGCCCGGTTTGAGCTTTAAGTACGGCCCTATGATCTAGGGGAGGGCCTAATATAATTTATCATTCTTAATGCAATTAGGAATGGTTTTAGTCTTCTAGAACATTCTAGAAGGTTCTTTTCATTCTTAATTCAATTAGGACTCTTCAGAGTTTTAATCAAGATCAAATAGCATTTTCGATGGAAATTATATTATTTTATCTTCCAGTACAAGAAATTTATCAGATTTTCGAAAACGCGTTAAAAGCCGATTTGGCGTCCAACCCCAGGCCTTGGCGCCTGGAACCAGGATTGGCGCCAGACGCCAGTATTGGCGCCTGGCGCTAGCCACTGGTGCTGGCGCCAACTAGCCAGGGCTGACGCCAAGGTGTTTTTGCGATCTTCAGACTCTGTTTTGTTAAATTATCTTTTTTGGATGATTTTCTCTATAAATATCGTATCAAAAACTCCGTTTTCATTCACGAATTCTCATCAACAATTAGTTTTAATTAGCATTCACCAATTCTCTTCATTCATCAAGCTTTCATTCATTCTTTAGCATTCTTTTCTTTTCTTTCTTTTACTTTTGCATACAAAATTCCGCATTCGCAAGATCTTGATACACCTAGCCATATTCGAAGTTGCCTTTGCCCTAGACGTGAAAGGTTTTAATTTCTGAGGGTTTGGTCCCAAATCTCTCTTTCAATTATTTAATTTAATTGTTTTGATTATTATTTTCCTTGAAGTTACTAACGCGTGTATTTTGTTATTAGAAAGAGGTACGAGGCATCCAAGTAAGTACTTTAATGGTTGAATTGATATTATGATGTAGAAATCATGCTTAGATTGTTATTTTAATTCCTAGTATCATGTCTAGGGTAACTTTAATATCAAGTATGATTAAAAGTACAATGCTTCCTATATTCTTCCTAATAGTTATGATTGTTAGTATCATGTTAGGGCTAAAGATTTGATTTTTATTGCTTAGTTACATGCTAGGGTTTGTTATTAATCTTGTTAGTATCATGCCTAGGATCTTGCTATTTTTATTATGCTTTAATATTAACATGAACATGATTATGATTATAATTGTTATAATTTATTATTATTTTGATGATGATTATTTTATTTATGATGATTATGATTATGATTGATATTATTGTTATTAATGATGTTGATTATTTTTATGTTGCTTGATGCTATTTCTTTATTGCTTGATCACCTTTTATTGTATGTTTAAAGGGAATTTGTACTTGCAATCACGCTTAATAAGATATTAATAATCTTGTTTAGGGTTAATTATGATTATATTTCAAGTGATCGCCAATAATAGTTTATCTGTGCATTAAATTCAACCAACATAGATTAAACAGGTTTAGGGTTAATCCTATTGATTGTATGTTAGTCAGAAAGCGCATATGAATACGATCAGAATAAAGTAGAGGCCTATTATTTGGGCAGGTTCAATCTCTTTTAGGTTGGATTTGTACCATCATCCCCGAACCCTTATTTGGTTCATGACCTTATGGAGTTGACGATCTCTTGGATCGTTAAGGGGTGTAACCTTCACCTCGTGATGGTTTACAAGTTCCTTAAAAACTTATTGGCGACTCTTTTGCTCAATCTTCTTCCCTTTTGGACGCCACCGTACTTTAGTGTATGATCACAGTGGGGTTCAAGCTAGTGGGATTTTAAAGGCTTGAATTATTCCCTACACTATGATATGAGAGAATTCAGGTGTTATAATGAATGAACGTTCCCCTAAAATGGGGGGAATCTCCCTATTTATAGGGACCTTAGGATTTGTGCCCTTGCCTAGGTTACAGAAACCTAGGACTGATGGGTGATCCGTCCAATTTATGGCACCTTTAAGCTATGTTTTCTTTATATTTCTATGCTCGTTTTTAGTCGTTTATGTCGTGTTTTTAGGGAATAATGCTTGATTTGCGTGTTTGTGTTATAGTTTAGAGAAATGCGTTCTTTTAGTGGTTTTCTTATTATTTTATTCATTTTTTGGCTATTTTCCTCGCTTCTCCGTTTGTTTGACTTGTTTTGTAGGTGTGTCGAGCTTCCCGGGATTTAATCATCAAGGAGGGAGCTCAAGTGCATTCAAGGAATTTAACGGAGCCAAGTTAGGGAAGCTAAGTACGCAAGTCAAGCCAATCCAAGAAACAAAGGAAAATGAAGGCTTACAAAGTATCAAAAAGGGCCTTTGTGCATTGTTTCGGCCATATCTCAAGTTATACAGATTGGATTTAGGTGATTCAAGTTGGGTTGGAAACTATACTTGAAGATATTTTCAATGATAGGTCGCACGCCTTCATACAATTCCTAGTTCGTGAGTTACAGCCTTCCAAAGTTGGTCTTGCAAATCTGCCGCAACCTATTTCTGCCGATTTTGGGCAGTAAGTCCCCGAGGGCTGGCCGCGTGCGTGGGCCTTGGCCCCGCGAACGCAGGCTTTGGCCGCGGGCGTGGCTTTCGGGGTGTCCGTTCCCCTCCGCGGGCGCGACCGATTTCTCCCAGGCCGCGGGCTTTTGGGTCTTTTACGATTTTAAGCTTCTTTTCTCCTTTTGTTTATAGATTGTTTTTGGGGGTTTTTATTATCATTCATTCATATAATTCTTAGTTTTTAGAATAGTTTCTCTCTTAGGTTGAGAGATTTTCTGTCTAGATTAGGCTAGATTAGGAGTAGTTTTAGAGAGAGAAAGTGAAGGATTTCAATGGTGATTGAGAGATTGAAGATACAAGGGTGACAATTGTGTTTAAGATCTTCTCTATTATCAATGAGCATTCTTAACTCTATCTCACCTTATTGCTTTGTTTAATTTCATGTTTGTTTGGTTTAATTTTGATGTTTGATTCTTGATTAGTGTAAGTGTTCTTGATATTTTGTTGATTCTTGATTTCCATAGTTGTTAGTTAATAGATGATGATTCTTGAATCGTTGCTTGGATAGGAATTGGGTGAAACTTGTATGATTGATTAATTGTGATTAATTTGGGAATTGTGTTGATTGATTGTTGAGATTGAAGTGATTAGTGAAGGTTTGCATGTGTGTAATTCAATTAGGCCTTGAGAATTATGCTAGATTGCATTGTATTTGCTAATGACATGAACAATTGATTTAGAAATTGCAATTATCGGCACCTTTGATTGGCATGCTCTTCCCAAGTTGTTGCAATTGACATGATTACTTGTTGATCCCCGTTCCTAGTGTTTTATTTCCTTGGTTACTCGTTTTGTTAGTTGTTAGTATTCTCTCTTACCTTCGTCTTCGACCTAGCTTAAGCGCATAAGTGAAAGTGCTTGAACATTACCGTTCCTTTGGGTTCGACCCTTGACTTGCATCTATACTCGTATTAGGGTTTGTTAAGTGTTTACAAATTTAGTTTGACCGAGGCAAGATTAGATAACAACCTAGTTTCCCACTTGTTAATGGGCTGCACCGTTTTGCGGCTTTCTAGGGATTTGGGCCATGAAGGCCACCTTTTTCCAAATGAATGGGAGGGACACGTGCCAATTTGGGATAAGTCCACTTTGAACATCTTGATGTGTCCATTTTATATAGTATTTTACCCCCGTCCCTTGGTCATAATTAGTAGTGTTTTTTGCTCTTTAGAGCCACTTTTATTATTAATTGGTGTTTTCTAGTGTTTTCGTAGATTTGGTTGACTTTTGCAGGGATTTTCACTTTTGGAGTATTTTCCCGAGATATTTTAGAGCAATCACGAGCATTGGAGAAGCACGACCAGAGTTTATAGCCCAGGGCCGGTTAGAGCCATCGAACCGGTGATTAAGGGCTCGGTATAGGTGATACCAGGGCATTTGGACCGAGTATTCAAGACCCAAAGAGGAAACCCAGATTGGCCCAAAGAATTGGAGCCCAATCGAAGTCCAAATAGTGGCCCAAATAAGCCGCCCGGCCAAAGAGGCTGGCGCCCGGAGGCGCGCCCGGCCGGGCGGGAGAAGCTTAGTCTGGCGCCCGGTGACGCGCCCGGCCGGGCGCGAGATCAGTATTATGAGCAAAAAGGCGCGCCCGATCGGGCGGTGCCTCGCCCGATCGGGCGTGTGTATTTATTAGTTGACGATTAGCGTCGTTTTAATTTGTTTTAGTTTAGGATTTTTTACGGAGTATAAATACTCCTCCGTAATACGATTTTAGGACTTCTTCTTCTTCTTCTTCTCTTTTTACTCTTTCTTTACTCTCTTAATTATTCTCTTAGAATTCTCTCTCTAAACCTTTGTTCTTAATCTACTCTTAATTCCATATTACTTTTTGGTAACGATTTCTCTTCCCTTAATCTTAGTTGTTTATTTTATTCCTTTCATCATGATTTATTTTATTGCTTTGATTTGTTTAGTTTCTATTATGTGTGAGTAGTTTTATTTCTAGGGTTTATGGGGATCTAATAAATAATATGAAGGGGTAATTTATTGTTGTTGATTATCAATGTTAGATTAATTTCCTATTGATTGATTTAATGCTCTGTGACTAGATTAGGCCTATCTTTTATGCATGAGTTTGACAATATTGATTCAAGAATCGAGAGATGAGAATTAATGTTTAGGTCTAGCTTCAATAGGAAAGTTAATTTATAAATGGTTAAGTCAAGATTCGAGAGATGAGATTTAATACCGGTAAATTAATTGTGTGATTGTAATACGTAGCGAGAGCCCTTTACAATCTGGTTAGTTGATGCATTGATGATTGACCCTTCTTTGGCGGAAATTAGAGCAATGTTGGTCAATATGCAAAAGCACATGGAGAGCAGAGATGCGACAATTGATCAAATTCTAGCGCATAATAAAATTGTAGATAATCAAATTGGGCAACTCTCCGCTACTCTACAAGCCCGCCAACAGGGAGCCCTGCCGGCACAGCCGACTAGGCCTACGGATCATGCATTTGCAATTACTCTAAGGAGTGGTTCAAACTATGAAGGGTCCTCTATGCCCAGAGTTGATGAACCTATTTTATTAAATACTGCTAATCTTGATTCCGTTAAACCAAATAATGTAGTTGATAGCCCTGCAGGGCTAGAAGATAATACTAACATATCTAATTCTACATTGCAGGATACAACTCCAGAGAAGGTGGCTACTCCAGACAAAGATAAGAATGCTCCAAAGCCAATTATCAAACTTCCTTTCCCCAATCGTCAATTGAAGACAAACTTGGATAAGCAGTTTGGTAAGTTCCTGGAGGTGGTAAAAGATTTGAAGGTAACAGTCCCCTTTACTGAATTAATCACACAAATCCCTTCGTATGCAAAATTTATGAAAGAAATATTGACGAGAAAAAGGTCTATTAGTGAGGTAAAGATAGTAGCTTTCACTGCATAGTGTAGTGCCGTGCCTCAAAATAAGTCTCCACCTAAATTAAAAAATCCGGGTAGTTTTTCTATCCCTTGTCATATTGGCAATCTCTTGATTGATAATGCATTATGTGATTTGGGTGCTAATGTTAGCGTCATGCCATTATATGTGTGTTCTAAGTTGAATATGGGTAAGTTAAAAGCTACAAATATAACTCTACAAATGGCCGACCATTCTTTCAAATACCCCTAAGGTGTTTTAGAGGATGTCCCCGTTAGAGTAGGTAAATTTTATATACCTGTGGATTTTGTTGTTCTTGATATGGCTGAGGATATGCAAACCCCAATTATTTTGGGTAGACCATTCCTTAACACTGCAGGAGCAGTCATAGATGTAAGAAGTGGTAAGTTAACACTATCAGTAGGGGACGATAAAGTGGTTTTTAATCTGAATAATGCCCCTAAAAGCTCCATGACTGAGGAGAAATGTTTCAGTGTTAATGTGGTTGTAAATTATTCTAACAAGCCCCAAACTCTTGAAAAAGATCCCTTGGAGGTGGTATCTTGTGTTGCATCCTTTTCAGATGAGATAGACAAATGGCAGAAGGAAGTCGATGCAATAGAAAGAGCACTCTACAATGTTGGTCTTGGTATCGAGGATGAACAAGTGGAACCGATCGAGCAAGTTGTGCAAATCGAGCCCACGATAAGTGTTCTGCCAGATCGAGTTGCAAGTGTTGAACGCAATGCCAATTTGAAGCAACATTCGATTGAAGAAGGGTTTTTAGTGCGTAGCATTGAAGATCCCCCAGTCCAAGTCAAGGAGGATCCACCAGATAAGGCGACTTGGCGTCCCACAGGTTATGTCAGGAAGCCGCATCGCAGCCTAAACATCGCTAGACCGGGTGAGAAACCACCCGATCAAGCGTTAGGCCAAGGGTCCTAGACATTGTACTTGGTAAGAAGGTCGTGCGGGACCTAGATAAACCAGCGCTATGCGGGAGGCAACCCGTATTTCTAATGTTTTTTAGTCTAATTTTTCTTTTCTTTTTCTTACGAGAGGAGAGATGAGGGAATTTAATGAGTTTTATGAGTGTTTGTACAGGTTTGAAGGAAAAGAGTTAGCCAAATTTTTGAGAAAAGACGAAAATTAATATTTCGCCGATTTAGTCTCGGGCCCGACCGGGCGACGCTCGCTCGATCGGGCGCGAGAGTAAGGGTCTGAAAATAAGTAATTTCGCCCGACCGGGCGAGTGGCGCCCGACCGGGCGAGTGGCGCCCGACCGGGCGCGAATTTCGTCGTATACGGATTAATTTGTCCGCCCGATCGGGCAAGCCTCGCCCGACCAGGCGCGAGAAGGGACGGAATTTTGGCCTAAAATTTGCCCGATCTGGCGACTGGCGCCCGACCGGGCGCGAGAGCAAGGCGGAAAATGATAGTCAGATCGCCCGACCGGGCGAATGGCGCCCGACCGGGCGCGAGAGTTTTAATTCAACAAATTTTCAACCCATTTCTTGAACATGGCATCAAAGAGGGCTAGGTCCATTTTTGGTAGGAGCTCCAGTTCGAGGGAGGAGTACGACCCAGACTTGCAGCTCCCGTATTGGCCGACGATCCGGATCGTGAGCCGGGAACAAAAAGAACGATTGGAGCATTTGGTCGGTCGTGAAGTAATTCCTTCTCGGTGGTTACACCGCCCTACCTTAGAATCATTTGGTTTGTATGATTTTGTTAAACGATTTTTGAATGATATTGGCATGAGAAAATTTGTTGAAATGCATTATCCTACATACCGATAACTTACTTGTGAATTCCTGTCCACTTTTCATGTTGTTAGTAGTAGGAATGGGCCTAATTTATTTTTCAGGTTAAATAATAGAAATATTAGTTTAACTTTTGTTTAATTTTGTAAAATTTTTGAATTAAATTCTGAATTATCTCACCAGTGGCATGCAGATTATAAAATGGGTGACTTATATTATGCTTTGACTGGTTTACCTGCCCCCGACCCCCAACATGCTAGTACCAAACCTATTCACCACCCTGTCCCAAAAATCTGGCAAAGATTTGCGGGTCTGTGTTTTTTAGGTAGGGCCGAGCCTCATAACGCTCAAACCAACGAACTAGCTATCATAAGACACTATGTATACGGGTTCGGGAAATTGAACATAGGCAGGTTTATAGTTCACCACTTGAGTTGGCATGCCACAGCTAGCACCACTTCCAAGTCCCCTATCCGTTTAGGTGGCCTTATCACTCGAATAGCGGTGAAAAAGGCCGATTTTGTAGTAGACGGACCCCACCAGCTGACTAACTATGGACCAGATACCTACATGACTGCTAGGTATTTTGAGGATGTGGGGTGGGTTAGACCGGATAGCGAGCAGACACCCTTTTGGTGTATTCGGACTGGGAACGAGCAACCTTTGCCCATTTTTCCCCTTCCCAGTCCAGACTTGACCGCTTTTCCCCCGGGGCAACTTTCTTACACCTATGATGCTTTAGTTGCCCACGCTAGGGGGCAAGCACCACCACCACCAGTTCCACCACCCCAGCCTCAGCCCGAGGTGGCTTTCTCTCCACCTCGTATGTCCCACTCCGTCCCTCATGTTGACTCTGACCTAGTTTGGGATTTTCAGAGTATAGGTCAGGCCCTAGGACGTATCGAGCATTCACATACTGACCTTAGGAGGATGGTTGGCTCTATTGACCAGAGGTTAGGGTACCTAGAGAGGAACCAGGGTAGAGCTCTCTACCCTATGTACGATGATTATGCTTGTCGGGGCAACATTCCCGATGACGCTATTCACCCTGACTGGTTTCAGCCTCCACCCCAGGGATACGATAGGGATCCCACTGCCCGTGGTATTTACACTGACTATTCTTCCTTTTTCGGGTACGGGCAGGACATTCCTTTCGGGGGACCGGCAGGGGGGAGTTTTCACGCTGATTATTTTGGTGGTAGCTCTTCTGGTGCAGGTAGTGCAGGTGGCAGTGGAGGTGCGGGCTTCGGCTCGATGGATGAGGATGATGAGGACTAGCTATGCTGGGCTAGTTTCCGAGACAATGAGGACATTGTCTGATTCTGGCTTGGGGGGAGATTTTGGTTTGGTATTTTTCTTTCTCTTTTATTTTTATTTTTGGTGTGTTTTCTTAGGTTAGTTTTCTTGCTTTCCTAGTGTAGTTTTTATTGCTTTCTTATATATAAAAATACAAAAAAAAATTGAAAAATAAAAAAATTCAAAAATACGTTCCAATGAATTATAAATTATGCTTCCCTGTGCCCCTTACTTGAGAAAATTGTTTTGATTCTTGGTATTTGATGATAGGCGTTGTGGATTAGTT
The DNA here is from genome assembly GCF_948465745.1 of Chenopodium album. Lineage (NCBI taxonomy): Eukaryota > Viridiplantae > Streptophyta > Magnoliopsida > Caryophyllales > Amaranthaceae > Chenopodium > Chenopodium album. The sequence continues at coordinate 52,969,600 of NC_137839.1, forward strand.
GATCATGATTTGATGTTTGATTGTCTTGAAACCTTTACATGCATCAATTTTGTCCAACTACTTGTGAATATAGTGCTTGACTAGTTGATTTGGTAAGGAATGTGTGATAGTTCCATAGTTCCTGGTATGTCAATGAATTTGAGTATTGGTTTGCAACTATTAGTAATATTTATATGATTCATTATTATGCACATTGTGGAGGACGAAGGCATTTGTTCTTTTAGGTAGCCTCCAGATATTGTAGATACATTTGTTCCCTTCTTGCTACCCATGTTGTTGCCTTGACCTTTTTGTTGTTTATTAGCCACATTACAAGCCTATTTTGCCCCATTGGTTACTAGTCCCAAGCTTGGCTTGGGGGAGCTATTAGTGAGTGAGGCGAGGGAGTTTGTAGTGTGCTTATTATTTGCACAATTTGGGTGGGATTTGAGAAGTTGTTTTGTTGTTATTCATGTTTATTTTTGATGAGTATGGGAGTTATATTTTCTTGAAAAAATAAAGCATGATATTATGAGGAAAAAAAAGAAGAGAAGTTCAAGAAAAAAAATGTGGAAAAAAATAAGTGAACTTCAAAAGAAAAAAAAAATATTCAAATGTTCGAGTTGGAGGTTGATCAAAAGAAAAATAATAGAGTTTCAATGAAAAAATTCAAGTTTGGAAAATAAAGTTTGTTTATTCACTCTATTTCTTCATTATTATATTTTATGAGTGAAATTGTAACAGTTGGGATTATTTATTATGATTGGAGTATATTTGGTTAATGTTAGAGTTGGTTATGTAGGAGATGTTGATCATTATTTATTTTGATAATGGGTTTTATTAGGATATGGCTCCTTTAAGCATAGCTTTTCTCTCACTTATTCCCAAATTTATCCTACCCTTTACCCTAGCCTTACATTACAAGCTTTAAAGACCTTCTGACCTTTGTGCATAGAATTGTATGAATGTGAAAGTGTTGTTTATCAATGCAAGTTATGATTTGGCATATTTCGAGTCGACTAGTAGGATAGAGCGTTCATTGTTTTATACACACGAGAGTGTGAGTTGGGAGGGCATTGTTCACATAAAGGGGTGGTTGGAGAGCGATCGAGTACATCTTTTACTCGCCACAAAAATGAGAGTTGAGTGCGTGAGCACTAGTCTTGAATTCTATATGCTCTTGTGGTTTGCTCTGTTTGACAATTGTTAGGGAAGAAAGGTAATTGGATGGATTTGATTGGTTGACTCTGAAGCATGTTTATTTGATTTACCCTGGATCGTTCGTGCTTGATTTTTACTTATTGGGGTGAAGCATATTTATTGATTCATTGATGAGATCTTTGCTTAGGGACAAGCAAAGGTTTGGCTTGGGGGAGTTTGATGTGTCCATTTTATATAGTATTTTACCCCCGTCCCTTGGTCATAATTAGTAGTGTTTTTGGCTCTTTAGAGCCACTTTTATTACTAATTGGTGTTTTCTAGTGTTTTCGTATATTTGGTTGACTTTTGCAGGAATTTACACTTTTGGAGTATTTTCCCGAGATATTTTGGAGCAATCACGAGCATTGGAGAAGCACGACCAGAGTTTATAGCCCAGGGTCGGTTAGAGCCATCGAACCGGTGATTAAGGGCTCGGTATAGGTGATACCGGGGCATTTGGACCGAGAATTCAAGACCCAAAGAGGAAACCCAGATTGGCCCGAAGAATTGGAGCCCAATCGAAGTCCAAATAGTGGCCCAAATGAGCCGCCCGGCCAAAGAGGCTGGCACCCGGAGGCGCGCCCGACCGGGCGGGAGAAGCTTAGTCTGGCGCCCGGTGACGCGCCCGGCCGGGCGCGAGATCAGTATTATGAGCAAAAAGGCGCGCCCGATCGGGCGCGTGTATTTATTAGTTGACGATTAGCGTCGTTTTAATTTGTTTTAGTTTAAGATTTTTTACGGAGTATAAATACTCCTCCGTAATACGATTTTAGGACTTCTTCTTCTTCTTCTCTTTTTACTCTTTCTTTACTCTCTTAATTATTCTCTTAGAATTCTCTCTCTAAACCTTTGTTCTTAATCTACTCTTAATTCCAGATTACTTTTTGGTAACGATTTCTCTTCCCTTAATCTTAGTTGTTTATTTTATTCCTTTCATCATGATTTATTTTATTGCTTTGATTTGTTTAGTTTCTATTATGTGTGAGTAGTTTTATTTCTAGGGTTTATGGGGATCTAATAAATAATATGAAGGGGTAATTTATTGTTGTTGATTATCAATGCTAGATTAATTTCCTATTGATTGATTTAATGCTTTGTGACCTGATTAGGCCTATCTTTTATGCATGAGTTTGACAATATTGATTCAAGAATCGAGAGATGAGAATTAATGTTTAGGTCTAGCTTCAACAGGCAAGTTAATTTATAAATGGTTAAGTCAAGATTCGAGAGATGAGATTTAATACCGGTAAATTAATTGTGTGATTGTAATACGTAGCGAGAGCCCTTTACAATCTGGTTAATTGATGCATTGATGATTGACTATTATTGATTATTGGTATTGCATGATAATTTCTTATTGGATTGTTTTAATGTTTTACAATTGCGGCTTGTAAAAGTATAACAATATTAAATTGATGAATCGAGCAGATGTTAATTTGATATTAAAGGCTATTTTCAATAAGAACTTAGATCTAGTAAATTGCGAGAGCCTGTTAATCATGTTATTTATGCAATGTCAATGATTGATTACTATGTTTTACCCTGGATTATTATTTATTGGTGAACCTATGCCCTAGATCCTTACATATATTGTTATCTTCCTATTCTCAACCTTAGTAGTTTAGTTTCTTACTTAATTATAAATACTGGTTACTTAAATAATTTAGATTATAATAATTAATTAGAATTAAAAAGACCTGTTTCCCTGTGGAGTTCGACCCTACTTCCCTATCTACTTTAGTTAGAGGACTTAGGAATTATTTTTGATTAGGGGATACGACTTTACCCTGTCACATCTCCTTGGGTGACACATACGAAACAACCTAGGTCAATAGTCAGTCGGCTCCTGGTACTGCTGAGTCTAGAAATGGGGGTGCTGGCTTTGGGTGTATGGAGCATCCTTTTTCATCCTTAAATCCAACCGTCTCTATGTCTTTGCAGGAAAAAATGGCTCGAGTAAGGAAGGGGGCCCAAAGACAACTGCGGAGAAATGATACTTTGGAAGTGTCGTCTGATGAGGTCACACCGGTTGAGAGAGAAGATATACTAGTTGACCAGGAAGAGGATTTCCTTCCAGGAATGGCCAACATGGCAAGTGATTGGATTCTTGCTGCGTTTAAAGGGGGAGATAGCGAAGAAGTCGTCTCTGCTTCTGGCTTCTAGGAAAGCGAGTGTGAAAATAAAGGCAGTGAAGAGCCCGTCTTTATTTCTTGTTCTGATCATGAGGATGAGGTTTCTCAAGGGAGAGATGGGGGAAGGACCGCCTCTAGGTCTAGCGTAGAGGAGAGCAATGATGATCCTCTATCGCCACTTAAGGACAGCGAGGCGGAAGAGAGGAAAAAATGGAATAATGAAGGGGATCCTCTTCGGATCCATGTCTCGGCCAGAGATAGAGAGAATATGATCAAGGGTCTGAAGGACTTCAAACACAAACGACCACTTATGGAAGTCTATAACATCCAAATGCCGCTTAAGTTAGGGACGATTGCTTGCAAGGGTGATCAACCAAATGCTAATGAGTACTTCGGCTGCTATGAGGCAACGTTTTTGGCTGGCCTCGAGGATATGACCTAGGCATGTGGCCTTTATCCCCAATATCTTAGGTCAACATTATAGACTAAGTCGCCGCTTGTGAGATGCAAGGCCTAAACCCTAGCTGCGAGGCCTTTGCCCACATGCAATATATTAGCTATAAGCCAAGCGGCTAGAGGGCATGGTATAACTTGACCACGTACTCTAAGTATCAAAAGACCCTAGATAAACCGTCTAAGCGGTCTAACTAGAAAAACGGTTCTATTTGGTTTCATCCCCCAAACGGTGAGATAACTATGAGTATCGTCGATGCAATAAGAAGCTTGACCTTCTGTGCCAAAAATGCAAATTTCTTGTAATCCCGGATGAAGATTACGAGAGAATAATAGAGTCGGGGTTCTTTACAACCGATTCTCTCTCAACCGACAAACTAATAAGCGTACCTAAAAATTGGATACCCAAGCATGAGTAGTTGAGGGATGAGGCTTTCTTGTCCGCCTACGGTCTGAGCATAATATTTGATAGATGTAGGTTTAACATGCATCCGACAATTATTATACCGTTTATACTCTTTTGTTACTTCAATTATATTTTATTCGCTAAACTAACGAGCATTCCTTTTGCTGAAATTGCTAGAGGCATGCATGCTTCCAGACGATAAGACACCCAGGCAATCTAGAGCTCAAATTTGCAAAGATAATACTGAAGCAAAAAGATTTCAGCTGGAGGCCAAGGTATACATTGCCTGCCTTTACTCTTTTAATTTTCATAGAGACAGTTGTTACCGGCTGTATACTCAATATCCAACTTGGTTTTTAGGGTGGAAACAAGGGAGATCCTAGGTCCTTCACCAAGCTTCTCAAGAGGAAGCAAGATGATGATATTTCCAACTCCGACAAGTCTTAGAGAGTGTCGTCTGTTAAGAGGGCTCCTGAACTTCCTTTGGGGAAGGGCAACTTGAGCATTGGGGGGAAAAGCATCATTCTGAAGGGCATTGGTCTCGCGATAGACCTTGGGAAAAAGAAGGGTGCCAACATGGTACCAAAGGGCGTCAAGCTACCCAAAGCTGCAAGTAGTGTTGCAAGAACTGCAGGCGACAATAGCCAGCAGATCCTTGAAAGTATAGCTAACCCTTTCGAATCCCCATTTGAGCTCGGCAAGCCCATGCAGGTAAAGTCTCACTCCCAACAGATGTCTCAAGGGTCATCAGGCAGTCGTAAACAGATTGGTGCCGTGTATATAGCTCACTAACCCAATCTTCCTTATGGTGCAGATCAATCCTCGCGATGGCCAGATGTACATCAGTACTCCAAGACCATGCTTGGGGCCATCCCCAAGAAGGAAAAGGGTGTCATCCCAGGCATTCAGACGTTCAATTTTGAGCGCATTATTTCTCTACTGTCTAAGGTATGTTAACTTCACTTGATTTTTCAAGTTTTTTTCCGGTTGAATTTCTAATGCACCGTTTGTGTAATACGGGCGATGCTGAGAGTTGATGGGATGAAAAAGTAGTATGCTCACATGTAGGAAGAGGTAAGACAGGATACTAAAGCGGTAAAAGATTCTACAGACATTGCCTAATATTAAAACACAATAAATGAACTTGAGACCAAAGATGAGCTGATTACTTAGGAGGAGAGCATAAGGAGCCTGATGGCTGCCCTTAATGAGGCAAATAAGAAGCCCTCTAACTTTGAAGCATCCCTTAAGAATGCTCTAGCTGACCTCAAGGCTCTAGAAGGTATTGATAAGGAGAATACTGGTCTTCGGGTAGACGTCAATCGTTTAAAGGATGAGATGGCCCAGTCCTAGGAGAACTTTAGAGCCACCCTAAACGCTAATCTTAGCCGCCTCATCGAAGAGAATGAGAAAGACTGCTAAGAGAGAATGAAGATCGCTTGGGAGCTGCTGCATCTGGGGGCTCAATATGGCACATTGGGCTATGAGGTACCAATATGCCAACCTTGTTCTCCACGCAAGGGAGAGCCGGAGCCTAAGCCATTTTAGGAGTGGGCAGAGAAAGATTTAGCCGACGAAAATGAGCAGAACCAGCTCCAAGAGGGAGAGGAAAATCATGTGCCACACGCTGAAGAGGCCGCAGTGGAAAATGCTTTTTCTCCGCCTGAGAAGAATGCGTCGCCTCCCCCGCCTCTGCAAGATAGCTTAGAGTAGGCGTCGCTCGAAGTGCGCCTACGTTAAAGCATGTGGTTAATACGCTTGGCACTCTTAGGAAGTGGGAATTGACATATACGATTAGGGACAACGATTAGGGACAAATAAAGTAAGGAGCCGCCAACAAGTTTTTAAGGAACTTGTAAACCGTTCACGGATCATTATAAGGCAACCACGAAAAGGGACAACGATAGGCAACAACGATTGACCCGTGAAGGTTACACCCCATTCATAATCCATGAGATTACTAACTCCATATGGTTCGGAACCACGAAAGGAGGATGGGGGATGATGGTACGAAGTGAGTCATGGAGTCACATTCGCCTGTATTGGCCTCTACTCGAATCTTATAGTGAAAAGTGATTCCTGTGATCTCAAAGGCATACAAACAAAGATTCAATTTGCTCCAAACTATTATTTAGCTAAATTGGTTGAATATTAATGCAACACATAATTCTAAAATATTTGTGATCACTTGAATTAATTAACAAGATTAAAAAGGAACATAAATCGGTTGTCCAAATTATCTTATTAGGCGTGATTTTCAGTTACATATTCCCTTTAACATGCAATATGGTGATCAATAAATATAATAGAATAACATCAATATTGGAAGCAATTTAACAATAATTCCAACAATATAAAATCGTTAGAAAAATAATAGAAATAAAAGGAACATAATTCTTACTTTGATTCTGTTTGTTTGCAACTACAAAATAATAAACGAGTTAGTAACTTCAAGGAAATAATAATAAAACAACAATTAAATTAAATTAAATAAAGTAGAGTAGATTTGGGGCCAAACCCTCAAACAGTTCTACCTTTCACGCCTTGGCTTAAGGACAGAACCACGAGTAAAGTATGGACTCCTTTGAGCACTTGAAGAAGGAATTTTGAAATGAGAACGGTAGGCTAGTGTTTAGGCTAAAGCATAGAAGAGAGAAAAGTAAAACTAGAGAATTAATTCCTGCTCCGTACATCAGAAATGAGGGGGTATTTATAGGGAAAATGTGCTGAGGGAGCACACGGAACCCTAAAATGATAAAACCCTAAAAAAGTATCCCGCGACACGGCAATTTGTACCATGACACGGGAAGTCCCACCGTCAGACGGGAAACATTCCCGTGACACGGTGGGTTTTTAATGTGACGCGGGAAATTTTTAGTAAACGGGGAAGAAAACGCGTTAAGGGTTTACGCGGAAAAGACACGGAATTTCCCGTGTCACGGAAGATTTCCCGTGTCACGGAAGATTTCCCGTGTCACGGGAAATCCCACCGTCAGACGGGACTGATTCCCGTGACACGGTGGGTACCTCCCGTGGCGCGGGAATTCCCAGCCCACTTTTCCGTCTAAATACATTTTTAACCCTAATTTCACTCGGTATTTTAAGTGCCGATTGATAATTTCGGGCCTTTTCTGACTTATTATTATTTGGGCTAAAATAAGAAAATAATTAAATAAAAATAAATAAAATGTTTGGGCCAAAAATAAATAATAAAACAATAAAATAAAAAAGGTTTGGGCTAAAATTAAATAATATGTTTGGGCTAAAATTAAAACTATGCTTTTACCAAACATCAAGACTAATCCATGGACTGTTCAAAAATACGAATTTAATCAAATACGATTTTTTAAGCACTCTCGGGATTAAATACTAAACCCGACCAATAGTGGCGGTGAAAGGTTGTTCATCATCGGGTTTGGTTTAGGGGAGACATTTTTAGGTGTCTACACTTAGCTTTTAGTTTTCTTTGGCCTTTGGATATTCGTATTTCCGACCTATGTGCCGTGTAATTTCGATGGTATTTCAACAATCTTTTTTATTTTATGAAATTGTCGACTGAGTCGGTTTTGTTAAATTTGCTTCAATTTTTTGCAATTTTTTATTTTCCTTTATTACTGTACATATATGTTTGAAATTTTTCCCAACTTGTTAATTGTAAACGGTAACTCACAAACTAGCTTACCTTTTGACCGTAGGCGGTTGTGTGTTTGGTTTCAAGCCTTGATTGATTGAATTTGGAATTTTTGATACTTTAGAGAGTATGACATGTTCCTAAGTGAATTAATCACAATAGTGATTGTCCCCAAACCAAGTACACATCCGTCAAATATACAAGCGAGTAGACAATTGGCCCCCAGAAAATTCAAGTAGTTTCATGAACCATCTTTTCCACTGTCTAGGGTAGTTACACTATAATTATAAACTCCAACGTCCTTTTATCCCATTGGGAGGACTTTCCAGAGTTACTGATAATCTAAATTGGAAATATATTTGGTCACTTGTTGATGTCTTTAGAAACACGGTTCTTATAACCCCGGTTGTATTCCTTTTAGATTACTTAGGTCAAATTGCTATGAGTTGGTCTATTAGGTTCATCAATTTCGGCTGTTTGTATATGTTCATTGATAAATGTACCACCAAAATGGGAGATATCCTCAACTACGAATTTACTCGGATAGGCGTCGCCGGATGTCATACCATATTGGAGCAGACGGATAAGTATTTATTCGGCTAGCGGCCTTGTTGTGTCGTCTAAAACGAGCGTTTAGCCGCTATGTTTTTGAAATTATTTTATTGATATGAGATTTGATCTCCTGCACCATGCACAAGCGATGTACTCGTATGTAATGAAAACGTTAAATGATTAGAATTGAAAATTAAAAGCAATTTTTCATTAGTAAGTTTTCCATTTACAAAAATTTGTAACAAGTCTCAAAAGTACGAGTAGTACTTTTAAAAGTTGTCTACGTTCCAAGTTCTGGCTAGATGCCTGCCGTCTGGGGTTTCCAAGAGGTAAACCTAGATGGAAGGCACCGCCTCTTACTTCTTTACGGACCCGGTAGGGGCCTTCCCAATTGGGCGTCAGCTTGCCTTGCTTATTGGCCCTACTAGTTGCCTACATTTTCCGTAACACAAAGTCCCCAACTTTCAAGGGTCGTTTGTGTATTCTCTTGTTATAGGATCTTTGATAGGAATGGTAGTCTTTGAACAAGTGTATTATTTCGATAGAGGATTAGGAATTATTAGAAAGCTAATTATTCAGTGAGGTCAAGTGATCAGAATGCCTAGTTGGAGACCGCTTCCAATTAGTAATAATAATGTATAATTAATATTACAACTTAATCTTGGCTGAACCCTACGGGTCACACCCAATCAAGTAATTGAGCCATGACAACGAATAAATCGGAAAGGAATTAATGAGTCGTTAAAGTATTATCAGCATAGACGTCAGATATCGAGATAGGAGCGTATCAAGTCAAGTCGAATTTATGAAACGACGCGACGGTAAAATCAAGCAATTAAAAAATTCATAAATACCCCTAGCATCGGAATGCCCCGAGAAAACTGAGTGTTAGGGGCATGACAACCAAGCATGGCAGCTGCACCAAGCCAAGCAATGCTAGCATCGCTAGCTAGTGCAAGTTGGCATGCTAGCCATGTGCACGCATTACGCATGCTAGCATGTTTAGGGAATTTTTCAAGCATGCCACACATAAGCCCCACTGTGATCATACACTTAAGCATGGTGGCGTCCAAAGTGAAGAAAGCTTGAGCAAAAGAGTCGCCAACAAGTTTTAGGAACTTGTAAACCATTCACAGGGTGAAAGTTACACCCCTTCACAATCCATGAGACTGTAATACTCCATATTTTTATTAAGTATTTTAGTATTTATATTATATATTTTAAGTTCTCAAATATTTTAATTAATTATTATAAAGGGTTAAAGTATTTTAACTATAAGGTTCTATAAAAATAAAATATATTTTGGACCAAACATTTGCTAATTATTGGGCCTTATCTAAAATATTGTATGTAAACTAGTCCTACATACTCTTATTGGAATAACTCACTTCATTTAAATAAACCCAACCGTTTATTTGAACCACCCTTGTGGTCAAATATTTTATAATTCAAGCCCATTTATTTATTTAGCCCAAATTTAAACCCTATTATCTACTCTATAAATACCTCTCAATTCCCTAAAATTTTCCCACACAAAGAGGCTTAAGAATTATATTGGGTAAGTATTATTTTCTTTTCTTTTTCCTTTATTTCTTTTTCTATCTCGTTTCAATTCTTTTCTTTCTTTCCCTATTTCTCTTTTTTTCTTTCATGCCTGGCTTCTCACGCATGGATCACCATGCTCAAGCTTAAACTTCCACCTCACACCTCAACCTGCTATGTCACCCAAGGCCGCCGGCCACCTCCGCCGGCCCAGGCACCGCGGCCGAACCACAACCAGCTCGCCCATCGAAAGCGGTGTTGCTTTTCTCTCTCTCTCCTCTTTTATCTTGTTTTTAATTATTATTCCTATACTATATATTTTGTAATTTGATTTTAATTGTTTAAACATGATTAATATATTTTATAATTGTGTTATAATGATTAAAGATTGTAAATTTTAGATTATAAAGTGTTTAATTTTCAGATTTTATAAAGTATTAAAAGTAAGGGTTTTAATTATTAAAGTGTCGATTTTTAGGGTTCTAACTTATTAAAATTAATTGGCGGATTTTATATACCCATTGAATATGAGAAGTGTTAGTAAAGATTAAAGATTGTATCTTTATGGAGTTTAATGAGTTTTCATTAAGAATAAATTGCTGGAATTTTATTATAAAGCGCTACTTTTTTATTTTAATAAAACGGGGTTGATTACCTATAAATAAAGAAGGTTTTATTTGGTTTTAATATAATTTTCATATTTATTTGATGGGTTTTGTCCTTAAAAAGCGTGCTGGAATTTTTTTATAAGCACTATAATTATGTTTTTACTTTGTGGTTTTAATTACCCACTTAAAGAAAGAGTTTTAAAGGTTTTAAACCAAAATTTCAGCTTGTTAGAGAGGTTTAAAGATTATTAAAAGTTGCTGAAATTTTTTGTAATCAAGGGATTAATTGAGTTTATATACTTGGTATTGTAGGAGACTTTAAGTTGAGTAATTTCCAGCATTGTGGCTAGTTGGAAAGACGATTTGAGGTAAGTATGCGCGTAGGATATTTTAATTGTACGTAGTACCATGTTAGAAAGTTAAATTGGTATCAAGTATTAGATTAGTATCATGTTAAGTTGTGTTGTGATACTTGAATTGATTGATTGGTTATTCATGTCTTATATGTAAGCATGTGAATATATTGGAATAATTATTATGAGCTTGATACAAGTTGAAAGTAATTGAATCATGTTATATTATTTATTATTCGTTATCAAGAAGGCATGTAATTTATCAGCAAGGCTTATGTTTATTGAAAAGAGCTAAAGTTATATTTATTGAGCATGATTCATGATTTTATTCTCACCCATTTATTATTGGTGTTGAGTCAAGGAAGTTAGTTTATTGATTTACTCACCCACAAAAGGTAAGGTCGAGTCAAAAGTTAGTTTATTACTTACTCACATAGTTGAGATTGAGTCAAGGAAGTAATTAGTGCAATTTATGCACCAAGGTAGTAATTGTGGAATTTTATGCACAAAACTAGGCAAGGAACCTTAATTAAAATAAATATTATATGCTCACTAATTAATTCAAGAATTAATTGGAAGTATGTGTTGATGATTATTGTAGACACCCAAATGTGTCTCCCCAAAACCAAACCTAGTGATGAATATCTTTCATGTCATTTATTTGATTGTCGAGCGAAGTGAAAGTGTGAAAAGTCTAGAGATGAAGAAGTTTTTATTAAAATATCTCTCTTTCTGTTTTTGAAATAATTTCTTCTTACACTCTGTTTATGAGAATAGCCAGTCCAATTTAGTTTGGTCCATGATAAGGGTCCAATAATAGTGTAATTGGATTGGGATCGAAAAGAGATTTCCAATGATATATTATAAGCCCAATTCCAATGAATAATGAGGAAGTTATGGATTAAATTAAATTTAGCCCAAAACAATTTTATGTGTGGCCCAATGATCTAGAGGAGGGCCTATTAATTATTGAAGTTATTAGGATAGATTTTAATCTTCTAGAATAATCTAGAAGGTTCTTTTAAATTCTAATGGGATTAGGATTGATAATTATATTTTAAAGAGTGTTAATTATTTTGAATAAAATATGTAATTTATCACAAACATGATTTTAATCTGATCAATGCGAAATTAGCTGCTTAATCGTATTAAGAAGAGGATTTCGCGTGGAAAGCGCGTTTTAATTCTGACTTAGGGCATGTTCACATTTACTGAACTGAGCTGAACAGAACTAAACTGATTGGAGCTGAACTGAACTAAACTAAAATTATTGTAGCTGAACTGAACTGAACTAAGCTAAAATGAATATTATATGAGAGAGGAAAATTAGGAGCTAAGCTGAACTGAACTGAACTGATTGGAGCTGAACTGAACTGAACTGATTAGAGTTTAACTGAACTGAACTGAAATTAAGTAAATGTGAACAGGCCCGTAGCGCAAGACGACAAGGCTGTAGCCTGGCGCTAACAGTTGTCGCCTGGCGTTGACAAATGTTGCTTGGCGCTAAGCCTGTCATCTGGAGCTAACTTTTGTTGTTGGCGACATGAGGTATTTTATTACGAATATGACTTTATTTGGGTTCCGGGCTATTTTTATATAAATAGGGGTCTTATCTTCCCGTTTTTATTTATTCACAATCATTCATTCATAACCATCAATCTCTATTCTTTCTCTCTCTAAAAGCTAGAAGCTTATTCTCTCTCTATTCTTTTTCTAAACCTTCCCTCTTACAAAATTCCACAAACATTAGTTCTAGACACACCTAGACAAGTTCAAAGTTGCCTTTGCCCTATACGTGAAAGGTTGATAATTTCTGAGGGTTTAGTCCCAAATCTCTATTTCAATTTTTTGAATTAATTGTTTGATTTAATATTTTCCTTGAAGTTACTAACGCGTGTATTTTGTTATTAGAAAGAGATACGAGGCATCGAAATAAGTAATTTTATTGTTATTATGTTTTCTATAGAAAGCATGTTTTGATTGTTTTGATTCCTAGTATCATGTTAAGATGTCCTTATGATTCTTAACATCTTGTTTAGGGTTAATAACTAAAATTCCTAATATCATGAATGTTTATATGATGCTTCCTATTCTTTCCTTCTATCATGTTAGTATCATGTTAGGGTTAAAGCTTTGAGCTTTGATGTTTAGTGACATGATAGGGTTTATTATTAATCTTTTTAGTATCATGCCAAGGAATTTGCTAATATTATTATGCTTTATTGATTATTAATATGATGATGATTTATTATGTTGCTTGATATATTATTGTTGTTGCTTGATCACGCCGTTTATGCATGTTTAAAGGGAATTTTTACTTGTAATCATGCTTAATAAGATAATTAATAATCTTGTTAGGCTAATATGATTATAATTCAAGTGATCTCCAATAATAGATTTGTTTGTGCATTAATATTCAACCAGCATAGATTAAACAGGTTTAAGGTTAACCTATTGATTGTATGTTAGTTAGAAAGCGCACATGAATATGAGATGAATAAAGTAGAGGCCTATTATTAGGGCAGGTTTAATCTCTTTTAGGTTGGATTTGTACCTTCATCCCCAAATATCCAGTCATGGTTCTAGACCACTATGGAGTTAGCGGTCTCATGGATCGTGGATGGGTGTAACCTTCACCTTGTGAACGGTTTACAAATTCCTAAAACTTGTTGGAGACTCTTTTGCTCTAGCTTCCTTCGCTTTGGACGCCACCATGCTTAAGTGTATGATCATTAGGGGGCTCATGTGTGGGATGCTTGAAATATTCCCTACATTTTTTTGGCGAATCCACTAGGAGGATTTCTATTTTAATTCCTAAAATTTATTTTTTGCGTGGATGAGACTCGAAACTTTCTAAGTATTCATGTGCATAATTTTGATTGACATTATTGGTATAAGCATAAAAAGGTCCGCATTGGATAAACCATCCGTAATGCATAAAAAACATAGGCTTTTTACACGTAGAAAATTAGGGAAATATTTTTCACAACTAGAATCAAAATAACGTTGCGAAAAATAAGAAATTTCAAGAACAGAAAGCTGCTGAAGCATGTAGGAACTAGCGGTGAGAAAAATGCGCCATCGCCATGTGATGGCTCTGTCGCCTAGCGACAGAGCCATAGTCTGACGACGGGCATTATAGTCTCGCGCCGAGTTCTTCCAATACCGAGCCAGAAATCCACCTTCTTGTTTCGACCAATTCTAGTAATGTTTGCTCGGTTTTACTTCCTGATTGAGTTTTTCCCTTTTTTCTGAACCCATATGTGTTCTGCATATGGCCATAACCCTCTAGGAATTCACGCTCCATCTACCCAATCGAACGATCATGGCAACAAAGGGTACATCCGAGTTTGTAAATTCACCAAACCGTGGAAGCAAGTTGAACTTGTAGAGTCCCATCCACACGCGCCAACCCTTCCAAAGGTAAGGCTTTTATGCGGTGCATCTGGACTCATAACCATGGACCCTCTTTGACTAACCCATATCCTTGAAGTTTAGAAAACTAGAGCCATGGTTAGGTTGCAAACTCATTGCATCATTATGTGCTTACTTGACTACTTGTGCATACTTACATGTGATTAAACTAATTGTTTGGTTTGACTTGTAATCATGAATATGCTTAAATAAACTAACCAAGGACTAAAGGACTTTGCTTAATTAATTTATTAATTAATTTGAGCTAATAAATATTACTAAAATCGAGTCATAGTTCCTTTGAGTCAACCTGGATTTTTAAACCCGTATACTGCACAAATGTCAACTTGTTTTGGTCATAACCTGAGTCCTAGAAAGACTTACGATTCGTTCAACATATGGATCTGTAGCCCCGAGTTTATCCTTTCATTTGGCATTGGTTTCGTCAAATTTGGAGTCACAGATAAAATGTTATGACTACAATACTACAGCCTGTCCAGTTTAGTGCACATACGTGAAGTCTTAACTTAGTCCTTGTTTGAGTCTAGTCACATTGTCTAGTCCCATGGTCATAACACTAGTCTTGAACATATCACTTACACACACAAGTATTCACACACTTTGTACACCATGACCATGTCTTGGGTTCATGCCTGAGTCGTTTTGTCCGTCATTTGAATTGGGGGTCCACTTTATTCCTAATTTTTCCATATCTCTCCATCTACTTCACCTTTCCATACATATTTCACACTTTCCTTCTTAAACACTTTCTAAATTCACATTACTTCATCTTACATGCTTCCTTTATACATTATTCACCTCACTACACTCTTTTCCTATCCATGCATGTTGAATCAAGTTTGAGTCATGTGATTGACAAACAAAAAAGGGTAATGATGAAATAAATGCACAAGGCAAGATTCTCACCAAGATTTCATGCTTTCTTCTTCTTTTTTAAAACCCTTTATCAATAAGTCTAGCAAAGGCACCCTTTGTCTTCCTCAGATTTATTTCATAGGTTTTTCTTTACCCTTTCCTTTTTAATAAAATGAGCATTTATTTTCTTGCATATAATCATTGCATTCCATCAAAAAAAAAAAAAATCCATGTCGAATTAAGCAGAAGGTATACTAATGATTTGAGGCACCCCTTGTGGCCACATCATATCACTTTTCACCCTTCAAATATAAATAATTTCTTGACAAACCACTTTGAGCCTCATCTAACGATAGACTTTTATTTTTTTCAACCCACATCTACCTAATCTTGGGAAGGGATGGTGTGAAACTTATGCAAATACAAAAGCTGGAGTGATTTTACCTAGATCTGAAAATTTCAAAAAAAAGAAAAAATAATAAAAGTGTGCAAAAGGGCAAGAGTTTCAATGTCATTGGTATGAACATATCTTTGATAAGAACATGTCTCAGATTGCATCTCTTATCCAGTGCTTGGTACCGTGCCTAAGAAACATGAATGTCAAGTGAGTGATAGACCGCATGATCGGGATTGCCCACACTTATCAAAAAATGCAAAAAAGAAAAAAAAAAGAGAAAAAAATAATAAACAAAAAAAAAGAGTTCAAAGTGAGGAAATCTCAAGCATACAAAACACAAAGATTTAAAAAGCAAGGTTACACACCTTGGGGGCTTATCTAGAGTCTTGAGACTTTATCCCCTTCTTCTTCAAACCTTTAGCCTAACCACGTTACAACCCTTAAAAGACCTGGCCTCTTTGAGGCATACACACACTTGTGCGAGGTTCGGCTAGAGCTACGTCCGGCCAGATTCTTTACTGATACGTAAGCAACCTCACATTGAGGTGCGTCCGTAATAAAAATACATTCACATTCATGCATGATCATATCAAGGGATCTCCAATGCTCATTCCTATTGATTTAGAGTTAGACTTAAGGGCTTGATCCCTACAATATTAGCTTACCTAGCCTAAGAGTCACCATCATTTGACTCTTCTCAAAATATTTTTCCATACACTTAGCCTTTGCAGCTTAGACTTAGTGTCACTTTCACACACATCACAGATACATAGACAAATAATCCTTCCCTTAGGAACCTTTTATCATGAAATTTTAACACAACGTTTGAAACATTCCTTGTCATATCAAAATCACTCATCGCTGTAATCATCATAGCATCACAAAGTATGAAGTACTTAGCCTCCGTGCCTAAGTTACCCAAATACTTACATCATCGAGTCAACATTTGAGATAGCCTAGGATGAGTTAATCCTTGCACTATGAGATACAACGTCAACGCATATATTTGACTGAGCTCATTCAACATGCACCACTCAAACACTAACTTTGATTCTTTTTTGCGTCTTTCTTTTTCGGGAGAAAGTCGGTACCCTCCCAAAAAATGGCAAAATTTTTTTACTTTTCTGCATTTTGAGTCAAGCACATAACAATACAATGCACACACGAGTCATATACGTTGTGTCATGTCACCTCGAATTGAGTCTAACACAGGTGTGTCAAAACACATTAAATCACACAAGAGTCACACATGTGTCAAAACACATTGTGTCAACCTCAAATCAGTCAATCACCTTAGGTCAACCCTAAGAAAAACACCAGTAAAGTCTTTTGGCAATCTTTTGATTTTTACAGGATACAATCAGCAAATCTCCCATTCGCATCCAAACGAATGATCTCAATTAACATTCAAGTATCAAAGCTCTTTTGTTCAGAGATGCGTGGACATATTATCAAAGCTCTTTTGTTAAGAGACGCGTGTACATATCAAAGCTCTTTGTTTAGAGACGCGTTGACATATTATCAAAGATCTTTTGTTCAGAGATGCGTAGACATATTATCAAAGCTCTTTTGTTCAGATACGCGTGGACATATTATCAAAGATCTTTTCCTCAGAGACGCGTGGGCATCCTATCAAAGCTCTTTTGTTCAGAGACGTGTGGACATTCCTTTTAAGCTCCTTTGCTCAGAGAAGTGTGGGCATCTTATTAAAGCTCTTTTGTTTAGAGACGCGTGGACAAATTATCAAAGAACTTTTTCTTAGAGTCGCGTGGGCATAACATTCAAAGCTCTTTGTTTAGAGACGCGTGGGAATATCATTCAAAGCTTTTTGTTCAAAGACGCGTGGACATATCATAAAGCTCTTTTGCTCCAAGACGCGTGAGCACCCTATTCAAAGCTCTTTGTTCAGAGACACGTGGACATATCATAAATCTCTTTTGCCCAGAGACGCATGGGCATCCTATTCAAATCTCTTTGTTAAGAGACGCGTGGACATTTCTTTCAAAGCTCTTTTGCTCAGAGACGCATGGGCATCCTATCGAAGCTCCATTGTTCAGAGATGAGGAAACATTCCTATAAAATGAAGAAGCTCTTTTGTTCAGAGACGAGTGAACATCAATAGCAGTGAAGCTTAAAATGGCTACAAGTAGAGTTATCTTTGACAATGTTCCCTAGAATGTGGAAGGTTGTCAGAAAACGGGAGATGACTACAAGCAGAGTTGTCTTCGATCTTATTCCCCAAGATGTGGAAGATGGTCACAAAATAGCAGATGATCGCTACAAGCGGAGCAGTCTTCAGGCGATGTCCTCTAGCTTGAGGAAGAGCGTCAAACAAAATCGGTTACACTAGAGACGTGTACTCAACGGTTCAAGATACGTGTTTCTTAACTCGTTTATCTGTTTAACTAACGCTATTTTTCAAGTATTGGCATTACAAGAATGATTTAGGATCGTAGAACGTTCTGAATCATTCTCCGTCCCTATCGCTACTTTGACTTTTGTTTTCGAAACTTGCGTTTCTCCAAACTCAGTCAAAGTAGGGGCTTCTTTAGAAACTCAAATGTGTCTCCCCAAAACCAAACCCAATGATGAATATCTTTCATGTCATTTGATTGTCAAGCTAAGTGAAAGAGTGAAAAGTCTACTGATGTGGATGTTTTTATTAAAATATCTCTCTATTTGTTTTTGAAAATATTTCTTCTTACACTCTATTTATGAAAATAGCCAGTCAAATTTAGTTTAGTCCATGATAAGGGCCCAATAATAGTGTAATTGATTGAGGTCGAAAAGAGATTTCCAACGATATGTTATAAGCCCAATTCCGATGAATAATGAGGAAGTTATGGATTAAATTAAATTTTGCCCGAAATAGTGTAGGCGTCGCTCGAAGTGCGCCTACGTTAAAAGCATGTGGTGAATATGCTTGACACTCATAGGAAGTGGGAATTGACATTACGATTAGGGACAACGATTAGGGACGAAGCAAAGTAGGGAGCCGCCAACAAGTTTTTAAGGAACTTGTAAACCGTTCACGGATCATTTAAGGCAACCACGATAAGGGACAACGATAGGCAACAACGATTGACCCGTGAAGGTTACACCCCATTCATAATCAATGAGATTACTAACTCCATATGGTTCGGAACCACGAAAGGAGGATCGGGGATGATGGTACGAAGTGAGTCATGGAGTCACATTCGCCCGTATTGGCCTCTACTCGATTCTTATATTGAAAAGCATTCCTGTGATCTCAAAGGCATACAAACAAAATATTCAATTCGCTCCAAACTATTATTAAGCTAAATTGGTTTAATATTAATGCAATACATAATTCTAAAATATTCGTGATCACTTCAATTAACAACAAGATTAAAAGGAACCTAAACCAGTTGTCCAAATTATCTTATTAGGCGTGATTTTCAATTACATATTCCCTTTAATTGCAATATGGTGATCATAATAACAATAGAATAAACATTAAAATTGGAAGCAATTCAACAATAATAGCGTTAGTCAAATCAAATATAAAATAACCCTAATCATGATACTAGCAATATTAAAATAAAATAAGAATAATTAAATTAATTAATTACTCACATTCTACGCGTTCCTTTAAATTGCTACATCATGAATAAACTGTTAGTAACTTCAATGAAAATATAAAGTAAATGAAAATTAAATTAAACAAAAAGTAGAGTTGATTTGGTCCAAACCCTCAATTATTTGTACCTTTCACGCCTTGGTTTAAGGACGGAACCTCGGGTTAAGTATAGACTCCTTGGAGTGCTTAGGGGAATTGTTATGGAAGAATAAGGAGGCTAGAAATTAGGTTAAAGAGGGAGAAGAGAATGATCTTTGGTGTAAGGTGAGATAGAATGATTATTGGTGCCCCCGTACATCAGAAATGAGGGGGTATTTATAGAGAAAATGTGCCGAGGGAGCACACGGAACCCTAAAATGATAAAAACCCTAAAAAGTATCCCGCGACACGGCAAAGTGTACCGTGACACGAGAAATCCCACCGTCAGACGGGAAACTTTCCCGTGACACGGTACAAATTTGCATGACACGGGAAATATTTAGGTTACGGGAAGTGAAAACACGTTTAGGGATTACGCGAAGAAAACACGGAGCAATCCCGTGGCACGGGATGTGCACCGTGACACGGGAAGAAATGCCGTGACACGGCATTGTCCACCGTGGCACAGTGCAGTATGTCGTGTCACGGTGTAAAAGTATGCGGAAATTACACGGAGTATTCCCATGTCACGGAATGGGCACCGTGTCACGGGAATAAGCCCCGTGACACGTCAGCTTTTGCCGCGTCGTGGCATTTTTGCTGCTGCGCGGTAATTTCAGTTTTTTACCCATTTTTAAAATAATCATAACTTTTGATCCGTAACTCGGAATAAGGCATATAATATATCATTGGAAATCTTATCAAGTCTACTTTCCAACCCAATTAGATTCAAGTCAAAATGATATGTATATTTTAATATATGGCTGTTTTAGTGGAAGGGTGTCGGTTTTAGGCCTAGTTTAGTGTTTTGCTCATATCTTTTTCGTTATAGCTCGGAATTGGGCTTATGATATATGGTTGGAAAGCTTATTTAAATTCCTATCCAACAAAATAATAATTTCATCAAAATTGTATAGCCATAAAATCAGTTTCTCTCAATTTTGCGATGCGGACACGAAAAGTGGAAAATAGGTTATGGTTTAGGGAAATGAGCTAGAAATTGGATTGGTTCATGAAATATATTGGATAGAACATGAATTTAAGCACTCCAAATATTAAATACTCAACTCGACCAATAATGGCGGTGAAAGGTGTTCATCAACGGGTTTGGTTTTGGGGAGACATTTTTAGGTGTCTACAAATAGTTTTACGTGTGCCCCAATGATCTAGAGGAGGGGCTAATAATTATTATTCCTAACTTTATTAGGATTGATTTGAATCTTCTAAAATAATCTAGAAGGTGCTTTTAAATTCTAATGGGATAGGGATTGATAATTATAATTTAAAGAGTTTTAATAATTTTGAATAAAATATGTGATTCATCACAAACATGATTTTTATATGAGGATTCTGCGTGGAAAGCGCGTTTTAATTATGACTTAAAGCAAGACAATAAGGTTGTCGCCTAGCGCTAACAGTTGTCGCCTGACGCTAAGCCTGTCGTCTGGCGCTAACTCCTGTTGTTGGCGACATGAGGTATTTTATTCCGAATATAACTTGATTAGGGTTCCGGGCTATTTTCTATAAATAAGGGTCGTCCCTATTTTTATTCATACACAATCATTCATCCACAACCATCAATCTCTATTCTTTCTCTCTCTAAAAGCTAGAAGCTTATTCTCTCTCTATTCTTTTTCTAAACCTTGCCTCTTACAAAATTCCACATACATTAGTTCTAGACACACCTAGCCAAGTTTGAAGTTGCCTTCTCCCTAGACGTGAAAGGTTGATAATTTCTAAGGGTTTTGTCTCATATCTGTATTTCAATTATTTGAATTAATTGTTTGATTTAATATTTTCAAAGTAGTTACTAACGCTTGTATTTTGTTATTAGAAAGAGATACGAGGCATCGAAGTAAGTAATTTAATTGTTATTATTTTTTACATAGATAGCATATTTTGATTGTTTTAATACCTAGTATCATGTTAGGATGTCTTAATGATTCCTAGCATCATGTTTAGGGTAATAACTAAAATTTTTTATATCATTTACGTTTATATGATGCTTCTTGTTCTTTCCTTCTATCATGTTAGTATCATGTTAGGGTTAAAGCTTTGATCTTTGATGTTTAGTGACATGTTAGGGTTTGTTATTAATCTTGTTAGTATCATGCCTAGGATCTTGCTAATATTATTATGCTTTATTGATTATTAATATGATGATGATTTATTATGTTGCTTGATATATTATTTTTGTTGCTTGATCACACCGTTTATGCACGTTTAAAGGGAATTTTTACTTGTAGTCACGCTTAATAATATAATTAATAATCTTATTTAGGCTAATATGATAATAATTCAAGTGATCGCCAATAATAGATTTGTTTGTGCATTAATATTCAACCAACATAGATTAAACAGGTTTAGGGTTAACCTATTGATTGTATGTTAGTCAGAATGCGTACATGAATATGAGAAGAATAAAGTAGAGGCCTATTATTAGTGCAGGTTCAATCTCTTTTAGGTTGGATTTGTACCTTCATCCCCGAATATCCAGTCATGGTTCTAGACCACTATGGAGTTAGTGATCTCATGGATCGTGAAGGGGTGTAACCTTCACCCTGTGAACGGTTTACAAGTTCCTAAAATTTGTTGGCGACTCTTTTGCTCTAGCTTCCTTCACTTTGGACGCTACCATGCTTAAGTGTATGATTAGAGTGGGGCTTAAGTGTGGAATGCTTGAAATATTTCCTACAATTATTATGTTTATTCTTAATTGATTAGTTGGAGTCTTCACATGTTAAATTGGTAAATCACGTAAAGTGTAAGAAGATACACACTAAAACTCTTGGAACGTATGTACCTTGAGTACGAACATATGGGGGGAGGGGGGATTTATCGGGTTTTATATTTTGCCACAACTTCTACTGAGGTACATGACGTTGTACTTTCTTTTCTTATTATTATTTATGCACTAGAATTCCGTCACCAAGGTGTGACAATAGTAGGTGCCAATTGGGGGTGGCTCCCTGATTGGAAGCTTCATTTTTAACGAACTAAATTTAAGGAAGGAAACTCGTTCGATTCATAATCCAAAGATATATATTAATAAATTAAAGTAGAGTCATGAGTCAAAGGTAAGTTGACTTGTGTTGTATGGCAAGCATGTTTTATTTATTTATTTATTTATTGTCTATTGCTAGGATATTCATGTTAGTGTGATTACTCCTATTGGTGCATATGTACTCAGCTTTTGCTGATTCGTACTTTTGTGTTTGGCTCTTCTTTGTATTGGCCCTACTACGACCCATTTTATATGGCGAGTAGTGAGGTTGAAATAAAGAGAAGTACAGGTAGAAGGAGCATATCAAGCATGATGGGATTGAGCGAAGAGGGTTAGATGTTTATTTAAAATTATTTATTGTATTGGATTATTTATGTAATTTTGACATTAACATTAATTACTGTTTGTATTTTAGTTTGGTTTTTTTAAAAGGGCTTTTAAAGGTTCCAAATTAATGATTTATTGTAATTTGGTTTTAAAGTTGAGTTTGGTTTTATTAAACTTTATGTTATTTGAGTTTTTGAAAGTTACACTTCCGATGTGTGACTTTGAAAATAGCCTTAGCCGTTATCACAGTGGCGGTAATACTTTAGATATTTCCTAAAAATGGGTTTTATTTAGAGTTAGAAGGTATTTAAAGGAAGGGAATGTTTGGGGTACTATTGTAATACCCCATATTTTTATACGTATTTTATTTTAAATAAGTATTTTATGGGATATTTAAATAATTTGAAATGAATTATTCATGACATTTTAATTATTTATTTTAAATAAGTTTGAAAATATTTTATAAAAGGAAAATTTTATTTAATTAATTATTTATTAAGATGGGATTTAATTTAGCAAAGTTTTATTTTGGTAAAGTTTTATTAGGAAAAGGGAATAGGAAAGATTAAAAAAGGAAAGTTTAGGTAAGAAGGGTTTTTAGAGAAAGGGGTATATATATTCAACACTTGGGCAAATTAAACTTTTCCCCGGAACGGAGAATACCCAAGGTAAACTTTCTCTCCCTTCTCCTATAATTTCTTTTTCTTTCTTTTTCCCCTTCCCCTTTTTTGACACTCACCACCGCCGGCCACAACCACCACCGGTGGCCGCCAGCCAACACCAACAATAGTCGACAGTAGCCGTGGTTGTTGTTTGGCCACCTCCTTCGGAAAAAAAAATATTCTTTTTTTATATTTTTCTTTTGTTTAATCCTAGATCTAATTATAAATTATGGTTTTATTATGATTGATTTAAGTATGATGTGAATTAATTTTCAGATTTTAAATTTAATTAAAAAAACCCCAATTTTTGAAACCCTAGATTTATAAATAATTGATTATTGAAAGAATATGATTTAGGGTGGTTTAAACCTTTAATTTAAGGGTTTAAATTATAATTACAGCAAGTTTTCATGAATTAATATTGCTGGAATTTTTGTTAGTATGCAAAAAATTAAGTTTCTTGAAGGAATTTTGACTACCCATTAGTTGTGATTAAAGTATGAGATTTTAAATTAATTTTCATCTTGCTTTAATTAAATTATGAGTGATTTAATAAGAGTATATATTGCTTGAAATTTGTGTGGAGCACATTTTAATGCCATGTTATGATTTTGGTTTGTAGGAGACTTTGAAGTAAGCAATTTCTATTAGTTGTGGTGATTTTAAAATCGTATACGAGGTATACGTTCGCGTACTTAGCATATTTTTGATGATATAGTAATATGCTAGGCTTGATTATTTAATCCCAAGTAGTATCATGCTAGATTATGATTGGAAATTGTGAATTGGTTTATATGAGTGATTGGATTATGAAGCATGATTTATTTGTGATGGATTAGTGATTGGAAAATAATCGTTTAGCATGTTGAATATAAAACACACTTTTATTTATGGCATGATAGAAAGCATGTTTAATTAAACTAATGTTTAATTTGGTTTGGAATATTAAAAAGAAATTTTTATTATGGTTCATATAATTTTTATTGATTCTATAAGCATGAGAAAGGAGCTATGTAAGTGTCTATGTACACGAGGAATAATTATATGTTGGTGCCTTAGTGCACTTAAGGTGTTTTTAACACTGAGGGATAGGAATTATGGCGCATTACGCGTTTAATGTGTCTTCGACACCGAGATATATTTAAAAAGGGTTCAACATTAAATAGATGCAACCATAACTTCTATTGGGAGTACTGGACACTGTATTTTCCTTTTATTATTATGCACAGGAATTATGCCACTTACGAGTAGTTATTTTATACTTGCACGGCTAGCTCCCGTGTTAGTACTCCTTTATTATGGCATGTTAGAGGGGGGGGGGGGAACCGTTCGATGTGTAATCAATACTAAGAAAATTATTTAGTTACTTAGTTGAGAAGTTTCGTTGTATGTTGTGTGTTTGTAAACAGATGCAACGAGGTAAGTTTTTTGTTAATAGGTGAAAGCATGTTAGTATGTTTAAATACGTTTATGTACTCAGCTTTGCTGATTGTGTGTTTGTGTTTTTGTTGGCCTTGTCTGTACCTTGTCCCTATGATGACCTATTTTTAATGGAGAGTAGTGGAAACAAGTAGAGAAAAGCTTTTCAGGTGATGAAGCAAATTCATGATTGGCATGAGTGAAGAGCGAATCATGCTAGTTTCCATAAGTTTACGATGTGTTTATTGCTTTCATTATTTTATTATATTATGTTTGTGAGACTAACGTAAAGGTTTTGAATTGGATCGGTTTTGTTAAGGACCTACAATGGTTCCAAGTTCTAGGTTGACTTTGTTTTACTTGGGTTTGACTTTACTTTCGTTGGTTGACTTTTAAGTTAAGTCGTTTTGAATGTCTTTAAAGATAGTCTTCCGCTGTGTGTCTTTGATAGTTTCCTTAGCCGTTTTCACGGTGGTGGTAATGTCTTAGATTTTTCTATTTTGAGTTTTAAATAGAGCAAAACATGTATTTTTAAATAAAGGAATTTCAAGGGTATTACAATTACAATGAGATCGCTAATTCCATAGTGGTCCTGAACCATGACTGGATATTCGGGGATGAAGGTACAAATCCAACCTACAAGAGATTGAACCTGCCCTAAATACTGGCCTCTACTTTGTTTTTCTCATATTCATGTGCGCTTTCTGTCTAACATACAATCAATATATTAACCCTAAACCTGTTTAATCTATGTTAGTTGAATATTATTGCACAAATAAATCTATTATTGGCGATCACTTAAATTAAAATCATATAAGCCTAAACAAATTATTAATTATCTTATTAAGCATGATTTAAAGTGCAAATTTCCTTTAAACCTGCGAGAGAGGGCGTGATGATCAAGCAATGGTAATAATATGAAGCAACATAATAATATTGATAAAATTATCATCATCATAACGATATGATATTCTCATCAAAGCATAATAATGTTAGCAAGATCCTAGGCATGATACTAACATGATTAATAAAAAATCCTAGCATGGCACTAAGCATTAAAAACCAAAGCTTTAACCCTAACATGATACTAGAAAGCAAAAAAGACATCCTAACATGGTACTAGAAATTAAAATAATATTAACATGCTTTGTAAAAGAATAGAACAAATTACTCACTGTGTTGCCTCGTACCTCTTTCTATCAAGAAAATACACACGTTAGTAACTTCAATAAAAATATTAAATCAAACAATTAATTTAAATAATTGAAATAAGGATTTGGGACCAAACCCTCAGAAACTATCAAATTTTCACATCCAGGGAAAAGGTAACTTCGAGCATTTCTAGGTGTGTCTAAGTCTCGTGATGGACGTATGGTGTCTTTTAAAAAGGTTTTGAAAAGGTTTAGAAAATCAAGAAAGAATAAGCTTTAGCTTAGAGAGAGAATAGATGATAATTGTTGATGATTGTAAACGGGGGAATATCGACCCTATTTACTGACAAAAATGACCGTAAATGATAAAAAAAGAGTCAGAATTTAACTCAAAATAAAACTAGTTTTTTGGCGACGGGATATTTCTTGTCGCGGCACGACAGAATTATCGCGTCGCAATAAAAATAGTTCTTTGCAGATTTTGTTTTTATCATAACTTTTAATCTAGAAGTCAAACAAAGTCATATAATATGTCGTTAGAAAGATCTTGAAGTCAAATTTCCAACCCAATAAGAATCAGATTAAAATATTTTGTAGAATAAAACGTATGGCCGAAATAGAGGAAACATATCAGTTTTGGATAGTGTTTCGTATTTCTTTCATATCTTTTTCGTTATATCTCGGAATTAATATTATAATATATCACTGGAAAGATAATTTTAATGTATACCTAACCATTTAAGATTTGGATTAAAATTTTGAGTCACGAAGATAATATTTGAATTTTTTGAACGTCTTTCATTTCGAATAGAATTAGGACTTTTAAAAAGAGGAGTTTGATTCAATTTCAAATTCTTTAATCTTATCTTTTCATTAAGGATAATTAAGATCTTTTAGAAACTTATAGAAGCTTCTAATTAATCCTAATTAGTTTAGAAATATAATTACGATTAATGGACCTTCCACATGATCATTGGGTCTCCCATAAAACTCATGTAGACCCAGTTTAGTATTTTAAACATAACTTCCTCGTTATAACTCAAAATTGGGCTCATAATATATCGTTGGAAAGGTCTTTTCAAAACCCATAAAACAACTTAATTATTGGACCCTGATCATGGACTACACTAAAATATATTGGACGTTTTTCATAAATAGGATATGAAATGAATGATTTACGAAAACTGAAAGCACTATTTTATTAAAAAACAGAAGAATTCACGAGACTCTTCAACATTTCACATAACTCGATATCAATGACGTGAAAAGTACTCATCACTGGGTTTGGTTTTTTGGGAGACTCAATCAGGTATCTACATCATGCTAGCAGCGCTAGCAGACCAACAACATGGTAGGCCTTGCTAGCTGCTGCTAGTGTAGCACAACACGCACCTCCTCGCACCAGTAGCCCGTAACAAGAAAGCGTGGCTTGCTGAGCTTACGCGCATGGCACCAAGAAGCAACGCCCAACAGCCCGCATTGTTGTGCGGCTTGCTGGTGCGGGCTGCTAGCCTATGCGACCAGTTGCCAGGCTTAGCCAAGAGGCCAGGCAGCCAGCTGGGCAGCTATGACGCCCAAGGCTGGCAGCGCCAGCTGTCACGTGGGTATTGGTCGTGCATTAGGGGAAGCCAGTTTGTGAGGATGCTTTGAGAGTAAGGGAAATTGGTCCCCTCCCCTTGTGGTCCTCACCTACCCTTTGGTCATATGATGACACTTGTTGATTAATGATTGTTTTGCCTTTTTCTTTTGATTTTTAATTTAAATTAAATTAGAAAAAGGTATTTTACCAACTCTCCCACATTGATGGGAGAGAGGAATGTTCATGGAATTTCCTCCATAAATACTTAACATTGGGATTTTAGAAAATATAAGTTGTAAGCTTGAAAGGATCACCAAAGGTGTGAACACTTTCGCTCGTAATACTCTAAGTTCTTTTGGTCTAGCCCCGGCTAAGCTCCGGGGTAAGGGCCGTACAGGTCGGCCTTCAGGGTGTTAGCCGTAGTAGGCTCTCGTATTTGCGAAGCTTAGCTAGCTTTCAAGTAAGAGCTCATTCGGAGCGAAGCACGCGTCGAGGGTTATTTAGTCTTTCCCTTTTCTTGTTTATTAATTGTGTTGTTAATTAATGTGCTTGTTTAGTTGTATTTATTTGTGTGCGGGTCTTTGGGTCGGGTTTTGATTCCACATTGTGTTGGTTCATAGTGCTCAATAGGCATGACAACCTCTACACAATACACCATGAGAAACGGGATTTCACCCGTTGCCCCTTTTTCAGTTGTCCTGATGGCCCATAGGACAAGATTAACTCTTCTGCCCCATAAGCTGCTAGCCCTTTCAATTTTCTTCTTGATATTATCTGAGATTAGCTTGTTAAAGGCTTCAACTTGCCCCTCCCTTGATCTCCCAACCAATTTTTGTGGGTATACGTCTCAAACTAAGGGCCTTGTCAAAGACCATAGACATATGTACCTCGAACCGGGTGATGATGTTCTTTTAGATGAAAGAGATGTCATCATTTTTCTTAATGTTATTGACCGCCTCTGCCTCTACCCATTTGGTGAAGTAGTCAACAACAACTAAGATACACCTAGGGGTGAAAAAAACTTTGTTTAAAACCGAACCAAACCAAAAAACGAACCGACAAATATGGTTTGGTTTTTTTTAAAGTGGTTCAGTTTCAGTTTTGAAAAATGAAATATTTCGGTTATCTGGTTTCGGTTTAAAAATGTGAAAAACCGAAAAACCAAACCAAACCAAAATTTAGGCCTAAGCGTAAAAAATACCCTAGCCCTACAAATTTTACCCTAAGTATATAAAGCAAAAAAAAAACTCAAATCTTGTGCCCTCCTATCCTCTTCTCAGTTTTCACCACTCTCTCCTCTAATCCTCTTCTCTGCCCTCTCTCTATTCTTCTCCGTTCTCAGATTTCACTCTCTCTCCTTTCCCTTTCACTTTCCTCTTTGATCTTTTACCTTCACTCTCATCTCCTCTTTCCTCACCAGTGCATCACCATCGGCGAACTTTTGAGGTTTTTCGAACTCCATCAAGGGCAACAACTATAGGGTTTTTATGTTAAATTTGACCATGAAAACACAAGATCTAGTGTTTTCATGGTCAAATTTGACCTTTAAAACCCAAATTCGAGGTTTTTGCTAGTGTTGGTGCAATTACAAGCATGTCGATCTTGTAAGAAAACTGTCTTTTCTTTTGCTGATAATGCTCAAGGACCTGCTATTTTCTAAGGTTTGTTTTAAAAGTATGATTTTAAGTGATACAAAGTGTTGTATTATTGATGGGCTAAAAAAATTTATAGATAAGTAAACTTTAGGGCTATTGTTTGGACACTTGTCTTTCTCTCCTTTTAGAATAAATTTAAAGTTAAATGGGAGGATCTAAGTTAGTGTTCCATTTCAAGGAATACATGTAAAAGTGGATGGAGTTTGTGTTTGTTACTCTTCCTTTTTTGTCTTCCAATTCTTATCAAATAATAAAGCCTTCAACATCTGCTACTGGTAATAAGTTACAGATTTGTATACTTTGTTTTGGTCTTGCTATGTTTGTATGGATTGGTTCGGTTTGTTTTTGTTTGGTTCGATTTTGATTGGTGTGGTTTGGTTCAATTTTTTGACAAATTTGATGTTTATAATGCATGATAGGAAAATTCGGTGCGGTTAGGTTTTTTTAAGAAAACCAAAATTTATGTGGTTTGGTTTGGTTCGGTTTCAAAATTACAGTGGTGCGGTGTGGTTTGCAAAATTAAGAAACCAAAATATGGTGGTTCGGTTTTGGTCTGGGCAAAAAACCAAACCAAAAACCAAATTTTCACCCCTAGATACACCGTCGTCTGCCTGGAAAGAGTATATGGGCCTAGAATATACATGCCCCATTTGGCAAATGGAACCGGGCTATGAATGGCCGTTAGTTCAGTAGCCGGACAATGGATTAGCTTGCCAAACCGCTAACACTTGTCACACTTCTTCACCATTTCCATGGTGTTCGCCTCAAGCATAGGCCAAAAGTAGCCCTACCGCCTGGCATTAAATGCTAGATCCTTGTCGCCTATATCAGAGGCGTAATAGCCAAAATGTAGTTCTTCCAGAATCTCATGCCACTTCCCAGGGGTAATGCACTTCAAAGTAGGCTTTAGGAAAGTCTTTTTTAAGAGTTCTCCATTTTTTATTTCAAAGTTGGCCGCACATTTTTTCATTGCGACCATTTTGGGATACGTACCAAGCAGGGTGCCATCTAGCAAATAGGCCTAGATACCATCCATCCAAGTTGAGCTTCGGTCTAGAACTCAATGGGATCTTCTTCAATGATACTTCATTTTTCTATTACTTCCTAGAAGACTGACCGAGGCGTATCACAGGGGGGGATGATGCCAGCTTTGACCATGAATCCTCCTGATTGTTATCAGACCTGGGTACTTAACTTAGGTGAAATTCTTCAAGTTTCCCAGCTTCAACTTTGACCGCCTGCAGGTATTTGATCATAGTCGGATGGGTGGCCTCAAAGTCACCATGGTATTGGCTAATGAACAACTGAGAATTAGAGTAGGCGTCAATTTTTGTTTCTCCTATCGCCTTGCACATGCGGATGGCGGCTAGCAGGGCTTCATACTATGCCTCATTATTTGAGGCTTAGAACTTGAACCGTAATGCATATTAAAACTTGTCCCCCTTCAGCAGGTCAAGATTTTCCGGCGTAGCCAACCTTGTCATTTCGACAATGAAGTCGGCAAATGCTTGACCCTTCACTTCCTTCCTTGGTTCGAAAGTGATTTCAAGACTTTTCTTCTCAATAGCCCATGTGAGCTTTCTACCGGATGACTCCAAGGTTGTCATCGTCCACTTGAGGAGTTGATCTATATAGCCACAATCGGATGTGCGAAGAAGTAGGGTTTCAACTTCCTTGACAGCCATGAAAGAGCAAGGCCAATTTTTAAACCATTGGGTACCATATTTCAACATTTCGAAGAACATAGCTAATGAAATAGACCGGGAGCTGATTGTCGTCATTCTTAGCAAGGAGAATAGCACTAAGGGCATGATCTTAAACGGCTAAGTACATGTTAAAGAGTCTCTTTAGGCAAAGGACGACTAACAAGCCTTGGCAAAGAGTGTAGATGCTCTTTCAATTTCTGAAAGGCCGCTTCAACATCATCCTCCCATTCAAATCTAGTCTTCTTCCTGATTGTTTGGAAGAAATAATGACACTTGTCACCTGAACTGCTGAGGAATCTCCCCAATGTTGCCAAACAACCGGTTAGCTTTTAAACCTCTTTGACATTGCGGAGTGACTTCATATCAATGACCGCTTGTATCTTCTCAAGGTTGGCCTTTATCCCCCTCCCCGACAACGTCGTCATTTTTTACGACGGTAAACCTAGGTCGTTGGAAGCTAGATTTCCTAGCCAAAATAATATTTATAAAGCTAAACCCAACCAAGGGTATAAGGTAAGTCTAGGTCGAATCCCAAGGGAAGGTGGGAATACTAAGATTGATGCTAAACTATTCCGAAAACTGAGGGAGTGGGTTGGTTTACACAATTGGAATCAAATCAATCAAACAAAATTAAAACGAAATCAAATATAAAAACACTAGGGAACTTAGGATCCACATGCATTGATAGTAAACCTTGCTAATTCGAGGGAATTCAATCAACTAAGCGATGCGAGGGAAAACGGAATAAGCAATCAAGATCACTCAATAGGCTATTTCCTAGCGTCAAGATAGATGTCTCCAAAAATGACTTTAATGGAAAATCATAAATCGAGATCAAACGATAATAATAGCATCAAAATCAATTATTCGTTTCATTGAAGGCTATCATGCAATCTAGCATGATAATCAAGGTTACCTACTCCTTTTCAAACCAAGCACATGCACAAATTTCAGTAACCAATTTAATCACATCAACAAATCAATTAAAAAACCCTAAATTAGCATTAGATTATCACCAATACATGCTTCACCACATTCCCTAGAAAATCAACTACTCATTAATCATGGTGAAATTGAAATGCATAACAAAAGTAATCATAAAACTCATCATCAACATTGTAATTCAAACTTTAAAAATCAAATTCCAGCTAAACAAATAAAATTCAACAATATAACTAAATCAAACATCAAATTGCATTGAAAAGTAAAGGATTCTTAAAAATCCTTGATCAATATTAAAGAGGAATGAAGATCTCAATATCTCAATCATCAAACACCAAGTTTCTCTCTCTAAAATCTACAAACAATATCACCAAATCAAGAGTTTCTTTCTCTAAAAATCTAATAAATTTATAAAACAAGGATTAATTCCCTTTCTAAAAATGAAGGAATATCTATATATAGAATAACTAACTAAAGGAAAGTTAGTTAGATATCCAAAAAGGACCTCATAGAGCGCGACCTTTCACTCCATTGCGCGACCACTACAAAATGGGTACAGAATAGGGAGAAAATAGTGGCATGGTCATTCTAGACTCGCGCGCGGCCGTGTAGGTGCCTAGCGCGACCGCTCCTCTCTCGCGCGTTCCCGCTCCATGGAAGTAGGGGAGCTATCCTTGTGCAGTAGAGATTAAGTCCGTGAGCTCAGGATGAGCCCCAATGAAATAGGCAGTAAGTTAGAGTGCTTTTGGTGGGTTTGAAACCACTCTTTCATGCCCACACGGTATGAGGGCGCAACCTTGAAGAACATGCTCTTGGACTCCTTTGCTTTTAGGATTCAAATAGAGAAACTGGGACATCTCTTGGGCTTGAAAACTCTGGGAAGAATGCCCTTGAGGATCTCGAACATCGCCAACTTCCTGTAATCAAAGAAGATCAAACAAGTAAAGAAGAAAAATGCAAAATAAACTAGAAAAACAAAAAAATATGAAAACATCTAAGGAAAATGCAAAGTAAAGAAAATATAAGCAAAACTAGTGAAAAGGAGATAAAAGAAATGCAAAAAAAATATGTAAAATCATCCTTGAAGAAGTTAAATGAGTGCCATAAATGAGACATCAAAATTCCACAAGCTAAACTTTTGCTCGTCCTTGAGCAAAACAAAGCAAGAAGAGATAGGATGAAGGACTCATTCAAACAAAGAAAAAGAAAAAGAAAGAAACAAGAATATACCTTAAGACTCATTTTCGTAGAAATCACGATTTTTTTAGCTACAACAAGCCCTTTAAACCCCAAAGTCACCAATGAGGACGAGTGAGGTCTCGTAAGGGTATCCTAAGAGTTTGACCCATAACTCTTGGAAGTAAAATGTGGCAAAATCATTAAAATAAAGAAAATCAAATATTCAAACAAGTAGCTAATGAAACGGACTTTTACAAATGTCCTAATGCAAGGGAATGAACAATTTTCTACACAATAATGGTATGCACGTTCCAAGATATCTAA
Source organism: Chenopodium album (assembly GCF_948465745.1). Taxonomy (NCBI): domain Eukaryota; kingdom Viridiplantae; phylum Streptophyta; class Magnoliopsida; order Caryophyllales; family Amaranthaceae; genus Chenopodium; species Chenopodium album. Next base: position 53,002,830 of record NC_137839.1, read on the forward strand.
GGTTGATTGAAACATAGGATATGCTAAGCATAGAGAACTAATGAAACGTAATTTTTTTTCATCTCAAAACATTTTAGCACATTCTCCCAATTAGATTCAAATCCACTTTTATCAAGCATCTCAATGATTCCTCAAAGGAACCGGAAAAAGAAAGAGATACAAGGCTACTCAACATCTTAACTAAGGCATACCGCTCTATAGGCTTGACCTACATCTCCCTCCACCGACTTGTGACTCAACCACAAAGGTCAAAATGTCTTGAGAAGGGTTGTAATGTAAGGTCAAGAAGGGTGAGGGTAGGTGTAGGGAATATTTCAAGCATTACCCCAAACTTGAACCCCACTGCTATCATACACTAAAGTACGGTGGCGTCCAAAGGGAAGGAAGCTAGAGCAAAAGAGTCGCCAACAAGTTTTAGGAACTTGTAAACCGTTCACAGGGTGAAGGTTACACCCCTTAACGATCCATGAGATCGTTAACTCCAATAGGTATGGAACCATGACTGGAAGTTCGAGGATGAAGGTACAAATCCAACCTAAAAGAGATTGAACCTGCCCCAATAATAGGCCTCTACTTTATTTTTCTCGTATTCATGTGCGCTTTCTAACTAACATGCAATCATTAGGTTTACCCTAAACCTGTTTATCTATGTTGGTTGAATATTAATGCACAAATAAAACTATTATTGGCGATCACTTGAATTATAATCAAATTAACCCAAACAAGATTATTAATTATCTTATATAAGCGTGATTACAAGTACCAATTCCCTTTAAGCATGCATAAAAGGCGTGATCAAGCAATAACAATAAATATAATCATCAAGCAACAAAATAATAACAAATCATAATGACAATAGTAATAATTATAACAAAAATCATAATCATGATAATAATAAAGCATAATAATTGCAAGATCCTAGGCATGATACTAACAAGATTAATAACAAACCCTAGCATGTCACTAAACAACAAAGATCAAATATATAGCCCTAACATGATACTAACATGATATTAGGAAAAGAATTAGAAGCATCGCAGGAATCACAGTTGATATAAGCAAATCACCCTAAATATGATACTAGGAAGCAATAAAACATCCTAACATGATACTAGGAAGCAAAATAACAATCTAAACATGATAATAGCAATTAAACAATTAAAGTACTTACTTGGATGCCTCGTATCTCTTTCTAATAACAAAATACACACGTTAGTAACTTTAAGGAAAATATAAATCAAACTATTAAATTAAATAATTGAAATAGAGATTTGGGACCAAACCCTCAGAAATTAAAACCTATCAAGTCTAGGGCGAAGGCAACTTTAAAATTGGCTAGGTGTGTCTAGACCTTGTGAATGCGGTATGGTGTTTGAGAAAAGGTAGTTTAGAAAAAAGAAAGAGAGAGTAATCAAGAGATTCTTGATGAGAGTTGGTGAGAGGGAGAATTCCTAAGAATTGATAAAGAATTGATGAGAAGAATTGATGATAATTGATAATTGAAAACGGAGGTTTTAGGAGGCTATTTATAGAGAAAATCAGCCAGATATGATAAAAAACGAATCAGAGTTTCGAAAAGAATAAAACACGACTGCAGCGCCAAACATGCGCCTGTCGCCAGGCGACAGAGCTGTCGTATGGCGCTAGAAATAATTTTCCATGCGTTTTCTTATTTTCATAAAATTTAAGTGTGCGAGAGGGTAAAACAGTATTTTCCTTAAAAACACTTCTTTTATTCTGATTAAAACTCCTAAAAGTCAACTAAAATCAATTTATCAATGCTAATTAAATTAGGATTCAAAAAAACCTCCTAGAAGATTCTAGAAGACTATAATCAATCCTAATTGCATTAGGAATGATAAACCAATAATAGGCCCTCCTCTAGATCATTGGGCCGCATATAAAGATCAAACCGGGTCCAGTTTAGTAATTTGGCCATAACTTCCTCATTATTCATCGGAATTGGGCTTATAATATATCGTTGGAAAGCTCTTTTCGAACCCGACCCAACTACACCATTATTGGACCCTTTCCATGGACCAAACCAAACTGGATTGGCTGTTTTCTTAAAATAGGTTTTCAAAAACAGAGAGAAAGAAAAGAATTATAACTAACCCCAACACTAGACTTTCCACACTTTCACTTCATTTGATTATGATTCGACGTGAAAGATACTCATTACTGGGTTTGGTTTTGGGGAGACACAAATGGGTGTCTACATTAGGCTAAAATTTTAAATTTGGTGGTATACCTAAATCGTGAAGCAAAGGGTGATCAATCCTCAACCCCACAATCAATTAACCCCTAAACAAAAACACCAACACCCCCAAGCTTATTCAAAGCCAAAATCACAAACATATATATACAAAAAGCGTAATTATGCTTCCCCCAAGCTAAAATGGAGCAATGTCCTCAATGCTTAGGAAGAAAGCACTCACAACAAAATATTTTTGAATTTTTTTCATTTTTTAATTTTTCTCACTTTTGCCAAAGCTATTTGAATTTGCTTTTCTTTTTCTCATTTTTTTTTTTTTTTTTTATTCTATCAATTTATTTCATTGTCCTCGCCTTTTTAACTATGGACGGCTTTTTCAACTTGGCACTTTGCCTTTTATTCACAAAATATACACAATACAAACTTACTTACATTATAAGAACCAATATACAACACATCCACCATATACTCCAACAAAATTATCAATTGCTTCACAAAAACCAACAATGGAAACAAGAATGAAACAAAAGGCTCAAAAATCTAAAGATATGGCTTGAAAAGAAGGTTTATGGCTCAAATAGTTAGCAAGTAGGCAAATGAAAACCCAAAATAAAGAAATAGAAATCTATCCTAGAAAAGAAAAAATACCACCCCGAAAAGATGTATTTGTCCTTCCAAAATGGCTTGGTCGCGATCTCGGGAGATGAAAGTCAAATTCTAGATAAAGAATACAATATTCAAGGATCCATGTGCCTCTCAATTAAGAAATGTTGAAGGCTTGAAAAGAATTTAAACCTCACATGGTTGTAGCAAAAACTCACTATTAGTTTCAATAATATACCAAAAGGGAGCGATTGCAAATTTTCAAAAACAAATAGAATTCGGCTTCAAGTTCCCAAAAGTTCTAAAGACACTACATTAGCATAATCTATCCTAAAATCAACCAAATATACTCTCAAACCGTGCATACCGATACCACATACGAAACCATTCATTTAAAAGCAAAAGTTCAGAAGATATTATGTCCATAACAAAAGCATACCATGAAAAGAAAATCAAAAGAAAGCCTCAAAATCATATTTTGGATTTTTTTTAGTATTTATGAAAAGAATGAAAAGGAAAAGAAAAATAGGAAAGGAAAGGAAAAGAAAAGAAAAGTGCGAAGATGCATGCATATTATATAATTCCCAATCAACAAACAAGTGGTCATTCGACAACATTGCCAATGACCCCAAACACCCTTGGTGTTACAAATCAAATGAGGGAAAGGATATTTGGTCATTGGGCAAACACCCTAGAGTCCAACTACCTAACTAACCACTAACCTAAGCATAAAGGTAAGTAAGGGTCATTCTTCTACAGGGACTAAGGGGAATCACCGACTTTTGTTAATTATATAATAAGCTAGACCGAATCAATTATTGAAAGTTTATGGACTAACTAGTTTAGACTAAAGAAATGACAAGGGAAAGAAGTGCTAGGGATAAATGGGGTTCAACACCAACCAAACCAAATAATCGATAACAAGGATGAACCATGAACTTACATGGGTGATAGAATGGGAACTCAATGTTGCCTTCATTCAAAGCCACAACAATAAGAATTTCCTAGACCAAACAACTAACATGATAAGAAACAAAGTGCCAATGATAGGAAGTGGATTTCTAACTCGAGTTTGTCTTTCGATCGGTCCGAGAAAGCTTAAGGCACAAATAATTGGGATTTCTCACCTAAATTATCACACTAAAGCATCCTATCCATTGAAACAAAATATCCATGGTTATGTGTAAGGAATATTTCAAGTATTACCCCAAACTTGAACCCCATTGTGATCATACACTTAAGCATGGTGGCGTCTAAAGGGAAGGAAGCTAGAGAAAAAAATTCGCCAACAAGTTTTAGGAACTTGTAAACTGTTCACAGGATGAAGGTTACACCCCTTAACGATCCAGGAGATCGTTAACTCCAATAGGTCTGGAACCAAGAATGGATGTTCTGGGATGAAGGTACAAATCCAATCTAAAAGAGAAAGAACTGGCCCTAATAATAGGCCTCTACTTTCTCCTTCTCGTATTCATGTGCGCTTTTTAACTAACATGGAATCAATAGATTTACCCTAAACATGTTTATCTATGTTGGTTGAATATTAATGCACAAATAAACCTATTATTGGCGATCACTTGAATTATAATCCAATTAACCCTAAATAAGATTATTAATTATCTTATTAAGCGTGATTACAAGTACAAATTCCCTTTAAACATGCAAGAGAGGGTGTGATCAAGCAATAACAATAAAAATCAAGCAACATAATAATAACAATAACAATAAAAATCATAATCATGTTAAAGCATAATAATAGCAAGATCCTACGCATGATATTAACAAGATTAATAACAAATCTTAGCATGTTACTAGGGATGTCAATTTAATCCGAGTTTGATTCGAATCCGATCCGATCCGAAGGAAAAAATCCGATTTGAATCCGTTTAAAATTAGTCCGAATCGGAATCCGATAAAATAGATCCGAATCCGAATAGAAGGTGGATCGGACTTGGACCCTACGCAAAGTTCGACGGAGTCTGATCTGAGTCCGAATCCGAGAGTATAAGCATATGCTCTATAACTTGGGACAATTATTTGCTTGTTTTGTAGCAAAATTTTGTTATGTAACTTAGTTTATTATTTAAATATGTTATGTTTATACTTTAATTGGTATGAAAATACAAGCAATTATAGGTATATGACATTACAAAAAAAATTAAAATAATATTCGGATCATTTCGGAGGTCCGTATAAATGGACCGGATTCAGATCCGAAAATTACGAGTCGGATTGGATTCGGACTTGGATTTTTCGGATTCGGACTCAGATTCGGATCCGAGTCCAGGGTCAGTTTAGTAAACAGATCGGATTCAGATTTAGCCACATCCGACCCGAATCCGATCCGTTGCCGTTCCTACATGTTACTAAGCAATAAAAAACGAATATATAGCCCTAACATGATACTAACATGAATATTAAGAAAGACAATCAAAGGCATCATAGAAATCATAATTGACATTATATTCTTTAACCTAAACATGATACTAGAAACTTATTGTTGTCACGCTAAACATCAAATTAAGAAAAGCATCCTAACATGATACTATGAATCAAAATAACAACCTAAACATGATTTCTATATCATAATATCAATAAAACAATTAAAGCACTTACTTGGATGCCTTGTACCAATTTCTAATAACAAAATACACATGTTAGTAACTTCAAGGAAAATAATAAATCAAAACAATTAAATTAAATAAAGATTAAGAAAGTTTATACTATATTTGGGACCAAACCCTCATAAATCAAACCTTTCACGTCTAGGGCGAAGGCAACTTTAAACATGGCTAGGTGTGTCTAGATCTTGTTAATGCGGAATTTTGTATTTGAGAAAAGGCAAGTTTAGAAAGAGACAGAGAGAGTATCAAGAATTTCTTGATGAGAGTTGGTGATTTAAAATAGAAGTTTTAGGAGTCTATTTATAACGAAAATCAACCGGATTATGATAAAAAAGAATCAAAGTTTCAAAAAGAATAAAACACGACGGTGTCACCAAACACACTCCTGTCACCAGACGACAGGACTGTCGCCAAACGACAGACATGTCGCCGCGACGCCAGGCCTGTCGCCAGGAGATAGACTATAGTTGCGGCGCTGGAATCAGTTCTTCCACGCGTTTTCTTATTTTGATAAAATTTAAGCGTACGAGGGGGTAAAACTGTAATTTCCTTAAAAACACTTCTTTTATTCTAAATAAAACTCTTAAAACTCATTTATCAATGCTAATCAAATTGGGATTCAAAAGAACCTTCTAGAAGATTCTAAAAGACCATAGTTAATCCTAATTTCATTAGGAATGATAAATCATAACAGGCCCTTCTCTAGATCATTGGGCCGCATATAAAAATCAAACCGGGCCTAGTTTAGTAATTTGGTCATAACTTCCTCATTATTCATCGGAATTGGGCTTATAGTATATCGTTGGAAAGCTTTTTTCAAACTCGACCTAACTACACCATTATTGGACCCTTGCCATGGAAGAAACTAAACTGGATTGGCTATTTTCATAAAATAAGTTTTCAAAAACAGAGAGAAAGAAAAGAATTAAAAACTAACTGCGACACTAGACTTTCCACACTTTCACTTCATTCAATTATATGTCGACGTGAAATGTACTCATCACTGGTTTTTGTTTTGGGGAGACTCAAATGGGTGTCTACAAAAGCCCCCACTTTGACTAAGTTTGGAGAAACTTAAGTTTTGAAAACAAAAGTCAAAGTATCGATAGGGACAGAATGACTCAGAACGTTCGGCGATCCTATATCATTCTTGTAACGTCGATACCTACAAACTAGTGTTAGTTAAAACAGATTAAAGAGTTAGGAAACGCGTATCTTGCATCGTCGAGCTCACGTCTCTAAGGGTAACCAATTGTTGCATTTGTTGTTGTGACAACCTTCCACGGGTTAGGGAATGCCATCGAAGATAACTTCTCTTAAAATCACCTCCAGTTTTTTGTGACAACCCTCCACAAGCTAGGGAACGCCGTCGATCAATGCTGCTACATCTCGAGCCTTTTTCTTAAATCATAGTGACAACCTTCCCAATCATAGCAAAAGTCATCGAAGACCGCCTCATCACGAACCGCTCTTCTCAAATCATGGTGACAACCTCTACAATCTTAGCGAATGTCGTCGAAGACCGCCCATCTTGTGCTATCTTCTCAAATCTTGGTGAAAACCTCCACAATCTTAGCGAATGATGTCAAAGACCGCCCATCTCGTGCTATCTTCTCAAATATTGGTGACAACCTCCATAATCTTAGTGAATGTTGTCAAAGACCACCCATCTCGTGCTATCTTCTCAAATCTTTGGTGACAACCTCCACAATCTTAGCGAATGCTGTTAAAGACCGCCTATCTCGTGCTATCTTCTCAAATCTTTGGTGACAACCTCCGCAATCTTAGCGAAGTGCTGTCGAAGATAACTTCACTTGAAGTCATCCTCAGTTGTTGCGATAATATTCCCAAGGAAACTACCAAAGACCAACGCTTGTTGATCCTTTAAAGTTCGCTTGAACTTTGCTTTTGCCATGCCAGTGCGTCGGCGCTTTTGCTTCTTGTGAACCAATATGTCAGTGCTTCTGTTGTTTATGAACCATTATGTCGATGCCTTTGCCGTTTATGAACCATTATGTTGATGCCTTTGCGATGAGCTAATGTTTAGGCGCTTTAAGCTAAGTGAGACAATCATTTATCAGGTCGATCACTTAATGTGATTGTAACCGAGCCGATTACTAAATCATGTCAAGATGCTTAGAGGGGCTAACTGGTGTACCAAGGAACCCGAAAATTTCTGCACTAGGTCCGCATAATCTAATATGGGGGCCACGCATTGTGTCGCCACACCAGCGCTCGCTGGAACTATCTAGCGCTGCGCTTTACTTCTGTCGCCAGGCAACAGATGTTGTAGCCAGGCGATAACCTTGTCTTCAAGCGGCAACCTTGTCGTCTGGCGCTGGAGTCAGGTCTTCCCTATTTTGCCTTAGCTGCTGCTGTTCGTTGCTCGATTTCGCTCCGAACTTTGAACTTGGTCGTTTCCTTTCAACCAAATCCGCTCAAATCTTTTGTGAATTAAAGCTCTTCATCTCTAATTTACTGATCCATGTAACTCCTCTCATCTTGGAAGAACCTCATGTGTCATATTCGCGTTTTTTTCGAAAAAAATTCGGGAATTTCCTCGTTTGTTGGGATGCACTTGCATTTATATTTTTGACTATAGGACTTTGATTATCTTTTGTAGGGTTGACCTAAGACTTAGTGTTACTTGACTCATTGACTTGTCGTGACTCAAGGTATGATCTTGACTTAATGATGACTCATTTCGTGTGACTCGTGTGTGCATAGTGTTGACTCAATGTGATAACACGACATGACTCAATGCGTACATGACTTGAAATTCAGAAAAACAATAATTTCCGTCATTTTTGTGGAGGGTACCTTCTTTCTCACGAAAAAAAAAGACGCGAAAAGGAAGAAGTTTTTTAAGATGCATGTTGAATGAGCTTAATCTGTTAACGTTGTCTCTCACAACACAAGGATTGTAACATCTTAGACTATCCTAGTTGACTCGATAATGAAAATATTTAGGTAACTTAGGCGCGGAGGCTAAGTACTTCATACTTTGTTATGCAATGATGATTGATGTTGATATGAAAAGGCATGCTTCAGCGTTGTATTAAGATTTCATGACAAAGGGTTCCTACGGGAAGTATATTTGGTCATGTATCTGTGTAGTGTGTGAAAGTGACACTAAAGTTAGGCTGCAAAGGCTAAGTGTGTGGAGAAAATATTTTTAAAAGAGTAAAATGGTGGTGACTCTTAGGCTGGGTAGGCTAATAATGTAAGGATCAAGCCCCCAAGTCTAGTTCTAAATGAAAAGGGATGAGCATTGGAAATTCCTAGATATGATTAGTTATGAGTGTAAATATGAATGCATTTTTATTATGGCCGCACCTCGATGTGAGGTTGCCTACGTATCCGTTAGGAATCAGGCCGAACGTAGCTCTAGCCGAACCTCGCACAAGTGTGTATACCTCAAAAGGGTCTTTTGAAGGGTTGTAACGTGGTAAGGCTAAAGGTTGAAGAAGTAAGGGATAAAGGCTCAAGACCCTAGATAAGCCCCCAAGGTGTGCAACCTTACTTTTGAAACTTTATATTTTAATACTTGAGGCTTTTAACTCTTTTTTATCTCTCTTTTCTTTTTTTTGCTTTTGCATTTTTTTTTTATTTTGAACCTTTTTTATAAGTGTGCGCAATCCCGATCAAGCGGTCTATCACTCACTTGGCATTCATGTTTCTCATGCACGGTACCGAGCACTCGATAAGAAACGCAATCTGAGACGTGTTCATATCAAAGACATGTTCATGTCAAAGACATTGGAACACTTGCCCTTTTGTACACTTTTATTGTTTTTGCTATTTTATTTATTTTGATCTTTTGAAATTACTCAAGCTTTTAATGAAATTGAAAATTGCATAAGTTACACACCTTCCCATCCCAAGATTACGTAGATATGGGTTGAAAAATGAAAGGTCTATCGTTAGACGAGGCTCAAAGTGCATTATCAAACAAGGATTGTATATTTGAAGGGTGAAAGGTAATATGATGTAGCTACAAGGGGTTCCTCACATCATTGGTATACCTTGTGCTTAGTTCGACAATAATTTTTTTTTTTTATGTAATGAGATAATCATATGCAAGAAAATAAATTCTCATTTTTATTAAAGAAAAAGAAATAATGGTCCTACAAAATAAATCTAGGGGAAAAGATAAAAAAAAAAGGTGCATATGCTAGACTTATTGGGGAAGGGATAAATTAAAGAACAAGAAAAAAGGAGGTCACGAAATCTTGCCGTTGAAGCTCGCCTCTTGTCTTGTGTCGTTTGCTTTATCATCACTCGCTCTTATTGCTAGCTGGAGGTATGGGAAGCTTGTTATTATCGATCAAATGTTAGATAGCCTCTTTTAGCTTCCAACAGCTCTCAGTGGTATGTCCCCTACCTTGATGATACTTGCAATGTGCATCTGGATTCCAACTAGGCAATCTCTTTTCAGGTGCAGGATCTGAAATAGGTCCAATGGGAGTAATAGTATGGAGTCGATCGAATGCAGCATCATAGCTCATCAAAATGGGGATGAAGTCTTTCCTTAGTTGCTTCTTATATCCTTGGTTATCCACGGCTAAAACTTCACTGAGATCAAAGGTACTAACATTGTTACTAGAGTGGGCGTTTTTTGAAGAAGGATTGTCATTCTTCTTTCCTTTCCAGCCACTGTTGTTGCTATTGTTAGTAGCTTTTTGCTTTGCGAGGTCATCTTCGATCTCGATGCCTATGTCATATACGGCCTTGAAAGTATTCAAGTTGTGTTGATATTTTAAGTGCTTTGAATACTTTTCTTGTAAATTTTTTATAAACATCCTCACGGATTCTTTTTCAGTAGGGACTTCGATCATGTTAGCGGACGTTTCCCTCCAATTGTTGAAGAAGGAGGTGAACCCTTCGTTTCGTTTTGTTTTAGCATCTCAAGTTGCCAATGATCGGTTTCAATTTGAATATTACACTTATATCTATCAATGAAAGCATTTTTTATTCCATCCCAAGTAGAGGTCTTCTCTTTATCAAGGGAGAAGAACCAATGTTGACAAATGGTTTCAAGAGATAGTGAGAATAAAGAGTGAAAAATATCTTATCAATCCCTTTAATGTTCATTACAGTTTCAAAGGACCTTAAATGAAAGTAAGGATTGTCAGTTGGCTTAAACTTAGGGATGTCATTGGCATTGAACTTCTGCGAAAGAAGTTCCTTGTCCACTGAGACCCCTTGCGAGCTAATGCCTTGGAACCTGTAATCATTAGATATCTTGGTCAAGCTTTCTTCCATGAGCTCCATTTGTTGTTGCTTCACATGGTCATTAATTTGGAGGGTTAAAGTCTTCAACACCTCAGTCACGTCAGCCATTTGCTTCTTAAGCTCGTTGACTTCTTCTTGACTTGCCATTATCTTCTTAGCTTTTCTCTTTTGACGAATCGGTTTATCAAAAAGTTGAACTTGAACGAAGGTGTTGTCTTTGACTAATCGCCCTTCTCTCCTTGACCAAGTACTGTGGAAAGGGAAATTAAGGATATTCACTGCTAATTATTTGACTCAAACTCTATTCAACATGAAATTGATGGAAGGAGGTTGGAATAATGAGAATATAGAGAATGTAAAGATGATGTAGATGGAGAGATATGAAAAAAAATTAGGAATAGAATGTACCCCCAACTCAAATGACGGAAAAAACCGACTCATGCATGAACCTAAGACATAGTCAAGGTGACATATACACAAAGTGTGTGCTAAGACTAGTGAGTGTATATGACATGTTAAGACTCGTGTGATGACCATGTGGCTAGACCATATGACTAGACTCAAGCAAAGACTAAATTAAGACCTCACGTATATGCATTAAACTGGACAGGCTGTGGTATTTCATTCATAACTTTTGATCTGTGACTCAAATTGGGACGAAACCAACGCCAAATCAAAAATAAAACTTGGGGCTATAGATCCATAGGTTGTACGACTCGTAAATCTTCCTAGAACTCCGGGTATGACCAAAACAAGTTGATGCTTGTGCAGTATACGGGAAAAAAAATCCGGGTTGACTTAATGGAACTATGACTCGATTTAAGGTATATTTTTTAGCTCAAATTAATTAATCAATTAATTAAGCAAAGCCCTTTAGTCATTAGTTAGTTTATTAAGACTTATTTTACAAACACAAGTCAAACCAAACGGTTAGTTTAGTCACATAATAAGTATGCATAAATAAGAAATGCACAAGTAGTCAAATAGTCACAATATGATGCAATGAGTTTGCAACCTAACCATGGCTCTAGTTCTCTAAATTTCGGGATATGGGTTAGTCAAAGAGAGTTCATGGTTATGAGTCCGGATGCACCGCATGGAAGCCTTACCTTTGGAAGGGTTGACGTGTGTGGATGGGACCCCGCAAGTTATACTCGCTTCCATGGTTTGGAAAATTCAACATTCTCGGATGTACCCTTTGTTGTTCAGAGCGTTCAATCGGGTAGATGGAACATGAATTCCCAGAGGGTTATGTCCATATGTAAAACACATATGGGTTTCAGAAAAGTGAGAAAAACTCAATTAAGAAGTAGAATCAAGACAACAGTGCTAGAACTGGTCGAAATTAGAACTCATATTTCTGGCTCGATACTGGAAGAACACAGCGCCAGCCAACAGAGACCGTCGCCGCAATATAGCCCTGTCGCCTGGCGAGATAAGTTTTGCTCGGCGACAGAGCCATATTATCGGCGACAGGCTCTGTTTGCTAGACGCCAGTTCTTACATGCCTCAGCAGCTTTCTGTGTTCGATAAAATTTTCCAGTTTTTCACAGCATTATTTCGGTTCTAATTCTGAAAGATATTCCTCAAATCTCCTACGTGTAAAAAATCCTATGTTTTAACTCATTCAGGATGGTCTTTACAATGAGATCTTTTTTATGCATATGAAAATAATGTTAATAAAAATTACGCACATGAAATACTTAGAACTTTTCGAGTCTCATCTACTCATTTTAAATCATTGCCGAAATAAATTTCAGGAATTAAAATAGAAATCCTCCCCAGTGGTGTCGCCAAAAACTGTAGGGAATATTTCAAGCATTACCCCAAACTTGAACCCCGCTGTGATCATACACTTAAGCATGGTGGCGTCCAAAGGGAAGGAATCTAGAGCAAAAGAGTCGCCAACAAGTTTTAGGAACTTGTAAACCGTTCACAGGGTGAAGGTTACACCCTTTAACGATCCAGAAGATCGTTAACTCCAATAGGTCTGAAACCAAGACTGGAAGTTCAGGGATGAAGGTACAAATCCAATCTAAAAGAGAAAGAACCTACCCTAATAATAGGCCTCTACTTTATTCTTCTCGTATTCATGTGCGCTTTCTGACTAACATGCAATCAATAGATTTACCCTAAACCTGTTTATCTATGTTGGTTGAATATTAATGCACAAATAAATCTATTATTGGCGATCACTTGAATTATAATCCAATTAACCCTAAACAAGATTATTAATTATCTTATTAAGCGTGATTACAAGTACAAATTCCCTTTAAACAAGTAAGACAGGGCGTGATCAAGCAATAACAATAAAAATCATAATCATGTTAAAGCATAATAATACCAAGATCCTAGGTATAATACTAACAAGATTAATAACAAACCCTAGCATGTTACTAAGAAATAAAGATCAAATATATAGCCCTAACATGATACTAACATGAATAATAAGAAAGACAATCAAAGGCATCATAGAAATCATAATTGACATTATATTCTTTACCCTAAACATGATACTAGGAACTTATTGTTGTCACGCTAAACGTCAAATTAAGAAAAGCATCCTATCATGATACTAGGAATCAAAATAACAACCTAAACATGATTTCTATATCATAATCTCAATAAAACAATTAAAGCACTTACTTGGATGCATGCCTCTTACCTTCTTCTAATAACAAAATACACGCGTTAGTAACTTCAAAGAAAATAATAAATCAAAACAATTAAATTAAATAAAGATTAAGAAAGTTAGACTAGATTTGGGACCAAACCCTCATAAATCAAACCTTTCACATCTAGGCGAGGGCAACTTCGAACTTGGCTAGGTGTGTCTAGATCTTGTGAATGCGGAAGATCATCTTATATAAAATCCGATTGATTGAATTTTGTATTTGAGAAAAGGCTAGTTTAGAAAGAGAAAGAGAGAGTATCAAGAATTTCTTGATGAGAGTTGGTGATTTAAAACGGAGGTTTTAGGAGGCTATTTATAAGGAAAATCAACCGGATTATGATAAAAAAGAATTAGAGTTTCAAAAAGAATAAAACACCACGCTGTCACCAAACACACTCCTGTTGCCAGGTGATACACGTGTCGCCGCGACGCCAGGGTTGTTGCCAGGCGACAGACTGTAGTTGCGGCGCTGCAATTAGTTCTTCCACGTGTTTTCTTATTTTGATAAAATTTAAGCGTACGAGGGGGGTAAAACTGTAATCTCTTTAAAAACACTTCTTTTATTCTAAATAAAACTCTTAAAACTCATTTATCAATGCTAATCAAATTAGGATTCAAAAGAACCTTCTTGAAGATTCTAGAAGACTATAATCAATCCTAGTTGTATTAGGAATGATAAATCATAATAGGCCCTCCGCTAGATCATTGGGCCGCATATAAAAATCAAACCGGACCCAGTTTAGTAATTTCGCCATAACTTCCTCATTATTCATCGGAATTGGGCTTATAATATATCGTTGGAAAGATCTTTTCAAACCCAACCCAACTACACCATTATTAGACCCTTGCCACGGACCAAACTAAACTGGATTGGCTATTTTCATAAAATAGGTTTTCAAAAACAGAGATAAAGAAAAGAATTAGAAACCCACCGCAACACTAGACTTTCCACACTTTTACTTCATTTAAATATGATTCGACGTGAAAGGCATTCATCACTGGGTTTGATTTTGGGGAGACACAAATGGGTGTGTACATTATGAAAGAGGCATAATCCAATTGCACAAGAAATGAATCACTACCAAACCCCATCTTTAAATGTGACTAAGGGAATGAACACATAAGCATAAAGTGGCCACCAAAATACACATGAAACAATCAATTCAAGCACAAGCAACTATCAATCCAGAGTAGAACATGAATAAATCCAAGTCAATCAACCATGGCTTAGTTGGGTTTTCACCCAACCCCTAACTCACTACTAGAAAACAGGGAAATAGCAACGGACTGGTTCCGACGGACACATTATTCCGTCGAAAAAGTTAAAATTTCCGACGGATTTTTAATCCGTTAGAAATTTCCGACAAATTTAACAATTCCGTCGCAAATCCGTCGGAAATTTCCAACGGAATAAAAATCCGTCGGAATATATGTGCGTTCCGACATAAAATTCCGTTGGAAAAGACATTTTCCGACGGATTTATAGTCCGTCGGAAATTTCCGACGGAATTTTCCGTCGGAATATATATATATTTTTTTTAAAAAATCCCAAATTCTAAAAACCCTACAATGCTTTACGCCTCTTTTCCTCTTCTCTCTCCTCTCCTTATCCTCTTTCCTCTTCATTCTCCTCTCTCTTCTCTGTCGTTCTCTTCTCCTCTCTCCTCTCATTCTCTTCTTATGTTCACTTCTCCTCTTTCGCTCCTCTACTTTCCTCGTATCCCCCACCACCACCGACAACGCCTATCACCAACGATATCACCCTCGACATCACCATCGACATCACCACCGACATGAACAACATCACCATCACCGTACCGACAACAATTTCTTCTGTTTTCGCCCTTTTTCTCTCTTCTCAAGTTGAAAACAAAGGTTTTCGGGTCAAATTCGACCATGAAAACTCTAGATCTAGAGTTTTCATGGTCGAAATTGACCCCTTAAACCTAATTTCGAGGTCATGTGTGGTCGAATTAAAGTATATATCTTATTTTATTTCAATTTTCTTTCTTTAATTTTTTTTTTGTTAATTTTTGGTGGTGATTGTGGTATTCGGCGGCCACGGTGGTGGTGGTTTGCTTAGGTTAGGGGGTTCGGCCGAATATGTGGAGTGTTAGGGTTGTAGATTTGGGCTAAGGTTAGGTGGGGTAGGTTAGGTGGTGGGTCTGGTTGTTTAAGGTTAGGGGTCTTGTTTGGTTTGTGGGTTCTGGTTTGGTATGGGTGGTGGTACGGGTTAGGTGGGTTGGGTGGTGGCTGGTGGCTGGTGCTGTGGGGGTAGGGTTAGGGGGGTGTGGTTTGGTTTGTGGGTTCTAGTTTGGTAAGGGTGGTGGTACGGGTTAGGTAAGTTGGGTGGTGGCTGGTGGCTGGTGCTGTGGGGGTAGGGTTAGGATGGTCTGGTTTGGTTAGGTGGATTCTGGTGGAGGTTTTGGTGTGTTGGGTAGTGGGTGAAGGTACGGGTTAGGTGGGCTGGGGTGGTGGCTGGTGCCGTGGGGTGGTGGCTGCTAGTGGGGGCAGGCTTTTTTTTTTGTTTTTTTAAAAGCATTTTCCGACGGAATTTTTGTCGGATATTTTTGGCGAAATACAGTCCGTCGTACATTTCCGACAGATTATTTCGGGCCTTAAAATATCTTCTGGCGGACTGAATTCCGTCGGAATAGTGGTTCCGACGGAAATTCCGTCGAAAAAGGCCCATTTTCCGACAAAAGGTTTTTAGACAACCAGTTCCGACGGAATTTCCGTCAAAAACGGGTTTTCCAACGGAAAACGGGATGTTTCCGACGGAAAATTTCCATCGTTATTTTGCTGTTTTCTAGTAGTGACTAAAGAACTACTCACAAATCATGGATAAGAGTAACATTCTAACATTGAACATGCAAGAAAAATTAATAAGGAATACGAGAAAATTAAGATTCACAATAGCATATACAAAGAGAATATTAAGAAGAGAAGAGAGTAAGAGATTACTACTTGAAGCTTTAAAGTTAAGGAGAAATGTTGAAATTGAGAGAATAAGCTTGAAATTATCTTCTACAATGCTTGTTAAGAGATTCTAAGCTAAAATAACTAATTAATTAAAGATCAACATTTTAAACTAAGAGAAAGGGCCTAAGAAGACTAAGGGAGAAGAAGATCTCCCCTAAAAATGAAGCTGAAGAGGTATTATATAACCCCCAAGTAAAATAACGGAGAAAACAAGAATCAGGGTCGGTTACAGGTCGGCACGGACGTGTCAAAGGTTGTACGGCCATGCAGACCTGTTAAAATAAGTGTAGAAAGCCTGCCCTTGCATGGGCGTGCAACATTAGGCATGGGCGTGCAAGGATGTGCACGGGCGTTCCACATTTTGGCACGGACATGCAGCAGTTTCTGACGAAAATAGCTTTGTTTTGAAAGTTTATAACTTCTTCATTTCTCATTGGAATAGATCATGTGACCAGTTGTTGAAAAGCTCTTGAGATGAACTTTAATCTCCAATTTGAATCACTTCAAAATATTCAGTAGAAAAAAAGTTATGATCATTTGAATTTGACCTTAATGCTAATATCCTTCTAAAACCCTTCCAAATGCTCTTATTTCACTCTTGGATTCTTTTCCTTGTTTCTTTCATTCTTCCATAGCTCCCTCATTTCCTCCTCTTGCCTCCAACTTCTTTTATTATTTTCCCAAAAGCTTCAAAGTGCCTTCTTTATACCTAAATATGCACCGAAACTGTAGCAAACCCGTGAAGCATAGGATACACAAAAAATGCATAAAAATAGAGTAATTAGAGAACTAGACCTTTATTTCTCACTATTCTAAGGGTCAAAATCATTCTAAAATCATACAAAATTTCAAGCTATCAGCAAACATCCTCGAACCATTCAACTCTTCCTAAACTAATCCTATTTTACGCAACTAATAAAAGAAAATAAAGAAAATAGGGAAATAAGAAAGATCTCACCGAGAATCCAAGATAAGCAAAAAAAAAGCGTGGTAAATAAGATACCATCTCCATGAAACTCCACAAGCATAGCATGAATTTGCAAAACCGAGTGAGAATGTAAAAGAGAAAATGAACTATATACAAAGAAAGCGGTTAGTAACTTCAAAACAAAAGGAAAAAGAAAACAAAATCAAAAATGAAAATCAAAGAAACAAAATAGAACTAAAGAATCAAATTAAACTAACCTACAAAATCAAACAAGCTAACAAAATCGACTATTCTTCCTAAAATAGCAAAAACAACTATACAAGAAAACAAAATCATTTGGATTAGAGGGATTTGGATTCATGGGTTTTGGAATATAAGGATTTGGATAAACGAAAAAAAAAAAAAAAAAAAAAAAAAAAAAAAAAAAAAAAAAACATCATCTTAACATGGAAAGATCATCATCATTAAAAAAAAAAAAAAAAAAGATATCCAACAAGAAATAACATGAAATCATCATGGAAACAACAACTCTTAATCAACATAGAAAAAAATGACCCAGGAAAACAATCATACACCATCAAGGCATGAAAATAAAGTAAATCCAACAATTACAAAAAGAAATGTCTACCGAGACTATCCGTTAGACTAGTGTCCCCCCAAGCTAGACAAAAATGCATCTCATCATCCCATCAAAATAAAACAAAGAACATAAGATAAAGGGATGGAGGTAAAAGCACAAAGAAGGGAGAACTAGGTACCACTAGGCCCGACATTAACATTGCCATCCTCCCTATCATATGAAAAGCCGGATTGGGGACCATAAAGATCTCATCCCTCGTCCATAGTGGCCCTTAAAGTTATCTTGTTGCCAAGGGGCCAAGGGAGTAAACTGCTTGGGAAACTCTAGAAGTAGAGGATGGACGGGGTGGACATAAGGGTAGTTGGGATCACCCCTATAGTCACTCCCACCGGACACACGGTAATCATAGTTATCGTGCTCGTCTGGGAATGATCTAGTCTCGATATTAGACCCTTAGGGTCCCTACCAATTTGGGTAAGTAGGTTTCCCATCACCTCCTCTAGACAGTACGGGACCGAGTTGAGGAGGGAAATACGGGTAGTTAACCGAGGGAGTGATCTCCCCACGGTTAACACTCGCATCATAAAGTTGTTGTTGGTTGAGAAACATACCTTGCTGCATCTCAGTTATGCCTCTTATTTGGGAGTAGATTGCCTCGAAGTCTTGGTCATACATCCCGTCCATGCGGACTTGCATGCCCTCTAATTGGGCACTCAACTCCTCCATGTCTGGGTTAGCATATTGATGTTGTCAAGGTTGATGTTGAGGCGCTTCTTGCACTCCTTGTTGTTGTTGTTGATTTTGTTGAATTTTCTGCTCTTCATTTAGCACACCTTCCATGTCTTCATCCTCCCGAGGATGCGGTTACTTATGGGCACAAACAAAACATTAGGGGCATGCCGGTGAAGAGAGGTTAGAGAGAGGTTCGGAAGATAACACCAGTGAGAGCTCCTAAGAAGCCAATCGAACACCTCATCATCATCATTCCTAGCCAAGAAATGGACTTGCTTAAGTTGATCGGTGTCGAGGTAAAGGGTGTCACGATCCCCCACCGGAGTGCACGAAAGAAGATACCTCTCACACCCAAGCTTTGTAGCTAACCTTGTGATCATACTACCACAGGTATGTCACCCGAGCGATTACCCCTCATGTCCAAACAGCTTTTTAAAAATATCCGCCCAAATTTCAACCGTCCTCGATATTCTTCCCTAGTTGCCATCCACAAAACTCGCAACTGAAGAGCGACATATCTCCCAAATCTTGCTTTGGGAACACCGAGTACCCCAACAGCCTATGAAGCACTCTCAAACTAGGTTGAAATATTTCTCTAGCAATAGAGAATCGAGCACCGAACTCATCCTACCTCGATATGGTTTTCCATAAAGAATTTTGGGAGAAACCCTTAAATTAATCATGATCGCGGTCGGAGAAGAATATATCCGCATCCGGATTGAAATCTAAGGCCACATTGAACTCGGCCAAAGACATGACATGAACCTTGTTAAAGAGCTGGAAGGTGATCTCATAGTCTTTTTCACCAACCGGAGTAGAACTCAAAGAAGCCAAGAACTCCCAAGTAGGCTCAAGATAAGCTCGGTAGCTTTTGGTGACAAAAGGACCCAAACCAAGATTGTCCAAAAGAGTCCATAGGTCCTCATCGATAGCCAATTTGATCATGCAATATTGGTGGTAATGCCATGAGGGCTTATAGGTTCTCTTCTTGAAATTTTTCCAATGAGGTTTGTTTCTTAGATTGTAGAAACTGATTTCAGGAAGAGGAAAAGGCTTTCGGTTTTGTGTTTGAGGGGAGGAAGTGTTTGAAGATGAGGGTTCATCAGTGGTGATATTGGTTTTTCTCTTTTTGGTTTTGGAGGTGAGAGATTTCATAATTCTAGACATGCTTGCTTCACCAAGATTTCACAACCAAGATCACAAATTCAACTTCACAAAACACTTCAAATCACTAACATACCTCGATCACCAACTTAGCTCAACAAATCAATTCCAATCACAACCACTTACTACCAAGATTCACCTTCCATAATTCACAACAAATTTACACAATTGGGCTACACAAACAATTAAAAACACAATGTGAGGCAAAATTAATCAACAACAACACAAATAATCAACCCAATTTCTCAATCAATCACCAAGTTCATCAAAATTCATACTACTACTATTCAGAATCATAAAAAAATCAAAATCTTGCAACAATATGATATAAAAATGTAAAATAG
Organism: Chenopodium album; assembly: GCF_948465745.1. Classification (NCBI taxonomy): domain Eukaryota; kingdom Viridiplantae; phylum Streptophyta; class Magnoliopsida; order Caryophyllales; family Amaranthaceae; genus Chenopodium; species Chenopodium album. The sequence goes on from NC_137839.1 coordinate 53,022,911, forward strand.
AGTTAAATAAGATGATTACACCACATTAATAGCAATATTGATCAACAAATAACCAACAATTCCCACCAATTCAAAAAGCCCCAATTTAGTCTTTAATGGAGGAGAGAGAATGGAGATTGAGAAATAGAGAGGTAGTATGATTCTTGATGTTGATGATGAATTTGGAGAAGAAAATTGTTGTTTTTGTTTATTGTTTTAATGATTTGAGAAGGTCTTTGGTTGATTTTGGGGTTAGGGTTTCGTGGGTTTGCAGTTTGGAGTAAGAAGGAGGGTGCGTTCGAGGGTGAGGATGAGGGGAAATGAGGGAAAGAAAGAAGAAACGAAAAGATAAGCTTTGGTTTCCTAGACGCGCGGCCGCACAGCAGGCCAGCGCGCCCGCACCGGCTGGCTCACTTTCTTGCTTTATTGATTCTCTTAGTGCGTTCATACATGGGCTGAACCATCTTTATCATTCTGGGATTATTGAACCCACTAAAATGACCAGTAACTAAATCCACTTTCATTGGGTTTAACATTCCAAATTAATGAGAGCACTATAATGAACCCACCAAGATCAAACTTGCTTCAAATGTAAGCACAACTTTTCCTAACTTATCTCCTAAATTTCCTTACCCATTCATCTCAAAATTCAATTATATCGAGCATATTCTCACCAAACACCACGAAACATATTCCCATTCTGCTCATGCTCACTCCAGGTAGTCCAATTTCAATGAATTCAACCTATTAATCCAAATGCAAAACAAATGAAAGAAAGAAAAACAATTGAAAAGAAACTAAGAAAAAGTTAGAAAACCGAGTTTCCTCCCGGGAATCCCTTGCTTAAGGTCCTTAGCTCGACCCTTCCTCCAAATTATGAAGGGTTAAAAAACAACACCTTATTCAAAGTGGTAGAGGGAACAGACTCTTCCTTAATTCTTAGCAAATTCACATCGTTGCTTAATGAACTCTCACTTGATGAAATTTCCGGAACAAGCACATTTTGCTTCAACTTCATTTTCTTTTTTCTAAAAGCTCTCCTTTTCTTCTTTGTCTTCTTACTCCTTCTAGTGACGACTTCTCACCATCAACACACTTGGAGTCAACCTCGTCTTCTTGAGGGTAGAGCTCAAACCATGGAGAAATATCAATCACCTCATCATCCTCAAGCTTCAAAGGCTCCTTGTTTTGTTCACTAACCTTCTTTCATTCAACACTCAAAGACACATCATCAAAAACTTCAAGAACTTTGTTAGTAGAATAAACATTCATGCAAACATCATCATTAAATTGAGGGGAATTGACACACATAATTCCATTCACAAGAGACAATGGCTCATGCATCGGCTTAAGCTCAAAATTAGTCATATTGCTACCAACTCTCAAAGTAATAAGACCTCCTTTCACATTTATCAAAGCTACCAAATTAGCTAAGAAAGTCTCCCTAGAATGATAGGTATATTATCATCTTTCGTTATTTCTAGCACAATAAAATCAACCGGAATGGTGAACTCTCCTATCTTGAGGGGACGAAACATCCTCAACTCTTCCCTTTAGAAACTTATAGATCGTTCGGCCAATTACAAAGTCATATTGGTTGGATGAAGCTCACCTAGATTAAGCTTTCTAAATACCGAATAAGGCATGATACTCACACTAGCACCAAGATCACAAAGAGCATTTTGGAACAACTTTCCATTGATTTTGCAAGGGATGGAGAAACTACCCGGATCTTTCATTTTCTTGGATAAGTCATTACGAATCAAAGCAATATAACATTCCCCAACCTCTACTAAATCTATCTCATTACACTCTCTCTTGCCACTGAAAATTTACTTAAAGAACTTAGAATATCTAGGCATTTGGGTCATGGCATCGGTAAGAGGGATTGAAAGATGAACTTCTTTAAGCATATCAAGAAATGTCCCAAATTGTTCATCAATTTTGTTTTCAAAAAATTTTGGGGATATGGAAGCTTGGGCTTGATCACCTCCTCTTGCACTTTTTCATCACTCCTCATTTCCTCTTGGGCTTCCTTACTCGCCTCCTTTGACACATTACTCTCTTTTTCCTCACTTGAATCACTCATCTTCTCATCTTCCTCACTCTCCCTATAAACTCTTTCTTCAATCATTTTCCCACTCCTTGTGGTGATGGAATACACGGGTTTCTTAGGTTCAACTCCTTGGTAGGGTAAAGAAGAAGGGCTAGAATTCACACTCTCTTTCAAGGTGCTATCCAATTGAACAATTTGAGTTTCAAGAATCTTATTGTGTGTCATCATCTCATTGAACTTCTTATCACTTACCGACATGTAAGTGTTCAAAATTTTGCTTTGGTTCTTAATGATCTCTTCCAAGGTAGTCTTAGAAGTTGAAGGTTGAGTCTAGAAATTCTCACCATTTCCTTGGGTCTTTGGAGCAAATCCGGGTGGGCGGTCACCTTTGGTTGTTATTTTGAAAATTCCCCCGGTTTTGGTTTCTCTAATTACCCCGATTTTGGTATTGGCCTTGATTTTGATTATTATAAACTTGATTATTATAGTTACCTTGGAAATTTTGGTTTCCTTGGTTCCTATAACCACCATTTTCATAGTTGTCAACATTCCCTTGTTGGTGAGAATTCCTATTCCCAAAGTTCCTTGGATTATCAAATCTTTGTCCATTGTTGTTGTTAGAAACAAAATTCACTTGCTTACACTCATTATTCTCACCATCACTACAACTCTCAAATGCATGTGGACAACTAGAAGAATCATGGTCATATGACCCACAAACATCACAAAACACATATCCACTTGGCATACTACTTGAAGTTGAAAGAGGAGTAGAGTTAGAAGATGTACCTCTCCCCTTATTGTGGGGGGGGGGGATAATAGGTGCTTTTGAAGAAGCACTCTCAAGCTTTGCCTTAATTGAGGTCATCTCCTTTCTCATGTTTGAGATTTGTGAGGATAAATTGTTGATGGCGTTGAGATAGTCGATTGAATAAACCGTTGAACCACTTTTGCTTGTCGACTATCTCTCACCTTCTTGCTAATCCATGCGGTATCTCACCACATCCTCAATGAGATCCACCACTTCATCCTCCATTTTGTTCATGATAGGGCCACTGACATCCAAAGAAGACTTTCCTTGAGGACTTAAACATCCACAGAAAATTTGAATGATTTGATGGGTAGGAATCCCATGGTGTGGGCACTCTCTTTGATACTCCTTGTACCTTTCCCATGCCTCATAAAGGCTTTCACTCAACTTTTTCTTGAAACTTTATGAGGGCTCTTGCTTCGGCCGTTTTCTTTTGTGGATAGAAACAAGATAAAAATTCCTTCGTAACTTCATCCCACGTTCTCAAAGAATTAGGCTTCACCTCCTTTTATAGCCACTCTAAAGCTCGTCCAATAAGAGAGAAAGGGAAATTTTTAAGGAGGATGAATTCTCGAAAAACCCCGTTCACCTTGATTGTGTTGCAATATTTCTCAAATTCCTTAAGGTGGTTGAGAGGGCTCTCATGCTTTGCACCACTATATTGACGCCTCTCTATCAAAGTGATCATTGTCGGCCTTATCTCGAAATCATTTGCCGGTGTCGTTGGTGGAGCAATCTCACTTTAAAACCTATAAGCTCCGAGAGTTCCCAACTCCTTCAAAGCTACCCTTGGATTAGCTCCCATGCTTCCTCGTTCTTCTTCTTCTCTTTCTTGATGGATTTCCTCTCTTGGGAACTTGGACTTGAGAAACGATTAGCAACCCTTATCCTTGTTATGGTTCTCTCAATTTCCGGATTAAATGGCACTAAAATTCAATCTCATGCCCTACACATACAAAAATATAGGGTAAGTCTAGGTCGAATCCCAAGGGAAGGCGAGAGTACTGAGGTTTATGCTAAGCTATTTCGAACACTAAGGGACCGGGTTGGTCTACACTACTCAAATGAATCATACAAAATCAAATATCAAAACACTAGGGAACTTAGGATCCACATGCATTGATAACAATCTTGCTAATTCGAGAGAATTCAATCAACTAAGCGATGCGATGGAAAACGGAATAAGCAATCAAGATCACTCAATAGGCTATCTCCTAGGTTCAAGCTAGATGTCTCTACAAATGACTACAAATCGAGATCAGTCGATAATAATAGCATCTAAATTTATTGTTCGTGTCATTGAATGCTATTATGCAATCTAGCATGATCATCAAGGTTAGCTACTACTCTTCAAACAAAGCACATGCACAAATTTCATTAACCAATTTAATCACATCAACAAATCAATCAAAAACCCCAAATTACCATTAGATTATCACCAATACATGCTTCACCACATTCCCTAGCAAATCAACTACTCACTAATCATGGTGAAATTCAAATGCATAACAAAAGTAATCATAAAACTCATCCTTAACATTGTAATTAAAACTTCAACAATCAAATTCAAGCTGAACAAATCAAATTTAACAATATAACAAAATCAAACATCAAATTGCATTGAAAAGTAAAGGATTCTTACAAAACCTTGATCAATATCAAAGACGAATGAAGATCTCCATATCTCAATCATCAAACACCAAGTTTCTCTCTCTAAAATCTAAGAACAATATCACCAAATCAAGAGTTTCTCTCTCTAAAAATCTAATAAAATTCTAAAACAAAGATTAATTCCCTTTCTAAAAATGAATGAATATCTATGTATAGTAAAACTAACTAAAGGGTAGTTAGTTAGACGTCTTAAAAGGACCTCAAATAGCGTAGTCTCTCACTCCATTGTGCGACCGCTACAAAATGGGTAAGGAATGGAGAGAAGAGAGTGGTGCGGCCGCTCCAGGCTCACGCGCGGCCGTGCAGGTGCCTGGCGCGGCCACTCCTCTCTAGCATGCCCACGCCATTAGAGCAAGGGAGCTATCCTTGTGTGGCCGAGTTTGAGCCCGTGAGCTCCGGATGATCTCCGATGAAATAGGCATTACGTTAGAGCACTTTTGGTGGGTTCGAAGCCACTCTTTCATGCCCACACGGTATGAGGGGGCAACCTTAAAGAACATGCTCTCGGACTCCTTTGCTTTTAGGCTTCTAATGGAGAAAATGTGACATCTTTTGGCTTGAAAACTCCATTAAGAATGCCCTTGAGGCTCTCGAACATCGCCAACTTCCTATAATCAAAGATGATCAAACAAGTAAAGAAGAAAAATGAAAATTAAACTAGTAAAGCAAGAAAATGGGAAAACATCTAAGGAAAATGCAAAGTAAGGAAAATATAAGCAAAACTAGAGAAAAGGAGATAAAAGAGATGCAAAAAAATAATGTAAAACCATCCTAAAAGAAGCTAAATGAGTGCCATAAATGACACTCATCACCATTCTTCAAGCCAAAAGGCATCACAGTATAACATAATTACCCCTGACTAGTGATAAAAGACATGTTTTATTGATCTATATTCCACAGGGGGGATCTGATGGAAGCCTGAATAGGTGTTCATGAAACTCATCAAGGCATGCCCGGCTGTAGAGTCGACCAGACTGTCGATCTTTGGAAGAAGGTAACTGTTCTTTGGACATGTCTTATTCAAGTCAATATAATCAAAACACATGCGCATGGTACCATTTAGCTTCTTCACAAGCACAACATTCGCAACCCAATAAGGGAAGTTACATGGCCGATTGAACGTAGTGTCTAACATCTTTTAACCTTGGCAGCTGTCGCCTGACTTTTTTCCTCGCTGTGATTTCTTTTCTTCTGCCTGATAGGATTCTTTTTTGGATCCACAGTGAGTTTGTAGATAGCAACATCCGGGCTGATGCCTGACATCTCATCCACTTTAAAGGCAAAAATGTCTTCAAATTCTTTCAGAGGTTGTGCAAATATGCACCCATCCTTACAAAAGCAGTCATCCCGACCTTAACAGCACACTCTGGACGGATGTACTCTGGACGGCTGTCGTTCAGAGAAATATCAATATACTCACCAGCCGTCTGGGGATGAAGTTCATCTGACCGTTCCCCTGTGATTGCTATTACTTCTCTTTTTTCACTACCACCAGCTGATCAACTTTCCTTTTCTTTTCGGCTACTAGTGCGGTTGGTTTGGGATCCTTGACATCGTCAAGGTCTATTGGATCCTCACCCTGGCTGGCTGCGGCCACTGTTGACTTGACGTTAGAGAGATAACACTTCATGGCCGTGTTTTGTTCCCCATTCAGGGAGCCAATAGAACCATCAGTCCTTTCAAACTTCAGCTGCATGATGGATGGGATAATGATGGCCTTGAACTCGTTTAGAGTTGGATGACCCAAAATGAGGTTGTAGCTGGTCAGCTCCTCAACGACCAAGAACCGAACGACCATGTGGCGTCCTTTTCCCTTCTCTCCTAGCTGGATGGGTAGATCAATATATCCGACCGACTAGGTGCACAAATCCCCCCCCCCCCGCTAAGCCAACTAGAGGATGAGTGACCTTGTGCATGTTGTCGGACTTATACTTCAGCTTGGATAAGCACTTGTAGCTGATGATGTCAGACGAGCTACCAATATCTATCAAGATCTGATCCGGCCAACCAACTGGTTGGAAACCTTACATTCGATGACGATTGGGTCATCATGCGACCGGGGAACAATGCCCCAGTCCTTTTCAGTGATGATGACCAGAAATGTGCTGGTAGGCGTCGTCAGAAGAATTAACATCCATCTTCCTCAGATGATCCTAAGTGCCCCGAATTATAGGCCCCCCTCCATTAAAGCCGCATGTATTGTGTAGACTGGCTCTTTGTCAGTGTCTGAACTACTAGTAGGCTGGGCAGTCTTTTTGAATGGCTGCCCTGGGTTTGTCTTCAGAGTAACCTTGGACTTAAGGATGTTAGACTTTAACACCCTCTGATCAGCCATACGGTCTAACAGCCGCTTGGGGCTATAATAGTCGTAGGTGTCGTGGCCAATATCCTCATGGAAGTAGTAGTACTTGTTTTTGTTCCGATTTTTTGAGGAACCTTTCATAGCAGCAGGCTTCTCAATGATCACCCGATCATTGATCTCCATGAGGATGGAGTAGCAGTCTTTGTAAAAACTTGCACTTGGGTTTGTATGGTTTAAACTCTTTTTTCTTCTTCTAGAACGGCTGATCAGAATCATCAACCGCCCAGATTTCTTTTCTCTTCTTGCTATCTTCATCCTTCTGAGACAGCTAAGCAGGCCGACTCTCTTTTTTTTGTCAGACTTATTAGAGTTTGAATGATTGTTGGGAGAACAGAGATCCATTGCCTGTATATAGGCTTTTGCCTCCATTAGTGCCTCCTGGCCTCTTGGAGAGTGAAAACTCTCTTTCTGACAAGGTCGAACTTAAAAATTGACCTGTCTTTGAGACCCTTGAAGAAGTCCATGTAAGAAACCTCGTTAAATAGTCCTTGAATCTGGCTTCTCACCAGATTGAACCGCTTAACATATGAACAAAGCCCTTCTCTCTTTCCTTACTTTATTGTGCTCAAGTCGAGACTTATTTTCTTGGCAAGGATGTTCATTGAGAAGTTAGAAGCAAACAAGAAGGCAAGCCTCTTAAAGCTGTCAATACATCCGGCCGGCAAGTTGCCAAACCATTATTGGGCGATTCCCTTTAATATAGTCGGGAAGCACCTTCACCAGCTGACGTCATCCAACCCTTGTAGGTACACGAGGTTGGTGTAGGCCATTAGGTGGTCTTCTAGGTTAGTGGTACCGTCATAGGTACTCACCATGATATTCTTAACCTTGGCAGGCGGTGCCGCCTCAGTTTTCTCCTTAGTGAACGCAGAGGGTTGTTCACCAAGTCTCAATAGATGGAGCTACCAGTCCAAAGGTTAGACGTTGAATGTCGCCTGACCTCTGAAGAGGTTCAGTTGCATGTAAGGTTGAGCATATGGCCCATATGGCATCTGAGGCACATACGGGGCTAAGCTAATCATTTGAGGGCCTGTATGGACGGACTGGCCGCCTGTTTGGCTCTCATGTATTGACTGGGAATACCTTTCTTAGGTATTCTTGAAGCTGTCTGGGGAGGTCGACGTGGAAGCCAAGTCAGACAACTGTTGGTTTCTCTTTTGCTCGATGATATGTCGAGCATTAGAGAATGATTTTTTGCTGCAATCCAGCTATATTTGCCTGATGACTTTCATCGTGCCCATCCAGGGTAGACGAACCTTGGACCAATCAATCAAGGTCCGAGCCTTCTCCTTAGTAGTGGGGTGTGGAGTAGGCTGCCGGTCCCTAAATGACTTTTTCAACTCAGCATGAGGAGATTTTTTACCCGACTAACCCTTGTTAGAGCCAGTCGTCCTCTTGTTTATCAAGTCTTTGATCTCCCCTTTGAAACTAGTCATGAATTTTATGATTTTATCTCTGGTGACGAGAGCCTTTCCTCTTACCGCCTAGGTATCCCCAATTGGCTATTCGGATGATTTACTCATACCAGCTTGATTTTCGCCCTGTTCCAGTCTATCCTTAGGACGATGGCGTTTACAAATGAGTGACCCATCAGGGGCCACATGCGTTTCGACTTCAACGTCGTTGTCTGTATCATGGTCTGAATAGACGTCTCCATTTGTCGTAGGCCGGTTGGGTTCAGGAGGCGGTACAGACTCTGAAACCATCTTAGAGGTATTCTCCCCATAGACAACGCCAAATGTTTTGGGGTTTTCTGGTCCCTCAGGATAGTCACGAAACCAAGATTGGAATCCTGTTGTTGTACCTGCAAAACAACGAAGACTCCGGGTGGTTGGAGTTCCGCCTCTGAGGATCAAGTTAGAACGTGTTCGAAGAATGTAAAAAGGTGCGAAACGGTTAAAGTAAGATCTTCTCGAATTCCTAGATCTGGTGTTTTCAATGATGGGAGAGAACTTAGGTGTTATGATAAATGAATGTGCCTCTGAAAAGGGGGAATCTCCCTATTTATAAGGTCCTTGGGATTTGTGCCCTTGCCTAAGTTACGGAAACCTAGGACAGATGAGCTGCACCATTTTTCAGCTTTCTCGAGATTTAGGCTAGGAAGGTCACCGTTTCCAAATGACTAAGAGGGACACGTAATTGGGGATAGTTCCACTTTGAACATCTTCTAGGGTTACATGTGTCACCTTCTGATAGGGCCACGTGGCCTGGGTAATTTTACTCAAACAGTTCTCATTTGTGTTTAGATTTTGTAATTGGTGGCTTTTATCCTTTCCCTAAACTAATTGAAACCATTATTTCTATACCTTTCATATTTGACTAATTGTAACTAGTGACTTTTCTTTTCTTTTCTTAATCTCTTTTGTATTAACCAAGACATTTAAAGATACAATAGTTTTACACTGTTTGATTTTAATGTGGGAATGTATTATATTGAACAATTCTCATTCATCCAATCTTCGAATAATTGACTCTTGTGCATTGAAATTGTCCGAATTCAAATTTTAAACATAATTAAGAAATATTGTACCAACATAAATTTATTATGAACGATAAAAGGCTAATAACTATTTAAGTTTGCATCCACAATTATCAAATAAAAAACCGGGGCATCACCCGAGTCACAAATTAGTTGTTTATGAAAACTAGTATGTTATCTGTGTGATATAAATCATCTTCTTGTCGATTATTGTTGAGTTTTTATCGAACCAAAGTTTCAGCCATGGTAATGGACTATATTGCCCCTAGCAATCCCTCCGTACCTTTCTCTTTTGTGTAAGATAATAAAAAGAAGATATTGCTGTATGTAGTTTGCATGGGGTAATAAGGAGTAAGGTAAGAAAAAAAAACCAAAGGGAAACGATGACATGAATGATTTAAAATAGGGTGTGTTTGTTATGAACATAGGAAATAGAATGGAATGGTATCAAATAAGAGCAGGCAAAGGTAACAATAAGCATGATTGTTATGAGTTGTCTGGTTTGATTATGAGACTGATTCATAATCTAACTTTCTATTGCTGTCAATAATATTTTTAGCAAATATTAAGGGGGTGTTTGGTATAATAAGCGTAAACGGAATGGAAAGGAATTTGTTGAGAAGGAGAAAGGGTAACGATAAATGTTACTTTTATCAGTTGTTTGGTATTGAAATGGAATGGAAACAATTATAAGTCAATCCTTTACTACCAATTGTTTGGTATAGTCAATGATGGAAAGAAATCATTTCTTATTTATCAATTCTTTTTCTAGCAAATTTTGTACGTCTTTTTCATAAAAGCTGAAGGAAGTTATACAAATATCTTGAATAAAGGAATTTTTAACTCTGGAAAATATATCAAATTAAGAAAAAAATTTATGTTACGCATATTTCCTCCAGGAAAAAAAAATTAAAAATTAGACATCCTTGCATTTTCATTCTTATCATTACCAAAAATAAAAAAAAATCAAATTGATATGAATTTTGTTGAATGAAAAATTGAAGCTAAATTTTACTTCATTTCTAAAACAATATGATTCGAAGATTGCAGAAATTGTTCCAAAAACTTCAGTGTAGAATTTTGAATATTTCATTGAAATATTATTAGAATCAATTATGAAATTACACAAATAATTCAAAGATTTGTTACTTGGCAAATATAAAGGCAAAATAGATTCAAATTTTGAAATATTGAATAAAGATGATGAAGAAGAAGAGAATTACACCATTGATTGCTTTAGCTCTTGCAAACATTGAATAATTTCACTCTTTTTTTTTTTTTTTTTTTTTGGGATTTTTGGGCAGTGATAATTTCACCAAAAATCATTGTTATTTTGATAGAAATTTTTGGAAGAGAGAGTTGGTATTTGGAAGTGAAGATATGAGGATGTGCCATGTGAGCATGTGAGGATAAGAAGTAGAAAGTAATGAATGAGGGAAGCATCAGCAGGTAACGTGATCTGTTACCAGGGATAAGAAAGGAAAACAATCTGGAGGATTCAATTACCCGCAAGAAACGGTAATCGTTACCATACCCATTAAAGCAAACAATAGGTAATGGATTGGATTTCATGAATCCGTTTCCTACCTTCGATATACTCGTACCAAACACCCCCTAAATTCACAATCTTCCACATTTAAAAAGATGAAAAAAAAGAATGATTTTTGACATTTGGACTTAGCAATGAGAAAGAGGAGAGTGAGTAGTGAGCATTTTTTGACTCATCGCAACCTTTTGGGTTAGAGCTTAGAGGAGAGTAGGAATAACTGCTACCGCAGGGGAGGGAGCGGCTTAATTTGGCCGGATTGCATTACCGTGTGCAAACGGATTCAGATGTATGTGCTACCAAACCAAACAGTCAGTAACGGATTTGGTTATTTGTATCCATTTCCCTGCCTTACTAACAAGGGGGCGTAGGACGTTCGTGGAGTCCATGCCTTCCGTACCAGTGTACCACCACAAGAATGGTCGTTCGGTTTCTACGAACCAAACATGAACTTAATGTAGTTCTTATTATATGACATGAATGATTTAAAATTTGTGGCGAATAGCAGGTAAGCACAGATGCAAAAGTACTATTCTGTATAAAAAGTTTGCAGAGTAATAGAAATATATTTTGTATATGTATCCTAATAGCACCCCTAAAATTGGATACATATTTAAGAGTTACAGGTAAGTAATTTTTAATATTCAGAAACCAATACATTGGTGTCCTATGGAAGAGTGGACAATTAAATAAAAATAAAAAATAGAAAAAAAATTATGAATAAAATGTAAGATTGAAATTATCAACTTTGCTACCTTGCCTTGCTAGAACTGCAGAGTAAGGAGAGCAGTGTAAACTGTAAGTTCTGTAACCTCGCCAATTAAGACTGCAAAAAGATGGTTCAACCTGGTTGCACCCCAAAACACTACGATATTCGAAGCAAGTATCACAAATCGAGTGGCCCAAATGGATCCTCAGATGAAAGTTGGTCTCCTAGAAGGGAATCGATGTGCGATGTAGAGGGCTGATATGTCTCAGGATGCTGCCAAAATGAATCGGACATCACGTAGAAGATATAAAAGGCTATTGCAGAAATCAAAAGCATAGCAAGCAGGAGTCCATAGATCTGCCAATCTGCAAAAAGAGACATGAATGTTAGCACCGTCGCCTTAGCGCCATTTATGAAAAACTTGGGAATGCATTATTGAGAGAAAGGTCGACCTTTCCATTCTACAGGAACAGTTAGCTGTGTCACCTTAGCGCCCCATTCTTTAGTAGTTGTAAGTACAACCCTGGAAATACAATGTCAGATAAACATGTCAACAAGCAACACAATTGCAAGGCAGCCAAGTTGAAGATCAAAACAATTACTACTCCCCTTAACAGAATCAGGTCATTTGAACAAGGTGAACTTCGAGGCATGTATTTACAGCTATAAATGAGAATGACATATTCTAGCATCAAAAGTACATAGCAGTAAAAACTTTCTCTTAAACTAGGCCTTTAAATGTATTTACAACTATAGATGTGAAGTCCTTGCCTCCTAAGAACCTAACAAAGATCCGGCAATGCAACTCATCCAGTGGCGGATCCAGGATTTTACGGGTGCTAGGTCACCGTTGCCCATCGACCGCATACCAATCATAATTAATGCATTAATATTCTAAAAGTTAATTAAAAAAAGACATTCCAAAAATATTAAATGTTACGGGGAAGGAGAAGGATAATGACATGTCACTAATGAAACTACCAAAAAATTTTCTAAAAAAAGACATTCCAAAAATATTAAATGTTACGGGGAAGGAGAAGGATAATGACAAGTCACTAATGAAACTACCAAAAAAATTTCGAACAATGACTTTAACAATGTACCAGTTTGAGAACTAAGTAGGTAGTGGTAGATATATGTAAAAAGGAAAAAAAAAAAAAAAAAAAAAAAAAAAAAAAACCGTTGTCCTTAGGAGTCATACCCATAACCTTTGGCAAAAAATACAATGCCTCCCACCATTACAACACTAAGCAATTACTTGTATAATTGCATTGTTAAATGTTTATATATTACATCTTCTTAATGCAAGAAAAAAGGAAGGAAAGTAGCTTCCCCTAGGAGTCGAACCAGTAACTTTAGTCTAAAAATATGAAGCCTCCACCATTGGACTACGGAGTACATATCATTACTAGTTGCAATATTTAATATTTAAACCTTCTCTGTTTTTGTGCTAGGTCACGTGACCTACAGTACACAAGGGTGGCTCCGCCACTGAACTCATCATATTCCTTTTCCTCAGAATTTCTTCTTGGTGTTTCTGAATTTTTATTAAAAAAATCATTTTTACGTCACTTGTCAAGCAAGAATTGCATGAGATCGAGATTTAAAGCAAGCTAGTCTATAAAGAAGCTCTCTTCTAGGAGCTCTATAAGGCCAAAAGGGCTTACTTCCCCGAATCCATGGTTTTATATCAATCTCCAACACCCTTGGCAATTCACAATCTAACCATCATATCTTGTCACTTCCCTGCACACATCCAACACAAATCTACCCTCTTAACATCCTAGAAGGTTGATTATGGAAGTGCCTACTAGAAAGGGTCTGCATGGAAAGTGCAAGATGTATGTTTAAAGACACTCCAATAATAAGAGGGTGCAGAACCCGCAAAAATTTCAAAGGGTTGCAAAGGCCAAGAAACTAGACAGGTTAATGCCTCATGTTGTAATATTTCAAAATCTTTTAACTATCTTTATGGGTAACATACTAACAGTACAAGTCTGTGAGGGTAACAAAAGGGGCTGGCATATTGAGTAAGCAAAGAACAAATTAATAGCATTCAGAACAAATTGGAAAAAGGCTTTGAACATGTCATAACAATGCCTACTTTTTTGTGAAGAATAAAAAAGGACAAGTTTGAAATTCAAAGTGACATTTCTTTAGCTTTATTCGAATCAATCCCTGCACCCATCCACAGCAATTTACCATATATTTACCAAATACACTCTAAACCAAATTCCTTTTATTTGATGCCTACATGACCCTTTCTATACTTCATCTGGGTACTGAGCTATAATGCAGCTACTAAGATAAGATGATACACTTGAAGATTTACAAGAAAGAGGACAAAGTAAATCATAAATTGGAAAAAGTTCATAAACATACTATCAGGCATCAGCAACTACAACAGCAGAGTCATATATAAACATTGAACTTTAAGCTACCTTTCACTTGGACAAAACTCCAGTGCTGCAATGGATGTACCCGGGTGCAACCTCTTACTCCAGTGACTGATCCTCATTGTTTTTACTTCAACCACACACACATCACCATCTTTACTTCCCCTGTCAAAAAAGAAAAAAATAGTATTTGAAGGAAAATCATCAGTTAAACCCCCAACAAGCATGTCAACAAAACAATAGAACACAATACTTTATACTGCTACCGGAATTACTCTTTTGCTCAGCATTATTTGCTTTGACTCAGCTCTCTAAAGTTTAATGAGGGAGACGACGGGCTATATTAATGTTCAATGCGACACTATTTATGTATTGAAATGAGGCAAAGAGTCTCCAAATTGTAAGGATAAGCTTTTGACATATTGTAGTTTTCTAATCAATACTACCTCGGTTTTTTTTTTTTAAGTTGACACCTTTTGACTTTAGCACTATTCACATACTCCCCTTTGACCAAGTTTTGTGCTTTATACATACTGAAAAATATAGTCATGTGGGTTCTTGTTAGATTCATCACGATATATATTTTCAAAATATCAACTTTTCATAATTTTTGCTTATCGGTAATTAAAGATATGAATGGTTGAAATTGTTCATTGGCAAATGTGACTAAAGAAATGTGTCAACTAAAAAAAACGGAGGAAGTATTTACCAGGAACAGAACTGATTTGAAGCATGCTTCCTTTAAGAAAAGTAAACAAAATCTAAAAGCATACAAGCATGATCTCTGCCTCCTAAATAGTATCATATTGAAAAAGTACTTGTACATAGTTACATAAAATAGAAAGCTAGATGGAACTAGGCTATAACAAACAGAGACAGTAAGAGTAAAATCCATCAGATGATAATTGAACCAATACATGAAAAAACAGAAAGCGCATAGCAATTTGATGTGAAGCTCAGATGTATGTGAGAATTCTTTAGAGTTTAGGTCCTTACAAGGCAAGATATTTTCCATCTTGGCTGGTGGTTAACACCGAAGCAGGCTTTGCAAGCAGTACCTTATAACCAATTCTATTCCAAGTACTCATGTCCCAAACAACAGTCATCGGTTTAGCCTTAGCCTTAGCTGTATTTAGACAAATTCTATTTTAGTTTACAACTACAGATAATTTAAGAAAAATTTTCACAAAAAAAGTAAATAACTCTGCATCACCTAGAAGCTTATTTACCTCTTTGAACAGTGCAAAACAGAAAAGGTTTAGTTCCATCCTTCGAGAAGCAACATAATTCAATCTTTTCATTCTGCACAAGAAACTTACATATCATCAGCCCAAGTTATCAAAAGTCAGCACATATGAATAATTAAGACTAAATCGAGTGGTTTACTGAATCTCGTTTCAAGGTTGCCACAGTTACTCCATCGTTTGCATTCCAAACTCTTGCTGAACCATCAGTAGAAGTTGAGGCTAAGAACTCAGAGTCTAGGCTGAAAGACAACAACAACAGAAGTACATTGTTTAATTGATTGTTCCAAGTAAAACTATAAAAAGGGGCTTCAATGATAAAACCACACCAGATTGTACTGTAAAAAAATCGATGTATAAGCCAAATATATTACTCATATTACAAAACCTACGCATCATCAAGCCAACTTTTACTGTTTTCCAATAAGCATTACAAACAGAATCCAATACATACCAGAAGTTGGCAGTCAGTTAGTAACGCTAAGAGCCTAACAAGAGACAACTGTAAAGTTATCCTGGTTATGGATGAAAACATGGAAGAGACATAACAAGGAGCCTAATTATGATTTACTGAAGGCCCTTGCTTTATTAAAATATAAGAATCTGCTTTGCTGGGGTCATATCCACAACTGAAAGCTAGTTATCTTCGGAAAGAAACACCCAGTCTCTCATAAATGTATAG
This sequence comes from Chenopodium album, assembly GCF_948465745.1. Taxonomy (NCBI): domain Eukaryota; kingdom Viridiplantae; phylum Streptophyta; class Magnoliopsida; order Caryophyllales; family Amaranthaceae; genus Chenopodium; species Chenopodium album. Next base: position 53,038,846 of record NC_137839.1, read on the forward strand.
CAATAGCATAATATTTTATGTGGCCATGTATATAAAAGTTTCAATATATAACTTACATCATGAATACCAACCCATTAAAGCAATTAAAAGATCTTTATGAATTTTTAAAGTACCCCAGTCAATTTGACATGTTTGCAATGCTTGACATACATTTTTATGATTAATCAGATTAGGAATTGGAAGACAAAGGAAAAAGAGGAAGCATTGAAAAATCTGAAAGAGGAAATATCAGGTGACGACATTATTCTTCACTCATAGGAGTATTAAAAAATAAAAATAATATAATATAAACAAAATTTTCATTAAATAACTGTAACCGCCAACCACTTGGCGGCAAATAAATCGGGTTCCTTTATCCAACAACAATCTATCTACCAATCTACTCTAAGTGCACAACTAAGTACTAATTACTTGAATGGGATTCAAAACCAAATAAGGATATTAAATATATGGAATTTATTGTCACCTGAAATCCATATCCCGAAAGGACTTTTGAGCATTTGGTTCATCAAGAATTATTCGCAAGCTAGGCCACTCTAAGATTCTTAGATGCCCATCCTGAATGAGAGAAGAGTAAATTAGGTAATGTGGGATTAAAGTAAAGGAAAAAGAACAGCATATGTATTATTTTGCTAGGAAAAAGAGAGTGAAGAAAAGCAAGCATCAATAAAACTAGACCACACAAACTTGCCCCTTTTCATTCACTTCTTCAAATCAGATTCCATAGAGTCATAAACATCTTACCTCTCCACCACAACCAAGTTTGCATCCATCAACGCTAAACTCTATACAAGTTTGCAGTCCAACACCTTGTAGAGATGGTGCTTCTTTAGGCAACAGTTTCACAGAAGTTTCTTGAGTACACAATTCAAATAATCTGCAGTTTGTACACAAAAAGTTAAATACTTCTTAAAAATTAAGTGAAAAAATAGCTGAACTGCATTTTTAAAGTGTTCATAGAAGGAAGCTGTTTCATGTGCATGGTAAACGGAGTCCAAAGTGAATTTGATTGAGAACCTTGCTCTTCATAATACTCCATATCAGAGTTTAGCTTCTACTGACAATGGTGAGTAAGGTCTTTAGTGGAAGGTTAAAGGGCCAATGACAGAGCTCTTGAAAACAAAATATCAAATCTTCTCATTAAGAAGCATGGTTAAACTAGTAAGTTTGGGATGCAAATGTACTATGGGTATTGTTTTGACGGGGTAATTACAGATCATAGTATGCTCTTTTGGACATGGTAATAAATTATATGGTTACAAAAATTCAGAGAATAATATTGAGTATTAGTTAAAATCTACTTCATTGTATGCAAACATTTGGGGAGGGGGTGGACTAAAGCCCTAAGCTTTTGCCATTTTTTTTTTTTAAATGATAATTCAGATGTCAGAGTAGGATATTTTGTTTCATGAACTAACTGATATGTCATTCTTCTTTTCAAAAACTTTATTTCGATATGAATCAAAGGAGGCTTGAGAATCAACTGATTTGTAAATTATTTGAATTATAGAGTACCACATCAATATGTTTCCTTCGCATCTATTTTGAATAGCTCCATCTACTAACCAGATAAATCCCTTTTTTTTTAGTCCTTGGCATTATTTTTGAGACCTTGATTGGCTTGATTGTCTAGCATTAACCAAACTAAGTTTTAAACCTTTCAAATTATCCTCAAAAGTTTATACCTTGACATCTTGAAATACAACATCAGCATTATTACCCTGTTGTCTTTAAAGAGGCTCCAAATTGGAGCAACGCAGGCAGAATGTAGAATCTTGGGGGTCTAGACTAAGTCGGAGCAAGACTAAGTACATAAAATGTAGTTTTAGCACTAGGAGGAAGTCAAGCGGGGATATAGTAACTTGGATGCTAAGGAGGTGCCCATGAATGAGTAGTTTAAAATACCTTAGGTCAATTATGTAGAAGAATGTAGACCAAGATGTAACCCACAGGATTAAGTCCGGTTAGCTCAAATGGAGAATGGCAACTAGGTATTGTGTGACTGTAGCATACATTTGATGTTAAACAGAAATTTTTATCGGACGGCTATTAGACCAGAGTTTTTATGGGTCAGGATGTTGGGCTTTCACAAACAATCATATTAGGAAGATAGAGTAGCAAAGATGTGTATGTTAAGATGGATGTGTAAGAACACCTTAAAGGATAAAATTAGAAATGAAGATATTAGGAGGAAAGTTGGAGTTGTAAACATTGAGGATAATATAGGGAAGAACCGAATGTGTTGGTTTGGGCATGTAATACACATCAATAAGGAAAGTAGAGGGCTAGGATCCAGGGGATTTTAGAAGAAGTCGGTGAAGACCAAACATGACATGGATGGAAGAAGTTGAGAAGGACATGAAATAGTTGGGTTTGGAGGAGCATGTAAGAAAGGTATGGAAGGAAAGGATCATGGTTGACAAGTTCAGTAGACAAAATGTTGGTTTGTATAGCCGACCCCATCTTGGGGATTAAGGCTTCAATTTTTAATGTTGTTGTCGTCTTCAGTGAAGAGGATCACATTGGAGAGACTCAGGAGAGATAGGAAAAGGATTAAAGGAGACAAGCAATAAGCATAAACTTCAAAATAACCAAAATTTGGGTTCTCAATGTAGTCATCAGTCATAAAGTCTCTATTACCAAAAGTTCAAGATAGCAGTGTTTAAGTTCGGTATTATCCATGGAATGCCACTAGTTGAACACAAAATCGTAGGAAGTTCATTTACTCAGAAACTCATAAAACCCCAACGATAAATTAAGTTACTTTCCACACATAACAAACTTACAACGGCATGGCCTCTACAATTGAATATCTGAGTCTACAAGCATATCATGGAAGATGAAAGGAAACATAAAAAATGTAATGATCTACATGGAAATTTGGATAGAAAGAAAATGCACAAAATCTGATGTGCAAGATGTTTCTTAAACAAAAATTACTGGAGGAAAACAAGAAGAAAAGTTTAAAGGGTAGTTAGACATAACAAAACTGGCAACGCCAGGATTTTATTCAATGAAAATCATATCAGGGAAAGAATTTTGTGGAGAAAAATCAGGCCCATTTACACATTGCAAAAAGCAGACTAGTGCTTTGAGCAAGCTGCCTTTTGTTGATGAAGTTCAAACCATTATGCCCACTTACATGTATTTGCTATCACTTTTGAGTAAGCCTGATTTGTAGGGCAAGACCAAGGATCAAAATAATTTAAGAAGATAATATCAAGCATGGGTCTGTTTGAAAGGCTTTGCACCACTCCTGCTCTATATGTATAGAAAATAGGATCAGTAAACTAATAACTTGAGCACATCAACTCCATAAGTCTCGCTAAATTTTTAAATAAAAAAATTTTACATTTTCAGGGATAATTGGAGACTTCGAAAGCTTCATCTTGCCAGATTTTTTTTACAGATTCAATGGCACTTTATATTACTAAATCCACAAGACTTTCAAACAACATCACTAATCTTGAGTATGAGCATGCTCTGCACAGGTCTTAATAGTACTAACGGCCTATCCTAATCAAACACAACAATTATGCAACCAAACCTTTGAACAAAAATTACTTACTACTGCAAATTGTTGAATAAGGGATCTTCTCTCAATCATCTTCTAATTTTAATTGTCTTCCCTTCTTCCATCTCCTTTTTGTTTGAGTCCAATATCTCTCCCCTCCATCTTACATACCAGCTAAATTAGCAAACTGCCTTTGATATCTTTACATATATATAGACTATACGAGTAGACGACCACTTCCCTACCCGAATAACCCCCCTACTACCCCACAAAAAGAAGGCCCACTTCCCTACAACAGCTAACACTAAAATTAATGACTCTCACAATCATGGTCAACCAAGATTAATCTACTTACGCCTAAACAATACTCAAACAAATATAGCATATCATATATTTAGAACAATATTCAAACAAATATAGCATATCATACATATATATGGACTATACTAATGAGTAATGAATAAAAGTAGTTCAAGTACAATTTCTACGAGTTCGCAACAAAGACAGATTCAAACCCTGTTCTATCAATTACCCATTAACCTTCCATAAGCCAAAAATGCATCAAACCGTCAAATCATAGCTAAAACTGAAATTAAAAGTGATGACAAAAAAAAAAGAAAAAGATTATAGACAATACTTGCAATCACCAGAAGAAGTAGCACAAATGATTTGATCCCCATTTGGGTGCACCGCAATGCAAATTGGCTCTCCATCTTCAATTTCATATTCAGCCTGAAAAACATAACAACCCAAAATTCAATTTCAGAATAAGTATGATCAACCCCATCAAAATTTAAAATTAAAATAAAATATCGAATCATACCAATGGAGAAGAAGAGAGAGAAAGGGTCTTAGAATCAAAGGAGAAAATCTCAAGCTTTGATTTTGCAGAAGATGATTTATAAGATTTTCCCAAAACCACCAAATTAGCTTTTTCTGGGCGCTTAATCCACTTCCCACAGCTAACAATTCCAACGTTTTGCAACTCCATTGATCAACACCTTCCGTAAATTAATCAAAGACAAAACCCCACTTCACAAAAACTCTATTTTCTTCAGCGGTTTGTGAAAAATAAAAGTGGGATTTGCGAGAGTTTTTGTATTAGAGGAGGAAGGAGGGAAAGTGGGGCCTAGTACGGACGTGAGTATTGCGATATTTTAAGCTTCAACGACTACAGCTAATGAAGATGATAATGGCAAGTGGGTATATTAAGAGAGAGTCAAATGTCAACGGATAGATGGATAATTTATAGATTAAGGGATGCATTGCATGGCTGGGTTTAACAATGTGCTTCGGATATTCGGGATTATTGATTCCCTTCAAAGATTTTTAATTTTTATCTTTTCCTTGAATAATTGATGCCTTGTTATGGAAAGATTGACTTGTTAGTTGTTCTACTAGTTGTTATACAATTTTTGGTTAATTGTTAAGTAACGGAATAAGTTTATCTAATTAACATAGTATAAGCCCTAATTGCTTACAAGGAGAAACAAATTTGTTTATCACAAGCAGCAAAATGCGCCAACATACTGGCACCGCGGTAATTTCAGCAAATATCACAGCAGCAACGTTCAAGCATTGAGATTCAACAAGCAGTGGTCTTCGGTAATTTTCTTCGGAATATTATCACAACAAAACTGAGGATCGTTACAAGCAGAATGGTCTTCGACGACATTCCCTAGCTTGCGGAGATTTGTCACAACAACTGAAGATGGCTACAAGCGGAGTTATCTTCGACGGCGTTCCTTAGCTTGCGGAGAGTTGTCACAAACAACTGAGGATGGCTACAAGCGGAGCAATCTTCGATGGTGTTCCCTAGCTTGCGGAAGACTATCACAGCGAAAATTGAAGGCAGTTACAAGCGGAGCAGTCTTCAAGCGATATTTCCTAGCTTGAGGAAGATCGTCAAGCAACAAATCGGTTGCTTCGGAGACGTGTACTCGACGGTGCAAAATATGTGTTTCTTAACTCTTTTATCTGTTTAACTAACGCTAGTTTGCAGGTATCGGCGTTACAAGAATGATTGAGGATTGCAGAACGTTCTGAATCATTCTCCGTCCCTATCGCTACTTTGACTTTTGTTTTCAAAACTTGCGTTTCTCCAAACTCGGTCAAAGTGGGGGCTTCTGTAGACACCCAAATGTGTCTCCCCAAAACCAAACCCAATGATAAATACCTTTCACGTCATTTGATTATCGAATGAAGTGAAAGTGTGAAAAGTCTAATGATGAGGATGTTTTTATTACAATGTTTCTCTTTTTGTTTTCAAAATATTTCTTTTCTTACCCTATTTATGAAAATAGCCGGTTCAATTTGATTTGGTCCATGATAAGGGTCCAATAATAGTGTAGTTGGATTGGGCTCGAAAAGAGTTTTCTAATGATATATTATAAGCCCAATTTCAATGAATAATGAGGAAGTTATGGATTAAATTAAATTAGGCCCAATGATCTAGAGGAGGGCCTATTAATTATTATTCCTAAAGATATTAGGATTGATTTTAATCTTCTACGAATATCTAGAAGGTTCTTTTTTATACCTTTCACGTCTAGCGCGAAAGACAACTTCAAACTTGGGTAGGTGTGTCTATCACTAATGAATGTGGAATTTTGAGAGAGGGAAGGTTTAGAAAAATTTTAGAGAGAGAGAAAGCTTCTAGCTTTTAGAGAGAGAATAGAGAGAGATGATGGTTGTGAATGATGAAAAACAGGGAGATACGACCCCTATTTATAGAAAAAATAGCACAGGATCAAAGCAAGTCATATTCTGAATAAAATACCGCATGTCGCCAACGACAGGATTCAGCGTCATACGACAAGGGCAGTGCCAGGCGACAGCTCTGTCGTCTCGCACTGATTCAAAAGTACCTTGTAAACCGTTTTAGGAACTTGTAAACCGTTCACAGGGTGAAGGTTACACCCCTTAACAATCCAGGAGATCGTTAACTCCAATAGGCCTAGAACCATGACTGGAAGTTCGGGGATGAAGGTACAAATCAAACCTAAAAGAGATTGAACTTGCCCTAAAAATAGGCCTCTACTTTATTCTTCTCGTATTCATGTGCGCTTTCTGACTAACATACAATCAATAGATTAATCCTAAACCTGTTTAATCTATGTTGGTTGAATATTAATGCACAAACAAAACTATTATTGGCGATCACTTGAATTATAATCATATTAACCTAAACAAGATTATTAATTATCTTATTTAGCGTGATTGCAAGTACAAATTCCCTTTAAACATGCATAAAAGGCGTGATCAAGCAATAACAATAATAATAAATATAATATCAAGCAACATAATAACAATCATTATCATAATAATAATAATAATATTCTCAATCTTAAAGAATAATAATATTAGCAAGATCCTAGGCATGATATTAAAGGTATAAATTATTGTCTATCACTAATCTTCAGCCCAAAGTAGATGGGCAAGTTTATCTTTCCGACTGGGTGAATGATGTTCCCCCCAAACCCAACCAAAGGGTGGGTGATGTCTTTGAGAGCGTCCTCTAGGAACCTCAAAATTTTCAGGATGGCCAAGCTGATGATATCGGACGATCTACCCGTATCTATTAGTATCCGACCGACTTTTAAATTAGATATCTTCATGATAAATACCATGGGGTCATCGTGCAGGACCTTGACCTCACCTCAGTCCGCCTCACTAACGTTACTTCTGGGAATGGTTCAACCTTCACCCTTTCACCATGCATCACTTTATCAAGTTTCCAAGCGTCTTTCTTGATTCTTTTCATAGTAGGGCTGCCTATAGCAAAGCCGCCTGATATTACAACCATTAAACCAGAATCGGTGCTATTTCCATCTTCCTTCTTGTCATTTTGCCTTTTCTTCTCGGACTTGTTATCTATCCGAGTGTAGGTGAACTTTGATTTCAAAACGTACGAATTCAACATGCCCTTTTCGGCTAGCTTATCCAACAATCTTTTCAGGTTGATGCATTCATTTGTGTCATGTCCTACGTCCTTATGGTAATGACAATATTTTTTTTTTTGCGGTACTGGGCCGAACCTCTCATCAGTTGGGGCTTTTCAAACTCAAATTCATCCTTAAATTCCATCAGGATTGAGTAACAATTTTTGGTGAACTCGTATTGTGGTTCGTACGTCTTGACCTTCTTTGACTTTGGCTGTTGATCGTCCGCCACCCAAACTTCCTTTCATTTGTTTCCTTCCTTTTTCTTTCCAGCCGAGTCCTGTTGAGAAGGTTGCTTCTTCTTATCAACTCCCTTGGTCGGCTGTTCTGCTTTGGTAAGCGAATAAAAATCAGTTGCTTCAATATAGGCCTCGGCTTCCTACGAAACACCTGCATATGTCCGAACCTTTTTCCTGACCAAATAAAACTTGAAACCATTATGCCTTAATCCCCGGAGAAATTTCAATTAGGCCATTTCATCCGGTATATTATGATTTTGGGCTTTTTCTTGGTTAAATCTCTGTACGTACGAGCGCAACCCTTCATTTGTCCCTTGGACGATTGTAGCCAAGTTAAGGCTGGTCCTCCTTGGGGGAATGTTGTAAGAAAAGTTTCCGACGAACAATAAACTCAGAGTAGCGAAGTAATTAATGCACCCGGCTGGCAAGCAGTTAAACCAATCCTGCGTCATGCCCTTGAGGGTGGCCCGTCATCTACGCTTTGCAAATACATTAGATTTCGATACGAAGTGAAGTGTTCCTTGGGGTTGCCCGTACCATCATAGGCGCCAACAAGTATACTTTTCACCATCGCTGGTTGAGGAGAGTTGAGAATTTCTTAAGAAAACGGAGGCGGCTTGTCACCAAGATTTAACAAGCGCATTTGCCAATCAATAGGCTGAGGTTGTGCAGCCGTTTCGGCCAGATATGGTGTTGAGTCGAACGAGAAACAGCCGGCCATATTGTCCGTACTGTCCGTAGACAGGGGGGTGAGGCGGCAGAATAGGATTGAAATTCTAGGGTGTTTGATACTGAAACATTTGAACTGCAATAAGAGTTTGAGTACAAACAACTGACTCCTGCTGGTCCTGGCCGAGCTAGTATGTTGGGAAAGAGAGTGGTTAGAGAATTTATCCGGCATTGTGGGAGTAGAGGCCATGTCCGAATAGGCTACACGTTCCCATTGCCTGTGCCGGATGTAATCACTTTGATGAGTGTCATTTATAGCACTCATTTTGTTTTCTTTAGGGTGGAATTCATGCTATTTTATAGCTCTTTTCTTTAGTTTTTCCTTAGTTTTACTCTTTATTTCCTTAGTTTGCATTTTCTTAGTTGATTTTCTATTTTTGTGCATTTCTTAGTTTATTTTGTTATTCTCTTTTATTTGCTTGTTGTCTTTCATTTTTCAGGTAATGATCGTAATCTGAGGATTCCCGAGTCTCCTTCCCAAGTTTTACATCGTTTGAGATGCCTCTTGCCTACCATTTGAAGTTTAAGTTTGAAGGAGTGTATAGTCCAAGTCTTATAGCTCGTGCATGCAAGCGGTGGGTGTAATACCCCGTATTTTTATGTATTTTATAAAGTATTTAAGTATTAATAAAATGTATTGTCAAGGGCTCAAGTATTTTAATTAAATATTTTAAAGGGTTAAAGTATTTTAAATATAAAGGTTTATAAAAGTAAAATATGTTTTGGGCCAAACGTTTATTAATTATTGGGCAATGTAAATTATTCCTACATACTCTTATTGGAATAACCCATTCCAAAACCCATAACTTAAGCCCTATCCCATAACTCAAGCCCACATTTTTATAAGCCCACATTTAACCCTACACTCTCTACTCTATAAATACCCCATGAATCCCCAAAAATTTCCCACACAAAAAGGTTAGTTTTATTTTCTCTCTCCTTTGTTTTATTAATTTGTGTAATTATAATTATTGATTTATGGGTTTTAATTTTATTGTTTGAAATTAATTTAATTAGTATCAAATTGTATTTTGATGATTAAACTTTATAATTTTCAGATTTTGTAAATTTTTATAACCTAGGGTTTTTAGTTATTGAAAATCATGATTTTAGGGTTTTTATGAATAATTAATTTAGGGCTTTTATAGTAATGATGTTTTGAAATTTTGGTGATTATAACTACTTATTAGTTTAACTTAATTCCAGATTATTTTGAACACGTAAATTCATGTTTTAATTATTAGATTTCCGTTCGTTAATATTAATCCCGTTTTAATCCCGATCAGGTTCAGAACTCCTCCGATTTTGATAAAAAAAAAAGTAGTGTTTTTCGTGTGGAAACAACGTTTTAAGAAAGACTCGCTATCTTTAGTAGTGAGCACCACCCTCTCGTGGCCAAATTCAGCCTCTACATATGATTTTCGAGCAGTTTTTGATTTTTAACGAAGTTTTTTTTTTATGCTTTAAATTTTATCCTTGAGTTTAAAAGGGGTAAGAGATAATTTAATGTTTCTGTGGATAATTTAAGTATAAAGATGTATTTTGATGAAGTTTTAAAGGATTTTTGATTAGTTTAAAATGTTGGAATTTTATTTAAAGTAGTATAATTGTGATTTTTAATAAAAGGGTGTGATTATCCATTAAAAAGGAGTTTAATTAGGGATTTTTAAATAATTTTCAGATTATTATAAGTTATTTAAAGTGAGTTTTAGTTGCTGGAAATTATGTATACAAGGGTAATTAATATAGTATTATTGTCCCTTTATGTAGGAGACTTGGTTCGAGAATTGTTGTAGAGTACTCGGTTATTTTAAGAGCTTATTTGAGGTATGTTCGCGTACTTAGCATATTTTGATGATGTAGAATCATGCTAGGCTTGATTTCAATCAATTACAAGTAGTATCATGCTAAGGTTTATGTGTGGAATTGTAAATTAATGGTGTTGGTGATTGAATTGTGAAACATGAATTATTTGTGATGAATTAATAGTTGGAAAATTATATTTTGGGCATGTTGTGTTTGAACCACACTTTTATTTATGGCATGTTAGAATGCATGATTAATTAAACTACATGTTTAATTATGTTAGGAATATTGAAAAGGAATTTTACTATGGTTCAAATAATTTTTATTGATGCTTTAAGCATGAGGAATGAGCTATATAAATGTCTATGTACACAAGGAATAAATTGTATGTTGGTGCCTTTGTGCACTTAAGGTGTTTTTAACACCGAGGGATATGATTTTTGGCGCATTATGCGTTTAAGGTGTCTTTGACACTGAGGTAGAATTAAAAAGGTTTCAACATTAAATAATATGTGGTCACTAAGTGTTCAAGAATTAATTTGGTATGTTTGGTTGATTGAATAATTATTGTTGATTGTTTTCTGATGCTTTGAGAGTCATCACCAAGTTCAATAAAAGGTAAATAACGTAAAGTGAAAGAGATTACGCACCAAAACTCTTGGAACGTATATACCTTGAGTATGAACAATGGGGGGAGTTATGGGGTTTTATATTTAACCATAACTTCTAATGGAGTACAGGACGTTGTACATTCCTTTTTATTTATTATTATGCGCAGGAATTCCGCCACCTTTGAGTGGTTTTGTCGCTGGCACGGTTAGCTCCTGTGTCAGTTAACCTCAATTTATTTGGGGGAGGTTAGTAGGAGGAAACCCGTTCGATGCGTAATCAACGCTAAATGAATTATTTAGTGTCTAGTCATTGTGTTTTGTTTATTGATGTGTGTGCTTGTAAATAGGTGCAATGAGGTAAGTGTGTTGATAGGTGAAAGCATGTTAGTGTGGTTAATTTACGCTTATGTACTCAGCTTTGCTGATTGTGTGTGTTTGTGTGTTTGGCCATGTCTTTACTTTGGCCCTACGACGACCCATTTTCTAATGGCGAGTAGTGGGGACAAGTAGAGAGGAGGTTTTCAGGTGATGAAGCATATTCATGAATGGGCATGAGTGAAGAGCGAATCATGCTAGTTTCTATAAGTATATGATGTGTTTAATGCTTTAATTATTTATGATATTATTATCATGCATGACTAACGCAAAAGCTTTAAAGTTGGTTCGGTTTTAATAAGGGCCTACAATGGTTCCAAGTTGTAGGATGATTTTATTTTACTTTCGTTGGTTGACTTTTCAAGTTAACTTGTTTTGAATGGTTTTGAAATTAGTCTTCCGCTATGTGTCTTTGATGGTTGCCTTAGCCGTTTTCACGGTGGCGGTAATATCTTAGATATTCCTATTTAAATTTTTAAACAGGGCAAAACAGGTATTTTAAAAGAATGGAATTTCTAGGGTGTTACAGTGGGTACACCATTCTTGGTGTTGAACCCACTGTTGAGGCTATTTGAAGACTGCCTCCTTCCGTGTTCATCAAGTGGAGCGCACGAGGAATAGCAAAGTCGAAGGTGAAGGAGGCTTCCTTTCTCCCAGGCGCGGGCGCGCGCGACCATAGCGCGGTCGCGCAGCCTGGTGACGCGGGCGCGGGCGTGGGCGCGTCTATCAGGATCTCTGTTCCGTACCCTTTTATGAGCGGCCGCGCATCCCCCTTGAAGATGGCCGCGCATGTACGGGTCTCTTTGGACGTTCTAACTACCTTCTCTTTGTTACTTTTACTATGTATAGATTTCCCTTCTATTTTTAGTGGGAGAAGAGTTAGTTTTAAGAATTAGGTTAGATTATCTTAGAGAGAGAATTCAATTAGAGTATAATTTTAGATCATTTTGTAGAGAGAGAAATTCTTGATTGATGATTGAAGATTGATGTTTCTAAGCATTTTCTCCATTGATTTGAAGCAAGTTTGTAAGGATTTCTTTTACTTTAATGCAATCTTTAGTATTTGATTTCAATTGGTTTGTTAATTGTTCAATTTTGATTGATTTGTGATTGATTTTAGTTTGATTAATATGATTATGATGAATTTGTTGTTTAGCTTAGTTTTGATCTTGATTTCCATGAAATGTGAATAGTTTTCTTGATAGGGAAACAGTGAAGCATGTATGAGCAATGGATTGATGCTAATTGGGGGAAATTGATGGAGTTGATGTAGTGATTAAATTGGTTGATTGATTATGTGCATGTGTGTGATCGATTGAAGAGTAGCTAACTTTGATCGTTGCACTAGATTGCATTGTGAGTTCACATTGATACGGACAATTGAGTTTTTGGCTTGCATTTGTCGATTGAGTTGGTTTGTGAAGTTCCTAGCTAGAGTCTCTCGTAGTTGGCGCTAGTTTGACCTCTAGGAGAATAGCCTATCATACTCTCTTGATTGTTTAATTGATTTTCCCTCGCAGCACTCGACTTAGTCAATTCCAATCCCGATTAGTTGTATTTTTTGCATGTATATGTGGATCTATCATAAACCCTAGTGTTTGATATATTTGGTTTTAAATCTCGTTTTCTTAGTTTTTTTAGAGTACACACACCTTACTTCACTTCTTCAAAATAGCTTAACTCTAGCAATGGTGACCACCTCCCATTCCTAATTGTTCGACCCTCGACTTACTCCTATGCTAGTTATAAGGTTGTGTTGAGTGATTACAAATTTTGTTTGGCCTAGGGAAGATTAGTCCAATGACTTAGTCTCCACCCCTTAGTCAAAATGGCGTCGTTGCCGGGAAATGGCGTAGTTGTTTGCTATTGTTGTTGAGTCTATTTCATTTTATTTCAAAATTACAAAAAGATTTTTCTCTTTTAGGCTATATTTGTAGTCGTGCTACTAATAATTTCATTTGAGATTGTTTGTGCAAGTTAACATGGGAGAAGTTCCAAGGCTTACATTGAAGGAGTTGGGCACTCCGGGTGCATACAAGTATGAGAGTGGGATTGCTCCATTATTAATCCCGGATAGTGATTTTGAAATCAAGTCAGCAATGATAACTTTGATTGAAAGAAGACAATATAGTGGAGGAACAAATGAAAGTCCGCTCAATCATCTTAAGGAGTTCGAGAAATATTGCAACACAATTAAGGTGAATGGGGTTGCTCAAGAATTCATAAGGCTAAAGCTAATTCCTTTTTCTCTAATTGGAAGAGCTCAAGAATGGCTTGATAAGGAAGTGAAGCCTAATTCCTTGAGAACTTGGGATGAAGTCACCAAGAAATTTATTTTGCGTTTCTTCCCTTAAAAGAAAACAGCTGAAACTAGAGCTTTGATTCAAAGTTTCAAGCAAAGGACTAGTGAAAGCCTCTATGAAGCATGGGAGAGGTACAAGGATTATCAAAGAGAGTGTCCTCACCATGGAATTCCAATTTACCAAATCATTCAAATTTTTTATGGTGGTTTGAGTTCTCAAGGGAGTTCAAGTCTTGATCCCGGAGCCGGAGGACCAATCATGAACAAGACGGTGGAAGAGGTTGTGGATGTGATAGATGATGTAGTGAGGAACTACATGGATTGGCAAGAAGTTGAGATAGATTCGACAAGCGAAAATGGCTCGATTGATCAACTCAACACCATCAACAATTTGTCCACACTACGTTCGAACTTAGGGAAAGAGGTGGTTTCTATCAAGGCTAAGCTTGAGAATGCTTCTTCACAAGCACAAACTCTTCCCTCCCAATTTCCGGGGAAAGGTACATCTTCATTCTAACCCTCTTTTCGCTTCTTGTTGCATGATTAGAGAATATTTGATTTGAGATTTATGTGGATTGAGTGATCAAGATGCTTCTAATTGCCCCAATGTTCCTTGTTATGGATTTGATGAATATGATGGAAATGAGAATGAGCATGTGAATTATGTTGATAATAATGATTTTGGACCTAAATTCAATGTTCAAAAGAATGTTGGGAATAGGAATTGTCACAACCATGGGAACTATGATAGTTATAACCAAAATAGTGGTTATAGGAACCAAGTAACCCAAGGGTTTCGTGGTAACCATAACAACTATGGTTATAATGATCAAAGTCACGACCAAGTATATGGGGATCATAACCAAGGTTATGGTAACCATAATTAAAATTCCGGCCAAAATCAAGGTATGGGTAATTGGAGTAACCAAAGTAGGGTAAATTTTCAAAACAATGCTCAAAGAGGTCTCCCACCCGAATTTACTCCAAAGACCCAAGGGCAAGGTGATAATTCCTATGATCAACTATCTCATTCTATGAGTAGGTTAGAGAATGTCATGGTATATCAAGCCAAGAAATTGAATGATTACTTATCGTCTAGTAACAAAATGTTTCATGACATGTTAACTCATGGAAAGATGCTTGAGACCCAAATCATTCAACTAGCCAACACCTCAAAAGAGCATGCTACCCTTTCTTCTTTACCTTCACAAGGAATTGATCCTAAGAAACCGGTTTGTTCTGTCACCACTAGAAGTGGTAGGGTCCTTGAGAGTGAGGTGTCTAAGAATAGTGATGCGAAAGAGATTACAATTGATAATGAGGGAGATGAGAGCCCTTTGGTTGAGGAAGTTGCTAAGGAACAATTTGAGAAGGTGATAGAGAAAGAAAAGAAGTCTACAAACCCAAACTTCCTTACCCCCAAAAGTTCAATAGGCGCAAATTGGATGAACAATTTGGGAAATTCATCGAGATGCTTAAGAAAATTCATCTTTCTATTCCTTTCACCGAATTCTTTGAACAAATGCCAAACTATTCTAAGTTTCTTAAGGAAATTTTGAGCGGCAAGAGAGATTACAATGTGGTTGAGCCAGTGAGTTTGGGGGAGTGTTGCATTGCCTTTATCCATAATGACTTTCCCCCCAAAGATGAAAGATCCCGAAAATTTGTCCATCCCTTGCAATATTAATGGGAAATTGTTTCAAAATGCCCTTTGTGATCTAGGTGCTAGTGTTAGCATCATGCCTTATTCCGTCTTCAAGAGACTTAAGATAGGTGAGCTCCTTCTAACCAACATGACCCTTCAATTGGCCGACCGTTCTATTAATTTCCCTAAAGGTAGAGTTGAGGATGTCCCCCTCAAGATAGGAGAATTCACTATCCCCGTTGATTTCATTGTGCTAGAGATTGCGGAAGATGACCATATTCCTATCATTTTAGGGAGACTTTTTTAGCTACCTCGGGAGCTTTGACAGATGTTAAGGGAGGTCGAATTACTTTGAGAGTTGGTAACAATGAGGAAAGTTTTGAGTTAAAACCGATGCATGAGTCTTTGTCCCTTGTGAAAGGAATCATGTGTATTAATTCCCCTCACTCCATTGACAATGTTTGTGTGATTAATTCTTCAACTAACGAAGTTCATGAGATTTTTGATGATGTGCTTATGAGTTTTGATTACATGAAAGTTAGTGAAGACAAAAAAGAGCTTTCAAAGGCTATAGACGAAGAGGTAATTGACATTCCGCATTGGTTTGAGCTTTGCCCTCAAGAGGAGGAGGATGATTCCATGGATATGGATGGTGTTAAACCGTCTACAAGAAATAACAAGGCTAAGAAGAAGGCGAGAGCTTCTAGGAAGAAGAGAATGAGAATGAAGTTGAAGCAAGAGAGGCTTGCTTTAAAAGTCCAATCAAACGAAGTTTTATCAAGCAACAATGAGAAGTTGCTAATTTTTGAAGAGGAATTTGTGCCTTCCACCACTTCGAGGAAGGTGGTGTTCTTTGACCCTCCATGATTTGGAGGAAGGGTCGAGCTTAGGACCATAAGCAAGCGCTTCCCGGGAGGCGACCCGGTTTTCTAACCCTTTTTCTTTCGATTTCTATTTTATTAATTTTCTTTCTTTTATTTTCCTTTCTTTCACTTGTTTTTATTTTGGATTTATAGGGTGAATTCATGGAATTGGATTAATTCAAATGAGTATGAGCAATGGAAAGGTGTTTTGCGGTTTTAGATGTGATTATGTTCGATATTATCGAATTTTGAGCAAATTTGTGCAAATTTGTTGTGAAATGTGGAAGTTGGTTTTAGGTAGTTTGGTTGTGATTGAAGCTGTTCGGTTGAACCAAGGTGTGATTGGTGGTTTGGAGTGTTTAAGAAGTTGAATTTGTGATTTGGTTGTGATTATTTGGTGAATCATCATGTCTAAATACTTGAAAGCCATTGTAATACCCCGTATTTTCATACGTATTTTCCTAATTAATTATTATTTTCTAAAAAGGGTATTTTAGTAATTCAACTTACTATTTAAATCTTGGATCCAAAATGATATTTGAATTTTGGCGCTAAAAGTATTTTAAAAACAAATTATTATTTTAGATAAGATTTATTATCCATCTATTTTATTTTAAAAACCAGATTATTTATATATTTCGGATATTTAAATTAAGGCAAAAGCTATATTTTATTATTATTTTAATAGGTCCGAAAATCTCATTAATGGACTAATAATTTCGGATTTCCTAGTGTGCAAATCTGATTTTATTAGTTAAATTATTTGGTGAATAATTTGTATTTTATTAATTAATTATTTTATACAATAAATATTATTTACGCAATTATTTTTAATTCCATAAAACTAGCAAAATAATTTCCTTAATACTAAATAGTAGGGCCGAAAATATGAGATTAGGAAAGCTCAAAAATTTCGGCCACCCCAAGTGGATTCTAGGAAAATTATTTTGGTAATTTGTATTTTTAATTATCTCCTTAAAATCTCTAATTTTCCTAAATTCTAATTCTCCATCTTTTTAATATCTAATCCTCATATTTTCTTGTCATTCATTCTTCTTGATTATTCTCCAAGTAATCCCTCTTACCATATTAATTTTTCATGACATACATACCTTCCATATTCAATTATACACAATCTCTTTAACTTTCCTTAAATCTTTACTCACTTCTCCAAGTAATCCCTTAAACCCTACTTACCATAATTCCTCCTACATTTTCCTACCATAATTCTTGCATGAGCTAGCCTATAAATACCCCTTCATACCTCTCACATTCTTCACACCAATTCTCTTCTTTTCTTCTCCTCAATTTTATACAAATTATCCCGTTTATCTTTGAAGCCAATTTTCGGGTACTTCTGGTCAGTTTTGGGGTATTGACGTTTCACAGAAAATTGTTCCTCTCGAAAAATCCTTGAGGTTAGGCTCAAGAATCACCCAATTCAAAGTTATAAAGAAGGAGTTATAGCCTCTGCAAGTTCTGCCTACTTTTTCTAACGCAAATCCAATTCTTCTTTCTCCTTGGTTTCTTATCTTTCTTCTCCTTTTTCTCTTATTCAATTATTATTATTATTATTATGGGAGATTTATATAAAAATTATTATGAGTAGTTTTAAAATCAGATTTTTATAATGTTTATGTTGAATTCATTTAAGAGGTTCATGTACATATAGTTGGGAGGGTTTAATTTAATTATTTGTGATTATTTGTTAACCTTATATTAATTAAGGTTATATTTATTTGTAGGGTGTTTTTTATCAAGCTACTTGAGAGTTCTTTTGATGTGTTTTTAGCTAAGCGAGGATCAAGGTACGTTAGGTGGCTAGATACCTTGAAAGTGATCGATTTGAATGAACATGTTTGAATGATTTATGTTGCTTGAATTAAATTGACTTGAATTATGGTTTATGAAATAAAAGTATGTTTACAAGATTGGTTTTAATAATTGAATTGGAGTATTGATTTTTATAACATGTTTTGATTAATTAATTTATCATTCATGTTTAAAAAGGATTGAATTTGAAAGCATATTGAATTTATTAAAAAGGAGTTTGGATTGTTACCATTAAAGGTTGAATTATTGGATTAAAAAGAGGATTTATTGAATCATTGATTTATTATTATTTATGCTTTATAAGCATGTTAGTAATCCCACTATGCGGATTTGGTTTATTGAAAAGGCCTTGGACTTTGTATGACCGGGTCATTCCTCAAGAATAGCCTTGTAACATAAGGAGACTAGCTTAGGAGGTGTGCACACTTGGGAGAGGAATTGGTTTAATTGGTTTTATTGGTTTATTATGAGGAATTGGTTTTTATAATATGAGGAATTGGTTTTAAAATAATTGGAATTGGTTTTATTTGTTATTGGAATATTAAGAATTGGTTTTGAATCATGTGTTTGGAATTATTAGATTAATTATTGGAACTTATTTTAAAGCATGTTTGCAAATAAATTGAGTTTGATTATCCGTACTTCTTGGGATTCTTATGGTCCCCCATCCGGGTTTTCCAATGATAGGGATGACCAAGATGGTGCCGGACCGAGCGGTTATGGTAGCTAGTTCCCTCATTTTTGTGTCGTTTGCCTCCATCCCTTATCTTATATGTGCTTGCTTTGTATTGATGGGATGTTGAGATGTATTTATGATTAGTTTGGGGGAATTTTACTTTTCTTAGGGGTTTGTCTTGGTGGCCAATTTGTTGTTGAGCTTGCCTTGTTTTCTTTTTCGTCTTTGTATGATGGTCTCTATCTTGATCTCTCTTTGATGGTGTTTACTTTTCATGTCTATTTCTCTCATTCTTGATCTTGTTGTTGTGATGATTCTTCTTTAATGATGATGCATGTGTTGCTCCCACAAATCCAAACCCCTAATATCCAAATCCTATGAATCCAAACCCTTGAATCCAAAATTTGAAGTTTAGTTCTTTGTAGTTAGTTAAATTTTTAGTTGGTTCTCAAAAAAAAAAAAAAAAAAAAAAGATGTTTAGTTAGTTAATTAGTTCTTATTTTCTTATCTTTACTTTTTGATAGTTTAGTTTAGTTTTGTTCGTAGTTTCTTTTTATTTTATTGTGTTTTGAAGTTACTAACCGTTTTCTTTGTATATAGTTCCTTTTTCTACTTTTCTTCTCACATGGCTTTGATAATGATGCTATTGTCTTTGGAGCTCAACGAAGGTGGTCGATTCTATCGCCTATTTTTATTAGCATTGATCGGAAGTTGGTGAGATCTTTCTTATTTTTCTTTATCTCCTTTCTTTTCTTGGATGCATAGTTTAGGATTAGTTTTAGGAGAAGTTGAATGGTTCGAGGATTGATGCTTGTAACACATAGAGGTTTGGGATCATTGGCGATGTTGTCAATTGATCACTTGTTTGTTGATTGGGAGTTACGTGCTATACTTGCATCTTTGTTCCTTTATTTCTTTTCCTACTCTTCCTTTATCTATGTTTTTCCATTTCTCTTTTCTTTTCTTTTATTTTTCTTTCTTCTTAATTTTGGTTTCAGTGCCGGCCCTGAGGGTAGGCGAGGAGTGCCTAGGCCTAGGGCCCAGCCAAGGATGGGGCCCATTTTTTTTCCCTGTTATTTAATTTTGGTAAGAAAGTTTTCCACAAGCATTAAGCAATACGAAATACGAAGTATTAATGTAATATTTTTTTTGTTAAAAACAAGTATTAATGTAAATAAGACTAAAGAAAGAAAAAAGGTCTTAATTCATTTTAAACGCTTCACCTTTTTCTAGGAATATGCAAAGTTTAACCTCGTTCAATGAATATTATTGGTTTTAACCAAAATAATTAAAAGCTATGGAGTACTTGATTAGTTGATATAGTTTACACCCAAACACCCAATATTATTTCTTCTTGAGTAAAATTGATTAAACATATTCTAACTAAAATATCAATTCACATGTTAATAAATATGTAATTCTTAATCGAAACTCATCAGGTTGAGCAACCACCCATTTGATTATATGCATCTGCTAAGTGTTTACTACTTTACTAAAGTGGCTAAGTGGCTTTGCATTGCTACCTCTTTCATTCCATTAGGTAAGTTTTAGAATTTTTTTTCTAAAGTTTAATTACCTTTCAAGCATAAGTCAAATGAAAATTAAGCTTTTGATAATCTCTAGCCTTCTTCTTTAGTGAGCTCCATTTATAGAATTATTTCTGTTTATTTGCATGTTTTAATATTAGCATATAAACCTCACATCATGATTAACATTGATATGTCATACTTTTAACTATTATAACTTTAGCTAAATCTTTACTCTGTTGGATTTAGATAATTATGACAACTTTATGAAATTATAAGTTTAGTCAACTCCCATATGCAGATGTGATATTGTTCATTGACAAATGAATATACTTTAATTTATTTCATCAATAAATTTTTTGATCTTGTAGTTATATAGCGTTAATTTGCAATTTAAAATGCTAATGAAACACATTGGATTAAAAAAAATGCAAAATTAAAGTTAGTTATTTGTAAGTGAATCAGCATTAAAAAAAATAAAAACATATACAAAGTATAAAATACGAAATATTATAGGGGCCTTTTTCTATTGTTTTGCCTAGGGCCCATAAAATGTCAGGACCGGGGCTGTTTGGTTTGTGGTATGTTTTGAGGCTTTATTTTTCACTTTTTGTCTTTCTTTTGAATTGGACTATTTACAACCGATTTTTTGCTTTTGAATGAACATCTTCCTAAGTGGTAATGGTATGCACTGTTTGAGAGTATGTTTGGTTGACTCTAGAATAGGTGTATGCTAAGGTAGCATGTCTAAGAACTAGGGGATCAAGAAACCCGATTCTACTTGCTTGAATTGTGGCATGCTTGGTAGCTACTTCCTATTGTCGATTTGACACCTATAGTGAGTTTTTGCTACATCCATGTGAAGTTCATCATTTTTCAAGCCTTCAATATTTATTTGCATGAGCGGCATGGATCCTTGACTATTGCAAACCTAATCTTGAATCTTGAATTATAATTCTCAAACACGAGACTGAACCATCTAGGGAGGACAAAGGCATCTTTTTGGGGTGGTAATTTTTATTTTCTAGGATTACCTTCTTTATTTTCTAGTTCTTGGGTTTAGATTTGCCTACTTGCTAACCATTTGAGCCTTTTCCCTTCTTTTTCAAGCTACATCTTTAGAATTTTGAGCCTTTTGTTTCATTTTGTTCCCATTTTTGGTTTTTGTGAAGCAAATGGTCACTTTTATTAGAGATTGCGGTATATAAGTATGGATATTGGTTCCTTTTGTAAGAAAGCTTGTGTTTTGTGTATATTTTGTGAATAATGGCTACTGAATGATGGAAAAAGCCGTCCAAAGTTAAAAAAAGGCAAGGACATAATAAATGCAAAGTTGTAAGAGCCGTCCATAGTTAAAAGAGGCAAGGACGATTGCTTTGAAAAAATGAAAAAAAAAATAACAAAAAAGTGAAAATGAGAAATTTAAAAAATATTTTGATGAGATTCTTTTCCCTTTTTCAAGCATTGAGGACAATGCTTCCTTTAAGCTTGGGGGAGAAGCGTTTACGCTTTTTGTATATGTGATTGTGGTTATAGCTTTGAATAAGCTTGGGGGTGTTAGTTTGTTTTTGTTTGGTGATTACTAGATTGTGATTCTAAGAAAGGCGCCTTCTTTGCTTCACTATTAAGGATACCACCAAATTTTTAAATTTTAGCCTACCCTCACCCTCTTTGCCCTTACGTTACAACCATTGGGAAAGACCTTTTGACTTAGAGATTGAGTCACATATCGAGGGAGGGCATTATGAGTTAAAGCCTAAAAAGAGGGGATGCAAAGTCTAGACGTCGAGTAGCCTAAGATATGTTCTTTTCAGGCTTCTTCGAGGAGCTATTAAGATGCTCACTAGAGGGAGATTTGAGACTATAGGGAGAACACGGTAAGATTTAATGGGATGAAGGTGAATTGTGATAACTAGTTCTCTACGCTTAGCATATTCTATATTTCAATCAACCTCAGATATCTTGGAACGTGCATACCCTTACTCGCTTGAGAAAGTCGTTTATTCATTTGAAGTGTAATCATTTTGTAAATCCAATTCGTAAAGGTTTTGATTTTGCTTTTCTTTCTTTTTCTTTTACTTTTTGTGGTTTTCCTCATGTATGTTGGTGGAGAGTTATAGGTTAAGCTCTTAGGAAACCTTTACGAGACCTCACTCGTCCTCATAGGCGACTTTGGGGTTTAAAGGGCTTGTTGTAGCTAAAAACAACCGTGATTCCTACTGTAGGGAATAATTTCAAGCCTTTAAAATCCCACTAGCTTGAACCCCACTGTGATCATACACTAAAGTACGGTGGCGTCCAAAAGGGAAGAAGATAGAGCAAAAGAGTCGCCAACAAGTTTTTTAGGAACTTGTAAACCATTCACAAGGTGAAGGTTACACCCCTTAACGATCCAAGAGATCGTCAACTCCATAAGATCATCAACCAAATAAGGGTTCGGGGATGAAGGTACAAATCCAACCTAAAAGAGATTGAACCTGCCCTAATAATAGGCCTCTACTTTATTTTGCTCGTATTCATGTGCGCTTTCTGATTAACATGCAATCAATAGGATTAACCCTAAACCTGTTTATCTATGTTGGTTGAATATTAATGCACAAATAAATCTATTATTGGCGATCACTTGAATTATAACCATATTAACCCTAACAAGATTATTAATTATCTTATTAAGCATGATTACAAGTACCAATTCCCTTTAACATGCATAAAAGGTGTGATCAAGCAATAAAGAATAAATATAATATGTATCAAGCAACATAATAAATTAATTATAACCATTAGGATAAATATGAATAATAATAATCATAAAAATAATAATAATAATAATAATAATAATAATAATAATAATAATAAAATCATCATCATCATAAAATTAAATTATAATATTCATAATCATCATAAATTATAACAATTATAATCATAATCATATTCATGTTAATATTAAAGCATAATAATAATAGCAAGATCCTAGGCATGATACTAACAAGATTAATAACAAACCCTAGCATGTCACTAAGCATTAAAAATCAAATCTTTAACCCTAACATGATACTAACAATCATAAATATTAGGAAGAGAATAAAAGGCATCACAACAATCATATTTAATATTAAAATTACCCTAGACATGATACTAGGAATCATAATAACAATCTAAACATGATATCTACATCGTAATATCAATAAATCAATTAAAGTATTTACTTTGATGCCTCGTACCTATTTCTAATAACAAAATACACACGTTAGTAACTTCAAGGAAAATAATAATCAAACAATTAAATTAAATAATTGAAATAGAGATTTGGGACCAAACCCTCAGAAATTAAAACCTTTCACGTCTAGGACGAAGGCAACTTCGAATATGGCTAGGTGTTTCTAGATCTTGTGAATGCGGAATTTTGTATGAAAAAGTAAGAAAGAAAGAATTGAATTAAAGAATGCTAAAGATTTAATGTTTGTTGATGAAAGCTAATTAAAACTAATTGTTGATGAGAATTCGTGAATGAAAACGGAGTTTTTGATACGATATTTATAGAGAAAGTCAGCCAAAAAAGATAATTTAACAAAACAGAGTCTGACGCACGCAAAACAAGGTTGGCGCCAACCCTGGCTAGCTGGCGCCAGCCACCAATGGCTAGCGCTAGGCGCCAATGGCTAGCGCCTGGCGCCAAGCCTGGTTCCAGGCGCCAAGGCCTGGGGTTGGACGCCAAACTGGATTTCAACGCGTTTTCGAAAATCTGATAAATTTACCGTACTGGAAGATAAAATAATATAATTTCTTCGAAAATGCTATTTGATCTTGATTAAAACTCTGAAAAGTCAACAAAGTCAACTTATCAATGCTAATTGAATTAGGACTGAAAAGAACCTTCTAGAAGATTCTAGAAAACTAAAACCAATCCTAATTGCATTAGGAATGATAAATCATATTAGGCCCTCCCCTAGATCATTGGGCCGTACATAAAGCTCAAACTGGGCCCAGTTTAGTAAATTGGACATAATTTCCTCAATATTCATCGGAATTGGGCTTATAATATATCGTTGGAAAGGTATTTGCAAGCCCCATCCAAATACACTACTATTGGACCCATATCATGGACCAACCAAACTGGATTGGCTGTTTTCTTAAAATAAGTTTTCAAAAACAGAGAGAAAAGAAAAGAAATTAAAACTATCCGCAACACTAGACTTTCCACACTTTCACTTCATTCGATTATGATTCGACGCGAAAGGTACTCATCACTGGGTTTGGTTTTAGGGAGACAAATGGGTGTCTACACCTACGTTAATGAGTCTAAGTGTATATTCCCATCTTATGTATTTCTTTTTCTTTTTGAATAAGTATTTCATCCTTATTTTTTCTTGCTTTGTTTTACTTGAGGACGAGCAAAAGTTTAGCTTGGGAGAATTTTATGAGTGTCATTTATGGCACTCATTTGGTTCTCTTTAGGGTGGAATTCATGCTATTTTATAGCTCTTTTCTTTGGTTTTTCCTTAGTTTTACTCTTTATTTTCTTATTTTGCATTTTCATAGTTGATTTTCTATTTTTATGCATTTCTTAGTTTATTTTGTTATTTTCTCTTTTATTTGCTTTTTTTCGTGCATTTTTCAGGTTATGATCGTAATCCGAGGATTCCCGAGGCTCCTTCCCAAGTTTTACATCGTTTCAGATGCCTCTTGCCTGCCATTTAAAATTCAAGTTTGAAGGAGTGTATAGTCCAAGTCTTCTAGCTCGTGCATGCAAGTGGTGGGTACACCATTCTTGGTGTTGAACCCACTGTGGAGGTTATTTGAAGACTGCATCCTTCCGTGTTCATCAACATCATCAAGTGGAGCACATGAGGAAGAGCAAAGTCGAAGGTGAAGGAGGCTTACCTGCTCCGGGCGCGCGCGACCATGGCGCGGCCGAGCCTCGCCTAGGCGCGTCTCTTTGGGTCTCTGTTCCGTACCCTTTTATGAGCGGCCGCGCATCCCCCTTGAAGATGGTCGCGCCTGTACGGGTCTCTTTGGACATTCTAACTACCTTATCTTTGTTAGTTTTACTATATATAGAATTTCCCTTCTATTTTTAGAGGGAGAAGAGTTAGTTTTTAGAACTAGGTTAGATATTCTCAGAGAGAGAATTCAATTAGAGTAGAATTTTAGATCATTTTATAGAGAGAGAAATTCTTGATTGGTGATTGAAAATTGATTATTCTAAGAATTTTCTCCATTGATTTGAAGCAAGTTTTTAAGGATTTCTTTTACTTTAATGCAATCTTTAGTATTTAATTTCAATTGGTTTGTTAATTGTTCAAGTTTGATTGATTTGTGATTAATTTTAGTTTGATTAATATGATGATGATGAATTTTTTGTTTAGCTTAGTTTTGATCTTGATTTCCATATAATGTGAGTAGTTTTCTTGATAGGGGAATGGTGAAGCATATATGAGTAATGGATTGATGCTAATTGGGGGAAATTGATGGAGTTGATGTAGTGATTAAATTGGTTGATAGATTATATGCATGTGTGTGATCGATTAAAGAGTAGCTAACTTTGATCGTTGCACTAGTGTAGACACCCATTGGTTCAAGGTTTCCCCATTTGTGTCTCCCCAAAATCAAACCCAGTGATGAGTACCTTTCGCGTTGAATCATAATCGAATGAAGTGAAAATGTGGAAAGTCTATTGTTGTGGTTAGTTTTTATTAAAAATCTTTCTTTCTGTCTTCAAAAACCTACCCTATTTATGAAAAACGTGAATTCCAGTTTAGTTTGGTCCATGATAAAGGTCTAATAATAGTGTAGTTGGATAGGTCTCAAAAAGATCTTTCCAACGATATATATTATAATCCCAATTCCGATGAATAACGAGGAGGTTATGGCCAAAATACTAAACTGGGCCCGATTTGGTTCTTACACACGGTCCAATGATCTAGAGGAGGGCCTATTATAAATTATCATTTCTAAAGCTATTAGGATTGATTATAGTCTTCTATAATACTCTAGAAGGTTCTCTTAAATCCTAATGGAGTTAGGATTGATAATTATGTTTCAAAGAGTTTGAAATTGAATATAACTACTCCTTTTGAGAATCCTTATTTTGTACGAAATGGAATATATTCAGATATTATTTTGTGAATCATAATCTTTATCAAAATTTTATATGGTTGGATAGATCTTGGAATTATCTTTCCAATGGTATATTATAATATTAATTCCGAGCTATAACGAAAAACATATGAATGAGATACGAAACTCTATCCAAAACTGAAACCCTTCCACTATTTCGGCCATATCTCTTTATCTACAAACGATTTTAATCTGATTCTAATAGGGTTGGAAAGTAGACTTCAATAGCTTTCCAACTACATATTATATGCCTTATTTGGACTTTTAGATCAAAAGATATGATAAAAACAAAATCCGCAAAAACTGTCTTGCATCGCCAGACGACAGGTTTGTCGCCCAGCGACAGACCCTGTCGCTTGGTGACAGGTCCTGTCGTTGGCGACAAAGGCTTGTTTTATTCCTTTTCAAACTCTGATTCGTTCTATCAATTCTGGACTATTTTATTATAAATAGGGTCCCTGGACCTCCTTTTTCAATCATCAAGTCTAAACCAGAATTCTCTAATTCTTCTCTCTCTCTCTCTCTCTAAGCTAAAGCTTATTTTCTTTTCCCTCTTTCTAGCCTAGCCTTTTACAAACAAAATTCCTCATACATTAGCACTAGACACACCTAGCCAAGTTCGAAGTTGCCTTCGCCTTAGACATAAAATGTTTGATATTTCTGAGGGTTTGGTCCTAATCTCTATTTCAATTATTTAATTTAATTGATTTGATTATTATTTTCCTTGAAGTTAATAACGCGTGTATTTTGTTATTAAAAAGAGGTACGAGGCATCCAAGTAAATGCTTTAATCGTTTAGGTTGTTATTTTGATTCCTAGTATCATGTTAAGATGTTTTCCCTAGTATCATGTTAGGATGTTTTTCTTAGTATGATGTTTAGGGTAAAGAATAAGTTCCTTATATCAATTATTATTTCAATGATGCTTTCTATTTCTTTCCTAATAGCATGTTAGCATCATGTTAGGGTTAAAACTTTGATTTTTATATGTTTAGTGACATGTCAGGGTTTGTTATTAATCTTGTTAGTACCATGCCTAGGATCTTACTATTATATTATGCTTTAACATGATTATGATTGTTATTTTAATTATAATGATTGTTATTATGATTATTATTTTGATGATTATTATGTTGCTTGATATATATTTATTGCCATTGCTTGATCACACCTTTTATGCATGTTTAAAGGGAATTTGTACTTGTAATCACGCTTAATAAGATAATTAATAATCTTGTTTAGGGTTAATTTTATTATAATTCAAGTGATTTCCAATAATAGATTTATTTGTGCATTAATATTCAACAAACATAGATTAAACAGGTTTAGGGTTAACCTAATGATTGTATGTTAGTCAGAAAGCGCACATGAATACAAGAAGAATAAAGTAGAGGCCTATTAATAGGGCAGGTTTAATCTCTTTTAGATTGGATTTGTACCTTCATCCCCGAACACCAGTCATGGTTCCAGACCTATTGGAGTTAACGATCTCATGGATCGTTAAGGGGTATAACCTTCACCCTGTGAACGGTTTACAAGTTCCTAAAACTTGTTGGCGACACTTTTGCTCTAGCTTCCTTCACTTTGGACGTCACCATGCTTAAGTGTATTATCACAGTGGGTTTCAAGTTTGGGGTAATGCCTGAAATATTCCCTACAATTAGATTGCATTGTAAGTTCACATTGATACGGACAATTGATTTGTGGCTTGCATTTGTCGATTGAGTTGGTTTGTGAAGTTCCTAGCTAGAGTCTCTCGTAGTTGGCTCTAGTTTAACCTCAAGGAGAATAGCCTATCATACTCTCTTGATTGCTTAATTGATTTTCCCTTGCAACACTCGACTTAGTCAATTCCAATCCCAATTAGTTGTATCCATTGCATGTGTATGTGGATCCTAAACCCTAGTGTTTGATATATTTGGTTTTAAATCTCGTTTTCTTAGTTGTTTTAGGGTACACACACCTTACTTCACTTCTTCGGAATAGCTTAACTCTAGCAATAGTGACCACCTCCCATTCCTAGTGGTTTGACCCTCGACTTATTCCTATGCTAGTTATAAGGGTGTGTTGAGCGATTACAAATTTTGTTTGTGAAGGAGTTCTGTCTTCGATAATTGCAATTACTAGATATATCAAGGATCACTTTTATGGAGATAATAAGTTCGTTCTTTTGGGTCGTCATTATCTGTTGCTACACTATGATCATTGATCTTTGGGCTAGTCAAATAGTCCAAAGCCCACTAGAATGGATCCCATGAGGTCACACAACAAAGGTATTGAGTTAAGCAAGTTAGAGGCTCATTTATGGGCCTCATGAACAAGTAACCAATCATGAATTGGATTGGGCTAGTATAGTTAGATTAGAGTAAGGATTTGGGCTTTGTCATGGACTCTTATTTAGAAATGAGATCTATAAATAAAGTCCATGCCTAGGGTTGTAGAAAAAAACACAATTAACAGCTAATTGTGCACCAAGCAACCAGTAATCCAAAACCTCTCTCTCTCTCTCTCTCTCTGTACCACACGCCTATCCCCTCCCTTCGTGGAGGTTCGTGATTTGTTCGTCGCTCGTTCTTCTCCATAGAAGGTCAATTGAAGTGTCGATTGCGACTAACTAGCATTAGTGGAGGTGTTAATTTGTGCCTGTGGACCAAGTAGAGGAATCACGCTTGAGGTTCTTTATCTCCCTTCCTCTTGTTCGATCGCACGTGGAATCACGCTTCAAAGGTATTAATTCTAATTCTTTATGTGTTATGCATGATATTGGGATTAGGTGCTATATGAATATGATTCATGTTTTCCGCATTTGTACCTATAAACTCCTACAATGGTATCAGTTAGCCTATTGCATTTACGCATATTGAATTTTAATTCTTTAATAGTCCAAAATTTTAATTCAATTAGGAGGGAGAATAATTTAATTATGGTTAAATCTTTATATTAAATGAGATTTAATTTTTGGAATTGTTTAAATATGATTTAAATTGCTCAATTATTCTAGCAAAATCCGATTTAAGCCCTAGAATTTTCAAAAATTGTGATTAAAATAAAGCCCAAATTTTGATTTTGTGCTTAATTTTAATGATTTTTGAATATTTATGCTTCATAAATTTAATTAGATTGATTTGATACATAAAATATGATTTTTGTATGATCAATAATTTGATTTAAAAGTTAAATTAAATTTGAATTAATTTTGTGAAGAACCTTAGATTTGAAATTAAATTGTGAATTTGATTTTAAAACTGAATTAGGCATAAATGTTATGTTTTAATTCAAAAGACCTAATTTAATTTAATTTTGAAAAAGTTGTTTAATTAGATTAAATCCCTAAAAAAAAATTTAAAAGATATAATTTGGGAGGGGGCAGCCATGGCTGGGTGGACGAAGCACCATGAGGTGGGCCACGGCGGCTGCCCAGGAGGTCGAAAAGGGTGCAGCAAGGAGGGCGGGGCAGTGGACTGGCGGCAACAGCATAGTGGAACTGTTCCACTGCCACCTACTACAGCCAACAAACGCGGGTGACTGGGCAGTTTTGCCTGGTTGCGGCTGCGGCTGGGCTCCGGCCTGGCTGCGGTAGGAGTAGCGCGTGGCTGGGCGGAAAGCTCGATCAAGGTGGTCAGGCTTCGGTCTGGCCGCTACAGTGGCAGGGACGTGACTGGCAGCAAGCCAAGTCACGGTGTTTCCTAGTCTTTTCAGAAAAAAAAAAAACAAAAAAAATTTTTAAAATTATTTTATTTTAAAATATTTTCAAAATAAATCTGCTTTTATTTTGGGGATAAAAATCAAATTTCAAAAGTGGTTTTTGATAATGATCCTTAATTAAAGTTGTTAATTTTGAACAAAATTTGTTAAGATAATTTCAAATGTTAAAATTTGTTTTAAATCTTTGAAAATTTTAAGGATTGTTGAGCAAGATTCCAAAAAGATAAAGATTGATTTAAATAATGAGATTATCCCATAATTATTTTTGGATAATAATTGATTTAAAATTATGTGATTGGCTAGCAATTAGGATAGAATCTTCTAAATTAGTTAGGATAATCATGGAAAATAAATATGATTTATCTTCCATAATTAAAATATGATTTGATTCTATCTCTTACCTGAAATAAAATATACGATTTTTTATTGATGGCCATAAATAATATATGATATTATCTAATTGCAGTAGTTAATTAATAAAATATGAGGTATTTTGTGCCATATTTCCTTAATTATGATCATTCGATGTTGTAGTTTAGGAAAACATGATGAGTGATTTATTAAGTGACACTTTATAATATATGATGTTGTTTATTGCTATATAATGACTAGTATGGCCCAGTAGATTGCTAAATACGATCTACGCATCGTGATGTATTTTTGTAATCTAAGTACGGTCTACGTACTGGTAAAGTATTTTTGTAATTTTATTTCATTTTATTTAAGTAGTAGATAGAATAGAGTAAAATTACAGGTTGCAGTTAATCTAAGAAGCCCATGAAGTGAAGGACCAAAGGAGCAAGGTGGATGAGATCCATGATGATTCAAGTGGGAGCATTTACTTTATTAGTTTTCTTAGGATTAGGGGCCATGCTATGTCTTGTTTATGCATTCAGTATTTTATGCATGTTAGATTTTATTGATCTTTTGTGATGATGCGCTAAAGTTCACTAAATAATCCCAACATAATGAATCTAGGTCCCAATAATGTTGAGATTGCTTTTCCAATTAGATACCCAACAATCCTTTAATCGTGAGTGATGGGTCAGCCTCAGCAGAGTGTCACTTGTTATTTTAGGTATTGTGGGGTAGATCACGTTCTACACATTTAATTGGTTATACTCAACAAGGTTACCTAAAGGGTTTAGACACTTGAAGCAAAGGGTAATAATTAAACATGTGATGATTAATTATTCAATAAAGAATTACAAGAGTTGTAATCAGTAAAGAGTTTACTCACCTTGAAAATGTAATGCTTGATGATAGGGCCTCAGTCTGGTCAACTATTACACAAATAAAGGATCTTGGAATCATTTAATTCAATAGGGATCATTTTAATATTGAATAAATTCTTTAAAGTTACCAATTTAAATCGTTTATGGTACTTTAAAAATTATTAAATATAATTGAATTTTGCGTTTACTTACAAGTAACATGTCGTTCTAATTTTATTATTATATATAATCTCCTCGATTGAAAATAAAGTTGAGAAACGTTCTCAAAAGGTTAAAAGATAATCCATAAACCTATATTCCAATTTTGCTAAGATGTTTCTAAAAGGCAAGTTTTAGAAACACATGTCACATGTCTAAGGTTGGCACTACAAGAAAAATATCTTTTCGTAGCGATTGTACATTCACTACAACATGCAAGTATGTTTGTGAAATAATTAAGGAAGTCGTATCACTTTACAATCGCCATGATTTTCCCATATAAAATCGATACGGAAAACAAATTAATACATATCCACTCTATTTTTACACATTTATATAATTTTGAGAAATTGTATCATTTACAATCGCCACGAAATCCTAAAAATCGATACGAAAA
This sequence comes from Chenopodium album, assembly GCF_948465745.1. Taxonomy (NCBI): domain Eukaryota; kingdom Viridiplantae; phylum Streptophyta; class Magnoliopsida; order Caryophyllales; family Amaranthaceae; genus Chenopodium; species Chenopodium album. Next base: position 53,070,557 of record NC_137839.1, read on the forward strand.
GCCTTTTCAACACTAGATATATAAATATTGTTTGACAAATAATACATAAAATATGTCATAGCTTATTGGTGAAACATTTAATGTACGAGTTTGAGGTTGCATGTTCGAATCTTGTAAAGATCATACGCATGTTTTTTTTTTTTTTAAAGAAAATGAGTTAAACATTTATAGCAATTATAATCGCTACAATAATCACCACGATTGGATGTAGTTTTTCATATCAATTATTGAGGCCAACCCCAGCGATATTGAAAAACACTACTAAAGGCTAAGGCAACAAGGGATATTGTATCGAATGACCATTCGTTGGGAAAGCTTTTTGTTGCAATTACAATCGATACTAAAGGCTAAATTAATCGCTACGAAAATGATATTTTCTTGTAGTGTGGTATTATTTAAAATGTTTGAGTAAAATGCCAACGCATCTTCATTTTGAAAATGTTTCAAGGGATATAATGAGATGGGAGGTACAAATCCTCTAAAAGACAAGTATAGAAATCCAATAAAATTTCTTATCTTCAATATGATTGAATATAAGAAAGTGATTGGAAATCTCTATGATCAAAAGTTGATCAAATGACGTTATTCTTCATCCATTTTATATAAGAGTTAAATAGTTGATTAAACATTAATATGAATAATGATTGAATAGACTAAGAAAAATCATTAAATGTGCTTAAAGTAGTCAAGCAAAGCATCATTTTGAATCTAAGAGAAATGTTCTAAGTGGCTCAAATGGGAAAGGTTTAAGAATATACGAGGATTGCATAGGCCAAGAAATGCAAACAAGTTGCTAGTTCTCAAACCTAAACTGCTTACATGCTAAAAGTTGTTATGAACAACAAATGTTTCAAATTAAATGGAACAATTCCAATTGATTAGAAACTACCTCATATAGTTGGAAGGTAAAAGAATGGAAATGTTCCAAATTTAAAAAGTAAATTATAGAAATTGATTTAGCATATTGCTACATCTTGGACATACGATGTCTTGTTTAGTTCACTAATTAAACAATGTGGTTGAACTAAAGGAAGAAGTTATGGCTAAAGGAGAAATAAATCTACAAGTTTAGAAGCAAATGTTGCTACTTCACAAGTAGAATCTACAAGTTTGGAAGCAAAAGTTGCAACTTTACAAGTAGAACCAATATTTCATTCTTGCCATTATCAAAACAACATTCAATATTAATAATGACTAAGCCTCGAAGATTCAAAAAATGTAGAATAAATGTTATTCCATGCTTCATTGAGTCATAATGTGTTTTGAATTGCTAAATAGGTTTAAAGTTCTATATGATAGAAATAATTAAACCATTTATATATATATAAATTGTCTCTAATATGTCAATCAATTCGAATGAAAATGAACATTGCATGCAGAAGATCCAAAGGGATGGACTTTCAATATTTTTAGATTATGAATCTATTTATATATGTAAACATCATTCTAATTTGAAAATTTTAACAAAGTCACCATTTAGAGAAATGATGATGTGAACTCAAGGTCGAATACATATCGATGTAAGAAAACCAAAGGTTCAAAAGGCTAGAGACAAACAATGAAACTTCATTTGTGATACGATCACTACTTGTGCTTAGTTGAAGCATAAGTATGAAAATTTTGAAAAGTTCAAAAGGTTTAGTATGAAGTTCAGAATCAACTTGACAAAATAATGATTTTATTACAATATGATTGTAATTGTGAAAATTAAAGTCAAGACATTTACTTGGAAATATATTCAAAGTATTGTGATATGATCGTAATAAGGAGAATTAAGCCAAGATCTTGATAAACATCCAAGAGTTATGATATCGTTTTACAACAAACTCCGAAAGAAAACCTTATGAAATGTTCATAAAAGGGAGATATCAATCTATATGAGATATATTTTGATAATGGATGTAAATTACCTATCTTCCAACCATTGTTCAAGGGATATACTTTTAAGATAAGCTACAAAACTAAACAAAACTACATACATCAAATCACAAATGTAGCAAAGGCTTCATACGTGATATGGATAAGAAACGTTCTTATAAAGTCTTTCTACAAAGCAAGGAATAAAAGTTGTATTAAATCGTTTAATGCATGATCAATTCCTATACGGAGCACAGGGTACTACTACAAAAACCATACTTAGCACAAAATGTTTGTTGCTCAAGTAGGTGCCCTTAAGGAAATTGTTCCAAAAGGTCAAGTGGGAGTAGTATAAATCTCGAAAGAGTTCGAGAAAAGAAACAAACAAACATGGTTCAAACCATGGTTGGATGTGCCTCCTCAAAAGGCAAGTAGGAATATAAGAATCTCGAAAAGTTTGAGAGCCTTGAAAGAGTTCAAGAAAAGCTAATTCGAAAATCTTGAAGAAATTCGAGAAGTATTTGAATAAAAGCAACAATATGAGCATGATTCACCTCATGTTACAAATGACAACGCGTGGTCTCATTAAGTGTAATGGGAATAATAACCATGTGTCGAAGGTAGAACATTCCAAGTGCACATCCTCAAATTGTCGTTTCTCATTGAAAGCTAAACAAAGTTCTTGTATGAGTTTCAATTGTTGCATAAAAACCCACAATGATGACTAGCATATGTAAAACTTAGTCAAAGAAATATGATTTCATATTGATTAAGAGTTCTAAAATATTCATTTTGGAACATGATGATTATGCAAGTAATAAAGATGATTTGACAAGTTATAACTCCAAGTGGTTTAAAAATCAGGAAATCTGAAATAGATTCTAAGTCTGTAAGCAAAGTGTATGACACTAGAATAATTTGCCTAATTGGGTGAGACCCATTATAAGCAAAACAGACAAGAAAGAAAAATATTTTCTAACTAAAGCAAAGACTTGTTACAGGATTCAACTAATTCATAGTATGACTATGACTACGATGAAAACTTTACATTAGTCATGTTGCAAAGATCTATTAAAGATATTTTAGTGATTTCTACCTTATAAGATTTGGTAGATGGATTTCAAAACGCTTTCTTGAAATTGTTCATGAAATAAGATTTGTATATCATAAAATCAAAAGTTTGAAGATCCAATAATCCTAGGGATGCATAGCATCATGGAGTTAGTGTTCTTAATTTTGTGAGTTAATCAAATCGTTTGATGTTCTCGTAAAATGAAGAAAAGGTCGTGTGTGTACAAGATGTTTAGTGGGAGCTATGCAGTCTTCTTGGTCTAGTATAAAGAGTGATAATTCATTTCTTGAACAGTCAAGTGATGGTTAATGCATTTTGTATGAAAAACTTGGAAGAGGAAGATGAGTACAGTTGGGATTCAAGATCTATAGAGATAGGTTTTGAAGCATGTTTGAGCTTAGTTAAGAAACTTATATTGATAAGATTTTTATAAGGTTCAAAATTATATGGAAAGAGTTTTAATCCCATGTAACATGACACATTGGTTAAAGATTCAATGCTTTGAGAAAGGTTGATGAAATTAATGTTTTGAGTGATGCTCCTTATGCAGTTTGTGAAGGATGCATCATGCATATCATGGACTATACTCATCTATTTTATTCACGTGTTTTAAAGACAAGTGATGATAGATTTCAAATCGAAATCCAAAGTAACGTTGGAATACAAATAAGAAATTCCTAAGTTCCTTGCGAAAGGACGAAGGAGAATTCTTAGAGTATGGAGATGAATATTATTATAAAATTTAGAAGTTGCAAAATTCATGTTTATGAGAATGTCTCATGAACTCTACTTAATAAACCCCTTTCATGATCAAGGTATGAGAGTCATACTAAGGATTCTTGGATTGAAGCAAGTTATGTAATTTAAGTTGTATATGTTTTGAGAAAGCATATTACATAAGTAATACATCAACTTGCAGAATTATGTTTATCAATTGAAACAAAGTTTCAATCTTATTAAATTATGGTTTTCGATATTAAATAAAATGTCCAAAATAATTATGTATTGATGGGCTCATCAGGTTAGTTTATGTAAATAACCTGGTGAATGAAACCCCACAGGTGAACTAAATTTATATATTATTTAAGTTCCTTGTTCAGAATCATTAAACTGGACATAAATGATTTCAATTAATGGACTAGCATGTAAGATTGATTGGAAAGTGCAGTTTCATGGGCTATAGGAGCGTAGTGATGCTCGGTCAATCACATGGATATGCATGAATGATGCATGATCGAACTATAGACCTACTTTTAAGCTCAAGTATAGAGCTTCCGGATATATTAGTGGATTCCTTTGACATGAGTGGAACATTGATTTCATTCAATGATTGAAGTAACTGTGTACATTCAAACGTCTTACCGTAACTGGAGATTATAAAGGGTGTTTCCTGGTTACCTCATGATTTGAGTGGGAGCCTTGATTGCCACAAGATTGGACTGAGTCTACCTATTTAATTAGGAATGTGTCTTGGCCCCTTGAGGAGGGAGAATTCAGAAAATGTATGGTCGTACTCAAATGGATTACAAAGTAATCATTTGTTTTGTAATTCTAACTCAGTTTCTCAAGAAAAGATTTGTAGATTAATATGATCACAACATGAGAGCAATCATATTATCAAATCGACACACATTGACTTAAGGAATTTGAATATTGTGCACTTGTCTCAGACAAGTGGGAGATTGAAGGAGTTCTGTCTTCGATAAGTGCAATTACTAGATATATCACGGATCACTATTATGGAGATAATAAGTTCGTTCTTTTGGGTCGTCATTATCTGTTGCTAGACTATGATCATTGATCTTTTGGCTAGTCAAATAGTCCAAAGCCCACTAGAATGGATCCTATGAGGTCACACAACTAAGGTATTGGGTTAAGCAAGTTAGAGGCCCATTTGTGGGCCTCATGAACAAGTAACCAATTGTGAATTGGATTGGGCTAGTATAGTTAGATTAGAGTAAGGATTTGGGCTTTGTCATGGACTTTTATTTAGAGATGAGATCTATAAATAAAGTCCATGCCTAGGGTTGTAGAAAACAACATAATTAATAGTTAATTGTGCACCAAGAAACCAGTAATCCAAAACCTCTCTCTCTCTCTCTCTCTTAGTACCACACGCCTATCCCCTCCCTTCGTGGTGGTTCGTGATTAGTTCCTTGCTCGTTCTTCTCCATAGAAGGTCAATTAAATTGTTCGATTGTGACTAACTAGCATTAGTGGAGGTATTAATCTATGCCTGTGGACCAAGTAGAGGAATCACGCTTAAGGTTCTTTATCTCCCTTGTTCTTGTTCGATCGCACGTGGAATCACGCTTCAAAGGTATTAGTTCTAAATCTTTATGTGTTATGCATGATCTTAGGATTAGGTGCTATATGAATATGATTCATGTTTTCCGCATTTGTACTTATAAACTCCTACATTTTTGCCTAGGGAAAATTAGTCCAACAACCTAGTCTCCACCCCCTAGTCACCCTTGCGTCCCTCCAACGTCTAGACGACTCAGGTTCTTCCCTTTGAGGTTGTCCGGTCTGCCACCCAGCTGTGGCACCCTAGGAGACCTTCCATGCGGCCGGCGGAAAGGGGTATTCTCAGCATCCACAACATTAGTTTACTTGCTCTGATTCTTCCTTGGAGCGCCTTTTTCCTTCCTTCTAGACAGCTATCTAGAGGTAGATGGCCTTTTACTCTCGAACTCCTTCCGATGTTTGTTCAGAGCGGCCTTTAGGGAAGCAGCAGTAACTAAGGGGTCCTCAGCCTCATGGAATGAGGCGATCAAAGGATCACTAGAATTGATTGTTGCAACTATGTCTTCTACATGGCAGTCCTGACCAGGGCCAGGGCCGGCATTAGGTGTCTGACCATCTATTGCCATTATGGACGAGTATCCCCAAAGACAGCGCCAAATGTTTTGGGGATTTTTTGGAATCCCTCGGGATACTGGTCACGCTTCGTCGGCAATGAGATTTGGACACCTGCAAAACAACGGAGTTCTGATTTATCGGATATCCGCCTCTGACGATCAAGTTAGTGACCGGAAAATGGGGAAAACTAGAGAGAGAAAGTAGAGATAAGTTGGAGCTATTTAGTGCTCTATTTAATGTCAAAATCCAACCCTTCCATCATAAATGATTGGGGTATTTATAAGGGTGGGGAATTGTGCCCTTTAGGGTTATTACCCTAGAATGACATGATTTGATTGGCGGCGCAATCAAGTAGCGACACGTGTCCAGGGGTCAGCGTCGTTTTGCGGCTTTCTCGGGATTTGGGCCTCCTGATGTAAGGAGACCCTTTTCTCTCATTTCAGGTGCTCTTCTTGAGCTTGAAACGCGTCATCTTCCCATAGGGACACTTGTCGCCCTTTGATTGGGTCACGTGTCTCTACGGGATTGGACCGCGTGCAAGGGGCATTTTTACCCTAAACATTTGGAATGATTGATTGTTTATCCATGTCTTATATGTAATCATATGAATATGTTGGAATAAGTATTATGAACTTGATACAAGTTAAAAGTAACTGAATCATGTTATATTATTTATTATTCATTATCAAGAAGGCATGTATTTAATAAGCAAGACTTGTTTTTATTGAAAAGATCGAGCTAAAGTTATATTTATTAAGCATGATTCATGATTTTATTCTCACCCATTTATTATTGGAGTTGAGTCAAGAAAGTTTATTTATTTACTCACCCACATAATTGAGGTCGAGTCAAGGAAGTTAGTTTATTATTCACTCACATAAGTTGGGATTGAGTCAAGGAAGTTATTAGTTAGTAATGGTGCAATTTTGTACACAAAAGTAGGCAATCAACCTTAATTATAATAAATTATATATGCTAACTAATTATTTCAAGAATGAAATGGAATTATGTGTTGATTGTTATTGTGTTGATTCTTGATTGATTGGTTGGAGTCATCACAAGTTAAATTGGTAAATCACATAAAGTGTAAGAGGATACGCACCAAAAATAGTTATGTAGTTTTTTATTTAAACATAGCTTCTACGGGGGTGCAAGACGTTGTACTTTATTTTATTATTATTATTATTATTATTATTATTATTATTATTATTATTATTATTAGGCGCTGGAATTCCGTCACAAGATGACACTAGTTGGTACTCGCTTAGTTAGCTCCCAAGTGAGGGATCCCTTATTATTGAGGGATAGTTAAGGCAAGGAAACTTGTTCAATGCATTATCCAAAGTCATATATTAATAAATTAAAGTAGAGTCATTATGAGTCAAAGTAAGTTGGCTTGTGTTGTATGGTAAACATGTTTTAATTATTTATTTATTTATCTATTGCTGGGATATTCATGCTTGTGTGATTATTCTTATGGGTGCATATGTACTCAGCTTTTGTTAACTCGTATTTTATTGTTTGTGTTTTGCATGATTTTTTTTGTATTAGCCCACTACGACCCATTTTATATGGCGAGTAGTGAGGTCTAAATAAAGAGAAGTACAGGTAGAAGGAGTATATCAAGCATGATGAGATTGAGCGAAGAGGGTTATATGTTTCTTTGTTTATTATTTATTGTATTGAATTAATTATATGATCGTTGACACTAACATTAATTATTATTTTAATATTTTAGTTTGGTTTTTCAAAGGGTCTTTAATAGTTCCAAGTTATTGGTTTAATATAAGTTGGTTTTAAAGTTGAGTTTGTTTTATTAAACTTTATTTTATTTGAGTTTTCGAAAGTTAGTCTTCTGCTGCGTAACTTTAAAAATAGTCTTACCTGTTATTACGGTGGCGGTAATACTTTGGTTATTTCCTAAAAAGACTTTTATTTAGAGTAAAAAGAATATTTTTTTTTAACAAGTAAAAAGAGTATTTTAAAAAGGGGAAATTTCTAGGTTATTACATCAGTAATCTCATTGATTATGAATGGGGCGTAACCTTCATGGATCAAATCATTATTGCCTTTCGGTTTGTTCCTTTTCTTACGAATGTGCATGGTTGCCTTTAATCATACATACGATTTACAAGTTCCTTAAAAGCTTGTTGGCGGCTCCCTACTTTTTGTCTTAGATGTCAAATCCAACTTATTATGATTGCCAAACATATTGACATATGCTGAAGTAGGTGCACTTCATGCGGCGTCTACAGTGACCATGTGGGTCTGGAAATTACAAAGCTAGGAGTTAAAATATAATGGCTAGGAACATCATTGAAGAGATAGTTTTTTCTAATAAAATTCTAATAAATATGTATACCATCAAATTCTTTATCTTTAACGCTAACTATATCTTGATCTTTGTAGTTGAGTCTTAGGGCATGTTCACATTTATTGAACTAAGCTGAGTTGAGTTGAATTGAACTGAACTGAACTGAACTGAGCTGAAATGAATAGTTTATGAGAGAAAGAAATTAGGAGTTGAACTGAACTGAACTGAACTAATTGGAGCTAAACTAAACTGAACTGATTGGAGTTGAACCGAACTGAACTGAACTGAACTGAAATTAAGCTAAAATGAACAGACCTTTAATCATTAATAATTTTGTATTATAATATGAAGTAGTAACAATGGGTACAATAAGCACTAACCATAGTATGTACGGATTATAAATATGAAATAATGTACGTGTTAAAAATATTTCTAGCATTTTTGGTATGGGTATAACTTGTCAAAGAACATGTATGTAACATGATACATGATGCATTATTCAGTCGAACTTTAATCGTCAAAGGGCACTTATTAATCACCATAGTCTTCTTGAAGCCTATGATTTTTCTGATGGAATTACATGTTCGTCGGAACCAATCCGTCGGAATTAGGTTGTTTTCTTGTAGTGTACACTGTAATATATATCAGTCTAGACACGCTATGACACATATTAAGTCAAAAACTTAATTTCTAAACACGGCTAATTTTTTTAGCACCATTTTTAATGAATACGAAGATGATGAACATCCTTCAGGTACGGATGATTTATTTTTATATAGAATTTTAAAATGAATTGATAAAATTTATAGGTTTGGGTTTTCCAAACCTACATACATGAACACTACTTTGAGAAAAATTTTCAACTAAAAATTATTTTAGAATTTTTTTTTTTTTTTTTTTTTTTATAACCAATTTGACAAACTGTTCATATTACATTCCAAATTCAACATGAAATAAAGAATAAAAAAACGATCTAAAAATTCCTAAAATAAAATGGAGAAATAAACAGTAAAATATCATGATGCTCCATCAACATGTGGTCCATATACTACAAAAAAAATTTGTCATATAATTACACTTTTAAACCCCCTTACAATTGGTCATATACTCATTTGGCAAAACTAACAAACTAATATGAGATCATTTACGATGTCGGCAAGAATCTTTGAACCAAATACAATACAAACAAAACAAAACAAAACAAAAATCAATCAATAATCAATATTTTCAGTCCTGCATAAATACTTCAATATGAATATACTAATGCAATCTTAGAAAAATTTGTAAACTGCACTTGTCAACACCACATATAAAATTTTCTTACCTTAAGTTTTCTAAAAACAATGTTAAGTTAGGTCCCGTTCACTTTACTTTATTTTTGCTGAAGTGAAATTATTTTTACTTAACTGAAATTATTTTTACTAAACTGAAATTATTTTTACTAAACTGAAATTATTTTTGTTGAACTAGAATTATTTTTACTGACTTTCTATTATATTTCTTCTTTAAGTTTACTGGTTTTTTGTGTCAAAAAATTGTACTGATTTTTACTGAATTGGAATTATTTTCACTGAACTGAAATTATTTTTGCTGAACTAAACTTATTTTTACTGAACTGAAATTTATTTTACTAAACTGAAATTATTTTTATTGAATAATTTTTTTAAGGTGAAGTGAACAGGACCTTAGTTTTAAAACTTGATGTTTAAAAGCAATGAATAATTAGAAGTTAACTTCCTTAAAAAAACAAAAAACTAGAAATTAATTTTATCATGGTAAAAACTAAGATTGAAAATTTCAATTTTAACATACGGAATAATTTGATCGAATAGGAAGAAAAAAAAAGGTTTGTTAGATAGTAATAATTTCAGTTATTGATCGAATAGGCAAATCATCAGCAAAATTTATACCCCATACATAAAAAGAATCCAATCATGAAAAATCCGAGCATAGCTTTTTTGCCCAAAATACACGTGTCATCATTAAAAAAAATATATTCTGCTAATTATTAATTAATTTTAATGTTTTTTATATAGATTTTTTTTGGATATAAAAATAATATACTACCAAAAAGAAAGAAGTGGGTTAAGATATCTAATTATGAATACTTTTTATGATTATTTATGTATTATTTTGTTAAAAAAAGTTGTAAATGTACTTTCGATAGTTATGTACTATTGATTGTTACTACTTTAACTAATTTTTGCAAAACTAAAATTATTAAGGTGAATAGGGGAATGTCTCAGCCTCTAGTTGCGATCTTCAAATACTAAAGTAAAATGCAAATGTTATTAAAGTGTTCTCATTTAGTACACATATATTACACCAAAATGTGTTTTATTGTACCAAACAAAGCTTAAATTCTACTAGTAGTTGGTTTTAAAATTTTACTCTTACTTGGTAATACAAAGAAGTATTTTGGTGTTGCAACTTACAAGTGCACCAAATAAGAACACTTATATTCCATTTAAAAAATTTCGAGTCTTCTATGATTCTCACAACTAGAGGCTCAGACATACTGGGTGAAAAGAACATGACGTACGTTGATGAAAATATCATATGAGGTTATTAAACTAATCATGTTATTTTTTGCATTTTAGCAATTTTAACGTAATCTCTCTTTATCAATTCATGGGACAATTAAGAATTGCACATATTCTATGTAGAGAGAATAGAGATTGCACAAGGAAGTCCCATTAAATTTGTTTATCAAGTAACAAAATTGTAAATATATCAAGAGGTTGAGTATTTAATCTTGGAGTGCTTAAATCCATATTTCCATTTCATAACCCAACCCAATTCCTATATCATTTCCCCAAACCATAACTTATTTTCCTCTTTTCATGCCTTTAAACCCAAAATAATTCATTTTGTGTCCTTTAAAATCATTCATTTCGTGTCTTTTTTATAAAAACATTTAGTCCAGTTTATTTTGGTCCATAATCTGGGTCCAATGATTGAACAGTTGAATGGGGATTGAAAAAAGCATTCCAACGATATATTATAAGGCCAAATCCGAGTTATAACGAATAAGTTATGACCAAAATATTAGACTGAGCCCAAACTGAACCTAAGCCCACCTTACCTACGACCCAATGATCATGTGGAGGGTCCAAATGATTTAATCCCATTCTTAAACCAATTAGGATTAATTAGAAGCTTCTATAAGTTTCTAAAAGATCTTAATTATCCCTTTTGAAAAGATAAGATTAAAGAGTTTGAAATTGAATAAAATTTCTCTTTTTGAAAGTCCTAATTCTATTCGAATAAAAATATGTTCAAAGTTAGTCAAATATGATTTTCGTGCCTCATAGTTTCTATCAAAATTTTAAATGGTTGGATATCCCTTTCAATTATCTTTCCAATGATATATTATAATATTAATTCCGAGCTATAACGAAAAAGATATGATTGAAATACCAAACTCTATCCAAAAGTGACATCGTCTCTTTATTTTGGCCATATATTATATTCTACGAAGGATTTTAATCTGATTCTAATTGGGTTAAAAATTAGACTTCAACAGCTTTCCAACGACATATTATTCATTTTATTCCAATAGATCAAAAGATATGATAAAAACAAAAACCGTAAAAACTGTTGTCTATCGGGTTTTATTTTGATTAAATTTGGATTTTATCTTAATTCTTCGACCCTTCTTTTTTCATTATAAATAGAGCCATAGAGGTCATATCACCCATTTTTCAATCATCAACAAGCTTGATCACAAATCATTCTCTTCTCCCTCTTTAGCCTAAACACTAGCCTCCCTATTTTCTCATAATACTTCCCCTAAGCACTCCAAGGAGTCCATACTTGACCCGAGGTTCCGTCCTTAAACCAAGGTGTGAAAGGTACAAATAACTGAGGGTTTGGACCAAATCAACTCTACTTTTTATTTAATTTAATTGTTTCAATTTGGTTTATATATATATATTGAAGTTACTAACAGTTTATTCATGACGTAGCAATTCAAGGAAGCGCGGAAAGTGAGTAATTAATCACTTAATTACTCTTATTTTTATTCTTGTTTCTAGTATCATGATTAGGTTTATTATGATTTTGATTTGACTAACAATTTATTATTGAATTGCTTCCAATATTAATGTTGATTTTATTATATTTATGATCACCATATTGCATGTTTAAAGGGAATATGTAATTGAAAATCACGCCTAATAAGATAATTTGGACAACCGGTTTAGGTTTCTTTTTAATCTTGTTATTAAATCAAGTGATCACTAATATCTTAGAATTTTATGGTGCATTAATATTCAACCAATTTAGCATAATAATAGTTTGGAGCAAATTGAATATTTTATTTTCATTCCTTTGAGATCGCAGGAATCACTTTTCACTATAAGAATCGAGTAGAGGCCAATATGGGCGAATGTGACTCCATGACTCACTTCGTACCATCATCCCCGATCCTCCTTTCGTGGTTCCGAACCATATGGAGTTAGTTTTCTCATGGATTATGTAATGCCCCGTATTTTTAAGCCGTTTACTAATTATTAATTATGGATTTTTCCGAAATATTTTATTATACAAAAAAATATCTATTTAAGTCCATATATGATTTTACAAATATATAATTTTATTACGCTTTATAAGTATATGAGTCAACTCAAAGTTGTCGGAATTTCAACCTCCAGTATTTTGCTTCCGAGTCAAACTAGCAAATACCAAATTATTTCTCCTTCCGTAATCAAAATCAACCCTTATATTAATACTACTCATATTCACAACATTTATTAGGTCGGCTGCATTTATTGGGTCAGCAGCATTTATTGGGCCAGCTGCAATTATTAAGCCAACAACATTTATTAGGTTGGCTGCATTAATTGGGTTGGCAACATTTATGAAATCGGTTGGAATAGTGCCTGAATTGGGGCTATAAATAGTCATGGAACATGAGCTATTTTCATCACATCTCCTACTTCTCTTCTTACTTTCCTTCTCCTTTCTCCTGCCTCCCCTATACTCACCTCCTTTTAGCTTTCATTTGTGGTCTTGAGCTCCTCACGAGCACCTCCTCGCTGCCACCATACCGCTGCCATTCGACCACCACCTTGTTGCCATTCGACCACCACCTTGTTGCCATCCCCTTCCTTACGTTGCTCACCGTAAGTAAGCCATATATTTCTCATTTTAGTACTACTACTAAGTACTACTAATATTACTACCACTACTCTCGACTACTATTACTACTACTACTCACATGTTACGTACTACTACTACTACTTCCTATTATTATTATTATTATTATTATTATTATTATTATTATTATTATTATTATTATTATTATTATTATTATTATTATTATTATTATTATTATTATTATTATTATTATTATTACTATTATTATTATTACTATTATTATATTTGTTGTTGTTAGTATTATAGTTGTTGTTGTTGATATGTTTGCTACTACTACTTACAATTTAGTTATCTACTACTACTACTACTACTACTACTACTATTATTATTATTAGCTAGCAACAACTAACTACTTACACATAAAAGTCATATACTACTAGTATATATGATACTACTACTTCTACTTTTATAATTATTATAATTATTGTTATTATAATTATTATTATCGTTATTATTATTTATTTTATAAAAACAAGTGTTAATTTTATAAAAGGGTTATGATGATAAATTGTTCATGCACAACTAGTCAAAGTCGATAGTCTAAGTCCTTGTGTTTATGGGTTGAAAATATTTGATTAGGATTATTGGTTTGTTATAGGAGGAATTTCGGGCTCAAAATTAGGAGTTCCGTACTTGTGTGCAAGGATCAAGGTACGTACACGTGGCTAGATCTTTTAAAAAGTGGCTTATATATGCAACGTGTTTTACATGTTAAGTGATTTCGAACCATGTTTAAATAATTGTGAAATATATTTCGGTGAAGCATGTTTTAATCGTTTAATCTCAAATGTTAAAATATTTTATATGGTTGATTATAAACTTGTATTGATATTCAAGAAGGAAGTTTTATTGTTTTAATTTATCCCGAGTATGGGATATTGAAAAGTTTATTTATCAGGATTTATTCCTTGGATCTTTAGATTTTTAACTCCCACTACGCGGAGTAAGTTGAAGACTATGGACTTTGTATGACCTAGTTTTTCCCCTTGATAGCACTATGTAAAGGAGTTACTAGCTTGGGGGTGTGCACACTTAGATGGGAAAATGATTTATGAAAATATGGACTGATCCATCCTATTCGGAATTATCTTTGGAAAGTTGGTTATTTCGGAAATTGGTTCTTTCGACAAGTTTTTATACATGAATTTCTATTCAGGAATGGTTGGATAAATTATGATTTATTAAAGTTAAATCTCTTTGAAAGCATGTTTAATTAATTAAATTGATTTTACATGTCTAGCATTTGTATGTACTTAGCATTTTGGCTAATACGAATTTGTTTTGTTTTGGCTTGGCCCTACTTATCATTTTGATAAGTAGATAGGTGATGGCGATCGGACAACATGAACTATATGCTGCATTGGGAATGATGGGCGGTGATCACCTAGTTTAATTTAGTATACATAGTATTAGTGGTGTAACTACTTTGAAAGTGTATCAAACTATTATTATTAATGAAAGATAAGTACTATTTTCCGCTGCAAAACTCTGTTAAGCCTTACGTAATCACGTGGCGGTAATACTCCCATGTTACTCGCTAAAGTAGGATTATTATTGTAAATATTAGAGAGTAATTTGGGGGTGTTACAGATTATGAATGGGGTGTAACCTTCACGGGTCAATCGTTGTTGCCTACCGTTGTCCCTTTATCGTGGTTGCCTTTTATGATCCGTGAACGGTTTAAAAGTTCCTTAAAAACTTGTTGGCGGCTTCCTACTTTCCTTGTCCCTAATCGTATTATGCCAATTCCCACTTCCTATGAGTGCCAAGCATATTCACACATGTTTTAACGTAGGTGCACTTCAAACGACGCCTACACTCACCTTTGCTCAGTTTTCTCAAAACAATCCCACCTTTGACATTAATCTATTTTAACAATCTTTTTTACCTTAAATTTGTTAAACGGGTTAAATAATTGTTGATTTATTTACCAACTCATATCTCAATAAAATAAAAATAATTATTTCCCTCAATTTTATTTATTTTTTTGTTAATTAACTAATGCACGGCCTAAATTGCCTTATTATTATTATTATTATTTAAACAAGAGTATAAAACAAAACCCTAGCCGTTTCTTCTCTTTTTTTCTTTAGGGTTCTTACAAAAAAAGTGATTCATAAGCTGGAAATAACCAAATTTCTCCGGAATTTTGGCTATTTTTGACTTATTTCCTTTAGTTTATTTATGATTTTGTTATTGAATTTAATAAAATTATATTCTTTGAAGGTTCTAGGTACCCCTATAGTGGGTTTGGGTATAGTAAGTGCCCCCTATGGTGGGCTTTGTTTTAGTTTTGTTTTTGTATTATGAGTTTAGCATGTTATAAGTTATTTCATGAGTAAAAATGTGTGTGGGATCGAAAAAGAGGTTAGTCCTTCAATTACAACCACATGAATCAGATGAAAATTTTCTTCACGACTGCAACAAATCGATAGACCCCCTCGTCGAAAAAGACGGTAAATCACGGTAGGAAATTAAAGAGGTATGAACAATGTACGATTTGCAACAACGATCGTAGCTTTGAAAGGATTTTTCTATTTGATTCGATTGTCATGTATTTATTAGATTTAAATCTCTTTGTAGATATTGGATGACTTTTTATTTATGAATCAATATTTATTAAAAAAATCTATTTTTTATTTAAATTATTTGTTTTAAAAAAGTTGTCATTATTTTTAATAAAATTACAATGTTTGAACTCATGTGATGCACATTTTAAATAAAACCTATTTTTATAATGTGTACATTTGTTTTTAAAAATGGATAAATATAAATAAGAATTATGCACCTTGTACCAAAATATTTGTAATTTTATAGTTTTTGATTTTCATCAAAATTATGATATAATACCTATTTGATGTCGCCTAATACATATTTCAATGTAGAAGTCCATTTATAAGTGTCCTATTTACAATTGTTTCATTCATTAAAGATAAATTGATATGTTGTAGTTGTAATGTAGAAGCTTTTAATATTCAAATTTTAAAATTGTTAAATATGGTAGCCCCAAAAAAATGACATCATCCTTGCATTTAGGCGAGTAGAAATTTATTATGTGAGTGACATGTGGACACTGATGACGTCACCGACATTTTGTTTTAATTATAGTTGATAGATGTGTTCATAAATCTAATATCATATACGGTATATTTTAATATTTTATTAATATATAAAGTTGATCTCGTAGCTAGGCCACGAGATAACGACACTTAGCATTTAAGTTTTTCGCCAAGTGTTGAGCCACGTAGAAGATAAATATGTATTATTGTGACACATGATAAGCAAGCGATTTTTGGATAGATTTTTTTTTATTGTTGTATAGAGTTGTATTATCAATAGAATTTTAATACTTCATACATACAAAATTAATCATTAACTTTAAATGAAATCCTTTAACTTTCCATCATCAAATTCGATTTAAAAAATTATGTAAAATAAGTTCCATTTATATTATATTTAATCACATACTTTTATACAAGATGGTCAAATCGTGTCACCAACTATTACAAGAGTTACTTCATTAATGCTATAGGGATTACTTAGTCAGTGTTATAGTGATTACTCAATCAGTGTTATAGCTAGATAGGGGATACTTAGTCAGTGTAAGAGGTTACTCAATTAGTATTACAAAGGTTACTCAGTCAATGTTATAGAGGTCTTATTTAATTTATTTTACAAAAATATTAGAGAATCAGTAAAAGTAAAGTTTTAATCAGTAAAAAAAAAATAAAATTAGTTTGGTAACAATACTTTCATTTAAGTGAAAATAATTTAAGTTTAATAATTAATTTTAAATCAATGATAACATAGATATTTATTTACAAACAAAAATACAAAAAGTGCACCATTATGTAAATATAAGCTAAGCTATATGATATCGTATGCCAAAATATCCTGCATTATCCTAAAATTTTATCAACCATCTTAGCAAAGCTCACCACTCGGGAACACAACTAGTATATATACAAAGGGGAGTTTTTTTCCTGAGTTTTTAGAGAGCCACTTAGGATAAAGTTTTCTTAACGTGTCACGTAGGATTATAAATTTTAGTAACATCCAATCAAAGAAGAGATTTGTAAATTTGTTTAGAATTAAATGATTCAATTGCCACATAAGCAAAAGGAAAAATTGATTCTAATAATCCTACCTTTAGCCGGTCCGCTGTTAATAATCCCACCTTTGGATTATTATTTAATAATCCCACCTTTATAGGGGATCTTCATCTATTGGTCCCTTATGACCGGTAACCTGTACATTAGGTAAACTTTTTTTTTTTAAATTTAAGTGAGACGTGGCATTAAATAATTGGTCAAAAAAATTTTTAAAAAAAAAACTAAAAAAAAATTTGGTCAAAAAAAAAAAAAAAAAAAGAAAGAAAACCTAATTTTATCCCCAACGACCACCTAACCCCCCAAACCTCCGGCAGACCCTCGGCTCCTCCCCATCCCCACTGCCGGAACCCCCATTTCTACCGCCGAAACACCTATTTCCACCCCTTCCCAGCAAAAACCGACCTAGCTCCCCTAAAACCACCCCAATTTTTTATATAAAAGTGAAAAAAAAATAACCTTCAATAGCAATTAAGGGGTTTTCGGTGGAGTTTCGGGGGTGTATGGGGGTTTTCGATGGAGTTTTGAGGGTATAAGGCGAGTTTCGGCGGAGTCCGGGGGTATATGGTGAGTTTTGACGGAGTTTTAGGCGTATATGGAGGTTTTTGGCTGTGGTAATTATGGTGGTTTCGAGGGTGGGTTGGGTCAGGGATTGATTTCGGTGGTGGGTTTGGGTCAGGAGTTGATTTCGGAAGTAGGTTAGATTGGTGGGGTGGTTTTTGATTCCGGTCGGCCGGTTTTCAGTGGGGCTGGGGGTTTGTTTCACGGTGGGTGGAGGGGTGGCTGGTGGGTTTGTTTTGTTTTTTTTTTTTTTTTTTTGGAGTATTTACTTTTTTTTTACAATTTTATTATTTTTCAACCAATTACAAAATGACACGTGGCATCTTAACCCTATTAAAAACGGTTACCAACAGGTTATGGACCAATAAAAGAAGATGCCTTATAAAGGTGGGATTATTAAATAATAATTCAAAGGTGGGATTATTAATAGGAACCGGCTAAAGGTGGGATTATTAGAATCAATTTTTCCTAAGTAAAATTGACGAATGAGATTTTAAGTTTAAATTAATTAAATATAATATACTATTTTTTGAAATTAGGAATTTTATCTAAATATATAAAGAATGTGAGGAAGTTCATAATTTATTTTGAAATAAAAATATTAGACAATATACTATGTTCAACGAATAAAATAACAAATTTTATTACATAAAATCGCATAGGTTTCATCTAGTTCATAAATTATACAATTACATATTTTTTAAAAAGTCTTTATTTAGTCTTGAAGTTTTGGAGGAAAAAATAAAGAAAAAAATGGATGATGTAATAAATAATTTAAGCGAGAAAATATGTCATGAAAAGTTGACAAGTGTCCACCAATAATATCAACAAGCAATTGTACTAGATTAGTGCGATGCACGACATAAAAAAATTATTAGAAATAAATATATTTTATATATGTACCTCATATGAGAAATATTATAGAAATATAACCATTGATTGCAATGCTGGTTTGATCTAAAATTTTTTGAACAAGAGTAAAAATTTAAGCGAATTATACAATACGGAGGAGTAATTATATTTGGAAGCCAAATTGTCACTCATAAATCCGTAATACTTTATAAAATGTGGAGTATATAATGTAATAATTATCTTTAAAAAAAATTATGATATAATATTTTAAGGTAAAATAGGGATCTTTCTCTTAAAAAAAAAGGTAAAAATCTTTAACCCTTTCTATAAATATGAGCAATCACCTACTGTAGCTTATGAACAGTACTGTAGCTTATGAATAGTGAATTTTCTTTTTTGCCCTGCTTCTTTCTTTCTCTCTTCTACTTAGTACTTTGTATTATTTTATTTCTCTCTCTTCCATTGAACCGTACACTGCTTTTCTCACCTCCATCAAAACAATTTTCTCCAATTTCCCTTCTTCATCAACATCAATTTAGACCTTAAATCGTAAAACAGATTTGAGATTTTTCAAGATGGAAGAAGATGAAGGTACGACAACAAGTTCGAGGTTAAAGAACTGGAAGGTTTAATTTTCAATTTTTTTTGCCTTTTTTCAGTTCGATTGTTAATTTGAGGGATTTTTCAAATTCGATTTTTTGTGTTTGATCTAAATTCCTGGTACACACTTTCTCCTTTTATAGTTTGCATCAAATTTATAGTTACTTCCAGATTGATAGTTGATTATTATTGTTCAATTTAGTTTCTGATTTGTTTTATTATTTTTCTTGTGGTTTGGACTCAATTTTGGTGCCCTTATTCTTCAGACTGTTTTAAGTTGTTGTTTCTAAGTTTTCGTCCTCATGGGTCTTTGGCATCCAAAACATAAACTTTTTAGAATGCATTATATCATGAGTTGTTCTTGTGGAAAGTTGCCCATCTAAAGTTACAAGTTATAAGAAAATGAAATTTTGATGAAAATTGTGTTGATAATTCAACTTTAAGGTTTGGTTCACAATTTACATATTATATACTGCATTTTCATTATTGCAATCATAGCCTATTCATTTTTAATCGTATATATATGGTGCTCCATGTCTGTCTACATTAATTTTTATTTGTGAGTATATTCTCATTTGCTCAATTCTAGACTAAGCTCCAGTTTTGACCTCTTATAACTTTATAAGTAGTTAATTTATATGAAGGGATCTAGAGAAAATGGGAGGAGAATAAAAGTATATTTTTTATATTTTACTGAACCATTTCTTCTAGGGTTCCTTAGATTCTGTAAAATTTATTTGGGTGGGAATTTTTTGGCATCAAAGATTAGGTGCGACATTGACACTAGGTTTATAACATTTTGATTTCAATTGGAGTCAGTGTATAAGTTGATTCAAGTGAAATTATGGTGGTTGTTGGTACTGTCAAGGCTGCTGAAGCAATTACGGAGGTTTATTTATGTGGATTATACAGGGCACTAAACATGTTTAAAGAAGTTTCTGATGGTAAAGGGATCAATAATTGGTACTTAAGAATTGGGTGGTAAGTGATTCCATCCATCTCTAATTTTGTTCTAATATTCAACCAATTGGTTTGGAATGATTTGAAGATGTTGAGATGGACAAATTTTAGATTCAGGTTGTTTTAGAATTACTGAAAGTTAGATGGCAAAGGTTGATTTTTTATGTTTTAATTTGATGAACAGGACTAGAGAAGACAACTGGTTATGTAAGAGGTGAAAATTTCTTTGAAAGCTAGGATTCGATGAGGATCGTATCACTTATGCTTCTTAAAACATATATTTTGAGGTTGTGTTGATCAAATAGCGTAGATTAAAGCATATATTATGAGGTTGTGTTGATCAAATAGGGGAATGAATATGCTTTGTGCCCTATCTCTGACTCTCCTCCATTGAAGCGTACTCTGAATTCTCTGTTGAAATGGCTTGTGCCTTTGTAAGCTTTCTCTCCTCTATTGAAGGAGGTTCTGAGGTAAGATGTTTTTCTTAATTAGTGAATATCAGTTAATAATCTAGGGTTTAACGTTGATTAATACCAAGAATGAGGCAGGGAGAGGTCATGGGAGTTTCCCAAAGACCGTTTTGCCCCTCTCCTTAGACGACCATTGTTTACGGGGGTTATCTTTTGCTGGTGGTGCTTCTTGATCTTCTAACCACAAAAATCACCAACCATTATAGGATGTGATGAGTGTAGTAGTCAATTTTAATATGGAGAATTATTTGAGGTTTTGGGTGATTTTTTTTTCATTTGGCTTGGCAGAAAGATCTAAGTAGTTCTTTATAGTTTGAATAATAGCTATGGTTCCCTTATTTTTGGACATGTTAGTTTGAAATAATGTCTTGATTCGACTATGAATTTTAGTGCACCATTGAAGGGTATCATTATTTTCTGCAATGTTTACAAATAGAAGACTAATATGTAATTAGAAACGAAAATAGAAATGGATAATCAACTGAAGATACTTTAGTTTCTGAAAAATCACAGTGAACATCCTTCTTGGAACTTTGGTTGCAATATGGCATACTACATCTCTGTCCTCTCACTCTCTCCTCCATTGTGGTGCACTCCGAGTTTCCCATTGAAGCGTTATCTAAGCTTTCTACATTTAAACTTCTTGTGATCTGAGGTAAATTTTTATCCTTCTTTATGACCATTGAGTATGAATTTGACAATCTACGATTTAATTTTACTCATTGTTTCATTTAGTTGTCAGTATAATCAATATAGGGAATTATTGAAATATTTTTTTTTTTCTAATTACTGAAGTTATGAGCTATTATAATGAATGCTTTTGTTGATACTTTTTGCTATGTGTGTGCAATTTAATCTGATTACATGAAGAATTATATGTTATTTTTTAAGTATGAACTAATAAATGAGTCAAATCATGAAATTTGGCCGAAAAATATTTTAAAAGTCTGAACTAATAATTATATGTTATACACTTATACCCTATTTTTTTAATTTTTTTAATAAATATTCTGGGTTAAAAGATTTGAGTTACAAGGATGAAGGATTGAAAATCATCGAAATATTGATCATCGTGTAAAAATGTATACAGTATATGCAAGCTTGACTGTAGGAGCGGATTCAAAATTGCATCCAATGTTCTTTTTGTCTTGAGCTGATTGGAAAACTAAGCGTCTTTGATGTAGGGATGTTCGACTGTAATGCGCTAACTGCTAAGTGTTAGAAACTTAACATACTTGATTCTTTGGTGCAGTATTGCTGCCAGATGGCCTCTTGTACAGATTTGTCAATTATACTATTTACAAAATCAATGCAGTGTTGCCAGTATACTAATAATTTTGTATTTCGCAGTAGAGAAGTAGAAACTTTTGCCTAAGAATGTCGGGGAGAAGACTATTGAGTGGTTAGACAAGTTAGGAAATTCAAATGGTTCTCTTCCAGCATCCCAAATCCGTTTGAATATGCAACAAGTAAATGCAAAATAATGGTATGATTCTTTGTACGCAGAGTACATTGGAGTAAGGTATGCTAATGCTTGTGATTCTTGTATTGGATGTTTCTCGTTTTTAGTAATGTTACTCATCCCAGTATAATTCGCCTTTTTGTAGCCATTGAGGTTGAGATTACAAAGGTAGCCGTCCCAATATTAATGTCCATGCTGATTAATTATGTCTGTCAGACCCGAGATTGATGCTTGTTGGCAATTGTAGGCCTCTATTCATTTATCTAACTCTCTAGAAAGCTATTATAGTAATTGTAAACATCTGTGAATATGGTCATGTCTTTCGGTGGGTATCAATATGGATGCTTTAAATTTTATTGAAATAAATCCGGACCCTAATTCCTAACCCAGGTAAAGTTATTACTAGCTGCTTACTGAATGCAATATTTGATAGATTAGGTAGATGAAGTATATCTTAAGGAAGAAAGTGGCTAATAGATGGTGGGCTGAAAATCAACCAATATTATGTTTCCCTCTTATGCAGCTTATTACTTCTTGAACACCAATTAATCATTGTCGTGTTTTAAGGATTCATGCTCTGTCCATGAATAGTATGTGGAAGATCTGGTACAAGCTAATTGGTGTTACTTGCAGAAGTCAAATAAGCTAAAGGGAAGTATAATAACACAAAATCTAATCCAATTTTATTAGTAAATTTAGGTTGATGATATTTTGCAATTATATGAATAGTTATACATTTTTTTTTGGGTTTCCTTTGTAAAAATATTTGTATTAACCACTTATCTAAAACCAATTATGTTCGTGAAATTTTTGTAAGATTATTTGGCATATTTTTCTTTTCTTTGTGAATACTTATTTCTTATCCTTTTCACCTTGTCAGCAATAGAGAAGGTTTTATTTATTTGATTATTTATTACTCGTAGTTTTATAATAAGTTGTCCAAATTGACATTTTTGTACGTAGTGTCTATGACTTTGATTTACGTTGCCACTATAGCTGCAATGAATAAGGCACCAGCGCTAACGCTTCTGTTCAGAATAAAGACAATGCTTTTGTTGCAGCATCTCAGTAGAAGGGTGTTGATTGTCCGTCACATAGAGAAAGAAATATAAAGTGAAGCTATTGACTTTGTTATTCTATTTGTTATACTATTATTTTTTACTTACACACTTATTGTACGTAATTAAATTCCATACTGTAATTTTAGGTATACAATTTCTTCATCGCGCCCATCTTATAAAAGAAGGAAGCATATGATCCAAGTATTTTAAAAGAAGCAGTTACCATAGGGATTATTAAGAACATGTTTAAAAATAGTTCCTCCTTTAATAGTTTGTGTATGTATAAAATGTGTGGTTCATGTATAAAGAATTGTTCATTGCATTCACTCTTTACTCAGATAATTATTGCTCCAATTCTCAGTTTTGATGGTTGCTTTGTATTTGCAATTTTTATTCATAGACAATTCTCAATTTTGATGGGTGGTTTCTGACTTCATATAGACATGGTAGTATTTATAAGGTGTTGAATAATTTTCTTAAGCACAAGCTGCACTTTTTTAAATGAAAGTTAAAGTTTCAACAATTTTGTATCCGATTTTAGAGTTTTAGTGATTGTGTTAAAACGATTGTTTTCGATTTTTGGTATGCCTATGAATTTATTGCGAAGGACATTTGAGTTAGTTTCTCTAACATACATCCCACGAAATTCAACATGAAACTTTGGACTATTAATGATGTTTGACCTCATATGCCAATGCAATTTAAAAATTCATGGACTAATCCAAAGCCATGCACACTTTTGGTTGCAAACAATTACAGAGTACATAGTACTCGTAATAGAAAGTAGTCAAAATAGTGCTAGGATGTTTAATGTGCGGACCAAATTATCAAAGACTTTTTAAAATGATCTATTATTTAGTTATATACAAAGTACATTATTAAAATCTTTTATATAGGTTGTGTAAGGAGCGAATTGGTTATAAAATTTGCAAATTCATAAAAGGATACGAAAAGATTACTAAATAGGATAAAGTACAATTCAGATGAAAAAAAAAACTTAAAATAGCTTATTAAGAGCAAAGTCATTGGTTGTCCAAACTAATGATGATCATAAAATATTTAATACATACGGAGTTTCTTTTTCTTTCACCTCATTCATGCCCAATTCTTATACCCACTTATGTATGAGGAATTTTAAAAGAAGGAAAGTTAGGCATTTGTAAATGCATAACATTGATTAAAATATTATTAAAACACATGATAGAGAGAGAGAAAAGAGGAGAGAGATAGGAAGATAGAGGCCTGTAGGTGGACCCCACCTATTTTTTGGTCGGATTGTATCACGTGATGGGGGACCACATGTTGATTGTTCCACAGAAAGTTTATATGGTACCATTAAATTCTCAGTGGTACTATTTATGCATTAAATTTGTACAACTGAATGCATATATAATACCATTATGTGCATATATAATGTCACTGTATATTCAGTGGTACCATTTGATCATCCAATGATACCAAAATATGCATTCGTTTGTACATATGTATAATTACATAAATACCCTTGTTATGCATTTGTAAATGCCTAACTTTCCTCCATTTCTAGTTCCTCACTTATGTCTATATACTCTCATTGATTGCCCTGGTCATAAATATTTTTTTAATCATACTTGTATTAAAACACTAAAAAGAATATAAAAAAATCATTATCAGCCAATTATAGTAGGACAAGTGGCGCACTCTAATTTTTTGCCCACCTTTTGCCAAAGGTTGTGGCCATGACCTGGTTATGACGTTTCTCTGTCCAAAAATGCTTAGTTTATATTTTAAAAAAATATTATTCCATCCTCCCTCTCCTCATGCCCACTATAAAATGGCAACCACTGGATATGCTCAATGCTCCATAGGATAAATGGGAGGGTGGAGGTAATTAAAATTTCAAAAATATTCAAATCAAGGGAGGAAGAGGGAACACTAAGGTTGGAGCTGAGCAAGAAAGATATGAATGAGTATGAGATAAGAAATAGGAGAAATATGAGAGAAAGAGAGCATTCATGAATCTATATACCTTTCCAACTACTTTTTTGGGTTAAATGACTACTGCCTTGATTTACTTAAGCCTACTTGTTACAATCAGGTTCACATAGTAGAACATTCACGTAATACTGTGTTAATACTTTGTGACATTCTATCTATAAGGCATACATTAATACAAATAACCCACATAATTCTAAACTCAGAAATTGTGACCTTCTATGTATTGTAACAAACAATACAAATTGTGACCACAACTAAAAACTATATCAAATATAGTCTCTTAATGGTAACAAACAAAATAAATAATCATGACCTATCATTTTACAAACAATACCGATAACTTGCGGTTCAATAACCTATCATTTTACAAACAATACCGGTAACTTGGGGAACCGCGCGCAACGCGAGTGGGTCCACAACTAGTAAGGATAAGGATATGATGTTTGCAATTAATTTAGGCGGAGAGTTTTCAAATTGGAGCTCAAAAAAACCTCTCCTCTCTCCTCCTTCCTCTCTCCAAAATCCTAGCCTCCATTGTTGAATTTTAAAGGAGCTTCCATCGGTTTTAACTGGTGGAAAGCCTCAATCCTAGTTTCTTTAAAGTTTTTAGGGGTTATAATAATGATTCTTCCTTTTGGGAGGAACTTTTCTCTCTCGAAAGAAAGGGTTTCCGATCTTCTTCTAAAGACAGGGTTTATCTCCTCTTTTCGGGGGAGAAATTTATTAGTTTTGAATCCACGATATTAGATCTAATGGATTGTCGTGAAATTATTTCGTTGGTGAAAAAGTTATCAAGTTTTCGAATGTAGACAGATGAATCAGAAGAAAAACATCCTCATGGCTACAAAGGATTGTTAGAGTGTCTCTCCAACAAGGTTGTATTTTCCAGCGATATAAGTGGGAGATGTTCCACAGTGCAAGATCTACTCGACGATCGTAGTTTTTATGAGGAAAAATTTTATTTGATTCAATATCTTATGTATTTGTTAACGTCGAATCTATATTGTAAATGTTGTATGACTTTTAATTAATGAAATATTTTTGCTGTTCAATATATATATATATATATATATATAATTGATTTAGGCGGAAAAGTTTTCTACCACAATTTGACATGAATACAATTTGAAAAGGGATGAAGTCAACAATTGTTATTTTAGTACTCCATATTCATAGATTGAAATAGAGAAAGTTGCATTTTCTCATAATTGCAGCATGATCTAACAATCCAGACTAGAATTTTTATTTTTTATTTTTTTTTTTGGATTTTGATTTGATAAATAATGATCATATTAAACCCAACCCAATCCAACTTCACCAAACTAACAATTTGACACCTCTTCTAATCTAATTTAATTTAATAATGTAATATTCCAAATTCCAAACTTGAAGATCTAACCAAAAAATATCTGTTATACCCAGTGTCCCACCAATTATTTCGTGCATTTTTATAGAGTACTCCCCTTTCAGCTTTACAAACAAAGAAGAAAGATCCCCTCTTTTTGCTGTCGCTTTTATCTTTTGCATTTTTTATAATTTTGCAATGAATTGTCTTCAGAATTTTCCCAGGTAAACGGTTTTAGTCGTTAATCTTACAATTTTAAATTATTGTTCTTGTTTTTGCTTATCATTCAATATTATTTATTTATATGTTGGTATTTTGGGTTATAATCAGGCTTTATGCTTTGCCATCTGAATTCTTCAAACCCCATGAAATTAAACCTTCAAGCTTTGTTCATATGTTGGTATGCTCTTCCCCTCTTTCAAATTTGTGTAATAATTAGTTGATGATTTTAAATTTTCAATATATTTGTGTGTTAATTTGTTTTGGGGTGGAATATGTAGCCTGTGATGAATGCTAATGATCTGGATATTCGCCAGAGTGTGGCTGTAAAGGTTAGTAATGACCTCTTGTTTCGACATTTTGATTTTTGGGTTTCAATTTTCGAGTTGTAATGTGCTATGAGTTTGTCCATTTTATTGCTGAATTTTGTTGTTTGATTTGATTGTGTTGAGAATATATCTGTAAGATAGTGAATATTGTGTAATTCTCCTTAGAGGAGGTTATCTCATTAATCCAATATATATAGGTGAGTGTTACAACCTAAATGATGAGAATGATGAGAATACAAACAGTTGCTAATTACACAAGAATATGAAGAGTATATATATCTAACACACCCCCGCAGTCGAAGCGGGAGGAGGACGAACGCTGAGACTGGAGCGAAAATCAAGAAATAGTTGTCGCGGTAATCCCTTTGTGAAAATATCGGCGTACTGATATGAGGAAGGAACATGGAGAACTTTGACTTGGCCAAGAGCAACCTTGTCGCGAACAAAGTGAATGTCCATCTCTATATGTTTGGTATGCTGGTGCTGGACGGGGTTGCTAGACAAGTACACCGCGGAAATATTATCACAATAAACAAGGGATGCCTTACGCAAAGGAGAATGTAGCTCGAGTAGAAGATTACGAAGCCAACAAACCTCGGCAACAACATTAGCGACGCCTCTATACTCTGCTTCGGCACTAGATTGGGACAAAGTAGCTTGTCGCTTCGCTGACCAAGAAACCAGATTATCACCCAAGTAGACACAATTCCCAGATGTAGAACGGCGCGTATCAGGGCAGCCCCCCCAATCGGCATCCGTGTAGGACACGAGTCTGGTAGGAGCAGAGCGATACAAATGAAGCCCAAGATCCAAAGTGCCTCTGAGATATCTAATAATACGCTTAAGAGCGTTAAAATGCGGTTCCCGTGGGTCATGCATGAACAAACATATTTGCTGAACCGCATATGAAATGTCAGGCCTAGTAAAGGTGAGATACTGAAGAGCACCCGCAAGACTCTTGTAGAGTGAGGGGTCACTCACTGGCGGACCATCAAGAGCCCCAAGCTTGGATTTGGTATCACCTGGAGTGGCCACAGATTTGCAATTATCCATCTTAGCCCTGTGTATGATCTCCTCCGCGTACTTACTCTGATGTAGAAACATACTATGTGCAGTACGGCTAACTGAAATACCCAAAAAGAAACTCAACTGTCCCAGATCAGACATAGAGAACTCGGATTTGAGAAGAGCAATTATGTCAGTTTTGAGTTTCTCAGAGGAGGCAGTGAGAACGATATCATCGACATACAATAAGAGGTAAGCAACCTGTGCACCTTGTCGAAAAATAAATAGGGAGTTCTCACTTGTGCTACACACGAAACCAATCTGTAGAAGATAATTAGCAAAACGCTGGTACCACGCCCTAGGAGCTTGTTTGAGACCATACAAAGATTTGTTAAGACAACAAACATAGTGAGGGGCACTAGGATCCACAAAACCCGGAGGTTGATGCATATAAACAGTCTCTTTCAAATCCCCATGAAGGAAAGCATTTTTAACATCAAGCTGATGAATAGGCCAATCCCTCCCCATAGCAATGCTCAAAACAGTACGGATCGTCGCAGGTTTCACAACAGGACTGAATGTCTCATCACAATCAACCCCAACCTGTTGAGACTTGCCGTTGACAACAAGTCTAGCTTTATGCCTCTCCAAATCACCATTTTCCCTGTATTTGTGTTTAAATAACCACATACATCGAATAATATTCACCCCACCCGGTTTGGGAACAAGATCCCAAGTATGCTGTTCAGTAAGAGCATTAAATTCCTCATGCATGGCGGCATTCCAATTCGGGTCAAGTAAGGCTAATTTGGGATTTTTAGGAAGAGAAGAGATGGCCTGAACCGAGCAATTATACTTGGGGTTCGGCTTGAAAATTCCAGATTTGGCACGAGTATTCATTGAATGGGAAGGCAGTGGGGTGTGCCGAGCTTGTGGACTTTGAATTGGGGTAGGAGGTAACGAACCAAATTGGATAGAGGGAGAATTTGGTGAGGATGGGCTGTTGGACAGAGGAGTCTGCAGGTGGGGTGTGGCGTGTTGGGCCTGTCCGCGGCCCACCTGCGGACTGGGCTGATCTGTTGGGGGAGAGGGAGAGCGAATAGGGGAGTTAGGAGAGGAGGGAGCACGGTTTTGTGTTTGTTGTGGGATTGGGCCAGCTTGTGTTTGTTGGATTGGGCCGGCAGTAGGGTGGGTAAGGAAAGGTGCTACAGTAGGTGAGAATTGAGAATCCAAAAAACTATAGTCACTGTCACGAAATTGGTGAAGGTCGGAAAAAGGGAAAATATTTTCCGCAAAGGTGACGTGACGTGATATGATAGTTTTATTGGAAGAGAGATCGTAGCAAAGATATCCACGATGATTAGAAGGGAAACCCAAAAAGACACACGGCTTAGACCGTGGTGCAAGCTTATGTGGAGCCGTGGCGCTAAGATTAGGGTAGCAAAAACAACCGAAGGTGCGGAGATGATCATAGGTAGGGAGCCTACGATATAAGATTTCGGTTGGGGTCTTGTTTTGGATAGTGGTGGATGGTAGGATATTTAAAATATATGCCACCATGTGAACGGAAAACACCCAAAAGGAAGGAGGGAGAGATGCATGAAAGAGAATGGTGCGGGACATGTTGTTAATTGTGTGAATGATCCTCTCGGCTTTGCCATTTTGGGAGGACGTGTTTGGACAAGAGAATCGAAAAAGCATGCCATGTTTTGCACAAAAGGTTAGAAAAGGTGAATTATCGAATTCACGCCCATTGTCACTTTGAAAGGTTTTAATTTCCCTTTCAAATTGTGTTTTGACAAGGGCTCGAAATTGTAGAAAAATGTCATAGACTTGAGATTTGAATTTTAGAGGGAAAATCCAAACAAAATGAGAGAAGTCATCAAGCAACACCAAATAATATTTATGACCCAATTTGCTAGTAATAGGAGATGTCCATAAATCCGCATGTATTATATCAAAAGGGGAAAACGTTACAGTAGAAGACGACTTAAAAGGGAGTCGTACATGTTTTCCTAAAGGACAAGAATAGCAAAAAGGAGTACTAATTTTCTTATTACAATTGATAAGATTATTTTTCCTAAGAAAATCAAAAATAGGTGCGCCGGGATGTCCAAGTCTATGATGCCAGGTTGAAGGAGATATTGCAGCTAGAGAGAGATTAGTGTTTGAAGCGGAAGTTGAAGAAAGTGGATAGAGATCCCCCACACTATTGCACCTCGCTAGAATGTTCCCCGAATGAAGGTCCTTCACAGAAAAACCAAGAGGGTCAAATTCAATAGAAACAGAATTATCACAAGAGAATTTTCTCACAGAAATTAAGTTCTTAATGATGCTAGGCACATATAGGACATTTTTAAGGTGGAAGGAAGAATTTGGTGGGGGAGTAGTAGTGGACCCGTAGCCAAGAATTGGAATGCGTTTGCCATCACCGACCAAAATATATTGAGGAATGCTCAAATTAAACAGTTTAGAAAAATTACCCGAGTCACGAGTCATATGAGAAGTCGCCCCCGTGTCCATGTACCAACCATTGTCGGAAGTCTGAAAACCCATGGAGCTATAGGCTTGGCCAAATTCGGTTGGGGTCATAGGTGGACCGTACCCATTGGGAGGTGGGCCAGCATACGCTTGTTGCTGGGTTGGGCGCGGGCCCAACAAGGATTGTTGCTGGCTTCTGGGCTGCGGTATCTGACCCGTGGGATAGGGGCAAGGGGGGGAGGCCCAATTGCCTGGCTGTTGCTGCCAGAAGGGCTGGGCTCCCCATTGTGGGCCTTGGTGCTGGGCCGAAAAGGATGGAGGGTAGGGCTGTTGATGTTGCTGATTGTTGGGATTTCGTCCCCTACCTCTGCCTTTTGCATTTTTGTTATTCCCACGCCCACGACCTCGCCCACCACGACCACCACCACCACGGGGGTTGTCGGTCAGCGTCTGGGGCTGTTGTGGTGATGGTGACGCGGCGGCTGCCGGAGATTGCTGCGCAACTAGGGCGGTCTGACCGTGTTCTTCTTGTTTAATTTTCCGGGTTTCTTCCAAAAGAAACATGGAGCGAGCCTTGTTGAAGGAAGGTGTTGGTTCGGTTTGGGAAATCATCGCCGCAACAGTATCATATCTCCCTTCGGGTAGACCAGAAATCAATTGGAGGACCATCTTCCGTTCGGAGACCGGATTGTCGACATTACTCAATTGATCGGCAAGTAGCTTGATCTCCTTGCAATAATCTGCCATATTAGCAAAATTCTCAAGGTGAGTATTGTTGAATTTCTCCTCCAAATACACTGCCCTCGTGTGCTTGTTGTCATGGAAGACCTCTTCAAGTCGAGTCCATAATTCAAGAGCGGTTGCACCTTGCTTCATGATAGTGTGAACAAGGTCCCTGGAAATAGTACTGTAAATCCAGCCTTTCACAATAGCATCTAACCTCGTCCATGTCGCATCATCAATATCTGTCGGTCGAGAAACGGTTGCATCAATATGGTCAAGAACATTGTAGGCACACGCTTGAATGTGGAAAAGCTCAACCCATGTAGCGTATTGTCCATCCTCTTGATCAAGGGTAATGCTAATCAGATTTTTGATGTTGTTTACGGCATAGGCGGGTTGGAAGGTGGTAGAGGGAGGTTTAGGGATTTCTTCGGCGTTAGCCATGGAAGACGGAAGGGGAATTGGCGGCTGGCAGGAGGCTACGGTAAGGCCAAGGGTCGAAGAGGGTTGGAGAAAGAAGATAGAAAGACCCCTTAGGCAACTGATACCATGTAAGATAGTGAATATTGTGTAATTCTCCTTAGAGGAGGTTATCTCATTAATCCAATATATATAGGTGAGTGTTACAACCTAAATGATGAGAATGATGAGAATACAAACAGTTGCTAATTACACAAGAGTATGAAGAGTATATATATCTAACAATATCATGTGGGTCTAGTCATTGTTGAGCTCTCAATTAAGAAAAGATAGTACTAATTTTTGGTGTCTTTGTTAGTGATAAATGGAATGGAAGTTGTGGCTGCATGTTGTTTAATACAATTCATGTAACTAGTTAGTTTTAGGACATTCTACTTGTGTTTAGTGAATCTGTATACATCATGATATAAAGGATAGTGTCAATGTTACTATGCAGGCAGTTTCTGGCTCAAAATCCAGCAGTGAGATGAGCGAGGTTGCGGAGGAGAAGAAATCAGATGTATACAGTGATACCATGACAGAAGCAATGGGTGCTTGTAAGTCCGAACTTTCCTAGGTTTCAATGAATTATAACGATGAGTCGATGAGCTATTACACTGTCTATTTCTGTTGTTCTGTATATGAAGAGCTTTGCTTTTTCGTTTGTTGCCTTTTGGTGTCTGAGGTATCTCCTTTGCCAGTGTTATTTATCTATTCTAACTTTTGAATGCGCAGCTCTGACTTACAGGCATGAATTAGGGATAAATTATAATTTTATTCGGCCAGACTTGATTGTCGGTTCATGCCTACAGGTATGTATCTTCTGCCTGTAGTTGGTTCTATGCCTTGAAAACTTTTTCTTCTATAACGCATTATCTCAAATGCAGAGTCCTGCAGATGTTGACAAACTTCGAAATATTGGTGTTAAAACAATTTTCTGTCTCCAACAAGATCCAGATTTAGAGTATCCTCTATTGGTGTATACGAGTCTTCTGGTGGCTTAAATTTGCAAACATTGAACCAAAAAATATATTGAATCCTTGTATATATGTTTGCTGTTTAATTTTTTCTGACATAAATACTCTTGATGATTTCTTAACTTCTTTTAGATATTTTGGAGTTGATATCAAAGCTATTCAGAAGTATGCAGAAAAATATATTGATATAGAACATATCCGTGCTGAAATAAGGTTGTTGATGAGTTGATCTATCCTTTGTAATTCTTTACTGCCTCTTGAATCTCGAGCATTTGCAAGCCATACCTTCAGTGGCTATAATAGACAAATGTCAAAATTTTCTTTTGCTCCCATGTTCTATACTCAAAACTTCGACATTGGGTATTTATTTGGACAATCTTGTTTAGGCCAAAATCTGGTAGAGTATGCTTTCAAATGGGGTGGTAAGAGTAGGTGGGTTGATGAAGTACAGGATGGGTCAATACGAGGTGGAAAAGCTTATAAATACACCACCTACTTGGTACCCATGACGGTTGTGACTTTTGACAGCCACACCTGTCCACTTCCTGTCAAAGTCATGCCCTTACTTGCTCCATCTGGGCTGGTGGCGCAGAATATACCAAATTGCCATCTTACTTTAAATCCTTGTGCCCAGATCATAAACAAGGAGTTAAAAGGAAGGATGTCTTTGCCTTGCAATGGCTTAAAACATTTGATTTTCTCTCAAGACTTTGGCTTCAAATTTTGTTCATAAATTTAAGTTTGTTTATATAGATCAAGGAAAAGTTCATTTAAAGTGGAGGTGTCGGTTTATGGTAACAGCAGTGTTTCAGTTTAATTCTGTATGGTATAAAACGCTTGTGTTAAAAATTGACATGAACGGTGTAATAATGCCATATTATTAAAACTTAGCTTGTTGGTGATGCATGTTGAGTGCTTCTTGTTTAGATAGGAAAGGTGTGTTGCACTGTACATATTAACCTCTCTACACAATCCATGCAGCGAGTTTCACACTTGGTGGTAGTGTTCTTTCGTTAAGGCTGTTCTATCTAAAGATTAAGGCATTACCATTAAGTTCCACATGCCCTGTCGTGTTGGTTAGCCCTTTTGAAGAATTTTGGATTAAAAATTTTAATATGACAGGGACTTTGACGGGTTTGATTTACGGATGAGGCTTCCAGCTGTGGTGAGCAAGTTATATAAGGCTATGAACCGAAATGGAGGCATTGCCTACATACATTGTACTGCTGGAATGGGTAGAGCTCCTGCTGTTGCGGTATGCTCTATATCACTTTTGTTCTCTATCGTCTACTTGTGTTTGTCATTTTGTTTTTTCATGTCTACTTTTGTTCAACTGTTTCATTTTCCTATTCAAACCCCTGTTTCTTCATTTGGATTTACTGCTGAAATTTTTTGCTAATAATGGATGGTCAAAGTATAAAAATGTTTATGAAGTTCTATTAGTTGGTCTACCAATTTATCCTGTCCTTATTGTAAGTGATGTATATTATTTCTTATTAGGTTTTTTTTCATGAAACATAGTCAATGTTTAATCAAATGGGGGATACTTTCTAGATATTTGTAATGAACTGACTTTGCAACACAAGAGATAAGAACAAATAAAACAGGAAATAGCTGAAAGATTCAAGTTTTCATTAATCCCAGCCAAAAGGTTGTCTTGATAACTTGAGGTTATCACTCTCAAGAGGTAACTTCAGGCTACCAAACTCTCATTAAGGTCTCAATACTCAACATAACATCAAAGCTAAACCTTTTTCATTATATATACAAAACATACTACCAAAAGTACTACAATCCATAATTGCTAATTAGTCTTCACTAGCTGACCACGGTCACAGCAGAGCAGAGCAGTCCCTCCTCCTACCATGTTGCTCGCCCCCTTAGTGGAATATTAATGACTGTTGTTTGCTTGTTGCTGGTCCCCTGTTGCCAAGTCTCGGTTCTTCTCCATCCTAGTGTACACCTTCAGTGGTGGCTGTACGGTCTGCTGCTGATTCATCACAATATTTTCTTTCTGATTTTTTTTTTCCTTGTATAATTTAGCTTACAAAAAAGGTAACAAATCATGACAATCAAAATACAATAGGGCGATACTGTGGCTTTTTTTTTTTTTTTTTTTTTTTCCCTACTATGGTTGATATTAATACTTCTTTAGTTAAGATAGAACAATCTGACAATACAAGAAGTTCACACAATTAGAATTGGACTGTTTTGATGAAGCCCAAATATAATGATATTTTAATTCTACTGTATGAGGTTAGATTTGATTTGGTGACCTGAAGTTTCTGTATGATTACTTAAAATTTTGGTAAACTGTTGGAATCTTTTGACTATATTACTAAACAAGATATAGGCAGCCTTTACTATATATTACATTATTTTCATCTCGTAGCCACGCAATATTGTTGAGGAACTGCCTTTACTTTTTTTTTTCGCCACAAAATCAGCCTCTGAGTTTGTTTATCTTAATTCGTAAAATAGATGTCAATTGTGTTAGCAAGGTAAACTGTGTCTGCCGGAGGATGTCTGAGCTTATAGTGCTCGCTGACATTGTGGATATGTGCTTGTGTGCACGCGCGTCATGGAACTTCATTGAAACTGAAGTTATGGCTTCAAAATTTTTTGGTCTACAGTTATATTCCACTGCTCAAGATCACATAAAAGTGGATTTTGGCATCCCAAACTTAATCTCATTGTAGATTATCTGGCAATTTTTTCTTAGACCTTGAAATTGATGTAATGATGGCAAAAATGAGAAAGGGGAAAGAAGACTCAGTAATGGTGATAATGATAGGGGGTAAAAAAGACTCCTCATTTGAAGTGAAATATTTATATACAACTTTTGGACCCAGAGCAGAGAAAAGGGAGGGTGGGGAGAGGGTGGAAGGAGAATGAGGTTTTAGGGGGAAAATTATACTGCATACAGAACGTGATATTATTGGCATTAACATTTCCAAGCCCAAAACCAATATCATGGTATTCAAAGATTATGGAGTCTGTAAACTAAAAAGTGCTTTATACCTACACATTTTGCCAATAGATCACTATCAACACAATAAACATACATGTATTATATTTGTGTGAATTTATTTTATTTATT
Source organism: Chenopodium album (assembly GCF_948465745.1). Taxonomy (NCBI): domain Eukaryota; kingdom Viridiplantae; phylum Streptophyta; class Magnoliopsida; order Caryophyllales; family Amaranthaceae; genus Chenopodium; species Chenopodium album. The sequence continues at coordinate 53,106,512 of NC_137839.1, forward strand.
ATTATTTTTTTTTAACTTTAATCGGTACCGCACCTTGAAACTAGAGATGCATTTATTTGGTCTATTTATTGTCTTAATTTCTGGCAGATAAACAGGAAAAAGATGAAACACTTTGCATTACTTTATTTGCTGCATTTTTGCCTATTGCACTTATCGTGCTATAATCTAACATTCATGACTGAATTGCAGTTAGCCTACATGTATTGGGTTCAAGGATATAGGCTAAATGAAGCCCACAGGTTACTGCTGGTACGTGTGCATTCTTTCAATTATTCATTTGTGCTGCATGGATCGATCTATTATTTGTCAATGTTGTTTGATTTGGCACCATTCATTTACCAAGGGAGTAAGGCATTTGATGTTTTGATCTAAACTCTTACTAATTTTTTTTTTAAAGTCGAAAAAAAAGGATTTCATGCCCTTGAGTGCTGCCGCCTTACCAATTTTATGTGATATACTTTTAAATGATAAAAGAAGACTGATATTGCTAAATTTGTATAGACATACAAGGTATTTCCAATCCTTTTTCCAGTACTGTAACTGGTCCTGGGATTTTTTTTTTTTTTTTTTTTTTTTTTTTTTTTTCCCACGACACAGCATGTTGGTATTTGGCAAATACAAATATGCCATAGAAGCCAAGACAACAAATTGTTTATGCCTTTAGGGTCCAAAGTCTCCAGACTTAATGTGCTAACCAAGTCTCAGAGAAATTCAATGTACATGGTGCCTGTGCAAGAGCTTCAGTACTTTGTATTTTCTATAGCAGTTTTGGAATATTACTATCATACAAGCAAAGTTTATGATTTAAAGGAAGCTCATATTTCCTCCTGGTTCTTGGGATAATATGTCCCAGTCTGCAGTCTTAATAAGCCAAAAAGAAGTGAAGATGGTGTATCTCTGAACTCTAGTGAGAACAGCATCATTGTGTTTTTGCTAATCTTCCTATCTGTGAAGTGAGGAAGCAGTAACAACAATGTAGATAGATGTAGGAAGGTTGAAACAGGCAGTAGTCGAGCTACTATAAAAGCTGTTAATCCATCTCTCGCTGATGCTTTCTGTAGATTACATATTGATAACATGTGTTATTTGGTGGGAAACTTTCCTTTAGCTCTCCTAGGCATTTGCAACTTACGTTAGAGTTGCATCTTTTGACTTCTGGTATACATTGACTAGAGTCAAACTCACAACTCCATGGTTTAATACTTTAATGCAAAATTTTATGTACTAGCAATCAATTTCACATAATTATAACATGTTAAACTAATTTGTTTTTTGTCAGCAACTTCAAAAGATTCTATACTTCCAATGGTTTTACCTGTCAATTATCCAACCATTTGGTGTAATGTAAATATGGGTTATGGTTATGCCTGTTCTCTTATCTTTTGGTAAATTTATATGTTCTGCTGGATGCACAGATACAAGGTTCCCTACTGATAACCTTTTCATATAAAGAATCAACATTCATTTTGTTTACCCATTTCCTAACTAGAGTAATCTGTGAATCTGAGACAGCTATATTTCTAATTTTTGATTGAAACTGGCCAACATTATTTAGATAAAGGTGTGTGTATGTGTTTTATTTATTTTATTTTTTGTTATAAATTACATTTAAAGATAATGAAATATTTACTTACAAAATACAACCTGTAAAGCATAAGTAAACCGATATCTTACCCTCCTCCATCCCCCCCAACCCCCAATTGCTCATTTTGGATGTCCCGTTGAGTTCCTTCCATATTATAAGTGGGTATAAGGGACAAATACATTTCTCTCAGTCTCTCACAAACTTCATTTTTGGTCCCACCAACCAACCTGCCTTGCTTTTCTCTTTAACAAAGTGAACTTGGTGCTATCTTTGTGGGACAGAGAGTACATTAATATGGTGTTCTAGGGAAATCTTTCGGGACAGAGTGAGTGTATCAGTTGTGTGTGTGTGTGTGTATGGGTTAGCCCATACTTTGCAAAGGGGAGATTGATTTATATACCCAGTAGGTATTCTACCCTTGTTAAATACTTCCTCCGTTTCTATTTAGTTGACGCGTTTGATTTAGGCACATATATTAAGGAGAGGAGAGAGAGTGAGAGAGAATGAAAAAGTAAGTGGGGTACCTTGTAAATGCAAGGTAAAAAATTTACCCCAAAAAGAAACGTGTCAACTAAAAAAAAACTTCCTAAAAACGAATACGTGTCAACTAAAAAGAATCAGAGGTAGTATATGCTAAAATTAGTTTGTGTTTTGGGTTGGACTACTCTATCAGCTACAAGTATATATTTATTAGTTATCACCTTTTTTTAATGCTGTCTAAGATGGTAAATCTTATTGCTGATCTTTTCTTGCAGAGCAAACGTTCTTGTTGCCCTAAATTGGATGCTATTAAAAGTGCAACAGCTGACATTGTGAGTTGTTTATTTGCAGACTTCATCTTTACAGTTCCTTTTGTATATTCTCATTTAGCCTCCAATTGATTTGGCAAAATCATTTTTTTTTTTGTTTTTATCTCCTTGAAGGTTGCATTTAGTGTTTATATATGCCCTTTAGGGAGGAGAGAGTTCATAGTGTATTTGGATGGTATGTATAGTACGTAGTGTTTTTTCTGCTTAATAATATATTACTAGTTATCCTCCAAATTATAAATAAATGAAAAATTTTATTGTATTCTAGTAAAACATATACATAAAATTGTAGTCTTCAATCAGCAATATTCTATTTGCTCACTTATTATTATTTTTATCATTTATAATTTTATCCGGCCGCAAATTCATTTCAGTAACTTTCTAGTATTTCACTCTTATTGTTGAGGTCGAGGCCATAAGATAGCAACTTGCATGTTGTAGTAGCCCTAGTAGATTAAACCAAATAACTAATTACACGTGTTAACTGTTTTTTTATGATCCAATAAGTTCCAAAATTTCTCTTGTTCATAGTCACCATCATTATATCAGACCTTGTGCTCTAATACCAGTTTGTAGAGGAAATTTGTGTGACCCTAACCCCCTTTCTAGTGGCAGATAATGCTGCTCGTAACTGAGGACCTTGAGTATTCCTTAAAGGACAACTTCACACCAAACATGAGTATGTTAGTGTATGAATCCCTTAAGAGGAAGGTTTACTTTGTTGGTATCTGTAGTGTAGTCAAATTTCTATAAACAAAAATTAATGTTTGTTATTCTTGGTTGGTTCTTACATATAATCTTGACATGCAATGGAGGTCCAAATCTTCCTTGTTAAGAGGCTAGTTTGACTTTCAAGCAAAGTCTCTTGTGCCATTTTGTAGTACTTGTAGCCACCTTGTGAGTCATGGATATTTATGAAATGGTACTTTTTAATCTGAAAACTAGTCCTATACACCAATATATGTCCTAAGGTCACCCAACTCAAGACTACTCTCATCCAATCACTCTTAACTATGAAGTATCTTAGCATGTCATAGTATATGACCCGTAAAACACATCTTTTTTGTTGATACATATGCATAAAACCTTAAACCTATCAAAGTGCGAATAGAAGCCAAGCTTCAATAATGCAGAGCAGAGTAACTCCTCGAGATTCAACATATCCACCCTGCAACATAACCTCAAATATTGACAAAAATGAAACAATTGGAAAGTAAAAACACTAATTATTGTCTCAGATTCTCTTTGAGCCAATATATGATTTTAAACTTGTACCCCTTCTTACAAGCACACAGTCCTTGTCACAACCCTATTTTGTACATGCAAAGTAGGTAAACCTTTTTCCACCAAAGCTCACATATTTTGCTTCTCATATCTCACCCCCTCATTAAGGCTTGGTGGTGTGAGGGGCTCACACACTTCTGCACATGACAGTCCTCCATGATATAGCCACTCAGAATATATACCTTGTTCAACCGGATCAAAGAAACTTCCACAACTTGGTATACAAGAATTGAATCTCCCAACTAAAATATAATTTGTGTGCCACCCAATTCTAAAACTAATATATACTTCCTCCGTTCTATTAATGTTGCAACAAGGAGGAAATTACGCATCCCAAAACACATTTTATATGCTAAATATCTACAATTATGTAAGAGTAAAAATTATAAAAAGTTGATATTGTGAAGGTATTATATGTGACGAATCCATCAAGATCCTACTTGACTATATTTTGCTTAACGTATAACTCATATTATATGGTCAAACAAGAGTGATGAATAGTGCAAAAAGTCCATTGTTGCAATATTAATAGAACGGAGGAAGTATATTTTTATGGTATATATTCTTACAAAGTTATTTTTCCATGCACTTTTTTACATACCATTTTTTTTAGCTGACACTTGATAAGGAAAGATAGTTTGGAATTTTATCTCTCATTATCTAATAAATTCCAAACTAATCACTAACCGAAGTGGAGTGATAACCAAGGTCATATTGCCACAAGGATTCAAAATGCAATCACCTTAATTCATTTACTATTCAAGCCTACGCATTCTGTTTTTGTTTTTGATGATTAAGAAAGTTGAATAACTAACAAATAAGGCAGTTAAATAAATCTGAAGAATTAAAATACAATCCGCAGTAAGAAAAAAAACAAACCTAGGGAAGGTGGATTAAGCTATTCACGAGAAAATTAACAATTAACGATGATTTAGTTGATCAAAGAGGTATTAAAGGGGTAACTTGTCACACAAGGTCACTCCCGCAGTCCTCACACACTAGATGTTCAAGCACCTAATTTCTATGGTCGGCATTAGCCATTAGCATTGTTATTAAAATCATAATTTAAATCTTAGAATCTTATGATTTTACTATACATGTATGTGATACGATTCAATTACGATTCTACCTAATTTTATATTTTTCTTAAGTAGCGAAATCCTTACAAGTTTAAAACATGCCTATTGCCTACAAAGTTATTTATAGATATATATTGTCAATTATCAGTTGTTTAATGAGTAAAAAACTATTTTCTATTCATAATTAGGTCTCATAATTCAAATATATTTAATTAAAATTGGATATGATGTCTTGATTACGATTCAATTATGAGAGCCCCTTTTAATTCAACGTAGAATTCTGATTTTTATAATTTTGGCTATTAGTTTAAGCAAACACACTAAACTAGCTCACGTTGTATAACTATTTTAATAACAGTAACTGTCAAGAAGTTATTTGGTCAAAAAGACCCCAAGCAACAAGGACATCACCAAATAGCTCGAGGTACAAAAATATTTCAACTTAATCATATAAGATCATCATCAAGCATCACAAACAACCCATCACCCCCTATCCTAGCTAGAAATCTAGCTGAAAGTAGGGATATTTACATCAAAACCATTGAAATCAAGTTACAATATAACCAACCAAGATAAACTAAACATGATTAATATAAGGTTAAAACACTAATCTTTGATTAACAACTATCAACTAACATCAACTAAGTAATAACGAATTGGAAAGCAAGAAAATACTCCCTCCGTCCATGATTTTTTGTCCCATTGTTACCATTGATCACGTGGGATCGTGTTGGACTCATTGCATATTTTATTAATATAATTTTTTACATTTTTACGTGCATGAAAATAGAGATATATTTATTTTAAGACGCGTCTTGGAGACCATGAAAAGTATAATGGGGTAAAAAAAAAATAGGGACAGAGAGAGTAAGAATTATGATGAAGAAATTACTGAAATTTGAAGCTTTGTTGAATGCTGAAGATTTAACAATTTAGTTCCACTTTCTCACTCTAAAATACACCCTTAATCTAAGAAATTAATGTTAATAATCTGAATATCCCTTAATTGCATGACTTAAAGGTATATATACTCCCCTTTAATCCCCTATTCAGTGGCCCAAAATGGCAATTAAAGTCCCGATAGAGACCTAGTATAGCGGACACTCTGTGATACCTTTTTGATTTATCATTTTTTTTTTCTTCTGCTTTGTCTTTGATTGAATTATTCTTTTTTGCGTCAAACCTAGTTAAGTAAAAGCCTTAATAAATACGAAATATACAACATTCCCCTTGACCAAGAAACATAGTGTTCACTCAACCAGTAGAGTTTGATGTCTTCATGATGTTGTGAAAACAATAAAGTACCTAAATTAGTCTCTGAAAATTATCTCCTGTCTGTTTGCTCACAATTGTGCATGTCTTGCTGTTTTTCTAAAGCTTACAGGCCTCAAAAAGAAGTCAACCATATGCAAATGGGATGATCCAAATTGTACCCTTGTTGAAATTTCTGGGCTTGATGTTGGTTGGGGCCAGGTAACAATATTATAATCTGTATTCTGTTTTTTCTGATATTTTTCTTACATATAGGCTAGTTAACTGCTCTTCTGCTTAACTAATGTTTATTATTATTTGGAAAGATAGTGGGTTACCTCATCAATTGACAATGGTGCATTTTTGTTTTGTTTTGTTTAAGATGTGAGGTTTAGGACTAAGTATCTTGGAAAACCTTAGATAAATGGTGAATCAGGAAGAGGTATTTTCTAAGTGGCTGAGTCCAACTGCTTTTTGAATTCTGAAATACACATTTCAGATTCTTACAAACATTGGAACTCTATGGACGGAGGAAGAACAAAATTGACTTGTTAAGACACATCTTGGGCACATGGGCAAGGAAAGACTATATACATGACCAGTGCTATTAGTCAAAGATCCAGTCCAATTTCATCTCTCAATTTTGAAGTTTGAGTTGGACTATTTCATTTCCTGGCATTAAAGATGGATCCCAAGTGAACGTTATTTAGGTGTACACGTGTCATGTACTAGTGGAGTTTCCATTTCTGTGTATGTGGTGTAATTATGTGCCTAGGTAAATTGTGTTCATTTGCTAGGTGTACAAGTGTTTCATGGCAGATCATCTATTTACTATATGTACCCCATCCTTCGGTGGTTGGTTTGAGGTTTTGGTGGGTGCTAGGCGTTTCTGTGGGTGGCTGGTGGTGTTGGTGTGGCTTATGGGTGGGTTGGTTTAGATAGGAGGTATGGGTGATTGGGTGCTTGGGGGTGGAGTAGGGTGTTTGGGAGAGTAGGGATTCCGATTGGTTGATTCAATTTGAAGGGTAGGTTAGTAAATTTAGTTATTTAAGCTAAGAGTTAACATTATAACACCAAGGGTTAGCTAGAAAATACTAATAAGAGCACACTAATTGGTTATGCAATACCATGAGGTCACTCGAAAAACTAAAAAAAAAAGTTTTTTAACATATAGAATTTGCAATATCACGAGGCCACCGTGTAGAAATTCTCAATAACAATTGATAACCAAACACCATTTATCTCCCAAAACTTTGTGCAAAGGTAGACACCTTTATAGGATAAAGGGAGTAGGCTTCTTTATAGGTAAGTGGCATCACTGTTTGGGTCGTGGATCATGCCCCTTTCGAAATATGCACATCCAAACCACCTATTACTATTTAATTAATTTAAGCGCTGACAATCTATTTATTAAGGTTGGACCAGCATCTTATTCTTATGATTTTAGGCCTTCTTTCATTTCTCCCTCATAGAATTAGTTTTCAAGAAAAGTAATTGCATGATATGTTTGGATTAGTAAAAAGAAGTCCATGCTTCTATTTTTTTTTCTTTTCTTTCATGTTATCTTATAAATGGAACTAATATCTCATATATTCTTTTGAAAGCAAGGCCTTTGTCCATCCACCTTAAAAAAAAAATTGAAGAAATTTAAGTTTATAAGCTCTTACAAGTTTGGATGAGGAAATCAGCTGGAAAAAAAAAAAAAAAAAAAAAAAAAAAAAACCTCTTAATCTTTAGATAAGTGACTCCCACTCCTGAATCCTGATTAATTTGGCATGTGTTATACACTGAACTGTTTTCCTGCTATTTCTTTTTGCTACTTCATTGCGTATCTTGTATTCTGTACAAAGCATCATTAACTCAATAGTTTTTTAATTATAGAAAGTTCCACTGAAATTTGACAAGGAGCAGAATGCTTGGATTTTGCAGAGAGAATTGCTGGTAAGTTATGCGTAGATATACCTTATTGCCAGCCTATGCCACAAGTTTGTTTTCTAATTTATATTTTGTCTTTCTTTCTTTTTGGAGCATCATTTTCCTTTCATATTGTTCTCTGTAAAAATTTCGATTTAATTACCTATCCTAATAATGGATATGGAAATAACTTGGATGATTATATTATTATCATTTCAATGAAAAAAGCTAGTTGCTACTGAAGTTTAACTACTAAATACGCGATCAAACGGATCTCCATGACATTCACTATCCCTTTTAACAGGAAGGACATTACGAGTACAAGTATATTGTTGATGGTGAATGGACCTGCAACAAGAATGAACTTGTCACTCCTACAAATAAGGATGGTCATACCAATAACTATGTTGTGGTGAGTGTCAAAAATGATAAGAGTTTGATATTCTTGCTGCACACTCTTAAGATTCTTTTATATACTCCGTAATTAGTATAATGCATTTCATCATGACCAATGAGAGGTTGGTAAACTAAGTAATTTAACATTAGAAGCTAGATTATGTTTACTACCTCCGTTGCAAAATTGTTGCGTCATTTCTCATTATTTTGGGGGTTTGGGTGAGGGGTGATAAGCACAAAAATTAAGAAAGTAGGTAAAAGGTGAGAGGGAACCACAAAAATTTTTATTTGAATTACCCTCAAAATCCAAGTGCAAAAGAAACTAGGGAAAAGTTAGCTAGGGTAAATTGGATATCCGCAATGTGAAAAGCAATATTTGTGGAACTTTCAAAAAAGACAAGGTTGCAATGTGATTTGTAACAAATGAAATATTGTTTTAACCAATGCACAATTAAAATACTTATAGTTAAACTAGTGTATCAGAGAAGGTAGAGAAGTAAATAGTAAAATCATTTCGTAATGGAGAAAGTGTTTCAAGTGTCATTGAGGTGCCTAATGGCTGATGCCATTGTATTGAATAAACACCTTTGTTGCGCATTTAATTCGTTTTTTTGCACTCAAATCTCTATCTGCAGGTTTCCGCTGATGATCCAGATAGTGATAGAGCACAGGTGAGGAAGAGGTTAACTGGGGAAGATCCAGATCTTACCACAAATGAACGAATCAAAATACGACAATTTCTCGAGGAAGTCTCAGATCATGAATGATGTAAAAGGATGCAAATTAAAGTCAATGTGATAGTGACTTTAAGGCACACACTATATACAATCGCAGCAATACTAGTAGTTTATACCAAATACTGAAATACTCCGCACTAGCTATTCAATATTTATGTTAATAATGTGGTTGATATATGTAAAGAACCTCTCGATGTAAAGTTGACTAATAAAATAATTTTTAAGTTATATGTGTGGGTTTTATGAAGCTTGGAGGATTGGAGGTTTGAGTTACATTGCAAGGAAAACTTGTAACATATTTAACATTATTGTCGATTATATCCTCTGTAGACATGACTAACTAAATTAAAAACCATTGACATCATAATTGAACACATCACACGTGTCACTTAGTTGACAAACAAGAAACTCACACGAGTGACCTAAAATTCTAAGCTGACAAGCTTAGTTGATTGACAAGAAACTTGTTTCCTCTGGCTAGGATAATATACTTTGTATACTTTTGTGATCATTAGGGGTGTAAATAAACCAAGCTGATCAATAAACTACTCGTGTTTGGGCTCGGTTGAAGCTCGTTCATGTACGTTTATATAATAAATGAGCCGAGCTTGAACAAATTTTGAAGTTCGTTTAATAATAAGTTTGAACACATACATAGATATGCTCGTTTAGATAAGTTCATGAACAACTCGTTTATTTATGTTCATGAACTACTCATTTATATATGTTCATGAATTATTGATTATTTACAATTGTTAATTTAGTTATTAAATTTATAATTAAGATTCAATTATAATGCTTATTCTAAAATTTTCAAATATCAAAAGTGATTTGGGGTATTTAATACCCCCAAACGGACCAATGAGAGAGCGACACGTGTCGCCCTGGGAGGTGTCCAAATGGACCCTCCAGATGCGTGACACGTGTCACTCAGATATCCCTCCCTTGAAATGGCGGCCTTCAAGGCCCAAACTTCGAGGGCGCCGCAAAACGGCGCTGCCCTAATCCCCAGGTAATCAAACCCTAGGGTAGGGCACACTTTCTAAGGTCCCTATAAATAGGGACATTCCCCTCATTTATGGGGGGACGTTACCTTTTCCAATCATTACCGAGCTGTCGAAACAAACAGCACCTGACAGGGTAAAGTCGTATCCCCTAATAAAAAATAAATACCTAAATCACTAACTAAGGTAGATAGGGAAGTAGGGTCGATCTCCACAGGGAAACAAGTCTTTTTACTTCTAATTAATTATTATAATCTAAATTATTTAAGTAACCAATATTTATAATTAAGTATGAAACTAAACTACAAAGAATAAGAGTAGGGAGAAAACGGTATATAAAGGGATCTAGGGCATAGGTTCACCAATAAATAATACTCCAGGGTAAAACATAGTAATCAATTATTGACATGGCATAGATAACATGATTAACAGGCTCTCGCAATTTATTAATCAACACAGATCTAACAGGCTCTCGCAATTTACTAGATCTAAGTTCTTATTGAAAATAGCCTTTAATATCAAATTAACATCTGCTCGATTCATCAATTTAATATTGCTATACTTTTACAAGTCGCAATTGTAAAACATTAAAACAATCCAATAAGAAATTATCATGCAATACCAACAATCAATAATAGTCAATCATCAATGCATCAATTAACCAGATTGTAAAGGGCTCTCGCTACTTATTACAATCACACAATTAATTTATCGGTATTAAATCTTATCTCTCGAATCTTGACTTAACCATTTATAAATTAACTTGCCTATTGAAACTAGACCTAAACATTAATTCTCATCTCTCGATTCTTGAATCAATATTGTCAAACTCATGCATAAAAGATAGGCCTAATCTAGTCACAGAGCATTAAATCAATCAATAGGAAATTAATCTAGCATTGATAATCAACAACAATAATTTACCCCTTCATATTATTTATTAGATCCCCATATACCCTAGAAATTAAACTACTCACACATAATAAAAACTAAACTAATCAAAGTAATAAAATAAATCATGATCAAAGGAATAAAATAAATAACTAAGATTAAGGGAGAAGAAATCGTTACCAAAATAATATGGAATTAATGAAAGAATTAAGAACAAAAGTTTAGAGAGAGATTAAGAGAGAGAAAACTAAGTAGAGAGAGAAAGTCTAAGAGAGAAGATAAGTCTAAGAGAAGAAGATGATAAGAGAAGAGGTGCTAAAATCGTATTACGGAGGAGTATTTATACTCCGTACAAAAATCCTAAACTAAAGCAAATTAAAACGACACTAATCGTCTCCTAAAAATACACGCGCCCGATCGGGCGAGGCACCGCCCGATCGGGCGCGCCTTTTTGACTCTAACACTAATCTCGCGCCCGGCCGGGCGCGTCACCGGGCGCCAGACCAAGCTTCTCCCGCCCGGCCGGGCGCCAGCCTTTTTGGCCGGGCGGCTCATTTGGGCCAATACTTGAACTTCGATTGGGCTCCAATTCTTCGGGCCAATCTGGGTTTCCACTTTGGGTCTTGAATACTCGGTCCAAATGCCCCGGTATCACCTATACCGAGCCCTTAATCACCTGTTCGATGGCTCTAACCGGCCCTGGGCCATAAAATCTGGTTGTGTTTCTCCAATGCTCGTGATTGCTCCAAAATATCTCGGGAAAATACTCCAAAAGCATAAATCCCTGCAAAAGTCAACCAAATCTACGAAAACACTAGAAAACACCAATTAGTAATAAAAGTGGCTCTAAAGAGCCAAAAACACTACTAATTATGACCAAGGGACGGGGGTAAAATACTATATAAAATAGACACATCAGCACCTGAGCTTAGAATCCGAGCAGATAAACTTAAATTCCACGTTTTATTCCGAATCCATACTAACTTAATCTTCGGAGGCGGACCACCAACCATTCGGTGCTCTGTTTGTTTTGTAGGTACAAACGTTCTTGTTGAATCTAGTCTTGAGATGTAACTCTCCCAAGGGACACAAAAAATTCCGAAACATTTGGCGTCGTCTGTGGGGAGAGTACCTCTAAGATGGCTTCACAAGAACAACCTGTGCCGCCTTTAGAGACCAACCGACTTCTGGAAGAAATAGTGGTCCACATGGACCATGACTCAGGTGACGATGGAGACATCGAAACCTATGTGGCCCCAGACGGGTCACTCATCTCTAAGCGCCTCCGTCACAAAGACAAGCGGGAGCGCAATGTTAACCAGGCGGGTCCTAGCAGGTCCCCTGGACCATCTAGTAAGCCTTCAGGGTAGCCGGCTGATCCCTCCTAGGCGGCAGGATCAGCGAGCCCCAATCACCCGCGACGAGCTCATGAAGTTCATGGGCATCCTCAAGGGTGAAACTAAAGGTCTAATCAACAAGCGGACGATTGCTCTTAGAAAGGAACAATCGGCCACCAAGCCTGCTCAATCTGGAAAGCAAAAGTCGGTCCGGGACCGAAAACCGACTTCTCATCCTGCTCCAAAGGAGAAGGCTTGGCCCCAGTTTGACCTTTCAAGACTCCGTTTCCCTGAAACAGTGACAAGAAAAGCCATCCGACATGTAAAGCCGGATGGTAGCAAAAAATTATTTCCTAATGCTTGTTAATACATCGACCAGCTAAGGAATCAGCAGCTGTCAGAGTCGGCTTCCACGTCGACTTATCACGATAGCTTTCAAAATACCTCTGTGAGGAATTCTCCTTGGACTCCATCAAGCGGCCCCCTCGTACAGTCAGAGCCCCATGTAATCAACTCGGCGCAGTATATGGCACAACCATTATACCGACCGCCTGCTTTGCCCTATATCTAGCCTGCCTTCTTCGGAGGACAGGCAGCATATAGCTATCAGCATTTGGACTGGCAACTTCGACTACAAAACCTTAGGGAACAACCCTCTGCATTCTCCATGGAAATAGCCGTGGCCGAACAACCAACCAAGGTGAAAAATATAACGGTTGGAACCTATGATGGTACCTCCAACCCAGAAGACCACCTCTTGGCATACAACCACCTTCTGTACTTACAGGGGTTGGATGATGCCGCCTGATGTCGATGCTTTCCAGCCATCCTGAAGGGCATAGCCCAGCAGTGGTTCGACAATTTGCCGAATGGTTGCATTAACAGCTTCAAGACCCTTACGTTCTTATTTGCTTCTAACTTCTCTATGACCATCCTTGCAAAGAAAATGAGCTTTGATCTAGGCCATGTGCAGCAGGGAGATAGAGAGGGGCTGCGATCATACGTCAGGCGGTTCAATCTGGTGAGAATCCATATCTAAGGACTATTTGACGAAGTGGATTACACAGACTTTTTCAAGGGTCTGAAGGACGGGTCGACTTTCAAGTTCAAACTCGTCCACAAGAAAATCTTCACCCTCCAAGGAGCACTGATGGAGGTGGACGCCTACATACAGGCGATCGAGCTATGCTCTTCTAATAAACAGTCGGACTCCAAGAAGTCTTACCGACAGAAGGAGAGTCGGCCTGCTCAGCCGTCTCTAAAACCAGAAGAGAACAAAAAGAAAAAACAGATTTGGGCAGTTGATAACTCTGATCAGCCATCCCAGAAGAAAAAGAAAGAGTGGAAGCCATATGTTCCAAGGTACGAGTTCCACAAGGATAGCTACTCCATCCTCATGGAGATTAAGGATCGTTTGACTCTTGAGAAGCCGACTCCTATGAAAGGTTCCACTGAAAATCGGAAGAAGAACAAGCACTGTCACTATCATGAGGATGTCGGCCATGACACAAATGACTGCTTCAGCCTCAAGCGGATGCTTGATCGTCTGGCCGACAAAGGGGCGCTGAAATCCTATGTGAAGTCCAAAGTGGCTTCAAAATCGAATCCGGGATAGTCAAGCAAATAAACTCCCCATCCTGCTATCAGCTCTGAAACGGATGAGGAACTGATTTATACGATGGCAGGCGAATTCGTCGGTGGTGGCCCAACCATCCGGGGCAACAAGGACCATTTAAGAAAGATGGTCCATTCTGTTGATGAGGGACAGGCGGCCAGCACATCCGCCTTCCCTGAAGTCATCATTACCGAAAAGGACAGAGGCAAAGTCCGACGGCCGCATGATGACCCTGTGGTCATAGAATGTAAAGTGGCCAACCAGTTGGTTGGTCGCATCTTGATTGACACAGGAAGCTCCTCAGACATTATCAGCCACAAATGTCTATCCAACCTTAAGTACAGGCCGGATAGCATGATGGATGTCTCCCATCTCCTTGTGGGTTTTGGGGGAGGAGTTTTGCATCCAGTCGGACGCATTGATTTGCCCATCCGGCTGGGGGAAAAAGGTAGCGGTTGGCACATGACCATTCGATTCCTGGTGGTCGAAGAACTGACTGCCTACAATCTTATCCTTGGCCGACCCACTCTTAACGAGTGCAAGACTTTCATCATTCATGGTCTCATGCTTGTCAAGTATGAGAAGGATGATGAAACTGTTGGCTCCCTAAACGGGGACCAGAAGACGACTCAAGAATGTTATCCCTCTGACGTCAAGCCTGCAGCAGCCGTAGCCGGTCAGGGCAAAGAGCCAATAGACCTTGATGATATCAAGGATGATCATCCGACCCCACCAGCCGCCAAGAAAAGAAAGCATAACGCGCTGGTGGTGGTCAAAAAAGAAAAGCAATAGCAATCACTGACCGGGGAGCGGTCAGACGACCGGCTGGTGAAAACATTGATATTCCTCTAGACGACAGTCGGCTAGAGCGAATTTTTGAGGTGGGGATGACTGCTTTTGCTAAGTTAGGTGCAAGTTTGCACCAACTGCTGAAGGAATTAAAAGACATCTTTGCCTTTGAAGTGGAAGAGATACCAGGCATAAGCCCGGATCTTGCTGTCCACAAACTCGCTGTGGATCCTAAAAAGAAGCCCATTCGGCAAAAGAAAAGAAACCATGGCAAGGAGAGAAGTCAGGCAGTAGTCGCCAAAGTTAAAAAGCTGTTAGACGTTGGTTCATTAGGCCATGTGACTTCCCTGATTGGGTTGCAAATGTTGTGGTTGTAAAGAAGCAAATGGTACTTGACGCATGTGTGTGGATTACACTGACTTAAATAGAGCATGTCCGAAGGGTAGCTATCCACTTCCAAAGATCGACAGTCTAGTCGACTCTACAACCGGACATACCCTGATGAGCTTCATGGATGCCTATTCAGGCTTTCATCAGATTCCCCTGTGGAAAAAAGATCAAGAAAAAAGGGCATTCGTCACTGATTAGGGGCTATTCTGTTATAATGTGATGCCGTTTGGTTTGAAGAATGCACTTTCTACTTACCAACGCATGATTAATACAGTCTTCATTAATCAAATTGGGAGGAATGTAGAGGCATACATTGATGACATGTTAGTCAAATCCAAACAGCAGGCGGATCACCTTGCTGACCTCCGAGAAACATTCGCCACAATCAGGCGACACAAGGTTATGCTTAATCCAAAAAAGTGTGTCTTTGGTGTTAAGTTTGGGAAGTTTCTTGGATTCCTGATTGACCAAAGGGGGATAGAGGCCAACCCTGAAAAAATACAGGCGGTAATCGACATGTAGTCGCCCCGTATTGTGAAGGAAGTCCAAAAATTAACTGGATGTCTGGCAGCTCTGGGAAGATTTCTCAGTCGGTTAAGCGACAAGTGCCTTCTTCTAGGTGATCAGGAAGAAGACTAGATTTGAATGGGGGGATAATGCTGAGGCGGCCTTCCGAAAGCTGAAAACACATTTGCACTATTTGCTAAGGTTGGTCAGCCCCTTGCCCAAAGAGGCGCTCTATATGTATCTGGCTGTTTCATATCATGCCCTTAGTACTGTTCTCTTAGCTGAAAGAGACGGCGTCCAGCTCTCGGTCTACTTTATTAGCCACTTTCTTAGAAACGCAGAACTTCGGTACCCCATGGTCGAAAAATTTGGTCTAGCCATTTACACGGCTGTCAAGAAGTTGAAACCTTAATTCTTGGCACATCCGATCACGGTCTACACTGACCAACCAATCAAGCGGCCAATGACGACCCTCGAGTCTTCTGGTCGAATGCTCAAATGGGCTATTGAGTTGCAGGGACTGAGAATCACTTTCGAACCAAGGAAAGCAATAAAGGGGCAAGCATTCACCGACTTTATTGTTGAAATGAGAAGGCCGAATGAGCCGAACAATATCAATTAGGTTTGGAAAGTGTATGTGGACTGAAATTCCACGATGAACGGCTGTGGTGCAGGCGTAATTTGTCAGTCTCCTAAGGGTGACAAATATGAATATGCACTACGGTTCATGTTCCAGGCCTCAAACAATGAGGCCGAGTATGAATCCCTGCTAGCCGGCATCCAGATGTGCAAGGCGGCAAGGGCCACAAAAATTGACGCATGCTCTGACTCACAATTGGTCGTTAGCCAGCACAATGGTTTCTATGAGGCCACCCATCCGGTTATGATCATATACTTACAGGCGGTCAAAGATGAAGCTGGGACACTTGAAGACTTCAATTTAAGTCAAGTGCCTAGATCAGCAAACAATCAGGCGGATGCTCTATCAAACTGGCGTAATCCGCCTCTTGTGAAACGCCTCGGTCAGTCTTCTTGGAAGTCATGGAAAAAAGAAGTATATCTGATGAAGACCCCATTGGAGTACTTGACCAAAGCTCTACCTAGATGGATAGCATCCGGGCATATCTAACAGACGACACCCTCCCAGATTCACCTTAGGAGGCGTCCATGCTAAAAAAACGGACTGTAAGCTTTGAGATAAGACAAGGAGATCTCTTCAAATCCGGCTTTCTGAAGCCTCTTTTGAAGTGTGTGACCCCAAAAAAGGGGCAAGAAGTTCTTGAAGAATTGCATGCTGGATACTGTGCCTCTCATGTAGGCGGCAGATCCTTAGCTGTCAGGGCCAGGCGGCATTACTTTTGGCCTACCCTTGAGGCGGATGCTATGGAGATGGTTAAAAAATGCGACAAGTGTCAAAAATTTGGCAAGCTAATCCATCGTCTGGCCACCGACCCGACTGTAATCCACAGTTTTGTACCGTTTGCTAAATGGGGCATGGGCATCCTGGGCCCATATACGACTGCTCCAAGCGGCAAGCGCTACATCTTAATGGCTGTGGACTACTTTACCAAATGGGTAGAGGCGGAGGCGGTCAAAAACATCAAGACAAAGGACGTCATTTCCTTCTTCTTGAAGAATATCATCACCCGTTTTGGGGTGCCTATGTCTATAGTTTTTTACAATGGTCCTCAGTTTGAGACTCCTCAACTAAAGACTTGGCTGGGGGATCAGGGGATCTCCAATTATTTTGCATCAGTCAACCGACCCCAAGAAAATGGCCAAGTCGAAGCCTTCAACAAGTTAATCTCAGATGACATCCCTACCTTATAAAAAGTTGGAAGTTGTTCTTATGAATAGTGCACGGATCTTTTTGCCCTTCAAAATGTTTATTTACCTTCTTACCCCTTTATAATCCTTACCCATTAATGAGTTTTGCGCTTTAATTTCTATCTCCTCAATCTTTATTCACCATCCCTGAGTAGAAGAAAACCCAGAGAAGATGAAGCACAACCCAAAATTAATAATTGACCAGCAATAAAGATGATGAATGTGAAAAAGATTTTCTTTAGCTCAATGGAGGCTATATTTTTAATTTATTGCACAACATTTTACGTTATCAATCTGTCATAGGAAGATTAAAATAGCACTCCGTAATTAAAAATAATTTGCAATAATTATTCCCATAAACAATAATTGTAACTCTTTTCAAATTCCGTGCATTCATTTCCTATTATCAATTCAATTCTAATTAAATTCTAATTAAAACCAAGCTCAAGAATTGCTAGAGTTTGTAACTTTTTTTTTTTTTTAGGAAACTGATAGTTCTTTTATAATTCCAACAATTTATATACTTGGCTTTCCTATTTCTCCTTCATCTTAATGTCTCCTTCACCTTTAAAAAAAAGGTTAGTATTGTTCAATGCATTATTTCACAGGGCGACTAACAAGAATTTGAAATAATAACTACCACCTTGGAAACCAAGCTACTGTACATTTAGATTGCATCAACAACATCCCTAACTAGACTTCGGGTTCTAAAGTGGGCTATCAAAGGCATTTCTTTTTCCTAGACTCTACTAGAACAACTTAGCAACAACATGAATAAGTACACAGTGTTTCTTCATACAAGAACACTACCACATACAACATATTATGCTCAATGTTTGGTTGTAATTGTTGCTTTTGAACCTTTTATTTGTAACATTTTCAAGGTTATGGTTTAAGAATATTATGCGTTAGGTTAGATGCTTTAGTTTTTCCAATAAACCTTAAAACTATGGCCTAAATTCGTAAGGCTTTATTAAAAAAAAACACTTATTTTAAACACATTATGTAAAACAGTAATGGTCCACAACTAAAGTAATCGTTGTTCTACCCAAACACTGCCAAGTTTTAGCTACACTTGTGATAATTACGTACACATGTGATAAATGGATATTGCCATTCCTAAACACAAGCTGAAAAAAGCTAACTCGAAATGGCTAGCCATTCTGTGCGCAACGCGCGCGTTAGCTGCCCTAGTAAAAAAGAAAACTGAAAGAGCTAGCAGCCTATGGGCGGATGAATTGCCACACGTCCTATGGGCCATCAGAACAACAGTGAAAGGGGCAACTAGAGAAACCCCATTTCTCATGGTGTATGGGGCAGAAGTTGTCTTGCCCATTGAACACTATAAGCCGACTCTTCGGATTATGCTATATGATGAAGATGCAAACTAGGAGGCCATGCGCCTGGCATTGGACTCACTCCCGGAGCGCAGGGGCAATGCCGCCTTGCGCCATGAGATCTACCACCTGAGAATGACTCGGGCCTACTACAAAAGAGTACACAAGCGCCCTTTAAAAGTAGGGGACTTTGTGTTACGGAAAATGGAGGCAGTCGGTAGGGCGAATGAGCAAGGGAAGCTAACCCCAAATTGGGAAGGCCCCCACCGAATCTATGAAGAAGTAAGAGGCGGCACCTACCGCCTGGAAACACCAGACGACAGGAAGCTACCTAGAACCTGTAATGTAGATAACTTAAAGAAGTATTACTTCTGAAATTTTGTAAAGTTTTTGACCTTTTTATGAAATTTTTCCTTCATTTCATACCTGTCTTTATTTACTTTATTTTGAGTACCGACTGCACAAAGTGCAGAAGGATCATGCTCACAACAACAAAGGAGGCTGCCTGCACGATGTGCCGACGGATCCCACTTACCCTTTATAGCTCTGGCTGCACAACCTGCAGATGAACCAATTTATAACTAATGACGATGCTTGAACACCGCCTGTACAATGTGCAGACTGACAACGTTGAGATTTTACGAGCTACCGCCTGCACAATGTGCAGACGGCTAAGTATGCTTTAAAAATTAAAATTGTTAAGGGATCGTATGCCCCAACAGCAGACATCTAAGATCTTTAAGAAAGGACACGATTGCACCAAAGCAGTCGCCCTAAAACTTACTAAATCCTTAAGCTAAGTTAATAACTTAGCACCTATTTATTCTTTATTTTAAAGCTAAGTCAATGACTTAGTGGCTATCTATTCGATAAATGAGGCCAATGGCCGGATGAACATTATTTAAAATACCGTCTGCTCCAACATGAGTACGACTGTCTGCTCCAACATGAGTAAGACAACCGGCGACGTCCATTAGGGCGAATTCGTCGAGGAGAAGCATCTCCCATTTGGGTGGCACATTACTCTAAGAATACAACAAGCGGCCCTACCGAATGCGCTAAGGCAGCGGTCGTAGTCATTTGATTCAATCTAACTTGAAATTTAAAAAGCGTGGAGTTTTTCTATTGTTCTAGCACAGGTGAAAAACGGCTACTGTTTCATATTAGAGGCTACCTTTCCGCCTGCTTTTGCTCTGGGGCAAGGCAGGCGGACAATCCCTTTTTCAATAAACATGCTAAGTCAAAAAACTTAGTAGTTTTTCTATATTTCACGAGGCCTTTGGTCGGATGCATTCAAGAGACTGTCTGCTCTATATGACCGTCTGTCGCTTGGTTTGGGGCAATCACCATAGTGATTGATTGACTTAGAAACCGTTCATACTCTTTAAGTATAAAAATTTCTACGACAATAAATCCACTCAATCGAAACCAATTGACAACCGGCCAGGGGCAAGAACATTCGCATACTATACAGGTTAAAATACTTAGCCAAAAATTCTATGCATAAAAATTGAAGGCCTTAAAAATCTTTAAAGCACAAACACCAATATGAATAAAGTCGGTCAAACGACCAGATGCTTCATAAATAAATAAAACAGCCGTCAAAATAAAGGACTGTGAATGTTAGCTAGCCCTGCCAGAAATTGTATAATCACCCGACCCCTCGGTTGGTAAAATACACGATTACTCGGCACGCAGGCCGGAAAAGCAAAATACTTGGCCATTCGGCCGCAGAAAAACAACTTAAGGCTTAAAGATCAGGGGAGTTTCTCAGCATTGGCATCCACCTTGTCCTCCGGCGCCTGCTTCTTTATCTCTTCATCCTCCCCCTGTTCATCCTCCTTGTCCTCAGAAGACGAGTCATCTGATGAGTCGGATCCCTCCTCGGCGTCTTTGGCAGCTGCCTCCCTCGCAGCTGCCTCCTCAGCTTCCCTCAGGAGTCGGGCATTGAACTCGTCATTTGCCTTATCAAGCTGAACCTTCCAAGCTTGATAATCTGCTGACTGCTGCACATCTGCCTAGGCCGCAAGCATAATGGCTTCCTTGTCATCCATCATTTGTTTAAACAGGGCCTGTTTTTCCTCCTCCATTAGGGACCTATACTTGGTCTGGAGTTGGGTTTCTTGGTTTTGCAGCCGCCCTCTAAGTCTCTTGACCGTCTCTCCAAGGTTAGTTGCCTTTGTTTGCGCCTCCTTGAGGGGCTCCAGCTTCTCTTTGAGGACCTTGACCTCATCCTAGAGTTCCTTGACCCGCTGCCTCGCTACGTCCAAGTTTTGCTGGACTTGCAGATTTGCCGACGCCTAGGAATACAACATATCAAGTGTCAGAATCTTATTTTGAGCAATCTCAAACTGAGTTTTGTCCAAAGAAGAGGCGGCCCGAGCATTCACTGCCTTTATCTCTTTGGTCTTGTCGTTGAGCGGCCTTTTAAGACCACTCACGCGCAGCATAGCTTGCAGTCGGCCCAAAACAAAAGAACACATCAGAAATCATTCGGTAAAGACATCAATCAAGTCATAAGACAAAGTCTTACCTCGCAGAGAAGTGCCAGTATGGCATCAAGGTCAAGGGTGCCGACTCCTTTGACAGCCGCCTTATCATCAGGATCAAGCGTCCTGAGCATCTGCTTGGCAATATGAAGGACAGACGAGCTCGCTGGAGCATCTGTCAATACAAGCATAATAAATTAAGAACTTTGAAAAGACAGTTGCATTTTTTGACATTGAAGAGTATGGCCGGATGGCCAGATGAGTTACCTTCCTCTCCCCCTACGGCTTCACTACCGCCTGCTACGCTAACAGTAGTGGTGAGTGGCTGCTTGCCACTCTTCGACACTCTTGGTTGAGCGTCCGGCTTGGATGGAGTGTGATTAGGGGAAGAGGTTCCCGTTCCCTTTTTCGACTTGGTTGCAACGTGTTTCCTGCGGCTCTGGGAAACATCGCCAGACGATTGCTTACGTAGCTTGGGATTCGGTTGTGAGGAGGGGGCAGGCTTTGATGAGCCACCCGGCAAAGAGTTCACACGTAAGATCTTGTGAAAAATTTCATTAAGTGGAAATTCATTGGAGAAATTTCAAGATTGAACAACTTGTTCCCTGAGGAGTGTCTCCTGGCGGCTGCTCATCCGAGCGTTTGAGGTTCGCACGGGGTAGAAGGCAGCAGAGACAACCGGCTTCTTGTGTCCAGGAAGCTTTGCCATTGCTATGTCTGCACAAAACAGCAATAAGAGTTAGAAACATAGAAGAATAAAATCAATATGGGTAGCAAAGCTAATAAATTCAAGCGGCCAGCTACCTCTCGGATTTTCAGTACTAAGGCCACAGGCGGCCAAGTACGTCCCATTCAAGAGCCACTCGAATCGAGGAATGTAACTTTGGGGGGTAACCTCCTTGACCCCCGTCTCTTAGTTTGTTCAAACGTCCACATTAAAAAGGCCCCGATCAAAAATTTCTTCCTGCGCCTGCCTGGGTACAAGCGGTAGAGCTCTCTTCCCAACAAGAAAGGGCGGCTCCTTTGTCCAGCGGTTGTATCGCTCGTTCCTTTGGAAGTCTAGGGAGGAGACTATGTAAAATTTTGACTTCCAGTCCTTCCATTTTTTCACCTTCCCCAGAGTCATCATATAACGTTTGTGGCTGGTTAGAGTGAACCAGCCGGCCCCACTTGCTTGTAGAGTCTTGTTCAGGTAGTGCATATGAGCGAATGCCTCAAAGCTGGGCTCCATCTTCTTGCGCCTGCTTGGGTACAGGCGGCAACGTAGCCCAGTATGTTTACCCAAGAATTTGGGGCTAGTTGCCAGATACCCAGTTGGTATCTGTCCAATATCCTCTCCACAGCCGGATGGAGAGGGAAGCGTAGTTCTGCTTGGATGGCTGCTTCGTAGCATCCGAAGCATTAGTCACCATATTTGGCCATTTCCGGCCAGGTGACCGTGTCCTTAGCATCCGGCCGGACAACAAAAAGCCATGTCCCATGACATGGTCGGAAATAAACTTTCCAAAATCTTCAGTCATTTTATCCCGCCTGCTTTTGGCGACGTGCAAAAAATAAGGCGCACTGTCACGACTCATGTCCCTGACCCTTGATAGCGTCAATGCGGTCATATGGGCAGTAGGCAGCAACCTGGGCCAAGGGAGATTCCCATGGGTGCTAGTAAGCACCTTCCCCCTGAAGAGCTTTATTTAGCACCCCTGCTGAAATACTAGTGAACACCGCATTGACAGTAACACAATAATGGGTCATTTGGAGACCAAATGAAACCCAAATGTGCCCGAACTTGGTGGTCCACCATTTTTGGACCCATGGAACACGATGGTGCAGGCAGATTTTCAAGGAGAGGTACGGAACATTCCAGAATGCGCTAGGAGTCTCGGGATGCGTCCGGAAGCTTCTAGAAGTTTCTAGGTTGCTCTTGTACATACTTGTAACTTTAGAGTAGTGTAGAATACTCCGCAATGATGTACATATGAGTAGGAACTCATAATTGTATAGAAGTCCCTAGAAAAGTAAGCTTCTAGGACCCTCCATTTGAGGAGATTAGAAGGATTTAGAGTAGAACTCTCTAGTTACTTGGGAGGCCTATAAATAGGACCTTTCCCTCATTTTGCAATGTATCCAAGCATTTTGTAAACACTCACTCTCAAGCAATACAAAGTTCTTTAACTTACTCTCTTGTGTCTTACTTACTTTCTCACTTACTTAGCTTTTGTTGCCATACTTGCTAGAAGCAATACTTGGGTTTAGCCTTGACTAGCAGCCTTTGGGAAGGAAGTTAGTTCAGTAATTTGGCCATAACTTCCTCAATATTCATCGAAATTGGGCTTATAATATATCGTTGGAAAGCTCTTTTCAAGCCCCATCCAACTACACTATTATTGGACCCATATCATGGACCAACCAAACTGGATTGGCTGTTTTCTGTAAATAGGTTTTCAAAAACAGAGAGAAGAGAAAAGAAATTAAAACTGTCCGCAACACTAAACTTTCCACATTTTCACTTCATTCGATTATGATTCAACATGAAAGGTACTCATCACTGGTTTTGGTTTTGGGGAGACACAAATGGGTGTCTACAATACTCAAACTCCCCTTTTACAAAACCAAACTCCCCCATCCATATTCGAGCATCAATTGCCCACTAGGCAACCTAAAATCATATGACCAAAAGATTTTTCATTTAACACATATACACCTGCAATTGACTAGTCAAAATTCCTACTACCCTAGACGGGCACAAGAAAGGTCATTCGTCAAGTTCAATCGGATGGCAGCAAAAAATCATTCTCTGATGCTTGGCACATCATAGAGTAGAAGAAAAACCAGCAGCTGTCTAAGTCGTCCTCTACATCGAGCTTCCCAAATAGCTTTAAAAACAGCTTACCAAGGAATACTCAATCCTTTCATGAGAGTCATACAGGCGGCAAGTCCATCCACTAATGCCCCAAGAGGATTGGGTTGGCCTCGTATGCGCCTCATATGCCATATGGGCAGTATGCCCCACCTTACATTAAGTTGTCCCTCTTCGGAGGTCAGGCGGCATACAATGTCCAGCCCTTGGACTGGCAGCTCTGGCTGCTTAAACTTAGTGAACAACCTTCTGCGTTCACCAGGGAGATAACCGAGGCGGCACAACTTGCCAAGGTTAAGAATGTCTTGGTTGGTGCCTATGATGGTACCACCAACCCTGAAGATCACCTCATGGCTTACACCAACCTCATGTACCTACAGGGGTTGGATGATGCCATATGGTGCAGATGTTTCTTGGCTATGTTGAAGGGAATAGCCCAATAATGGTTTGGCAACTTGCCAGCCGAATGTATTGATAGCTTCAAGAAGCTTGCCTTCTTATTTGCTTCAAACTTCTTGATGAACATCCTTCCCAAGGAAAAAAGCCTCAACTTGAGCACCATCTGGCAGGAAGAGAGAAGGACTTTGCTCCTACGTCAGGCAGTTCAATCTGGTGAGAATCCAAATTCAAGGACATTCTAACGAGTTTTCTTACATAGACGTCTCTAAGAGTCTGAAGAACCGGTCAACCTTTAAGTTTGACCTCGTTAGAAAGAGGGATTTTACCTTCGAAGAGGCACTAATAGAGGCGGAAAGCTTTATACAAGCAACCGACTTATGCTCGCCCAACAGTCAGTCACACTCTAAGAGGGTGAAAAACAAAAAAAGAGTCGGTCTGCTTAGCTGAATCCGAAATCTTAACAGAGCAAAAAGAAAAAAGAGATATGGGCGATCGACGACTCTAATCAGTCGTCCCAGAAGAAAAAGAAGGAATTTAAACCGTACGTCCCTAAGTACGAGTTTAATAAAGACTGCTACTCCATCCTCATGGAGATAAAGGACCGAGTGACTATTGACAAACCCGCGGCTATGAAGGGTTCCGCCAAAAAATCGAAACAAAAATAAATACAACCATTTCCATGAGGACATTGGCCATGACACCAATGATTGCTATAGCCTCAAGTAGCTATTGGATAGTCTGGCTTATCAGGGGGTGTTAAAGTCCTACATTCTCAAGTCCAAGGTTACCTTGAAGACAAACCCTGGGAAATCGTCTAAAAAGACTGCTCAGCCTACTACTAGCTCGGACACTAACAAAGATTCGATCTACACCATAGTAGGCGGTTTTGCAGGAGGGGCCCTACTATCCGGGGCACCAAGGACCATTTGAGGAAAATGGATGTCAATTGTGCTGAGGAAGGTCAGGAGTCTACCAGCACATTCCCGGAGGTCGTCATCACTGAAAGGAACCGGGGCAATGTCCACCGGCCGCATGTTGACCCCATGGTTATTGAATGTAAAATTGCCAACCACTTGGTTGGTTGCATTCTAATTGACACAGGTAACTCATTTGACATCATCAGCTATAAGTGCATGTCCAAGCTGAGGTACAAGGTAGACAGCATGCGTGACGTCTCTCACCCTCTTGTTGGCTTTGGGGGAGGAGTCGTGCACGCAGTAGGACGAGTAGACCTGCCCATCCGGCTGGGAGAGAAGGGAAAAGGACGCCATATGGTCATTCGATTTTTGGTGGTAGTAGAGTTGACCGCCTACAACCTTAATCTGGGTCGCCCCACTCTGAAGGAGTGTAAGATCGTCATCATCCAAGCTCTCAAGCTGCTGAAATATGAAAGGGATGATGGCTCTGTTGGCTCCCTAAACAGGGAATCAAAAGATGGCTAGGGAGTGTACCTATCAGACTTCAAACCCACAGTTGTAGCAGCCAGATAGGGGAAGGAGCCAATAGACATTGATGATGTCAAGGATCCTAACCCAGCCCCACCAGTTGCCAAGAAAAGGATTTTCGGTTTTAAAATTTTGGCTTGTTATTGGTTCGGTTCTGTTCTCTTTTGGGTTAGTTGGTTTCGGGCAGTGAAACGGTTTCGGTTTGAAATTTGACAGCACTACTTATACATCACCCACAACCTTAGTTGTAGACACCTAAAAATATCTCCCCAAAACCAAACCCGATGATAAAAAACCTTTCACCGCCATTATAGGTCGGTTTGAGTATTTAAACTTTGGAGTGCTTAATCCATATTTCCATTCAATACATTTCATAAACCAATCCAATTCCTAGCTCATTTCCCTAAACCATAACTTACTCTTCACTTTTCGTGTCCACATCACAAAACCGAAAAAAAATGATTTTGTGTCCTTATAATTTTGGTCCAATTATTATTTGGTTGGATAGGCCTTTCAATAAGCTTTCCAACAATATATCATAAGCCCAATCCCGATTTAAAAGGAAGAAGATATGAGCAAAATACTAAACTCGGCCCAAAACCGACACCCTTTCACTAAAACGACCATATCTTAAATCTACAAATGATTTTGACTTGATTCTAATTGGGTTGGAAAGTATACTTGATAAGATTTCCAATTATATATTATATGCCTTATTCTGAGTTACAAATAAATAGTTATAGTAGTTTTAAAAACGCATAAAAAACTGGATTACTGCGCAGCAGCTAAAATGCCGAGACGCGGCAAAGGCTGACGTGGCACGGTGCATATTGTCGTGACACGGTACTCTACACCGTGTCATGGTGCCTTTTCTGTATTTTCAGCATTTCCTCACACATTTCAAATAAAAAAGTACACCGTGACACGGCGCTACCTGCCGCGCCACGGTGGACTTTGTCGCGTCATGGCATTTTCTGCCGTGTAACGGTACATGTGCCGTGTCACGAAATTTTTTCCCGTGTTTTCTCCGCGTAAAACCTGCACGTGTTAGGGCAGTTAATTTTCCGCATCACGAAATATTTTGCCGTGTCACGACAGACTTTGTTGTGTCACGGCGCCCCAAAACTAGGGTTTTATCTTTTTAGAGTTCTGTGTGTTCCCTCTACTCATTTTTCCTATAAATAATTAAATAATTTCCTCCTTTTTACAGTTTGGGGCACCAAATCATTCTCTCTTCCTCTCTTCTACACCAAAAAATCATTCTCTTATCTCCCACTTATAATCTAAGCTTTAAACCTATATTTCTAATTACATCATTCTTCCCTTAAGCACTCCAAGGAGTGTATAAAACACCCGAGGTTCCGTCCTTAAACTAAGGCGTGAAAGGTGTAGACACCCATTTGTGTCTCCCCAAAACCAAACCCAGTGATGAGTGCCTTTCACGTCGAGTCATAATCGAATGAAACGAAGTGTGGAAAGGTCTAGTGTAGCGGAAAGTTTTATTTCTTTTCTCTTCCCCCTGTTTTGGAAAACTTTATTTTAAGAAAACAGCTAATCCAGTTTGGTTGGTCCATGATATGGGTCCAATAGTGGTGTAGTTGGATAGGGCTTGCAAAGACCTTTCCAACGATATATTGTAAACCCAATTCCGATGAATATTGAGGAAGTTATGGCCAATTTACTAAACAGGGCCCGGTTTGAGCTTTATGTACGGCCCAATGATCTAGGGGAGGGCCTAATATGATTTATCATTCCTAAAGCAATTAGGAATGGTTTTAGTCTTCTAGAATCTTCTAGAAGGTTCTTTTCATTCCTAATTCAATTAGGACTTTTCAGAGTTTTAATCAAGATCAAATAGCATTTTCGAAGAAATTATATTATTTTATCTTCCAGTACGGTAAACTTATCAGATTTTCGAAAACGCGTTGGAATTAAGACTGGCGTCCAACCCCAGGCCTTGGCGCCAGGCGCTAGCCATTGGCGCCTGGCGCCAGCTAGCCAAGGTTGGCGTCAATCCTGTTTTGCAATTTTCAGACTCTGTTTTGTTAAATTATCTTTTTTGGCTGATTTTCTCTATAAATATCGTATCAAAAACTCCGTTTTCATTCACCAATTCTCCTCATTCTTAAGTATTCATCTACAATCATCATTCATCGTCTTTCATTCACGAATTCTCATCAACAATCAAGTATTCTTTAGCATTCTATTCTTTCTTGTTTTTCATACAAAATTCCGCATTCACAAGATCTAGAAACACCTAGCCATATTCGAAGTTGCCTTCGCCCTAGACGTGAAAGAAAGAGGTACGAGGCATCCAAGTAAGTACTTTAATTGATGTTATGATGTAGAAATCATGTTTATATTAATATTTATGATATTCCTAGTATCATGTCTAGGGTATTTTTAATATTAAATATGATTGTTACGATGCTTCCTACGTTCTTCCTAATATTTATGATTGTTAGTATCATGTTAGGGTTAAAGATTTGATTTTTATTGCTTAGTGACATGCTAGGGTTTGTTATTAATCTTGTTAGTATCATGCCTAGGATCTTGCTATTTTTATTATGCTTTAATATTAACATGAATATGATCATGATTATAATTGTTGGAATGATTATGATTGATATTATTATTATTAATGATGTTGATTATTTATTATGTTGCTTGATATGCATTATATTTATTATTTATTGCTTGATCACCTTTATTGCATGTTAAAGGGAATTTGGTACTTGTAATCACGCTTAATAAGATAATTAATAATCTTGTTAGGGTTAATTTTGATTATAAATTCAAGTGATCGCCAATAATAGTTTATTAGTGCATTAATATTCAACCAACATAGATTAAACATGTTTAGGGTTAATCTTATTGATTGCATGTTAGTCAGAAAGCGCATATGAATACGAGCAGAATAAAGTAGAGGCCTATTATTAGGGCAGGTTCAATCTCTTTTAGGTTGGATTTGTACCTTCATCCCCGGACCCTTATTTGGTTCATGACCTTATGGAGTTGACGATCTCTTGGATCGTTAAGGGGTGTAACCTTCACCTCGTGAACGGTTTACAAGTTCCTTAAAAACTTGTTGGCGACTCTTTTGCTCTATCTTCTTCCCTTTTGGACGCCACCGTACTTTAGTGTATGATCACAGTGGGGTTCAAGCTAGTGGGATTTTAAAGGCTTGAAATTATTCCCTACAAAAGGTATAATTGACTGAGGGTTTGGACTAAATCAACTCTACATTAAGTTATTTTAATTTCAATTTGATTTATGTTTTTATTGAAGTTACTTACAATTTTATTCATGATGTAGCAATTTAAAGGAGCCCGTGAAATGTGAGTAATTAATTAATTTAATTACTTATTTTTATTCCTGTTGCTAGTATCATGATTAGGTTAATTTATATTTGATTTGACTAACAATTAATTGTTGAATTGCTTCCAATATTAATGTTTATTCTATTATATTTATTGATCACCATATTGCATGTTTAAAGGGAATATTTAATTGAAAATCACACCTAATAAGATAATTTGGACAACCGGTTTAGGTTCCTTTTTAATCATGTTTTAAAATCAAGTGATCACAATATTTTAGAATTAGGTGTTGCATTAATATTGAATCAATTTAGCATATTAATAGTTTGGAGCGAATTGAATCTTTGTTTGCATGCCTTTGAGATCGCGGGAATCACTTTTCATTATAAGAATCGTGTAGAGGCCAATACGGGCGAATGTGACTCCATGACTCACTTCGTACCATCATCCCCGATCCTCCTTTTGTAGTTCCAAATCATATGGAGTTAGTAATCTCATGGATTATGAATGGGCTGTAACTTTCACGGGTCAATCGTTGTTGCCAATCATGGTTGTCTTAAATGATCCGTGAACGGTTTACAAGTTCCTTGAAAACATGTTGGCGGCTCCCTACTTTCCTTGTCCCTAATCGTATGTTATTTCCCACTTCCTATGAGTTCCAAGCATATTCACACATCCTTGTCCCCGATCCTCCTTTTGTAGTTCCAAATCATATCCACCCGATTGAACGCTCCTGACAACAAAGGGTACATCCGAGATGTTGAATTCACCAAACCATGGAAGTGAGTTTTTTCTAAAACTCGCGGTGTCTCATCCACACGCGCCAACCCTTCACGGTTAGGCTTCCGCGCGGTGCATCCGGACAATTAACCATGGACCCTCTATTGACTAAACCATATCCCGAACTTTAGAGAACTAGAGCCATGGTTAGGTTGCGAACTCATTGCATCATATTGTGCCTACTTGACTAATTGTGCATTATTTGTTGTGCATATATATTCTATGTTTCTCTTAACCGTTTGTTGATTTGTGTTGAGACTAAAATTAATGACTTAAAGAACTTTGCCTAATTAATCAATTAATTAATTAATTAATTAATTTGAGTCAATAAAGTCTTTTTTTTAATCGAAATTGACCTAGTACGACTTTAGGCATACCCCAGTTGACTAATAATACCGAAAACAGTCCCAGACCAAAGCTCCAATATTGGCGCCAAAGTCTGAGCTATAGCGCCACGTTATAGTGTGTAGCGCCAGACATTTACTAAATTGTCTGGCGCCAATCACCATAATGCGACGCCAGTCCTGTCGCTTGGCCGACAGTTCGGATTATTTGTCGAGTCATCACCTAATGTCTAATTAATCAGTTTTCTGTTTAATTCGGTTAATTTTGCTGACAATAATGCTTAATTGAATCAATGTTCGAATTTAGGCATAATTAAGAGAGTCTTGTGTGCGCGCTTTTTTTTCGTCATTTTTTTAAGGGGGGTAAGTCGGATATTAATCCTCCAATAAATAATAATACTTAGTTTCCTAAAAATATGTACATTTTTTAATTTTTTGTTTTTTTTTTAAAAATAAAAAATAAAAACCATAAAGTCAAGTTGATTCGAGTCAAGTAATTAAAACGCAAATTGGCTTAATTTACAGCGCGTGGTCGAGAAAGGAAGGACGATTAATCAAAGATAACCTCTTCGTACAAGTCCAACTTTTCGACAAACCTATAGCCCGCAAGAGGAAAGCAAGAGTTATAATGGCAACTCAAGAAGAAGTCAACGATCTCAAGAACCAACTGGCTACTGTAACTGAGACACTGAAGCTTCTCGCACTTAAGATCGATGATCCCGTGAAACAACAACAAATGGACCTCATGCAAGAGAGCCTAAGCAAGTTTTCCAGCGACTACAAGTTTCAAGAACTCACATCCCAAGGGATCTCGGTGGATAAAGATCTTCTTCCACAGAAGTTCAGTGCCAACGACATCCCAAAATTTAGGGCAATTGACAACCCTTACTTCCATTTAAGAGCATTTGAAACAATAATGAGTATCAAGGGTATCGATAAGAAAGTTTTCCCTTCTCTGTTCTCACTATCTCTTGAGACCGTTTGCCAACAATGGTTCTTTTCTCTCGAAAAAAGAAAAGACCTCTACCTGGGAACCCATAGCAAACGCTTTCGTTGATAGGTACAAATGCAACATTCAAGTCGAAACTAACCATAGAGAACTTGAAATCCTCAAACAGAAAGAGAATGAAGGCTTCACTGCTTTCTTTAGCAAGTGGAGAGAAACCTCAGCTAAAATGATCGAGGTACCAAGTGAAAAAGAGTCCGTAAGAATGTTCATTAAAAACCTCCAAGAAAAATATTCCAAGCATCTCAAATATCAAAATAACCTTCATACTTTTAAGACCGTTTATGATATTGGGATCAATATTGAAGATGACTTGGTTAAATCTAAAGCTGCCAACAATAGCTCCAACAGTGGTTGGAAAGGAAAGAAGAACGACAATCCTTCTTCTTCCAAAACCGCCCACTCAAATAATGTTAGCACCTTTAATCTAGGAGAAGTCCTCACCATGAACGACCAAGGACAAAAGAAACCATTTAGGAGGAACTTCACTCCTATTGGCATGAGTTATGACACCGCATTTGATCGATTAAATGCAAAAGGTCTTATAACTCCCATTGGACCATTTGGAGATCCACCAGTTGAGAAGAGGTCGGCTAACTGGAACCCCAACGCACATTGCAAATATCACCAAGGTAGGGGCCATTCTACTGAAAGTTGTTGGAAGCTTAAGGAAGCTATCCAAGACCTAATTAACAGTAACAAGCTGCCGTTGCCCCCTGCCAGTAAGAAGCCAAGTATTGACAATGCACCTCTAGCTCATACTTTGGCTATCTCCGATAAAGAAAGCGATGTTGACCCCTCATCTCTCATTAAGCCTGTCAAAGCAACCAATGTCGAAGAAGGAGAAGAAGAGATCTTTTTCGATGTCGGAGATAACCTTCCAGAACCAGCAAACAAGGAAGACATACAATTGCTCACACTGTTTATGAGGGAGACATCGCAACTATTACGTGAAACTCTCAAAGTTGTAAACGAACTTCACAAGAAATATGATGAACTTCCATGTCCAAAGGAAGAACCTAAAAGAGAATTCACACCAGTGAAAACGACTTATGAGGCAAAGTATTTTCCCTTACAAGTCACCGAAAAACCCAAGAAGAGCAATAGAGTCTACACTTCAATTGGGATCCCATATGCACAAATGTTCGAAATGCTCTCTGAGAGTGGCAAGGTCAAACCTCTCAAACCGAGACCATTTGAATCATTAAAAAGGACAGATAGATATTACTGTCAGTACCATCAGTCAGGGGGGCACACCATAGAAAATTGCTTCAAATTCAAGGATCTGGTGCAGAAAATGATTGATGAAAAGGAATTAATCCAAGCTCAACAAGATGAGGACATAACTGTTAATGGAGTATGGGACAGTGACGAAGAAGATGTCTACCTAAAGGACATAGTGGGACCTTCACCTTCTGTATCATACACCACAGACGACATTTGGGCTGAAGAAGATTCATGAATAGACGTCCTCACAAGATCCGGGAGAATGCAACCTCCCGTTTCAACACAACCTATACCTACTGTACAACAAGTTCCCATACCTATCATCGAAGACAACGACATCTTTAAACAGTTTAAGAAGACAAAAGTTGAGATGAATGTATGGAAACTCTTGGCAACATCTCGAGAACATAGGTTGGCTGTAATGAACGCCTTGGATAAAATCGGGATAGATTCTGACACCACTCCTAAGGGACTAGCTAACTTCCTTACAAGTGACCTCCCTAGTCCGATTAATCTAATCACCTTCTCTGATAAAGATCTACCCCCAGAAGGTGACAAACACTACAAGGCGTTAAACCTCACGGTAGTCTGCAAAAGGATGAATGTTCCCATGACTCTTGTAGACAATGGATCAGCTATTAATGTCTGTCCACTTAGGACTGCGAGGATGCTCGGCATAAGGGATGAGGATTTAACTCCGTCCACACAAGGAATAAGAGCTTACGATAATACTCATCGTCAAGCTCTTGGCAAAATAACCCTAAATGTGACGGCAGGAGCAATAGAACATGCTACTACTTTTCAAGTGGTAGACATCAAAGCCTCATTCAATCTGTTGTTAGGACGCCCTTGGCTCCATGATCTAAAGGCCGTCCCTTCATCTCTCCACCAACAAGTGAAAGCCATAGTTGGAGGAATTCCAATCACTATTGACGCTTCGCCGATGAGGATCAAATCAATAGAAAATCCAATCATCAATGTGGAGCACGACGAAGATGACGAAGACTTATGGGGCTTTAACGAAGAAGTCTCCTTAATCCAAGAGGATGAAAGGACATCTCTTTGCCACGACCCCCATTCCAACATGATTATCAATACCATGCTGAAGAAACAAGGACACTTCCCTGGGATGACCTTAGGAAAGAAGAAGGGGATAGCAAAATCGGTGGAGTCACCTGGCCTCCCTAAACTAGATACTTTCGGACTTGGTTTCGAACCGACTCGGAAAGATCTCAAGCGAGCCCAGGACAAGTTGAAAGCACGTAGGGACGCTCGCATTCAAAAGAAAGCAATTCCAATGGATCAGTACCCTCTTACGCTTAATGGCCAGTTTATAAAAGAAGGAGAGGACTATCCATGCCATGAATTTCCGAGCCATTTGTTGTAAAGGGCATACGACAACCACGATTCGAGATTTTCTTGGATTGCTACTTCACTGACGAAATCCCAACTCCCGTCCGTAAGGAAAAAGCACCCCTATGCTTCGAATTTAACGTCATGGGATTACTGTTTGGGCGAGAAAAGAATGAGCCAGCTTATGAGGAAGATAACTCCTCACTCATTCAAACGGTCCTACAAAGCGAAAACTTTGACCCCTCGAAGCTAATTACTCCAGCCGAAGGATCACTGCAAGGGTGGAGCAAGACTATCAAGGTGATTACTCCGAGTGGAAGGAAGATATCAATCACGACAGGGCAAGGGCCGATGTTCGAAGAGTCGTCGGAGTCAGAGTCTGAGTCAGAGTCTTTCCCTTTAGAATCTTCTAAGTCTTTAGCAATGATGCCTCCCCTTCTTATTTCTTCTCCTAGGATAGTTAGTGATCCAGTCCCTGAGGACATATCACTCTTTGATGTAATGATCTCAGAGTATAATAATACTTCTCGTTCTCCTTATCTCTCGTGTTCTTCCCTAACCCAAGATGACGAACATTGCTTAGCTAACGATGAAAAAGATAAAGAAATTATTAAAGCAATGGAAACACTTGAAAAGAAAACACCAGTAATTGAAGAGACTGAAACAGTTGACATCTCGAATGATCCAACTCGTAAAAGAGAAGTTAAAATCGGACTAACATTGAATAAGCAAGAAAGAACCGATTTAATTAACTTACTTAAAGAATTTATAGATGTATTTGCTTGGTCATATGAAGATATGCCAGGCATTAACAGAGAAATAGCTCAACACACTATACCATTAATCCCAAGAATGAAACCTGTAAAACAAAAGTTGCGTCGAATGAAACCCGACGTAGCACTTAAAATAAAAGAAGAAGTTCAAAAACAAATAACTGCAGGTTTCATCAAGGTATCCAAATACCCCGAATGGGTCGCCAACGTCGTCCCGGTTCCAAAGAAAGACGGAAGGGTAAGGACGTGTGTCGACTATCGAGATCTAAATAAGGCAAGTCCAAAGGACGACTTCCCTTTGCCACACATCGATATTCTGGTAGACAACACAGCAAATCACGCACTTCTCTCATTCATGGACAAATATGCAGGGTACAATCAGATTCTCATGGCAGAAGAAGACATGGAGAAAACGACCTTTATCACACCGTGGGGCACTTACTGTTACACGGTAATGCCATTTGGGTTGAAAAACGCATGTGCTACTTACCAACGTGCAGCAACTGCCTTACTCCATGACATGATGCACAAAGAAGTTGAAGTATATGTCGACGACATGATTGTGAAATCAAAGGACCGTCCAGACCATCAGGTAGCCTTAAGGAAATTTTTCGAAAGGCTAAGAAAATATAATATGAGGCTAAATCCATCAAAATGTGCTTTTGGAGTCACCTCAGGCAAACTCTTCGGATATGTCATAAGCTCTAGAGGAATAGAGATAGATCCAACCAAGATTAAAGCAATCATGTCGATGCCACCGCCCAAGACCGAGAAACAAATTCGGGGATTTATTGGCCGGTTGCAATACATAAGTAGGTTCATATCAAAACTGACAACGATATGTGAACCAATCTTCAAAAAGATCAAGAAGAATCTACCAGTAATATGGGATGATGAGTGTCAAAAAGCCTTTGACAGGATCAAAGCCTATCTCGCAAATCCTCCCGTATTAGCGCCAGCACTTCCCGGAATACCTCTTAGGTTATATTTGACGGTTACCAAAGAGACAATGGGAGCCATGCTAGCACAAGAGGTAGAAAGCAAAGAGAATGCAATCTATTACCTAAGTAAGAAGATGCTCGAATACGAAACACGCTATACACCACTCGAGAAATTGTGCCTCGCTTTGGTGTGGGCCACAACTAAGTTGAGACATTACATGTTGGTGCATACCGTTTTCGTAGCATCCCGATTGGATCCACTCAAATATTTGTTCGAGAAATCAACACTCAATGGACGTATTTCAAGATGGATAGTCAACTTAGCCCAATTTGATGTACGGTTTATGCCACAAAAAGCTATTAAAGGATCTGTGGTGTCAGACTTTCTGGCAGACTTTCCAATAGAAGACTCGACACCAATACAAGACAATGAATTTCCAGATGAAGATTTGATGGTCACCGAAGATGATACTTGGACCTTGTATTTCGACGGAGCCTCAAACCAAAAGGGATGTGGCGTCGGAGTGCTACTAGTATCACCCAAAGAAGAACACGTCCCAATCTCAATAAAGCTTGATTTCGACGTTACCAACAACGCTGCTGAATATGAAGCATGCGTGGTAGGCCTTGAAACAGCCCTGGCATTGGGAGTAAAGAAGCTAAGGATATTCGGAGATTCCTCTCCGATTATCAATCAAATATCTAAAAGGTGGAAAGTAAGGAGCGAAAGCCTAGCCCCTTACCAAACTTATCTGGAAACTCTTACCGATCAGTTAGAGAAGGTAGATTACACATATCTACCTAGAGAAGAAAACCAATTTGCTGATGCCTTGGCAAGATTAGCCTCAATGGTCAGGATTCCCACGGAAATCGAGCAAATGCCTCTAACTATCGAAAAAAGGCACAAACCAACATATATACAGGCTATAGAAGATGACGACTCAGTTCAAGACGAAGAAGAGGAACAAGAAGAAGAACCATGGTACACAGACATACTTAACTATGTCACCAATGGAGAATACCCTCCTCATGCTGACAAAAGAGCAAAACGAGCATTGAGACTTTTGGCTTCTCAATATGTACTCATAGACAACGAGCTACATAAAAGGGTACCTAAAGGTCGAGCTCTCCTATGCGTAGGAAAGGTGGATGCACAAAGAATAATGAGAATGGTTCACGAAGGAATCTGTGGAACCCATGTAAATGGCAAAATGTTAGTCCAAAAAATAATGCGAGAAGGGTATTATTGGACTACAATGAATAAGGACTGCCATCAATACGTGAAAAGATGCCCTAAGTGTCAAATTTATGCCAATTTACAACATGTTCCTCCATCTTTGCTCTACACCTACACATCACCATGGCCATTCTCTACATGGGGAATTGACATAATTGGCAAAATCACTCCCCCAGGGACAGGAGGCCACGAATTTATTCTAGTAGCAATTGATTACTTTACAAAGTGGGTCGAAGCGCAATC
Source organism: Chenopodium album (assembly GCF_948465745.1). Lineage (NCBI taxonomy): Eukaryota > Viridiplantae > Streptophyta > Magnoliopsida > Caryophyllales > Amaranthaceae > Chenopodium > Chenopodium album. The sequence continues at coordinate 53,143,675 of NC_137839.1, forward strand.
ATACGCTAAACTCACTGCAAAACATGTAGCACTCTTTATCGAGAGAAATATCATTTGTCGATATGGAGTCCCACATGAAATAATAAGTGACAATGGAACTCACTTTCAAGCCGAATGTGAAGAATTGCTACATAAATATGGTATCCAACATCATCATTCGTCCCCTTATAGACCTCAAGCAAACGGAGCAGTTGAGGCAACCAATAAGAATTTAAAGACTATCATCGAGAAAATGACAGAAAATTATAAGGATTGGCCTGACAAGCTCCACTTTGCACTGTGGGGTTATCGCACGTCAATCCGTACGTCAACAGGAAATACACCATTTTCTTTGGTATATGGAATGGATGCCGTACAACCTGTCGAACTAGAAATACCATCTCTACGCATTGCGCTAGAGAGTAAACTTGATGAAGTTGAATGGACCAGGGCACGATATGAAGAATTGATCCTACTCGACGAAAAACGACTAGAAGCTCTACATCACACTCAGTGCTATCAAACTCGTATGGCTAGACATTTTAATAAGAAGGTCAAGACAAGAAATATCAAAGTAGGAGATTTGGTATTAAAAGCACTAAGGAAAAATGTTTTAGATCCAAGGGGAAAGTTTAGACCTAATTGGTCTGGCCCCTACATTATCAAAACAATCTTGTCAGGTGATGCAGCAAAATTAATTGATATGGATGGCAATGAATTCTCAAACATGACCAATCTTGACCAACTTAAAAAATACTACCCATGATTACTTGAGTAGGATACTCAAGAGAGCTACGTTTGGCCTGATTCCTTAGGAAAGGATACGTAGGCAACCCTTTACGGGTGCGGCCACTTTATTTTTCGACATCTCCGCGTTTCAGAATCAACTAGAATACAACACAAAGTCGGAAAATTATTGGCGTCGTAGAACAGAGTCTGGCGCCAGCCAGAAGCCATTAGCGCCAGCCGATGCTATTGGCGCCTGACGCCAGAACTCAATAGCTGGTGCCAAACTACAATTACTGGCGCCAGTTCAGCAATAAAATCTGGGCGAATTTCGGTGTTTTTCGGAAAATTTTCGACTTCCGTACTTGAAGAATTTCTGGAAAATTATTATTTTTCGATTTTCATTGCTTTAATAAATTAAATTTAAAGTAACAATTTAATTGAAAGCTGAAATTTCATTAATAAAATAAAATTACATTGCTAATGGAATTTAAATAAGGCTGAAATAAATTAACTTTAAATAAAAATTAACAATCTAATAAATCTAAAGCTAAGCAATGTTTTTAATCTTTCTTTTCCTTTTTTGCTCTTTTCCAATTCTTTTCTGTTTCCTCCTCTTCATCCATTACTTTAGCTAGTAAGCATCCTTTAGAGGACCTACATTCAATTTTGGAATAGATTGTTTCCCCTTCAGCTAGCACCCATGCTTCTTTTCCACCCAAGCCTTTTTGTCCGTGGTGTTAGCTTTCCTTTTCCCTTTGTCTTTAGTAGTATTCTTCTTCCTAGGCATACATTGTAGGTGTTTTGAATTCAATTCTTGCACCTAAGCGTTCTTTAGCCAGTGTCACCCTGTCACCTAGACGATTCTTCACATCGGTTCTACCCTGATCAATTGAAGACTTCTTCAGCAACCACTTCTTTACTTCATTGGGTAAAGAAGGGGGAACCTTTTGGGTAATCACTTCCCATAAAGGTCTAGCGCTCCAGTAAGTGTCAAATCTATCTACTTCTTGAGATACGGGATACTCATAGGGAGGACGAAGATCCCCGGAAGGAATATTTTGAAGCAAGCCGTATTGTCTTTTTACCCTGCAGGGATAATAATATGTTACACGAGACAAGCTTGGGAGACGGCAGAAAGGTTCCTTGTTAACACCAACCATCCTTTCTATTTTCCACCATGGGATGACCCACTTGATAGCAAAATCACGTGATTCAAAGACTTTTCTCCACCCATGGCGCCCAATTTTGGGGATGCGCTTCTTCCTTCTCACAAAGCAAGTGGGAGTATATTTTTCAATGTCGTCCGGAGGGCTAATTAATCCCAGCCTCTCCATTAGCCACATCTGTAAAAAATTGCAATGCAAATAAATTATTATTACAATATAAAAATATATTTTTTGATTTCTGTAATTAAAAATATTATTTTTCTACCTATAATAAAATTGGAGAGCCGCGAAGAGGCGCTTTTGGGTCCCTTTTCAATTCATCTAGACTAATCATAGTCTCTCCAACTATCAATGGCATTGGATTTCTCCCTGATTCAATTTGTTCTAGTACAGTGGTTATAATTGATTGACCCTCGTTATTTTTACCACTACTAAGACAATATTGATTGAGCATGCAAAATAAGAACGCCCTTCTTCTATATATATGAAAAGATTCAGAAAGAGGTTTATCAAAATAATAGCGTGCGAATTCTTTCAAGTTAACTACATTGCCATCTACTATTTTTGATAAATCCCTATCCTTTAAATTAAAGAAGCGTTCGAAATCCCTATAGTAATATGCATCTACTCTAGGGATTACTACCAAGTCTATTGCAGGGAAGCCTAAGATAGCACCAAATTCCTCCGGCAAAGGGCTAATTTCATCATACCCTATTCTAAAACAATGAGTATCGATATTCCAAAATTCTAAAGCGGTATGTATGAAGTCTATGTCTAAATCTACCCCTTTGATGCCATAAATTCCCCCCAAGTGAAATAAATCTAATTCTTTTCTTTCTCTAGCATTAAGAGATCGACACCATTCATGAGTGTATTGGGTGAAGGTTTTAGTGGCTAAAGACATGATTATTATTTTTTCTAAAGAGGAGAATAATTTTTTCGCTGGAATTATGAGAAGAATCGGCCGAGCAGGGGGCTATTTATGTACAAATTGCGAAGAATTTTAATCAGAATGAAATACAGAATCAGCGTCAATTGGCGTCAAAGTCCCGACATTGGCGCCACCATCTAGTTCCTGGCGCCACACGCTAAGTGTAGCGCCTGGCGCCACGCGCCACAGTCTGGCGCCAGCTGGCGCCAAGTCAACAGGGCAGCCGCGCGTGCTCAGTTTGCGTTTTGATATTAAACTTGAGTCGGTTAATGACTTTATGGCCCTGTTTAATTTTTTCTAAATATCTTTTCTATCTTTTTTTTTAATTAATTAAATATAGCAATTATTTTTTAATTTTATCTCCTTTTTTTTTGGATTTTATATTAAACCAGCATTTTTTTTTTTCGTTTTCTTTTTCCTTTTTATTTTTTCTTTTTGGAGGAGAAAGTCGGATAATATCCTCCATCAATAATAAAAATGACGAAATTTTTGCGCAAAATTGTTATCACACTTCCCTTGCACACACTAACATGCACTAACATAATAATAAACAATCAAACGAATTTACAATAACATAAAAATACACAAGTGTCTAAATAATGAGTCAAAGGCAAAAGTTCTATAAAAAAAGTCAAAATAAAATACATATACGGAAACAAACTACGGCGCCGGAGGACGTAGGCCCATCATGCCATAAAACTGCGTCGTACGAGGAGTCACCTCTCCACCAGCTCCAGCCTCAGCACCAGCTCCAGTCTCCGTAGGAGGAGGAAGACTCAAGACAGGACCGCTCCAGCCAAGATCAACCTGAGGCTGAGACCGCGGAGGCTGCTGCGATGACGAGCCAACCTCGTACATCCCACCACCTCTGAAAGCCGAGGTAGCCTCTCCTACCGGTGCAGCAGAAGCACCCTCAGAAGAAGATCCTGAGCCCTCAGCAACGTCGGCTCGAGCAGCCTCGGAACAACCACCTCTACCTCCTGACGAAGTACGACGACGTCTCGAGCTAGACCTCGCCGGATCTCTCCACCCCTCAGGCCTCGTACGGGTGTGAGAAGCGATAGGCTGACCCTGCAAAAAGGAATTAAATCAGAAACAAGGTAAAACTGAAGCCATAATACAGAAATAATAAGTGACGAAAGGTTACCTCTCGGACAACGTCATCCCGACGACAGGTAGCCGCGTTCCTCATCCGGACGAGCTGGCTCCGGAAGGCATCTATGCATCGTGCCATAGCCGAAACCACCTCGCGTGAGAACTCTTAGAAAAATAAGTCAGTGGAAATACATGATAACTGAATACAAAATTCTGAATTAAAACTAGGCTTACCCTGGTCAGGTGGCGAGGAATCGACCGCTCCACGAAGCGCTCGCCCTCGGGAGCTGGAGAAATCATCTCCTCGATTGGCCCGTATACCCCCTGGTAGTGAAGAGACATACGGGGCGGCACAAACTCAGTGGGACCATCCTGATAAAACAGAAAGAAATCAGTAAGGTATTACTTGGGGGCTACTTAGCTAAAAATAAAAAGCTAAGAATCTTACCCTCACATCCTCAGCCGGTACAGGGGCTGGAGCTAATAAAGGTAGTAGCTCCTCAGCGTAACACCTCCCAAGGATCACATGGGACCGCCAAAAGGAACCAGATCCCTCAGCCATGCTCGAAAACTGTCTCTCGTCGAACATATGACGTGGCGGAGGAGCGGGAATGACGAAAACATCAGAAGAGTGCTGTCTAGAAACTCTCTCTCCTAAATACACAACCGCTCCGTAGGTCCCCAGAAAATAGCGACGCTTAGCAGAGTACTGTGCGGCTAATCCAGGGACTGTCCAACCGCCCCACGGTCGGTATACTACCTCAGGTCCCTATAAAAGCACCAATTAGGCAAGAATATGTCTAAAACACCACAGAAGAGCAAGATAAACACTGAAAGTCGTACCAAGATGATCCAGCTCCGGACACGTGTAGTAGACATGTCCACATAGTGGCCGCCCCAAGAGGCGCTCACCGGATATCCCCTCGGCGATGGTCTCGCCGGTGCAACGGAAGGAAAGTACTCGTACAACCAGATCTACAAAAAGTTAAAAGCATGAGTAAAGGCTAACTAATATGTAGGGCTAAACTTTATAGGGAATAATGTTTACCTCTACGACCTTCCAGAAAGAAGACAAAGCGACGTTCGTCCTAAAGGTTCGGTGACGACACGAGTCCCTCAGCGCGCGAACGAAATCAGTGTAGGCCAAGCTAGCCCAGTCATAAGTCCCGATCCGTTGTAGATCGCGAACAGCAGGGAGGTAGTAAAGCAACGCCCTACTACCCCTATCAGGGGAGAATGCCCCTGACAACAACATCAGCACAAAGATGCGCACCCGCTGCTCTCGGGTGGTCGCATCATCATCAAGAGCCGCTGCCAGTGTCGAGCGGCGAATCCCTCTAGCACTGAACTGAGTCGTCTCGACCTTAGCTCGGGCCCGAACAGGAATCGGCCCCAACAACTCCTCGACCTCTGGAGAAAAGACGTCGATCCCGCCGTCGAACGGCAGCGGCACAGAAGTAAACTCCAGTCCTGTGATGAGACTGAAGTTTGTAGGGGTGACCATCATCTCGCCCCAGGGAAAATGAAAGGTGTTGGTGGTGTCCCAGAAGAACTCCACCAAAGCGCGTACTACGTGGTGACCCCCGCTGGAGGCGACCATAGCCTCGGAGGTCTCGAACAGAGTGACTAGCCCGCAGGACTCCCATAGGAGTCTCGTCTCACGATCTCTGGCGATGTGCATCCTGTACAAATCGCCTAGACCATCACAGCCAGAGCCGTGTCCTCCCAGGCTCGGTTCCCCGTTTCACCCTCTCAGAAATGTGGTGGACAGGGGAAAAGAACAAAGTCTGCTCGTCCCACTCTGGGAGCCGATCAAGCGAAGTGGACGGTGTGGTGTCGTCCTCCACGGGCTCATGCTCCCGTCTAGTGTTTCGGGACCGTGAACCTGAACCTCGTTGTCTAGCCATGCTACATTGTGCAGAATCATCATAAATTAAGGTTCTATAGTATCTAAGGTTCGCCTAGCCGCATGATACTATGTTCGCAAAATATAGAGTACGTAGTACTAAAACAGAGCACAAATTCAAATTGAGCATGACAGTATTTTTTCAAGCAATCAAACAATTTCTTGCAACACTATAGTGATTATTGTGACAAATTGAACAAGAATTTCTAGCAAAAACGTCAAGAACAAACCACATTGTTCTTCACGACCTTAAGAGGTCCGACAATGGCAGATTACTCATTTCTTCATCAAATTGAGTCAAACAAGTCTCAAATTACTCCCAAGGAAATATACAAACATAAACAAGCAATTTCATGGCATAAAACTTGATAAACAAAGCAAATTGAGCATCATAGAATTCAAATTTTCATGAAATTCGTGAATAAACATGCCAAGAATTCATAAAAACCGGTGTGAGTTTGAGGAAAACTTACATAGATCGGGAATATAGATGAAAAGAGCTTTGATTTGCAACAAATTTGAGCGAATTCAGTTGAGAAACGAGTGAGCAATGATCAATTGAAGCTTTCGGTTTCTTCGAGCAGCGTTCGCGACAAACAGAGCTAAAATTGAACTGAAAATGGGAATTTAAAGAGAATCCCGTGCTGGCGCCAGTCCCTAGGCATTGGCGTCACAAAATGGGCTTGGCGCCTAGCGCCAACGCTAGCGCCTGGCGCTAATGCCATTAGGTTGGCGCTGATGGATTTTCAGCGACGCCAAAGCAGCCAGCCACTTGTTGGGGTTGTGCTAGCCTTCTGCAATATATTTTTGGGTTCCTTGGTACGCCAGTTAGCCCCTCCAAGCAATTTTGACATGATTAAGTAATCGGCTTTATTACGTAAAGTGATCGACCTGATAAAAGATCGTCTCACTTAGCTAAAAGGCACCGACATATAGGTTCAAGAGCAAAAAGCACCAACATATAGGTTCAAGAGCAAAGGGCACCGACATACAGGTTCAAAGCAAAAGAGCGCCGACGTACAGGCATAGCGGAGGCAAAGTTTAGGCGAACTTTTAAAGATCGACAGGCGTGGATCTTCGGTAATTTCCTTTGGAAAATTATCGTATCAATGCAACTGAAGATTATTTCGAGAGAAATAATTTTCGATAGTATTCCCTTGGACGTGGAATATTGTCAATGCGAATGAGAATTATTTCGAGAGAAATAATTTTCGATAGTGTTCCCTTGGACGTGGGATATTATCAATGCGAATGGGGATTATTTCGAGAGAAATAATCTTCGATGATGTTCCCTTGGACGAGGAATGTTATCACAGCGGGGAGGATAGTTTTAGGCAAAGCGATCTTCTAATTTGGAAGCAGTTACGGGCGTAGCGATTTTTAAGCGGGATGGCATTCTCTAGTTTGCAGGAGGTCATCAAAACAACAGCGATGCGGCGGCAATCGGTTACTTTCAGAGATGTGTGCTCGACGGTGCAAGATACGCGTTTCTTAACTCTTTTATCTGTTTAACTAATGCTAGTTTTGCAGGTATTGGCGTTATAAGATTGATTTAGGATCGCAGAACGTTCTGAATCATTCTCCGTCCCTATCGATACTTTGACTTTTGTTTTCGAAACTTGCGTTTCTCCAAACTCAGTCAAAGTGGGGGCTTCTGTAGACACCCATTTGTGTCTCCCCAAAACCAAACCCAGTGATGAGTGCCTTTTACGTCGAGTCATAATCGAATGAAACGAAGCGTGGAAAGGTCTAGTGTAGCGGAAAGTTTTATTTCTTTTCTCTTCTCCCTGTTTTGGAAAACTTTATTTTAAGAAAACAGCTAATCCAGTTTGGTTGGTCCATGATATGGGTCCAATAGTGGTGTAGTTGGATAGGGCTTGCAAAGACCTTTCCAACGATATATTATAAGCCCAATTCCGATGAATATTGAGGAAGTTATGGCCAATTTACTAAACTGGGCCCGGTTTGAGCTTTATGTACGGCCCAATGATCTAGGGGAGGGCCTCATATGATTTATCATTCCTAATGCAATTAGGAATAGTTTTAGTCTTCTAGAATCTTCTAGAAGGTTCTTTTCATTCCTAATTCAATTAGGACTTTTCAGAGTTTTAATCAAGATCAAATAGCATTTTCGAAGAAATTATATTATTTTATCTTCCAGTACGGTAAACTTATCAGATTTTCGAAAACGCGTTGGAATTAAGACTGGCGTCCAACCCCAGGCCTTGGCGCCTGGAACCAGGCTTGGCGCCAGGCGCTAGCCATTGGCGCCTGGCGCTAGCCACTGGTGTCTGGCGCTAGCTAGCCAGGGTTGGCGTCAATCCTGTTTTGCGATTTTCAGACTCTGTTTTGTTAAATTATCTTTTTTGGCTGATTTTCTCTATAAATATCGTATCAAAAACTCCGTTTTCATTCACCAATTCTCCTCATTCTTAAGTATTCATCTACAATCAACATTCATCGTCTTTCATTCACGAATTCTCATCAACAATCAAGTATTCTTTAGCATTCTATTCTTTCTTGTTTTTCATACAAAATTCCGCATTCACAAGATCTAGAAACACCTAGCCATATTCGAAGTTGCCTTCGCCCTAGACGTGAAAGAAAGAGGTACGAGGCATCCAAGTAAGTACTTTAATTGATGTTATGATGTAGAAATCATGTTTATATTAATATTTATGATATTCCTAGTATCATGTCTAGGGTATTTTTAATATTAAATATGATTGTTACGATGCTTCCTACGTTCTTCCTAATATTTATGATTGTTAGTATCATGTTAGGGTTAAAGATTTGATTTTTATTGCTTAGTGACATGCTAGGGTTTGTTATTAATCTTGTTAGTATCATGCCTAGGATCTTGCTATTTTTATTATGCTTTAATATTAACATGAATATGATCATGATTATAATTGTTGGAATGATTATGATTGATATTATTATTATTAATGATGTTGATTATTTATTATGTTGCTTGATATGCATTATATTTATTATTTATTGCTTGATCACCTTTATTGCATGTTAAAGGGAATTTGGTACTTGTAATCACGCTTAATAAGATAATTAATAATCTTGTTAGGGTTAATTTTGATTATAAATTCAAGTGATCGCCAATAATAGTTTATTAGTGCATTAATATTCAACCAACATAGATTAAACAGGTTTAGGGTTAATCTTATTGATTGCATGTTAGTCAGAAAGCGCACATGAATACGAGCAGAATAAAGTAGAGGCCTATTATTAGGGCAGGTTCAATCTCTTTTAGGTTGGATTTGTACCTTCATCCCCGGACCCTTATTTGGTTCATGACCTTATGGAGTTGACGATCTCTTGGATCGTTAAGGGGTGTAACCTTCACCTCGTGAACGGTTTACAAGTTCCTTAAAAACTTGTTGGCGACTCTTTTGCTCTATCTTCTTCCCTTTTGGACGCCACCGTACTTTAGTGTATGATCACAGTGGGGTTCGAGCTAGTGGGATTTTAAAGGCTTGAAATTATTCCCTACAAAAGGTATAATTGACTGAGGGTTTGGACTAAATCAACTCTACATTAAGTTATTTTAATTTCAATTTGATTTATGTTTTTATTGAAGTTACTTACAATTTTATTCATGATGTAGCAATTTAAAGGAGTGCGTGAAATGTGAGTAATTAATTAATTTAATTACTTATTTTTATTCCTGTTGCTAGTATCATGATTAGGTTAATTTATATTTGATTTGACTAACAATTAATTGTTGAATTGCTTCCAATATTAATGTTTATTCTATTATATTTATTGATCACCATATTGCATGTTTAAAGGGAATATTTAATTGAAAATCACACCTAAGATAATTTGGACAACTGGTTTAGGTTCCTTTTTAATCATGTTTTAAAATCAAGTGATCACAATATTTTAGAATTAGGTGTTGCATTAATATTGAATCAATTTAGCATATTAATAGTTTGGAGCGAATTGAATCTTTGTTTGCATGCCTTTGAGATCGCGGGAATCACTTTTCATTATAAGAATCGTGTAGAGGCCAATACGGGCGAATGTGACTCCATGATTCACTTCGTACCATCATCCCCAATCCTCCTTTTGTAGTTCCAAATCATATGGAGTTAGTAATCTCATGGATTATGAATGGGCTGTAACTTTCACGGGTCAATCGTTGTTGCCAATCATGGTTGTCTTAAATGATCCGTGAACGGTTTACAAGTTCCTTGAAAACATGTTGGCGGCTCCCTACTTTCCTTGTCCCTAATCGTATGTTAATTCCCACTTCCTATGAGTTCCAAGCATACTCACACATGCTTTAATGTAGGCGCACTTCGAACAACGCCTACAGTAGCCATATACTTATATCTCAAACACGCGTCATACACAGTATACGGAAATCACAATGTATAACCAAACAATTTAGCCCAGTCTTCTCTATACATGATAATAGGTTCTCGATACATCCCTAAACATGCATCTAAAGGCGAGGTTTCGTAACTCATACGTATCTCGAGTAAGCAAGTTGGTACGCCACTTTACTAACTTGAAATCACCTTCAATAAAGTCCTCTCCTAAACTGAACAATAACATCTCAATCAATACCCAATCAATCAAATTTACGGCAATACCAAATTACTTTAAAACTCCCTAAACCATTGAAATAATGGCTTTATAAATTATTCCCAATAGTCAAAGTTAATAATAATAGTTCAACTATAAGTTAATATGTTAAAATCATGAAAATATAGCTTAAACATAAAATTGCAGTAAGTTTAACTTACTAACATATGCTGAAAATTTGTTTTATTAATAGTGTTTGCAATTTAAATAACATGAAGAAACATTCTAAACCTTTATTTTAGCTTAATAGCAATAAAAATCAGATTATATAAAATCTAGAAAGTAGTTTAAATTGTAAATTTCAAGCTTTTAATGATCAAAATTAATAATACAATAGTTATAATAGTATATTACACATTGAAACCTTAAAATCCTTTAAATAAACAAAACAAAACAAAACTCTAATTTCATAAAATATATAATCTAAAAATTAATTTTAAGTATAAAATTGTGGGTTTTTTCATTGTGAAATTATAGTATTGATAATTAAATTGCTTGACACGTTTTCAAGCCCTAAAACATGAAAATCAACAATTAAACCTAAATTATACATAATATAAAATCTGAAATTTTGTATTATAAATTAAACATGTGTACTTCATAAATTTGCAATCTTTTGTAACTCATATACATAATTAAACCATTATAATAACAATTCATTAACAAAATTTCAATAAAGATTAAAACTTTAATTAAATTAACAAAAGAAAGGAAAGGAGAGAAAATAGGGGAAGAAGGCGAACTAGTGGGCTGCGGTGGAGCAGCAGCGCCGGTCTGGGCTCCGGAACCAGTGGTGTACGGCAAGGCAGCAATAGTTTTTTTTTTTTTTTTTTTTTTTTTTTTTTTTTTTTTTGTGAAGTCGTGAATAGCAGAGAAGGAGGAAAGAGGTGAATGCATTTTTACGTGAGAGAGAAAGGAGTGTGAGGGTTTTTGGGGTTTTTATTTGGACCAAAGACTCCTAGTTTTATTAGGAATAGGAATTGTGTGGTTTGGGCTTGAATAAAAATTAAGCATTGCGCTACTAACATAAAAGGAATTATGATTTAAATTAAAACTTAATAGTTTTAGCTTACTAATAATGAAAATTTTATTACTTTTACATCAAAATAATTCATACTATAAAATTAAAATAAAAATATTTGTATAATTTATAAATAAATATACTTTAATTAGGTTGAAAATATGGGGGATTACAGCGGAGCTCCTACCACTCGAAGTCTCCGTTATTTTGCAGGTACAGACAGAAGACTCTAGACTTAGTGACGTAACTCTTCCGAGGGACCAGGAAAACCCCAAAACAATATGGGTTATTATGTTCTTTTAAAATCAGCCACACCGTATTACCAGCCACACACAAGACGAGCTGAAAAACAAACTAATAAAACAATTTACACTAATTTTTATATGTGGTTGGCCACACCGTGTGGTAAACAATCATAGAGGTTACTTCATTAGTGTTATAGGCCATCATAGAAGAACCGATTAAAGTAAGGCTTATTGTAGGGAATATTTCAAGCATTATCCCAAACTTGAACCCCACTGTAATCATACACTAAAGTACGGTGGCGTCCAAAGGGAAGGAAGCTAGAGCAAAAGAGTCGCCAACAAGTTTTAGGAATTTGTAAAGTGTTCACAGGGTGAAGGTTATACCCCTTAACGATCCATGAGATCGTTAACTCCAATAGGTCTGGAACCAAGACTGGAAGTTCGGGGATGAAGGTATAAATCCAACCTAAAAGAGATTAAACTTGCCCTAATAATAGGCCTTTACTTTATTCTACTCGTATTCATGTGCATTTTCTGACTAACATGCAATCATTAGGTTTACCCTAAACTTGTTTATCTAAGTTGGTTAAATAATAATGCACAAATAAAACTATTATTGGTAATAACTTAAATTATAATCATATTAACCCTAAATAAGATTATTAATTATCTTATTAAGCGTGATTACAAGTACAAATTCCCTTTAAACATGCATAAAAGGTGTGATCAAGAAATAACAATAAATATAATCATCAAGAAACATAATAAATCATCATAATAACAACAATCATAATAATTATAAAAATAACAATCATAATTAAAATAATCATGTTAAGCATAATAATAGCAAGATCCTAGGCATGTTACTAACAAGATTAATAACAAACCTTAGCATGTCACTAAACAAAAAAAAAAAAAAAAATCAAAGCTTTAACCCTAACATGATACTAACATGCTATTAAGAAAGGAAATAAGAAGCATCATAGAAATCATAATCGATATTAGAAACTTATTCTTTACCCTAAACATGATACTAAGAAAAGCATCCTAACATGATTCTAGGAATCAAAATAACAACCTAAACATGATTTCTATATCAAAATATCAATAAAACAATTAAAGCACTTACTTGGATGCCTCGTACCTCTTTCTAATAACAAAATACACACGTTAGTAACTTCAAGGAAAATATTAAAACAAACAATTAAATTAAATAATTGAAAGAGAGAGAGTTAAAAAGTTTAGACTGGATTTGGGACCAAACCCTCAGAAATTATCAACCTTTCACGTCTAGGGCAAAGACAGCTTCGAACTTGAGTAGGTGTGTCTAGATCTAATGTATGAGGAATTGTGTTTGTAAAAGGCTAGGCTAGAAAGAAGGAGAGAGAGAGTAAGCTTTAGCTTAGAGAGAGAGAGAAGAATTAGAGAATTCTGGTTAAGAGTTGATGATTGAAAACGGAGGTCCAGGGACCCTATTTATAAGAAAATAGTCCGAAATCGATAGAAATGAATCAGAGTTCGAAAATGAATAAAACACGCCTCTTTCGCCAACGACAGGACTTGTCTCCAGGCGACGATTTTGTCGCCAGGCGACAAACCTGTCGTTTGGCGATGTAGGACAGTTTTTGCGGATTTTGTTTTTATCATATCTTTTTACCCAAAAGTCCAAATAAGTCATATAATATGTCGTTGGAAAGTTTTTGAAGTCTAATTTCTAACCCAATTAGAATCAGATTAAAATACTTTGCAGATAAAAAGATATGGCCGAAATAGTGGAAGAGTGTCAATTTTGGATAGAGTTTCGTATCTCATTCGTATCTTTTTCGTTATAGCTTGGAATTAATATTATAATATATCATTGGAAAGATAATTTCAAGGTCTATCCAACCATATAAGAGTTGGATAAATATTATGAGGAAAAAAATAATATCTGAATTTATTCCATTTCTTACAAAACAAGGATTCTCAAAAGGAGTAGTTTTATTCCATTTCAAACTCTTTGAAACATAATTATCAATCCTAACTCCATTAGGATTTAAGAGAACCTTCTAGAGTATTCTAGAAGACTACAATCAATCCTAAATAGCTTTAGGAATGATAATTCATAATAGACCCTCCTCTAGATCATTGGGCCGCATGTAAGAACTAAACCGGATCCAATTTAATATTTTGGTCATAACTTCCTCATTATTCATCGGAATTGGGCTTATAATATATCGTTGGAAAGGCCTTGTCAAACCCCATCCAACTACACTATTATTGGACCCATATTATGGACCAAACTAAACTGGAATGCACGTAATTCATAAATGGGGTAGGTTTTCAAAAACAGAAATTAAAGATAGATTTTTAATAAAAAAAAACTATCCACAACATTAGACTTTCCACACTTTCACTTCATTCGATTATGATTCGACGCGAAAGGTATTCATCACTAGGTTTGGTTTTGGGGAGACACAAATGGGTGTCTACACTTATATATTTATATTTATATTTATATTTTTTGGGTCAAATAAATTAAGGCTTATATATATCTTTATATTTTTTTACTTAAATGTTAGGAGGAAAAAAATGGATAGGGTAAATGTAGCACTAAAAAATCATGGAGGGAGGATTATTTGGGTTTGAGATAGAGATGAATATATCAAGAAAATTATACTTTATCTTTGAGATAAACATACAAATATATCTCATCTCACCATTTTTTTCCTTAGATTTTTAAAGTAATAAAAGTTTTTAAATTGAATAAGCGCATGTTAATTACTATGATAAATAAAAAATTGTTTAGCACATGAAATTTTGGTAAATAAGTCAACAGCTTTATCCCATCATTATCTGTGTGGCACAAAAACAAATATAGCAAATTGTGAGATTAGATAAGTTAGAATATAGGAATCTGTTCTCTTCAGCTTAATTTTAGTTTAGTTAAGCTCTAATCAGTTCAATTCAGTTTCATTTCCTAATTTTTTTCTCTTATAAAATATTCATTTCAGCTCAGTTTAGTACAGCTCAGCTCCAATCAGTTCAGCTCAACTCAAGTAAATCAGAACATTACTAAACTAAACTAAACTTATTAGAGCTGAACTGAACTAAAATGAATATTTTATAATCAAAGGAAATTAAGAATTGAACTGAACTTATTGAAAGTGAACCTAAGCTAAATTAAATTGAAAATAAGCGGAAAAGAACAAGCTCTTAGCCTTTATAGAAAAAAAATCTCTTAATTTATGTGGGACTAGCTGTGGGTAGTAAGCAACCAATAAAGAATCGTTGAAGGTGTGGCTTGTAGTAAACTGGAAAACCACTGGTTAGCAGAGTCATTTCAAACTTGCAATGAGAAAATGATGAAAATGGATATTTTGATTGTAAAGCCAAGACGAAGCAGCTTCTTATCAAATTCCTTCAACTTTTCTAAATCATTCAAGACTTTTTGCTCCAAGAAAAACTCTCAGCAACCCCAACAAAACCCTGATGATGATGATGCAAAAGACAATAAAACTGGTAAAAAAAAGTTGATATTTTCAATTGTTGATTAAATTCATCATTTTTAGTGAAAACCCATCTCAAATTTTGTATTTTTTTTCCTGTAACTTGGAGCAATTATTTTCTTATTATTATGCAATCTTGTTTGTTTGTACTTTGATGCTGAATTGACTGAAGTTTTTAGAATCTTAGGAAAACTATTATATGTTGATATATTGTCATTTATTTTAGCTGTATTAGCATTAGATTAATTTTGTTTATTACAATTTGAGGAATATTTTTGGGTGAGGGTTTGGAATATGAACTTAGGTTAGTTGGTTGTTCTGGTTTGGGCTCTAGGCTAATGGGTATTTGTGGATTGATTTGATACATATATTCAAGACGAATTGGACCCCGAGTTTGGGGTTATGTTAGCATGTTTGGGATTACTTGGATACTAATTGACATTAGGTAGTGGATTTCGAATAATTGAGCAATACATTGTGATGGCTAAACTATACAAGTACATAAGTATATTTGATGGAATGATCTTGGTTTATATCTGTGCTTATTATGGTGGTAGGTTGTCTCTTGAGTCTTCATGAAAGTATTCTATCTGGACTTCAGGAAGAATTGGAGAAGCACAAATTTATTTCCGTCTTTTGGACCTTCATATCCTTAACCCCTTCTCAACTGTCTTGTACCTTAGCGCATTTTGCATTTGAATTCTTACTTTGTATAGTATTGGGATTTCGTTGGAACTTCCATGTGACAAAGGCTCACCATTTTTGGGATCTTTAAACGTTTAAAGGGAAGGGGGGGGGGGGGGGGTAAGTCCATGCAAGTCTACTATAATGCTAGTGGCTGCTTATCTTTTACTTTTGTGCTACCTGCTATCTATATATCCTTTTAGGTATAATATTCTCATGAATGAACTATTTAATTAGAGAGCAGCATGTTAGGAGTTGTAAGAAATTGTATCTGAGGCTTCTGAGCTAGAAAGTCAAATTTCTTTTTGTTTAATTTCTAGTCTGTTCCATTTTGGCAATTAACAATCAGAACTCTGAAACAATCAGACTGTAGATAGCTTAATATCAACAGACTGACTGTGCTTTTAACAGGGATTTAAAATTGAAGCGACAAGTTGCCTGACATAGCAGGTGCTATGAATTACTTCAAAAATTACCTTAATCAACAAGATAACCTTTGAGCAGCCTTTAAAATGATCTCTTTAATAAGAACCTTCCCAGTTCAGCACAACCAAATATGATCTATAGACTCTATAAAATGCATATTTTATGAATTGAAGGGTGGATGGTTTTCCTTTTGATCCTTACAGCTTCTATTAGCTCATAATCCAGCCCTGACCTTACCCCAACATCTTCAGGATTATTCCACCACCAAATTGCATCAGTAAAGAGGCACTGAGAACAAGTGTTGGGTTGTTTCAACTTTCAAGATTACCATTGCATAAACTGCAAATTGCTTAATGGTTTATTAGAAGTGTCACGTGATTGAAAAAATACTTGGACTGTGTTTGTTATGACATATGAGAACCTTCTCCATGTGACCTTCTCAAACTTGCCATGGTGTTGTTTATAATTTGTTCCAACAAAGATATGAGCCCCTTTTTTCTAGTCTTTGTTAATAGTTTGTACCAACAAAAATATGAGCCCCTTTTTTCTAGTCTCTTCTTAAAGGAATATAGTTTGATAGTTTGAAATACTACTGGTATTACAGTTTTGAGCTCAAGTCCTGTGCATTGAAGCATGAAGCCTTTCTTAAAAGGACTATGCTATATGCCTTCTATTAAGACACGGATAGAAATTTGTGCTTAAAATATATTGTGATGAGAATTTTCTTAATGCCTACAGTAGCCTTACAAATGTAGTGAAATATTAACAGTGAGATCCATTTTGGGTCCAGTATGAAATGTCTTGACGCATATCATTCCTTCCTTTCTTAGTATATTTAGGATAGGTTTAGATTGTTTTAGCATCATTATTTGAAGCTCTCTCCGTATTATCCTGTCTTGAAAAGTAGTTGGTATTCCCTTCATAAGAAATTTTCTCAATGATTATATGGAAGTATGGAACAGAAACTTGGATTTCTTAAAATAGTCAGATACTTGCTTTGTTTCTGAATTCTGACTTCCTGTATTTGCATCATTCAAGGACTTAATCATTTTAAGGTCTCTCATTTTTTTGCGTCTTGTTCATAGCATTATCTTTGTGAAACTAAACATTGCTTGTCATCACCTTTCCCATGTTTGCTTTGCCGCAATATATCCATTTTTAACTGAGCTTTATACAAAGATATCAAGCTTGAATCACTTCTTTATTCAATATACATTTTAATGAATTTCTTTCTCTTGAGCATGTCAAACTCTTTGGTTTTGTTCATAAATATGTTTAGTCCTACAAAATCCAAATCTACATGTAAAGATAAATTTAAGTGACATTTCTGTTTAAGTCAAAAACAAAAATAAGGAAAAAGAATGTTATTGAGGTTGGTTCATGTATTGTTCTGCATTCAGACAGATGATATTGCTTGTCACCTCTTCTTCATCTTTGTTTACCAAGAACTCTATTAGACATTGGTGTCCTCAATCAGATCAGGAGAAGTCTATTCCAAAGAATACGGTGTTAGTTTGATTTGTTTGGCCTGCACAATCTTTTCCATTTCAGTTTTTTTTTTTTTTTTTTTTTTTTTTTTTTCAGGCAACAGTTGATTCATTAGAGTTTAGTCTCTCTATAAAGTCTTTACACTAACTTGTGGTCTCGGATTCTAATAATCACTTAATTTTCTTTCTTCTGGAGAAGGAAAGATGAATGGACCCAACAGGGACCTGGCTCTTCACGGCTTGACTCAGTACAGCCTTTATGAGCCAGGTCCCTTGCATTTTCCCCCCTTTTTGTAGAGGGGAAGATGAGAGAAATCCCCCCTTCGAACCGTAGTTGGAGCAGGACTCAAACTTGTAGGAATCCTTATAAGCGTATTAACTACACCAAGCAAGTTGGTCCAAATACTATCCTTTAGTCAAGAATATGGCTATTTCTTGACATACTACTGGGCTTGACTTGCTTTACATTGAAATTAGTACACTTGCAAAATAAGGAACAAAGTATAATATCTTGAATTTTTGTAGGTGACAAATTCTCTACTGATTGGGACAAAGCATGGTCAAGCTTCAAGAAGCAGGGGAAGAAGAGCTTCTCATCACAGTTTTCTCCAAACAAATACGTGACCTGGAATCCAAGGCGTTCAAACTACCCTTTATCTGAAGAGGTTGATCCAATCAAGAGAACAGAGAGATCAAACCTCATGTTATGGACTAGCCCCAGGTTTACTCTAGGTTTAGCCATTGTGATAGTCTCGTTATTGTTAATTTACACCATTCTTGCTCCACCGAAGTGATAATTACTTTAAGATTAGATACAAGCCTCTACTGGCTGCTAGAAAAATTAATTTAATTTCATCAAAGTGCTGAGCTTAAGTATAATGTGTATTCTTGATTTTCATGATCCCTTGCATGATTTAGTGTCTATAATTTGATGATATTCTGAGTTCTAAAGGATGTTTCCACTGAAAATACTATATTTGGTCTTCGAGATATGTTCGTTACTTGTTAGTTTGTTTACCTTTTGAATGGTATTGTTCACCAATTATACCTCTATTAGAGTTCTGAATTCTGTAAGTGTAGAATTTAGTTTTTGATCAGTACTCCCTTTTAAATGATTCATGTTAGCTGACCCCTAAATCATTTTGGGACTAAGGCTTTGTTGTTGTTTTTGTTGTTGTACTCCCTTTAAAATGATTATGCGCCTTGCAGTCAATCAACCCTTCCATTTATCTTTTACTTCTGCTGTCATGCTAAGCTGGTCGAGTACCAACTTCCGAGCTCATCAGGAACCTGTCCATTGAATGCAGAGTTTGTATTGTAAGGGCTATGGGGTACTGCCAAAATTATTGTTTCTTTAGTTAAATCTGTTAATTTCAATGAACTACAAATGAGCAAATAAAGTGATATATAGTTTTACTTGTACAATAAGCATAATACTGCCGGTTATACCTGTAGACACAGAAATTTTATGAGTGTTTTACATTAAATTAGATAAACTAATTTGGGTTAAATCATGCTATTGATCCATTTTAATTAATTTTGGCCCATCCAAATAATTAATCCGAATTAATCAAATACAATTCGGGTTATAAAATAAATCAAACGGACCAGGTTAAAAGACTTCCAAGTCATTAAATGGGCCAGACCCAAACCTACTAAGTCCATTCAAGGGGTTCTCATCTCCTATAAATACATCATTCCTTCATTAGTTGTGGGGATCCAGAAATCATTATTCCAAGAGCTCATAAAACTCAAACGGAATTCTCTATGAAGTAAGTCAACAAGCACATTAAACTTGTGTCGACTTGTTCAGATACACTCAAACACATTTGAACAGGACTAAGCTTCAAAGCCCTCGTTCAGGTGTATCCAACAGGTGTCACACACATGTCATCGTCAAGCTACGGAACAGAATCAGAGGACTTAGTTTATTTTATTATAAACTTTTATTCAGAGATTGTACCCAAAAATCACATCATATCATATCATATCATATAACTAATATATAAAGCTAAACTTTTAGCCAGACGACGAGATATCGACACTTGGCGTTCCAACTTTTCGCCAAGTGTCGCGCCACGTAAGATAGAGTTATATAGAATTCAATTTGTAGGATAAAAAAAGTTAATTTAGAATTTTATTTTCAATCAAATTTGGATAGAATTTTAGGATAAAATTGTTAATTTAGAGTTTTATTTTCGATAAAGTACCAATATTGTACAAATTAAATTATAATTTTATTAAAAAAAAAAATTATAACACTCATAAATTATCATATAAATTTATTTTTTGTATCATAGTATTTTTTTGGAGCGAAGGAATTAGCACCACATCTATTATTTATAATATATTCTAATCAATTTAAACAATATACTTTACAATCTAATACTACGTATAATTTTATTACTGTGTGTAGACCTTTCAATCGGGTCGGGTCACGAGTCATTTCGAACGTGGTCATTATTTCAGGTTATGGTCAAAAAATGTTTAAATCATTACAAAAACACATCAATTTCTAACTAATTTTGTATCAATCATATGTTTTAAAATTTAACATATAGATTAAAAATTTATCTTAAAATTCAATAAACAACTCGGACATCGCACGGGAACAAAACTAGTATTAATATAAATTCATTTTTTTACTTTATTTCCCGTCTTTATTTATTTAGACTCGAAATTTGTGTAAACAATACCATAACTACTATAGTTGGGGAACGTGTCAAAATTTTCCAACTTGATTAAAATATGACCCAAACTAACATATCGACGGACTCTTCCAATCATTACCTGACATTTTGACACGTCTAAGGTTAAATGATTGGATTTTACTCATAGATTTTTTGTTTGATAATCAAAATTTACCTACTAGCAGTATGTTTATTGCAAACATTTATGATATGGTATTGACTATGTTTTCTAGTTCACGTTGTTTGATTATGGAACACTGAGTCTCACAATGACTTGACGAATCTGTTGACGCGTAAAGCATTTTCAAAGGAGACAAAGTGTTTATTGATTGAACAAGTAATTTATGGAATTGCTAATGTTGGCATGGAATTACTGTTGGCTTCATGAATCATTTATTCATACTAGCAGCTGACTTTGACTTCACTTCCTTAAATTTAGGTCTTATTAAGCATATATACGTAGTACAGTATTTCTTAACATTTAAAAAAAAAAAAAAAAAAAGCGAACATTATATTCTCTTAGGTCTTTTTAAGGGAAGGCTTTTTAATGGCTACAATAAAATTGTAGTCATTGCAATTGGTTTTAATCTTGACCCTTTATTTTTTATGGATCAATTTTGTCTATTTATTCAACTTTCTTAATATTTTGTTTGTTACTGTAAAAAAAATTTAAAAAATAAGGATGCTAGTCATATTATGATATCATAAAAAATTTTTTTTTTTTTTTTTTTTTTTTTTTTACTGTAAAAAAATAAGGATGCTAGTCGCCATACCTACAAAAACAAAACCAATTCAAAAATAAGAAATGTTCATCAGATCATAGTATCATACATGTGTCATATGTTTGTATGTGGTCTTGTGTGATTAGAGTATTAGAGGAATTTTAAAGGGAGGAATGTTAGGCATTTAGAAATGCATAACAAAGGGTATTCACGTAATTATGCATATGTACAAACGAATAAATATTCTGATATCATTGGATGATCAAATGGTACCATTGAATATACAGTGATACTATATGTGCACATAATGGTATTATATATGCATTTAGTTGTACTAAATTTATGCGTAAATAGTACCACTGATGATTCAATGGTACTATATAAACTTTCAGTTGAACAATCAGCATGTGGTCCCCCATCACGTGATACAATCCGACCAAAAAATAGGTGTGGTCCACCTACTTGCCGTTCTCTTCCTATCTCTCTCCTCTTTTCTCTCTCTACCATGTGTTTTTATAATATTTTAATCAATGTTATGCATTAGTAAATGCATAACTTTCCTCCATTTCTAGTTCCTCTATAGTATTATATCATCCTTGCAAAAACAGAGAAATGTATTCCGTAAAAGCAATTGAAAGCAGTGCGATAGGTTTTTTAATTTTCAAGTTACAAATCTTATAATAATCCTCTTAAAATATAGATAAACAAATTATATATTGTAGATAAGCTATTTCATCAAAATAAATAAATAAAATAAAATAAAAATCCATCTTAAATCGATGTTTCAGAATTGAAGTGGAAAATTTTTTAATATGGTTTTTTTTTTTTATATCTTAAAAGTCATCTACATGAACGGATAAGATGAGTCTTGTTAATTGAAGGATTGAGATTTACTCAATTATAATGACCACAATATTATTCTAGCTATTGCAAAACTGTACCTTTTTAAGTGACTTCACTTCTCTTAGTTTTTATGAGAGCTGTCAAAAATTGACCCGACCCGAAAACTCGACCTGAACTGATAATGATCTGAACCTGACTTGTACCCGAACAATGGGGTGAAATTAGTGACCCGTAACACGACCTTAACCAACCTGATGTTAACCGACAACTGATTTGATTCAATATTTTATGACCTGAATCTGAACCCGCACCCGAACCGATAGTAACCGTCAGCCGATTTAATTCGACCCGACAACAATCCGAACCCGAACTGGTACCCGACCCTATTAGAACCTGAAAACATCTATAACCCAACGTTCTGTTATTGAAGTGAGGTGTAATAAAATCTTGATAATGCTTGAACAAATTATGCAGAGCGTAATTAAATAAATTAACTTAACCACGTCGAATTTATTCGAATTGAACTTGAACCAAAACCAAGAATGATCCAACTTTAAGATTATCTGACCAAATAATTATCTGAGCCAACCTTAACCCGAACCCAAATGTACCATCTATTAACCCGGCCAAACCCGACTCAATACAACCTGAACTTGAAATTAAACCCGTTATGAATTTGACACGGATCGGACCCGACCTACATCCAAAAGGATGAACGACCTGAAATAACTTGAACCGAAATTGACCCGATTGGAACCTAAACCTCATCTGAGGCTAGATTGACTCGACACAGTACAACCTGATCCCGATTGGACCCGAGACCTGATTTGACCCGACCCAAACCCGACTTGAATACCTGAATTGACAGCTCTAGTTTTTATTCATTACTCTCATGTTCTCCCAAAAAAAAAAAAAAAAAAGTTTATTTATTACTCGTAATATCACATTTTAGAGTAGGCAGCAAAAAAATAAATTAATATTGTATTGTGAAAGTATACATTATGACTAATTCAACAACATATATGAATAAAAATTTAAGTCAAAAACCTAAATAGTGTAAAAAGTAGTTAAAAAAATATAGGGTATAAGAAATTGTAAAATTTTATTTGAGCTTGAAATAATTGAAATTTAACTCAAATGGCAGTGTAACAAGTTGAGCTTGACCAGACATTAACTTCATTAAGTTTGCTTCATCATATAACAAAAGTCGAACGACAGTAACATTGGGTTTGATTAATGCAAACTTTATTATCTTTTCCCATTAATTTCTATGATAATCATAATAATGTCGTTAATAATGACAGAATACATGAATAATAGAATGGTTAGAGGTTTTTTTTTTTTTTTTGGCATGTATATATGCAAACACCATCTACATACAAGGTAAAGATATTTTTGCAAGACCTCAATTCTCACGATTTTTTGTTCCGGTATTTGCAGGTCAGATACTTTGAGAGTAAGGAGAGAAGGGTAAGGGTAAGGGATCCCCATCCTCAAAGTGTCTTTAATAAAGATTAAACCTCCAACCTCCTTACAACTAGACCAAGCTTAACTCGGTAACAAAATAACGATATTTAATAATAGACATTATATATACTAGAGATTTAAGTACTAATTAAAGTTGTTTTTTTTTCCCATGTGTATAAGTCAATTAGTCGAGTCAAACTATTGCATTTAACATTCAAAAAAATGATGTCTTACTTGGTACTCTGTAGTTGGTACATAACAAATTAAAAATGATTAATGTAAGAGACTGGAAAGAATTATGATTTGATCATGTCACACGTGCAACGGTGCAAGTAGTCTCTTCATGTCGTAACTTTTGCCTAAACATGCAATAGATTTAGGAAACATTATAACCCTACATTCACCAACTCTGCCTCCCAATATTCTCACCAAGTCACCATTCCAAACATCATTCAATCTTGCCTACAGTTTTAGAGATTCACAATGTTGTTATATATATACATATTGATACATTTTATATCATACTACAAATTAATCTTTCCATTTCTTTCTTGCTACACTACTTGAAAGTTGAATGTCCTGTTTAATTCTTTGTTAGCTTTACAGGACATTTGCTACTTAGCTTTTGGTGCAATGGTACTTGCAAATAAGGAAAAGGAGAGATTGCCCCCGAAGAGAGGTAGGATTAAGGTCGAGATCATCCGTTGTTTACTAAGCATGGTTAGTCAAGCAATTGCGACAAAAGGAAGAAGAAAACGTTGCAACAAAATTACGACGGTGAGTGAAGAAGGCGGAAGCCTCACAACATGTACTACTGATGATAGTGATGAATGTAAAAAGGACTGTTGTGTCTGATCTTTGCATGTTTAATATTTGCCAAGTATGTATTATGTAACAATTAGAACTAGCTAAATTGATCTAAATGTCCAACTAGAATATGCCTTAAATTTCTCAAATGCAAGTTACTTGTTGCACCACTGTTATACAAGTAGTACTAGTATTATTTATCTCTACCAATTTGCATACAACATTGTTTTATTATTTCTCTCTACCAATTTTGCATGCACCACTGTTTTGCAATTTCTCGACTAAATTTGATTATTTCCCTGAAACAATAAGAATCAAATGTACTCCCATTAACTGACCAAAAGCTAATTGAGTGTACAATTTGTATTGTATATTACGAGTAGTTGTAAAGTAACCCTTAAATGATCAAAAGTGACACCAATATTAATTAATGTTATCCTTTTTTTTTTATTGATTAATTTGCCTTTTTTAAAGGGTAACAATCAAATTCTAATGGATGAAGGTAATCAAGTTTAAATTATCCCAAAACAGGTTAAGTTGCCCAAATTTAGTTAAAAAATAAATTAAAATTGTTCTTTAGGCACTTACACACCCGGTTTACACAAAAGTTTTTGTAATTCTTAAATTTGGGCATATTCTACTATTACAATCAACAATAAAGCAATGATTGCATAGATATTTTCTACAATATCCATAACCATTTTTTTTGCACTTTTTGGGAATAACTACCATTTTTTTTTAAAAAAAAATAAGTATCATTATTTGAAGATTTGTTTGACTACAACTACCATTTAAACGACAATGGTTAAAAAAAATATGTCTTGTGAGGCTCACCTGAACTGAACCCTAATCACCCCCACGTACTTGACCCGAACTAGCACCTAAACCTCACCTTAACCACCCAACCAAACCCCCACTAGACCTACAATTTTTCGACATCTTAATTATGTTGTTGGCGTTGAGGCTCCGACACGTGGACGACTGGAGGTGAGAGAAGAGGTGATGCGGTGGGGTGGGTGGGTATTGCAATAGGAGAGAGAATGTGAGTATGTCAAGGTGAAGAGGAAGGAGGGGGGGTTTTGGGTTGCGATGGTGGCCGAGTAGGTCCTGGTTTACGGCTCAGGGGTTGTAGTGTTGGTGGTTTTATGGGTTTTAGGTTGGGGTTGTGGCTGGGTAGGTATGGTGGGGTTTCGAGTTGGGTTAGGGTGAGAGGTGGAGGTGGTGGACTGGTAGGGGAGTGGTGGGTGGCTGGTTTGGTTCAAGTGCAGGGGAGTATTGGGTGGTTAGGGTTCGATTAGGTGGGAGAGTGGCAGATGGTTAGGATTCGATTCAGGCGGGCTCTATAAGATGGATTTTTTCACAATTGCCATTAAATAATAGTGGTAAATTGATAATATAACAAATTTTCAAATGATGATATTTGTTTTTCTTTTTTTAAAAAAAGGTAATTACTTACAAAAACTGAACAGTAGTGGTTCACAAAAAATTCTATCCTAAAGCATAAAATAATTTGACACTGTGACTACATTTTAACATAGTTTACTTATAGTAATCTGATCAAAGTATGCTTTGTCATAGAATTTCATGTGATGACTTATTAATTATCAGATTAGCTTCTGTCCAAAACTTGAAATTCCACCCTAAAGTTCATAGTCAACCACTCAAGGGAGACAATATCATGGCATGTCTGCCGCTAGAATCCCAAGTCTCCTACTAAGTCTATTCCAAAGTAGACAGTTTACCTTATCTGTTGACCATGAAATTAACTAGATACTTACCACTTCGTACTTAGGTACGTCATGAACTCAAGACTTTCATGACGGAAATTCATCCCCTAGTTCCATTCGTACATAACCAAGTTCTTTGCTCCTTCCATTTTCAAACAATGTGTTGTAAGACTTGATTGCACCAAAGATAAGCAGTTCGTATTCTTTCGCAAACCCTTCCATGGTATGCTCTAAGCACTTTCAAATAATCAAATGTATGTCTGAACTTTACAATTCCTAAGTGTTCCAGTGTAATAATAACCATTACATGTCACCATCAAAAAATTTCTCACATCCCTATCTAATTAACCATTTATATGATCTCGGGTGCAGCAAAACTCCCCAAACCTAACAAAATGAAAGTTGAAGGAAAACCCAACATTCTTTAGCAAGGGCTTAAAAACCATGTAATGTGGGAGAAATGTAATTTAATATACGCAGTGTATTCAATCAATCACTTGATGAATTTTTCCCTTGTCTGAGAGCTGACTTCCAAATCTCAGCAAAGTGGAGTCGCTACACTTTCTTGCTTCTCCTTGAGAACTCTTAAGAAAATCACAAGTAGCAGGTTAAGGTAGCTCTCATGGCACTCAATTTGCCTGTCCAGAACTTAAATGCAATCAGCACCAACAGCTTCATGGACCGACTTGTATCCATCCTTCTCCAAGCATTCAGCCAATTCAGCCTAAGGATAAGATCATCAAGAATGTGAAACTGAATATTTTAACATCAATATAATCTGAACATGGTACTACTGCAAGAGTGACCTTGTGGGTGCACACCCCACTAAGGCCCTGCTCTTCAGCTTATATAATCACTACTGAAGTAGGAAAGATCTCACATTCAAGTACCTAGATAGCATCTCATTTGCACATGAACTACCCATAATGGTGGCTAAAGCAATAATATACCTTTATTCGCGGAATTAGGGCAGGTCCTCCATAGGCAAATGCAGTGTACAGCTGAACTAGTGTAGCTCCAGCACGTATTTTCTTGTACGCCTCTTCACCACTGATTTAAAGACAATAGAGTAGCAAAATCAATCAAATGGCTTATAAGGTTAAATATGATCTTACTTACACTAACATACTAATGAAGTAATGCTGCTATGAGTTAAAAGATAACCTGCCAACACCACCACAGCCAATCAAAGGAATCTTCCCCTGTTATTATTAAAAAAAATAATAAAAAAAAAAGGATGTCTGTTAAACAAATTGTAAAGAGTGAAATTGGGGAACAAATATCCTAAGAAACATAGCAATACAAAAAAACACGGCTCATAGGTTATAACTTCCTTGACAAACAGATATAGACAGCTACACACCCAAAACCCAACTTATAACTGCTACTTTACTGTGTAGGCTTGCATGTTTGCAATTGGGGCTCAATTGCATGTAAATGGAGCCAAAATGATCATAAGCCCACCATCAACTACAGGTCTACAGCACCCCCTCCCCCCCAAAAAATATCCGCATAATAAAACGAAGAAAAAAAAAATCAGGATGAAATTTTCGCTTGGTCTTGTGACTTCTCGAGCAATGAAGGAATCAACAAGCCACAAATCATTCACAGAAATGATAGTATGGTGCTCAGCCAATAGGTAACACAAAACTTCCTGGTATAAGGGAACTTTTAAACTAGCTAGAAAGAGATCTCAAATCAAGCTTACTCATAGAATTCCAAATGATGAGTACCAAACATGCTTACTATTCACAAGACACTTCAAGATGAAAGAAGATGGTGTTGGATCACCAATCAACTAATTGAAATCAGGATGCAAGAAAATGCACACTTAGAAGCAATAAGTAAAATAATAGCAAGATAAAAAAAAATTTTAAAAATAAAATAAATAAAATAATAAAAAAACCAATCAGTCTTCAGACTACTAGTCTTATTTATATGATGAGCTACAACAAACAGGAATTCAATATTTGTGGAAGAATTCACTCTCCTTATGCCTATGCATGTGTTAGTGCCTTAGGATATTTCAGAAAGTTACATACTGTGAAAGAAGTGAAGATAATTTTTAAGCAATAAAGAATCATCTCTTTTTTCAGAATGGAGTAACCATACCCTTGTTAAGTTATACATTTCTTTCAAGACACTGGTTGATAAGTCAAACAAAGGCTTCCCACTTAAACCACCGACTTCCTGAGATAGAGGATTCTGGCTGATGGAGTCAGGCCTTGAAATAGTCGTATTTGATATAATCTGCAGAGAACCAGACAATTTTTTAGAATGTAGCACATTATAAGTTAAAAGTAATCTATTACCATAATCAAATTTCCCAAAGTTTATCAACCAAGACTTAGACATGTGCACATCAGCAAATGCTTGTGCAGTCATGCAAATATGTGCCACTCATTACTCATAGTATAAGAAATCATACAGTTAGATATTCCAATCTAAGAAAAGGCATGATAACCTAATATGAAGAAGAAAGCTTACCAGTCCATCTACTTGGAGAGCAAGCGCAACCTGGGAAAGGGATGAAATAGAAAATCTTAATATAGTATATAGATACTTAACAAAGAATATACAGTTCACAATCAAACAAGTACCGCAGCAATGTCTTCAAGGTCCTGTTTAGACAAGTCGGGGGCAATTTTAACAAGCAACGGAGGTGGACCTTCATCCCCCCATTGCATTTCATCACGAGCAGCTTGAACCTACATGATTTTCCACAACATAGTTAGTAGAGTAAAAGCAATGTGTAGATATATACATAGGATCTGAAGACAAAACCTTTTTAACAAGATCCTTAAGTTGTTTTCTTCCTTGAAGCTGACACAGTCCAGGTGTATTTGGTGATGAAACATTGATCACCTGATTAAAAAAGGGACACTTTAGATTTACAAAAATTGCATGCAATAAACAGATTTGGGTAGCTAACACCACCATAAACATATTGTGATATCAGCTAAAAACTTATACTTTATTGTGACAGCCAATAAAAATAAAGAGTAATTAACGCTTTGTCTGGATAACAAAGGAGGAAGGAAAGGAAGAGGAGGGAAGAGAAAGGGAGCAGAAAGGTTAGCTCCATTTTCCCTCCAAAACTCTCCTATTTTGGAGGGATTATACTTATTGATCCCTCCCTTTCATTCCCCTTCCCCTTATCCTTTACCCAAACAAGAGAAATTGTCCTCCTCCCTTTCTTCTCTTCTTTTCTTTCCATTTCCTTCTATCCGAACAATGTGTAAGATTTTACATAGATGCAATAAGGACCAATGACTATCATAAACATGAACACAAATTGAAAAATTACTCTAGCTGATACAAAAGAAGACATAAGGGACAGAATCAAGAGAATCAACATGATGTACCAGCATTTTGAGAGGACAAACAAAAAAAAATTAATTAAGCACCAGATAAGGGAAGTCACCAAAGTAAATTTTGGTAAATTCTTCCCAGTATTTGGATAATCATAACTAGCCAAACAAAGGGAACATGATTTTAATATAAAATAAAATAAAACAAAATAAAAAAAATAAAAAAATAAAAAACCTTTCTTCAATCAACGAGAGGAGCCCACCACCATATACATTGCTTATTTTCACAAAATTTTATAGTTATTTTCAAACTGCTATGAAGCCCACACAAAAATGCAAACAGATTAGTGTTTGTATATATTAGTAAGAAAATAAGGTTGAAGTGGGTTATGTGAATATAGTAGAAATCAAAGTGGGACAAGGCGACAACTATGCAAAACAGAGGGAGTATATAATCTGAAAGCTGAAACCACTATTTAAAGATATAGACTAAAAATAAAACAATACATAACCTAGATTACATTAAACAGACATAGGTATGGAAACAATGTAGAAAAAAGAAAATTAATCCCAAATAGACAAATAGTACACGAACACAACAACAAAAAAACTATTAAAAAAAGAATTTAATTTTAGATCAAAAAAGGGAATTAGTTAAAATGAAAAATGTTTAAACTCAATACTTGACCGCCCAAAAACATTGTTGCTAGCAAATTCAAAAAGGAACCCAATTATATGTTTCCACATTATCAACTGAAGGGAAGCCAAAAGGATTGGTTATCCCTGGATATGTTTAGCCCATGATGAGGACCTCCTCAAGTTAGATATTGTATAGACATTTTCCACGAGGTATACATATTTAAATTATTTAAGTAATTTTTTTTGGAGAAAACTTGTAAGGGTTTTATATTCCAAAACACATTTGGCAACTTCCCATCACAAAGTAAACCAATTAATAAGTTAGTAAGTAGCTTTATTGACTAAAATATATAGAAGTTTATATCTTTAATAAATAATCCCCCAATTCTTATTTGTTCAAAGTATTTTCCATGTATGTTCATTCTTGTATGCCCACTCTGCTTTATTTTATTTGAGGCATATCTCCTTTAGGCTTTTACCATCTTACCCTACAATAATTAAATCTTTTCACACTCTTTCACTTTAAACAACTTTTAATTACCCCTATCCACCTTTTTACAATCTCTCTTACCCACTTTACATTCACTCACATTTTTCAAAATTTGCTTAACCAACATATCTACAGGCTACAGCAATTGAGTAGAACCAAAATATAGAGGTAGTATTTATACTCTAATTCCTTCTCTTTTTTTCCTTTCTTTCTTTCTTTTTCTTTTATTATTATTATTATTATTTTTTTTTTTTTTTTTTGACTTTTTTAGAGTATTTACTATGAAAAGAAAACTTTATCAAAAGATACATTCATGCGGGATCATGTTAGATTCTTATCTACGTGTATATTAAAAATATCAACTTTTCACCATAATATTGCACAAATTTATGTAATATATGCATTTGAAGTTTTGCAAAAAGTTAAATTGGACAAACAAAAAGGATTGGAGGGAGTATGAGTTTAGTAATTCTTTATTCAAGGAGATTTAATGACTACTATAAACATAAAAGAAAACTAATCTCAGTGATACAGTCCACAAATAAAAAGTACTGTAAGTAGCAAAAACTACAAAATTCAACACCAAGATGCTTTTGAGAAGGCCAAAGCTTGCCCCTTCAACTTTTTTGTTAGAGTATTTAAAGCTTAGTTAGGTAAATGCTAATAAACACGTGTTTTAGTTATATTGTTGCAAATGGGCGAATGTGAACGCCACCTAATTACAAAGTTGGTATACACACAAATCTGATATTTATATTTATATAGGCTGAGCATTTGGTAGCTCCTTTAAATGAAAATTGGACTCACAGTAGCTAAATTTACTTTAGGGAAACAAAATCAATAATTATTACACATAAAGCAAGTAAGAAACAAAAGAATATCTACCAGGTAGTCTGCATACTGAGATAATGTGTGCACTCCTTGTACATAGTCGTTAGCAGCATCTTCGCTTGTCTTATTCTTGCCGAGGTTGACACCAAGAATTCCTGGCCCAGCCTTTCCTCCTGGTTTCCCCCCATCATTAGCAGTTGGGGAAGTGCTAGAACTCTCATCTAACTTCCTCTTGCCGTGCTGCGCACCTAAACGTTTAGCAACAGCTTGTATACCCTCACTATTAAACCCACAGCGATTGATGATTGCACTGTTTATATGTCAATCAAATGCAATATATTAGAGAGAGAATGTTTGCATGTATCCAACAAACTATATGAAGCCCATGCAGCCACATGTTCTTATCATTATTTATCAAATTAACATAGCTTATGGCTTCCTATTCAGGCTCTCTCTCCTAATTTGCCAGTTTCAAACCAATGTTAACGATACGCATCAAAAAATTGAAGCTTGAACAAGTGATGGAAGTTATGGGCTGTGGTTATACGGGTTTAGCTGAGGGATGACATGAGGACAAATAAGTCTAAACCAACTTTCCCATTTTTTTATATCCATAGACACTAGGCAGGCTTTGCCAAAGCTTTGGGTGGTTTCTATATAAACATAACCTCTAAGAAGATATTAGATGATTCACCTTACTATAGTGCCACAATTTTTGGATAAAAAGATCAATTTACAAGAATGGGGAATTTTCAAATTAATAATTTTTTGTTCATAGGAAAGTGATGATACACTGGAATATAGGTAACCTTACAAATGAAATGAAACTATAGTTGATCACTAAAATTAATTTGTGATTCTATCATAGGCATTATTTATAAATCAGGATGTAAGGGTGCATGTGCATATGTGGGCGTGCATCGGTGTAAAATGTATATCTATATATGTATTTATACAGAAATTAACAAACACACCCAAAAGTGTGCACACGCTTATACACATCTTTATGCAGGATCAAAGGTAGAAAGGATCAGCTAGAATCATGAAAAAAAAAAAAAGCATTTGATGCTGATTGTTCCAAAATTATACTAACCGTTCCTCCCGCAATCTAAAGATACGAGGCTTTGGATTGCCTTCCTGTGGAACAGGAGTAACAGAACCAACTTCTACGAAGCCATAACCAAGACCCAGCAGACCTTCGACAGCCTCGGCATTTTTATCAAATCCAGCAGCAAGACCTATTGGATTGGAGAACTTTCTTCCCCAGACTTCCAGTTCTAGAATGGAAGGATCTGGCCTTTTTTCTCTAGGAACCCATCCACGAGCAGCAGCTGAGACAGCCAATCTATGAGCAACCTCTGGATCTAATAAGGCAAAGAATGGATTCACAAGTTTTGTCGCTGAAAACAACCAGCCACTGCAGAAGAAGATTACAGCTATTATAATAATGAGGGATTAGAAAGATATGACATAATACTTCTCCAAAGAATCAGCTATGGTGTTACCAAAAAACTGTGGACAATAAATCACAATAATGACAAGCTAGTCTGAGTCACTTATTAACAGACAAAAATGTCAAGAATTCAATCACTGTACAGTGTGCAGTAATTCCCTTCATTATATACTTTTAGCAATTTACACATAAGTTTATTTTATATGTTAAACCTTGATTTCTAACAACATTTTACTCAATTGCAAGTATAAAAGGACTGGGTAATAAGTGGTTGAAGTAGGGTACATTTCTTTTATATGTTAAAGTGTATTAGCTGAGGAATTAGATTTTAGCTGTTTCATTATTATTGCTGGTTTGCAGATACCAGAGTTCTAAAATGGAAATTTTCCATCTCTGATTTTAACTCATAAAGAGGTTGGGGGTTCGTTTTATACTGTTCGGGAGATTTTTAGGGAGATAATTCAAGAGAATAGGGTTCTGGGTACTGGACAATTTACTTATGAAGAGCAAAAAGGTGATACTGTTGCAGTTGATTATCCATTGAGAACAATTTCTTCTGAACCTCAAGGTGTTTTGTTTCAGACAGCATGTGGACTAAATGGTTTCTCGAGTCAAGAAAAAAAAGAATACTATGTGCTCAATTTAGACAACAATGGGCAATCTACCAGACATTATGATATGGATGTTGTTCTGCACTCTACTGAACATCAGACTGAAAAAATAGGGGAAGGTGCTGCTAAGGTGGCATGTATATCAACAAGTGAGGAGACTGATAACCTTGTCATTTTGGATCATCAAGAACAGGCAAATTTGGAGGAGGTGTCTTTGAATAGCAATGGGCAGTGTTTCAATGTGAGTGAAAGGGATAATGTTCCTTTTGTAAATCATGTGCAGATTAATGAAACGTCTGAGCAGTTTGATAAACTGTTAGCAGAAGGATCACCAGAATGTGAGACTTTTGAAGCAGGTGAGGAATCAGAAGGTAAAGGTGACTAGAAACTAATTCAACACTTCCAACTGAGGATATGCAGGTAGAGACTTTCCCATTGAGGCCCACAACTGAGGAAACTAATGACTTAAGAAGCACATTATCTGAATCAAGAAAATTTGATTGTAATTTAAATGACTTAGTAGCTGAAAAGGTTCAAATAAGCAATAGCATTCTGGTCTTGGATAAAGAAATCTCCTCTGACAGTTCTTCTGATCTGATGACAATTAAGAGAGCAACAACTTTGAAGTTTCAGCATTGTCAATCATATGGTGGTTCAACATAGGGAGGATAATCTCAAAATTGACTTGATAGATATGCCCAATTCGTTCCCAATCAAAGGAGATACTATAATCCACCATGATCACATGAACCAAATATCACCACCACATGACTCAACATTGAAGACTGCTGGACCCAAAAAAAAAAAAAAAAACAACTTGATTTCAGTAATTTATTGAATCGTGAATTACTTAAACGCTGTCCTTACAATCATATTGTTGCTTACTCACAGATGTTTGACAAGGCAAATTATGTTAAAGCTGCGAGCTTTGCTAAATGCCTAATCTGTTTGACACTGTCAATGCAACAATGCTAGATTATCATTCTGTAAACTTCTCAACAGAACCAACTCCTGGGAATATTTCCATCCCGTAAACTAACTTTAAACTAAAAGAAACCAATAAAATAAATGACCAAAGACAAAATATGAAAATTCTGTAATATAGTCTCAATAACAGCAACCTTTTTCTTAGGTAATAACAGCATCACCTTGAAGCAGAGTGAAGCAAATCCGTAAATATTAATTTCTAAATGGTACTCCATAAGATCATGAATCCCAACCATACTAAACTCCTAAATTATACCATCATTAAAATCTCTGGAAATGAGGGCGAAACTTAACACTCGAGGAATTTTACATTAGTTAATAACCCTCAAAAATCAATGTGTCTTGTCACCTTAGTTGAAGCTGGAAATTCCTAATTTTACCTAGGATCAGCAATAACACAATCTCACTCCTCAAGTAGCCTCTGGTTGATAGGTGATTCTTCCTAGTCACAAGCATGTCTTCCTAGTTTTCAGTGTCTAACTCTGTCATCTTTGCTGCATTGACAAACTCAGTCAGTCCTACAGGTAACTGGCATGTAATGCTAGCTTCTTTTGGATTGGCTGTACTGAAATATGTTGCTTAGATGGTTTTGCATCAACAGAAAAGTTTTAAACTATCAATCAATCAAATCTCACTTCTCCCACATGATCATCAAACTCCCAATGCCTTCATTATCAATTACACATGACAATTCCACTACACATTACAAGTTGTACTACCACAATTCCAACAGTTCTCTCGTAAAAAAAACACTCTTTATTTGCCATTTGCAAATTATGACAAGAAGCGCAATTTTCTACGAGGTTAGCGAATTACATTAAAGTTAATCATCAGTATATGAGCACTTCAAAGAGCTATTTTCTATAAATAGCTTGGGAAGTGGGAAGCTTTATCACATTCCTATGACTGTCAATCAGCCACAATGAGGATACCTTATTCTTTGCCAATTGATCCATGATTCAAGGCTACCTAAACTAAAAAATAAGCGACATTGCCGACATTATCCTATCACGAGTTTCAAGGCTAAACTATGTTTTGCCTTCCATAAATCATAGGGCTCTTTTTGTCCTATTGCCCTTCCTTTCATGCTACGAGCAGATGGTATTAGCAATGCTTAGTAACAAATATTAAAGTTTTATCAAACATTCAAATCACCAAAATGCTAATAATGGCTACACATATCGCATCCGAAATAACGATAAATCGAAAGCAAAATACCAGAATGTCGCTTCATCGACTGTACTAACATAAGCTCCTCCAGCTATAATTAAGCCAATTGTTGCTCCAGTCAATAATCTTCCCTATACGTTAACCAAAACAAATATAGCATAATAAGAACTCAACAATGAATTAATTTTGATCTGTAATTTAAAAATCTTCAAATTCAACAGCACAATATAAAAATCTAAAGTTAACAAATTTAATTTAAATTTCTTCAAAACACGAAGCTTATAATGCCAGTAAAAATTCAATTGAATAATCTGCCGCTTTTATACAAGAATTAACAGTGCAATTAA
The DNA here is from genome assembly GCF_948465745.1 of Chenopodium album. Taxonomy (NCBI): domain Eukaryota; kingdom Viridiplantae; phylum Streptophyta; class Magnoliopsida; order Caryophyllales; family Amaranthaceae; genus Chenopodium; species Chenopodium album. Next base: position 53,179,535 of record NC_137839.1, read on the forward strand.
CGAAATTTAAATTAATCAATCACAAAACTAAAATTGAAAAACTGAAAATGAGATAAATTAGATAATGAATAGAAAATAATACCTTTGAAGGGTCAACTTTATGGAAGTTTTTGGCGGCGGAGGTGACACGGTCGGAGTTGTCGAGTGACGAAGGTCGTACCTTGTCGCAAAAATGGCGACGAAAGAAGAGGGAGTTGAAGAAAGGGGTTTGGGAGAGAGCCCTTTTTGGTAGCTTGATGAATTTTACCGCCATTGTTGGGAGGAAGGAGGTGACGAGTGTGGACTATTGTGCTGCAAATAGGAGATTGTATTTCATAACTCAACTCAAGTTCACCCGACTGCTTAGAATATGGGTAATCCGACCCGACACATTGCACTCGTGAAAGTTACGCCAACAACTCAAAGCGATCGAATAATACGATGCATAAAACATCAGGAAAGGGTTTGCTAGTAAGGTTTGCTAGTAAGAAAGGGTTGCAAAGATAGATAAATAAAGGACTTGAGAAGAGGGGAGGGGGCGCATTTGAACCTATAGAGTAAGGCTCCGTTCTGTTCTGTTCTGCTCTGCTCAAATCAAATCTGCTCTGCTCGGCTCTGCTCTGCTTTGCTGTATTTTCAAAAAATAATTAATAATAACAACAATAATAATTAATATTCAATAATAATAATTAATACTAGATGAAGCCCGTGCAATGCACAGTTTGTTTAAATTTTCAAAAATAATTTTTTTTATACATATATTTATGTGCTAAAATTTGTTATGTATTTAGATAAAATTCCTAATATCAAAAGATAATATTTTATATTTAATTAATTTAAATTGGAAAATCTCATTCGCCAATTTTGCTTACGTGACATTTGAATTATTTAATTATAAAAGATTTTAATAATCTCCTATTTAATTGGTTACTACTAAAATTTATAATCCTACATGGCACACTAAGAAAATTAGCTCTCTAAAAACTCGGGAAAAAACTCCCCTTTATATATATACTAGATGAAGCCCGTGCGATGCACGGTTCGTTTAAATGTTTTAGAATAATTATATATATATATATATATATATATATATATATATATATATATATATATATATATATATATATATATATATATATATATATATATATATATATATATATATATATATATATATATATATATAGCACTGTCAAAACGGTTTGACAGTTCGGTTTGAAATCGGTTCGGTATTTAATCGGGTCGGTTTGGAATCGGTTTAATTGTCTCACGGGTCGGTTTTGGTTCGGTTTAAATAGTTATCGGTTCGATTCGGTTTCGGTTTATTCTTAAGCGGTTTTAATTCGGTTCGGGTTGTAAACAGTCCGGGTAGTAAACGGTTCGGTGCAGACGGGTTGCGGTTTGTTAACGGTGCGGTGTAAACGGTTTTTATCCCGGTTCAAACAGTTTCGGGTTGAAAACGGTTTCGGGTTAGAAACAGTTCGGTTCTTTTTTGGTTCAGTTTATAACTGGTTCGGTTCTTTTTCGGTTCAGTTTTTAACTGGTTCGGTTCTTTTTCGGTTCAGTTTATAACTGGTTCGGTTCTTCGATTGTTTAACCACTTTAACGTTATTCATATCGGTTCCATTTCAAGTTTACTAAATTATAGTTGAATCTGAATTAAAACATAGCCTAATAGTATATTCATGTCACCAGCACACTCCCATCTTTATTTCATTATTACTCACAGAATCAATGTAATCATATGCTTAATAGTCTCTGTGAATTAATTTTATTTATTACGCCTTCATCCAAGCCTTGGTACTTAATATTACAAGCTTTTTGTTAATTTGGTTTCATCACCTCAAATGTATACATGACTAGAGGCAGTAGTGTTGCTAATAGTTTGAGGCAGGGCCTGAGTCTGCTTGTTTTGCTCTTGTTTGTGAACACTGATTATCCTTAAGACCTTATTGAATGATTTGCCTTGCTATTTTAAAAAAAAATATTCTAAGATTTCTAATATTTAATCCATTTAATTATATCCCCGTCAAAAAAAAAAAAATCCATTTAATTATATAAAAAAGTTTGTAAACGGTTCGATTTAGAAGCGGTTTGGTTCATAAACGGTTCGGTTTATAACCAGTTCGGTTTATAACCAGTTCGGTTTACAATCAGTTCGGTTTTTAAATGGTTCGGTGCAAACGGGTAGCAATTTGCTAACGGTTCGGTGTAAGCGGTTTTTTTGCCAGTTTAAACGGTTTTGGGTTGGAACCGGTTTCGGGTTAGATACGGTTCGGTTTTCTTTCAGTTCGGTTTATATTCGGTTCGGTTTGTTAACGGGTTCGGTTCTTATACGGTTTAACATTATTCGGGTCGATTCGGTTTCGGGTTTACTAAAATACGGTTTGGGTCGGTTTTCGGTTTCAAAAAAATCGGTTTTTAATCGGTTCGGTTCTCATTTAGATTGGTCGGTTTCGGGCAGTTAAACGGTTTCGGTTTGAAATTTGACAGCATATATATATTTATGTGCTAAAATTTGTTATATATTTAGATAAAATTCCTAATATCAAAAGATAATATTTTATATTAATTAATTTAAACTGGAAAATCTCATTTGTCAATTTTGCTTATGTGTCATTTAAATTATTTAATTCTAAAAGAAATTAATAATCTCGTATTTAATTGGCTACAAATAAAATTTATTATCCTATTTGGCGCGCTGAAAAAATTAAATCCTACGTGGCTCTTTAAAAATTCAGGAAAAAACTCCCCTTTATATATATATAAGATTATAGATTATAGATTGTAATGATGATAATAATTTATTATTTTGAATAATTATTAATATTAAAAATAATTTAAATAATTATTAATATTAATAATAATTAATATTTATTAATCATAATAATACTTCCTTCTTTCTTTTTTACTTGACTCGCTTTGACTTTTACACTATTCACCACCCCTCATTTGACCGTGTTTTGTGAATAATATGTAAGAAAAAACATATTTATGTTGGATCATTTTGAATTTGTCTCAATAAGTACTATCATAATATATAACTTTTATATTTTTTAATCATGGAGAATTAAAGTTATTAACCGTTAAAGTTTTGCATTGGTAAGCGTGATAAAAGAAACAGGTCAAGTAAAAAAGAACAGAGGAAGTAATTTATAATAATAATTATCAATAATAATATTTAATAATTGAAACTATTAAGAATTAATATTTAATAATATTATTAATTAATAATTTCTAATAATTATAACAATTCTTTCAAAAAAAAAAGAGATTGTTTTCAAGTAGTAATTTTTATATTATTATCATTTTTAGGGTAAAAAATATATGATTAAGACAAATTTATAAGTAAAATCATTATTACTCATTAAATCATTTTATTTTAAATTTTTTGTGAAATAAATATAAGTAAACCGTTGTCTTTTATCTTTCTAGTATTAACGTATGTAAAATATGGCACACATATATTTATGTTTTCACTCACCTAAATCGTATATGCACTTAATAGTAGTAGTAGTAGTAGTAGTAGTAGTAGTAGTAGTAGTAGTAGTAATAGTAGTAATAATACATTAATAATAGTATTAATAATAATGTTGAAATCTGCTCTGCTCGGCTCGGCTCTGCTCTATAATCCTGAAATCTGCTCTTGTAATCCCCCATATTTTTCTAATATAATTATTTATTATTTATGCAAATATTTTATCTTAGTTTTATAAGTATGAGTTATTTAATGTAAAAGTAATAAGATTTTACTAAACCATTAAGTTTTAGTCTAATTACAACTCCCTTTTTAAGTATATTGGCCCAAAGTTGATTCCTATTCAAGCCCAAACTACCCAAATTCTACTCCTAATAGATTTGGAGAAATAAAACCCAAACAAAATAGCCCTCACCTTCCTCTTCTTTTCACGTGAAAACAAAAAAAAAAAAAAAAAAAAAAAAAAAAAAAAAAAAAACCGTCATATACTCTCTTCTCCTCTTTCATGCACAACAACAACAACAACAACAAAAAAAAAAAAAAAAAAAAAAAAAAAAAAAAAAAAAAACTCTAGAAGCTTGTTGCTGCCGTTGCTCCAGCCAGACGCACCACCTCCGCGCCGCCCTGCCGTACCTTCGGCCACCCAGCGCGCCACCAGCAGTCCCCTTTGACAGTAGTCGCACTTTTCCTCCCTTTTTCCTCACTTCTCTTGCTTTGTTATTTTTGATTTAAAGTTTCAATTTTTATTTGATTTTGATTCTAAATTATTGATATTATGGTTTGATTTTATACATAAGTCATAAAAAGATTATGAATTTTTGAGTTTTAGCATGTTTAATTTATAATACAAAATTTCAGATTTTATGTTATGTATAATTTAGGGTTTAAATGTTGATTTTTCATGTTTTAGGGTTTGAAAACGTGTTAAACAAGTTAATTATCAAGACTATGATTTCATAATGACAAAACCCACAATTTTATACTTAAAATTAATTTTCAGATTATATATTTTGTGAAATTGGATTTTATGTTGTTTATTTGAAGGGGTTTTAAGGTTTAATGTGTAATACACTATTCTAACTATTGAATTATGAATGTAGATCTTCAAAATTTTGAAATTTATAATTTAAATTATTTTTCAGATTTTATATAATCTGATTTTTATTAGTTTTGAGCCAAAAATAAAGTTTTAGAATGCTTCTATATGTTTTAAACAACTATTTATGCAATTTGGTAAGTGTTTAGGGTATTTTTACCCTAGACACGTGGACCAATGAGAGGTCGCCACGTGTCGAGCTCAGGATGGCCCATGTGGCTCAACATCCTCTTGACACTTGGCGCCCTCAGATATGCCTCTGAAATGGCGGCCTTCAAGGGCCCAAATCCCTAGGAGCACCGTAAAACGGCGCAGCCCACTAAAATCTAGGTCAAATGACCTAGATATGGGCACATTCTCCAACGACCCTATAAATAGGAAGATATTCCCCCATTTTGGGGACACATTCAATCATTTATTACACATTTATTCTCTCACATCAGAGAAAGACATGAGCTTGGAATCCGAGCAGATACCCTCCTAAACTTCCGTTCTCTTTATTCCGTTTCAAGTTACTAACTTGACCGTCGGAGGCGGAGCTCCAACCACCCGGAGTCTCCGTTATTTTGCAGATACAACTCAGCCGGATCAGACTTCGTGACGTAACTCTCCCAAGGGACAAAAACACCCAAAACATTTGGCGCCGTCTGTGGGGAGAGTACCTCGAAGATGGTTCAAGAGTCTGTACCCCCCCTCTAACCGTCTGGGTGAAGACCCAGAAGTCTTTACAGACCATGAGGATGAAGATCCTCAGGTCGAAACCTTTACAGCCGAAGACGGCTCTCTCAGAATCAAGCGCATCCGGCCCAGAGACACTCTGGAGCGGGGTGCCTCCCAGGCGGGTCCAAGCCGACCCTCTGGGCAGCCGGAAGGGGAAACCCAAACGGCCGTTGGATCAGCCCCTGTCACCCGAGACGAACTCATGAGATTCATGACAAGTTTCAAGGGTGAAATTAAAGAGTTGATCACCAAAAGCCGGGCTGGCCCAAGTAAAGGTCAGTCGGCGAAAAAGACTCCTCCAGAGAAGGGGAAGTCAGTCAGAGACCGGCAGCCCACTCCTCATCCAAAGGAGAAGGCAGCCGGGACCATTGATTGGTAAAAAATTCTCCTTCCTAAGAGGAACAACAATAACACCCGCCGGACTCAACAGCCGGTGGGAAGCAAAAAATCAACTCTTGATGCCCGGGAGATCATCAACCGGAAGAGAAACCAATCGTTGTCTGAGTCGGCTTCAACGTCGAACTTTCCAGACAGCTTCAACAACATTTCTGCAGGGAGTGCACCCTCCTTGCATGAGAGCCAGACAGGCGGTAATACCGTCCATTCTGGCCCTCACATGATTGGAGTTGTATCGTATGTGTCTACTCAGGCTTACGGACAGTATCCCCCTCACTTCATGCAGCCGGCCCTCTTTGGAGGTCAGGCGGCATATCCAAATGTCCAGCCATTGGACTGGCAGCTTCGTCTGCTGTGCCTGGGTGAACAGCCTTCTGCGTTCACCCGGGAGATAATCGAGGCGGCCCAGCCGGCCAAGGTTAAGAATGTATTGGTTGGTACCTATGATGGTACCACCAATCCGGAAGACCACCTCATGGCTTACACCAACCTCATGTATCTGCAGGGGTTGGATGATGCCGCTTGGTGTCGGTGTTTCCCGGCTACATTGAAGGGCATTACCCAACAATGGTTTGGTAATCTGCCAGCCGGGTCCATCGATAGCTTCAGGAAGCTAGCCTTCCTGTTTGCTTCCAACTTCTCAATGAACATCCCTGCTAAGAAAACAAGCCTTGATTTGAGCATTGTTAAGCAGGGAGAGAGAGAAAGGCTGCGCTCATATGTCAGGCGGTTCAATCTAATCAGAATTCAGATTCAGGGACTGTCTGATGAGGTAGCTTTTATAGAATTTTTCAAAGGTCTGAGAAACGGGTCGACCTTTAAGTTCGACCTAGTCAGAAAAGGGGCTTTCACCTTACAGGCGGCCCTGAGGGAGGCGGAAAGCTACATTCAAGCTACCGACCTTTGCTTGCCTGACAGCCAGTCGGACTCTAAGAAGTCCGACAAGCAGAAAGACAACCGGCCTGCTCAGCCGACTGAAAAGAAAGAAGAGAGCAAAAAGAGAAAAGAAATATGGGCGGTTAGTGATTTTGACCAGCCGTCCCAGAAGAAGAAGAAAGAGTTTAAACCGTACGTCCCCAAGTACGAGTTTAACAAGGACTGCAATTCCATCCTCATGGAAATTAAGGACCGGGTGTCCCTAGAGAAGCCGAATCCAATGAAAAGTCCCATTCAATCAAGGAACAAAAATAAATTTTGCCAATACCATGAGGAAGTTGGCCATGACACCAACGACTGTTTCAGCCTTCAAAGGGCGTTGGACCGTCTGGCTGACAAAGGAATGCTGAAGTCCTATATTTCTAAGTCCCCAGCCGGGGCAAAGAAGAAGAATAAGGGTCAGTCCTCTAAGACTACCCCCCAGCCTGCTAGTAGCTCGGATACCGACAAGGAGCCAGTCTACACAATAGCAGGCGGGTTCTCTTGTGGTGGCCCTACCATCCGGGGCACCAAGAGCCATCTTCGAAAGATGGACAAGGATGATGATGAGCAGGCGTCTGCAAGCACCTCCTTCCCAGACGTCTTGATCACTGAGAAGGACAGGGTCAGCGTCCGCCGTCCGCATGATGACCCGGTTGTCAATTAATGTAAGGTTGCCAACCAACTGGTTGGAAGAATCCTTATTGACACCGGCAGCTCATCAGACATCATCAGCCTCCGGTGCTTGCAAAAGCTGAAATACAATGTCAGCAGCATGCATCCGGTCACCCACCCCTTGGTTGGTTTTGGGGGTGGGATGGTCTACCCAGCCAGAAGAATTGACTTACCCATCCGGCTGGGAGAGAAGGGCCAAGGACGACATATTGTCGTCAGATTCTTGGTCGTTGAGGAGTTGACCGCCTACAACATTATCCTTGGCCGGCCAACCCTCAACGTAGCCAAGGCAGTAATTATCCCATCTCTCATGCTCATCAAGTATGAGAGGGATGACGGCACTGTTGGTTCCCTGAATGGGGATCAGAAGACGGCCCGGGAGTGCTATCTCAAAGCGGGGGCTTCTGTAGACACCCATTTGTGTCTCCCCAAAACCAAACCCTGTGATGAGTACCTTTCACGTCGAATCATAATCGAATGAAACGAAAGTGTGGAAAGGTCTAGTGTTGCGGAAAGTTTTATTTCTTTTCTCTCCTTCCTGTTTTTGAAAACTTTATTTTAAGAAAACAGCCAATCCAGTTTGGTTAGTCCATGATATGGGTCCAATAATGGTGTAGTTGGATGGGGCTTGCAAAGACCTTTCCAACGATATATTATAAGCCCAATTCCGATGAATATTGAGGAATTTATGGCCAATTTACTAAACTGGGCCCGGTTTGAGTTTTAAGTACGGCCCTATGATCTAGGGGAGGGCCTAATATGATTTATCATTCCTAATGCAATTAGGAATGGTTTTAGTCTTCTAGAACATTCTAGAAGGTTCTTTTCATTCCTAATTTAATTAAGACTCTTCAGAGTTTTAATTAGATCAAATAACATTTTCGATTGAAATTATATTATTTTATCTTCCAGTACGGTAAAATTATCAGATTTTCGAAAACGCGTTAAAATCCGGTTTGGCGTCCAACCCCAGGCCTTGGCGCCTGGAATCGGGATTGGCGCCAGACGCCAGTATTGGCGCCTGGAGCTAGCCACTGGTCCTGGCGCCAATGAGCCAGGGCTGGCGCCAAGGTGGTTTTGTGGTCTTCAGACTCTGTTTTGATAAATTATCTTTTTTGGATGATTTTCTCTATAAATATCGTATCAAAAACTCCGGTTTCATTGACCAAGAATCATTCCTTCTTTTCTCCATTCATCAACAATTACCAATTATCAATAATCATTCATCTCATTCGTAACTTTCCTCTTCTCTTTTCTTTCTTTGTTTTTTAATACAAAATTCTGCATTCATTAGATCTTGATACACCTAGCCATATTCGAAGTTGCCTTCGCCCTAGACGTGAAAGGTTTTAATTTCTGAGGGTTTGGTCCCAAATCTCTACTTCAATTACTTAATTTGATTGTTTGTTTATTATTTTCCTTGAAGTTACTAACGTGTGTATTTTGTAATTAGAAAGAGATACGAGGCATCCAAGTAAGTACTTTAAGGGATTTTATTGATTTTATTGATATTATGATGTAGAAATCATGTTTATATTGTTATTATGATATTCCTAGTATCATGTCTAGGGTATTTTTAATATTAAATATGATTGCTATGATGCCTTTTATTTTCTTCCTAATATTTATTCATGTTAGTATCATGTTAGGGCTAAAGATTTGATTTTTATTGCTTAGTGACATGCTAAGGTTTGTTATTAATCTTGTTGGTATCATGCCTAGGATCTTGCTATGCTTTAACATGATTATGATTATTATTATTATTATTCATGATAATGATTATTTATTATGTTGCTTGATATGCATATTATTTATTCTTTATTGCTTGATCACCTTTTATTGCATGTTTAAAGGGAATTTGGTACTTGCAATCGCGCTTAATAAGATAATTAATAATCTTGTTAGGTTAATTGTGATTATAAATTCAAGTGATTGCCAATAATAGATTTATTTGTGCATTAAATTCAACCAACATAGATTAAACAGGTTTAGGGTTAATCCTATTGATTGTATGTTAATCTGAAAGCGCACATGAATACGAGCAGAATAAAGTAGAGGCCTATTATTAGGGCAGATTCAATCTCTTTTAGGTTGGATTTGTACCATCATCCCCGAACCCTTATTTGGTTCATGACCTTATGGAGTTGACGATCTCTTGGATCGTTAAGGGGTGTAACCTTCATCTCATGAACGGTTTACAAGTTCCTAAAAAAACTTGTTGGCGACTCTTTTGCTCTATCTTCTTCCCTTTTGGACGCCACCGTACTTTAGTGTATGATCACAGTGGGGTTCGAGCTAGTGGGATTTTAAAGGCTTGAAACTATTCCCTACAGTTTTTGGCGACTCCACTGGGGAGGATTTCTATTTTAATTCCTGAATTTGTTTCGGCAATGATTTAGAATGAGTGGATGAGACTCGAAAAGTTCTAAGTATTTCATGTGCGTAATTTTGATTAACATTGTGTCATATGCATAAAAAGGTTCTCATTCGAAAGACCATCCGTAATGAGTAAAAAATATAGGATTTTACACGTAGGAAATTTGAGAAATGTCTTTCACAACTAGGACTGAAATAACACCACGCGAAACAGAATGATTTTATTGAGCACAGAAAGCTGCTGAGGCATGTGGGAAGTAGCGTCAAGGGCCAGAGCTTGGCGCCAAACTTTTAGCCGTAGCGCCAGACGCCAGTATTGGCGCCAGGCGCTACAGTTAAAAGTTGGCGCCAGTCTCTGTTTGCTGGCACCAATTTCCCCCAATACCGAGCCAGAAATATGCGTTCTAATTTCGACCGGTTTTTCGTATTGTTTGCTCGATCCTACTTCCTGATTGAATTTTTTCTCATTTTTCTGAAACCCATATGTGTTCTACATATGGACATAACCCTCTGGGAATTCATGCTCTATCTACCCGATTGAACGCTCCTGGCAACAAAGGGTACATCTGAGAGGTTGAATTCACCAAACAATGGAAGTGAGTTTTTTTCTAAAAAAAAAACTCGCGGTGTTCTATCCACACGCGTTAACCCTTCACGGTTAGGCTTCTACGCGGTGCATCTGAACAATTAACCATGGACCCTATTTGACTAAACCATATCCCGAACTTTAGAGAACTAGAGCCATGGTTAGGTTGCGAACTCATTGCATCATATTGTGCCTACTTGACTAATTGTGCATTATTTGTTGTGCATATATATCCTATGCTCCTCTTAACCGTTTGTTGATTTGTGTTGAGATTAAAATTAATGACTTCAAGAACTTTGCCTAATTAATTAATTAATTAATTAATTAATTCGAGTCCATAAAGTTTTTTCTTCTTTTAATCGGAATTGACCTAGTACGACTTTAGGCATACCCCAGTTGACTAATAATACTGAAAACAGTCCCAGATCGAGGCTCCAAAATTGGTGCCAAAATCTGAGCTGTAGCGCCACTGTATAGTGTGTAGCGCCAGACATTTACTAAAAAGTCTGGCGCCAACCACCATATTGTGACGCCAGTCCTGTCGCTTGGCCGACAGTTCGGATTATTTGTCGAGTCATCACCTACTGTCTAATTAATCAGTTTCCTGTTTAATTCGGTTGGCAATAATCCTTAATTGAATCAATATTCGAGTTTAGGCACTAAATCCCATGGTCTTACACAAGAGTCCAAGCATGTCACTAACACTCAATACACACACCAATACACATGTCTTGACCATGATTAAGGGAGTCTTGTGTGCGCGCGTTATTTTGCGTCATTTTTTTTAGGGGGGTAAGTCGGATATTAATCCTCCAATAAATAATAATACTTAAGTTCCCTAAACACATGTACATTATTTTTTTTTATTATTTTTTTTAAAAAAAATAAATAAAAACCATAAAGTCAAATTGATTCAAGTCAAGTAATTAAAACGCAAACTGACTTAATTTACAGCGCGTGGTCAAGAAAGGAAGGACGATTAATCAAAGATAACCTCTTCGTACAAGTCCAACTTTTCGATAAACCTATAGCTCGCAAGAGGAAAGCAAGAGTCATACTGGCAACTCAGGAAGAAGTTAACGGTCTCAAGAACCAATTGGCTACTGTAACTGAGACACTAAAGCTTCTCGCACTTAAGATCGAGGATCCCGCAAAGCAACAACAAATGGACCTCATGCAAGAAAGCCTAAGCAAGTTGTCCAGCGACTACAAGTTTCAAGAACTCACATCCCAAGGGGTCTCGGAGGATAAGGATCTTCTTCCGCAGAAGTTCAATGCCAACGACATCCCAAAGTTTAGGGCAATCGACAACCCATACTTCCATCTAAGGGCATTTGAAGCAATAATGAGTATCAAGGGTATCGATAAGAAAGTTTTCCCTTCTCTGTTCTCGCTATCTCTCGAGACCGTTTGCCAACAATGGTTCTTTTCTCTTGAAAAAGAAAAGACCTCTACCTGGGAATCCATAGCAAACGCTTTTGTTGATAGGTACAAGTGCAACGTTCAAGTCGAAACTGACCATAGAGAACTTGAAATCCTCAAATAGTAGGAGAATGAAGGCTTCACATCTTTCTTTAACAAGTGGAGAGAAACCTCAGCTAAAATGATTGAGGTACCAAGTGAAAAAGAGTCCGTGAGACTGTTCATTAAAAACCTCCAAGAAAAATATTCAAAACATCTTAAATATCAAAATAACCTTCATACCTTCAAGGCCGTTTATGATATTGGGATTAATATCGAAGATGACTTAGCTAAATCTAAAGCTGCCAACAATAACTCCAACAGTGGCTGGAAAGGAAAGAAGAACGACAATCCTTCTTCTTCCAAAACCGCCCACTCAAATAATGTTAGCACCTTTAATCTAGGAGAAGTTCTCGCCATGAACAATCAAGGACAAAAGAAACCCTTTAGGAGAAACTTCACTCCTATTGGCATGAGTTATGACACCGCATTTGATCGGCTAAATGCAAAAGGTCTTATAACTCCCATTGGACCATTTGGAGATCCACCAGTCGAGAAGAGGTCGCCTAATTGGAACCCCAACGCACATTGCAAATATCATCAAGGTAGGGGCCATTCTACTGAAAGCTGTTGGAAGCTTAAGGAAGCTATCCAAGACCTAATTGACAGTAACAAGCTACCGTTGCCCCCTGCCAGTAAAAAGCCGAGTATTGACAATGCACCTCTAGCTCACACATTGGCTATCTCCGATGAAGAAAGCAAAGTTGACTCCTCATCTCTCATTAAGCCTGTCAAAGTAACCAATGTCGAAGAGGAAGAAGAAGAGACCTTTTTCAATGTCGAAGATGAAACTCTGTATCTTAGGGAGACATCGCAACTGTTACATGAAACTCTCAAAATTTTGAATGAACTTCACAAGGAATATGATGAAGAACCTAAGAGAGAATTCACACCAGTAAAAACGACTTATGAGGCAAAATACTTTCCCTTACAAGTCACCGAAAGACCCAAGAAGAGCAATAAAGTTTATACTCCAATTGGGATCTCGTATGCACAAATGTTTAAAATGCTCTCCGAGAGTGGCAAGGTCAAACCTCTCGAACCGAGACCATTTGAATCATTAAAAAGGACAGATAGATAATACTGTCAATACCATCAGTCAGGAGGACACACCCTAGAAAGCTGCTTCAAGTTCAAGGATTTGGTGCAGAAAATGATTGATAGAAAAGAATTGGTCCAAGTTCAACAAGAAGAGGACATAAATGTTAATGGAGTATGGGACAGTGATGAAGAAGATGTCTATCTAAAAGACATAGTAGGACCTTCACTTTCTGTATCATACACCACAGACGACATTTGGGCTGAGGAAGATTCATCAATAGACGTCCTCACAAGATCCGGGAGAATACAACCTCCCGTTTCAACACAACCCATGCCTATTGTACAACAAATTCCCATACCTATCATCGAAGACAATGACATTGTTAAACAATTCAAGAAGACAAAAGTTGAGATGAACGTATGGAAGCTTCTGGCAACATCTGGAGAACATAGGTTGGCTGTGATGAACGCCTTGGATAAAATCGGGATAGATTCTGACACCACTCCTGAGGGAATAGCTAACTTCCTCACGAGTGATCTCCCTAGTCCAATTAATCTAATCACCTTCTCTGATAAAGATTTACCCCCGGAAGGTGACAAGCACTACAAAGCGTTAAACCTTACAGTAGTCTGCAAAAGAATGAATGTTCCCATGACTCTTGTGGACAATGGATCGGCTATTAATGTCTGTCCACTTAGGACTGCAAGGATGCTCGGCATAAAGGATGAGGATTTAACTCCGTCCACGCAAGGAATAAGAGCTTACGATAATACTCGACGTCAAGCTCTTGGCAAAATAACCCTAAATGTGACGGCAGGAGCAATAGAACATGCTACTACTTTTCAAGTGGTAGACATCAAAGCCTCATTCAATTTGTTGTTAGGACGCCCTTGGCTCCATGACCTAAAGGCCGTCCCTTCATCTCTCCACCAACAAGTGAAAGCCATAGTTGGAGGAATACCCATCACCATTGATGCTTCGCCAATGAGAATCAAATCAATAGAGAATCCAATCATCAACGTGGAGCATAACGAAGATGATGAAGATCTATGGGGCTTTAACGAAGAAGTCTCCTTAATCCAAGAGGATGAAAGGACATCTCTTTGCCACGACCCCCATTCCAACATGATTATCAACACTATGCTAAAGAAACAAGGACACTTCCCTGGGATGACCTTAGGAAAGAAGAAGGGGATAGCAAAATCGATAGAGTCACCTGGCCTCCCTAAACTAGATACTTTCGGACTTGGTTTCGAACCGACTCGGAAAGATCTCAAGCGAGCCCAGGATAAATTGAAAGCACGTAGGGACGCTCGCATTCAAAAGAAAGCAATTCCAATGGATCAGTACCCTCTTACACTTAATGGTCAGTTTATAAAAGAAGGAGAGGACTATCCATGCCATGAATTTCCCGAACCATTTGTTGTAAATGGCATACGACAACCAGGATTCGAGATTTTCTTGGATTGCTACTTCACTGACGAAATCTCAACTCCCGTCCATAAGGAGAAAGCACCTCCATGCTTTGACTTTAACGTCATGGGATTACTGTTTGGGCGAGAAAAGAATGAGCCAGTTTATGAAGAAGATAACTCCTCACTCATTCAAACGGTCCTACAAAGCGAAAACTTCGACCCCTCAAAGCTAATTACTCCAGCTGAAGGATTATTGCAAGGGTGGCGCAAGACTATCACGGTGATTACTCCGAGTGGAAGGAAGATATCAATCACGACAGGGCAAGGGCCGATGTTTGAAGAATCGTCGGAGTCAGAGTCAGAGTCTGAGTCAGAGTCTTTCCCTTTAGAACCTTCTAAGTCTTTAGCTATAACGCCTCCCCTTCCTATCTCTTCTCCTAGGATAGTTAGTGATCAAGTCCCTGAGGACATATCGCTCTTTGATGTAATGATCTCAGAGTATAATAATATCGCTCATTCTTCTTACTTCTCGTGTTCTTCCTTAATCCAAGATGACGAACATTGCTTAGCTAACGATGAAAAAGATAAAGAAATTATTAAAGCAATGGAAACACTTGAAAAGAAAACACCAGTAATTGAAGAGACTGAAACAGTTGACATCTCAAATGATTCAACTCATAAAAGAGAAGTTAAAATCGGATTAACATTGAATAAACAAGAAAGAACCGATTTAATTGATTTGCTTAAAGAATTTATCGATGTATTTTCTTGGTCATATGAAGATATGCCAGGCATTAACAGAGAAATAGCTCAACACACTATACCATTAATACCAGGAATGAAACCTGTAAAACAAAAGTTGCGTCGAATGAAACCCGACGTAGCACTTAAGATAAAAGAAGAAGTTCAAAAACAAATAACTGCAGGTTTCATCAAGGTATCCAAATACCCCGAATGGGTCACCAACGTTGTCCCAGTTCCAAAGAAAGACGGAAGGGTAAGGATGTGTGTCGACTATCGAGATCTAAATAAGGCAAGTCCAAAGGACGACTTCCCTTTGCCACACATCGATATTCTGGTAGACAACACAGCAAATCACGCGCTTCTCTCATTCATGGACGGATACGCAGGGTACAATCAGATTCTCATGGCGGAAGAAGACATGGAGAAGACAACTTTTATCACACCATGGGGCACTTACTGTTACACGGTAATGCCATTTGGGTTGAAAAACGCAGGTGCTACTTACCAACGTGCAGCAACTGCCTTGCTCCATGACATGATACACAAAGAAGTTGAAGTATATGTCGACGACATGATTGTGAAATCAAAGGACCATCCAGACCATCAAGTAGCCTTAAGGAAATTTTTCGAAAGGTTAAGAAAATACAATATGAGGTTGAATCCATCAAAATGTGCTTTTGGAGTCACCTCAGGCAAGCTTTTGGGGTACGTCATAAGCTCTAGAGGAATAGAGATAGATTCAACCAAGATTAAAGCAATCATGTCAATGCCACCGCCCAAGACCGAGAAACAGATTCGAGGATTCATTGGCCGGTTGCAATACATAAGTAGGTTCATATCCAAACTAACAACGATATGTGAACCAATCTTCAAAAAGCTCAAGAAGAATGTACCAGTTTTATGGGATGACGAGTGTCAAAAAGCCTTTGACCGGATCAAAGCCTATCTCGCAAATCCTCCCGTATTAGCGCCAGCACTTCCCGGAATACCTCTTAGGTTATATTTGACGGTTACCAAAGAGACAATGGGAGCCATGCTAGCACAAGAGGTGGAAAACAAAGAGAATGCAATCTATTACTTAAGTAAGAAGATGCTCGAATACGAAACACGCTATACACCACTCGAGAAATTGTGCCTCGCTTTGGTGTGGGCCACAACTAAGTTGAGACATTACATGTTGGTGCATACCATTTTCGTGGTATCTCGATTGGATCCACTCAAATACTTGTTCGAGAAATCAACGCTCAATGGACGTATTTCAAGATGGATAGTCAACTTAGCCCAGTTTGATGTGCGGTTTATGCCACAAAAAGCTATTAAAGGATCCGTGGTGTCAGACTTTCTGGCAGATTTTCCAATAGAAGACTTGACACCAATACAGGACAATGAATTTCCAGATGAAGATTTGATGGCCACCGAAGATGATACTTGGACCTTGTATTTCGACGGAGCCTCAAACCAAAAGGGATGTGGTGTCGGAGTGCTACTAGTATCACCTAAAGAAGAACACATCCCAATCTCAATAAAACTCGATTTCGACGTTACCAACAATGCTGCTGAATATGAAGCATGTGTGGTAGGCCTTGAAACAGCTCTGGAATTGGGAGTAAAGAAGTTAAGGATATTCGGAGATTCCTCTCTAATCATCAATCAAATATCTAAAAGGTGGAAAGTAAGGAGCGAAAGCCTAGCCCCTTACCAAACTTATCTGGAAACTCTTACCGATCAGTTAGAGAAGGTGGAATACACATATCTACCCAGAGAAGAAAATCAATTTGCTGATGCCTTGGCAAGATTAGCCTCAATGGTTAGGATTCCCACGGATATCGAGCAAATGCCTTTAACTATTGAAAAAAGGCACAAACCGGCGTATATACATGCTATAGAAGACAACAACCCAGTCCAAGACGAAGATGAAGAACAAGAAGAAGAACCATGGTACACAGACATTCTCAACTACGTCACCAATGGAGAATACCCTCCTCATGCTGACAAAAGAGCGAAACGAACCTTGAGACTTTTGGCTTCTCAATATGTACTCATAGACAACATCTACATAAAAGGGTACCTAAAGGTCGAGCTCTCCTATGTGTAGGGAAGGTGGATGCACAAAGAATAATGAGAATGGTCCACGAAGGAATCTGTGGAACTCATATAAATGGCAAAATGTTAGTCCAGAAAATAATGCGAGAAGGGTATTATTGGACTACCATGAATAGGGACTGCCATCAATATGTGAAAAGATGCCCTAAGTGTCAAATTTATGCCAATTTACAACACGTTCCTCCATCTTTGCTCTACACCTACACATCACCATGGCCATTCTCTACATGGGGAATTAACATAATTGGCAAGATCACTCCTCCAGGGACATGAGGCCATGAATTTATTCTAGTAGCAATTGATTACTTTACGAAGTGGGTTGAAGCGCAATCATATGCTAAACTCACTGCAAAACATGTAGCACTCTTTATCGAGAGGAATATCATTTGTCGATATGGAGTCCCACATGAAATGATAAGTGACAATGGAACTCACTTTCAAGCCGAATGTGAAGATTTGCTACACAAATATGGTATCCAACATCATCATTCGTCCCCTTATAGACCTCAAGCAAACGGAGCAGTCGAGGCAGCTAATAAGAATTTAAAGACTATCATCGAGAAAATGACAGAAAAT
This sequence comes from Chenopodium album, assembly GCF_948465745.1. NCBI lineage: Eukaryota > Viridiplantae > Streptophyta > Magnoliopsida > Caryophyllales > Amaranthaceae > Chenopodium > Chenopodium album. The sequence continues at coordinate 53,197,157 of NC_137839.1, forward strand.
TATAAGGATTGGCCTGACAAGCTTCACTTTGCATTGTGGGGTTATCGCACGTCAATCCGTACGTTAACATGAAATACACCATTTTCCTTGGTATATGGAATGGATGCCGTACAACCTATCGAACTAGAAATACCATCTCTACGTATTGCGGTAGAGAGTAAACTCGATGAAGTCGAATGGACTAGGGCACGATATGAAGAATTGATCCTACTCGACGAAAAACGACTAGAAGCTCTACATCACACTCAGTGCTATCAAACTCGTATGGCTAGACATTTTAATAAGAAGGTCAAGACAAGAAATATCAAAATAGGAGATTTGGTATTAAAAGCGCTAAGGAAAAATGTTTTAGATCCAAGGGGAAAGTTTAGACCTAATTGGTCTGGCCCCTACATTGTCAAAACAATCCTATCAGGTGGTGCAGCAAAATTAACTGACATGGACGGCAATGAATTCTCAAACATGACCAATCTTGACCAACTTAAAAAATACTACCCATAATTACTTGAGTAGGACACTCAAGAGAGCTACGTTCGGCCTGATTCCTTAGGAAAGGATACGTAGGCAACCCATTACGGGTACGGCCACTTTATTTTTTGACATCTCCGCGTTCCAGAGTCAACAAAAAGTCAACAAAAGTCGGAAAAGCAACTGGCGTCACAGAACAGAGTCTAGCGCCAGCCAAAAGCCATTAGCGCTAGACGACGGTATTGGCGCCTGGCGCCAGACCTCAATAGCTGGCGCCAATCTGCAGTTACTGACGCCAATTCAATCATAAAATCTGGGCGAATTACGGTGTTTTTCGGAAAATTTTCGACTTCGGTTTTTCATTGCTTTAATAAAATAAACTTAAAGTAACAATTTAATTGAAAGCTGAAATTTCATTAATAAAATAAAATTTCATTGTTAATGGAATTTAAATACGGATGAAATAAATTAACTTTAAATAAAAAATTAACAATCTAATAAATCTAAAGCGAAGCAATATTCTAGTCTTTCTTCTCCTTCTTTGCCCTTTTCCAATTCTTTTCCATTTCCTCCTCTTCATCCATTACTTTAGCTAGTAGGCATCCTTTAGAGGACCTACATTCAATTTTAGAATAAATTGTTTCTCCTTCAGCTAGCACCCCATGCTTCTTTTCCACTCAAGCCTTCTTGTCTGTAGCTTTCCTTTTTCCCTTGTCTTTAGTAGTATTCTTCTTCTTAGGCATTATAGGTGTTTTGAACTCAATTCTTGCACCTAAGCGTTCCTTGGCCGGTGTCACCCTGTCACCTAGACGATTATTCACATCGGTTCTACCCTGATCAATTGAAGACTTCTTCAACAACCACTTCTTTACGTCATTAGGTAAAGAAGGGGGAACCTTTTGGGTAATCACTTCCCATAAAGGTCTAGCGCTCCAGTAAGTGTCAAATTTATCTACTTCTTGAGATATGGGATACTCATAGGGAGGACGAAGATCCCCGGAAGGAATATTTTGAAGCAAGCCATATTGTCTCTTTACTCTGCAGGGATAATAATATGTCATGCGAGACAAGCTTGGAAGACGGCAGAAAGGTTGCTTGTTAACACCAACCATCCTTTTTATTTTCCACCATGGGACGACCCACTTGATAGCAAAATCACGTGATTCAAAGACTCTCTTCCACCCATGGCGCCTAATTTTGGGAATGCGCTTCTTTCTTCTCACAAAGCAAGTGGGCGTATAATTTTCAATGTCGTCCGGAGGGCTAATTAATCCTAGCCTCTCCATTAGCCACATCTGTAAAAAATTCCAATGCAAATAAATTAATATTACAATACAAAAATATGTTTTTTGATTTCTGTAATTAAAAATATTATTTTTCTACCTGTAATAAAATTGGAGAACCGCGAAGAGGTGCTTTTGGGTCCTTTTTCAATTCATCTAGACTAATCATAGTCTCTCCAACTATCAATGGCATTGGATTTCTCCCTGATTCAATTTGTTCTAGCACAGTGGTTATAATTGATTGTCCCTCATTATTTTTACCACTACTAAGACAATATTGATTAAGCATGAAGAATAAAAACGCCCTTCTTCTATATATGTGAAAAGATTCAGAAAGCGGTTTATCAAAATAATAGCGTGCGAATTCTTTTAAGTTCACTACATTGCCATCTACTATTTTTGATAAATCCCTTTCCTTCAAGTTAAAGAAGCGCTCAAAATCCTTATAGTAATATGCATCTACCTTAGGGATTACTACTAGGTCTATTGCAGGGAAGCCTAAAATAGCACCAAATTCCTCTGGCAAAGGGCTAATTTCATCATACCCTATTCTAAAACAATGTGTATCAATGTTCCAAAATTCTAAAGCGGTATGTATGAAGTCTATGTCTAGATCTACCCCTTTTATGCCATAAATTCCTCCCAAGTGAAATAAATCCAATTCTTTTCTTTCTCTAGCATTAAGAGATCGACACCATTCATGAGAATATTGGGTGAAGGTTTTAGTGGCTAAAGACATGATTATTATTTTTTCTAAAGAGAAGAATAATTTTTTTGCTGGATTTATGTGAAGAATCGGCTGAGCAGGGGGCTATTTATGCACAAATTGCGAGGAATTTCAACCTGACTGGAATACGAAGTCAGCGTTAATTGGCGTCACACACCCGAAATTGGCGTCACCCATCAGCTATTGGCGCCACACGCTAGATGTAGCGCCTGGCGCCACGCGCCATAGGCTGGCGCCAAGTCAGCAGGACGGCCGCGCGTGCTCAGTTTGCGTTTTGATATTAAACTGGAGTCGGTTAATGGCTTTATGGCCCCATTTTAATTTCTTCTAAATATTTTTCTATTAATTAATTAAATATCGCAAATTTATTTTGAATTTTATATTAATTTTCGAAAATCAGCTTTTTTCTCCATTTTATTTTTCCTTTTTATTTTTCTTTTTGAGGGAGAGAGTCGGATAATACCCTCCATCAATAATAAAAATGACGGAATTTTTTGCGCAAAATTGTTATCACACTTGCACACACTAACATACACTAACATAATAATAGATAAATAACATAACATAAAGTACAAAGTGTCAAAGGCAAAGTTCTATAAAAAGTCAAAATAAAATGCATATACAGAAATAAACTACGGCGTCGGAGGATGTAGGCCCATCATGCCATAAAACTGCGCCGTCCGAGGAGTCACCTCTCCACCAGCTCCGGCCTCAGCACCAGCTCCAGTCTCCGTAGGAGGAGGGAAACTCAAAATAGGACCGCTCCAGCCAAGGTCAACCTGAGGCTGAGATCGCGGAGGCTGCTGCGATGACGAGCCAACCTCATGCATCCCACCACCTCTGAAAGCCGAGGTAGCCTCTCCTACCGGTGGAGCAGGAGCACCCTCAGAAGAAGACCCTGAGCCCTCAGCAACATCGGCTCGAGCAGCCTCAGAACGACCACCTCTACCTCCGGACGAAGTGCGACGACGTCTCGAGCTAGACCTCGCCGACTCTCTCCGCCCCTCAGGCCTCGTACGGGTGTGAGAAGCAATCGGCTGACCCTGCAAAAAGGATTAAAATCATAAACAAGGTAAAAATAAGCGTAGTGCAGAAATAATAAGTAAAGAAAAGTTACCTCTCGGACAGTGTCGTCTCGACGACAGGTAGCTGCATTCCTCATCCGAACGAGTTGGCTCCGGAAGGCATCTATGCATCGTGCCATAGCCGAAACCACTTCACGTGAGAACTGTCAAGAAAAGTCAGTAAAAATGCATGATAACTGAATACAAGTTTCTGAATATAAAGCTAGACTTACACTAGTCTGGTGACGAGGAATCGACCGCTCCACGAAGCGCTCGCCCTCAGGAGCCGGAGAAATCATCTCCTCGATCGGCCCGTACATCCCCTGGTAGTGGATGGACATACGGGGTGGCACAAACTCAGTGGGACCATCCTGATAAGACAGAAAGAAATCAGCAAGGTATTACTTGGGGGCTACTTAGCGAAAAATAAAAAGTTAAGGATTTTACCCTTACATCCTCGGCCGGCACAGGGGCTGGAGCTAACAAAGGAAGTAGCTCCTCAGCATAACTCCGCCTAAGGATCACATGGGACCGCCAAAGGGAACCGGACTCCTCAGCCATGCTCGATAACTCTCTCTAATCGAACATGTGACGTGGTGGAGGAGCAGGGACAACAAAAATATCGGAAGAGTGCTGTCTAGCAACTCTCTCTCCTAAGTACACAACCGCTCCATAGGTCCCCAGAAAGTAGCGACGCTCAGCAGAGTACTGTGCGGCTAATCCGGGGACTGTCCAACCACCCCATGGTCGGTATACTACCTCAGGTCCCTATAAAAATACTAGTCGGGTAAGAACATGTCTAAAATGTCGCAGAAGAGAAAGATAAACACTAAAAGTCGTACCGAGATGATCCGACTCCGGACACGTGCAGTAGACAGGTCCACATGGTGGCCGCCCCAAGAGGCGCTCACCGGATACCCCCTCGGCGATGGTCTCGCCGGCGCAATGGAAGGAAAGTACTCATAGAACCAGATTTACAAAAAAGCTAAAGCATGAGTAAATGCTGCCTAACATATAGGGCTAAACTTTATAGGAAATAATGTTTACCTCTACGACTTTCCAGAAAGCAGACAAAGCAACGTTCGTCCTAAAAGACCGATGGCGACACGAGTCCCTCAGTGCGCGAACGAAGTCAGTATAGGCCAAGCTGGCCCAATCATAAGTCCCGATCCGCCGGAGATCGCGAACAGCAGGGAGGTAGTAAAGCAACGCCCTACTACCCATGTCAGGGGAGAGTGTCCCTGACAACAACATCAGCACAAAGATGCGCACCCGCTGCTCTCGGGTGGTCGCATCGTCATCAAGAGCCGCTTCCAGCGTCGAGCGGCGAATCCCTCTGGCACTGAACTGAGTTGTCTCGACCTCAGCTCGGGCCCGAACAGCAATCGGCCCCAACAGCTCCTCGACCTCTGGAGAAAAGATGTCGATACTGCCGTCGAATGGCAGCGGCACAGAAGAGAACTCTAGTCCTGTGATGAGACTGAAGTCTGTAGGAGTGACCATCATCTCACCCCATGGAAAATGAAAAGTGTTGGTGGTGTCCCAGAAGAACTCCACCAGAGCGCGTACTACGTGGTGACCCCCGCTGGAGGCAACCATAGCCTCGGAGGTCTCAAACAGGGAAACTAGTCCGTAAGACTCCCATAGGAGTCTCGTCTCTCGATCTCTGGCGATATGCATCCTATACAAATCGCCTAGACCATCACAGCCGGAGCCGTGATGTCGTGTCCTCCCAGGCTTGGTTCCCCGTCTCACTCTCTCAGAAATGTGGTGGACAGGGGCGAAGAACAAGGTCTGCTCATCCCACTCTGGGAACTGACCAAGCGAAGTGGACGGTGTAGTGTCGTCCTCCACGGGCTCATGCTCCCGTCTAGTGTTTCGGGACCGTGAACCTGAGCCTCGTTATCTAGCCATGCTACATTGTGCAGAATCATCATAAATTAAGGTTCTATAGTATCTAAAGGTTTGCCTAGCCGCATGATACTATGTTCGCAAAAAAAAAAAACAGAGTACGTAGTAATAAAACAGAGCACAAATTCAAATTGAGCATGACAGTATTTTTTCAAGCAATCAAACAATTTCTTGCAACACTATAGTGATTATTGTGACAAATTGAACAAGAATTGCAAGCAAAAACATCAAGAACGGGTCATATTGTTCTTCACGACCTTAAAAGGTTCAACAATGGCGGATTTCTCGTTTCTTCACCAAATTGAGTCAAACAAGTCTCAAATTACTCCCAAGGCAATATACAAACATAAATAAGCAATTTCATGGCATAAAACTTGATAAACAAAGCAAATTGAGCATTATAAGTTTCGAATTTTCATAAAATTCGTGAATGAACATGCCAATAATTCATAAAAGCCGGTGTGAGTTGGAGGAAAACTTACATAGATCGGTAATATAAATGAAAAGAGCTTTGATTTGCAACAAATTTGAGCGAATTCGGTTGAAAAACGAGTGAGCAACGATCAAATGAAGCTTTCGATTTCTTCGAGCAGCGTTCGCAACAAACCAGAGCACGAAATGAATTGAAAACGGGAATTTAAAGTGATTCCCGTGCTGGCGCCAGTCCCTAGGCATTGGCGTCACATTCTGTGCTTGGCGCCAAACGCCAATTTCAGTGTATGGCGCTAATGCCATAAGGCTGGCGCTGATTGTTTTTCAGCGACGCCAAAGCAGCCAGCCACCTGTTGGGGTTGTGCTAGCTTTCTGCAACATATTTTGGGTTCCTTGGTACGCCAGTTAGCCCCTCTAAGCAATTTGACATGATTAGGTAATCGGTTTGATTACGTAAAGTGATCGACCTGATGAAAAGATCGTCTCACTTAGCTTAAAGCGCCTAAGCATTGGCTCATTAGCAAAAAGCACCGACATATAGGTTCAAGAGCAAAGAGCACCGACATATAGGTTCAAGAGCGAAGGGCACCGACATATAGGTTCAAGAGCAAAAGAGCGCCGACGTACAGGCATAGCAAAGGCAAGTTCAGGCGAACTTTAAAAGATCGACAGGCGTGGATCTTCGGTATTTTCCTTTGGAAAATTATCGCATCAAATGAGGATGACTTCAAGAGAAGATGTCTTCGACATCATTCCCTAGCTTGCGGAAGGTTGTCACAAACAACTGAAGGTAATTTCAAGGCGAAATTGTCTTCGATCATAGTTCCTGAGGCATGGAAGATGATCGTAATGCGGATGAGAATTATTTCAAGAGAAATAATTTTCGATGATATTCCCTTGGACGTGGAATATTATCACAGCGGAGAAGGTAGTTTCAGGCAAAGCAATCTTCTAATTGGAAGCAATTACAAGTCGTAGCAGTTTTCAGGCGGGATGACATTCTCTAGCTTGCAGGAGGTCATCAAAAAAAAAAAAAAAAAGAAGAAAAAAAAAGAGCAACAGCAGCAGCAATCGGTTACTTTCAGAGACGTGTGCTCGACGGTGCAAGATACGCGTTTCTTAACTCTTTTATCTGTTTAACTAATGCTAGTTTTGCAGGTATTGGCGTTACAAGAGCGATTTAGGATCGCAGAACGTTCTGAGTCATTCTCCGTCCCTATCGCTACTTTGACTTTCGTTTTCGAAACTTGCGTTTCTCCAAACTCAGTCAAAGCGGGGGCTTCTGTAGACACCCATTTGTGTCTCCCCAAAACCAAACCCTGTGATGAGTACCTTTCACGTCGAATCATAATCGAATGAAACGAAAGTGTGGAAAGGTCTAGTGTTGCGGAAAGTTTTATTTCTTTTCTCTCCTCCCTGTTTTTGAAAACTTTATTTTAAGAAAACAGCCAATCCAGTTTGGTTAGTCCATGATATGGGTCCAATAATGGTGTAGTTGGATGGGGCTTGCAAAGACCTTTCCAACGATATATTATAAGCCCAATTCCGATGAATATTGATGAATTTATGACCAATTTACTAAACTGGGCCCGGTTTGAGTTTTAAGTACGGCCCTATGATCTAGGGGAGGGCCTAATATGATTTATCATTCCTAATGCAATTAGGAATGGTTTTAGTCTTCTAGAACATTCTAGAAGGTTCTTTTCATTCCTAATTTAATTAGGATTCTTCAGAGTTTTAATTAGATCAAATAACATTTTCGATTGAAATTATATTATTTTATCTTCCAGTACGGTAAAATTATCAGATTTTCGAAAACGCGTTAAAATCCGGTTTGGCGTCCAACCCCAGGCCTTGGCGCCTGGAATCGGGATTGGCGCCAGACGCCAGTATTGGCGCCTGGCGCTAGCCACTGGTCCTGGCGCCAATGAGCCAGGGCTGGCGCCAAGGTGGTTTTGTGGTCTTCAGACTCTGTTTTGATAAATTATCTTTTTTGGATGATTTTCTCTATAAATATCGTATCAAAAACTCCGGTTTCATTGACCAAGAATCATTCCTTCTTTTCTCCATTCATCAACAATTACCAATTATCAATAATCATTCATCTCATTCGTAACTTTCCTCTTCTCTTTTCTTTCTTTGTTTTTTAATACAAAATTCTGCATTCATTAGATCTTGATACACCTAGCCATATTCGAAGTTGCCTTCGCCCTAGACGTGAAAGGTTTTAATTTCTGAGGGTTTGGTCCCAAATCTCTACTTCAATTACTTAATTTGATTGTTTGTTTATTATTTTCCTTGAAGTTACTAACGTGTGTATTTTGTAATTAGAAAGAGATACGAGGCATCCAAGTAAGTACTTTAAGGGATTTTATTGATTTTATTGATATTATGATGTAGAAATCATGTTTATATTGTTATTATGATATTCCTAGTATCATGTCTAGGGTATTTTTAATATTAAATATGATTGCTATGATGCCTTTTATTTTCTTCCTAATATTTATTCATGTTAGTATCATGTTAGGGCTAAAGATTTGATTTTTATTGCTTAGTGACATGCTAAGGTTTGTTATTAATCTTGTTAGTATCATGCCTAGGATCTTGCTATGCTTTAACATGATTATGATTATTATTATTATTATTATTCATGATAATGATTATTTATTATGTTGCTTGATATGAATATTATTTATTCTTTATTGCTTGATCACCTTTTATTGCATGTTTAAAGGGAATTTGGTACTTGCAATCGCGCTTAATAAGATAATTAATAATCTTGTTAGGTTAATTGTGATTATAAATTCAAGTGATCGCCAATAATAGATTTATTTGTGCATTAAATTCAACCAACATATATTAAACAGGTTTAGGGTTAATCCTATTGATTGTATGTTAATCAGAAAGCGCACATGAATACGAGCAGAATAAAGTAGAGGCCTATTATTAGGGCAGGTTCAATCTCTTTTAGGTTTGATTTGTACCATCATCCCCGAACCCTTATTTGGTTCATGACCTTATGGAGTTGACGATCTCTTGGATCGTTAAGGGGTGTAACCTTCACCTCGTGAACGGTTTACAAGTTCCTAAAAAAACTTGTTGGTGACTCTTTTGCTCTATCTTCTTCCCTTTTGGATGCCACCGTACTTTAGTGTATGATCACAGTGGGGTTCGAGCTAGTGGGATTTTAAAGGCTTGAAACTATTCCCTACAAGGGGCAACTAAAATTGACGCCTATTTTGATTCACAATTGGTCGTTAGCTAGTATGAGGGAGCATATGAGGCAACTCATCCGTCTATGATCAAATATCTTTAGGCAGTCAAAGAAGAGACTGGGGCACTTGAGGAATTCCGTCTGAATCAAGTACCTAGGTCAGATAACAACCAGGCGGATGCATTGTCTAAATTGGCTTCTTCCGCCTGCTGTGATACTCCTCGGTCGGTCTTTTGGGAAGTTCTTGAAAAGAGAAGCATACATGAAGAGCCCATTGGAACCTTAGACCGAAGCTCTACCTGGATGGATGGCATCCGGGCATATTTAGCAGACGACACGCTTCCTGATTCATCACAGGAGGCAGCCGTCCTGAAAAAGCGAGCAGCAAACTTCGAGTTGAGAAATGGAGAACTCTTCAAGGCAGGTTTCCTTAAACCTTTATTGAAGTGTGTTACCCCAGAAAAGGGGAAAGAAATTCTTGAAGAATTGCATGCCGGATACTGCGCCTCTCATATAGGCAGCAGGTCTTTAGCCGTCAGAGCCAGGCGGCATTACTTTTGGCCTACTCTTGAAGCAGACGCCAAAGAGCTAGTCAAAAGATGCGACAAGTGCCAAAGGTTTGGCCCACTGATTCGCCTCCCGGCTACTGATCTGACGGCAATCCACAGCCCAGTCCCATTTGCCAAATGGGGCATGGATATCTTGGGTCCATATACGCCTGCACCAGGCGGAAAGCGCTAAATTTTGGTGGCTGTGGATTATTTCACCAAATGGGTAGAAGCTGAGCCGGTTAAGAACATCAAGACAAAGGATGTCATCTCCTTCATCTGGAAGAACATCATCACCTGGTTTGGGGTACCTATGTCTATGGTGTTTGATAATGGCCCTCAGTTTGAGACCCAGTTGAAGCCTTCAACAAACTCATCTCAGACGACATAAAAAAGAAAATTGAAAGAGCCGGTGGTTTATGGGCAGAGGAATTAATTCATGTCATGTGGGCCATCCGGACTACTGCTAAAGGGGCAACCGGAGAAACCCCATTTCTTATGGTATACGGTGCTGAAGCCGTCTTGCCTATTGAGCATTATGAGTCGACTCTCAGAGTTATGCTCTATGATGAAGAGGCAAATTGGGAGGCCATGCGGCTGGCATTGGACTCCCTCCCGGAACGCAAGGGCAACGCTGCCCTGCGCCATGAGATATACCGTCTGAGAATGACCAGAGCTTATAACAACAGAGTGCACAAGCGTCCCCTGAAAGTGGATGACTTCGTGTTACGAAAAATGGAGGCAACCGGTAGGGCCAATGAGGCTGGGAAGCTAACCCCTAATTGGGAAGGCCCCTACCGGATTTATGAAGAAGTCAGGAACGGCACCTACCGTCTAGAAACTCCAGACGGTCGCCGCCTGCCTAGAACTTGGAATGTAGACAATTAAAAAAAGTACTACTTCTGAGAATGTATAATTTTTGTAAACAGTAAGTCAATTAATGAAAATTCAACCTAGAACTTTGTTTACAGAGGTATTTTGCCATTTTTATTGTTCGTCCGCCTGGGCAATACCCAGGCGGACCCTGTGTTTAATTTACTAAGTTTGATACTTAGTTTGGTTGAATGTTATAACCGTTTGTCCGCCTGGGTAAAACTCAGACGGACTCTTTGTTTGAATAACTAAGTTTGATACTTTGCGCAATCTAGTCCGCCTGGGTAAATCAGACGAACCCTTTATTTAATTAATTACGTTTGATAGTGTAATTTAATAAATTTGTTGACCGCTTGGGTAATACTCAGACGGACTGCTCGGCCAATGATCCGATTAAAAACTAAGCACAAAAACACTTAGTGGCTATACAACCGGTCTCAAACAAGACCAAAGGCCAATACGGCCGGATGGTTTCTTATTTTATTAAACCGCCTGTCCTAATATGGACAAAGGCGTCCGGCGACACCCCTCCGGGTGCAATCGTCGTAGAGAACAGACTATTCGTCGGTTCTAGGTGCAAATGCAGATGGCGAAAATTGAACGACCAAATTGGTCAACTCATAGTTGTCTGACCAGAATAATCTACGAAGAACAATTAAGTAACCAAGTACCGGATGCCCTAAGGCATCAGTCGGTCATCGGTTGAAATTCTTACTTGGGTTATTTATTCCAAAGTTGCACTCATTTCCCTTATTGGGGCAAAAGATTGTGTAATGGCTACGCGTTAATCCCAGACGGAATATAACCACCTGGGTAAGAAGCTCTAAGCACCCGCTTTTATGGCCGGCTGTGCACTTGGTTTGGGGCAATCACCATTGTGATTGATTGGCCTAAAAACACTCCATACTTCTCCTAGTATCAAGTGTTTTCAAGCCAATCAATCAGCTTGAAATAAAACCCACATAGCCGCCTAGGGGCAAGAGCACCCGGATTGCAAATTGCCGCATGCTTTTTTAAGTTAGGAAAAATATTAATGAATTGCAAACATAACGCAAAATTCAAAATCAAAAATTTGAAACGCAAACAGGTATAAAAGAACCGACTGAGTCGGAATACTTCATTAATATGGCTCAAAGGCCAGAAGTTGTGTTAACCGGAGTTACATCCGGTGAGGAAATAAAAAAGAAATTGTTAATCCAACCCCATGGTTGGTAAAAGATTCAACAAAACACGGCATACAAGCCGGTAAAGAACATGATTGGCATACTGCCGCAGAAATTGGGGAGGCCGCCTAAGGCTGAGGTGGAGTCTGCTCCGGCTGAGTCTGGCTGGCTTGGCCCTCGTGATGATCATCCGCCGCCGGCTCCTCATCATCAGAGACTTCATATCCCTGCTCAGCAGCCCAGTCTTTGAAGCGAGGCGGTGGAGCATCACCCAGTTGCTAGGCATCATACACCGTAGTGGCGTAATCATACCTCAGCTTATAGACCTCAAAGTCTATTTCTGGGTAAAGGAGGCCCTAGGTGATCTTCAGCCGGGCCAAGTTGTCCCGCTCATTCTCCTCAGTCAGCCGGGTCTGCTCCTGGGCCAGCTCGTCCGACTGCTTGTTGCGCAGATTGATGAGCTCGACCCTCAGGCGGTTATTGTCTATCCGGAGTTGGGCATTCTCCTTGTCAGCATCCTCCAATGCCTTGAGATCTGATTTGGCATCTTTTAGCTTCTTGTCAAGGTCATCAGCTCGGCTGTTAGCTTCATCGTTTGCAGCCGTCAAACTCCGGATCAGCTCCTCCTGTTTTAACTCTACTGCTTTAATCTTTAAATTACACATATAATCAGAATGTTCAGCAAAGTTGAGGTTTTCTAGGGATATCAGGGTAAAGGGATTTTTTACCAGAGAACCCATTATCCGGTCGAAGTCCACGACCTGCAGATCAGGTATGGAGTTCTTCTCAGACCGGGTTAGGGTCCTCACCATCCGCTTTGCGAAGCTTGCAAGATCCGGCTGGTCAGAAGTCAGATCTGCGTCAAAAGCAGTGATTTGTGAGATAGAAGCAGCGTAGTCGGCATTCATCCGTTGCCGGCTGCTGACTGACCCCTTTGAAGGATCAACCTTGGTCTTGACTCTCATAAAATCAAGTAGCCAAGGTATTTCAGTTCGTTCCTTACCTTGAGCTTCCGGATGGGTCTCCGGCTTACTCTCCTCCCCAGTGGTTGCCGCACCGCCTGCAACCTCAGGTGGCTCGCCACCCTTTGATGCCGTAGAGACATCCGGCGCTTTCTGCTGTTCTGAGCTTTCGCTCAGTTTTTTCAGTACAGTAGGGGATTTGTCCCCAGTCGTTGGACGACCGGATTGGGCAGATGTTTGTTTCTGGGGGGGATCCTTCCTGGCGGCTTTCGCAGCCGGAGTCTTTTCCAGATCATCTCCTTGCCTTTTGAGCATCTTGGAGAATGATCTTGGAATTCTCTTGACGGACTACTGAGAGAGAAGAAAAATGTAAGTATACCCAACCGGTATATATATATATAAAAAAAATGCAAACACATAAAGTCAGGCGGTCTTACCCCGCCTTTCTTCGTATCCTTAGCCTCGACGGCTGCCTTTTTGGCAAGTGTCGCCTCCTTGCGCAGCAGCGCCACGGACTTAGCCGGAGTCTTTTCTTGGTCTACCATCCTCAAGGCTTTGTCTGCAAGAAAAAGAATTTAAAGTTAGAGAAAATTAAGGCAAGTATGCAATTAAAATAAAATAACAATCATTCCGGATGAAGAGAATTCTACCCCTTGGAAACATGGTACTTAGCCCGCAGGCGGACAAGAAGCACTCGTCCTTGAAGAAGTCCGGATGGGGGATCCAGTTCTTGGGTACAATAATATGAGTCCCATCCCCCATGGGCTCAATTGTTGTTTCAAAGAATCCCGGCTCCATGATTTGCTCTCGGGCCTTAGTAGATAGTGCCGGGAGAGGGCATTTACGTCCCAGGAGAGCCGGTTCAGTATTGTACCGGCGTAGTGTCCGGTTGTGTCTTAGGGTGGGGGAGGAAATCAAATAAAACTTGTCCTTCCACCCGGACCATTTGGACACCTTGTCCAAAGTCATTAAGTATTGGGGCAAGGTAGTCAGAGTATACCATGCCCCATGGCCGCCTAGAGCCTTGCTCAAATAGTGCATGTGAGTGAAGGCGGAGAAACTGGGGTTCAAGTTCTGAAACTCATAGGCGGCGATGTAACTTAAAATATTCACCCACGAGTTAGGGGTGAGCTGCCAAACCCCCAGATCGTACCCCTTGAGGATTTTCCTAATCCCGGGGTGGAGGGGGAACCGGAGGCCGGCTTCGATAACCGCCTCGTAGCAGATGAAGTAATCATCTGCATGATCAATGTCGTCACTCCAGGCCATTACAGCATCAGCCGGAGGGACAATAATCTCCCAACCCCTTCCAAAGGGGTGCTTCTCTTTAAAAGCCCTGAACCCGCTATTAAGTAGGGCGATATTGCTTGGAAGCATCCGGGTCTTTTTGGGGTTGGGATTGTCAGCAACCTTGGGCGGCTGCTGATAGTCAGCCGCAAAATCGTTCTGATCGGAGCCGGAAGATTCGGCTCTTGATCCTTGGCCGGCCTCAGCACCGTCGGCTTCATTAGAGGAGGCGGCTCCCTCGCCGTCTACCTCTCTTATTCCAGAGCTCCCGGAGGTAGAGGGAGCCTCTTCGTCAGATCCGCTCTCCTCCCAATCCCTTAGTTCCCCTTCCGGGAAAACCTCATCGGCTAGCGCTCTCATAGTGCGCCGGCTCTTAGACCGCCTGGCCGTCTGTTTTGTTCTGGCCATTATGTCCTGCACAGACACAGAGAGGGAGGAATTCGGAGATGAGCATATTGGTTCCGACAGTCCAGAAGAGGCACCCCCTGTTCTAGACTCAACCGTTCCGGGGGATCGGCTGAGTGTCCTAGGCAGTGCCGAGTGGGTGGATTGGGAACTCATTTATATTCTCTAAAAAGCCGGGTATACAGGCGGAAAAAATGGTATACAAATTGATAGGGAGGAAAGCTAAAATGGTACAGGCGGTTACCTTGTTTTTACTCTGGAAATCTGAAAACCGCTACAGCCGGTGAACCAGGTGATGAACTGCTAGCACTCGGAAGCTTGAAACTTGCTGTGATGCAGACGGGAGCAGAGAAACATCTCTCTAGAATCTCTCTTTTTCTCTCTCTAAAAAGTCAATGTGAACGTAAGGTGTGAAAAGGAGGGGGGTAACTTTCTATTTATAGAAAGTAAAAGTGGGGGGAAAATTTTTGATTTGAAATTCAAAAATTTTACCCGTTACTGTTCACCTATGAAAGGTGGACACGTGTCACAGGCCCCACGTGATATGCACGTGTGACCTGTGAGGGGCAAATGTTTAGGGTATTTTTACCCTAGACACGTGGACCAATGAGAGGTCGCTACGTGTCGAGCTCAGGATGGCCCATGTGGCTCAACATCCTCTTGACACTTGGCGCCCTCAGATATGCCTCTGAAATGGCGGCCTTCACGGGCCCAAATCCCTAGGAGCGCCGTAAAATGGCGCAGCCCACTAAAATCTAGGTCAAATGACCTAGATAGGGGCACATTCTCCAACGACCCTATAAATAGGGAGATATTCCCCCATTTTGGGGACACATTCAATCATTTATTACACATTTATTCTCTCACATCAGAGAAAGACCTGAGCTTGGAATCCGAGCACATACCCACCTAAATTTCCGTTCTCTTTATTCCGTTTCAAGTTACTAACTTGAACATCGGAGGCGGAGCTCCAACCACCCGGAGTCTCCGTTATTTTGCAGGTACAGCTCAGCCGGATCAGACTTCGTGACGTAACTCTCCCAAGGGACAAAAACACCCAAAACAGTAAGTATAGATTATTTGAATTACAAAAACTATAAATAAAACAAATTTTCAACATATGTTAGTGTGGGGAATATTTCAAGCGTTAATTCATATCTTGAACCCCACTGTGATCATACACTAAAGTACGGTGGCGTCCAAAGGAAAAGAAGATAGAGCAAAAGAGTCGCCAACAAGTTTTAGGAACTTGTAAACCGTTCACAGGGTGGAGGTTACACCCCTTAACTATCCAAGAGATCATCAACTCCATAAGGTCTTGAACCAAATAGGGTTCGGGGATGAAGGTACAAATCCTACCTAAAAGAGATTAAACCTGCCCTAATAATAGGCCTCTACTTTATTCTGATCGTATTCATGTGCGCTTTCTGACTAACATGCAATCAATAGGTTTAACCCTAAACTTGTTTATCTATGTTGGTTGAATATTAATGCACAAATAAATCTATTATTGATGATCACTTGAATTATAATCAAATTAACCCTAAACAAGATTATTAATTATCTTATTAAGCGTGATTACAAATACTCCCTTTAAACATGCATAAAAGGCGTGATCAAGCAATAACAATAAATATATATCAAGCAACATAATAATAATCAAGATAATAATTATAATCATTATTAAAATAATCATGTTAAAGCTTAATAATAATAGCAAGATCCTAGGCATGATACTAACAAGATTAATAACAAACTCTAGCATGTCACTAAGCATCAAAGATCAAATATACAACCCTAACATGATACTAACAATCATAAATATTAGAAAGGAAATAAAAGGCATCATACTTTTGATCATACTTGGTATTAAAGTTACCCTAGACATGATACTAGAAATTTATTGTTGTCACCCTAAACATCAAATTATAGAAAGCATCCTAACATGATAATAGGAATCAAAATAACAATCTAAGCATGATTTCTATATCATAATATCAATTAAACCATTAACTCTTTCTAATAACAAAATACACACGTTAGTAACTTCAAGGAAATATAATAAACAAAACAATTAAATTAAATAATTGAAAGAGAGATTTGGGACCAAACCCTAAGAAATTAAACCTTTCACGTCTAGGGCAAAGGCAACTTCGAACCTGGCTAGGTGTTTCTAAATCTTGCGAATGCGGAATTTTGTATTTGAGAGAAGGCTAGTTTAGAAAAGAGAGAGAGAGAGAGTAATCAAGAGAATCTTGATGAGAGTCGGTGAGAATTGGTGAAAATTGATTGATGAGAATTGATTATTGTTGATGATTGAAAATGGAGTTTTTAGCACGTTATTTGTAGAGAAAATTAGCCAAAAAGATAAAAAAACCAAAACAGAGTTCTGACGCGGATAAAAATTGATTAGCGTCAGACGCCAATGCTAGCGCCAGGCGCTACAGCTGGCGTTTGGCGCTGACTCGAATATTCACGCATTTTCTTAAAATCAGATAGAAATTGCCGTACAGGAGGATAAAATTGTATTTTCCTCAAAAAACGTTCTTTGATTTTAATTAAAACTCTAAAAAATCAACAAAAGTCAATTTATCAATGCTAATTGAATTAGGAATGAAAAGAACCTTCTAGAAGAATCTAGAAAACTAAAACCATTCTAATTGCATTAGGAATGATAAATCCATATTAGGCCCTCCTCTAGATCATTAGGCCGCATATAAGGCTCAATCCGGGCCCAGTTCAGTAATTTGGCCATAACTTCCTCAATATTCATCGGAATTGGGCTTATAATATATCGTTGGAAAGATCTTTTCAAACCCTATCCATCTACACTACTATTGGAACCATATCATGGACCAACCAAACTGGATTGGCTCTTTTCTTAAAATAGGTTTTCAAAAACAAAGAGAAGAGAAAAGAAATTAAAACTTTTCGCAACACTAAACTTTCCACACTTTCACTTAATTCGATTATGATTCGACGTGAAAGGTACTCATCACTGGGTTTGGTTTTGGGGAGACACAAATGGGTGTCTACAGTTAGTAAGTTAAACTTGCTGTAATTTTGTATTATACGCTATATTTTCATGATTTTAACATATAAACTTATAGTTGGGATGTTGTACTATTAATGTTGACTAATGGGAACTATTTAAAGGCTTTATGATTTGAGAGGTTTTAAAGTAGTATAGTATTGCTGTAAATTTATTTGCTTGGGTATTGATTTATTTCTCGTTGTTTGGTTTAGGAGAGGACTTTGTAGAAGGCGACTTCTAGTTTCTAAAGTGGTCAACCGAATTGTTTACACAAGATACGTACGAGTTACGAAACCTTGCTTTTAGGTGCATGTTTAAGGACAGATCGAGAACTTAGTATCATGTATAGGGATGACTGGGCTAAATTGTTTGGTTATACATTGTGAATTTCATATATGATGTGCACTATTCTATATTGCAAGTATTGTTTATGCTCTAATTATGCAAGATGCGCTTAGAGGCAAAGGTATGTAATTGGTGAAATGATTTATTTCTCATTCATGATTATTGAAATAGGATGAGTAAAGGGAGAATTCAAGTCTTATAAGACGAAGTTAAGGTTTTGGGGTGCCTTATGCACTCAAGGTGTTTATACACCGAGGTAGTAAAGGAATAAATAATAAATGTTGCTTGTCACTAATAAATCAAGAATTGAAATGGGAAAGTTGTTTTACTTGATTGTATTGTTTGTATTGTTTGCACATGAGTCATTACCAAGTCTAAACTTGTAAATCACGTAAAGTGCAAGATGGATGAGCAATAAAACTCTAGATTGGTGCACATCTAGAGTAATGACAATGAGGGGTTGGGGTACACGAGGTATTAGCCGTGCACTTTTCTCGAGGCTGTCTGATCTACGAGTCTCTTATTTCAAATATTTTTCAAAACTAGGAGTTAGGTGAGATCTCATACTAACTACGGTCATAGAGTCGCGCCTGTGGTCATTGAATGTTTATTGATGTTTCCGAAAGGAGGCATGAGGTTTTTCTTTTATTGATGTTCCAAATGGAACATGGGTTGGACAACCTTGTCTATTGCTAAATCCAATGAAATAAATTTGATAGTTGAGTCATGTGATGAGTCTATAATTTAATGATGCCTATGTTTGATTATTAGTAGCATGTTAGGGATTTCGTAATTTATTTCGCAGCTTGTATGTACTCAGCTTTGCTGATTGCGTGCTTATGTGTGTGTGCTTTTTTGTCATGGCCTTCGCCTTTCAATGACCCTGTGACGATCCAATTTTTACACTTGTAATATTGGGGAGCAGATTAACTACAGGTTCTTACCCATGCAGCATTCACATTAGGGTGTGAGATTTTGAGTGGAGTGTTGGTTGTCCAAAGTTTATTTCTTTTGCAAGTTTGAATTTATTCTAACTCGGTTTTATTCTACACTGCTTCTTTTGGTTTGAATTTATTTGAACTCTAGTTTTATTCACTTACTACTTTTGATGGGTTTTGAATAAGGGCCATAATGGTTCCAACTTGTAACACTTAATTTGGTTTTATTCATTGGTTTTGAAATTTATTTATAACTGATTTAGTTTTCCACTGCTAATTTCTGATATAGCCTTAACGTTTGAACACGTGGCGGTAGCACGCCAGTAATTCTCTTGGATTTGTTCAGGTTATGCACAGGTTATTCACGGATTTTAAGAGAGAATTATTGGGGTGTTACAGCTCTGCTCTGCTCTGCTGAAATTTAATCTGCTCTACTCTGCTGACCCCTGCTCTGCTCTGCCTAGAAGCTCAAAAGAATAGGGCCTAAGTATTGCCCACTACCAGGTAGGGACAACAAAGGTCCATACATACGTTGAATTTTTTTTTTGCTAAGTGTTGGAAAAACGTCATTTGCTATTTTAATACTGCTATTTTAAGTTTGAGCTTGTTATAATAAACTTAAGGGTAATTTGCCAATTACTACCGCAAGTTAATACTGCTTTGTAAATTACTACCGCAAATTAAAAAAGTTGTGAAATACTACCACAAAAAATTTTAAGATGTTGCGATTACTACCAAACCCCCATTAAACCCAACTATGACATCATTATATCACTTTAACCCATGGTTAAAGTCCTTAACCATGACGTCATTATGTCCCTAAACCATTTTTTTTTTTGGGGGGGGGGGCTGGTTAAAGCCCTTAACCATGGTCAAACACGGGTTAAAGGGATATAATGACATCATAGTTGGGTTTAATGGGGGTTTGGTAGTAATCGCAACATCTTAAAATTTTTTGCGATAGTAATTCACAACTTTTTTAATTTGCGGTAATAATTTACAAAGTGGTATTAACTTGCGGTAGTAATTGGCAAATTATCCTAAACTTAATACTATTATATGTTTCTTCAATATTGTTTTCGAGGTGTCATTTTGCTCTTTTCAGTAATAGTTATATATTAAAAGGCTAAGTGTTTGCATTAGAAATAATGTGTTATATTTGTATACTGTTATCGCATTAGTGAAATCTGTTATTAAGGATGATAATATTGTTATTATAAATTAGAAACTGTTAAGCTGCGAGATTTGGTATCAGAGCCATACGGTTAAAAGTTAGCTAAGTTGTTAATTAATACTTCCTCCGTTTCTTTTTAGTTGACACGTTTTTTTAGTCACATTTGCCAATGAACTTATTAAATCATTAATATTTTTAATTATCGATAAGCAAAAATTATGAAAAGTTGATATTTTGAAAGTATATAACGTAACGAATCTAACAAGATCCCGCATGACTATATTTTTCATTACGTATAAAGCACAAAACACGGTCAAAGGGAGGTGTGTGAATAGTGCTAAAGTTAAAGCGTGTCAACTAAATAAAAACGGAGGTACTAAGCAATAAAGCTGGAGAATAGTAGGCCTTCTACTAAGTGTAAGAAACCTGATTTTTAAGCATTATTATCATATTTCTGAAAAACTAGTAATTTTGGCCCAGTCCTTAATTATATAGTAGATCAAATTGGTAAATTAAGATCAGAGGTTGATAACATCCTTGCTCATTGTATTAATATTGAAAACAAAATATCAATAATCACAAACGATATTAATAAAAAAAAGTAAGTGATTTAAAAGAACAAGTTAAACAAGTACTGTAACACCCCAATAATTCTCCTTTTTCCCAAACCACCTAATTTAAATAACGGATTTTTCACCATGTGCCCTTTTTGTTTATTCACCATATACCCTTGAACTTCTGTAAATTTATCATATACCCCCGAGTTTTGACCAAAATACACCATATACCTTTGATGATTAATGATTTTTAATTTTGTCAATCATTAGAGCTAATTATGAACCAAAACCATCCTAAATATATTCCCCTACCTCCGAAACTACCCACAGTCCTTTTTTCCACCCCCAAATCCACCCTAAATTTCCTTTTTTTATTCTCAAAATCAATCATACGAATATGGTTATGGAGATTTGGAGTGGTTTTGGGGCTGGAAAAAGAAAATGAGTGATTGTGGGGATGAGGGGGAGAGATCTAAGGTGGTTTCAAGGTATAATTAACCAAATTTCACACATTTTATTTTCATTAGGGTTGTATAGTGAATTTTTGTAATAAGTTAGGGGTATATGTTGAATTTGAGAACTTTCATGGGTATATGGTGAATAAACAAAAAACCCAGGGGTATGTAGTGAAAAAACCATTTAAATAAAATAGAGGAGAACCATTGACATGTTACCGCCACGTGTTTAAACGTTAAGGCTTTATCAAGTATCACAGTGGAAAAACTAACTTAAAACTTTAATTAATATAATTTAGAAAACCAATAAGTCAAAGCTTACAAATTGGAACCATAAAGACCCTTATTAAAACCAAACCAATATTCAAAATCCCAAAACATAATTAAAATAGTGAAACAAAAATATGTTCAACACAAAGAACGAATACTCTCAATCACACCAATCCCTTGACAATGTGTATGTCAAATCCCCGAACTTCCATCATCAAGCTAGCCTGTGCAATACTGCTCTCCAATAATACAAGTGTAATAATTGGATCATCACAGGGTCATTGAAAGGCAAAGGCCATGACCAAAAGTAACACACACAAAAGTACGCAATCAGCAAAGCTGAGTACATATAAGCTACAACGTACAAAACCTAGCATGCTCAATTAATTAAAGTAAATAAACATGCAACATGAATTCGTTAATCAAGACTCTGCACTTAGACAATTCAATTGACTCAATATATACTTACTAACCAACTCCAAACACTTAACTCTTTACATTTAATTTGATTAATTTAATTTGGAGTAAGCAATAGACGAGGTTGTCCAACCAATCAAATCATTTTGGTCCCAAATGACCATTTAAAATAAAAGTTTAGCGCAATGCAAGAATGGCGCGACTCCATTCTCACAAAGTTAGTCTAGGATCCCATCTAACTTTCATTATAAAATAAAAATGTAAATACCAAAAGAGAAGAGGACATGTTGATCAAACAAGCCTTGGAAAGCCACGGGCTACCACCGCGTACCCCAACCCATAATTGTCAATACTCTAGAAGTGCACACTTTCCAGAGTTTTATTGCTCATCCATGTTTCACTTTACGTGATTACAAATTTAATTAATAGCCGACTCACTCAAGTAGACCATACATAATAATCATACATCAATTCACTTTTTAATCTTATTTAGGACAATAGTGATCACATCACAAATTGACCTTTAGTTCCTTTAAACTTCCGAATTATCCAAATTTGTTGAACATAGTCAACCCACCTAGCCATTTCGGCTTAATCCACTTTTACTCAACATACTAAAAAATCATGCTTGAGTAATAAATAAAATAATAATAACCTTGTGGAATAATTAATAAATTCATTCCACGTACTCAAACTATTTAATTCCAATCCTTCAATACTCCAAAATATGGTTAATAAACCAATCCAATAAAAACATGCTTGTATCAACATTCCATACAAACAATTAATTTCAATATAATTCAACATTCTTACATCCATAATTCCATACAAACATAATCAATTCACCAAAACATGTCTCATAAAAATAAGCACATGAATTAATTAAATTTATAACCAAACAATTTCCATCCAAGTGTTCTCTAAACATGAAACTATGTTCTTTCCTTTTAATACCTAAACATAATACTACTTACAACGAAGTAGACATGTACGTACCTCGTATAAACAATCAATTGTGCCACTTTTAATCAATTAAAAGTCTCTTAGGGAGTAATCACCTCCTAGAAAACAACCAATAATCACAAATTAATACCCAAACTAATTTCCAGCAATATAACTTAAATTAAAACTCCTTAAAACTTCCTTTAAAAAACATGCTTTTATGCTTAATTAATCATTAGAAATTCAATAGGAACAAAAGCCCCAATTCAATTGCTCATTAGAACCCTAGAATCCCAATTTCAATAAATTAAAACCCTAGGTTTTAAAACTCATAAAATCTGAAAATTTAAAACCATTATATAATCTGAAATAATGACTTTTAATCATCAAAATATAGTTATTCATACTAATTAAATTAATTTCAATCAATAAAACCAAAACCAAAACAATTAAACAATTTTAGACAAAAATAAAAAGAAAACAAAGGAGGAGGAAGAAGGGGTAAGCCACGTGGGCTGTTAGTGGGCCGGTAGGGTAGCTAGCGGTTTGGCAGCGGCAGGTGGGTGCGCCGGAGGTGGATGGGCGGCATAAGGGGCGGCAGCAAGTGCACTTTGCTCACGTAGGAAGAGGAAAGGAAAGAAAGAAAGAAAGAAAAGGAAAAAAAAGAAAATAAAGGAAAAAGAAAAATAAAAAGGAAAATAAAGAAATAAAATAAAGAGAAGGGAAAATAAAGACGAACCTTTAGTGTGGGAAAATTTTTGGGGATGTATGAGGTATTTATAGGAGAGAGAGTTGTAGTGTAAGTAGGAATATTGGGCCTCATAAAAATAATGGGCCAATTAAGGAATAAAATAAACTAGGCTTTACTTGTATTCACATGAACTATATAGAATGATGGTTCATAAAAACCATAATGTAATAAAATAATTTTCCACCCAAAATAATTTGAAACTTTTTAAAATAAAATCCGGAAATATACAAGTAAATATTATAAATAAAATGAAATTTCATTTATAAAATATTTAAAAATACGGGGATTACAAGTACAACTTGCTTTAACAAACGAAATAAGACATCAATCTATTAAAGAAGTATCACCAAGTAAAGAAAAAATTATCCCATATAAATAAAATTATCCTTTTCAAAATCTAGATAAAAATAAGAAGTTTACGGTGTCACTCCCTAAAAGACCTACTAGTAATCAAGAAAATAACGAAGAAACTAAAGATGAGCCATCATCTTCAGGAGAAAACAATCGAAGAATTGCAAATCTTATTAGATAAACAAGAAGACCCTAATAAGTTAAATGATATCATGAAGATAATTTCTGAAAAAGGAATTACTGCTGAGAACGTAATAGTGGAAAATAACTATGCTACTCTAGAAAAAGATTTATATCAACAAATGGGACTAATGAAAGATTGAAAACAAACTAGGTAAAAGGGAAATGGATAATAATGACGTTGGAGAAGAAATTATAATGTAAACAATATTATCCAAAGACCTAGGTATCAAGGAGAAGGAAGTTGCACATGACCAAGATACATACCTGGGAAGACTACACGGTTTAGTGTCAAGGTCATGCCTAACCAAATACCTAAACAAGAAGAAGTGACTCTTGAACCTATAAGTCAAACTGGTTATAAGATTTAAATTAGATGGTGTAAGAGATAGACAAGATGTTTTAGATCAGTGGAAAAAGAGTATGAGTAGTGTACTTAACTTGAACATTGAATGGAATTCTAAAAATTTCTTAAACTACATCGAACATAGTTTCTATGGCTGTGTAGAAGACTAGTACGATGGGATAGATGAAGAAGTCAAAACTGTATTAAGAGCTAGTGAATCACCTACTAGAATGTTTAGGCAGTTATGTCAATACGTTGAGTTAGAATTCATTGGTCCTAGAACTGATCCTAATGAAAAATGAATGGAGTATCAGAGAAAGTTAAGTAATTTGTCCATATGTAATATGAAATATGTGGATAATTATATTATGGAATTTGAAACATATTATTATAAAATTGATGAAACGAAACAAATCTTGGAATGTTCTACGATAAATTATCAAGTCCCCTTAATGATGAAATTAGTGAAAAATATCAAGAATGGAGAGAAAAATTCTTAGCTAGGGATGCCCCAAATATAGAGAGGTATGGTAATAGAATTGATTTTCTTAGAAAATGGATTGAAAAGAAATGTAGAGAGGTTGCGGGAACTCAACAAATGAAAAGACAATTTCTCAGTTGTTGGGATTTCCCAATAACTATGGATGTGAAAGAAAAAACTATAATAAGAGAAGGAATTATAAGAAAAATAAATTTGATCAATCAAGAGGAGAAACCTATAATAAGAAGTATTATAAACATAAATATAGAAAACCAATTAGGTTTTTTGGAAAAGGCAACATATTGTCCTAGAAAAAGAAAACATGCAAGTGTTCGTCTTGTGGAGAATTAGGACATTACGCTAACGAATGTAAGAAAGCTAATTACAAATTAATGAAAGCCTTAGGTAGTTGGGACTACATAGAAATACCAGAAGGCGAGGCTTTAGAATTGGCTTTAAGCAATAATAAAGGAATAGTAGAAATAATAGAAGAGGAAAATGAGTATAATGAAGAACATGAAGATAGTGATGAGTTTGAAGATGAAAATTATGAAGAGATATGTAATATGATGGAAGGAGAAGTATTAGAAAACTCAGTTTCAGATGACAATGAGGGTAAAAGTAAAATCACTAGTAGAAAAAGGCAAAAAGGCACTGCTCAATGGCCACCGGTTTTTAAAACCCGGTAGGAAAAAA
This sequence comes from Chenopodium album, assembly GCF_948465745.1. NCBI lineage: Eukaryota > Viridiplantae > Streptophyta > Magnoliopsida > Caryophyllales > Amaranthaceae > Chenopodium > Chenopodium album. The sequence goes on from NC_137839.1 coordinate 53,222,431, forward strand.
AGTGGAAAATGGGCGGGATTGTGGGATATAGTATTGCCACTGCTTCAAACCGAACCGGTGGGGAAAACATTAATCCCACCGATTAAAAATCGGTGGCTTTGTTATAAAAAAAACCCGCCCCCGCCCCTTTATAAACCCCTAACCCTAACTCTCTCCTCTCCTCGGCTTCTCTCCTCCCTCCCCTCTCCTCTTTCTCTCTCCTGCTCTTTATCTCTCTTGCTCATCTCACCCTCCTTCTCGTCTCACCCTCTCTCTCCTCTCTCGTCTCAAAGCTCTCTCGTCTCCGGTTGCTCTCTTACCCCTTTCTCTCCTCTCTTGTCTCACTTATCTCTCCTCCTCTCTCGTTATTGCCGGCGGTTTCGTTGGTTGGTGGTGTTAAAAAATTAATGGTTTTTAAGGTTAAAATTAGACCATGAAAACTCTAGATCTAGAGTTCTCATGGTCGAATTTGACCTTATTAAACCAAATTCAAACCAATTTCGGTTAATACCGGTATGTTTATTTTTTTGTTTTTTTAATTTTTTTTTTGTTTTTTTGTTGTTGTTGTGGTTGCTGTCGTGGTGGGTGTGGGTTTGGGTGATGGGTGTTGGGGTTGGATGCTGTCGTAGTGGGTGTGGATTTGGGTGATGGGTGGCGGTGGGTAGGGTTGTGGTTTGGTTTTGGGTTCGGTCAGGGTTTGGGTGGGTAAACAAAACAAGATTATCGTCTAAATTGGAACTGCTGCATTTCTCGTCGTCGCTCTTAATTTTGCATTTCACACCTTCAAATCCTTCAATCATTGTCGCAAAGCTAAAGGTTTCTCAATTTTCTCTTTTTGATTTTTTTTTTCATTTATTTGATTTAGGTTATTTTTTAAATTACCACCCAAAAATGTAACCATTTTCGAACTAACCACCCATTTAATTTTTTATTCTAAATAACCACCCCTTAAATAAAATAAATGCTCAGAGTACCACCCATTTCAAAAATCCGGTGGATTTTCCGTCTGTAGGCCCCACCTAACACTTATTTGACCCTTTTGACTGTTTTTTTTCCCCGAATTTTCTCTTTAAAAACGATGTCTAAAGTTTAATTCACATATCCTTCACCAAATTCTACCAAATTTCAAAGAGAAAATGTGAATTGAAGTTAGGAGAGCGTTTTTAAAGAGAAAAATCAGGGGAAAAAAATTAGTCAAAAGGGTCAAAATAAGCGTTAGGTGGGGCCCACTGACGGAAAATCCACCGGATCTTTGAAATGGGTGGTAATCTGAGCATTTATTTAATTTAAGGGGTGGTAATTCAAAATAAAAAATTAAACGGGTGGTTAGTTCGAAAATGGTTACATTTTTGGGTGGTAATTGAAAATTTTTCCTTTGATTTATGGTAATTGTGATGTAGAATGTTGTGGAATTGTGATTTGTTTCTCAATTTTGTTTGTTTTGTTTGGATGTGTGTAAATCTTTTTGGGTTGAATGTGAGAGTGAATTTTTCAGTGAATGAAATTCGGAAATTGGCAGATCGAATTATTTAGGTTGATTTTTTTTTTTAAAAATTTGGCAGATTTAATTAATTTATATTATATATTTATGTAATTTATGTATGTAATTTTGGAGATTTGTGTATATTTATGTAATATGTATGTAATTTTGCAGATTTAATTTATGTATGTAATTTTGCAGATTTAATTTATGTATATTATGTAATTTATGTATATTATGTTTATATTTAAGTGTATACTGATTTTAAGTGAAAAAAATAATTATTTTTTGGGATAATATTGCCAATGGTTAATCGGTGACATTAACCTAGTATTGCCACCGGTTAACCGGTGGCATTAACCACTTTTCCCGTGGTAAAAAAATCCAGAATTGCCATCGCTCAAATAGAAACCGGTTCAAAACAAGTGGGATAAGCCAGTTTTGAATCGGTGGCTAATTGCATTATTCAACTAGTGAATGACTATAGGCCAACTTAAGAGAGTTGAGTATTCTATTGATGATAAAGACCTAGATCAAATGAACAAAGAAAGTTGGAATTTTCCCCAGATTACTAAAGATAAAATATTTAAAACTTGTTTCTTTAAAACTAGAACTAAATATGTATGCGAAGAAATGGAAGGAAGTATAGTAATCAAGGATTGTGAAAAGAGAGCAGTGGAAATTAATATCATAAACTGGAAAACCATTAAGAACCATAAAGAAAAAGGAAATTATAGTTATATTTGTATTGGTGCAGTGCAAGTATAAATAACTCCTTTACAAGATTTTGGTAAAAATGTTAAATGTTTAAGCTTTGTTTGTGATGTTAGACATAAAGAGTTTTATGATAAGATTATTAGTGGCGTTACTTGTAGCTTAAGTCAAGGAGCTGTAAACTATATATGTGAACCCATATATTATGTGAGTTTAGAAGATTCATATGCTCCAAATTTTTTAGTGATCAAGTTATTAACTCTTGGAATAAACATGCATAAAGGAACTCGGCATATATAGTTAAGATGGAAGGTAGTCCATAAGTTGGTTAACAATATAGATTCATCTTTCAAGAAACAAATAGTAGATGCTAAGAATTATGAGCAAGGAGAAGGTCCTAAGAAGAAAATTGGTCCTATAAAGGTAAATCCTAATGAAATAGAAATTGAAAAAACTTGGGAAGAATTCTTCATGAATCCTACAGTAAAGAATAGGTCAAGTAAGATCAAGGCTGGCTAAGGACCTATGCAAACATGCCCTTAGCACAAGGCCCCCAAATTCGGAGGGCCCATATTTGCGGAGTCCAAGCCTTAAGTTAAAAAAAAAAGAAGAAGAAAAAGTCAGCAATACTCACGTGAAAGAAAAAGCTCCATTTACTCCATTTGTCTAGATTCATCATCTCTTTCCTTCGTAAATTGCTCCATCAAGATAGCCCCAACTTCCCAAAATTTCTGAAATTTTCTTTAACTTCCTTTCTTTGATTCTTTGAATCCTTCCTATTTTTTCATTTAATTTTATTGTTTTACCCCCAAATTTTTAATTTTCCAAATTTAACATTTTGTCTTCAATCAATTCAAACCCTTAATTTTCGTTCATCAAGAATTTTCCAACGGGTAGTATGAAGAATTTTTTCTCAAATATTGAATTGCACAATTAAACCCCTTAATCTTCGTTTATCAAACGATTAAATTTTTTATCCCTTATAAATTTCATTTCAATAATCTATCTTTTTCAATAACCTGTGTTCATACATTCGTACTCAAATTACATTTAGCTATTAAAAAAAAATTCAATTAAGAATCACATACCATAGTAAAAATAATTCATTGAGTATAAGAGGTTAACAAGAAGATTAGATCCAAGGGAATTGGTTGCGGCAAATCAAGAAATCGGCAATCCTGTTTTACTTGTGGCCTTGCGGCTATGTGAGTTTGCCGAGTTGCTGTCCTTGAAGACTTGTAGCATTTGATGAATTAAAAAAAAGTCAATGGCAAGTGGATTATGACAGGTTGTTTCTATCCTTTTGCAATTTAAATTATTAAATTAATTGTATAATTTATTGTGTTTTTTGGGCGAGTTGTTTGATTGTTTGTTAAATTGTTTGAATGTTTGTTTAATTAGTATTTAGTAAGCATTGTTAAAGTTTTATTTTTAGATTTTAATTATGCCTCCTAAGAGAAAGTATGTCTCTGGTCATGATAAACGTATGGAAAAGAAACAAATTGAAGAGTTAACTCAATATCAAAGAGGAGCCCTTCACAAATTTCTAATAAAAGAACCACAAATTTCTGTTGAAAATCAAGATGTTGATGATTTTAATGCAGAATTTCCTGATAATGTTGATGATGTTAATGCTGAAATTCTTGAAAATGTGATTCTTAATGAGAATCTTAATAGTGTTGATTTTGATGTGCCCATGTGTAGACACCCATTTGTGTCTCCCCAAAACCAAACCCGGTGATGAGTACCTTTCACGTCGAATCATAATCGAATGAAGTGAAAGTGTGGAAAGTATAGTGTTGCGGATAGTTTTGATTTCTTTTCTCTTCTCTCTGTTTTTGAAAACTTATTTTAAGAAAACAGCTAATCCAGTTTGGTTGGTCCATGATATGGGTCCAATAGTAATGTAGTTGGATGGGGCTTGACAAGATCTTTCCAACGATACATTATAAGCCCAATTTCGATGAATATTGAGGAAGTTATGGCCAATTTACTGAACTGGGCCCGGTTTGAGCCTTATATGCGGCCCAATGATCTAGGGGAGGGCCTAAAAAAGATTTATCATTCCTAATGCAATTAGGAATGGTTTTAGTCTTCTAGAAGGTTCTTTTCATTCCTAATTCAATTAACATTGATAAATTGACTTTTGATGACTTTTCAGAGTTTTAATTAAAATCAAAGAACATTTTTTGAGGAAAGATACGATTTTATCCTCCTGTACGACAATTTTTATCTGATTTTAAGAAAACGCGCGAATTTCCATATCAGCGCCAAACGCCAGCTATAGCGCCTGGCGCTAATGTTCGCGTCTGGCACCAATAGCCAGCGTTGGCGCCAACTTAGCTTTTTGTGCGCCAGAACTCTGTTTTTGATATTTTATCTTTTTGGCTGATTTTCTTTATAAATAACGTCGTAAAAACTCCATTTTCATTCACCAACTCTCATCAAGATTCTCTTACTCTCTCTCTTTCTCTCTCTCTCTTCTAAAATAGCTTTTCTCAAACAAAATTCCGCATTCATTAGATCTAGAAACACCTAGCCATATTCGAAGTTGCCTTCGCCCTAGACGTGAAAGGTTTAATTTCTAAGGGTTTGGTCCCAAATCTCTCTTTCAATTATTTAATTTAATTGTTTTAATTACTATTTTCCTTGAAGTTACTAACGTGTGTATTTTGTTATTAGAAAGAGGTACGAGGCATCAAAGTAAGTACTTTAATGGCTTTTATTGATGTTATGATATAGAGTTCATGCTTAGGTTGTTATTATGATTCCTAATATCATGTCTAGGGTAACTTTAATATCAAGTATGATTAAAAGTATGATGCCTTTTATGTTCTTCCTAATATTTTTGTTAGTATCATGTTAGGGCTAAAGCTTTAATTTTTATTGTTTAGTGACATGCTAGGGTTTGTTATTAATCTTGTTAGAATCATGCCAGGATCTTGCTATTATTATGCTTTAACATGATTATTATGATTATGATTATTATAATTTCTATTATGATTATTGTTTTAATTATTATTATGTTGCTTGATATATTTATTGTTATTGCTTGATCACGCCTTTTATGCATGTTTAAAGGGAATTTGTACTTGTAATCACGCTTATATAAGATAATTAATAATCTTGTTTAGGGTTAATATGATTATAATTCAAGTGATCGCCAATAATAGTTTTATTTGTGCATTAAATTCAACCAACATAGATTAAACAGGTTTAGGGTTAATCTTATTGCTTGTATGTTAATCAGAAAGCACACATAAATACGATCAAAATAAAGTAGAGGACTATTATTAAGGCAGGTTCAATCTCTTTTAGGTTGGATTTGTACCTTCATCCCCGAACCCTATTTGGTTCAAGACCTTATGGAGTTGACGATCTCTTGGATCGTTAAGGGGTACACCTCGTGAACGGTTTACAAGTTCCTAAAAAACTTGTTGGCGACTCTTTTGCTCTATCTTCTTTCCCTTTGGACGCCACCGTACTTTAGTGTATGATCACAGTGGGGTTCAAGCTAGGGGATTAACGCTTGAAATATTCCCTACAGTTTTTGGCGACTCCACTGGGGAGGATTTCTATTTTAATTCCTGAATTTGTTTCGGCAATGATTTAGAATGAGTGGATGAGACTCGAAACGTTCTAAGTATTTCATGTGCGTAATTTTGATTAACATTATTGTCATATGCATAAAAAAGATCTCATTGGAAAGACCATCCGTAATGAGTTAAAACATAGGATTTTACACGTAGGAAATTTGATAAATATCTTTCACAACTAGGACCGAAATAACACTGCAAAACTGGAAAATGTTATCGAGCGCAGAAAGCTGTTGAGGCATGTAGGAATTAGCGTCAGCGACCAGAGTATTGGCGCCAAACATTTAACTGTAGCGCCAGACGACAGGCTTTTCGCCAGGCGCTACAGCTAAAACCTAGCGCTAATCTCCGATTGCTGACGCCAAATTCTTCCAATACCGAGCCAGAAATATGCGTTCTAATTTCGACCAGTTTTTTGCATTGTTTGCTCGATCCTACTTCATGATTGAATTTTTTTCTCACTTTTCTGAAACCCATATGTGTTGTACATATGGACATAACCCTTTGGGAATTCATGCTCCATCTACCTGATTGAACGCTCTGAGCAACAAAGGGTACATCCTAGAATGTTGAATTCACCAAACAATGGAAGCGAGTTTTTCTAAAACTCACGGTGTCCCATCCACTCGCGCCAACCCTTCACGGTTAGGCTTCAACGCGGTGCATCAGGAAAATTAACCATGGACACTCTATTGACTAAACCATATCCCGAACTTTAGAGAACTAGAGCCATGGTTAGGTTGCAAACTCATTGCATCATATTGTGCCTACTTGACTAATTGTGCATTATTTGTTGTGCATATACTATGATTTCTTAACCGTTTGTTTGACTTGTGTTGAGATTTAATAAATTAATGACTTAATGAACTTTGCCTAATTAATTAATTGATTAATTAATTTGAGTAAATAAAGTCTAATTTTTTAATCAAAATTGACCTAGTACGACTTTAGGCATACCTTTGTTGATTAATAACACCGAAAATAGTCTCAGATTGAAGCTCCAACATTGGCGCCAAAAGATGAGCTGTAGTGCCACTCTGTGGGGTGTGGCGCCTTGCGACAGCTCTGTCGTCTGGCGCTACACTACACATTGCGACGCCAGTCCTGTCGTTTTGCCGACAGTTCGGATTATTGGTCGAGTCATCACCTAGTGTCTAATTAACCAGTTTGCTAATTAATTCGGTTAATTTTCGCTGACAATAGTACTTTGTTAAGTCATTAATTGAGTCTAGTCACATAGTTTAGCCACATGGTCATGACACGAGTCTCAACATGTCACCTACACTCACTAATCTTAGCACACACTTTGAGTATATGTCACCATGACCATGTCTTAGGTTCATGCATGAGTCAGTTTTTTCCGTCATTTAAGTTAGGGGTACATTCTATTCCTAATTCTTCATATCCCTCCATCTACATAATTTTTCTTCACATTCTATTCCAATATTTCTTCACTTCCTCCATCCATTGCATGTTGAATAAAGTTTGAGTCAAATAATTAACAATAGATATCCCCAAATTCCTTTTCCACAGTACTTGGTCGAGGAGAGAAGGGCGATTAATCAAGGACAACCTCTTTATTCAAGTTTCACTTTTTGATAAACCAATTCGTCAAAAGAGGAAGGCTAAAAATATAATGGCAAGTCAAGAAGAGGTCAATGAACTTAGGAGTCAATTGAATGACGTGACTGAGGTGTTAAAGGCTTTAACCCTCAAAATTGATGACCCTGTGAAGCAACAACAAATGAATCTTATGCAAGAAAGCTTGATCAAGCTATCTAGTGACTATAAATTTTAGGACATTAGTTCACAAGGGGTCTCGCTGGACAAGGAACTTCTTCCTCATAAGTTCAACGCCACTGACATCCCAAAATTCAAGGCAACAGATAACCCTTATTTCCATCTAAGAGCTTTTGAAACCATAATGAGTATTAAGGGTATTGATAAAAAAGTGTTCCCCTCTATATTTTCTTTATCTCTTGAGACCGTTTGTCAACAATGGTTCTTTTCCCTTGACAAAGAGAAAACCTCTTCTTGGGAGTCGATAACAAACGCTTTCATAGATAGATATAAGTGCAACATCCAAGACGAAACAGACCATAGACAACTCGAGATGTTAAAACAAAAAGAAAATGAAGGGTTCACGTCTTTCTTTAATAAATGGAGGGAAACTTCTGCTAATATGGTCAAGGCTCTTACCGAAAAAGAATCTGTGAGGATGTTTATCAAGAATCTCCAAGGGAAATATTCAAGGCACTTAAAGTACCAACACAACTTGAATACTTTCAAGGTTGTCTATAATATAGGCATTGACATTGAAGATGACCTTCTGAAAGATAATAGTGCGAGAGGAAAGAAGAACGACCATCCTTCTTCTTCCTCTCCCATTAATGAGGTACATGCCACGAACGCCTCTAAATCACGAATCCAAAGATCAAAAAGGGTGTTCACTCCACTTGGCATAAGTTATGAAACAGCTTTCGAGAAGCTACATCACAAAGGACTAGTCATGCCCATAGGGCCTATCAAAGATCCTGTTCCAGAAGCCAGGCCACCCAAGAGGGACCCTAATAAGCACTGCAAATATCACCAAGGAAAGGGTCACAACACTGAGGAGTGTTGGAAACTCAAAGAAGCTATTCAAGATCTGATCGATAACAATGAAACTTTCGAAGTTCTAGCCATTAAAGAAGATCAAACACCCTTCGATCTGTCACTTCTTATCACACCTGTAGGTGAGCCCATGATCGAGACAGCTTATATAACCTCTCTCGATGAAGTGGCCATGATTGAGGAGGATGAAAGTCTTTTCGTAGATAATACCAGGGAAGACTCGTCAAGTCTAAAAGAGGACGTTCGAAAATTGCAAGATGTCATTGCCATGCTCTTGAACGTGGTAGAAGGATTAGCAAATCGGGTGATGGTCATCGAACAAAATCCTCGCCAAGAGTTTAATGAAGAACTCAATGCTCCTAAGCCACGGGCAAAACGGACCATTGAAGAATACACACCAATAGGAACAACTTACAATGAAGCTTTTGACTGTCTTCATGATCAAGGTCTTATTCACTCCATTGGTCCCAGTCAAGACCCTCCATCTGAAAAACGTTTTCTCAATTGGGATCCAAATTCCTATTGTCGATACCATAGAGGTTGCGGTCAAACTACTGAAAAGTGTCTCGCCTTCAAGGATCGTGTTCAAGACTTCATTGATTCAAATCTCCTTCATGTTCCTCCACGCGACAAGAAGGCCAAGATCAGTAACAATAACAACAATGGCTGTAAAGGGAAGAAGAACGACTATCCTTCTCCTTCCGAAACACCTACTCTAGCAACAGTGTTGGTACTTTCGACCTTGATGAGATCTTAGGATTTAGAAAGCAACAAAAAAGGGATTTTACGCCTATTGGAATTAGCTACGATGATGCCTTCGATCGACTCCATGCCAAGGGACTCATTACTCCTATTGGACCTCTTCAAGATCCCCCGCTTAAGAAGAGAGTGCCTAGTTGGAATCCAAATGTGCGCTGCAAATACCATCAAGGTAGGGGTCATGCTACTGAGAGCTGTTGGAAGCTAAAGGAGGATATCCAACATTTGATCGATAATAACAAGCTTCCCATACCTCCAGTTAACAAGAAGAGCGAGTGATGATAAAGCAAACAATACAAGACAAGAGGCGAGCTTCAACGACGAGATTCCATGACATCTTTTTTTCTTTTTCTTTATTTACCCTTTCCCCAATAAGTCTAGCATAGGAACCTTTTCTTTTCCCTTAGATTAATTTTGTAGATTAATTCTTTTTCCCTTTTAATAAAATGAGCATTTATTCTCTTACATATAATCATTTCATTATATTGCAAAATAAAAAAATAAAAAAATCCATGTCGAATTAAGCACAAGGTATACCAATGATTTGAGGCACCCCTTGTAGCCACATCATATTACCTTTCACCCTTCAATTATACAATCCTTTTTGATAAACCACTTCGAGCCTCGTCTAAGGATAGACCTTTCATTTTTCAACCCATATCTACCTAACCTTGGGATGGGATGGTGTGTAACTTATGCAATTTCAAAAAGGCTTGAGTGAATTCAAAAAATTAAAATAGAAAAAATAAGCAAAAGCAAAAAATAAATACAAGTGTTCCAATGTCTTTGACATGAACATGTCTTTGATATGAACACGTCTCAGATTGCGTCTCTTATCGAGTGCTCGGTACCGTGCCTGAGAAACATGAATGCCAAGTGAGTGATAGACCGCATGTTCAAGATTGCCCACACTTATAAAAATGAAATAAATGCTAAAGCAAAAAAAAGAGCTAAAAAGGAGTAGAAAACCTTAAGCATAAAAATACAAATATTCAAAAGCGAGGTTGCACACCTTGGGGGCTTATCTAGGGTCTTGAGCCTTTATCCTTTTCTTCTATAACCTTTAGCCTAACCACGTTATAACCCTTAAAAAGACCTTTTTGAGGTATACATACTTGTGCGAGGTTCGGCTAGAGCTACGTTCCGCCTGATTCCTAACGGATACGTAGGCAACCTCACATCGAGGTGCGGCCGTAATGAAAATCCATTCATATTTACATTCATATACCATGATCATATCAAGGGATCCCTGTGCTCATCCCTATTTACTTAGAGCTAGACTTGGGGGCTTGATCCCTACATCATTAGCTTACCTAGCCTAAGAGTCACCACCATTTGACTCTTTTCAATATATCTTCCCACACACTTAGCCCTTGCGGCCTAACTTTAGTGTCACACTGCACATATACATGACCAAATATACTTCCCTTAGGAACCCTTTTGTCATGAAATCTTAACATAACACTGAAACATGCCTTGTCAAAATGTCCAACATCAATCATAATCATCATTGCATCACAAAGTATGAAGTGCTTAGCCTCCGTGCCTAAGTTACCTAAATATTTTCATTATCGAGTCAACTAAGATAGTCTAAGATGTTACAATCCTTGTACTGTGAGAAACAACATTTGACTAAGCTCATTCAACATACACCTTCAAACACTTCGATCCTTTTTCGCGTCTTTCTTTTTCGGGAGAAAGTCGGTACCCTCCACAAAAATGACGGAATTTTTTTGCTTTTTTGCATTTTCGAGTTGCACAATCATAATACAATGAACACACGGGTCATGAGTCACATGTGTCATTTCACTTCGAGTCGAGTCAACCTCGAGTCAATCACAGTGAGTCAAGTTTATACCTTGAGTCATGTCAAGTCAATGAGTCAAGCGACGTTAAACCTTAGGTCAACCCTAAGATAATTAAAGAGAATAGAAAAGTTCTATAGTAAAAAATAAATACAGGTGCAGCAGAATAGGGAAGACCCTACTCCAGCGCCAGACGACAACATCTAGCGTATGGAAATAGATTTCAGCACTTGGCGCTAGATCACAGCGTCTGGCGACAGAGCCAATTCTTGGCGCCAGAGATATTTCAGCAGCGATAGAGCTCGAAACCTCTCAGAAAGGTGATTTCGGCCTCATACAACAATTTCGGGTTCCTTGGTGCGCCAGTTAGCCCCTATAAGCAATTTGACATGATTAAGTAGTCGGTTTGATTACAGTCGCAATAAGTGATCGACCTGACGAAAGATCATCTCACTTAGCTTAAAGCGCCTAAGCATTGGCTTACCGCGGACATAATGGTTCATAAGCAGTAAACCCCCGACGTACTGGCATAGCGGAAGAAAATTTCAAGCGAGCTTTAGAGATCAACAAGCGTTGGTCTTCGGAAATTTTTCTTCGGAATATTATCATCAAAGCTCTTTGCTCCAGAGACGAGTGGGCATATTATCAAAGCTCTATTGTTTCGAGACGCGTGAACATTTCTTTTAAGCTCTTTTGCTCCAGAGACGCGTGGACATTTCTTTCAAGCTCTATTGTTCAGAGATGCGTGAACATTTCTTTTAAGCTCTTTTGTTCAGAGATGCGTGGACATTTCTTTTAAGCTCTTTTGCTCCAGAGACGTGTGGGCATATTAATCAAGCTCTTTTGTTCAGAGACGCGTGGACATATCATTCGAAGCTCTTTTGTTCAAAGACGCGTGGACATTTCTTTCAAGCTCTTTTACTCAAGAGACGCGTGGGCATCCTATTATCAAGCTCTTTGTTCAGAGACGCGTGGACACATCATTCATAAGTTCATATTAAAAAATAAAGAAGCTCTTTGTTCAGAGACGCGTGGACATATCCAAAAAAAAAAAGAAGAAGAATTTCTATTGTTCAGAGGCGCGTGAACATATTAAAAGAATATAAAAAAGAAGCTCTTTATTCAGATACGAGTGAACATCAAAAAAGCAAGATGGCGTTCCATAGATTGTCGAGAGTTGTCACAAACAATTGAAGGTAATTTCAAACGAAGTTGTCTTCGATCATGTTCCCTTAGACGTGGAAGATGGTCATAAAGCGGAAGAGGATTGTTTCAAGCGATGCAATCTTCGATAGTATTCCCTTGGACGTGGAATATTATCAAGGCGGATATTGGAAATAGTTACAAGCGTAGCAGTTTTCAAGCGGGATGGCATTCTCTTGGCAGGAGGTCATCAAAACAACAGCAAAGCAGCAACAAATCGGTTACCTTCAGAGACGTGTGCTCAACGGTGCAAGATACGCGTTTCTTAACTCTTTTATCTGTTTAACTAACGCTAGTTTTGCAGGTATCGGCGTTACAAGAGTGGTTTAGGATCGTAGAACGTTCTGAATCATTCTCCGTCCCTATCGATACTTTGACTTTTATTTTCGAAACTTGCGTTTCTCTAAACTCAGTCAAAGTGGGGGCTTCTGTAGAAACCCATTTGTGTCTCCCCAAAACCAAACCCGGTGATGATTACCTTTCACGTCGAATCATAATCGAATGAAGTGAAACTGTGGAAAGTTTAGTGTTGCGGATAATTTTAATTTCTTTTCTCTTCTCTCTGTTTTTGAAAACTTATTTTAAGAAAACAGCCAATCCAGTTTGGTTGGTCCATGATATGGGTCCAATAGTAGTGTAGTTGGATGGGGCTTGACAAGATCTTTCCAACGATACATTATAAGCCCAATTCCGATGAATATTGAGGAAGTTATGGTCAATTTACTGAACTGGACCCGGTTTGAGCCTTATATGTGGCCCAATGATCTAGGGGAGGGCCTAATATAGATTTATCATTCCAAATGCAATTAGGAATGGTTTTAGTCTTCTAGATTCTTCTAGAAGGTTCTTTTCATTTCTAATTCAATTAGCATTGATAAATTGACTTTTGTTGACTTTTCAGAGTTTTAATTAAAATCAAAAAACATTTTTGAGGAAAGATACGATTTTATCCTCCTGTACGGCAATTTTTATTTGATTTTAAGAAAACGCGTGAATTTCCAGATCAGTGCCAAACGCCAGCTGTAACGCCTGGCGCTACGCTTGGCGCCTGACGCTAATGTTGGCGTCTGCTGCCAATAGCCAGCGTTGGCGCCAACTCGGTTTTTTGTGCGCCAGAACTCTGTTTTTGATACTTTATCTTTTTAGCTGATTTTCTTTATAAATAACGTCGTAAAACTCCGTTTTCATTCACCAACTCTCATCAAGATTCTCTTACTCTCTCTCTCTCTTTTCTAAACTAGCTTTTCTCAAACAAAATTCCGCATTCATTAGATCTAGAAACACCTAGCCATATTCGAAGTTGGCTTCGCCCTAGACGTGAAAGGTTTAATTTCTAAGGGTTTGGTCCCAAATCTCTCTTTCAATTATTTAACTTAATTGTTTTAATTATTATTTTCCTTGAAGTTACTAACGTGTGTATTTTGTTATTAGAAAGAGGTACGAGGCATCAAAGTAAGTACTTTAATGGTTTTTATTGATGTTATGATATAGAGTTCATGCTTAGGTTGTTATTATGTTTCCTAGTATCATGTCTAGGGTAACTTTAATATGAAGTATGATTAAAAGTATGATGCCTTTTATGTTCTTCCTAATATTTTTGTTAGTATCATGTTAGGGCTAAAGCTTTGATTTTTATTGTTAAATGACATGCTAGGGTTTGTTATTTATCTTGTTAGTATCATGCCTAGGATCTTGCTATTATTATGCTTTAACATGATTATTATGATTATGATTATTTTAATTTCTATTATGATTATTGTTTTGATTATTATTATGTTGCTTGATATATTTATTGTTATTGCTTGATCACGCCTTTTATGCATGTTTAAAGGGAATTTGTACTTGTAATCACGCTTATATAAGATAATTAATAATCTTGTTTAGGGTTAATATGATTATAATTCAAGTGATCGCCAATAATAGTTTTATTTGTGCATTAAATTCAACCAACATAGATTAAACAGGTTTAGGGTTAATCTTATTGCTTGTATGTTAATCAGAAAGCGCACATGAATACGATCAGAATAAAGTAAAGGCCTATTATTAGGGCAGGTTCAATCTCTTTTAGGTTGGATTTGTACCTTCATCCCCGAACCCTATTTGGTTCAAGACCTTATGGAGTTGACGATCTCTTGGATCGTTAAGGGGTGTAACCTTCACCTCGTGAACCGTTTACAAGTTCCTAAAAAACTTGTTGGCGACTCTTTTGCTCTATCTTCTTTCCCTTTGGACGCCATCGTACTTTAGTGTATGATCACAGTGGGGTTCAAGCTAGGGGATTAACGCTTGAAATATTCCCTACACCATGAAAATGATAATGTGGATGAAAATGACAATTTGAATAATTTGTTGGATGATGATGAAGAGCATTATACGGATGAAAATGGTAATAATAATGAAGAGCAACCAACTCAATTTGATTACTCTTTTGATATATTTGATCCAAGAAATTGGGATGCTCTTGAATAAAAAATGATTGATTTAGTAGTGATAAAATGCCCTAAAAGAGACCATTCTATTGTAAATGGTCTTAAAGATAAATTTTCTAGACGCTTTACAACTAAGTTATATATACTAGAGTTTTATCTAATGGAGAGAAATGTGATAGAGATTGGCTTGTTTATTCGAAAGAACTTGATAGAGTATTTTGTTTTTGTTGTAAAATTTTCAAAAAAGAAATTGGTAGAGGTCAATTAACTAATGATGGTTTTAGTGATTGGGCACATATAGGTGAGAGACTTAAAGAGCATGAAACCGGTATTGAACATGTTAAGAATACAACAACTTGGTATGAGTTGCGTTAAGGCTAAAAAAGAATGAAACTATTGATAAAACGACTCAAAGACTAATTGAGAAGGAAAAGGATCACTGAAAAAATGTTTTAAAAAGAATTGTTTCAATTGTGAAATTCCTTGCTAAACATAGTTTGGCCTTTCGTGGTTCTAACGAGAAATTATATCAAAGTAGCAATGGCAATTTTTTGGGCTTGATTAAAATGTTAGTAGAGTTTGATCCGATTATCCAAGAGCATGTTAGACGTATCACAAATGATGATTTACACTTTAATTATCTTGGGCATAACATCCAAAATGAGTTAATACTTTTGCTTGCTTCTGCAATTAAAAATGAAATCTTAAAAAAAATCAAACGAGCAAAGTATTTCTCTGTGATACTTGATTGTAATCCTGATATTAGTCACCAAGAGCAAATGTCTTTAATAATAAGATATGTGGATGTCTCTGAATATTCTGTTAGTGTTGAAGAATCTATTTTAGGATTCTTAAATGTGAATGATACAATTGGTCAGGGACTTTTTGATGTTTTATAAAAAGAATTGAAATTTTTTAGTCTTGACATATTTGATGTACGGGGACAAGGATATGACAATGGGTCAAATATGAAAGGAAAACATCAAGGTGTACAAAAGAAACTTTTAGATATAAATCCAAGAGCATTTTATACTCCTTGTGGTTGTCATAGTCTTAATTTAACATTGTGTGATATGGCTTACTCTTGTAATAAAGCTAAGGTTTTTTTTGGAGTTATACAACGCATATATACAATTTTTTCTAATTCTACTAAGAGATGGCAAATTTTGAAAGATAATGTAAAAGTCTTAACTCCGAAATCATTGTCATCCACTCGTTGGGAGAATTGTATAGATAATGTCAAAGCTATAAAATGTCAAATGTTAGATTTTAGAGAAGCTTTACTTGAAGTGTCAGACGATGATCTTGATTCTAAACTAAGCAGTGAAGCTAAATCCTTGGCAACAAATGAGCTAGGTGATTTTGAGTATTTAATGTCAATAATTATATGGTTTGAGATATTGTCTGCAATTAATATGATTAGCAAGCTTTTTCAATCAAATGATATGGTTATTGATGTTGCTATGGAAAAAAAATAAAGGAGTAGATTTCATATTTTGAAAAGTACAAAGATATTGGATTTTATAGTGCCTTGGATGATGCTAAAGAAATTGCTATCGAATTGAATATCGATCCAATATTTCCTCAAAGGCATGTTATTCGAAGAAAAAAACAATTTTATGAGAATTTAGATACCCCTTTAGTTGAGTTATCAGGGGAAGAATCTTTTAGAGTAAACTTTTTTCTTATCCTTGTTAATCAGGCTATTGTTTCTCTTAATAAAAGATTTGAGCAATATCAAGCGTATGAAAGTATATTTGGTTTCATGTTTACTTCTGAAAAGTTAGAATCATTAGGTGATGCATCTTTGAAGTCATGTTGTAGTCATTTTGAGCAAGCATTAAGACATAATGGGCAATCTGCTTATATTGATGGAAATGAACTCTATGTGGAATTTAAGCTATTAAGAGAAATTTTTCCATTAATTCCAACAAAATAAATGGGAGCTATCGACATATTAAAATTTTTGAATGATGTAGATTGTTTTTCGAATGCTAATATTGCTTATAGGATCTTATTGACTATTCCCGTGACAGTTGCTTCTGCAGAAAGAAGTTTTTCAAAATTGAATTTGTTGAAATCTTACTTGCGGTCTACCATGTTACAAGAACGACTTAATGGATTGACGTTGATAGCAATTGAAAATGATCTTTTGGAGTAGGTGGATTGACGTTGATAGCAATTAAAAATGATCTTTTGGAGTAGGTGAAATATGAAGATATGGTTGATGAATTTGCTTCAAAAAATGCTAGAAGAATAGCTATGTTTAAATATTTTGATCTTTTAATAATTAAGATTGTATTTTGATATTAATCATGTTATTTACAATTTAAATAAAGTACTTTGTGTTTTTTGGCTTCGTTTTAAAATGTTGTTATATGATAATTTCATTAAAAAAAATTATTAGGGCTGTAGGGAATAAATTCAAGCTTTAAACCCCTACCTTGAACCCCACTGTGATCATACACTAAAGTACGGTGGCGTCCAAAAGGGAAGAAGATAGAGCAAAAGAGTCGCCAACAAGTTTTAGGAACTTGTAAACCGTTCACGAGGTGAAGGTTACACCCCTTAACGATCCAAGAGATCGTCAACTCCATAAGGTCTAGAACCAAATAAGGGTTCGGGGATGAAGGTACAAATCCAACCTAAAAGAGATTGAACCTGCCCTAATAATAGGCCTCTACTTTATTCTTATCGTATTCATGTGCGCTTTCTGACTAACATGCAATCAATAGGATTAACCCTAAACCTGTTTATCTATGTTGGTTGAATTTAATGCATAAATAAATCTATTATTGGCGATCACTTGAATTATAATCACATTAACCCTAAACAAGATTATTAATTATCTTATTAAGCATGATTACAAGTACAAATTCCCTTTAAACATGCATAAAAAGGCGTTATCAAGCAATAAAAATAAAATATAATCAAGCAACATAATAATAATCATAATCACGACAATAAAATTATAATCATCATAAATAAAATAATAATATTCATAATCATCATAAATTATAACAATTGTAATCATAATCATGTTCATGTTAATATTAAAGCATAATAATAATAGCAAGATCCTAGGCATGATACTAACAAGATTAATAACAAACCCTAGCATGTCACTAAGCAATAAAAATCAAATCTTTAACCCTAACATGATACTAACAATCATAAATATTAGGAATAAAATAAAAGGCATCGCAGGAATCATAATAAGCATATTTGATATTAAAGTTACCCTAGACATGATACTAGGAATATCATAATAACAATATAAACATGATTTCTACATCATAACATCAATAAATCATTAAAGTACTTACTTTGATGTCTCGTACCTCTTTCTAATAACAAAATACAAACGTTAGTAAGTTCAAGGAAAATAATAAATCAAACAATTAAATTAAATAATTGAAAGAGAGATTTGGGACCAAACCCTCAGAAATTAAAACCTTTCACGTCTAGGGCGAAGGCAACTTCAAATATGGCTAGGTGTTTCTAGATCTTGTGAATGCGGAATTTTGTATGTGAAAACAAAGTTTAGAGAAAGAAAGAGAGAATAATCAAGAAAATCTTGATGAGAGTTGGTTAATATTCGTGAGAATTGGTTAATGAAAACGGAGTTTTTAATAGGTTATTTATAGAGAAATTAGCCAAAAAGATAAAATATCAAAACAGAGCACTTGGCGCACGCAAAACGAGGTTGGCGCACGCTAAACAGAGCTGGCGCCAGGCGCCAGGCTTGGTTCCAGGCGCTGATTTCAGAAATTCTTGCGTTTTCGTTTTTATCATATCTTTTGATCCGGAAGTCCAAATAAGGTATATAATATGTCGTTGGAAAGATCTTAAAGTCTACTTTCCAACCCAATTAGAATCAGATTAAAATATTATGTAGATAAAAAGATATGTCCAAAATAGTGGAAGGGTGTCAGTTTTGGATAAAGTTTCATGTCTCATTCATATCTTTTTCGTTATAACTCGGAATTAATATTATAATATATCATTGGAAATATAATTTCAAGATCTATCCAACCATATTAAATTTGGATAAATATTACGAGGCACGAAAATAAAATCTGAATATATTTCACTTCGTACAAAACAAGGATTCTTAAAAGGAGTAGTTTTATTCAATTTCAAACTCTTTAAAACATAATTATCAATCCTAACTCCATTAGGATTTAAAAGAACCTTCTAGAGTATTCTAAAAGACTATAATCAATCCTAATAGCTTTAGGAATGACAATTAATAATAGACCCTCCTCTAGATCATTGGGCCGCATATAAAAACCAAATCGGGCCCAGTTTAGTATTTTGGCCATAACTTCCTCGATATTCATCGGAATTGGGCTTATAATATATCGTTGGAAAGGTCTTTTCAAACCCCATCCAACTACACCATTATTGGATCCTTATCATGGACCAACCAAACTGGATTGACTATTTTCTTAAAATAAGTTTTCAAAAACAGAGAGAAGAGAAATGAATTAAAACTATCCGCAACACTAAACTTTCCACACTTTCACTTCATTCGATTATGATTCGACGTGAAAGGTACTCATCACTGGGTTTGGTTTTGGGGAGACACAAATGGGTGTCTACAAGGGCCCAATTTCTAAGTTTAGAACAAGGCTCCCATAAGGATTAAGACGGCCCTGAGTAAGATGTTAATTGATGAATCAAGATTACTTCATATTGGAATAACTACGAATCCTCAAATGCATAGAAGTATGAGTCATAGAACACCAAGTATAAGTAGACAAAATTCAACTATAATAAGGATGAAAAAAACAAGTCAATGAAAAACCCGAAGAAGACGAAGAAGAATTATTGACTTTAATAAAAAATTTAAATGAAAAATATGAAGATAAGAAAGCCTTAAAGCAACCAGCAAGACATAGTATAGATATTGGTTTGTGTTCTAATTTAGAAATGCATAAAGAACCGAATAATTCTATTATTGATCTGATAAAAGAAAGGTAATTGGATATAAAACCAAAACTGTGAGTGAACCAGTATATGAAGATGAAGTCACTATGCAAATTGAAGCCTGTAATGAAATATCCAGTACTAATCCTTATAGCATTTATATTCAAATTGATATATGCATTAAAGATTATATTAAATATAAATTATGTGCATATATTGATAGTGGTTGTTCTACATGTTTGGGAAAAAGGTCATTATTTCCAGAATTCTTGTGGAGAAAGGATAAAACTTCTATGCAAGTTAGAATTGCTAATAATAGTGTCATAATTCATACGGAAATAATTGAAGAATTACCAATAGAAATTGGAGGAATTCAATGTGTTATTCCTATTTTATGGGCTACTGATCAACCTAGTCATGATATGATAATAGGAAATAACTTGCAAAGGTTATACTCTCCATGCACTCAAACCATTAATCAAATAATCTTTACTATTAATGGTCATTTTGTTCTATACAAAAAATAACAAAAACTTATACTCATCAGACTATGGAATTTACGCGCAACCAGCGTGGTGATAGGGTTACACCTACACAACAAGAGGTTGCACTTAGAATTTCTGAGTGTGATTCATCATTAATAGATCAGATAAATAAGAAGCAAGAAAAATTATGTGAAAAACTATATTCAACAAATCCATTAGAACATTGGGAAATGGCTAAGGCATTTGCTAAGATAACTTTAACAAATCCTAATAAGATTATTAAAGTAAGACAAATGGTTTATATCTACGAAGATATATTGGAATTTGATGAACAAATAAAAGAATTGTTGAATAAAAAGTTAATTAGGAATAGCAAAGTCTCTCATAATAGTATTGCATTCATGGTAAGGAATCATGCAGAAGAAAAAAGAGGTAAAGCTAGAATGGTCATTAATTATAAACAGCTAAATGACAATACTGTCTTTGATGGCTATTACATTCCTAATAAAACTATGTTATTTAATATAATACAAGGAGCCACATGATTTTTAAAGATGGATTGTACGAGTGGATATTGGAAAATTAATATGGAAGAAGAAAACATTCCATTAACTGCATTTAGTGCCCCTCAAGGGCATTATGAATGGTTAGTGATGCCTTTTGGATTAAAATATGCTCCACAGATATTTCAAAGAAGAATGGATAATATTTTTTAGAGAACTTAATCATTGTTGTTTGGTTTACGTAGATGATATTTTAATATTCTCAAAAGATTTAGAACAACATATGAATGATCTTAAAGTTGTAACTCAAAAATGTGATGAGCATGGTATAATCCTTGGAAAAGATAAATGCATTTATGCTAAACAAGAAATTGAGTTTTTAGGATTAGAGATTAAAGTAGGACAAATAATATTGCAAAAACATATTCTGGAAAATATTGAAAAATTCCCAGATAAAATTGAAGATAGAAAACAATTAGAAAGATTTCTATGATGTTTAACTTATGCCTCTGATTTCCTAGAAAATCTTGCTCTGTTAAGAAAACCATTACAACAAAAACTCAAGAAAGAAATAACTTATGATTGGAAGGAAAGTGATTCCAAAATTGTTCAAGATGTCATGTGTAAAGATCTTCCTGTACTAACACTACCTACTAGTGAAGATGATTTTACCTTGAAACAGATGCTAGTAATGAGCACTGGAGTGTTGTGTTAAAAATCAAAGAAGGAGAAAGACTTTGCAGATATAGCAGTGGAAGTTTTAATAAAGCTGAGTTAAATTATCCTACCATGAAAAAGGAAATCCTTGCAGTCATTAGAGGGATCGAGGAGTTCTTAATCTTCTTAGCCCCTAAATAGTTTTTAATAAGAAAAGATTGCAAAGGCATACTTGGTTTTGTTAAAAAGAATTTGTCTAATATGCAAGCGTAAGGGAGACTTTTGCGTTGGCAATTATGGCTTAACCAATTCTCTTTTACGGTTGAACATATACAAGGATCGGAGAATTCATTGGCAGATAGTCTGACTAGAGAATCAGCTAATGGCAAAGAAGCACAGGACATCAGAAAAAACTCTTGCCCATCAACTAGAAAAGATGGAGGCAGAGAGAAAAACTCTTATTGAAGAAACAAATAAAGCAATAGAGCAGGTTTCACCCTCCACTTGGGCTTGATGGAGGTCATGATTGTTTCATTAAAAAAGAGATCTTGAGATGGTTTGATTAAGAGTTGTAATGTACCAGTCCGAAGGTTCCTAATGTACGAAGTAATGGTCGAATATAATACTAAATAAAATAAAAGATAACAATTTTAGATTCTGGTGCGATTTAGTTGTACGAAGGTTGTACAAGTTGTATGATGTCTATGATATATGGGGAAGTAGAATAATGTTCAACAGTAATTCCAGACTTGGTACTATGTCAATTCATCCACATTCTCTGGAATGGAGGGCACCATATGCAGCGGAACACTACAAAGCTTGGGATTATGGAATGGTTCATAAAATTGTACCATTTCCTGATAATAATACTACTTTCGTTGAGAAGCTCACAAAATTTCAGAGGTATATATTTAGGAGAATTTATGAGGAAACAAACTACAAAGGTAGAGTTGAACAAGTCCAAGTCCAAGTGCAAAGTGCAAACATTGAAAAGGTTGAAGGAAAAGTTAGCTCTCCACATTTCCTGATCATGTTTCATCGCAAAGTCAAAGATCCAATCTGCATCCAGTAGAGACGAGTAAAAAATCCTATGGAGGCAAGATCTTATGGATTTTTCTATATTGCTCAGTATCTTAACAAGTTCATAGCGATAGAGGAAGAACCACCAGTCATAATACATGTGGGAAATACCACAATAGTAGGACAGAATGGTTAAGGAATTATTTAGAAGGAGTATTACATGGCGAATCAGTATATGATTATCTTGAACAAATTGAAGCTGGGAGATATTTATCCTTAGAAGGAAAAGAGCATTTATTAGAGATCTTTGTCACATGGGATAAATCATATGCTACCAGATGTGTGATGGATCTCGGTATAGAAGAAGATAACCAAATGTATGTCCATTATGAAGACAGTTGGACAATAAAGGTGGTCTACAAGATATGATGGAGTCTTGAGCCCGCACCAGCAATAATGTATTCTACTTTTACTGTTGTAGCACGTTTGATTTATTTTAAAGAATATTTAGAAAAGCAGTGAACGATATTCACTTGCTGAGTCATTGTTTTCTGTAAACCATAGAAAGTGTCGATGTCCTTTGTGAGCCTTCCCCTATATAAAGGGCATTAGGCAAAGAAGTGAAGGCAGGCTTGAAGTGAGTTGGCTAGAGCATTTCTAAAAACAAGAAAATTCTCTTAAAAAACTCCTCACCTTAAAAGACAGATTGGTTCTCCATCTCTCTTAAAGTAGAGAAAAACTCTGTTTCTTGTCATGTTTGATTAGACTTTCTGTTTTTAATTTTGTAACAAATGAGTGTTGTAATATTTTCAAATTCAATAAAATAATTTTCCTTTCAAAAGGGAACGTTATCCTCTCAAAAACTTATATCTCAGATGAGTTATTTTTATGTTTAAAATTAAAGTACCATTACAAATACAATAGAGATTGTTTGAGTAGAGACTATGATCTAAGGTAGTAAACGAATTAGATATGTGTATTGCCTGGTCTAAGGAAGACGGGGTTGGGGTTAGCTACCTTGGTAAAGCCAGAAGCTCCGAACGCCAGAGGTTCCATTGTTAACTAAGTTCAGGTATTGGTCAAAACTCTCTAAGTAAAACATTTTATATTGCGAAGCATGGTGGGCTATTAAATATAAACACTAATTTGTTTAAGATATAAGTAGTAAAGCAGTGATAACTAGTACCAATAAAAGTCATTTAAATAATTATTAGATCGAATTATAGTAAAAATTAGTGTATTATTAATAACTGTTATTTTAAATTAAGGTGCTGTTATTAATTTATCAATTACTGTTATTGATTTATAAAGTACTGTTAAAAAAAAAAGCTAATGTCACTTGGTTTTGGGTTGGGTAACCTATACCGGTTAGCGGTCCATCATTCCTCTGAACCTATATATAAAACATTGGGAAAGATATTGCTACAAAAAAAGGGTCGCATGAAAGATAAAAAGGAGTTTTTTTTTTTTTTTTTTTTTTGGGGGGGGGGGGTGGATAGCCTCAATAATACATGATACTCTCAATCTAACCGAAAATGGATGTCATGCACATATCATATGAGAGCAAAAAAAAAACACAGTAAACAAAAACAAGAATTTTAAAATTATACACATACTCATGTATCATGGTTTCAAATGTTTTATCCCCACAACTACAATAGAAGCCTTGAATACAACCGCAAAAATGTCAAATTTTCAGACAACACTGATTTGAAATTGGAATTATCCTTGGACAAAACTCCAATTTATCATCAGTTAGCTTGCGGTTTGCTAGAAAAAGTTCCTAGTACTCTATTCAATGGGTTCGGATACTACAATGATTGAGATTCGAGGAACAAGGGAGAGAGCATGATCAAGGAGGGGTATTTGAATGAGAAAGGTTGCTTCACTATTTTCACCAACCTAATCGTACTCGATTAAAGTTGAGTTGAGAATTGGAAGAGAGAATTTTTTTTTAAAATGGTTTAATTTTTCAATATTTGGAAGGTGCACAAGAACCATAAAAATGTGGAATCCCTTTAAGCGAATATCTTACAAGAAGCCTCCATTTAGGGGTCGTTTGGTTCGTTAAAATGGATTAGAGTGGTACGTAATCTAATGTTAGGGAGGTATGGATTAAATCCCATAGTAGTTTGAAGTTGTTTAGTTTATATGGAGGTTTTTGGTGAATGAAATGTGAATCTTAGGGGTTGGGTGGGGTGGGGTGGGGTGAGGTGGGGTGGGTATGTAATTCTAGGGAGTTGGGGTAGAGTTATAAGTTAGAACCATCTTGGTATCAGGTTTCATACCAAAAAAGCCTAACCAAACAATAAAATGGATGGAATGGATTTTAACTCCGTTCCAAAAGATCCAACCAAATGACCTCGTTATTTTGAGCTTTGGGCATAGCAGAGAAGGAGTCAGAAGAGTAGAGCATAATTCAATTGAGTCAAGCAGAGTAGAGCCGAGCCGAGCATATTTCATTATTATTATTATTATTGTTGTTGTTGTTGTTGTTGTTATAATAATAATAATAATAATAATAATAATAATAATAATAATAATAATAATAATAATAATAATAATAATAATAATAATAATAATTGTTGTTGTTTTTGTTGTTGTTGTTGTTGTTGTTGTTGTTGTTGTTGTTGTTGTTGTTGTTTTCACTATTATTATTATCGCATAATTATTATAATCATTAAATATTATTATAATAATAATAATAATAATAATTATTATTATTATTATTATTATTATTATTATTATTATTATTATTATTATTATTTAGAAAAGCTGATTTTAATTATCCCACCTTTGACCGGTTGGCAAATAATAATCCCACTTATTGATTATTATTTAATAATTCCACCTTTGGAGTGCACCTTCTTTTACTGGTCCCTAACCTATTGATAACCGGTTAAATAGGTTAACATAACACTTTTCTTTTCGTGATTCATCCAAATATATATTTTTTTTTAGTTTTTTAAAAAATTAAATTTTATTAACTATAAATAAAAACTTAATATTTTTTTTCCCTTTTTCTCTTTCCTTTCTTTTCCCCTTCTCCTGCCCCTCTATTAATTCCGACAACCTACCTTGATTAAAAAAAAAATCCGGCAACCTAAACCCAACCTCCTCCTCCATTGAAACCGAACACCCAAATCCCCACAGCCAACCACCCCTACCCAAGAAAAACCCCACCCATGAACCAACCACTTCCACCAGTAAAACCACACAAATGGCCGGTGAGCCCCACCCACACAAATGGCGAGCAAACCCCACCTATGAAACCAACGTCTCCTACCTACAAAAAACCCCACCCATAGGCCACGACCAGCAAGGCAGCAACCCCTACCCACGAAAATCCCGCCTAAGTTCGACCACCCCACCCACGAAACCCCCCACCCCCAAAATTGCTTCCCTTATGTTGAAACTAACATCCAATCTAACCTTACTGCTTGAACCCAACGTTGATAAGGAAAATGAGTGTGTACCTGCCCATGTTGTAGGAAGAGAGAGAAATTGAGGTGGGAAGGGAAGAGGACGTGAGAGAATTGGGGCTGACTGCTATGGAAGATTAATGAGGGAAAAAAAAACTTACCAATTTTTTAGGTTACCGGTCGACCAATAGAAGAAGATGTACCCCAAAGGTGGGATTATTAAATAATAATCGATATGTGGGATTATTATTATCTGCGAACCAACTAAAGGTGGGATTATTAGAATCAATTTTTTCTTATTATTATTATCATTGAATATTATTTATTTATAATTGATCTATTATTATCATTGAACATTATTTATTTATAATTAATCTATTATTATTTTTATTATTATTATTATTAAAAAATAATATTTATTATTCTCTTTAAATATTAGTAAGTATCTTTTTGCTGTTGAGGTAATTTCCTCTTTCGAATTTTTTTTGTTTTATTATTAGATATTTGAATTTATATAAATTTTTTGTTTTAGAATTATGAAATTGAAATCTGGATTTGAATTTTTGTAGGGGAAGATAGAAAGGAGAAATTTTCCATTGAAGGGGCTTCTGCCTTTTTTTTTTTTTTTTTTTTTTTTTTTTTTTTTTTGGAGATGCTGGTCAACTATCAAATTACATAAAATCAATTACAAAATCTATAACTATTAAAAGTGAGAATTTGCAAATTTTGATCCCCTTAGTAATAGTGTGGTACCCTCAAAATGTACGACTTCTCTTTTGCCCATGAACTGCAATTGCATGCTACTTTTCTATAGTAGTCTTCCTATTATACCCTTGAAAGTCACGTTACCCGTGCCACATGGAAAATTACCCTATTGTCATTTGTTAGTGTACTCTAGCTATTAGAATTATTGGGTGCTTTATACTTACAATACGTCCTTTTAGGGAAAATGGATTATCTTCCACTCATTTTCAACTGTCTCTCTTGATCTCCTCCTCTCACTCTCTCTTTTTTTTGACGGGAGAATGGGGGAATTTTATTACGTCAAGCTCAAAATTTCAAAGGTTATAGCATCGGATGCACAATCCGGCACCTCTTCCAACCATACACACATCTCATCAAACATTACACTACTTTGAGCAAGTCTATGAGCAACCCCATTTCCTTTCCTACCCACATGTGAGATAGAAAAACAAATACAAAGATCAGCAAGATGGAGAATATCTTTAACAATCAAGCCAAATCTTGTGGTCTGACATTTCTTGTGCTTTACATGCTGATAAAGCTTCAAGCAGTCAGTTTCGAGAACAATCTTCCTGAAGCCAGCCTCAATTGTTATTGCAAGGGAGTGTCTAGCAGCGAGAGCTTCCCCAACATCTGCCTCGAACTCTTCCTTCAACCTTCAGCACAAAGACAGAAGTACATCTCCAATATGGTCTCTCGCAACACCACCAATTCCAATTGTCGCATCTCTAAAGCATGCCACATCAGAATTAATCTTACACAATTCAGCAGGGGGAGCTTTCCACGAATGATCAGTGGCAAGATTTGAGACAATAGAAGGTGCTTTCACTTCATTTGCTTTTTCGTATTCGCCCACAAGATTGATGGCACGCTGGATCACAAGTTCAACCTTAATATTTTTCTTTTCAAAACACCATGAGTTCCTCTTCAACCATATACCCCAAAGCAAACTCCAAAGAATATCCCACCATTCCCTTTTCTTGTTGTTCTTTAGCATCTGGGAGCAAAAGGATTTAAAGGATAGCGATACTTCATTATCTATTTCTAACCGGAGAGGGGAGTAATGCCATATGGCTTTGGCTGCAGAACACAAGAAGAGGGTATGCATTACAGTTTCGGGTTCCTCACCACATATAAGACACATCTCATCAGAACAAATGCCTTTTTTCTTCAGCTTGTTGCGAACTGGGATTCCCCCGTGGAGAGCTCTCCATCCAAAATTTTTAATCTTTGGGGGCACATTTGCACTCCAAAGATTACACCAGATTTCATTTGATGGAGAAGCAGAACAAGAAGCGCCAGTAGCTCTTGTTGTTTTCAGCAGGGAGAAGTAAGCACTTCTGACAGTAAAGCTTCCTGACTTTGAGTGCTGCCAAGTCCAGCAGTCATTTTCAGGGAAGGAAGGCAGAGGTATCTTTTTAATTTCCTTAATTTCCCACTCCATAAAGACACTCTGCAGCAAGTCATCTTTCCAAGCACCCTCCTGTATCAACTCACTAACATACCTCGGACCAATACTGTCAGCTTGAGGCCTTTGCAAAATTCTGAAGTTTGGCAAATTAGGAACCCAGGGGTCTCTCCAGATGTCAATTGTGCTTCCCGTGCCCACCAGTTTGCAAGCTCCCAAACCCACAACCTTCCTAGCAGAAAGAATAGACCTCCACGTGTAGCTTGCATTTGATGTTACTTTGGCAGACATTAAATCCGAGTTAGGGAAGTAATTCTGCTTTAAAGTACGCACCATCAGAGAATTGGTATTAGTGAGAAGCCTCCAAACCTGTTTTGCTAGCATCGCCTTGTTAAAACACAAAAGAACACGCATCCCTAGTCCCCCTTCTTTCATAGACACAATCATCTTTTCCCATGCCACCCAAGCGGTCTTGTATTCTTCTCTTTTCTGACCCCAAAAGAAACCTCGACACATTATTTCAATTTCTTGGAGAATACTTACAGGAATTTTGAAGCATTGCATTGCATAGGTAGGGATAGCTTGGCAATTGATTTTATGAGAACTTCTCGACCAGCTTGTGAAAGAAAACCACCTTTCCAACCTTTTAGCTTTTTCCAGACCCGATCCTGAATAGCAGAGAAAATTCTTTTCTTAGAGCTCCCTAGGTAAGTAGGAAGCCCGAGATATTTGTCATGTCCCTCAACGGCCTTAAATGATAACTTCATCTAAAGCGTATTCTTCTTCTGTGGCTCAATATTTCGGCTAAAAGAGACCTCCGATTTCTCCATATTCAGTCTCTGACCCGAAGCAGTTTCATAAATGGAAAAGATGTCAAGCACATTGTCAACCTCTTCTTCATTTTCTCTTATAAACAGCAAACTATCGTCAGCAAAAAACAAGTGAGATATTGGATCCACTTTTTTGCCAATTTTAACCCCATGAATAGATTTTTTCTTCTCAACATCTCTAAGGAGTGTAGATAGTCCCTCTGCACATATAATAAAGAGGAAAAGTGACAAAGGATTGCCCTGTCGAAGCCCCCTGGAAGGGAAGAAGCTCCTAGACAGTTGCCCATTCACAAGAATTTTGAAAGAAGCAGAAGACACGCATTTCATAACAGTCGTAACATAGCTACTTGGCAGCCCCAACTCAAGCATCATACGTTCTAAGAACGTCCACTAAACCCTATCATAAGCTTTGCTCATATCGAGCTTGAGGCCCAAGAAACCATTTATTCCTCTCTTCTTCTTCCGCAGGTAATGAAAGCATTCATAAGCAACAAGGATATTATCAGAAATTAATCGCCCCGGAACAAAACCACTCTATGACTCATGGATGATATCCGGCAAAACAATTTTCAATCTATTCGCAAGCACCTTAGTCACAATTTTGTATATCACATTACACAAGCTAATGGGTCTATAATCCACAGGAGACTCACATTCTTTTTTCTTGGGAATTAACACAATGTAAGTCTGGTTAATAGACTCAATATCACCCCCATTATTTAAAATGTCCAAGACAAGATCAATAATATCGGAACCGACAATATTCCAAAATTTCTGATAAAATAAAGCACACATACCATCGGGGCCTGAAGCTTTCGTAGGGTGCATCTGATTTAAAGCTTGGGTGACTTCATCTGCTCGAAAAGGTTCCGCCATAAAGCTATACATGGACTCTGAGACACGAGGTTCCACAAGGTCAATGATGGGGTCAGTTACCACCTGGCAAGATGAACCAAAGAGGTTCTCGAAATGGGCAACAAGGACTTCATAAATTTTCTCCTCTTCGTTAAAACTGTTTCCTGCTTCATCTGATATAGACACGATGTTGTTTCGATGTGCTCTCTGCTTGGCTTTAGCGTGAAAAGACTTCGAGTTCTTATCACCATTTTTAAGCCACTCCTGTCTACTCCTTTGTTTCCAGTATAATTCTTCTCTCTCCTCAAGCTCATCAAGTCTTTCATCAATGGCTTTCATCTGGGATATGATCTTGGAGGTCTGCTCTTCTTCCATACATTTTTCCATTTGAGATTTTAGCGTTCTCATCTCTTCAGCAAAGTTGCCGAATTTTTTCTTACTCCATGAGCCGAGTTTTCCTGCTGTTTTACACAAATTTGCACTCACATTTCCTCCTCCCTCCCACGCTTCTCTAATTATATCCACACAAGACTCTTCTCGCAACCACATCTCCTCAAACCTGAAAATTCTCTTTATCTTCTTTTTCTTCACAGCATGAATTTTATCCTTTACACAAATGAGCAAAGGAAGGTGGTCCGACTTCCTTTTTTCAAGGCAAGTCACATATGCCCCAGCAAAAATTTCTTTCCAAGTATACGGGTAGCCTATAAAGCCCAAGTCTTTGAGACTACAATTGTTCAGAGAGTCACGTAGAATGGCGGCTTCAGAATATTTAAAGTCAGCTCCACCTTGCTTCTCTGTTGACCACAACATCAGGTTGAAATCACCACCACAAAGCCACGACATGAGGTGATCGTCTGCCAAACTGTCTAAGAGAGCACCAGTTTTATGCTTATTCTCGGCCTCTGGAAAACCGTATACTCCTGTAAATCTCCACATGTCCCAGTCTTCACACTTCATGTGAGCATCTATGTGATTTAAAGAAAAGGACTGGATAGAAACATCCCACTCCCTTCTCCAAAGCAGAGCCAAATCGCCACTTCTTTTCCTTCCATCCCCTACACATCCTACTGCAAGCATCCATGTGAATTTTAATTTATTTTTGACACTCTCCATCTCACCTTGGCTAAGCTTAGTTTCTTGCAAAAAAACCAATCCGGGATTTTCCGTGATAACAATGCGTCTAAGCGCATTGACTGCCCGACGACTCCCCAAACCTCGGCAGTTTCACGATAGAATGATCTCATTTATCACCGAGGGCCCAAGTAGTGGAGCCCGCCACCAAATCAGTCATGTCAATGTCAATGTATGCATTCCTCAAGCTATCATCAATAGCAATCTTCTTTTTTCTGCCCTCACCATCCCCTTCATCACAATTCCCTCGTTCACCCTCATGCTCCCCTCTTTTTCTAGTGTTTCCTGTATTCCTAGGAGGATTACCACTGGCTGTATCCTTTCCATCTTTCAGTATCACCACTTTTGCTTTCTTTTTTAGTTGATAGTTCCTTTCTATCCCCCCTGTATGACCTCCTTCACTCAGAGCTGAACACTCCACCCGTGTGTTCTGTTTATTAGATTCTGTCACCTCACCTTGCGGGGGATTAACTGCTGCCCCATCCACTACCCCTTTGACAGCCTTAACACTCTCCTTAGCTTGATTCTTCTCCATCTCCAAGGACACATCGTTCAGGTTTTCAAGAACTGCATCTAGCTGCGCTTTACTCACCTTCTTCACAGGTGCCTTAAGCTTTGTAATGAACAACGCCTTTGCAGAAGATGAGTGAGTCTCTGACCCTTCATTCACAATAACACCTCTGTTGGTTTTCCAAGGAAATGCTTTCAACCATCCCCCAAATTTCAGGTTTGGATCATATTCATCCTTGCACCCATCACAATCATTTACACCATGGCCTATTTCTCCACAAAAGAAACAAAAAAGAGGTGGTTTCTCATATTTGACATCGAAAAAATCTTCATAACCACCTCGCATTTTCACCTTCACTTTATGTAACAGAGGCTTAGTGACATCAATCATCACTCTAATCCTCACCGATTTATCAATCCCTATATAGCCCGAGCTCTCCAGTTTCACAAACCGACCAATTTTATTTCCTATGGCTTCCACATTTGCAATGTTAATTCTGCCTTTGAAAGGGAGATTGTATACTCGAACCCACATTGGAATTTCGTATAAATGGACATCTACCGGCTTCACATTGTCTTCAATTTCTCCAAGCAGAATTGCGTGTGTATCAAAATTCCAGGGTTGCTTATCAAGAACTCTTTTTTTGTCCCTCCAATGGTGGAATTAAAACATATAGGTATTTTTGCCAATGTTGCTAATTTCCAATCCGTGCTTAGGTTGCCATACATTCTTCATAGTTGACATAAAGCATTGGAATTCTTGTAACCTGAAATTCTCCCCCTTTCTCTAAGTAACACCCTAGAAATTCCTTCCTTTTAAAATACTTGTTTTACTCCTTTTAAAATACGAATTAGGAAAATCTAAGACATTATTGCCACCGTGAAAATGGCTAAGACAAATATCAAAGACACACAGCGGAAGACTATATTTAAAACCATTTATAATCAACTTCCAAGTCAAAACCCAACGAAAGTAAAGTAAAACCAAAGTTAAACAAAATCAAACATAGTCAAACAAAGTCAACCTACAACTTGGAACTATTGTAGGCCCTTATTAAAACCGATTCATACCAAAACCTTTGCGTTAGTTGCAATCATAATAATAAATAATTATTATCATTATTATTTTACTGTTGTTGTTGTTGTTATTATTATTATTATTATTATTATTATTATTATTATTATTATTATTATTATTATTATTATTGATATTATTATTGATATTATTATTATTATTATTATTATTATTATTATTATTATTATTATTATTATTTTAAAACTTCTCTCTCGTTTGGGGCGATTAGGGCTGGGTGTAGGGTGGGTTTCCGACACTTTTTCAGCGGTTTTAAGCGCCCTCAAGTCCGGCGAAGGTAACTCGTGTCACTGACTTCAGGTCAGGCATGATTTTGGTGGTTTCCATGTTCCATTTGATGCTATTTTTTGGCATAATTCAGGCAGTTTTCTGGCATTTTTGGTGCAATTTTGAAGTGTTATTTTCAGGTAGCTTCAAAGCTAGTTTGCGGACGACAATCAGGTGTTTTCAGGCGGTTCCGGTGACTGTATCTTTGGTCAGTTTTTAGGCTATTTTTATGGGCAATTTGGCTTCGTTTTAGGCCTGATTTTGGTCCGTTTGGGAGGTTTTTGGATCATCTTTTGTTCAGTTTGTCCTGGGGGTTAAGGGGTAGGTGCAGGGCTGTGTTTAGGCTGCATTTAGGCTATTTCAAGCGAGTAATGAGGTTACTTGTTTGCTGGTTTTCTTGTCGTGGATTTTGTTCGTTTTTACAGCTTTTTGTTCAGCTATTCGCGACCTTTTCTGCAGGCGTTATTGTAGGTGTCATTTGGAGTGCGCCTATGTTAAAGCATGTGTGAATATGCTTGCCACTCATAGAAAGTGGGAATTGACATAATACGATTAGGGACAAGGAAAGTAGGGAGCCACCAACAAGTTTTTAAGGAACTTGTAAACCGTTCACGGATCATTATAAGGCAATCACGAGAAAGGGACAACGATAGGCAACAAGGATTCACCTGTGAAGGTTACACCCCATTCATAATCCATGAGATTACTAACTCTATATGGTTCGGAATCACGAAAGGAGGATCAGGGATAATGGTACGAAGTGAGTCATGGAGTCACTTTTGCCCGTATTGGCCTCTACTCGATTCTTATAGTGAAAAGTGATTTCTGTTATCTCAAAGGCATACAAATAAAAATTCAATTTTCTCCAAACTATTATTAAGCTAAATTTGTTGAATATTAATGCAACACATAATTCTAAAATATTTGTGATCACTTGATTAAACAATAAGATTAAAAAGAAACCTAAACCGGTTGTCCAAATTATCTTATGAGGCATGATTTTCAATTACATATTCCCTTTAAACATGCAATATGGTGATCAATAAATATAATAGAATAAACATTAATATTGGAAGCAATTTAACAACAATAGCGTTAGTCAAATCAAATATAAAATAACCTAATCATGATACTAGCAAAATAAAATAAGTAATTAAATTAATTAATTACTCACATTTCGCGCGTTCCTTCAAATTTCTACATCATAAATAAATTTTTAGTAACTTCAATAAAAAAATATAAATCAAATGGAAATTAAATTAAATAAATGTAGAGTTGATTTGGTCCAAACCCTCAGTTTTTTGTACCTTTCACACCTTGGTTTAAGGACGGAACCTCGGGTGTCGTTAACTCCTTGAAGTGCTTAAGGTAAGAATGGTGTAATTAGAAATATAGGTTTAAGGCTTAGAATATAAGAGATAGAGAGAGAAGAGAATGATTTTTGGTGTAAAAAAGAGGAAGAGAGAATGATTTGATGCCCCATACATCAGAAATTAGGGGGTATTTATAGGGAAAATGAGCAGAGGGAACACGCGGAACCCTAAAAAGGATAAAAACCCTAAAAAAACATCGTCGAGACACGGCAAAGCATACCGCAACACGACAAACTATGCCGTGACACGGGGAAAAATAGTGTGACGCGGGGAATTAGCAGCCCTAAAATGATAAAACGCATGTCACTCCATATGAACCGTGACACGGCAAAATATGGAGTGACGCGGCAAAATATGGAATGATAGGGCTGCACCGTGACACGGCAAAATATGGAGTGACGCGACAAAATTTGGAGTGATGCGGCAGAATATGGAGTGACACGGGACTTTTTTGCGTCCAAGTTCATAAGCGCGTGAGAAAAGTAACACGAAAAAAACACGAGAGAGCACCGTTACACGTGAAGAATACCGTGTCACGGTACTAGGCACTGCGCCACGTCATCAGGTGCCATGACACGACAGTTTTACTTAATGCGCGGTAATTCCAGTTTTTAACACGTTTTTAAAATTATCATAGCTTTTAATCCATAACTCAGAATAAGGAATATAATATATCATTAGAAATATTATCAAGTATAATTTCCAACCCAATTGGAGTCAAGTCAAAATAACTTTTATATTTTAAGATATGGCCGTTTTAGTAGAAGGGTGTCAGTTTTGGGTCGAGTTTAGTGTTTGGCTCATATCTTCTTCGTTTTAAATCGGAATTGGGCTTATGATATATTTTTGGAAATATTATTTCAAGGCCTATCCAACCAAGTAATAATTTGATCAAAATTATTATACCATAAAATCATTTTCTCTCGGTTTTGCGATGTGGACACGAAAAGTGGAAAACAAGTTATGGTGTAGGGAAATGAGTTAGGAAATGGATTGGTTTTATGAAATGTATAGAATGGAAACATGGATTTAAGCACTCCAAATATTAAAAGCTCAACCCGACCAATAATGTCGGAGAAAGGTTGTTCATCATTGGGTTTGGTTTTAGGAGACATTTTTAGGTGTATTCAGTTATTATTAGGCAAGTATTTCCACTTTTAGTGCATTTCTATTAGTCATGGTGATTTTAAGATCGTATACAAGGTACGTTCGCGTACTTAGAATAATTTTATTGATGTAGTAGCATGCTAAATGTGTTTAATTGATTACAATTAGTATAATGCTAGATTTGAAATGGAAATTATGATTTGGGTGTTATTGGTGATTGAATTATGAGGCATGATTTATTTGTGATAGATAAATGGATGAGAAATTATAGTTGGAATATTGTTTATGAAACACACTTTTATTTATGGCATGATATAAAACATGTTTAATTAAACTAAATGTTTGATTTGGTTTGGAATATTAAAAAGGAATTTTATTATGTTTCATATAATTTTTATTGATGGTTTAAGCATGGGAAAGAAGCTATGTAAGTGTCTACGTACACGAGAAATAAATTTTAAGTTGGTGCCTTAGTGTACTTAAGGTGTTTTTAACACCGAGGGATAGGATTTGTGGCGCTTAATGCGTTTAAGGTGTCATTAGCACCGAGGTAGAATTTAAAAGGGTTCAACATTAAACATTATGTGGTCACTGATTATTCAAGAATTAAATTGGCATATTTAATCGATTGAATGATTATTGTTCATTGAATGATTATGGTTTGAGAGTCATCACCAAGTTTAATAATCTGTAAATAACATAAAGTGAAAGAGATTACGCACCAAAACTCTTGGAACATATACACCTTGAGTAATGAACATATGGAGGGGAGTTATGTGACTTTATATTTGATCATAACCTCTAATAGAGTACAGGACGCTGTACATTCCTTTTATTATTATTATTATGCGCACGAATTCTGCCACTTACGGGTGGTTATTGATGCTGGCATGGTTAATTCCCGTTCTAGTAACCTAAATTTATTTGGGGGAGGTTAGTTGGGAAACCTGTTCGATGCTTAGTCAACATTAAATAAATTATGTAGAGGTCTAGTGAGAAGTTTTATTGAATGTTGTATGCTTGAAAAAACAGGTGCAACAAAGGTAAGTTGTATGTTGATAGGAAATTACATGTTAGTGTGTTATTTACGTTTATGTACTCAGCTTTGCTGATTGTGTGTTTTGGGTGTTTGTTGGCCTTATCTTTATCTTGGCCCTATGATGACCCATTTTTAATGGAGAGTAGTGGAAACAATTAAAGAGAAGCTTTTCAGGTAATGAAGCATATTCATGAATGGGCATGAGTGAAGAGCGAATCATGCTAGGTTCTATAAGTATATGATGTGTTATTGCTTTAATTATTTATGATATTATTATTATGCATGACTAACGCAAAGGTTCTGGAATTTGGTTTGATTTTTAATAAGGGCCTATGATGGTACCAAGTTGTAGGCTGATTTTATTTTACTTTGTTTAACTTCTGTTTGACTTTACTTTCATTGTTTGACTTTTCAAGTTGACTTGTTTTGAATGGTTTTGAAATTAGTCTTTCACTGTGTGTCTTTGATAGTTTCCTTAGCCATTTTTCACGGTAGCGGTAATATCTTAGATATTCCTATTTAAAGTTTTAAATAGGGAAAAACAGGTATTTTAAGAGGGTGGAATTTCTAGAGTGTTACAAAGTGATATCTGGGAGCTTAGGTTGAGATTTTATAACACGAAAGCCAAAAACGTGTTTTAAAGTGTTTTAATTTTGAAGTTGGCCAAGTACTTATTTATTGGTGAAATTTTTAGAGAATTATTTTGGAAGGATCAAATATTTATTGATTAAATTTAAACCCGGATTTTTTTTTTAATTTTTTGTAAGGTCCGAATATTTTTTAAGGTCCGATTTTTTTTTTTTTTTTTTAATTTTGTGAATGTCCAGATTTTTTTAGGGGAAGGGCCGAAATTTCTTGGTCTTTTGCCTATTATTTTCGGGAAAAAAAAAGTAAATTAAAAAGGAGTCAAAATATTTTTAGCCTGTTCATTTTGCAGGAAAGCAAGGATTAAGGTAAGTATTATGTGTTTATAGTTTTAAAAGCATGTTGGTGAGTATGGGTAAGAAAGAAATTGGGCATATAAGTAAGAAATAATCATGTTCCTGTATGCATTAATATCTAGGCTATGAATGTTTAATTATGAATGTATTACTTGAGGATATGTATTTATCTGTGTAGGAATAAGAAAATTGTTTGATTGAACATTGAACCTATTTCATGCAAGAACTGTATTATTTTGTTTTCTTTAGGAAAGGAAATTCTGTTCTAAGTCTTTTCTTTACAGGATACTGAATCTTCCTAGCAGATACACAAAATTAGGAACTCTCAAAAAGAAACCTAATGAACATTCTTATGATTATGTTCAAAAGATTCGTTTTTACTGTTTCTACAGGAGTAGTGTTGTAAAGGACAGGATTTTTGATAGCCCTGATCGTATTTCAGCCATGATTGTTTGTTGTTTTCCTGAGGAGCCTCCATATTATGCCGTCAAAGCTAAATGTAATGATTTCTACTTACCAAGGGACGTCCCAAATTACTATAAATATAGGGACTACTATGGACAGTGGTACCCTGGTTACAGGTTTCTGATTTCCTACCTTGTTAGGGTAGAAAAAGCCCATTGTAGACAACTCAACCTTCCATACCCTGACTACTATCATGAAAACCCGGTGCGATAAGATCCCCCTTATTCTGGCCATCAATTTGAGATTTCCTCTTCTTCTTCTTCACAGGGTAATCAAGCAGAGAATGGAGAGCAAGGGGAGGTAGATAGTTCAATCATGGAGATTTCTAACCCAAAATCCACCTCCATCTCCAATTGTTATTGATATTTCTGCTGCTAATGAGGAAGAGGGAGAGTTCGTGCAGCTAGAACCTAAACCAAAGTCACCTAAACCAATGGAGGAGGCAGATGATATTGAGTTCGACCCTGGTAGCTACAAGCAGTCGGCATACAAGAGAGACAACATCCGAAAGGATTAGATTTTTATAGTTTTCCTCGTTATGAATAACCAGTTTTAATTACAGTTTATTACTACTATTTCAGTTTTAAATTAATAAGTGGCATGACCACATTGAGTCAGTTAGCTTATGTAGTACATAAGTTTCTAGAACTCAATATTAGTTTGGTAATTCTAGTTTATTTTAATTAATGAAAATCCTATTTATTTCCTTGCTAAATTATTTATATTATTGATAAATAACTAATTTCATTCTCCAAAATCTTCCATTTCACATCACCATCCCAATAACCAAAATTCCAAGCAAATTAATTCCAATAAATCAAAGCTATGGGGATCTGTGGGAATTTTTTTTTTTATTATTTATGTGATGCTTTATTAAATGCATGGTTGATCAGAATTCAATAATTGATTGACAAAGCTACAAATTCAGGGAATTTTTAGCTTTTGCTATCCCAATTTGTTAGCTTTAAACTTTATTGTGAATGTTTCAAGGATGTTAAGTAATAGATGAGTGTATGTCTTGAGAGCTAACCAAAGCCATTTCTAATATAAACCCTTGGTCTTAATTCAGGAGAAGCAAAATGGCAGGGGAAATAATTCTGGTAATGATGGAAATGATTTGAATGAAGTGGCGAGACAATTGGTAGTTGTAGCCCAACAGTTGGCTAGGAATTCAACCAACAATGGGGATGCTCAGGGTGAACTTTTCAAAAAGGTGGCTTAAAGCAAACCACCAACCTATCAGGGAGAGCCTGACCCTACCATACTAGAAAATTGGTTAAGGGAGTTTGAGAAACTGTTTGGGGCAGTTGGCTACCTAGAAAATTCTAAGGTGGGCTATGCTACTTATTATTTGAGAGGTGAAGCTAATCTTTGGTGGTAGCAAAATGAGACAACTATTAGAGCGCTACCTGGATTCAATTGGAATAAGTTCCAAGAGAAAGTGAGAGATAAGTTTTACCCTAGCTTCTTACAGAATTAGAAGGCTGAGGAGTTCTCAAACCTCAGAATGGAGGAAATGTCAGTGACTGAATATTATACAAAGTTTATTGATGAGCTGTCTTGTTTTGCTGAAGAGTCCGTCTCTACGGAGAAGGCAAAGGCTACTAAGCTTGAGAGTGGTTTGACTACTGATTTACATCCGAAGTTATGTGGACAAGTGTTTGAAACCTAGGATGAATTGTATGGTAGAGCTGCACACTTGTATGCTTTGGAGGTGAAGAAAAAGAAGGAACTGGCTGATGTGGAAGTGAAACACATGAGGAAAGAGGTGGGACAAAACTCTGGGAACCAACAGGGTAACCAGAACAACTTCAAGAAACAGAAATACCACCATAACAACAATAACCTCCAAAACAACAACAACAATTCTAAAGGTAACAATCGTCAAGGAGGACGTAGCTTCAATGGAGGGGCTAGAAACAATAACCAAGAGAATAACAGAAATGAGAGGCATTATTTTTGCAAGAGGTGCAAGAATAACCATCCTGGAAGGGACTGTGATGGAAATCTGGTTGTTTGTCGTGCTTGTAACAAGTTGGGGCATAGAGAATACGAGTGTTTCTCTAAAGGTTCTAATGGGAATAAGCAAAACAATAATTCAAGAGGGACCCAAAAGAACTTTCAAGGAAACAACAATAACTTCAATGGGAATAAGAAGCGCAACAGAATGGAGCAAAGAACCAAAATAACAGCAGCAATGTGAACAATCAGCAGAAAAGTAGAGCTGCAGGAAAACTGAATGTGTTGAGTAGGCATGAGGCTGATTCCACGAAAGATGTCATCACTAGTACTTTTTATATTCACTCTATTCCTGTTAAAGTTTTATTTGATTTTGGTGTAACTTTTTCTTTCATTTCGAAAAGAATTGTTTTAAAACTTAAAAACTGTTTGGAAGCAGTATAAGTAGTATATTTACCAATAACCATTACGACGGGTGGGGTAGTGAATTGTACCAAAACCTTTAGGAATGTACCTTTAGAGACTAAAGGAAAAGTGTTTCAGTTTGACCTCATCGAGTTTGGGGTAAAGGATTTTGATGTCATCCTAGGAATGGATTGGTTGAGCAACTACAATGCAGAAATAAGTTGTCGATCACAAAAAGTGAAAATGACCACAAGTGGGAATGATTCAGTAACTTACTGGATGCATGGTGAAGCCAAATGCCCTAAATTGATATCTGTGTTAAAGTTGGAAAAGTACATGAAAAAGGGACATCTAGTGTACTTTTGCAGTGTGAGAAACATGGATCATGATGAGGCAACTAAGCCAGAAGATATAGAAGTGGTGAATGAATTTCTAGATGTATTTCCGAACAAGATCCCTGGAATGCCACCTAAGAGAGCAATAAATTTCACCATAGATTTGGTCCCAGGGACAACACCATTATCCAAAGCACCATATCGAATGGCACCTGTAGAAATGAGTGAGTTGGAGGAGCAACTGCAGGATTTGTTAGACAAAGGGTACATCAGACCGAGTGTATCTCCATAGGGAGCACCAGTTCTATTTGTTAAGAAGAAAGATAGAATCATGAGGTTGTTTACTGATTACAGAGAATTGAATAAGGTGACAATAAAGAACAAGTATCCACTTACAAGGATAGATAATTTGTTTGATCAATTGAAAGGCGCAATCGTGTTTTCTATGATTGACTTGAGGTCCGGATATCATCAGTTAAGGATTGCAGATGAAGACATTCCTAAAACTGCTTTTAGGACAAGATATGGTTACTATGAGTTTACAGTGATGCCATTTGGATTGACAAATGCTCCGACAATATTTATGGATCTGATGAACATCAATATTATACTAAGTGAGAAAAAACTTTGAATTTCGTTTCCCAAGTTTCGGGACGAAACTTCTTTTAAGTAGGGTAGTGTAGACACCCATTTGTGTCTCCCCAAAACCAAACCCAGTGATGAGTGCCTTTCACGTCGAATCATAATCGAATGAAACGAAAGTGTGGAAAGGTCTAGTGTTGCGGAAAGTTTTATTTCTTTTTCTCTTCTCCCTATTTTTGAAAACTTTATTTTAAGAAAACAGCCAATCCAGTTTGGTTGGTCCATGATATGGGTCCAATAGTGGTGTAGTTGGATGGGGCTTGCAAAGACCTTTCCAACGATATATTATAAGCCCAATTCCGATGAATGTTGAGGAAATTATGGCCAATTTACTAAACTGGGTCCAGTTTGAGCTTTATGTACGGCCCAATGATCTAGGGGAGGGCCTAATATAATTTATCATTCCTAATGCAATTAGGAATGGTTTTAGTCTTCTAGAACATTCTAGAAGGTTCTTATCATTCCTAATTCAATTAGGACTCTTCAGAGTTTTAATCGAGAACAAATAGCATTTTCGACTGAAATTATATTATTTTATCTTCCAGTACGGTAAGTTTATCAGATTTTCAAAAACGCGTTAAAAGCCGATTTGGCGTCCAACCCCAGGCCTTGGCGCCTGGAACCAGGATTGGCGCCAGGCGCTAGCCATTGGCGCCTGGCGCTAGCCACTGGTTCTGGCACCAACTAGCCAGGGCTGGCGCCAAGGTTGTTTTGCGGTCTTCAGACTCTGTTTTGTTAAATTATCTTTTTTGGGTGATTTTCTCTATAAATATCGTATCAAAAACTCCGTTTTCAATAACCCACTTTCATCAAGATTTTCTTGATTATTCTCTCTCTCTCTCTTTTTCTAAATTAGCCTTTTCTCAAATACAAAATTCCGCATTCATTAGATCTAGAAACACTTAGCCATATTCGAAGTTGCCTTCGCCCTAGACGTGAAAGGTTTAATTTCTGAGGGTTTGGTCCCAAATCTCTCTTTCAATTATTTAATTTAATTGTTTGATTATTATTTTCCTTGAAGTTACTAATGTGTGTATTTTGTTATTAGAAAGAGGTACGAGGCATCCAAGTAAGTACTTTAATGGTTTAATTGATATTATGATGGAGAAATCATGCTTAGATTGTTATTTTGATTCCTAGTATTATGTTAGGATGTTTTCCTTAATTTGATGTTTAGGGTGACAACAATAAATTCCTAGTATCATGTCTAGGGTAACTTTAATATTAAGTATGATTAAAAGTACGATGCTTCCTATATTCTTCCTAATATTTATTCATGTTAGTATCATGTTAGGGCTAAAGCTTTGATTTTTATTGTTTAGTGACATGCTAGGGTTTGTTATTAATCTTGTTAGTATCATGCCTAGGATCTTGCTATTATTATGCTTTAATATTAACATGAACATGATTATGATTATAATTGTTATAATTTATTATTATTTTGATGATTATTTTATTTATGATGATTATGATTATTATTATGATAAGATTATTATTATGATTATTATTGATTATGTTGCTTGATACATTATTTATTCTTTATTGCTTGATCACACCTTTTATTGCATGTTTAAAGGGAATTTGTACTTGCAATCACGCTTAATAAGATAATTAATAATCTTGTTAGGGTTAATTGTGATTATATTTCAAGTGATCGCCAATAATAGTTTATTTGTGCATTAAATTCAACCAACATAGATTAAACAGGTTTAGGGTTAACCTATTGATTGTATGTTAATCAGAAAGCGCACATGAATACGAGCAGAATAAAGTAGAGGCCTATTATTAGGGCAGGTTCAATCTCTTTTAGGTTGGATTTGTACCATCATCCCCGAACCCTTATTTGGTTCATGACCTTATGGAGTTGACGATCTCTTGGATCGTTAAGGGGTGTAACCTTCACCTCGTGAACAGTTTACAAGTTCCTTAAAAACTTGTTGGCAACTCTTTTGCTCTATCTTCTTCCCTTTTGGACGCCACCGTACTTTAGTGTATGATCACAGTGGGGTTCAAGCTAGTGGGATTTTAAAGGCTTGAAATTATTCCCTACAGGTAGATTATAATAACTCATATTTTTATACGTATTTTAATTAAAATAAGTATTTTAAGAAGTATTTAATTAAATTGAATTATTTTATTTAAAGTATACTAATCATTCATTTTAATGAGTTTGGAAATATAATTTAATTAGTTATTTTATTTAAGTTGGGTTTAATTTAAGAAAGTTTTATTTATTAAAGTTTTATTAGGGAAGGGATTAGGAAAGATTAAAAAAAAAAAGAAATTTTAGGGAGAAGGGTTTCTAGAGGAGGGGTATAAATATTCAACACTTGAAGCAAATCAAACTTGGCATAGAGTGTTGTCTAGAGCGGAGAAAACCCAAGGTAACTTCTCTCCCTTTTCTCTTTATTTTTTCTTTCTTTTTTTCTTTCTTTCTTTTTTTTCCCCTTCCCCCCTTATCAGCACCACCCCCCTCTCCGCCGACCACCAGCAACAGGTGGCCGCTAGAAGTATCAGCCGCCGGCAACAAGCAGCCACCGGCGCTGGCAGCAGGCGTGGTGGCGGCCACTGCCACCCACCCTTTTCAAACAAAAAAAAATTAAAACTTTGTTTTAAAAATTAGTTTAATCCTAGATCTTATTATTAATTATGAGTATTGTGATTTGATTTTTGATGTTTGATTATGAGTATTATGTTAATTAATGTTCAGATTTTATTTTAAATTAAAAAGCCCCAATTTTTGAAACCCTAGGTTCTTGAATTATGAATTATTGAAAGATTATGATGTATAATGGTTTAAACCTTAAATTAAAGTGTTTTAAGGCTTAATTACAGCAAGTTTTCATTAAAATATAATGCAGGAATTTTTTGTATAGCATTAAAAATCAAGTTTCTTTAAGGAATTTCAATTACCCATTAATTGGGATTAAAGTATGATGATTTAAATATAATTTCAACTTATTTTAATTAAATTATGAGGGGTTTTATAATAGTATATATTGCTGGAAATTTGTGTAAAGAGGATTTTAATACTCTTCTATGATTTTAAATTGTAGGAGACTTCGAAGTGAGTGATTTCTATTAGTCGTGGCGATTTTAAGATCGTATACAAGGTACGTTCACGTACATAGCATAATTTTATTGATGTATTAGCATGCTAAATGTGTTTAATTGATTGCAAGTAGTATCATACTAGATTTAGAAGGGAAATAATGATTTGGGTGTTATTGGTGACTGAATTATGAGGCATGATTTACTTGTG
Organism: Chenopodium album; assembly: GCF_948465745.1. Lineage (NCBI taxonomy): Eukaryota > Viridiplantae > Streptophyta > Magnoliopsida > Caryophyllales > Amaranthaceae > Chenopodium > Chenopodium album. The sequence goes on from NC_137839.1 coordinate 53,266,397, forward strand.
ATAGATAAATGGATGGGAAATTATAGTTGGAATATTGTTTATGAGCCACACTTTTATTTATGGCATGATAGACAACATGTTTAATTAAACTAAATGTTTAATTTGGTTTGGAATATTAAAGGGGAATTTTATTATGGTTCATATAATTTCTATAGATGGTTTAAGCATGAGAAAGGAGCTATGTAAGTGTCTACGTACACGAGGAATAAATTTTAAGTTGGTGCCTTAGTGCACTTAAGGTGTTTTTAACACCGAGGGAGAGGATTTGTGGCGCTTAATGCGCTTAAGGTGTCATTGGCACCGAGGTAGAATTAAAAAGGGTTCAACATTAAACATTATGTGGTCACTAATTATTCAAGAATTAAATTGGCATTTTTGATTGATTGAATGATTATTGTTCATTGAATGATTATGGTTTGAGAGTGATCAACAATTTTAATAATCTGTAAATAACATAGAGTGAAAGAGATTACACACCAAAACTCTTGGAACGTATACACATTGAGTATGAACATATGGGGGGAGTTATGTGACTTTATATTTGATCACAACTTCTACTTGAGTACAGGACGTTGTACATTCCTTTTATTATTATTATGCATAGGAATTCCACCACTTACGAGTGGTTATTGATGCTGGCACGATTAGCTCCCGTGTCAGTAACCTTAATTTATTTAGGGGAGGTTAGTGGGGAAACCCATTCAATGCATAGTCAACATTAAATAAATTATGTAGTGGACTAGTGAGAAGTTTTATTAATTTTTGTATGCTTGAAAAAACAGGTGCAACAAGGTAAGTTGTGTGTTGATAGGAAATTACATGTTAGTGTGTTAATTACGTTTATGTACTCAGCTTTGCTGATTGTGTGTTATGTGTGTTTGTTGGCCTTGTCTTTATCTTGGCCCTATGATGACCCATTTTTATTAGAGAGTAGTGGAAACAAGTCAAGAGAAGCTTTTCTGGTGATGAAGCATATTCATGAATGGGAATGAGTGAAGAGCGAATCATGCTAGGTTCCATAAGTATATGATGTGTTATTGCTTTAATAATTTATGATATTATTATTATGTATGACTAACGCAAAGGTTTTGGAATTTGGTTTTGTTTTTAATAAGGGCCTATGATGGTTTCAAGTTGTAGGCTGATTTTATTTTACTTTGTTTAACTGTTGTTTGACTTTACATTCGTTGATTGATTTTTCAAGTTGACTTGTTTTTAATGGTTTTGAAATTAGTCTTCTGTTGTGTGTCTTTGCTAGTTGCTTTAGCCGTTTTTACGGTGGTGGTAATGTCTTAGATATTCTTATTTAAAGTTTTAAACAGGGCAAAATAGGTATTTTAAAAGGGAGGAATTTCTAGGGTATTACAACTCTAGCAAACCTGGTTTACGGTGAGCATATCTTATAGTCATGTCAGGGAGTGCAACAGGGTGATCCTCTAGGGCCTTTGCATTTTTATTTGGTTCTTCATCCGTTAGTGTGTTAAATAGGGGATTCTTTTGGCTTATGTTTGCAATCTTGGTATTTAGATTATGGTACTATTTTTGGTGACACCTTAGTGGTAGAAAAGGTTTTGGAGTTAATTTTCGCTAAGGGACCTCGTCTTGGACTCCATGTCAATGTTAAGAAAACGAAAGTATTTTGGCCCTCGGATGACCCTCATAATCGTCTCGTCAGTGTCTTTCCTCTAGATATTAGTCGTCCTGTGCATGGTGTTAGTCATGTCACTGCTGATTCCTCTTTCTGTGGTGAGCTTGTTTCGCAGAGAGTGTCGAAGACCATTATGCTAATGGATGTTGTTGCTAAGCTCGATGATCCCCAATGCGAGTTGTTGCTTCTTCGTGCTTGTACTGGGTTTCAAAACTCTACTTTTCTATGCACACTTGTCCGCCTTGTCTTTTTGAAATGGCACAGATTTCTTTTGACGTGGCCCTTCGATCTTCTTTGGAGCGCATTATAACTGCTTCGAGTCCCGGTTTTGGTGATTAGCAATGGCGACTTGCCACCTTACCTTTTGCTTATGGTTGTTTGGGTATCTATTCGGCGGGTGATGTTCGGCACCATGCTTTCCTTGTGTTGCTTCTACAGTCTTCTGGTCTTTATGCTACGCTGCTTTGCAATTTTGGTATTATTGGTCCGGGACCGGCCTTTATGGTGCTCTTAGTCTTTTTAACAGAATTGTGGAGACTGGCCTTATGATTAACCCTAGTGAGATCGCTTCCCCTGAACTCATGAAAAAACTAGCAAATATATATTTCACAAAGGTCACTGCATCTGCGGATTCCACTTTCTCCTTATCTCCGCGTTAGGTTGTCTTATGGAAGTCCCAATAGGGGGATCACGCTTCGGCCTAGTTGTAGACGATCCCGATATCGGGTTTGGGTTAGACTATGAATGGTAAGACTTACATTTGTGCTCTTCGCTACCAGTTGGGTGTTCCTTTGTTCTCCGTTTCAACACCGTGTTCTGGTTTCTCAAGGGTTTTTGATGGGGATCATGCACTGTATTGTGTCGGGATGGTGGGTATTAAACATCGGCACAATGTTGTTCATGACACCCGTGTTAATATTTGTTTTCAGTCTGGGATTTCTGCTCGAAAGGAGGTTAACATTAGGTTGACTGGAGGGAACGCGGGGCTCTTCGACCAGCAGATGTTGTAGACACCTACTTTTGGCCTCTTGTCTCGAAAGGAAGTGCGATAATGTTACAAAAATCCGTTCTTCATGCTAAATCAAAGTTGAAGTGTTTATGGACTATGAAAAGAATTATGAAGTAAGTTACAACCCATATTTGAGACCAATTTATCTTAGAGCCTTTCCCAATTACTAAAAAGGCCTAAAACATGTTCATACATGTTTAAACTTGACTAATAACAGACCCAAATGCGTTAAATGCAATGATAGGATCCAATAGAACCTACATTGTTGAAAAACCAAGCCAAAAAGATTAACCAAACATCAAAATCTCGTGAAAGGCCTATACAGTAGGATATCCCTTTCAAAGAGCTTTCCAACGGTATATTATAAGCCCAATTCTGAACTAAAACGAAGAAGTTATTATCAAAACACTAAACCGGGCCTTAAAACCAACACCCTTGCACTCCAACGGCCATATATTTTGATCCATAATAGATTTTAACCTAATTCTAACGGCATTGGAAAGTAAACATCCAGATATTTCCAATGATATCTTACACGCCTAAATCCAAATTTGCAATCAAAAGTTATGGAAATTTTAAAAACACGTTTTCGTATAAGGCAACCCGCAAACCAGTGCAACTCAATCAGTTGCGCACGCCTAGCGTGCGCGACTCATTGAGATGCGCGCAGCACCTAGCGCGACTCAGAGAGTTGCGCGCGCCACCTAACGCCGTGGCTCTAAAACCCTAAACCTAGATTCCTACGCCTATAAATAGGGGTCTTCGTTCAACACTAAACACATAGAAAAATCAGAATACTAAACCCTAAATTCTAGAAACCCTAATCTCTCTCAAAACTTCTTACTATCATACTACTTTTCCCTCTTTCTTCCCAACTACTCTTAAACCCTAATCCATTCATTGAAGCTCTTGAATTTACAAAGAAGAAAGAAAGTCCATAAACGCATAAGACGGAGATTTAGTATAAAAGAAGAACGGTTAGTTTCCTGTGCGCTTAGATAAATCACTTTTCTTTTATTGTTTAAATAACTTTAATTGATTAATTAGTGTTGTTTGATCACTTTAAAAAAACTTTTAATTAATTAATTTACATAATACTCTTTTGTTAATCAAGACTAGAATTTGAATAATTAATTGTTGTTTTATCACGTAAGACAAGGCGAATATTGTTTATATATTGTTCTTTCACGAATATTGATTAAATAAGAATAACGACTTTTGCAATGTAATTCCTACATAATTAATGCGTGTAAATAAAATCAACTAACTTAGTTTTAGGTATCACGTTACATATATTGTTTGGTGATGAAATTGTGAAAAAGGAAGAGTTAGTAGAGGCCGCACTAGGGCTAGAATAGCGATTCCTCCCTAAAAGGAATGTTATTTTAGTATCCTCGCTCCCGAACTCATTTCTGGTTTATGTAGACCAATTTGGGCATGGGTAAACTTACGATTCGTGATAATTATCCCATGAACTCCACATGGGAGAAAGGCATGAACGAGGTTTATGAGTTTTCCTAAAACTCATTGGCGAGTCCCTACTTGTTTCTTATAACAAAGCGTGATGACATGATCAATTATAATTCAAGGTCCCCCAAACAGTTAGGAATTCAAATCCTAATACACCCTAACAAGTGTAAAGTCCTAGGCTTCTAAAGGGCCAATGGGCATCTAAGGAGATCCCCTACAATGGGAACACCCTCCTTACAGATGTGTTGCTTTATTCCTGGGATAGAGGCCTTGATGTATGTGCTGAGTTGAGAGGGTCATCACCTTTGATACAATTGGGTTTTCTGACTTCGTTCCTGGTCGTGTTGTGTCGGCGGCGGCTCAGCGGAAGTGGGATAAGTACTGGGCGCGTTGCAGGGCTATTGGCTATGGTTTTCTTCCTTTCTCCTTTTATTTATTAGAGAATTAGAGAAGGAAGCTATTGCGTTACTAAAGCGGGTTCAGGCGTTCGCTAAGACTCAAGATATTGGTGCTCGTGCAGCTGCTCACATCTTCAGCAGGATCAAGTTCGTTATAGCTAGAGGGGTGGGGGCCCAGATTGTATCTCGGCTCCCCACTAATTACTTGTAAATTGATTGACTTTGTAGGTTTTTTATAATAATAATAATAATAATAATAATAATAATAATAATAATAATAATAATAACAATAACAATAACAATAACAATAACAATAACAATAACAATAACAATAACAATAACAATAACAATAACAATAACAATAACAATAACAATAACAATAACAATAACAATAACAATAACAATAACAATAACAATAACAATAACAATAACAATAATAATAAATACATCGTATTCTTATGAGAACTAAACATGATTCGCTCTTCACTCATGCCCATCATGAATATGCTTTATTACCTGAAAAGAGACTCTCTCTACTTGTCCCCACTACTCGCCATTAGAGATGGGTCGTTGTAGGGCCAAGGTAAAAACAATGCCAAATAAACACACAATCAGCACATCTGAGTACATAAACGTAATGAAACACGCTAACATACTTTCATCCTATCAATCATACAACTTACCTTGGTGCACCTGTAACAAGCATTCAAGACATTCGACATTTACTAGACAAATACAGATATCCATATAATTTGATTACACATCAAACGGGTTTCCAACCAAATCCCTGCCCGAAATAGACTGAGGTAAACTACACCGGGAACTAACCAAGTATGAAAATGTCACAAGAAGTGACGAAAGTCCTGCACATAATAATAAAAAGGAAAATACAACGTCCAGTACTCCTAATAGAAGTTATGGGTAAATATAAAACCTCATAACTCCCCCCCCCCCATATGTTCATACTCGAGTTATATACGTTCCAAGAGTTTTGGTGCGTAATCTCTTTCACTTTACGTTGTTTTACATAATATTAAATTTAGTGATGAATTTCAAACCATAACATTATAAAACATTATAATTATACAAGCAATCAATCATACCAAATTAATTCTTGAATAATTAGGGACCACATAACTTTTAATGTTGAATCCTTTTTAATCTACCACACTGTCAAAGACACATTAAACGCATAATGCGCCCCAAAACCTATCCCTCGGTGTTAGAAATACCTTAAGTGCACATTGGCACCACAATATAATTTATTCTTGTGTACTAATAAGACACTTGATATCTCAATTCTCATGCTTAAAGAATCAATAAAAATTATATAAACCATAATAAATTCCCTTTCAATATTCAAAATCAATTTAAACATTTAGATTAATTAAACATGCTTTCAATCAAGCCAATAATAAAAGTGTGGTTCATATTCAACATGCCAATATAACTATTTCCAATCACCAAACCAACATAAATAATCTATGCTTCATAATTCAATTACCAACATCAATCAAATAATAAATTCCAATCAATACCTATCATGATACTACATGGAATTAATTATTCAAATTCTAACATGTTCCTACATCATCAAATAAATACCAAGTACGCGAACGTACCTTGTATACGATCTCAAAATCGTCACGACTACACAAAACCACTCACTTGGAAATCTCCTACAATCCAAAATTACAAAGAGGTATTAATACCTATTGTAGACACCCATTTGTGTCTCCCCAAAACCAAACCCGGTGATGAGTGCCTTTCACGTCGAATCATAATCGAATGAAACGAAAGTGTGGAAAGGTCTAGTGTTGCGGAAAGTTTTATTTCTTTTCTCTTCTCTCTGTTTTTGAAAACTTTATTTTAAGAAAACAGCCAATCCAGTTTGGTTGGTCCATGATATGGGTCCAATAATGGTATAGTTGGATGGGGCTTGCAAAGACCTTTCTAACGATATATTATAAGCCCAATTCCGATGAATATTGCGGAAGTTATGTCCAATTTACTAAACTGGGCCCGGTTTGAGTTTTAAGTACGGCCCTATGATCTAGGGGAGGGCCTAATATAATTTATCATTCCTAATGCAATTAGGAATGGTTTTGGTCTTCTAGAATATTCTAGAAGGTTCTTTTCATTCCTAATTCAATTAGGATTCTTCAGAGTTTTAATCAAGATCAAATAGCATTTTCGATTGAAATTATATTATTTTATCTTCCAGTACGGTAAATTTATCAGATTTTCGAAAACGCGTTAAAATCCGGTTTGGCGTCCAACCCCAGGCCTTGGCGCCTGGAATCAGGATTGGCGCCAGACGCCAGCCATTGGCGCCTGGCGCTAGCCACTGGTCCTGGCGCCAATGAGCCAGGGCTGGCGCCAAGGTTGTTTTGTGGTCTTCAGACTCTGTTTTGTTAAATTATCTTTTTTGGGTGATTTTCTCTATAAATATCGTATCAAAAACTCCGTTTTCATCATCAATTATCATTCATCAATCCTTTTCATTCACCAATTATCATTCATCAAATTCTCTTCATTCATTTATCATCTTTCATTCATCAATTCTCTTTTTCATTCACCAACTCTCATCAAGATTTTCTTGATTATTCTCTCTCTCTTTTTCTAAACTAGCCTTTTCTCAAATAAATAATTCCGCATTCACAAGATCTTGATACACCTAGCCATATTCGAAGTTGCCTTCGCCCTAGACGTGAAAGGTTTTAATTTCTAAGGGTTTGGTCCCAAATCTCTCTTTCAATTATTTAATTTAATTGTTTTGATTATTATTTTCCTTGAAGTTACTAACGTGTGTATTTTGTTATTAGAAAGAGGTGCGAGGCATCCAAGTAAGTACTTTAATGGTTTAATTAATATTATGATGTAGATATCATGCTTAGATTGTTATTTTGATTCCTAGTATCATGTCTAGGGTAATTTTAATATTAAGTATGATTAAAAGTACGATGCTTCCTATGTTCTTCCTAATATTTATGATTGTTAGTATCATGTTAGGGTTAAAGATTTGATTTTTATTGCTTAGTGACATTCTAGGGTTTCTTATTAATCTTGTTAGTATCATGCCTAGGATCTTGCTATTTTTATTATGCTTTAATATTAACATGAACATGATTATGATTATAATCGTTATAATTTATGATTATGAATATTATTATTATGAATATTATTATTATTATTATTATTATTATTATTATTATTATTATTATTATTATTATTATTATTATTATTATTATTATTATTATTTTGATGATAATTATTTTATTTATGATGATATTATTATTATTATAATTATTATTTTGATAATGATTATTTTATTTATGATTATTATTGTTTTGATTATGATTATAATTTTATGATGATTATTATTATTATTCATAATTATTATTTATTATGTTGCTTGATGATTTATTTATTTATTGCTTGATCACACCTTTTATTACATGTTTAAAAGGGAATTGGTACTTGCAATCATGCTTAATAAGATAATTAATAATCTCGTTAGGTTAATTGTGATTATAATTTCAAGTGATCGCCAATAATAGATTTATTTGTGCATTAATATTCAACCAACATAGATTAAACAGGTTTAGGGTTAACCTATTGATTGTATGTTAATCAGAAAGCGCACATGAATACGAGCAGAATAAAGTAGAGGCCTATTATTAGGGCAGGTTCAATCTCTTTTAGGTTGGATTTGCACCATCATCCCCGAACCCTTATTCGGTTCATGACCTTATGGAGTTGACGATCTCTTGGATCGTTAAGGGGTGTAACCTTCACCTCGTGAACGGTTTACAAGTTCCTTAAAAACTTGTTGGCGACTCTTTTGCTCTATCTTCTTCCCTTTTAGACGCCACCATACTTTAGTGTATGATCACAGTGGGGTTCAAGCTAGTGGGATTTTTAAAGGCTTTAAACTATTCCCTACACCTATTCCATCCAAATTTCCAGCAATATATATTCTCCTTAAATCACTCATAAATTATTTAAAATAAGCAGAAAATTAATTTAAAACCCCTTACTTTAATCCTAATTAATGGGTAGTCAAAAATCCCTTCAAGAAACTAAATATTACTAACAAAATTTCTAGCTTTATTAAATCATCAAAACTTCCTGTAAATATGTTTTAAAACACCTATTTTAATAATTTAATCCACCTTTGATCAATTTCCATCAATATACAATAATTTAGATACCTAGGGTTTTCAATTTGGGGCTTTTAATTCAAAACCAAATCAGAAACTTTATGTACATTATATTTATAATCAAACATCATAAAATCATCACAAAACCCAAAATTAATAATTAGATTAAGGATTAAAACAAAAAGAATAATTTTTTTAAATATAAGTGCATGAAAAAAAAGAGAGAAGAAGGGGGAGGGTGGTTGGCGCCACCTCCCCCGTGGTTGTTGCTGTTGTCGCGCCGTGCTGGCGGCGGCCTGCTATGGTGGTGGTGGCAGCCGGCCACCGTGGTGGTGTGTGTGTGGTGGTGTAAAAAAGGGAAGGGGGAAATAAGAGAGACAAAATAGAGGAGAAAGAGAGAGATTTACCTTTGGGTATTTTTCAACCTTGGGGCAAATCTTGATTTTTTTTCTCATATGATCGGTAATTAAACCCTCTCTCAAAGACTATCCTACCTAAAATTCCTTTCCTACCCTTAATGATCCATTTCCTTTTTTTTTTGGAAAGAATAATGATCCATTTCCTATTCCAACTACAATTTGACTTTCCTTTAAATACCGTTAACTTTAAAAATTACCCTTCATAAAATCATATGCCCCAAGATTTTTTTTTAACTTATGAAATAAAGTATTTTAAAATTATTAAATAAATAAATTAGATCTTTAATAATACTCTTTAAATACATAAAACCTCATAAATAATTAATTTTAACTTCTTTAAATACTTCAAGAAATACTGTTTAAATTAAAAATATGTATAAAAAATACAGGGTAGGTATTACATTCTATTATCCATATTTTTGATTTTTTTTAAGGTATAGAGTTATGAAATTCTTTTGGTTTAATTCCAAAAATTGAGGTTTTTTTAACTTAAATTTTCGATCTTTGGTGATTTAGGGTTAGGGTTTTCAATTGGGAAATTTTTTTGGTGGTGTACAATGGTGAGGGGATCTTAGCAATGGCTTAATAAGAAGTATAGTGACAAAGGGATAAGCGCGTTGTCAATTGTCTATCTCTAGATCAAATACAATTTAAACAAACCTAATACGAGTATAAGGCAAACATAGGGGTCGAACCATAGGGAACGAATAAACACCACCAAATGTTATCAACAACTAAGCTAGTCCGGAATAGGAAATAAGTAAACTAAAGTCTACAGAAACTAACACAAGAATTAAAACACTAAGGGAAACTGTTTAGGTATGGCATTCACTCAAACATAAACAAAGGCATAGAAGTTGAATTAATCATGAACTAAACATGCTCGAATATCGAAGTAAGGTCCAATATAGCCACCTTTTGGGTCAATTTTCTTCTCCTAACATAGCCTCTATGTTTCTACATTAGAACCATATACTAGGAGGTGCAATCAAGTAGCAACCAATTCAAATGAATCTTGCTAGGTCCGCTATCGCATCTTCTAACAATTATTCACTCCCAATCAACTAACAACATGCATTTTGCAAGTATATTGAAGAATATCAAGCATATAAAGACTTTAATCACAAACAAATCAACTCCAAACCCTAGAATATGCTCAAGATCTAATTAAACCACAACCATCCCCTTAATGGGGAAATTACTCACTAATCATGCCAACAACAAGATTAATCAACAAATAACCAAGCATCAACATGATTAACATGCAATACTAACAAATAAAACAATAATCAAAAGAAAGCAAATAAATTAGAGGAGAGAAAGTTAGAAATTCTCATTGATTTAATAAGGAGATCTCCAAAACAATTGTCACAAGTTGAATATTCAAGCTCCAAATACCACCATTGAATATCTCACACTTTCTCTCTCTAAAACCCTAACTATGAGGGAGAAGCTCTCCTAAACTAATTAAGAGAATAATAATTATTCTAATTACCCTAAAATGGGTATTTATACAAAGCTAGGAAAAATAAGAAAGATAAAAGAATAAAAGAAAATTGAGAAAATAAGGAGGAAAACAAAAGAAAATAAAATTGAAAAGGAATAAGAAAAGGAAAAAAGAAAATAAAAAGAATTAAGAAAAGAATATAAAAATAAACAAAATGAAATAAAAATAAATAAAACAAATCCCACAAATCATCAGACTGATTTTCCTTCTCGAATTGAAGCTCCTCTAATGGGGAACGATTCCCTCCAATTCGCTTCACCAAACATCATCATCAATCATCATCATTAAATCATCACCATTCATCCTCAACAGCAATTATCAAGCATCAAATCAAGACCGTTCGATCTCAATAAATAATCACTGCAAAGCTCGTGATTGGTTCGAATTATACCAAGACTTGCACACCTGCGTAGACGTTGCGCAATTGCTACTGCCTACAATCTATTTTCTAGACTTCATTTATGCGTCTTCTCACAGGGATGCGCACCCGCGAAAAGCTCCAAATATATTGGGGCTTTATTGAGGTTCGATTGTTGGGGCTAAATTGTGGTTGTGAGGGAGGAGCAGAGGAGGTGGAAACGGTGGGTGAATTGCGGGTTGTGAGGGAGCAAGTGGAAATGCGGGATGACTTTTGCGAGTTGAAGGTTGACGGTTGTACAAGTGTTGTGTTGAGTTCGGCTCATTGCTGCTGGGACGGTTTTGGTTGGAGTGGCTGGAAATTGAGGGTGAGTTGTGGTGAGGAATGTTACGGGGTTGTTGTGTAGTGGAGCAGGTGTTGAGAGGCTGGTGGTTATTGTGGTGGTGGTAAGGTGGTTCATGAATTGTGCAGAGTGTGGGTTGGTCGTTGTTGGGTGCGAAATGGGCTGGACAGGTGTAGGGAATAATTCAAGCATCCCACACTTGAGCCCCACTATGATCATACATTTAAGCATGGTGGCATCCAAAGGGAAGGAAGCTAGACTAAAAGAGTCACCAACAAGTTTTAAGAACTTGTAAACCGTTCACAAGGTGAAGGTTACACCCCTTCACGATCCATGAGATCGCTAACTCCATATTGGTCCTAAACCATGACTGGATATTCGTGGATGAAGGTATAAATCCAACCTAAAAGAGATTGAACATGCCCTAAAAATAGGTCTCTACTTTATTCTTCTCATACTCATGTGCGTTTTCTGACTAACATACAATCATTAGGTTAACCCTAAACCTGTTTAATCTATGTTGGTTGAATATTAATGCATAAACAAATCTATTATTGGCGATCACTTGAATTATAATCATATTAGCCTAAACAAGATTATTAATTATCTTATTAAGCATTATTACAATTACAAATTCCCTTTAATCCCGCAAGAGAGGGCGTGATCAAACAATAACAATAATATATCAAGCAACATGATAATAACAATCATCATCATAATAGTATTCTGAAAGCATGATAATATTAGCAAGATCCTAGGCATGATACTAACAAGATTAATAACAAATCCTAGCATATCACTAAACAATAAAGATCAAAGATTTACCCCTAACATGATACCAACATGATAGAAGAAATAGGAAGCAACCTAAACATGATACTAGAAGCAATAAAAGCATCCTAACATGATACCAACATGATAGAATTAATAGGAAGCAACCTAAAAATGATACTAGAAAGCAATAAAAGCATCCAAACATGATACTAGGAATCAATATAATATAAACATGCTTTCTAAAGGAATAATTAAGTAATTAAATCACTTATTTCAATGCCTCGTATCTCTTTCTAATAACAAAATACACACTTTAGTAACTTCAAGGAAAATATTAAATCAAACAATTAAACAACTAAAATAAGGATTTGGGACAAAACCCTCAGAATTAATCAACCTTTCAAGTCTAGGGCGAAGAAAACTTCGAATTTGGAAAGGTGTGTCTAAGTCTTGTGAATGCGTTATTTTATTTGAAAAGGGAAGGTTTAGAAAGAGGGAGAAAGAATAAGCTTCTAGCTTGAGAGAAAGAAGAGAGAGAGATGGTGATTGTTGATAAATGTTGATGATTATGAATACTTGAAAAAGGGGTGATATGACCTCTATTTATAAGGAAAAAAGAAGACCAAAGGAATAGAAAAGAATCCGAATTCGAATCGAAATAAATTAAAACTCGACGGTCAACAATTTTTGCGGATTTTGTTTTTATCATAATTTTGATCCAGAAGTCTAAATAAGGCATATAATATGTCGTTGAAAAGCTCTTGAAGTCATCTTTCCAACCCAATTATAATTAGATTTAAATATTTTGTAGATAAAAAGATATGGCCGAAATAGTTTAAGGGTGTAAGTTTTGGATAGAGTTTCGTATTTCTTTCACATCTTTTTCTGTATAGCTCGGAAGTAATATTATAACATATCATTGGAAAGATAATTTCAAGATCTATACAACCATGTAAGATTTGGATAAAGATTATGAGGCACAAAAATAATATCTAATCATCTTTCATTTCGCCAGAACAAGGACTCTCAAAAAGAGAAGTTTTAATCAATTTTGAATTCTTTGATCTTATCTTTTCAAAAATGAATAATTAAGATATTTTAGAAACTTATAGAAGCTTCTAATAAATCCTAATTAGTTTAGTAATAGTGTAGACACCTAAAAATGTCTCCCCAAAACCAAACCCGATGATGAACAACCTTTCACCGCCATTATTGGTCGGTTTGAGTATTTAATCTTTGGAGTGCTTAAATCCATGTTCTATTCAATACATTTCATAAACCAACCCATTTCCTAGCTCATTTCCCTAAACCATAACTTGTTTTCCTCTTTTCGTGTCCACATTGCAAAAACGAGAGAAACTGATTTTTTGGTCTTATAATTTTGATCAAATTATTATTTGGTTGGAAAGGCATTGAAATATTATTTCCAACCATATATCATAAGCCCAATTACGAGCTATAACGGAAAAGATATGAGCAAAACACTAAACTCGGCCCAAAACCGACACCCTTCCACTAAAACAGCCATATCTTAAAATATACAAACGATTTTGACCTGATTCTAATTAGGTTGGAAAGTAGACTTTAAAATATTTCTAATGATATATTATATACCTTATTCCAAGTTACGGATCAAAAGTTATGATGATTTTTAAAACGGGTAAAAAACGGGAATTACCGTGCACAATATAAAAGCATCGTGTCACGACGCCTGTTGACGTGGCCCGATGCCTGGTGCCGTGATACGGTAGTTTAAATCGTGTCACGGTGCTATTTTTGAAGCTTTTTTCGCGTGAAAATCCACCGTGGCACGGTACTTGATGCCGTGACACGGTACCAGCTACCGTGACACGGTATTTCTCACCGTGTCACGGTGCTTTTTCCGTGTAATTTCCGCGTTTTCCCATACCGTGACACATAGTATTGTATCGTGCCATGGTAGACACTTTTGTGTCACGGTTCATGTGCCATGTCATGGAATTTTCTCGTGTCTTTTCCGCGTAAACCCTTCACGCGTTTTCACTTCCCGTAGGTCAAATGTGTCCCGCGTCACTCCAACTTTCCCCGCGTCACAAGATTTTCCCCCGTATGACGGTGCCTGGCACCGTGTCACGGTGTTCTATGCCGTGTTGCGGTGTTAATTTTTAGGGGTTTTAGCTTTCTAGGGTTCCGTGTGTTCCCTCTGCTCATTTTCCCTATAAATACCCCCCTCTTTTCTACAGTCCGGGGCATCAAATCCTTCTCTCTTACTCTCTTTTACACCAAAAATCATTCTTCTCTTTCTCTCATATTCTAAGCCTTAAACCTATAATCCTAATTACACCATTCTTCCCTTAAGCACTCCAAGGAGTCTATACTGAACTCGAGGTTTTGTCCCTAAACAAAGGCGTGAAAGGTATAAATAACAAAGGGTTTGGACCAAATCAAATCTACATTTATTTAATTTAATGTTCATTTGATTTATATTTTTTTATTGAAGTTACTAACAATTTATTCATTATGTAGCAATTTTAAGAAACACGCGGAATGTGAGTAATTAATTAATTTAATTACTTATTTTATTTTATATTATATTGCTAGTATCATGATTAGGGTTATTATTATTATTTGATTTTACTAACGATATTATCGTTGAATTGCTTCCAATATTAATGTTTATTTTATTATATTTATTGATCACCATATTGCATGTTAAAGGGAATATGTAATTGAAAATCACGCCTCATAAGATAATTTGGACGACCGGTTTAGGTTCCTTTTTAATCTTGTTGTTTAATCAAGTGATCACGATATTTTAGAATTTTAGGACCGGTTTAGGTTCCTTTTTAATCTTGTTGTTTAATCAAGTGATCACGATATTTTAGAATTATATGTTGCATTAATATTCAGCCAATTTAGCATAATAATAGTTTAGAGCAAATTGAATCTTTATTTGCATGCCTTTGAGATCGCAGAAATCACTTTTCACTATAAGAATCGAGTAGAGGCCAATTCGGGCGAATGTGACTCCATGACTCACTTCGTACCATCATCCCCGATCCTCCTTTTGTGGTTCCGAACCATATGGATTTAGTAATATCATGGATTATGAATGGGATGTAACCTTCACGGGTCAATCGTTGTTGGCTATCGTTGTCCCTTATTCGAGGTTGCCTTAAATGGATCAGTGAACGGTTTACAAGCTCCTTAAAAACTTGTTGGCGGCTCCCTAATTTCCTTGTCCCTAATCGTATATGTCAATTCCCACTTCCTATGAGTGTCAAGCATATTCACAACATGCTTTAACGTAGGCGCACTTCGAACGACGCCTACAATTTGGCGACTCCAATGGGGAGGATTCTTAGTTATTTATCAATTTGAGTGAACGGTATTTAATTAAGATGAGTGGATGAGACTTGAAAGATTCTTGAAAATATTCTTGTTTTTAAATTGGCATTTTTACATATGCATAAACGATTTAACGTCGTATTTCAGGTCTGTCCCGTAGGAAAAATTAGATAACCTGGTCATGAACGAAGAAAACAGAGGCACCGGTCAAATTTCTTGACTGTCGCGTCATGGCAGTGCTTGCCGTGTCACGGCGCTGGGCACCGTCACGCGGTGTTTGGCACTGTGACACGGTAGATTTTGCCGTGTTGCGGCCATCCTGAAATCTTTCCAGTGGCTTTATTGCTCTTCTCACAGTCAGCTTCCTTCGATTTTTCTGAAAAAACGTGTGTGTTCTACATACGTCTTATCCCCGAGGGATTTAAGCTCTATCAACAAAAAAACGCTCATGGAAATAAGGGTTCATCCGAGTTTTTAAATCCACCCAAACCATGGAGTCGAGTTCGATTTCATCACGAACTCGCGAAGTCGCCCGTTGGCATACACCCTCAAGGGAGGTTGCCTTGCTAACGCGTCCAAACTCTTAACCATGGTACCCTTTTGACACCAAATAAAACCTTACCATAGTGGAACATAGAACTGGACCAGGTTGCGAACTATTCTTTGCATCATTGTGCCTACGTGTCCTATGTGTGTATATTTGGTCGTTTTGATCCTAACCTTAACGATCTTTCTTTGTCTATGGTGGATTATTTTATGACTAACAATTGCCAATGGACCGTACTCACTTAGTAATTAGCACAAACTCTAAAATTGAACGGAAAAAAAATAAAAAAAATAAAAAAAATTGGAACTGATTACCGTGGCACGGCAAAAAAACGTCGCGTCACGGCAATCAGTACCGTGTCACAACGGCCTATACCATGCCACGGTACAGGTTTGCTGTGACACGACAGTTGCGTCGTGACACGGTGCCCAAGTTTAAGTCCAGTCAGCCCCTATTTTGGTCTTCCGTGTTAATTTGGTCCACGTGTCTGTCATTTTGGTTACTGTTCACATGTCTAGCCATAAGATCATACCACGAGTCTTATAACATCACTTAATCACTCACGAGTCAAGTCCACACACTTTCTTTATGTTCCGACTTGAGTCATGCACCATCTCGTTTATGATCGTATACTAGGTTTATGCACCTTTTTTTTCATAATAAAAAATGAGTGGAGTTTATTATCACCTTTTTTCAAATGTCTATTTTTTTTCCTTCCTTTCTTATCTTGAGCATTGAGTCCAACAATTAAGTGAATTGTTTTTTTTTCACAGTACTTGGTCAAGGAGCAGGGGTAGATTAATACGGTTTGAGTCATTACCGCAACAATCTCTTAAATTCAAGAGGTGTTCAAAGAGAACTTCGCCATCTCCACATTAATTATTACCTTTCAATGGCCACTAAGGAAGATATTGAGAACATCAATAAATCCATCGAGGCACTGTCTGCCATGATGGAAACCCTTACCACTAGGGTCACTACCATGGAACAAAACAAGGTCATTGTTTCCACCCTTAACAAATTGAAGGAACAAATGAGTAAGATTTTTGAGGATTTCACTTATGTGGAACAGCCTCCCGCTCCTTTGTATGTGAAAGACAGGCTCCCTGAAAAGTTCTCCACTGCTGATATTCCAAAGTTCAAGCCTATTGACAATCCAATATTCCATTTGAAGGCATTCTCTACAACCATGGCTCTTAAGGGATTGGACGTAACACTCTTCCCTACGGTGTTTCCTCTCTCCTTAGAACATGCTTGACAACAATGGTTTTATTCCTTAGATGCCAAGCGTACTGCGACTTGGCAAGATGTCACCGACAGTTTCATGAATCGTTACAAGTGTAACATTCAAACTAAAACTTCTGAATGTGAACTCTCCATTCTCAAACAGAAAGAGAATGAAGGCTTCACCGCTTATCTGAACAGGTGGAGGGAGACGGCTTCACTCTTGGTAGATCCTCCCAAAGAAAGAGAGATGGTTCGCCTATTTATTCAAAATATGACTCACAAATATAGGGAACATCTAAAATTTCTTCCACTAAACACTTTCGAAGCTGTATACGACATCAGCATTAATATCGAGGATGAGCTAATAAAGGCTGCGAGTAGTAACAATAATAACACTTGGAAAAAAAAAGAACGACCATCCTTCTTCTTTGTCTTCTAAGCACGAAAATACTACCAACAATCTAAGCCAAGTTGATCTCAATGAAGTATTAGCTCTTGATGCTCCATTGCCCAAGAAAAATAGAACTTACACTCCTTTAGGAATGACTTATGATGCGGCCTTTGATCGCCTTTACGGTCAAGGCTTGATCACACCTATTGGGCCATTTCCAGAGCCAAAACCTAAAGAAAGGAGCGCCAAATGGAATCCCAATGCCCATTGCAAGTACCATCAAGGAAGGGGCCACACTACGGAGCAATGTTGGAATTTGAAGGACGTCATGGATGCAAACAAACTTCCTGTCCTTCTAGGCGGCAAGGAGTAATGAGCACAAGGAGCACAACAGATCCTTCATGCAAGATTTCATGATTTCTTTTTTTTTTTCTTTATCATTCATCTCCGTTCCCCCATTCATGTCTAGCATAGGTTTTCCATTTCAAATTTTTTATATGTTTCATGTGTTTTGTTCACCTTTTCCATTAATAAAATGAGCAAAAATCCTTTACATCTCGATCATAGCATTTTTCATTCACTCATCCTAAAAAAAAGGAAAAAAAATCAATTACCAAACTAAACACAAGGTACACTAATGACTTGAGGCACCTTTGCAACCCTGTCATTCCTTGTTAACCGTTCAATCACATTCCATTTATTCATCAACCATTTTGAGCCTCATCTAACGTTTGGACTTCATTTCTTCAACCCACATTCACTTAACCCTGGGATTGGAAGATGTGTAATTGTATAACATTCAAAAAGCAAGTAAAAAAGAAAAGCAACAAAGCAACAATAAAACAATGTCTATAGGCAAGTGTTCCAATGTCTTTGATACTAACACGTCACGAATTGCGTCTCTTATCGAGTACTTGGTACCGTGCCTGAGAAACATGAATGCTAAGTGAGTGATGGACCGCATGATCTGAGATTGCCTACATTGATTCAAAAGAATGAAAAAAAAAATGAAAAAAAGGAAAAAAAAGGGTTGAAAATAAAACTTGCAAAGTCTAATACATAATTGCATATCTTGGGGCTTCTCACTGGTCTTGAGCCTTTTACCCCTTTCTTCCTTAAACCATCATCTTAACCACATTACAACCCTTGGAAGACCTCTTTGAAGTGTTCATACACTTGTGAAAAGTTCGGTTAGAGCTACGTTCGGCCTGATTCCTAACGGATACGTAGGCAACCTCACATTGAGGTGCGGCCACATTCATATGCATGATCGAGTCAAAGAATATCCAATGCTTATCCCTATGACCCTATCCATCTAGAGCTAGACTTTAGGGCTTGAACCCACATCATTTAGCCTACCTAGCCTAAAGAGTCACCATCTCAACTCTTCTCACATATATTTCCCTCACCATAGCCTTTGCAGCCTCACCTTAGTATCACTTTCACACAATTCTTGCACACATACATAGTCATATCATCTTTCCCTTAGGAATCCTTTATCATGAAATCTTGTTTCCCTACCGCACATGCTTCATCATTTTCAAGATAACATTCATTAGAAGAAACGTTGTATACTTGCTTAGCTTTCTGACCTGAGCAATATTCATTGTTTCATGCATTAATGATTTGTAATCATACAAAGCATATTGTTCTTAGCTCCTTGACCTAAGCAACGTTCATTATGCAATAATTACTTAATTTATATACGTGCTTAGCTTCCAGACCTAAGTGACGTTCAAGATCGCTTCTTTACACAATATATGATGCTTAGCTCCATAACCTAAGTTCATTCATCTATCGTGTCACATGATGTAATTGTCCTAAGCCTCCTGGCCTAAGAACATTCATCATGCATACATTATTTTCAAGACAAGCAATTCAATCCATACGGTTCATTTCATCTTCCTCAAGGAGGAAGTTCAAAACTTCTTCCATTTTTCATCTTTTTCTTTTGGGGAAGTTCAAAAACTTTTTCAAATTTTTTTCTCATCAAGGGAAGTTCGAAAATAGAAGTTCAGTTTTCACGTCTTTCTTTTTTGGGAGAAAGTCGGTACCCTCCACTCTTCTCATGACCAAAATAACAGAATTTTTTTTTGCTTTTTGCATTGTTGATTTCTTTTGTCTGCTCATACATTCAAATCATACTTACACACAATCACAAGTCATACACATGTTATGTCGTGTCAAGTCAAAGCTTGGTCAAGTCAGTTGGTCAAGTCAATCATAGTCTATACGAGTCCCTTGGCAAATTTTATTTTGCAGGTCTCAATTACAGCCCACGTCTGGGGACAAGCGTACCATCTATAGCCCACGTTCAAGGACAAGCGAACCATTTACAGCCCACGTTCGGGGACAAGCGAACCAACTACACCCCACGTTCGGGGACAATCGAACCACCATCATTTCACGGCGCAAGGCTCTCGATACACAGAGACTTGCAATCTCATGATATGTCGACTTTCCTTAAGCATGGAAAGTATTATCTGGTGATTTCTTCAAGCATAAAAACCTGCCAAAATCATCTGTCGACTTTCCTTAAGCATGGAAAGTGTCATCCGGTGGATTTCTTCAAGCATAGAAACCTGCCAAAATCATCTGTCGACTTTCCTCAAGCATGGAAAGTATTATTTGGTGGATTTCTTCAAGCATAGAAAACCGCCAAATTCATATGTCGACTTTCCTCAAGCATGGAAAGTATCATCTGATAGATTTCTTCAAGCATAGAAAGCTATCAAAATCGTCAGTCGGCTTTCCTCAGGCATTGAAAGCATTTCAACAAACATCATCCGGTGGATTCCTTAAAGCATAGGAAACTACCAAACTCATTTGTCACCGATACACTGGTGTAAGATAAGCATTCTATCCCTTTACTCTTTTATTTGTAGAACTAACATTTTTCTGCAGGTATCGGTGTATGAAGAGTGATTTAGGATCACAGAACGTCTTAAATCATTCTCTGTCCCTATCGACTACTTTGACTGTCGTTTTCGAAACTGACAATTCTACAAACTCAGTCAAAGTGGGGGCTTTTGTAGACACCTAAAAATGTCTCCACAAAACCAAACCCGATGATGAACACCCTTTCACCGCCATTATTGGTCGGTTTGAGTATTTAATATTTGAAGTGCTTAAATCCATGTTCTATTCAATACATTTCATAAACCAACCCATTTCCTAGCTCATTTCCCTAAACCATAACTTGTTTTCCTCTTTTCGTGTCCACATTGCAAAAACGAGAGAAACTGATTTTTTGGTCTTATAATTTTGATCCAATTATTATTTGGTTGGAAAAGGCCTTGAAATAAGCTTTCCAAAAATATATCATATCCCAATTTTGAGCTATCACGAAAAAGATATGAGCAAAACACTAAACTCGGCCCAAAATCGACACCCTTCCACAAAAATGGCCATATCTTAAAATATACAAATGATTTTAACCTGATTAAAATTAGGTTGGAAATTATACTTGATAAGATTTCCAATGATATATTATATACCTTATTCTGAGTTACGGATCAAAAGTTATGATGATTTTAAAAACGGGTAAAAAACTGGAATTACCGTGCACAATATAAAAGCACCGTGTCACGGCGCCTGTTGACGTGGCACGGTTCCTGGTGCCGTGACATCGTGTCACAATGATATTTTCGAAGCTTTGTCACGTGAAAATCAACCGTGGCACGGTACCTGATGTCGTGACACCTTGCTGTCGTGACACGTTATTTCTCACTGTATCACGGTGCTTTTTCCGTGTAATTTCCACGGTTTCCCATACCGTGACACGTATTACTGTATCATGCCATGGTGGACACTGCCGTGTCACGGAATTTTCTCGTGTATTTTCCGTGTAAACCCTTCACACGTTTTCACTTCCCGTAGGTCAAATATGTCCCGCGTCACTCCAACTTTCCCCGCGTCACGGGATTTTCCCCCGTTTGACGGTGCTTGGCACCATGTCACGGTGTTCTCTGCCATGTTGCGGTGTTAATTTTTAGGGGTTTTATCTTTCTTGGGTTCCGTGTGTTCCCTCTTCTCATTTTCCCTATAAATACCCCCCTCCTTTCTACAGTCCGGGGCATCAAATCCTTCTCTCTTCCTCTCTTTTACACCAAAAATCATTATTCTTTCTCTCTCATATTCTAAGCCTTAAACCTATATTCCTAATTACACGATTCTTCCCTTAAGCACTCCAAGGAGTCTATACTGAACACGAGGTTCTGTCCCTAAATCAAGGCGTGAAAGGTATAAATAACTGAGGGTTTGGACCAAATCAAATCTACATTAATTTAATTTAATTTTCATTTGATTTATATTTTTTATTGAAGTTACTAACAATTTATTCATGATGTAGCAATTTTAAGGAACGCGCGGAATGTGAGTAATTAATTAATTTAATTACTTATTTTATTTTATATTGCTAGTATCATGATTAGGGTTATTATAATTATTTGATTTGACTAACGATATTATCGTTGAATTGCTTCCACTATTAATGTTTATTTTATTATATTTATTTATCACCATATTGCATGTTAAAGGGAATATGTAATTGAAACTCACGCCTAATAAGATAATTTGGACGACCGGTTTAGGTTCCTTTTTAATCTTGTTGTTTAATCAAGTGATCACGATATTTTAGAATTTTAGGACCGGTTTAGGTTCCTTTTTAATCTTGTTGTTTAATCAAGTGATCACGATATTTTATAATTATATGTTGCATTAATATTCAACCAATTTAGCATAACAATAGTTTGGAGCAAATTGAATCTTTATTTGCATGCCTTTGAGATCGCAGGAATCACTTTTCACGATATTGGGATATCCTACGCGTGCGAAAGAGTTAGCTCTTGCATAGAAGTTGTATTAGCGCGTAGTTACACCTTTGGTTTGGGTGGTAGACCTGGTAGTTTTAATACATATTATTTGGTTTATGTGCCTATATAGTGGTTTTGTAGAAGTATAAAAAAAGTCATCAAAATCTTTAATGACAATTATTTTTTAAAACCCTCAAAAGTTTGACAGTGTTATTTCAAAATTATTATTAAATAATATTTAATTGATTTGCATCCCTTCATATCTTAAGCTAGTTTAGAACTCTTAATTGATTTGCATGATTCAATAATACTTAACGTATTTCTCTTCAAGCGAAATTTTTTTGAGCTTGGTCATACGGAGTAATAATATGTGAAATGTTCGTTGTAGCTATAAACTTAATAATGTAAGTTCAATGTTCTACGACCATCTAATATCTATATCTATATTTAATACTAAAGCAATAACCACTTAGTTATATTTTTCCTCTTAAATTCTCTCCATATTTAATACAATTTTTTTCTATCATCGATGTCCCTCGATTTTAGGAATTTAAAGTTATTTATACCTCTTGATAACGTCTGCTCAAATATCATTATTTAATATGAATGTCATTTAAATTCCACGTTGTTTATATGCGTGCCATCAAATAATGTACAATTGAAAAGCTAATAAACCTTAACAATATTTGTAATTAAAGACAACAAAATTGTAAATAAGAAAATCAACCACAAAGAATTAAAAATAAATCATCTCGTGGTAATAAACAAAGTCTTCGTACATACAATTTTTTTCCTATTTAAGTAATAATAATAACATATGAAGTACAAAACATTATAATTATTTTATTTAAAAAAAAAAAAAGCATTACAAGTTTTTGTTAAAAAAAACTTTGTATTAATTGATGGTATGTTTAATGAAAAAAAAAAACCAATTAAATATATTAATGAGAGTAAACATATTAATGAGGGTAAAAAAGTAAATATACATTTTTGTACACAATTTTTTACATATTTTTGAGGGTATAGTTGGTAGCACACTATTCCTAAGAGTTAATTTCTACTTTTTATAAGGTAGGGAAGAATCGAGTAAAGGCCAATACGGGGGAATGTAACTCCATGACTCACTTCGTACCATCATCCCTGATCCTCCTTTCGTGGTTCCAAACCATATGGAGATAGTAATCTCATGGATTATGAATGGGATGTAACCTTCACGGGTCAATCGTTGTTTCCTATCATTGTCCCTTATTCGAGGTTGCCTTAAATGGATCCGTGAACGGTTTACAAGTTCCTTAAAAACTTGTTGGCGGCTCCCTACTTTCCTTGTCCCTAATCGTATTTGTCAATTCCCACTTCCTATGAGTGTCAAGCATATTCACAACATGCTTTAACATAGGCGCACTTCGAACGATGCCTACAAATAGGATTAAACCTTTGGACCCTCCACATGATCATTGGTTCGTAGGTAAAATCCGGTATGGGCCCATTTTAGTATTTTGGCCATAATTTCCTCATTATTCATCGGAATTGGGCTTATAATATATCGTTGGAAAGGTCTTTTCAAGACCTATTCAAATACACTATTATTGGACCCTATCATGGACCAAACTAAATTGGACTGGCTTTTTTCATAAATAGAGTACATTTTCAAAAACAGAAAGAAAGTATTTTATTAAAAGTGACCGCATCATAAAACTTTTCACACTTTCACTTCGTTCTATAATCAATGGCATGAAAGGTATTCATCACTAGGTTCGATTTTTGGGGAGACACAATTAGGTGTCTACAACAGGAGCAGCATGGCTGGTGATTAAGTGAGAAGATAGGGAATAAGGGAGTTGTTGTTTTGGTGTGGTGAAGGGTAAGGTGAATAGAGGGGGAGTGTGGTGAAGGTTAATGTGATAGCAGTTTGGATGGTAAGTGTAGGGCAGCAGTAACAACATCATAATCGAGCCTTGCTTGAACTTTTGAACTGCGTGCCTCAACCTGAACACACCTTGAATCACATTCCTCGAGCTCCGACGACACCTACACAAACAAGACCGATGGGCGAAATCGAGACAAATAAAATAAAATAAATAAAATGAAAGTAAATAAAATAAAATAGAAAATAAGATAAATAAAATTAAAACTAACAAAATTAAATAAAACATAAACAAAAAAAACTAAAAACTAATAAATAACCAAAAATAAATAAAACTATGGAATCAAATAAAAACAAACAAAATACAAAAATAAACTAAAACTAATTAAATAAAGAAACTAAACTAAAACATGTCAAAATAATGACATAAACTAGAAATTTTATTAACGAACAAACAAGAGAATAAAAGGAAAAATAAGATAAAATAAGCACATAAATAACTCTAAAATTACTCCCTAAGAGTGACATAAATGTCACTCATCATATAGAATTAATAAGCTAATTTTACTTGCGGGTCTCACCAAGGTTGATCTTATGCAGGATGCTGAATTAGGGGAGGTAATTGCTTCTTTGTAATATGATTTCTCAAAACATACACAACTTAAATTACATAACTTGCTTCAATCCAAGACTTTAGTATGACTCTTATACCTTAGTCTGTGGAAGGGGTTTAGAAAGTAAATAAGTGATATTCTCACTCATAATAAAAATTTGCAGATCTTGACATCCCGCTGGCCAATGATCTCATAAACGAGGGGATATCTTATATCTATTTGTTTCGATTTGTGATGTGACCTTGGCTCCTTTGTTTTAGCAAAGGCATCCTTTTAGTCACGGGACAATTTTCTCAAAACTTCCTCCTTAACTACTCTTATTGTAGCTAAACACTCATATTCTAACATTGAGTATGCAACATCTATCGCTCTGGTTTGAACTCTTCAAGCCCACGGTCCTTCTCCATTTAGACAAAAATGTATCCAGATCAACATTTATAGTCATCTAGTCTTTTTGGAAACTTGCATCCGTATAACCCTTTTGACAACTAATTTACTTTTTCCACCATAAACTAGAAACATTCCTTTAGTCCTTCCCAAGTACTCAAGGATTTGTTCTTGGTAGCTTTTAGTATGCTTATTCTGAATTTTCTTGAAATTTGCTACACATGCACAAGTCATATGTAACATCTTGTTTTGTACATACCATGGCATATATATAATGGACATTTTGCAAATGCATGAGGTACATTATCCATACAACTCAACTCTATTGGATTTTGAAGGCACTGAGTTTTACTGAGCGTAATATCACAAGACATGGGAAGAGGTCCTCTCTTAGAGTCTTGCATCTTTGAAATTGTCAAGAACTCAACATAAATCCCTTGATTAATTCCAATCATAATTCAAGATTCATTTTGTGGATCTTGATTCCCAATATGTACTCAACATCTCCAAATCTTTCATATAGAAACAAATCCTTAACCATTACTTGACTTACCTAAGCATTGGTGTGTCATTCCCTATGAGCTGTATGTCATTTTCATACAAGACTAAGAAGATCAGATTTGCTCTCCTAAACTTCTTGTATCAACGAGATTTTTTTTTGTTCTTTATGGAAATCAAACTGTTTGATTGCCTAATCGAAACGAATGTTCCAACACCCTAATGCTTATTTCAATCCATAAATGGATTTCTGAAGTTTGCAAAACAATGTAGGATTTTTGGATAAAGATCCACAAACCCTTTATATTATATCATATACACATCCTCCATCATGAACATTTCAAGAAGGCGGTTTTGATATCCAACTACTAAATTTCGTAATAGAAAAATTTCAACAATCACTAGAAGAATCCGAATAGGCTTACTTAGCTAACAGATTTGATCCCATTTGTAAGACTATCAAGGGCTAACACATCTTTTCAAACATGGAGTCCATTATGGATTTCATGGGTTGGTACTTACCAAAGCTTGCTTGTAGGTTGTGGGTTCCAACCATTCCAATAGGAAAATTTTAAAATCCACCTTTTATCAGAATTTCAACAAAATGTTTGTTTTGATCCTAAGTTACCTACGATAGATATGAGCAACCATAGAATTATTCTCTTTAACTCTTTGAAGCCTTTCATTCAAGTGAGACGATAGAAGCCTCGCTAGTTGAATTATTTTCCTTTGACACATGATTTATCAAATTAGCTGACTTCATGCGCCTCGTCTCTAATGTGTTGTTATTCACATTCATTTGTTTCTCGTCTTGAACCTCTTCGAGATCTAACTTTACTCTCACTTGGCTTCGTAGGAAGAGATTTCTTTCTATAAAGACACTATCGCGAACAACAAACACTTTGTTATCTAGCAATTGTAGGAATAATACCTTTTAGTTTCCATGGGATAACCCACGAAGAATTATTCATCTAATTTAGGGTCTATTATGTCATCATTGTAAACATTTTACATAGATTTCATACCCTTAATCTTGTTTAGAAAAGGCAAGTTTTGGAATATTTCCAATCCATAACTCTTATGATGTCTTTTAAACTGCTTTGGTTAAGTTTCTGTTTAGTATGTTTGTAATTTGTTGTTGTAATGCATATCCTCAAAATGATATTTGTAAATCATTAAAGGTTATCTTGGATAGGACCATGGCGAGCAAAGTTCGATTCCTGCTTTCTAACACTTTTTAATTGTTGTGTTCTTGGATTGTGAATTAATTCAACAAATTCTTAAATGATAATAAATTTTGAGTTAAATATTTATCACAATAATCATATTGTGGTGTTGAATTGTTTATCTCAAACTGATTTTACAGTTCATTATGGAATTTTGAACATTTCAATGATTTCAGCCTTTACTTCATTAGGTAATTATGGACATATTTACTTAAATCATTAGTAAAAGCAATGAGATAGTTAAATCCTTTTCTAGTTCTTAAACTTATTGATCCACACACATCATATGTATGAGTTCTAAAAGGTCATTTTAGCTCTTTTACCCTTTCAACTAAAAGGTGACCAGGTCATCTTACCTATCAAGCATGACTTTTAATTCTCAAGTTATTCATAATTAAATGAGAATAAGAGTCCATCTTGAAATCTTTGGATGCGCAATTGGTTTCTGTGACCCAAACCTACTTTGTTTTAAGCAAGTTTGTCTTAAATCGTCTAATTTTGCTTTTGTGATCTACTTATATCAACGTCATAAAATATAATTAACTCATATCTAGAAAAACGAAAACAGTTTATTACCTTGGTCATGGATCAACACTTGTCCTAGCCAAGTAAAACCAAATTAGTATATGTAGACACCCACTTGTGTCTCCCCAAAACCAAACCCAGTGATGAGTACCTTTCACATCGAATCATAATCGAATGAAACGAAAGTGTGGAAAGGTCTAGTGTTGCAGAAAGTTTTATTTCTTTTCTTTTCTCTTCTCTCTGTTTTTGAAAACTTTATTTTAAGAAAACAGCCAATCCAGTTTGTTTGGTCCATGATATGGGTCCAATAGTGGTGTAGTTGGATGGGGCTTGCAAAGACCTTTCCAACGATATATTATAAGCCCAATTCCGATGAATATTGAGGAATTTATGGCCAATTTACTAAACTGGGCCTGGTTTGAGTTTTAAGTACGGCCCAATGATCTAGGGGAGGGCCTAATATGATTTATCATTCCTAATGTAATTAGGAATGGTTTTGTTCTTCTAGAACATTCTAGAAGGTTTTATCATTCTTAATTCAATTAGGATTCTTCAGAGTTTTAATTAGATCAAATAGCATTTTCGACCGAAATTATATTATTTTATCTTCCAGTACAATAAAATTATCAGATTTTCGAAAACGTGTTAAAATCCGGTTTGGCGTCCACCCCAGGCCTTGGCACCTGGAATCAGGATTGGCGCCAGACGCCAGCCATTGGCGCCTGGCGCTAGCCACTGGTCCTGGCGCTAATGAGCCAGGGCTGGCGCCAAGTTAGTTTTGTGATCTTCAGACTCTGTTTTGATAAATTATCTTTTTTGGATGTTTTTCTCTATAAATATCGTATCAAAAACTCCGTTTTGAGGGACGGATCATCAATATTCATTCACCATTCATTCATCTACATCTATCATTCACCAATTTCTTTTATTCTGAAGTTTTAAACTCCGTTTTCATTCATCATCTACAATCATCAATCGTTAACAATTAGTTTATGAATCATTGATCTTTTAGCATTATTTCTAAACTTTACTCTTTAATACAAAATTCCGCATTCACAAGATCTAGAAACACCTAGCCATATTCGAAGTTGCCTTCGCCCTAGACGTGAAAGGTTTTAATTTCTGAGGGTTTGGTCCCAATCTCTATTTCAATTATTATTATTTAATTGTTTTGATTATTATTTTCCTTGAAGTTACTAACGTGTGTATTTTGTAATTAGAAAGAGATACGAGGCATCCAAGTAAGTACGTTAAATGGTTTAATTGATATTATGATGTAGAAATCATGCTTAGATTGTTATTTTGATTCCTAGTATCATGTCTAGGGTAACATTAATATCAAGTATGATTAAAAGTACGATGCTTCCTATATTCTTCCTAATATTTATTCATGTTAGTATCATGTTAGGGTTAAAGATTTGATTTTTAATGTTTAGTGACATGCTAGGGTTTGTTATTAATCTTGTTAGTATCATGCCTAGGATCTTGCTATGCTTTAACATGATTATTATTATTATAATTATTATTAATGATGTTGATTATTTATTATGTTGCTTGATATGCATATTATTTTATATTGTTATTGCTTGATCACCTTTTATGTATGTTTAAAGGGAATTGGTACTTGCAATCACGCTTAATAAGATAATTAATAATCTTGTTAGGTTAATTGTGATTATAAATTCAAGTGATCGCCAATAATAGTTTATTTGTGCATTAATATTCAACCAACATAGATTAAACAGGTTTAGGGTTAAATCTATTGATTGTATGTTAATCAGAAAGCGCACATGAATACGATCAGAATAAAGTAGAGGCCTATTATTACGGCAGGTTCAATCTCTTTTAGGTTGGATTTGTACCTTCATCCCCGAACCCTTATTTGGTTCATGACCTTATGGAGTTGGCGATCTCTTGGATCGTTAAGGGGTGTAACCTTCACCTCGTGATGGTTTACAAGTTCCTTAAAAACTTGTTGGCGACTCTTTTGCTCTATCTTCTTCCCTTTTGGACGCCACCGTACTTTAGTGTATGATCACAGTGGGGTTCAAGCTAGTGGGATTTAAAGGCTTGAAATTATTCCCTACAGTTTTTGGCGACTCCACTGGGAAGGATTTCTATTTTAATTCCTGAATTTGTTTCGGCAATGATCTAGAATGAGTGGATGAGACTTGAAAAGTTCTAAGTATTTCATGTGCGTAATTTTGATTAACATTATTGTCATATGCATAAAAAGGTTCTCATTGGAAAGACCATCCGTAATGAGTCAAAAACATAGGATTTTACACGTAGGAAATTTGAGAAACGTCTTTCACAACTAGGACTGAAATAACACCGCGCGAAACTGGATGATTTTATTGAGCACAGAAAGCTGCTGAGGCATGTGGGAAGTAGCGTCAGGGGCCAGAGCTTGGCGCCACACTTTTTGCCGTAGCGCCAGACGCCAGTATTGGCGCCAGGCGCTACATTTAAAAGTTGGCGCCAGTCTCTGTTTGCTGGCGCCAATTTCCCCCAATACCGAGCCAGAAATATGCGTTCTAGTTTCGACCGGTTTTTCGTATTGTTTGCTCGATCCTACTTCCTGATTGAATTTTTTCTCATTTTTCTGAAACCCATATGTGTTCTACATATGGACATAACCCTCTGGGAATTCATGCTCTATCTACCCGATTGAACGCTCCTGGCAACAAAGGGTACATCTGAGATATTGAATTCACCAAACCATGGAAGTGAGTTTTTTCTAAAAACTCGCGGTGTTCTATCCACACGCGTTAACCCTTCACGGTTAGGCTTCTACGCGGTGCATCTGAACAATTAACCATGGACCCTGTTTGACTAAACCATATCCCGAACTTTAGAGAACTAGAGCCATGGTTAGGTTGCGAACTCATTGCATCATATTGTGCTTACTTGCCTAATTGTGCATTATTTGTTGTGCATAAATATTCTATGCTCCTCCTAACCGTTTGTTGATTTGTGTTGAGATTATAATTAATGACTTAAAGAACTTTGCCTAATTAATTAATTAATTAATTAATTCGAGTCAATAAAGCTTTTTCTTTTTTTTAATCGGAATTGACCTAGTACGACTTTAGGCATACCCCAGTTGACTAATAATATCGAAAACAGTCCCAGACCGAGGCTCCAATATTGGTGCCAAAATCTGGGCTGTAGCGCCATTGTATGATGTGTAGCGCCAGACATTTACTAAAAAGTCTGGCGCCAACCACCATATTGTGACGCCAGTCCTGTCGCTTGGCCGACAGTTCGGATTATTTGTCGAGTCATCATCTAATGTCTAATTAATCAGTTTCCTGTTTAATTCGGTTAATTTTGCTGGCAATAATGCTTAATTGAATCGCTATTCGAGTTTAAGCACTAAGTCCCATGGTCTTACACAAGAGTCCAAGCATGTCACTTACACTCAATACACACACTAATACACATGTCTTGACCATGATTAAGGGAGTCTTGTGTGCGCGCGTTATTTTTCGTCATTTTTTTAAGGGGGGTAAGTCGGATATTAATCCTCCAATAAATAATAGTACTTAAGTTCCCTAAACACATGTACATTATTGCTCCCTAAAAATATGCATACTTTTTTTTTAATAAAAGCCATAAAGTCAAACTGATTCGAGTTAAGTAATTAAAACGCAAACTGGCTTAATTTACAGCGCGTGGTCAAGAAAGGAAGGACGATTAATCAAAGATAACCTCTTCGTACAAGTCCAACTTTTTGACAAACCTATAGCTCGCAAGAGGAAAGCAAGAGTTATAATGGCAACTCAGGAAGAAGTTAATGATCTCAAGAACTAACTGGCTACTGTAACTGAGACACTAAAGCTTCTCGCACTTAAGATCGAGGATCCCGCGAAGCAACAACAAATGGACCTCATGCAAGAAAGCCTAAGCAAATTGTCCAGCGATTACAAATTTCAAGAACTCACATCCCAAGGGGTCTCGGTGGATAAAGATCTTCTTCCGCAGAAGTTCAGTGCCAACGACATCCCAAAGTTTAGGGCAATCGACAACCCCTACTTCCATCTAAGGGCATTTGAAACAATAATGAGTATCAAAGGTATCGATAAGAAAATTTTCCCTTCTTTGTTTTCGCTATCTCTCGAGACCGTTTGCCAACAATGGTTCTTTTCTCTTGGAAAAGAAAAGACCTCTACCTGGGAATCCATAGCAAACGCTTTCGTCGATAGGTACAAATGCAATGTTCAAGTCGAAACTGACCATAGAGAACTTGAAATTCTCAAGCAGAAGGAGAATGAAGGCTTCACATCTTTCTTTAACAAGTGGAGAGAAACCTCAGCTAAAATGATTGAGGTACCAAGTGAAAAAGAGTCTGTGAGATTTTTCATTAAAAATCTCCAAGAAAAATATTCAAAACATCTTAAATATCAAAATAACCTTCATACCTTTAAGGCTGTTTATGATATTGGGATTAATATTGAAGATGACTTAGCTAAATCTAAAGCTGCCAATAATAACTCCAACAGTGGCTGGAAAGGAAAGAAGAACGACAATCCTTCTTCTTCCAAAACCGCCCACTCAAATAATGTTAGCACCTTTAATCTGGGAGAAGTCCTCGCCATGAACAACCAAGGACAAAAGAAACTGTTTAGGAGAAACTTCACTCCTATTGGCATGAGTTATGACACCGCGTTTAATCGGCTAAACGCAAAAGGTCTTATAACTCCCATTGGACCATTTGGAGATCCACCAGTCGAGAAGAGGTCGCCTAATTGGAACCCCAATGCACATTGCAAATATCATCAAGGTAGGGGCCATTCCACTGAAAGTTGTTGGAATCTTAAGGAAGCTATACAAGACCTGATTGACAGTAATAAGCTGTCGTTGCCTCCTGCCAGTACGAAACCGAGTATTGACAATGTACCTCTAGCTCACACATTGGCTATCTCCGATGAAGAAGGCGAATTTGACCCCTCATCTCTCATTAAGCCTGTCAAAGTAACCAACGTCGAAGAAGAAGAAGAAGAAGAGACCTTTTTCGATGTCGAAGATAATCTTCCAGAACCAGCAAATGAGGTAGAAATACGAATACTCACACTATATCTGAGGGAGACATCACAACTGTTACATGAAATTCTCAAAATTCTGAATGAACTTCGCAAGGAATATGATCAAGAACCTAAGAGAGAATTCACACCAGTAAAAACGACTTATGAGGCAAAACACTTTCCCTTACAAGTCACCGAAAGACCCAAGAAGAGCAATAAAGTTTATACCCCAATTGGGATCCCGTATGCACAAATGTTTAAAATGCTCTCCGAAAGTGGCAAGGTCAAACCTCTCGAACCGAGACCATTTGAATCATTAAAAAGAACAGATAGATATTACTGTCAATACCATCAGTCAGGAGGACACACCATAGAAAACTACTTCAAATTCAAGGATTTGGTGCAGAAAATGATTGATAGAAAAGAATTAGTCCAAGTTCAACAAGAAGAAGATATAAATGTTAATGGAGTATGGGACAGTGATGAAGAAGATGTCTATCTAAAAGATATATTAGAACCTTCACCTTCCATATCATACACCATGGACGACATTTGGGCTGAAGAAGATTCATCAATAGACGTCCTCACAAGATCCGGGAGAATACAACCTCCTGTTTCGACACAACCCATGCCTACCGTACAACAAGTTCCCATACCTATCATCGAAGACAATGACATCATTAAACAATTCAAGAAGATAAAAGTGGAGATGAATGTATGGAAGCTTCTGGCAACATCTCGAGAATATAGGTTGGCTGTAATGAATGCCTTGGATAAAATCGGGATAGATTCTGACACCACTCCTGAGGGACTAGCTAACTTCCTCACGAGTGATCTCCCTAGTCCAATTAATCTAATCACCTTCTCTGATAAAGATTTACCCCCGGAAGGTGACAAGCACTACAAAGCGTTAAACCTCACAGTAGTCTGCAAAAGAATGAATGTTCCCATGACTCTTGTAGACAATGGATCGGCTATTAATGTCTGTCCACTTAGGACTGCGAGGATGCTCGGCATAAAGGATGAGGATTTAACTCCGTCTACACAAGGGATAAGAGCTTACGATAATACTCGACGCCAAGCTCTTGGCAAAATAACCCTAAATGTGACGGCAGGAGCAATAGAACATGCTACTACTTTTCAAGTGGTAGACATCAAAGCCTCATTCAATCTGTTGTTAAGACGCCCTTGGCTCCACGACCTAAAGGCCGTCCCTTCATCTCTCCACCAACAAGTGAAAGCTATACTTGGAGGAATCCCCATCACTATTGATGCTTCGCCAATGAGGATCAAATCAATAGAGAATCCAATCATCAACGTGGAGCACGACAAAGATGATGAAGACCTATGGGGCTTTAACGAAGAAGTCTCCTTAATCCAAGAGGATGAGAGGACATCTCTTTGCCACGACCCCCATTCCAACATGATTATCAACACTATGCTAAAGAAACAAGGACACTTCCCTGGGATGACCTTAGGAAAGAAGAAAGGGATAACAAAATCAATAGAGTCACCTGGCCTCCCTAAACTAGATACTTTCGGACTTGGTTTCGAACCGACTCGGAAAGATCTCAAGCGAGCCCAGGACAAATTGAAAGCACGTAGGGACGCTCGCATTCAAAAGAAGGCAATTCCAATGGATCAGTACCCTCTTACACTTAATGGTCAGTTTATAAAAGAAGGAGAGGACTATCCATGCTATGAATTTCCCGAACCATTTGTTGTGAATGGCATACGACAACCAGGATTCGAGATTTTCTTGGATTGCTATTTCACTGATGAAATCCCAATTCCCGTTCATAAGGAGAAAGCACCTCCATGCTTTGACTTTAACGTCATGGGATTACTGTTTGGGCGAGAAAAGAATGAGCCAGTTTATGAGGAAGATAACTCCTCACTCATTCAAACGGTCCTACAAAGCGAAAACTTCAACCCCTCAAAGCTAATTACTCCAGCTGAAGGATTATTGCAAGGGTGGCGCAAGACTATCAAGGTGATTACTCCGAGTGGAAGGAGGATATCAATCACGACAGGACAAGGGCCGATGTTTGAAGAATCGTCAGAGTCAGGGTCAGAGTCTGAGTCAGAGCCTTTCCCTTTAGAATCTTCTAAGTCTTTAGCTATAACGCCTTCCCTTCCTATTTCTTCTCCTAGGATAGTTAGTGATCCAGTCCCTGAGAACATATCACTCTTTGATGTAATGATCTCAGAGTATAATAATATCGCTCATTCTCCTTACTTCTCGTGTTCTTCCCTAACCCAAGATGACGAATATTGCTTAGCTAACGATGGAAAAGATAAAGAATTTATTAAAGCAATGGAAACACTTGAAAAGAAAACACCACTAATTGAAGAGACTGAAACAGTTGACATCTCAAATGATTCAACTCATAAAAGAGAAGTTAAAATCGGACTAACATTGAATAAACAAGAAAGAACTTATTTAATTAACTTGCTTTAAGAATTTATCGATGTATTTGCTTGGTCATATGAAGATATGCCAGGCATTAACAGAGAAATAGCTCAACACACTATACCATTAATTCCAGGAATGAAACCTGTAAAACAAAAGTTACGTCGAATGAAACCCGACGTAGCACTTAAGATAAAAGAAGAAGTTCAAAAACAAATAACTGCAGGTTTCATCAAGGTATCCAAATACCCCGAATGGGTCGCCAATGTCGTCCCAGTTCCTAAGAAAGATGGAAGGGTAAGGATGTGTGTCGACTATCGAGATCTAAATAAGGCAAGTCCAAAGGACGACTTCCCTTTGCCACACATCGATATTCTGGTAGACAACACAGTAAATCACGCGCTTCTCTCATTCATGGACGGATACGCAAGGTACAATCAGATTCTCATGGCGGAAGAAGACATGGAGAAGACAACTTTTATCACACCATGAGGCACTTACTGTTACACGGTAATGCCATTTGGGTTGAAAAACGCAGGTGCTACTTACCAACGTGCAGCAACTGCCTTGCTCCATGACATGATGCACAAAGAAGTCGAAGTATATGTAGAAGACATGATTGTGAAATCAAAAGACCGTCCAGGTCATCAAGTAGCCTTAAGGAAATTTTTCGAAAGGCTAAGAAAATACAATATGAGGTTAAATCCCTCAAAATGTGCTTTTGGAGTCACATCAGGCAAGCTCTTGGGGTACGTCATAAGCTCTAGAGGAATAGAGATAGATCCAACCAAGATTAAAGCAATCATGTCAATGCCACCGCCCAAAACCGAGAAACAGACTCGAGGATTCATTGGCCGGTTGCAATACATAAGTAGGTTCATATCAAAACTAACAACGATACGCGAACCAATCTTCAAAAAGCTCAAGAAGAATGTACCAGTAGTATGGGATGACGAGTGTCAAAAAGCCTTTGACCGGATCAAAGCCTATCTCGCAAATCCTCCCGTATTAGCGCCAGCACTTCCCGGAATACCTCTTAGGTTATATTTGACGGTTACCAAAGAGACAATGGGATCCATGCTAGCACAAGAGGTAGAAAACAAAGAGAATGCAATCTATTACTTAAGTAAGAAGATGCTCGAATACGAAACACGCTATACACCACTCGAGAAATTGTGCCTCGCTTTAGTGTGGGCCACGACTAAGTTGAGACATTACATGTTGGTGCATACCGTTTTCGTAGTATCTCGATTAGATCCACTCAAATACTTGTTCGAGAAATCAACGCTCAATGGACGTATTTCAAGATGGATAGTCAACTTAGCCCAGTTCGATGTGCGGTTTATGCCACAAAAAGCCATTAAAGGATCCGTGGTGTCAGATTTTCTGGCAGATTTTCCAATAGAAGACTCGACACCAATATAGGACAATGAATTTCCAGATGAAGATTTGATGGTCACCGAAGATGATACTTGGACCTTGTATTTTGACGGAGCCTCAAACCAAAAAGGATGTGGTGTCGGAGTGCTACTAGTATCACCCAAAGAAGAACACGTCCCAATCTCAATAAAGCTTGATTTCGACGTTACCAACAATGCTGTTGAATATGAAGCATGTGTGGTAGGCCTTGAAACAGCCCTGGCATTGGGAGTAAAAAAGTTAAGGATATTTGGAGATTCCTCTCTAATCATCAATCAAATATCTAAAAAGTGGAAAGTTAGGAGCGAAAGCCTAGCCCCTTACCAAACTTATCTAGAAACTCCTACCGATCAGTTAGAGAAGGTAGAATACACATACCTACCTAGAGAAGAAAATCAATTTGCTGATGCCTTGGCAAGATTAGCCTCAATGGTTAGGATTCCCACGGATATCGAGCAAATGCCTCTAACTATCGAAAAAAGGCACAAACCGGCATATATACAGGCTATAGAAGATGACGACCCAGTTCAAGACGAAGATGAAGAACAAGAAGAAGAACCATGGTACACAGACATTCTCAACTATGTCACCAATGGAGAATACCCTCCTCATGCTGACAAAAGAGCTAAGCGAGCCTTGAGACTTTTGGCTTCTCAATATGTACTCATAGACAACGAGCTACATAAAAGGGTACCTAAAGGTCGAGCCCTCCTATGTGTAGGGAAGGTGGATGTACAAAGAATAATGAGAATGGTCCACGAAGGAATCTGTGGAACTCATATAAATGGCAAAATGTTAGTCCAGAAAATAATGCGAGAAGGGTATTATTGGACTACCATGAATAGGATTTGCCATCAATATGTAAAAAGATGCCCTAAGTGTCAAATTTATGCCAATTTACAGCACGTTCCTCCATCTTTGCTCTACACCTACACATCACCATGGCCATTCTCTACATGGGGAATTGACATAATTGGCAAGATCGCTCCTCCAGGGACAGGAGGCCACGAATTTATTCTAGTAGCAATTGATTACTTTACGAAGTGGGTTGAAGCACAATCATATGCTAAACTCACCGCAAAACATGTAGCACTCTTTATCGAGAGAAATATCATTTGTCGATATGGAGTCCCACATGAAATGATAAGTGACAATGGAACTCACTTTCAAGCCGAATGTGAAGAATTGCTACATAAATATGGTATCCAACATCATCATTCTTCCCCTTATAGACCTCAAGCAAACGGAGCAGTCGAGGCAGCCAATAAAAATTTAAAGGCTATCATCGAGAAAATGACAGAAAATTATAAGGATTGGCCTGACAAGCTTCACTTTGCATTGTGGGGTTATCGCACGTCAATTCGTACGTCAACAGGAAATACACCATTTTCTTTGGTATATGGAATGGATGTCGTACAACCTGTCAAACTAGAAATACCATCTCTACGTATTGCGCTAGAGAGTAAACTCGATGAAGTCGAATGGACTAGGGCACGATATGAAGAATTGATCCTACTCGATGAAAAACGACTAGAAGCCCTACATCACACTCAGTGCTATCAAACTCGTATGGCTAGACATTTTAATAAGAAGGTCAAGACAAGAAATATCAAAATAGGAGATCTGGTATTAAAAGCGCTAAGGAAAAATGTTTTAGATCCAAGGGGAAAGTTTAGACCTAATTGGTCTGGCCCCTACATTGTCAAAACAATCCTGTCAGGTGGTGCAGCAAAATTAACTGATATGGATGGCAATGAATTCTCAAACATGACCAATCTTGACCAACTTAAAAAATACTACCCATAATTACTTGAGTAGGACACTCAAGAGAGCTACGTTCGGCCTGATTCCTTAAGAAAGGATACGTAGGCAACCCATTACGGGTGCGGCCACTTTATTTTTCGACATCTCCGCGTTCCAGAATCAACAAAAAGTCAACAAAAGTCGGAAAAGCAACTGGCGTCACAGAACAAAGCCTGGCGCCAGAAAAAAGCCATTAGCGCCAGACGACGGTATTGGCGCCTGGCGCCAGACCTCAATAGCTGGCGCCAATTCGCAATTATTGACGCCAATTCAGTAATAAAATCTGGGCGAATTTCGGTGTTTTTCGGAAAATTTTTGACTTCCGTACTCGAAGAATTTCTGGAAAATCAATTTTTTCGGTTTTTCATTGCTTTAATAAAATAAGTTTAAAGTAACAATTTAATTGAAAGCTGAAATTTCATTGATAAAATAAAATTGCATCGTTAATGGAATTTAAATAAGGCTGAAATTAATTAACTTTAAATTAAGAATCTAATAAATCTAAAGCTAAGCAATGGTCTAGTCTTTCTTCTCCTTCTTTGCTCTTTTCCAATTCTTTTCTGCCTCCTCCTCTTCATCCATTACTTTAGCTAGTAGGCATCCTTTAGAGGACCTACATTCAATTTTAGAATAGATTGTTTCTCCCTCAGCTAGCACCCCATGCTTCTTTTCCACCCAAGCCTTCTTGTCTATAGCTTTCCTTTTCCCTTTGTCTTTAGTAGTATTCTTCTTCTTAGGCATTGTAGGTGTCTTGAACTCAATTCTTGCACCTAAGCGTTCCTTGGCCGGTGTCACCCTGTCACCTAGACGATTCTTCACATCGGTTCTACCCTGATCAATTGAAGACTTCTTCAGCAACCACTTCTTTACATCATTAGGTAAAGAAGGGGGAACCTTTTGGGTAATCACTTCCCATAAAGGTCTAGCGCTCCAGTAAGTGTCAAATTTATCTACTTCTTGAGATATGGGATACTCATAGGGAGGACGAAGATCCCCGGAAGGAATATTTTGAAGCAATCCATATTGTCTCTTTACTCTACAAGGGTAATAATATGTCATGCGAGACAAGCTTGGAATATGGCAGAAAGGTTGCTTGTTAACACCAACCATCCTTTTTATTTTCCACCATGGAATGACCCACTTGATAGCGAAATCACGTGATTCAAAGACTTTCTTCCACCCATGGCGCCCAATTTTAGGGATGCGCTTCTTTCTTCTCACAAAGCAAGTAGGCGTATAACTTTCAATGTCGTCCGGAGGGCTAATTAATCCTAACCTTTCCATTAGCCACATCTGAAAAAAATAAATAAATAAATAAATTTTTTTTTCAATGCAAATAAATTAATATTACAATACAAAAATATATTTTTTGATTTCTGTAATTAAAAATATTATTTTTCTACCTGTAATAAAATTGGAGAACCGCGAAGAGGTGCTTTTGGGTCCCTTTTCAACTCATCTAGACTAATCATAGTCTCTCCAACTATTAAAGGCATTGGATTTCTCCCTGATTCAATTTGTTCAAGCACAGTGGTTATAATTGATTGACCCTCATTAATTTTACCACTACTAAGACAATATTGATTAAGCATGCAGAATAAGAACGCCCTTCTTCTATATATGTGAAAAGATTCAGAAAGCGGTTTATCAAAATAATAGCGCGCGAATTCTTTTAAGTTCACCACGTTGCCATCCACTATCTTTGATAAATCCCTTTCCTTCAAGTTAAAGAAGCGCTCAAAATCCTTATAGTAATATGCATCTACTCTAGGGATTACTACCAAGTCTATTGCAGGAAAGCCTAAAATAGCACCAAATTCCTCTGGCAAAGGGCTAATTTCATCATACCCTATTCTAAAACAATGTGTGTCAATGTTCCAATATTCTAAAGCGGTATGTATGAAGTCTATGTCTAGATCTACCCCTTTAATGCCATATATTCCCCCCAAGTGAAATAAATCCAATTCTTTTCTTTCTCTAGCATTGAGAGATCGACACCATTCATGAGAATATTGGGTGAAGGTTTTAGTGGCTAAAGACATGATTATAATTATTTCTAGAGAGAAGAATATTTTTTTTCGCTGGAATCATGTGAAGAATCGGCTGAGCAGGGGGCTATTTATGCACAAATTGCGAGGAATTTCAATCTGCCTAGAATACGGAGTCAGCGTTGATTGGCGTCAAAACCCTGATATTGGCGTCACATAAAAGCTCTTGGCGCCACACGCTAGCAGTAGCGCCTAGCGCCACGCGCCACAGGCTGGCGCCAGCTGGCGCAAAGTCAGCAGGACAGCCGCGCGTACTTAGTTTGCGTTCTGATTTTAATTTAGAGTCAGTTAATGACTTTGTGGCCCCGTTTTAATTTCTTCTAAATATTTTTCTATCCTTTTCTTAATTAGTTAAACATAGTAATTATTTCCTTTTTTGGATTTTAAAATTGATAAATCAGCCTTTCTCTCTATTTTATTTTTCCTTTTTATTTTTCTTTTTGGGGGAGAGAGTCGGATAATACCCTCCATCAATAATAAAATGACGGAATTTTTTGCGCAAAATTGTTATCACATCTGCACACACTAACATACACTAACATAATAATAGATAATACAGAACAAAGTGTCTAAATAACAAGTCAAAGGCAAAGTTCTATAAAAAGTCAAAATAAAATACATATACATAAATAAACTACGGCACCGGAGGACGTAGGCCCATCATGACATAAAATTACGCCGTCCGAGGAATCGCCTCTCCACCAGCTCCGGCCTCAGCACCAGCTCCAGTTTCCGTAGGAGGAGGGAAACTCAAAACAGGACCGCTCCAGCCAAGGTCAACCTGAGGCTGAGACAGCGGAGGCTGCTGCGATGACGAGCCAACCTCGTACATCCCACCACCTCTGAAAGCCGAGGTAGCCTCTCCTAATGGTGCAGCAGGAGCATCCTCAGAAGAAGACCCTGAGCCCTCAGCAACGTCGGCTCGAGCAGCCTCGGAACGGCCACCTCTATCTTCTGACGAAGTACTACGACGTCTCGAGCTAGACCTCGCTGGCTCTCTCCGCCTCTCAGGCCTCGTACGGGTGTGAGAAGCAATCGGCTGACCCTGCAAAAAGAATTAAATCAGAAACAAGATAAAAACTGAAGCATAATGAAGAAACAATAAGTAAAGAAAAGTTACCTCTCGGACAGCGTCGTCTCGACGACAGGTAGCCGCGTTCCTCATCCGGACGAGTTGGCTCCAGAAGGCATCTATGCATCGTGCCACAGCCGAAACCACCTCGCGTGAGAACTGTCAAGGAAGGTTAAGTTAGTAAAAATGCACGATAACTGAATACAAGATTCTGAATTAGAGCTAGACTTACTCTGGTCTGGTGACGAGGAATCGACCGCTCCACGAAGCGCTCGCCCTCAGGAGCCGGAGAAATCATCTCCTCGATCGGCCCGTACATCCCTTGGTAGTGGATGGACATACGGTGTAGCACAAACTCAGTGGGACCATCCTGATGGAACAGAAAGAAATCAGTAAGGTATTATTTGGGGACTACTCGGCAAAAAACAAAAAAAAACAAAACACAAATTAAGAATCTTACCCTCACATCCTCGGCCGGCACGGGGGCTGGAGCTAACAAAGGAAGCAGCTCCTCAGCATAACTCCGCCCAAGGATCACCTGGGACCGCCAAAGAGAACCAGGTTCCTCAGCCATGCTCGACAACTCTCTCTCGTCGAACATGTGGCGTGGTGGAGGAGCAGGAACGACAAAAGCATCAGAAGAGTGTTGTCTAGCAACTCTCTCTCCTAAGTACGCAACCGCTCCGTAGGTCCCCGGAAAGTAACGGCGCTCAGCAGAGTACTGTGCAGCTAATCCAGGGACTGTCCAACCGCCCCATGGCCGGTATACTACCTCAGGTCCCTATAAAAAT
Source organism: Chenopodium album (assembly GCF_948465745.1). Lineage (NCBI taxonomy): Eukaryota > Viridiplantae > Streptophyta > Magnoliopsida > Caryophyllales > Amaranthaceae > Chenopodium > Chenopodium album. Next base: position 53,308,479 of record NC_137839.1, read on the forward strand.
ACCAATCGGGTAAGAACATGTCTAAAACGTCGTAGAAGAGCAAGATAAGCGCCAAAAATCGTACCGAGATGATCCGACTCCGGACATGTGCAGTAGACAGGTCCACATGGTGGCCGCCCCAAGAGGCGCTCACCGGATACCCCCTCAGCGATGTTCTCGCCGGCGCAATGGAAGGAAAGTATTCATAAAACCAGATCTACAAAAAAGCTAAAGCATGAGTAAATGCTAATTAAACATATAGGGCTAAACTTTATAGGGAATAATGTTTACCTCTACAACTTTCCAGAAAGCAGACAAAGCAACATTCGTCCTAAAAGACCGGTGGCGACACGAGTCCCTCAGTGCGCGAATGAAGTCAGTATAGGCCAAGCTGGCCCAGTCATAAGTCCCGATCCGCCGGAGATCGCGAACAGCAGGGAGGTAGTAAAGTAACGCCCTACTACCCCTGTCAGGGGAGAATGTCCTTGACAACAACATCAGCACAAAAATGCGCACCCGCTGCTCTCGGGTGGTCGCATCGTCATCAAGAGCCGCTGCCAATGTCGAACGGCGGATCCCTCTAGCACTGAACTGAGTCGTCTCGACCTCAGCTCGGGCCCGAACAGCAATCGGCCCCAACAGTTCCTCGACCTCTGGAGAAAAAACGTTGATACCGCCGTCAAATGGCAGCGGCACAGAAGAGAACTCCAGTCCTGTGATGAGACTGAAGTCTGTAGGAGTGACCATCATCTCACCCCATGGAAAATGAAAGGTGTTGGTGGTGTCCCAAAAGAACTCCACCAGAGCGCGTACTACGTGGTGACCCCCGCTTGAGGCAACCATAGCCTCGGAGGTCTCAAACAAGGCAACCAATCTGCAAGACTCCCATAGGAGTCTCGTCTCTCGATCTCTGGCGATATGCATCCTATACAAATCGCCTAGGCCATCGCAGCCAGAGCCGTGATGCCGTGTCCTCCCAGGCTCGGTTCCCCATCTCACCCTCTCAGAAATGTGGTGGACAGGGGCAAAGAACAAGGTCTGCTCATCCCACTCTAGGAACTGACCAAGCGAAGTGGACGGTGTAGTGTCGTCCTCCACGGGCTCATGCTCCCGTCTAGTGTTTCGGGACCGTGAACCTGAGCCTCGTTGTCTAGCCATGCTACATTGTGCAGAATCATCATAAATCAAGGTTCTATAGTATCTAAAGGTTTGCCTAGCCGCATGATACTATGTTCGCAAAAACAGAGTACGTAGTACTAAAACAGAGCACAAATTCAAATTGAGCATGACAGCATTTTTTCAAGCAATCAAACAATTTCTTGCAACACCATAGTGATTATTGTGACAAATTGAACAAGAATTGCTAGCAAAAACATCAAGAACGAGTCACATTGTTTTTCACGACCTTAGGAGGTCCAACAATGGCGGATTGCTCATTTCTTCACCAGATTGAGTCAAACAAGTCTCAAATTACTCCCAAGGCAATATACAAACATAAACAAGCAATTTCATGGCATAAAACTTGATAAACAAAGCAAATTGAGCATTATAAGTTTCGAATTTTCATGAAATTCATGAATGAACATGCCAAAAATTCATAAAAACCGACGTGAGTTGGAGGAAAACTTACATAGATCGGGAATATGGATGAGAAGAGCTTCGATTTGCAACAAATTTGAGCAAATTCGGTTGAGAAACGAATGAGCAACGATAAATTGAAGTTTCGACTTCTTTCGAGCAGCGTTCGCAACAAACCAGAGCACGAAATGAACTGAAAACGGGAATTTAAAGTGATTCCCGTGCTGGCGCTAGTCCCTAGGCATTGGCGTCACATTCTGTGCTTGGCGCCAGACGCCAATTTCAGCGCATGGCGCTAATGCCACAAGTCTGGCGCTGATTGATTTTCAGCGACGCCAAAGCAGACAGCCACCTTTTGGGGTTGTGCTAGTCTTTTGCAATATATTTTGGGTTCCTTGGTACGCCAGTTAGCCCCTCTAAGCAATTTGACATGATTAGGTAATCGGCTTGATTACATAAAGCGATCGACCTGATGAAAAGATCGTCTCACTAAGCTTAAAGCGCCTGAGCATTGGCTCATTAGCAAAAAGCACCGACATACAGGTTCATTAGCAAAAGGCACCGACATATAGGTTCAAGAGCAAAGAGCGCCGACGTACAGGCATAGCAAAAAGCAAGTTCAGGCGAACTTTTGGAGATCGACGGGCGTGGATCTTTGGTATTTTTCTTTGGGAGATTATCGCATCAAATGAGGATGACTTCAAGAGAAGATGTCTTCGACATCATTCCCTAGCTTGCGGAAAGTTGTCACAAACAACTGAAGGTAATTTCAGGGCGAAATTGTCTTCGATCATAGTTCCTGAGGCATGGAAGATGATCATAATGCGGATGAGAATTATTTCAAGAGAAATAATTTTCGATGATATTCCCTTGGACGTGGAATATTATCATTGCGGAGAAGGTAGTTTCAGGCAAAGCAATCTTCTAATTTGGAAGCAGTTACGAGGCGTAGCGGTTTTCAAGCGGGATGGCATTCTCTAGCTTGCAGGAAGTCATCAAAACAAATCGGTTACTTTCATAGACGTGTGCTCGACGGTGCAAGATACGCGTTTCTTAACTCTTTTATCTGTTTAACTAATGCTAGTTTTGCAGGTATCGGCGTTACAAGAGTGATTTAGGATCGCAGAACGTTCTGAATCATTCTCCGTCCCTATCGATACTTTGGCTTTCGTTTTCGAAACATGCGTTTCTCCAAACTCAGTCAAAGTGGGGGCTTCTGTAGACACCCATTTGTGTCTCCCCAAAACCAAACCCAGTGATGAGTACCTTTCACATCGAATCATAATCGAATGAAACGAAAGTGTGGAAAGGTCTAGTGTTGCGGAAAGTTTTATTTCTTTTCTTTTCTCTTCTCTCTGTTTTTGAAAACTTTATTTTAAGAAAACAGCCAATCCAGTTTGGTTGGTCCATGATATGGGTCCAATAGTGGTGTAGTTGGATGGGGCTTGCAAAGACCTTTCCAACGATATATTATAAGCCCAATTCCGATGAATATTGAGGAATTTATGGCCAATTTACTAAACTGGGCCTGGTTTGAGTTTTAAGTACGGCCCAATGATCTAGGGGAGGGCCTAATATGATTTATCATTCCTAATGTAATTAGGAATGGTTTTGGTCTTCTAGAACATTCTAGAAGGTTTTATCATTCTTAATTCAATTAGGATTCTTCAGAGTTTTAATTAGATCAAATAGCATTTTCGACCGAAATTATATTATTTTATCTTCCAGTACAATAAAATTATCAGATTTTCGAAAACGTGTTAAAATCCGGTTATGCGTCCAACTCCAGGCCTTGGCGCCTGGAATCAGGATTGGCGCCAGACGCCAGCCATTGGCGCCAATGAGCCAAGGCTGGCGCCAAGTTAGTTTTGTGATCTTCAGACTCTGTTTTGATAAATTATATTTTTTGGATGTTTTTCTCTAAAAATATCGTATCAAAAACTCCGTTTTGAGGGACGGATCATCAGTATTCATTCACCATTCATTCATTTACATCTATCATTCACCAATTTCTTTTATTCTGAAGTTTTAAACTCCGTTTTCATTCATCATCTACAATCATCAATCGTTAACAATTAGTTTATGAATCATTGATCTTTTAGCATTCTTTCTAAACTTTACTCTTTAATACAAAATTCCGCATTCACAAGATCTAGAAACATCTAGCCATATTCGAAGTTGCCTTCGCCCTAGACGTGAAAGGTTTTAATTTCTGAGGGTTTGGTCCCAAATCTCTATTTCAATTATTATTATTTAATTGTTTTGATTATTATTTTCCTTGAAGTTACTAACGTGTGTATTTTGTAATTAGAAAGAGATACGAGGCATCCAAGTAAGTACTTTAAATGGTTTAATTGATATTATGATGTAGAAATCGTGCTTAGATTGTTATTTTGATTCCTAGTATCATGTCTAGGGTAACTTTAATATCAAGTATGATTAAAAGTACGATGCTTCCTATATTCTTCCTAATATTAATTCATGTTAGTATCATGTTAGGGTTAAAGATTTGATTTTTAATGCTTAGTGACATGCTAGGGTTTGTTATTAATCTTGTTAGTATCATGCCTAGGATCTTGCTATGCTTTAACATGATTATTATTATTATAATTATTATTAATGATGTTGATTATTTATTATGTTGCTTGATATGCATATTATTTTATATTGTTATTTCTTGATCACCTTTTATGTATGTTTAAAGGGAATTGGTACTTGCAATCACGCTTAATAAGATAATTAATAATCTTGTTAGGTTAATTGTGATTATAAATTCAAGTGATCGCCAATAATAGTTTATTTGTGCATTAATATTCAATCAACATAGATTAAACAGGTTTAGGGTTAAATCTATTGATTGTATGTTAATCAGAAAGCGCACATGAATACGATCAGAATAAAGTAGAGGCCTATTATTAGGGCAGGTTCAATCTCTTTTAGGTTGGATTTGTACCTTCATCCCCGAACCCTTATTTGGTTCATGACCTTATGGAGTTGGCGATCTCTTGGATCGTTAAGGGGTGTAACCTTCACCTCGTGATGGTTTACAAGTTCCTTAAAAACTTGTTGGCGACTCTTTTGCTCTATCTTCTTCCCTTTTGGACGCCACCGTACTTTAGTGTATGATCACAGTGGGGTTCAAGCTAGTGGGATTTAAAGGCTTGAAATTATTCCCTATAGTATCTCAACAGAAAACCAAAATATTGTTCATCAAAACTCAAAATTGTCTAAAATCATCATAAAACAATTAGAAATTAAAACTATGAAGCTTTCTCTCGCCACTGGAACACTTTTAGTGAACCCTTAAGCTCCATTTCTTTGCTAACCTTACTTCTTTGCAGTTTCTGCACAACATGAATAATCTTTAGCACTGCAACTTGGTATCACATACCTAAGTAATGAAAGTTAAAATGTTTATAACATAATACCTGAGGTTGATGCTCCATTCTCCTTGACGAAGTCAAGGTATTTGTGGCAATTGTGCTTCCAATGTTCCTTCTTCTTACAGTAAAAGCATTCACTTTCATCTGCAGCTTTGGACTTTGGAGTCGCCTTGGGCTTTTCAGAAGCCTTGGCAACTTTCTTGCTGCCCTTGCTCTTGGCACTAGCCTTTTGCCCCTTCTTCTTGAACCCCTTTCCCTTTTGGACCATAAGAACCTTTTTCTTAACTTCCTTAGGCATTTGTTTTTTAGCACTAACCAGCATATCATGCAACTCATTCATAGTCTTTGCAACATCTGACATATTAAAGTTCATGATAAACTGGTTAAAAGTTTCTGGAAGTGAGTGGAGAATGATGTTTGTTGCCATTTAATCACTGTAAGGGTGCCCTAGTTTCTTCATATATTTTGAATAAGGCCGATCATTTTGAAAACGTGATCATGAACTGTGGTACCCTTCTCCATCTTACAATCTAAAATCTCTCAAAGGAGCTCTTACCTTTCAACTCATGCCTGTTTCTTAAACAAGGCTTTGAGTTCTTGCATCATGCTATATGCATCTTGTTCCTTAAAATGCTTTTGAAGACCAGGCTCCATGGTAGCAATCATCAAGAATGTGATAGGCACAACCCTTTCTAGAGTTTCCTTATGTTTACGGATCTCTGCCACAATAGCATTTTCTGGCAAAGGTCCCGGCAATGGGATGTCAATGACATCCGCTCTACCTTCATATTTCAAAATAAGTCTTAGCATTCTTTCCCAGTTAGAAAAGTCATCCCCTGTCAACCTATCCTTCTCAAGGAATGCTCGAAGATTGTAAATGTTGTAGTCATTGTGATTACGGCTACCTATCTATGTCAAAATAAGGCAAAGTTTAATAATTATATTTAATCAAAATTAAAGTACCATAAACGAATTAAATAGGTAACTTTAAAACACTTTATTCAATAATTAAATGATCCCCATTGAATTTAAGTGATTCCAAGACCCTTTATTTGTGCAATAATTTATCAGACTTTTGCCCTACTATTAACCATTACATTTTCAAGGTGAATAAACTCCTTACTGATTATAACTCTTGTAACTCTTGATTGAATAATTAACCATCACATGTTTAATTATTACCCTTTGCTTCAAGGTTTTAAACTGTTTAGGTAACCTTGTTGAGCATAACCAATCAAAATGGTAAAACTTGATTTACACCAAATCCCCCAAGAGATAAAATGACACCCAGCTTTGGCATGACCAATCATTAATCATCAAAGGTCTGTAGGGGTTTCAATTGGAAAAGCAATCTTAATATTACTGGGACCTAGATTTATTATACTGTGATTATTTAGTGAGCTCTAGCACATCATCAATCAACATAAACAAAATCTAACATGCATAATCTACTAATGCGTAAAATAAAGCATGACATAGTATGACCCTTGTAATCCCTTGTATTTTTAAATATGTTATAAATGAAATTTAATTTTATATATAATATTGTTTTGTATTTTTCCGTAATTTAATTTCAAAATATTCAAATTATTAATTAGGGTCAAAAATTATTTTGGTACAAATCATTTTATGAACCTTCATTTTATAATTTATTTCAATACAACTAAAGTTTAGTCCATTTCATTCATTTGGCCCATTAATTTTATGAGGCCCGATCTTTCTATTTACCCTACAACGTTCTCTCCTATAAATACCCTATTAATCCCCAAAAAATTTCCCACACTAAAAGGTTAGTCTTGTTTTCTTTCTCCTTTGTTTTATTAATTTGTGTAATTATGATTATTGATTTATGGGTTTTAATTTTATTGTTTGAAATTAATTTAATTAGTATCAAGTTGTATTTTGATGATTAAACTTTATAATTTCAGATTTTATAAATATCCTAATTTTCAGATTTTGTAAATTTTATAACCTAGGGTTTTTAATTATTGAAAATCATGATTTTAGGGTTTATATGAACAATTGATTTAGGGCTTTTATAGTAATGATGTTTTGAAATTTTGGTGATTATAACTACTGATTAGTTTAACTTATTTCCAGATTATTTTGAACACTTAAATTCGTGTTTTAATTTTAAGATTTCCGTTCATTAATATTAATCCCGTTTTAATCCCGAATAGGTTCTGAGCTCATCCGATTTTGATGAAAAAGTAGTGTTTTTCATGTGGAAACAACGTTTCAAGAAAGACTAACTACCTTTGGTAGTGAGTACCACCCTTTCGTGGCCAAATTCAGCCTCTAAATATGATTTTCGGGCAGTTTTTGATTTTAACAAAGTTTTTTTATACTTAAAATATTATCCTTGAGTTTGATTGATAAAATTAATTATGTTTAAAGTTAATTAAGCATAAATATATGTTTTTATTGAAATTTTAAGTGCTAAAAATAATTTCTAAGTACTACTTTTGATGTTTTACAAAGAGGGTTTAATCACCCATTAAAAAGGAAGATTATTAGGGGTTTTTAAATAATTTTTAGATTTTTATTAAATTTTAAACTTGCTGTAATTTCATATATAAGAGTGTATTTTAAGGTTTTTATGAAGGAAATATAAAGAACTATATATAAGCCTATAACTTTAACTAAAGGGAAGGTTTAAAGTGTTGTTTAATTGGATTTTGAAGGTTTTAAAGTAAGTTAGTATTGCTATAAATTATATTGCTTGGGTATTGATTGAAGTTTTATTGTTTGGTTTAGGAGAGGAGTTTATTGAAGGTGGTTTTTAGTTAGTAAGGTGGAATACCAATTTGTTTATTATTCAAGGTACGTACAAGTTACGAAACCTTGCTTGTAGGTGCATGTTTAAGGTTGGATCGAGAATTTAGTATCATGTATAGGGATGACTGGGTTAAATTGTTTGGTTATACATTGTGAATTTCATATGATGTGCACTATTTTATATTGCAAGTATTATTTGTGCTCTAATTATGCAAGGTGCGCTTAGAGGCAAAGGTATGTGATTGGTGTAAAGATTAATTTATTACTCATTCATGATTATGCAAACAGGATGAGTAAAGGAAGAATTCAAGTCTTACAAGATGAGGTTAAGGTTTTTGGGGTGCCTTATGCACTCAAGGTGTTTATACAGCGAGGTAGTTAAAGGAATAAATAATAAATGTTGCTTGTCACTAATAAATCAAGAATTGAAATTGGAAAGTTGTTTTACTTGATTGAATTGATATTGGATTGATTGTATTGTTTGCATATGAGTTATCACTAAGTCTAAACCTGTAAATCACGTAAAGTGCAAGATGGATGAGCAATAAAACTCTGGATTGGTGCACATCTAGAGTAATGACAATCAGGGGTTGGGGTACATGGGGTATTAGCCGTGTACTTTTATCGAGGCCGTCTGATCTACGAGTCTCCTATTTCAAATATTTTTTTAAAAACTAGGAGTTAGGTGAGATCTCATACTAAGTACGGTTACGGAGTCGCGCCCGTGGTCGTTGGATGTTTATTGATGTTTCCGAAAGGAGGCATGTGGTTTTTCTTTTATTGATGTTCCAAATGGGACATGGGTTGGACAACCTTGTCTATTGCTAAATCCAATGAAATAAATAAATGAGTTAGTTAATATTAACTAGTGAAGTCTTAATAAATTTGATAGTCGAGTCATGTGTCGAGTCTATAAACTAATGATGCGTGATGATTGACTATTAGTAGCATGTTAGGGATTTCTTTTATGTTTTGCAGCTTGTATGTACTCAGCTTTGCTGATTGCGTGCATTGTGTGTCTTTCTTTGGTCATGGCCTTCGCCTTTCAATGACCTTGTGACGATCCAATTTTAACACTTGTAATATTGGGGAGCAGATTAACCACAGGTTCTTACATGTGAAGCATTCGCATCAGGGTTGTAGGATTTTGAGTGGAGAGCTGGTTATTGTTCGCAGTTTATTTCTTTTCATAAGTTTGAATTTATTTAAACTTTGGTTTTATTTATTTACTACTTTCGTGGGGTTTTGAATAAGGGCCTTAAGGGTTCCAAGATGTAAGATTTAATTTGGTTTTGGTTATTGGTTTTGAAACTTATTTATAACTGAATTAGTTTTTTCGCTGCTATTTTCTGATAAAGCCTTAACATTTGAACACGTGGTGGTAGCACGCTAGTAATTCTCTTGGATTTTGTTCAGGGTATTTACAGGTTTTAAGAGAGAATTATTGGGGTGTTATAGCCCCTTAATCCTAAGAAACTAGAATTAAAAATCTCCCACTTGAACCTTCATAGATCTGCATTCACCTTGCTCCTTAGGGCCTTCATTTCATGGGTTCTTTAGACTAACTCTATTTTAATAACTAATTTATTTACTTTAAAAAAAGTTACAAAAATACTTAACGGTACGCAAATCGTATTTAGATTAAAAAAATATATCACGATACGCATATCGATTTAAAATCTATGGGTCATACTAGTTTATATATAGCAACATAATATCATATATTATATAAAAGCGCCATATAATAAATCACTCAACATGCTTGTCATAACTACAACATCGAATGTTTATAATTAAGGCAATGCATTTCCTAAAATATCTCATATTTTTAATCATAATTAGATAATATCATATATTATTCATGACCAATTATAAAATATCATATATTTAATTTAGGCACGAGACAGGATCAAATCATATTTTAATCTTAAAAGATAAATCATATTTATTCTCCATGATAATCCTAACTTATTTAGGAGATTCTATCCAAATTATTAGCCAATCAAGTAATTTTTAGAATCAATTATATCCTAATATAATTATGGGATAATCACATTATTTAACTTTATCCTTTTGAAATATGCTCATAATATCCTAACAAATCTTATCCAATATTAAATAGTTTCATAATGGATAATCACCAAAAACAACTTAAATATGGATAATATCAAATTAATCAACTTTTGAAATATTTGATTTTATCTCAAGTAAAACTAATTTTATCCCAAAATAATTCTGAATTTATCTTGAAATATTTTTAAAACAATTTTTTTTTAAAACCGTGTGCCACCCGCCGGCCACCGTGGTTGGCTAGCCACGGTGGCTGGCTGCTTCACGCAGCCACTACCGCAAAGGGCAGAAGCGTGCAGTAGCACTATTGTGGCTGCAGGCCACCGTACCTGGCCAGCCAAGGCTACACGGTGGCTGGCTGCTTTACAGCAGCCACTGTCGCGCAAGGCATTAGCAATAGCACATCGACAGCTGTGGCAATAGTTGTGCAATGCTTGCACGCTACTGCCCAACCACCCGAACACATGCCCTCCCTCCCTCTTGGACTGATGTCCGGTCGGTAGCCACCGTGGCTGCCCTACCCAACCGTGGCTACCGGCCACTTAAATTTTTTTAGTTTTATTTTTAATTTAATTAAGATAACCTTTATTAAAATTAAATTAAATCAATCCAAAATTAACATTAAATGCCCATTTAATTTTAAAATTAGGGTTCATCATAATATTAATCCCAATTGAATTCTAACTCTTAAAATTAAATTAATGATCATACACAAAATATTTTTATGCATGATTCAATTCTTATTAAAATTATGAAACATGAATCAAATCGAATTAAATAAAAAACAAGCACAAAATTAAAATTTAGGGCTTTGAATTTTCGAAAATTACAAAATTAGGCTTAGGGTTTTCAAAATTTTTGAGCAATTAGGGAAAATTTTCGGACCACTTCATGGTTATTTTGAGCATAATTAAATCATATTTAATCAATTCCAAGAGTAAAATCACATTTAATATAATAATTGAACTATAATTAAAATAATTTTCCCTCATAATTGATTATAAAATTATGAACATGGAATCCAAATAATCGTATTATTATAAACAATTGTGTTCATGCAAGAGGCTAACTGATACCACTGCTAGAAAACAGGCAAATATTGACGGACTAGTTCTGATGGACACATTATTCTGTCGAAAAAGTCGAAATTTCCTACGGGTTTTTATTCCGTCGGATATTTCTGACGAATTCAACAATTCCGTCAAAAATTTTCGACGGAATATAAATCCGTCGGAATATTTGTACTTTCCGACGGAATATAATTAAAAAAAAAAAAAGAAAATAAACACCTTTAGAATACCCTAAAACCCTATTCTCTTTTCCACCTCTTTCCCCTTATCTTTCTCTCTGTCTTTCCTCTTTCCCTTTCTCTTTCCTTCGTTTTCTCTTCGATCTTTGCTCTCTCCTCTTCTTTTTACTTCTCTTTCATCTCGTTCTTCTTCTCTTTCATCTTCTGCTCTCTCCTCTTCATTCTCCGTCTTTCTCCCTTCGTTCTCCTCTTTATCTCCCACCACCACTATCAACACTAACCATCACCGCAACAATAACACCACCAACACCGACATCGACAACAACACCAATATCGACACCGAAATCAACATCAACTACAATTTCCTCCTTTTCACCCTTTCTATCTCCTCATAATGAAAACAAAGGTTTTCAAGTCAAATTTGACTATGAATACTCTAGATGGTCGAATTTAGCCGTGTAAACCTAATTTCAAGGTTTTGTGTGGTCGAATTAAGGTGATTGTGTTTTTTTTTTTTTTTTGTTTTATCAGATTTTTTTTTTAATATATATGTTTTGGTGGCTGTTGGAGTTCGGGTTTTGGGGGTTGGGTTGTGTAGACACCCAAATGTGTCTCCCCAAAGCCAAACCAGTGATGAATACCTTTCACGTCATTTGATTATCGAACGAAGTGAAAGTGTGAAAAGTCTAGTGATGTGAATGTTTTTATTAAAATATCTTTCTTTTTGTTTTCAAAAATATTTCTTCTTACACTCTATTGATGAAAATAGCCATCCCAATTTTGTTTGGTCCATGATAAAGGTCCAATAATAGTGTAGTTGGATTGGGCTCGAAAAGAGCTTTCCAACGATATATTATAAGCTCAATTCCGATGAATAATGAGGAAGTTATGGATTAAATTAAATTTGGCCCAAAATGAATTTTATATGTGGCCTAATGATCTAGAGGAGGACCTATTAATTATTATTCCTAAAGTTATTAAGATTGATTTTAATCTTCTAGAATAATCTAGAAGGTTCTTTTAAATTCTAATAGTATTAGGATTGATAATTATATTCTAAAGAGTTTTATTAAAATATGTGATTTATCACAAACATGATTTTAATTTGATAAACACGAAATTTGCTGCTTAATCTTATTAAGAAGAGGATTCTGCGTACAAAGCACGATTTATCTTTTAATTAGCGCCAAACGACAGAGTCTGTCGCCTGGCGATAGACGCCAGTTTTATTCCGTATAGAACTTGAAGTATTTTCTATCATTTCCGGACTATTTTTTTCTATAAATAGGGGTCGTATCTCCCCGTTTTCATCATTCACAATCATTATTCCTAATCATATCTCTCTCTCTAAAAGCTAGAAGCTTTCTCTCTCTCTCTATTCTTTTTCTAAACCTTCCCTCTCACAAAATTCCACATACATTAGTTCTAGACATACCTAGCCAAGTTCGAAGTTGTCTTTGCCCTAGACGTGAAAGGTTTATAATTTCTGAGGGTTTGGTCCTAAATCTCTATTTTAATTATTTAAATTAATTGTTTGATTTATTATTTTCCTTGAAGTTACTAACGCGTGTATTTTGTTATTAGAAAGAGATACGAGGCATCGAAATAAGTGATTTAATTACTTTATTATTCATTTGATATAGAAATCATGCTTTAATTATTTTGTTGATTCCTAGTATCATGTTAGGATGTTTTATTGCTTCCTAGTATCATGTTTAGGGTAATAACTAAGATTTCTAATATCATGTATGCTTCTATGATGCTTCCTATTTCTTTCCTAATATCATGTTAGGGATAAAGATTTGATCTTTAATGTTTAGTGACATGCTAGATAGGGGTCGTTATTAATCTTGTTAGTATCAGGCCTAGGATCTTGCTATTATTATTATGCTTTATTGAGGATATTATAATGATTATGATTGTTATTTTTACATTGTTGCTTGATATATTATTATTCTTATTGCTTTATCACGCCTTTTATGCATGTTTAAAGGGAATTTTTACTTGTAATCATGTTTAATAATTAAGATAATTAATAATCTTGTTTAGGCTAATATGATTATAATTCAAGTGATCCCCAATAATAGTCTTGTTTGTGCATTAATATTCAACCAACATAGATTAAACAGGTTTAGGGTTAACCTATTGATTGTATGTTAGTTAGAAAGCGCACATGAATATGAGAAAAATAAAGTAGAGGCTTTTTTTAAGGGCGAGTTCAATCTCTTTTAATTTAGATTTGTACCTTCATCCCCGAATATCCAGTCATGGTTCCAGACCACTATGGAGTTAGCGATCTCATGGATCGTGAAGGGGTGTAACTTTCACCCTGTGAACGGTTTACAAGTTCTTAAAACTTGTTGGCGACTCTTTTAGTCTAGCTTCCTTCCCTTTGGACGCCACCATGCTTAAGTGTATGATCACAATGGGGCTCAAGTGTGGGATGCTTGAAATATTCCCTACATGTTGGGATTTTAATTTTTTTTCTTAATTTTTGGGTTGTGATGGTTTGTTTCAGCGGCGGTAGTGGTGGTTTTAGGTGGGTGGTGGGGTGGTTGGCTATGGTTCGGCCAAATTTGTTAGGGTTAGGGTTAGGGTTGTGGATCTGGGTTTGTCTGGGTGGTAGATCTGTATTTGGGTGGGTTAGGGTTAGGTGGGTAGGGTTTTGGTGGAGGTTTTGGTGGTTGGGGTAGTGGGCTGGTGGCACAGGTTAGGGGGCAGGTGTGGGCTGGTAACTGATGGTGTGGAACTGTGGGCTGGTGGTGGGGGTGGTGGGAGGTTTTTTTTAAACCATTATCCGTCGAATATTTCCAGCGGAATACAAGTCCGTCGGAAATCTCCGATAAACTTTTTCCGGGCCTAAAAATCACTTCCGACGGAACGGACTGAATTCCGTCGAAAAAAAGCAGTTTTTCCTACAAAAGGTTTTCTGACAGCCGAAATTTCCATCGGAAACGGTTTTCCGACGAAAAACAGGGTGTTTAGACGGAAAAACTTTGTCGTTATTTGCTTGTTTTCTAAAAGTGTACTAATGTAGGACTTTATAGGTACTATAAGCGGAATTTCATGAATCATATTTATAAGCACCTAAATCAGGATCGTATGCATGCATAACACACAAGAATCACATAATCACACTTGTGAAGCGTGAATTCCACAAAGCTATTCGATCGTCAAATCAGGGAGAGAATAGAGCTCCAAGCGTTGCTCCTCTACTTAGTCCACGGGATTCAAACAAGCCGTCCACCAATACTAGGTTGGTCGAGTGAAGGGGAAAACCATGATCACCACCTTTGCGAACAACCAGACACCACCACAAACCACCACCACCACCGAACACACCACTGATGCAAGGGGAGGAGAAGAGAGCCGTGAGAGAGAGAAAAATTTGAGAGGCTTGGTTTCATGTGTTGCTAACTCGGGTTCCAACTTAATAGTAAAACTGTTCTATGGAATTACCTATGCACCTAGTCAACTTATAATCATATTATAATTAGACTAGGTTAGGAAGCCCAAAACCCTCCAAACTCCTCATCATGGTCGGCCACCTAGGGGATGAGGCCCATCATGAACATAGTCCTCTTCCTCTAGTGCTTGATCTAGGCCCTTTGTGTGACCTTATAGGATCCGTCCAATTGGGATTTGGCCTATTTTACTAGCTCAAAGATCGTTAGTACCTCTAGCTATGATATAACGACGACCCAAATGGACGAACTTAATTATCTCCATAATTTGATCCGTTATATATCTAGTAATTGTACTTTACAAAGCCATAAATCCTTTAAGTTTGTCATATATCCATACTGTAGCGTCGCTCGAAGTGCGCCTACGTTAAAGCATGTGGTGAATATGCTTGGCACTCATAGGAAGTGGGAATTGACATAATACGATTAGGGACAAATAAAGTAGGGAGTCGCCAACAAGTTTTTAAGGAACTTGTAAACCGTTCACGGATCATAAAAAGGCAACCACGAATAAGAGACAACAAGAGGCAACAACGATTGACCCGTGAAGGTTACACCCCATTCATAATCCATGAGATTACTAACTCCATATGGTTCGGAACCACGAAAGGAGGATCGGGGATGATGGTACGAAGTGAGTCATGTAGTCACATTCACCCGTATTGGCCTCTACTCGATTCTTATAGTGAAAAGTGATTCCTGCGATCTCAAAGGCATGCAAACAAATAAAAATAAATAAAGGGTTTGGGCCAAAAATAAATAATAAAACAATAAAATAAAAAAGGTTTGGGCTAGAATTAATTAATAAGTTTGGGCTGAAATTAAAACTACGCTTTTACCAAACATCAAGACTAATCCATGGACTGTTCAAAAATATGAATTTAATAAAATACGATTTTTTAAGCACTCTCGGGATTAAATACTAAACCCGACCAATAGTGGCGGTGAAAGGTTGTTCATCATCGGGTTTGGTTTTGGGGAGACATTTTTAGGTGTCTACAGAAGCCCCCACTTTAACTGAGTTTGTAGAAACGTTAGTTTCGAAAACGATAGTCAAAGTAGTCGATAGGGACGGAGAATGATTTAAGACGTTCTGCGATCCTAAATCATTCTGTATACGCCGATACCTGCAAAAAAAATGTTAGTTCTACAGATAAAAGAGTAAAGGGATAGAATGCGTATCTGGCACGAGTGTATCGGTGACAAACGAATTTGGCAGATTCCTAAGCTTGAAGGAATTCACCGAGTGACATTTGTTGAAATGCTTTCCATGCTTGAGGAAAGCCGACTGAAGAGTTTGGTACCTTTCTAAGCCTGAAGAAAGTTACCGGATAATACTTTCCATGCCTGAAGAAAGTCGACGAACGAATTTAGTGTCATTCTATGCTTGAAGAAATCCACCGATAATGCCTTCCATGCTTGAGGAAAGCCGACAAAAGAATTTGGCGGTTTTCTATACTCGAAGAAAAATCCACCGATAACGCTTTCCATGCCTGAGGAAAGCCGACTTGACGGTTTTCTATACATAAAGAAAAAATCCACCGATAACGCTTTCCAAGCCTGAGGAAAGCCGACTTGGCAGTTTTCTATACATGAAGAAAAATCCACCGATAACGCTTTCCAAGCCTGAGGAAAGCCGACGATTGCTGAAATTTGTAAGTGTATGATGGTTCGATTATCCCCGAACGTGGGCCGCAGATGATTTACAATTTTAAACCGATTATCCGACCATATTAAGTACTTAAAATGCCGAAAAATAAACTTTGATGCTTGTCGGGGGTAAAGTGGTAATTTTAGTCCCCTTTAAGTATCAGTTAGAATTTTCTGTGTGATTCCAGCGAAAAATAATCGCCCAATAACCTCGAAAAATCATTCAAACTGGTCAAAAACGTCAGGAATATTCGCTGACAATGCACAGAGTTGCCGCGCCACGTCACAGCTTTGCCGTGACACGGGAACCTCTCCCGTCAGACGGGATAAAATCCCGTGTCACGGGAATATTTCCCCCCCCCCCCTTTTTTTTTTGCTGTTTGAATCAGTCAATGCGTGATTATCGTGCTTTTTTATCGACGAATACCAGCGCGCCACGTCGGCAGTGTACCGTTACACAATAACGGTAACCGTGGCACGGTGAACGGGGTTTGCAACGGCTACTTTTTTGCTTTAAATTCACGTTTTTGCGTCACCCTTACGCCATTTCTCATCTGATTCTCACTCCAAAAAGTTCAAAAATTTTCCTTGGGTTGCCGTGTCTCGTCGAGTGCTCACCAGTGCTCGGTTTGTCTTCCCGTCGGCCGGTTTCCACCACCGTGTCGCGGCCTTCCTGCATTCTCTCTCTCTCCTCTTTTTTTTTTAATTTTCTTGCTTTTTGCTGCGGGTTGCTGCTGCTGTTGCTGTCTTCCGCCGGAGTTGTCGTCGGGGTCACCGGAGCTCCGTCGCCTTTTGAGCTTACCGTGACATGGGACAGCCTCGCCGTGTCACGGATTCTGCTGACCGTGTCGCGGCGGTCTGTTGGTGGCCGGAGCTTTTTTCGAGCTCTTGGAGTTCGAATTTTCACCAATTTTGCTGTAATTTCTTGCTATCTTCCTCATTTTTGACCCTCTACAAGCATTCATGTAAGTTTCCTTTGATTTTTGTGTTGAATTTGCTTCACATAAGTAATTTCATGAAAAACCCTTAAAAATCAATTTGGGGATTTTTGATTTTGAGGTTTTATGTTGAAATTCTTGCCATGATTTTACTTGTATATTTATGCATGTGTGTTTGTGAGAAATTTGAGACAAAAATTGCATGATTTGATGGAGAATTGAGCAAATCACCATTTTTGGGTACTACTTTGTGAAATAACGTTCATGTTATTTCTTTTGTACTTGAAATGGTGAAAAAATGGTGGTAAATCTTGTGAAGTGTTTCATGGTGTGTTGATTTATTGTTTTTTGTGCAACTTCGAAACATATTTTGCGTATGTACTATATCGTCATGGAGAACATAGTATCATGCGGCTAGGAGAACTGTAGTATTAGTTTGTCATGGAGAAACTAAATACCATAATTTTGTCAATTTTTAGCCTAGAGGTAAAAATTTAGCATATAATTCAATAAATAACTAAATAACTTAGGAAATGATGTTAAGTATTTAGATTTTTATAATAGCATGCCTAGGCGACGAGATTGCGATCTTTCTACCCTCGGCCGGCGTCGGGCTTTTCGGGAGGACACTCCCACCATTCCTGAGGGTATGGACAACGATGCTTTAGAGTTCGAGCCTCGGGCATCCGCGAGTAGAGGTAAGTGGGTTCCACCTCCGTGGACTCCAGACCAGTTAGTTTTCTGCCGTGAAAACCATGTCTCTCATCGCCCACTCTCCGGCATAGTTGATGGCACGTTTCGCCATCACGGTTCTGGAGCCGGCGATTTGATCCCTCGACTTCACTAGATCATTACGAGGGATCCTGCTACGAACGCCCTATGGGAGTCAGCTGGTTTAGTAGACTTCTATGCGGCGGTTGTAGGGTTTCGCAGCCCCCGGGGTTGCGGTGCGACGGTCGTTCGCGCATTGTTGGAGTATTTCTGGGATACTACCAACACTTTTCATTTTTCTTGGGGGGAGATGACGGTGACCCCTCTAGACTTCAGCATGATCAGCGGGCTGCGCTTCACCGACCGGGCTGTAGGTCAGATGTCCGATCTATCTTGGGGATCGGCTGAGGCAGCTGATTTGTTGGGTCCGATCGTTCAGCACATCAGGACCCGACCAGTGTCTCGAGGTGGTCCTAGGAGTGGACAATCAGAGCTGGCTTCAGTTCTAGCTCGCGGCTTTGAGATGGAGGATACGACGGCTGAGCAGCGGGTGCGGATCTTCATCCTGATCCTGATCTCTATGACCCTTTCTCTTGATAGGAGTTCGCGCGTACTCCTATGCTACCTCCCCTCTTTGGCCAGGATCCATGAGATAGGATCCTATAGCTGGGCCAGTCTTGGGTACGCGGATCTTCTTTTGTCGCTACGTCATGGCTGTCGGCAGCTGAATGACGAGTCTCCCATCACCGTTTATGGTCTGTGGAGAGTCGTAGAGGTGATGATCTTTTCCCTTTTCGTTTCACTTTAGCTTGTTCGACTTATGTGCTAAATGTTACTTTTCATCGCAGCTATGGTTCTACGAGTACTTCCCAGGCTTGGCTCCTCGCCGGCGTCGTGGAGCGGTCCATGATTTCCCTATCGGGGCCAGCTGGCGTGATCGAGGAGAGTCGCGGGTGGAGTCCGTCCCTGCACTGCGTGGGCTACTACGCCGAGGCACCTCTTCTGTTGGCGTAAGGACTAGTTTTGTTGTGTTTTTCCTTCTGACGTTGTTTCCGTTGTTTCATGCCAACTTTTTATGGTTTCCAGGTTCCCATTGATGTCCAGTATCGTCCTTGGGCCGGGATGACTGATTTGCCTGAGGCCTTGCGTCTTTCAGCGTACCGTACCATTTTGGTTGGTACCGGACGCTTTGTCTAGTATTTGGGGGAGCGAGTCGTCCGTCAGCATAGCGGCGATCGTTTTGTGGTGCCCTCATCTCCACCAGAGTCGATGCTGGACTCCCGCTTGATCAGAGAGTTGATCAACAGGGGAGAGCGCTATACTTTTCCTGGCAGGAGCTTGTCCACATGGAGAGTGACTATGCGCGGGACTTGCTTCCCTCTCTGGCTCCTCCACCCCGTCTTCCTGAGGTATGATTTCTTTTGAGGATCTTCTTTACTAGTCTCTGTTTTAAATAGTCGAATAACTTGATTATTCGATCATATTTTCAGACGACCATCCGCCCTGTGGGGAGGATCGAGATTCCTCCTCAGTCTGTCCGCTATCCAGGGCCGATTGGTATTAGTGAGGACCATATTGCTGACGCGCCAGAGGGTTACCGACAGGCGCAGGAGTCTCTGCCCGAGGTCTTTGAGCCAGTGAGTTTTCTTTGACGCATTATTCACCCTTTTAACACTGCTTGTTACTGACTTTTCTTTGTTTTATCGTCAGCCTAACCGCCCGGAGATGATGGGATTCATGAAGCTGGTTGACGCCCTGAAGTATTGCATCATCAAGCTTCGGCGTGGTGCGAGTTGTCGGAGCTCTAGCGACGTTCTTGAGGTATCATTCATTTTTTCATTTCTACCATTTGTTTTATTTTGCATTGTTGACACCTTTTGATTATGTATCTTTCAGGAGCGACGGAGGTCCCGCTCGCGCTCGAGGCCTAGAGGCTCGGACGAGGAGGAGCTTGGTCGTGGTAGACGATCTCCTGAGATTCGCCGGCGTTCTCATTCTCAGCAAGAGCCTTAGACTACTCAGGAGGCTCAGTGGCAGCAGCCTCAGTCTTCCCAGCGCTTTCCGGGCCAGAGTCAGGGGGCGCGACAGTCATTTTCGCAGCCTCCGTAGCCTGAGTTTGGGTCTGTTTTGACTCCCTTGGATCCTGGTTCGTTTTCAGCTCCATTGTCCGGGATTCCTCCACCGGTATTGGGCTTGTTCTCAGTTCCGCTGTATGGGACGATGCCTTCACCGACGATTCCAGTGTCTTTGGGCCAGTCTACACCGTTTTCCGGCTGGACGGGTCCTGCCTTGAGCTTGGCTACCGCTGGGGTTACAGGGACTAGTAGGGACACTACTCCCCGTACTCGGATGGTGGAGGGACTCTTCGGTTCGCCGTTCCCATATGCACAGGGTGGAGACGATACTGATTCTGGCTCTAGGGACTTTTGACCGAGGGTTTTTATTTGTACATACTAGACACTTGACATGTTTATTTATTACGGCTCTTTGTACATTATTTACGGTTTATGTATTTATTATTGTGTTTTAGTGTGTGCTTGAAACTCCTTGTGTGTGATTGTGTATTTATTAACGACACGACGAAAAAACATAAGTGGAGTAATGGAGGGTACCGACCTTCCCCAAAAGAAAAAGAAATAAAAAGACAAGCAAAATAAAATCACCTTCCCCAAAAGAAAAAGAAATAAAAATAAAATGATAAAATAAATGAAATTACCTTCCCCAAGACAAAAAAAATAAAATGATAAAGAAATAAAATAAGTGAAATTACCTTCCCCAAAATAAAAAGAAATAAAAAGACAAAAAAATAAATAAAGTGATAAAGAAATAAAATCTTAAAGTGATGAATAAATAAATAAATAAATAAAATAAAGATAATAATAATAACAAGAATATAGATAAAAAAAAAAAGTGAGAATTTTAATAGAAATAAAACTCTCAGAAAAACAGAAAAATAGACGGTGAAGATAAAATACTATAAAAATCCGGATAGATACAGGAAAAGATGAAAAAAGAAAACGCGTGAAATGCCGTGACACGGCACTGTGTACCGTGTCACGGCAGAACTTGTCGTGTCACGGCAGAACTTGTCGTGTCACGGCAGAACTTGCCGTGTCACGGCAAAAGTTCCCGTGACACGGTGGAACTTCCCGTGTCACGGGACGCGTATTACTCAGCGGTGTGTTTTACGCGTATGAAAAGATAAATTCTGGGCAGTTTCGAGCGCTTTTACTATAAAATAAGACCAGTTTATTTATGATATGCATAATTACGAAACACAAAATAATTTAGAATTTCATATTTCAATAATCATGTCTCAGAATTTTTATAATACATTGCGCGATTGGTCTTATTCTTTGACCAATGCTGAAAAAAGAGAGTTAGAATTATTTCATGTCAGGGGTTTGCTAGCCCTGCGACACGTAGCTATTGAACATGATTTTCTTAGGGCAACATTAGATTATTGGAGTCCAGAAACACACTGTTTCAAATTTGATTATGATGAAATCTGTCCTCTGCCGGAGGAATTTGGTGCAATCTTTGGATTTCCTGCTAGAAATCTTATTGCCATGCCTACCCTACGTGAATATTATTACCAAGATTTTGAACGCCATCTGAATCTAACAGATCCAGATTTAAATAGAATTGTTTGTGGTAATGAGTAGACTTAGAAAAACTTGCTAATTTATATTTTAATCGCCCTATCTCTGAATCTTATCATGTATATCGTAGAAGGGCATATATTTTTTGCATGTTTAGCAAGCTCTTATTTGCAAACGGTAGGGTAGGACATGCTTGTCTAGCGTCTGTGCTTGAACATGTCGAATCTGGAAGATCTCCTATGCCGACGTGCCTTGGAGAGACATTTCGTGGCCTTGACGAGGCAAAAGCTGACC
Source organism: Chenopodium album (assembly GCF_948465745.1). Taxonomy (NCBI): domain Eukaryota; kingdom Viridiplantae; phylum Streptophyta; class Magnoliopsida; order Caryophyllales; family Amaranthaceae; genus Chenopodium; species Chenopodium album. The sequence continues at coordinate 53,330,175 of NC_137839.1, forward strand.
GGAAAGCCATCAGGAAGGGCTCTCTGGTACTACTGTAGGTAAAAATACGCTCCGAGTAGCCCCCGTGACACAAAACAGGCACCGTGTCACGGTGGGTGTCTGCCGTGACACGTCAAAACCTGCTGTGTCACGGGAATCTGCTTGATATATATATATATATATATATATATATATATATATATATATATATATATATATATATATATATATATATATATATATTTTCTTTTTTTCCTGCCGTGACATGGGAACTTCTCCCGTCAGACGGGATGAAATCCCGTGTCACGGGAATATTTTACACGTTTTTTTTTTTTGTTCGACTGATTTTTTTTCTCTTTTTTTTTTTTTTTTGCAGATTTGGTTGATGGAGCGTTTGGAACTATTCGAAGCCCCCGACGATGTTGAAAAATATGGCCCTAACGACCTAGTCCGCAGGAAAAAGAATTACTCTGCGAACATGTCGTATGAAGATTGGAAAAATTTCTTTGCAAAGAGGGAATTTTCCATTCGTTGGGTGGTGCCTTGGTGGAGGCTTACTAGGATGGTTGGCAAGAATGAAACTCCATATTGCCGTATTCCTAGTATCTCCAAACTGACCTTTTATTGTCCCTCTCGACTGATGCGGCAGTATGGACTTGAACAAGTAATTCCACGCTATAACGATAGTCCTCGTGAAGTATCGTTGCATGAAAGTAACGTTCACAAGTACGAGGCTTATTGGATTGGAAGACCTTTGTGGACCGTTTCTGCAAGTGACCAAGCTCCTCCTCCTTTATCTAATGCATACAAGGCATGGTTGAACCCTAGAAGTAGGAGGGAACGATTCGGATCACGCAAGTCTGATGTGAAGACTCGTCTTGGAAATAAGAAAGCTCCTCCTAAAGATCGTCTAGGTCCGAGAACACAAGGGATTGAGTTTAAGACTCCTATAATGCCAAGAAAGAAGAATTATGTGAAAGGGAAGGGTAAAGAAAAGATGGTCTATAGGGAGAAACAACCGAAAAAATTCAAGAAAGGTGAAAGGGGTGAAATTTCGACTAGGGGTGTGACGGTTCGGGCTACTAAAGACACATTAATGGTGAAGGCTGACCTAATTGACCAAGAGAAGGATGTTCCTAAAGAGAAGAGAGATTAGATCAATAGTGCTTTGCGTTTTATGATTTAATTTTTATTTAAAATAAGGCATATGATGCCAATACTTGTAGTCGCATTTATTTTAATAATAATAGCACATTTATTTCAGCCTTAAAAATAAAAATTACAATGACTTTTATTTATTATTTATTTATCCGAGACAAGGAGTCGGACGCAATGGAAGAACGAAAATAAAAACTCGAACAATGAATCCGCAACGAATGCGCCACTATTCTAAAAATAAAACGGAAAACTGAAATTCCACTGTGTCACGGTGAAAGGGTCCCGTGACACGGTACAAATTCCCGCGTCACGGCAATTTCCCCTTTTTTTTTTTTTTTTTTGCCGACAAAAGGTGACGTGGCACGGGAACTTCTCCCGTCAGACGGGATAAAATCCCGTGTCACGGGAATTTCCCTTCCCTTTTTTTCGTTCAGGCCCACCATGTCACGGTGAACAGTACCGTGACACGGTGGGATGTCCCGTGTCGCGGCAATTTTCCTTCTTTTTTTTTTTTTTTTTTTTGGCCGTGACGCAATGCTGAACTGACGCGCATATTTGATCAACAGAGGGAGGATTTTTTATTTTAAAGTGGTCGGGCCCCCTTGAGGGGTTGCCTACGTATCCTAAAAAGGAATCAGGCCAAACGTAGCTCTATTGGGTCATGAACCCATGCGACTAGGCGTAGAATTTCTTGAATTGATCCAAGTTGGTTAAATTATGGAAGCCGTTACCGTCCATGTCTACCAATTGTGCCGCTCCGCCAGACAGGATGGCTTTAACAATGTACGGGCCTGACCAGTTCGGTCTGAATTTTCCTCTTGGATCTAACACATTTTTACGAAGTGCCTTAAGCACTAGGTCACCCTCTTTGATATTTCTGGTCTTGACTTTTTTATTAAAATGTCGTGCCATATGCTGTTGGTAGGTTTGGACATGATGCAAAGCTGCCAAGCGTTTTTCATCAAGCAAGACCAGTTCGTCGTATCTTGCTCTAATCCAGTCGACTTCATCTAGTTGGCTTTCCAATGCGATTCGAAGAGAAGGGATTTCGAGCTCGATTAGTTGTACAGCTTCAACTCCATAGACCAAAGAGAAAGGGGTAGCCCCTGTTGATGTACGAACAGAGGTTCGATAACCCCAAAGGGCGAAATGTAGCTTACTTGGCCAATCCTTGTAATTTTCTGTCATCTTTCGATGATAGTTTTCACATTTTTGTTGGCCGATTCGACTGCTCCGTTTGTTTGTGGTCTGTAAGGTGATGATCAGTGATGCTTGATATGATATTTCTGTAATTATTCCGCGCATTCGGCTTGGAAATGTGTTCCATTATCACTGATCATCTCATGTGGTACCCCATAGCAGCATATGATATTTTTCTCAATGAATTGAGCTACGTGTTTTGCCGTCATCTTGGCATATGAGGCAGCCTCGGCCCATTTGGTGAAGTAGTCGATTGCTACGAGAATGAATTCATGCCCCCCTTGTCCTGGTGGTGTTATTTTTCCAATGATGTCAATGCCCCAAGTGGAGAAAGGCCATGGAGAAGTATACGTGTAGAGAAGCGAAGGTGGAACATGTTGTAAGTTTGCATAGACTTGACACTTCATACATTTCTTGACGTATTCGTGACAATCTCTCTCCATAGTAGTCCAATAGTAACCTTGTCGTTGAATCTTTTGGACTAACATCTTTGCATTCATGTGTGTTCCACATATACCAGCATGAAGGTTTTCCATGGTTTTATGTGCTTCTTTCTTGGCTATGCATAAGAGATTTCTTCCCATTGCAGTTCTCTTGTGGAGTTCTCCCCTGATGAGCACATACTGTGAGGCCAGGAGCCTCAAAGCACGGCGTGCCCTTTTATCAGTATTAGGAGGGTATTCTCCTCTTGTCACATAATTAAGGATGTCCGTATACCATGGCTCTTCATCTTCTTCTTGTGGTTCTTGTTCATCGTCAAGTGCATGAACATAAGCCGGCTCATATCTTCTTTCTATGGTCAGTGGCATTCTGATTGTATCAGTTGGAATTCGCACCATTGATGCTAATTTAGCTAGTGCGTCGGCGAATTGGTTTTCTTCTCTTGGCAAATACGTATACTCCACTTCATCTAGTTGCTCTGCGAGAGTTTCTAAATGAGCTTGATACGTAGCGAGACTTTCACTTCTCACTTTCCATCTCTTGGAGATTTGGTTAATGATTAGTGAAGAATCACCGTAGATTCTGAGTTTCTTAATTCCCAAGGCGACAGCTGTTTCTAACCCCAAAATGCATGCTTCATATTCTGCGGCATTGTTGGTGACATCAAAGTCGAGCTTCATGGAAATTGGGATGTGCTCTTCATTGGGTGATACGAGCAAGACTCCTACACCACATCCCTTTTGGTTTGAAGCTCCATCGAAATAGAGTGTCCAGCTATCATCTTCGGTCATGAGTAAATCTTCGTCAGGGAAATCGTACTCATCTTCTTCTTTTTCAGCTTCTTCTAGCGGAAAGTCTGCTAAGAAGTCAGAAACTGCAGAACCTTTGATGGCTTTTTGTGGCACAAATCTCAAGTCAAATTGAGCCAGATTGACTATCCACCTTGATAATCTGCCGTTGACCGTTGCTTTCTCGAACAAGTATTTGAGAGGGTCCATCTTGGACACGACATGCACTGTATGAGTGAGCATGTAATGTCTTAGTTTCTGTGCGGCCCATACAAGTGCGAGACATAACTTCTCAAGTGGTGTGTATCGCGTCTCATATCCTTGAAGTTTCTTGATCAAGTAATAGATTGCATTCTCCTTGCTTTCGATTTCTTGTGCTAGCATTGCCCCCATCGTTTCTCTTGTGACCGTAAGGTAGAGTCGAAGAGGAAAGTCAGGTATTGCTGGCGCTAGCACGGGTGGGTTTGCCAAATACTCTTTGATTTTGTCGAAAGCCTTTTGGAAATCATCATCCCATGTGACTGGGACATTCTTCTTAAGCTTCTTGAATATAGGTTCACATATCGCTGTGAGCTTTGATATGAACCTACTTATATACTGCAACCTTCCAATGAAGCCTCGAATCTCCTTCTCAATTTTGGGTGGTGGCATGGCCATGATCGCTTTTACTTTCGAAGGATCTATTTCAATCCCTCGAGAACTGATCACGTATCCAAGTAATTTGCCTGACGTGACTCCGAATGCACATTTTGCTGGATTTATTCTCATGTTGTAATTGCGGAGTCTTTCAAAGAACTTGCGAAGGGCAATAATATGGCCTGGGCGATCTTTAGACTTAACGATCATATCATCGACATAGACCTCCACCTCTTTGTGCATCATGTCATGTAACAATGTTGTAGCTGCTCTTTGGTAGGTGGCACCCGCGTTTTTCAACCCGAATGGCATTACCGTATAGCAATATGTACCCCATTGCGTGATGAATGTGGTTTTCTCCATGTCTTCTTCGGCCATCAATACCTGATTATATCCGGCGTAACCATCCATGAATGACAGGAGTGCATGGTTTGCTGTATTATCGACCAGAATGTCAATGTGAGGTAGAGGGAACCCATCTTTTGGGCTTGCTTTATTGAGATCCCTGTAATCAACACACATTCTGACTCTTCCATCCTTCTTTGGAACTGGAACCACATTTGCTATCCATTCCGGATACTTGGATACTCTGATGAAACCTGCGGCCAATTGCTTCCTGATTTCTTCCTTGATTTTGAGAGCCACATCTGGTTTCATTCGGCGCAGCTTTTGTTTGACAGGCTTCATACCTGGAATGAGTGGTATTGTATGCTGAGCTATATCCCTGTCAATTCCTGGCATATCTTGGTATGACCAAGCAAATACATCAACAAATTCACTAAGCAAGTTAATTAGCTCTTTGCGTTCATCTTGACTTAGTGTTAATCCAATTTTTACTTCTTTAACAGTCGTATCATTGGAAATGTTAACTGTTTATGTATCTTCAATAACTGCTATTTTATTTTCGTGTTCTTCCATTGCTTTTATTATTTCTTTGTCATTTTTATCATTAGCAAAGCAATATTGATCAGGGCTAGGGGAATGGCACGCATCGTAAGCAAAGGTACTCATTTTATTGAATTCACTGGCTAATACATCAAGAGAGGCAAGGTCGTCTGCGACCTCACCAGAATTATTAGGACTAGAAAGAGAGGACTCAACAAGAGACTTAGGGTTGAACTCTATAGCAGAAAGAGGGTCGGCCTCAGCCTCTAAGGACTTGTCTACAGACTTAGACTCAGACTCGGACTCGGACCCAGACGACTCAGACTCATCAAACATAGGACCCTCGCCAGTGGTTATTTCCAACTTCTCTCCACTCGGCGTAGTGATCCTCAATGTCTTGCGCCATCCTCTTGAAATGTTGTCAGCTTGGACGATTAACTCGGAGGGGTTAAAATCCTTGTTCGCTATGACAGCTTGAACGAGCTCGGAGTTATCATTGCGGACCGTCTTGGACTCATTTTTCTCCATTCCAAAAAGAAAGTTGATTCCTAGATCATCAGAGTTCAGGCTAGCTGGCTTCTCGGTTGTGAAGAGCTCTTCGTTTTCGTCAACGAAGTCGCAATCGAGGAACACCTCGAATCCTGGTTCACGGATCCCATCATGGACGAATGGCTCAGGGAATTCATAGCATGGGAAGTCTTCCCCTTCTTTGATGTACTGGCCATTGAGGGTGAACGGATACGGATCCATGGCCATTTCCGTCTTCGTGATTCGAGTGTTATTGCGAGCCTTCATCTTCAATGCAACTCGTTTCAGATCTTCTTTTGCTGGATTAAATCCCAAGCCGAAAGTATCCTTCTTGAGCGCACCAGGATGGCCCCAAGATTCAGCCATTTTCTTCTTGAGTCCAAGGGTCATTCCAGGGAAATGACCTTGCTTCTTCAGAATGGTATTGATACTGGTGTTTGAATAGGGATCGAAGTCGAGATGGCACTTTTCCTCCTCTTCGATCACGAGAACATCATCTAGTGAAAACCCCCAAAGATCTTCATCTTCTTCGTCATGTTCAACATGGACGATAGGAGTATCAATAACTTGAATGCGCATAGGAGAAGCATCGATAGTAATCGGAACCCCTCCAACTATGGTTTTCACTTTCTAGTGAAGCGATGACGGAATCGCCTTTAGCTCATGAAGCCAAGGGCGTCCTAACAACAGATTGAAAGAGGCCTTAATGTCCACCACCTGAAATTTGGTGCGACGTTCAATGGTATTATATTCAGTATGATAGTACCCACGGCTTGACGGCGAGTATTATCATAAGCTCGAATCCCTTGAGTGGAGGGAGTCAATTCTTCATTCTTTATACCCAACTTCTTTGCAGTACGGAGTGGGCACACATTGATTGCAGAGCCATTATCAACAAGGCTCATGAGAACATTCATCTGCCTACACACTACAGTAAGGCCTTATTATGTTGGTCCCCTTCCGAGGGTAGATCCTTATCAGAAAAGGAAATCAGATTGTTAGTACTTGGCAGCTCAGTAGTAAGAAAGTTGACCAATCCTTGAGGAGTCATGTCATCATCGACTCCTATTTTCACCAGAGCATTCATCACAGCCTTTCTATGCTCGTGGGAAGTGGCCAAAAGCTTCCATACATTCATCTCTACCTTGGTCCTTTGCAGTTGTTTGACCACATCGCTGTTCACAGGGTCGGTGGGATCAACTATTGGATGTGATTGTGGTGGAGGTGGAGGTGAAAGTGGGTTAGGTTTTTGCAACCATCCACTTCTGGTGAGAACCTTGACCTCAAAGTCCCCCCAAACATCTTCACTGGTGCCAAGAGATGAACAGGCTATGTCTTTGAGATAGACGTTTTCATCATCACTATCCCAGATCCCATTCACTTCTTCAGTACTTGAGATAAATACAACTTCCGGCAGAGGTTCATTCACAGGTTGAATAAGTATTGACGGATCAAAGGAGACTTCATCTCCCATGATAGCCAAAGCATCAGAAAGAGGACCTGTTTGAATGTTAGGCTTCTTGCCCCCTGGAGGGACAGGAAGTTGGTTAGCATCAATCAGGTCTTGGATTGCATCTTTCAGCCTCCAACACTTCTCAGTGTTATGAGCCTTGCCTTGATGAAACTTGCAATAAGCATTGGGGTCATAGCTAGCGGTCCTATTCTCAGGTCGAGGTTCTGGAAATGGTCCGATTGGCATAATCAGTCCCTGACCATGCAAACGGTCATAAGCAGCATCATAAGTCATTCCCAAAGGCGTATAAACCCTCCTTTGCCTTTGGAATCTTTGAGGAGGAGCATTAAGGGCCAGCACATCATTGATGTTGATATTGTTGGTAGCCTTGTTGGGCTTAGAAGACGAAGAAGAAGGAGTGTCGTTCTTCTTGTTTTTCCAAGTGTTGTTGTTATTGTTGCTACCAACATACTTCATCAGTTCATCTTCGATATTGATTCCAATATCGTATACAGCTTCAAAGGTACTTAGAGGCAGAAACTTCAAGTGTTGCTTGTACTTATGAGTCAGATTGGCAATGAACAAGCGAACCATTTCCTTCTCCTTGGGAGGATCCACCAGGAGCGCAGCTGTTTCTCTCCACCTGCTTAAGTAAGTGGTGAAGCCTTCATTCTCTTTCTGTTTGAGAATGGAGAGTTCACGTTTAGAAGTCTTGGCCTGGATATTACACTTGTACCGATTCATAAAGCTTTCAGCAACATCCTCCCAGGTCGCGACATGTTTGGATTCCAAAGAATAGAACCACTGTTGACAGGCATGCTCTAAGGAAAGAGGAAACACCGTAGGGAAAAGTGTCACATCTACTCCCTTAAGAGCCATAGTTGCAGAAAAAGCCTTCAAATGGAAAAGCAGATTATCAGTAAGCTTGAATTTGGGAATGTCAGCAGTGGAAAACTTCTCAGGAAGCTTCTCTCTTATGGACGAAGAGGTGACAGGCTGTTCCACATAAGTGAACTCTTCAGAAATCTTGATCATCTGTTCCTTAATCTTGTCCATTGCAGCAGTAGTGACATTGTTTTGATTGTCTTGCTCTACAGTGCTGACTATAGTGGTGAGTGTCTGTATCATGTCAGACAAGTGCTATGACACCGAAACAAACACACCTTTAATGACCAAACTTAACCTTAACCTATCCGGATTAAAAAGAAATTTTTTTTTTTATTAAAAATCTATAATTTTGAAACTCTACTTATTATTTTTTTTTAAAAAAAAAAGCATGGGAGGGTACCATCCGACTTACTCCGAAAAAAAAAACGACACAAAAACGAGACTTCTCTAAAATACGATCAAAAAAGGGTGCACGACTAAAAAAAGTGTGTGAACACGATATGTGAGTGACTAGGTGAGGTTATAGACACGTATTTTGACCGTATAACTAGACACGACACAAAACTGGACACAACATTCGCACAAAAATCAAGAAAAAGACTGTCAGGACACTTTCCTGGGCACCGTGTCACGGTGCAGACTGTCGTGACACGGTGCAGTCTACCGTCAGACGGTAGACTTGCCCGTGTCACGGCACTGTTCACCGTGGCGCGGCAGAACATGCCGTGATACGGTGTGCAGTTCTAGGTCAGTTTTGTGATTTTTTTCAGATTTTAATCGATTTTAGGTCTGTACTAATTACTATGTGAGAATAAAAACCCTCGGTCATGGGTTAAACAAAAGAGCAAACACATGAGGGTTAGCACCAAACAACCACATAGCATTTAGGCACGATGATGTAAAAAAAAAGTTCGCAACCTAGAGTCGAGATCTATGTTCAACTATTGGTCAAGCTTTGGGTGTCAAAAGGGTACCATAGTTAAGAGTTTGGACGCGTTAGCAAGGCAGCCTCCCTTGAGGGTGTATGCCAACGGGCGGCTCCGCAAGTTCGTGATGAAATCGAACTCGACTCCATGGTTTTGGTGGATTTAATAACTCGGATGAACCCTTATTGCCATGAGAGTTTTTGGGTCGATAGAGCTTAAATCCCCCGGGGCTAAGACGCATGTAGAACACATACGTTTTTTCAGAAAAATCGAAGGAAGTCGACTGTGAGGAAAGAAAATAAGCCACCGGACTGATTTTAGGACTGCCGTGACACGGCAGAAATTCCCGTGTCACGGTACTGTGCACCGTCAGACGGTGCACTGTACCGTGACACGGCAGATTCTGCCGTGGCACGGCAGTTAGAAAATCTGACTGGTGCCCTGTTTTCCTTCGCGCGCAACCAAGTTATCCAATTTTTCCTACGGGACAGACCTGAACGCGACGTTAAAACGTCTATGCAGATGCAAAAATGCCAAATTAATCACATGAATATTTTTTCAAGAATCTTTCAAGTCTCATCCACTCATCTTAATGAAATACCGATCACTCAAATCGATAAATAATTAAGAATCCTCCCCAGTGGAGTCGCCAAATTGTAGGCGTCGCTCGAAGTGCGCCTACGTTAAAGCATGTGGTGAATATGCTTGGCACTCATAGGAAGTGGGAATTGACATAATACGATTAGGGACAAATAAAGTAGGGAGCCGCCAACAAGTTTTTAAGGAACTTGTAAACCGTTCACGGATCATAAAAAGGCAACCACGAATAAGGGACAACGATAGGCAACAACGATTGACCCATGAAGGTTACACCCCATTCATAATCCATGAGATTACTAACTCCATATGGTTCGGAACCACGAAAGGAGGATCGGGGATGATGGTACGAAGTGAGTCATGGAGTCACATTTGCCCGTATTGGCCTCTACTCGATTCTTATATTGAAAAGCATTCCTGTGATCTCAAAGGCATACAAACTATAATTCAATTCGCTCCAAACTATTATTTAACTAAATTGGTTTAATATTAATGCACACATAATTCTAAAATATTGGTGATCACTTCAATTAATAATAAGATTAAAAGGATCCTAAACCGGTTGTCCAAATTATCTTATTAGTCGTGATTTTCAATTACATATTCCCTTTAAACATGAAATATGGTGATCATAAATATAATAAAAAAACCTTAATATTAAAACCAATTTAATCACAATTCCAACAACATAAAATCGTTAGAAAAATAATAAAAATAAAAGGAGCATGATCCTTACTTTGATTCTGTTTGTTTGCAACTACAAAATAATAAATGAGTTAGTAACTTCAAGGAAATAAATAAAACAATAACTAAATTAATTTAAATAAAATAAAGTTGATTTTGGGACCAAACCCTCAAACAGTTCTACCTTTCACGCTTTGGTTTAAGGACAGAACCTCGAGTAAAATATGGACTCCTTTGAGTGCTTGAAGAAGGAATTTTGAAGTGAAAAGGGTAGGCTAGTGTTTAGGTTAATAGCATAGAAGAGAGAAAATAAAATAATAAAATTACTCAGTGCCCCGTACATCATAAATGAGGGGGTATTTATAGGGAAAATGTGCTGAGGGAGCACACGGAACCCTAAAATGATAAAAAAAAAAAAAAAAAAACCCTAAAAACGTATCCCGTGACACGGTCAGACTGTACCGTGACACGGGAAGCTATACCGTCAGACGGTACACTTTCCCGTGACACGGTACAGTTTTGGAGTGACGCGGAAAATTTTCAGAAAACGGGATGAAAAACGCGTTAAGGGTTTACGCGGAAAGGACACGAAATGTCCCGTGTCACGGCAGACCTCCCGTGTCACGGGAAATCCCACCGTCGGACGGGAAGGATTCCCGTAGGTACCTGCCGTGACGCGGGAAATTCCTGCCTGTTTTTCCGTCTAAATACATTTTTAACCCTAATTTCCTTCGGCATTTTAAGTGCCGATTGACAATTTCGGGCCTTTTCTGACTTTTTATTATTCGGGCTAAAATAAGAAAATAATTAAATAAAAATAAATAAAGGGTTTGGGCCAAAAATAAATAATAAAACAATAAAATAAAAAAGGTTTGGGCTAGAATTAATTAATAAGTTTGGGCTGAAATTAAAACTACGCTTTTACCAAACATCAAGACTAATCCATGGACTGTTCAAAAATATGAATTTAATAAAATACGATTTTTTAAGCACTCTCGGGATTAAATACTAAACCCGACCAATAGTGGCGGTGAAAGGTTGTTCATCATCGGGTTTGGTTTTGGGGAGACATTTTTAGGTGTCTACACATACCTATCCTTATTTTATTAGAATTAAATTTATTAAAAACAAATATATCCGATAAAGAATTCTTAGTCTTTGTCTTTTCAAAAAGAGGATAAATTAGAACCTTGTAGAAGAATCTAGAAGATAATAATCAATCCTAATGGATTTAGAACTCAAAACAACCTTCTAAATAATTTTAGAAACTTGTAATAAATCCTAATTTGTTTATGAATGAAGTTAAGGTTAATGGACCCTCCAAGTGATCATTGGGTTCGCAGGCAATACTCGTTTTGGGTTTAGTTAAGTATTTTGGCCATAACTTCCTCGTTATATCTCGGATTTGGGATTATAATATATCGTTGGAAAACTCTTTTAAAACCCCATCCAGCTACACAATTAGTGGACCCAGATTATGGACCAAAATCAAATGGATTAAACGATTTTATAAAGGGACACGAAATGAATGATTTTAAGGACACGAAATGAATTATTTTGAATTAAAACATTTAAAGAAAGGTTAGAAAAGGGAAAATTCACAAGACTCTTCAACTCTTCACCTAACTCCATAATAAAAAAAACATGAAAAGTACTCATCACTGGGTTTGGTTTTGGGGGAGCCACAATCAGGTGTCTACACTCCCGGAGTAGATTACCCCAATTGCTTGGGGCAAGGATTTGGTTGGAAACCCGTTTAATACGTAATCAATTAAATAAGAAACTGAATTGTATATTGTTTGAGTTGTATGTTGTATGCTTGTAAATAGGTGCTAAAAAGGTAAGTTATGTGATGTTAGATTGAAAGCATGTTAGCATGTTTCATTTACGCTTATGTACTTAACATTATTCATGATTGTGTGTTTGTATGTTTGTTTGGCCTTGTCTTTATCTTAGCCCTATGATGACCCTTTTCTAATAGCGAGTAGTCGGGACAAAGTAAAGTGAAGATTTTTAGGTGATAAAACATATTCATGTTGGGGCATGAGTGAAGACCGAATCTTGCCTAATTTCTATAAGCATATGATGTGTTTTATTTACTTTGATTATTATTTATTGGCTTGTGAGACTAAAACAATGTTTTAGCTATTTGGTTTTGGTTATAAAGGGGCTACAATGGTTCCAAATTGTAGGTTGACTTTAGTTTGAATTTATTTTCGTTTGATTTCACTTTTGAAGTTAGTTTTATTTTGAATGGTTTTTGAAATGTGTCTTCCGTTGTGGGTCTTTGATAATTGGCTTAGCCGTTATCACGGTGGCGGTAATGTCTTAGAATTTCCTATTTCGTATTTAAAAAGAGAAAAACAGGTATTTTAATTGGAAAGAATTTCTTGTAATACCCCGTATTTTTGAAACGTATTTCTAATTTATTAATTAGTATTCTCTTAAAAAGGGTATTTTAGTAATTTATTTTACTATTTGGATTTTGGAACCAAAATGATAATTGAATTTTGGCGCCAATAGTATTTTAAAACTCAATTGTTATTTTTGGATTTTAAATAAGATTTATTATCCAATTATTTTATTTTAAAAATCAGATTATTTATATATATTTCGGATATTTTAACTAATCAAAAATTATATTTTTATTATTTAATTAGGAGGTCCGAATTTCCTAAATAACAAGCTATGATTTTTGGATTTTCTAAGTGTAGAAAATCTGATTTTCTCAGTGAATTTATTTAGTGAATGATTGGTATTTTCTTAATTAATTATTTTATACAATATATTTTATTTACACAATTATTTTTAATTCCTTAAAACTAGCAAATTAATTCGCTAAATATTTAAAGGAAGGTCCTAAAATATGAGCTTAGGAAAGCTCAAATTTTCAGCCACCATGATGGATTATTGGGTGATTTATTTTGGTAAATTGTATTTTTAATTATCTCCTCAAAATATCTTATTTTCCTTAATTTTATTTTCCATCTCACAAATATTTGATCATCGTATTCTCCTACCTTATTTCATCCTTGATTATTCCCATAGTAATCTCTTTTGCCATATTATTTTTCATGACAACACATTTTCCTTAATTCTATTATTCTTAATCACCTTAATATTAAACTTTCCATAATTCTTTAACTCTCTTCTCCAAGTAATTTCTTTAATTCTTTTTATCATAACTCTTCCTACATTCTCCTACCATATTTCTTTCATTCATGAGCCTATAAATACCCCCTTCATACCTCTCATATTCTTCACACCAAAAACACAATTTTTTTTCTTCTCTCTTCTTCTTCTTTTCCCTAAACCTTTTCATAATGTTTTTCTCCTCTTTTTACACAAGTCAGCCCGTATACCTTTGAACTACTCGAAGGGGTGAGCATGGGACGGGTACCCGTACCATTAGTACTAACGGTTCGGGTACCCGATAACAAAAATCCCTAAAAGTGATATTCATAACCCGAACCGATAAGTTCGGGTACCCGGATTTTCGGATTGGTTATTGGGTACCCAATAACCAATCTAATAATGACAATTAAACTTAATTATGTATTTATTATGATATAATTTACCACTAATTAAAAACAATATCATATGATTTTGATCAAATTATTAATAATATTACAATCATTGATATTATAAAGTAACTATGAAGTAAAGTAAGAGTTTTGATTTTAAAAAAAAATAGATTTAAGTAGGGAAAAAAGCAAAAAAAAAATAAAAAAAAAAAAAAATTGCTTGTCGGATCGGATCGAGTAACCGTTAACTGTAAAATGATACCCAATAACCATATCCGATAACAAATTATCGGAACGGGTGCCTGAACCGTTATGGTTATCGGATCAAGTACCCTAATTTTCGGAACGGTTTTTCGAGTAGTTTTGCTCAGCCCTACTTTGAAGCCACTTTTCGAGCACTTCTGGTCAGTATTTGGGGTATAAATGTTTCACAAAAGATTGTTCCTCTTGAAGAATCCTTGAGGTTAGGCTCAAAAATTACCCAAGGTTATATTGAAGGAGTTATGACCTCTGCAAGTTCTGCCTATTCTTTTGAACGAAAAATTCAATTCTCTTTAATCCTATTCCTTTATCTTCTTCATGGTTAGTTTTCTAAAATACAAATACCTATTTCAAAGCTATAATTTTATATTAAAGTATTATTTTAAAAGAGTTTTATAGTCCATGCACATTAGATTTGAGTTTATGTTATTGTAGGGAATAGTTTCAAGCCTTTAAAATCCCACAAGCTTGAACCCCACTGTGATCATACACTAAAGTACGGTGGCGTCCAAAAGGGAAGAAGATAGAGCAAAAGAGTCGCCAACAAGTTTTTTTAGGAACTTGTAAACCGTTCACGAGGTGAAGGTTACACCCCTTAACGATCCAAGAGATCGTCAACTCCATAAGGTCATGAACCAAATAAGGGTTCGGGGATGATGGTACAAATCCAACCTAAAAGATTATTAATTATAATCACAGTTAACCCTAAACAAGATTATTAATTATCTTATTAAGTGTGGTTGCAAATACCAATTCCCTTTAACATGCAATAAAGGTGATCAAGCAATAAATAAATATCAAGCAACATAATAAATAAATAACATCATGAATAATAATTATAATAATAACAATATCAATCATAATCATAATAATCATAATCATGTTAAAGCATAGCAAGATCCTAGGCATGATACTAACAAGATTAATAACAAACCCTAGCATGTCACTAAGCAACAAAAATCAAATCTTTAACCCTAACATGATACTAACATGAATAAACATTAGGAAGAAAATAGGAAGCATCATAGCAATCATATTTAATATTAAAAATACCCTAGACATGATACTAGGAATATCCTAATAACAATATAAACATGATATCTACATCATAATATCAATAAAACCATTAAAGTACTTACTTGGATGCCTTGTACCTCTTTCTAATAACAAAATACACGCGTTAGTAACTTCAAGGAAAATAATAATCAAAACAATTAAATTAAATAATTGAAAGAGAGATTTGGGACCAAACCCTCAGAAATTAAAACCTTTCACGTCTAGGGCGAAGGCAACTTCGAATATGGCTAGGTGTATCTAGATCTAATGAATGCGGAATTTTGTATGAGAAAAGCAAGAAAGAATATTTATTCTAAAGAATGAATGAAAATTGATGAATGAAAAGAATTGATAAAGAATTGATGAACGCTTCTTGATGAATGAATATTGATAATTGGTGAATGAAGAGAGTTGATTAAAACTTAAGAATAAAGAGAATTGGTGAGAATTCGTCCATGAAAACGGAGTTTTAGATACGATATTTATAGAGAAAATCATCCAAAAAAGATAATTTAACAAAACAGAGTCTGAAGATCGCAAAACAACATTGGCGCCAACCCTGGCTAACTGGCGCCAGGCACCAGTGGCTAGCGCCAGGCGCCAATGGCTAGCGTCTGGCGCCAAGCCTGGTTCCAGGCGCCAAGGCCTGGGGTTGGACGCCAAATTGGATTTCAACGCGTTTTCGAAAATCTGATAAGTTTACCGTACTGGAAGATAAAATAATATAATTTCAATCGAAAATGCTATTTGATCTTGATTAAAACTCTGAAGAGTCCTAATTGAATTAAGAATGATAAGACCTTCTAGAATGTTCTAGAAGACTAAAACCATTCCTAATTACATTAGGAATGATAAATTATATTAGGCCCTCCCCTAGATCATTAGGCCGTACTTAAAGCTCAAACCGGGCCCAGTTTAGTAAATTGGCCATAACTTCCTCAATATTCATCGGAATTGGGCTTATAATATGTCGTTGGAAAGGTCTTTGCAAACCCCATCCAACTACACCACTATTGGACCCATATCATGGACCAACCAAACTGGATTGGCTGTTTTCTTTAAAATAAAGTTTTCAAAAACAGGAAGAAGAGAAAAAGAAATAAAACTTTCCGCAACACTAGACTTTCCACACTTTCGTTTCATTCGATTATGATTCGACGTGAAAGGCACTCATCACTGGGTTTGGTTTTGGGGAGACACAAATGGGTGTCTACAGTTATGATAACCTTATGGTTATGTTATTTGCAAGGTGTTATTCGTGATTGAACTTTGAAAGTGTAAAGTGTTGATTGATATTCGAAATCAAGGTTCTTGAGGTTCTTTTTGTCTGGTTTTGCTAGCAAGGATCAAGGTACATTTAGGTGGTTAGATACCTTGAAAGGGATTGGTTTGAATAACATGTTTAATATGATTTTATTGGTGTTTGAATTAAATTGAATTGAAATATGAATTATGGAATAAAGCATGTTAATTAATTGGTTTTATTAAATAAATTGGAGTATTGATTTTTATATCATGATTTGAATGATTTAAGTTAATTATCATGTTTTAAAGGTTTGACTTTAAAAGTATGTTGGATTTAATTAAAAAGAGTTTTGAGGTATTTCTTGGTATTATTGAATTAAAGAGATTATTGAATATTTTAAAAAGCTTTATATAGGGAATATTTCAAGCATTACCCCAAACTTGAACCTCACTGTGATCATACACTTAAGCATGATGGCGTCCAAAGGGAAGGAAGCTAGAGCAAAAGAGTCGCCAACAAGTTTTAGGAACTTGTAAACCATTCACAGGGTGAAGGTTACACCCCTTAACGATCCATGAGATCGTTAACTCCAATAGGTCTGGAACCATGACTGGTGTTCAGGGATGAGGGTACAAATCCAATTTAAAAGAGAAAGAACCTGCCCTAATAATAGGCCTCTACTTTATTCTGCTCGTATTCATGTGCGTTTTCTGACTAACATGCAATCAATAGGTTGAACATTAATGCACAAATAAATCTATTATTGGCGATCACTTGAATTATAATCAAATTAACCTAAATAAGATTATTAATTATCTTATTAAGTGTGATTACAGGTACAAATTCCCTTTAAACATGCATAAAAAGGTGTGATCAAGCAATAACAACAAATATACATCAAGCAACATAATAATCATAAATATAATATTTAAAATAATCATGTTAAAGCATAATAATAGCAAGATCCTAGGTATGATACTAACAAGATTAATAACAAACCCTAGCATGTCACTAAACATCAAAGATCAAAGTTTTAGCCCTAACATGATACTAACACGATATTAGGAAAAAAAATAGGAAGCATCATAGAAATCATAATTGATATTAGAAATTTTATAGTTGTTACCCTAAACATCATATGAAGAAAATCATCCTAACATGATATTAGGAAAAGCATCCTAACATGATACTTGGAATCAAAATAACAACCTAAGCATGATTTCTATATCATAATATCAATTAAACAATTAAAGCACTTACTTGGATGCCTCATATCTCTTTCTAATAACAAAATACACACGTTAGTAACTTCAAGGAAAATAATAAATAATATAATTAAATTAAATAATTGAAATAGAGACTTGAGACCAAACCCTCAGAAATATCAAACTTTTCACGTTTAGGGCGAAGGCGACTTCGAATTTGGCTAGGTGTGTCTAGTGCTAATGTATGAGGAATTGTGTTTGTAAAAGGCTAGGCTAGAAATAGGGAGAGAGAACAAGCTTTAGCTTAGAGAGAGAGGAAAATTAGAAAATTCTTGTTATTGAAAAATGGAGGTCCAGGGATTCTATTTATAAGAAAATAGTCCGGAATCAATAAAAACGAATCAGAGTTCAAAAAGGAATAAAACACACCTCTGTCGCCCGGCAACAGGGTTTGTCGCCAAGCGACAAACCTGTTGTTTGGCGCTGCAAGACAGTTTTTGCGGATTTTGTTTTTATCATATTTTTTGATCTATGAGTCCAAATAAGTCATATAATATGTCGTTCGAAAGCTCTTGAAGTCTACTTTCCAACCCAATTAGAATCAGATTAAAATCTTCTGTAGATAAAAAGATATGGCCGATATAGTGGAATGGTGTCAGTTTTGGATAGAGTTTCATATTCCATTCATATCTTTTTCGTTATAGCTCAGAATTAATATTATAATATATCATTGGAAAGATAATTTCAATCTATCCAAACATATAATATTTGGATAAAGATTATGAGTCACTAAAATAAAATCTGAATATATTCCATTTCGTACAAAACAAGGATTCTCAAAAGGAGTAGTTTTATTCAATTTCAAACTCTTTGAGACATAATTATCAATCTTAACTCCATTAGGATTTAAGAGAACCTTCTAGAGTATTCTAGAAGACTATAATCAATCCTAATAGCTTTAGGAATGACAATTAATAATAGGCCCTCCTCTAGATCATTGGGCCGTATGTAAGAACCAAACTAGGCCCAATTTAGTATTTTGGCCATAACTTCCTCATTATTCATCGGAATTGGGCTTATAATATATCGTTGAAAAACTCTTTTCGAGCCCAATCCAACTACACTATTATTGGACCCTTGTCATGGAACAAACTAAACTGGAATTTGCTATTTTCATAAAATAGAGCAGGTTTTCAAAAACAGAAAGAAATTAATAAAAACTAACCGCAACATTAGACTTTCTACACTTTCACTTCATTCGATTATGACTTAACGCGAAAGGTATTCATTTGGTTTTAGAGAGACACGTTTGGGTGTCTACAATTTACAATCATGTTTATTTTATTAATCCCATTATGTGGATGTATTGAAGATTATTGACTTTGTATGACCTAGTCTTTCTCCAAAAATAGCCTTGAAATAGCAGGAGACTAGCTTGGGGGGGGGGGGTGGGGTGTGTGCACACTTAGAGAGGAGATTGATTTAATTGAATTGTTATTGAGTTTTCGAAATAATTGATTTTATAAATCATTATTATTGAGAATTGAGTTATTTTGAATATTTTGAGAATGGAATTTGGAATCATGAATAGGAATTTATTTGATTATTATTAGAATTGGTTTTAAAAGCAGGTTTGCTAATAAATTGAGTTTAATTATCTTGCACTTGTCGTACTTAGCATATTTTGCTAATCCGTATTTTTTATTTTGTTTTAGTTCGCCTTGTGTACCGTAGTGGAAAGCAGTGTTGACTAATTTCAGGTGAAGTCAATGATTGAGCATATGGAGTCCCGAGAATGGTTTCACCTAGATTAGGAAATGTTGGTCTTTATATTTTATTTTGAGTACTCATGACAATAGTTACTATTTATGGTTTATTATTAATAAAGAAAGAGTATTGAAGTTTTCCGATGCAAGTTGTTGGTTTTATTTTAGTAAGTTGAGTAGCCTTGCGTAATCATGCGGCGGTAATACGCTTAAGTCTATCTCTACGGTATAATTATATGTATTATACTAGTATTTTTCATAGAGGGAGATTTGGGGGTGTTACATTTCTAGGGTGATACATGTGTGGAATGTGAACGGGCTCACTGTGAGTCCCTTTTATATTGTAGTTGTTATTTTTGATTTGATTTGAAATAAGCGAAAATAAGGTAAACTAAACATGGCCTTACACCTTGTTCTTTTATACTTAAATAATACTTATTGGTTTCTCAATTGATGCATCTTTTATCTTTTTGAGAACAATAGATGTATCCATTCACATTTAAGAATAATTTTATGTGCGAAATTATTCCACTCTCACTCATTATTGTTATTGGTTT
Organism: Chenopodium album; assembly: GCF_948465745.1. Lineage (NCBI taxonomy): Eukaryota > Viridiplantae > Streptophyta > Magnoliopsida > Caryophyllales > Amaranthaceae > Chenopodium > Chenopodium album. The sequence goes on from NC_137839.1 coordinate 53,349,953, forward strand.
GTGTGAAACTCTCTATGGAGTCAAGGCATTTGTTATTAAAATCCCGATTTAAATCTTAGAATCTGACAATTTTACGATTCAGGTATGTCATACGATTTGATTTACGATTCTACCCAATTTTACATATTTCTCTTAACTAGCGAAATCCTTACAATTTTAAATAATACCTACATAGTTATTTATAAATATATATTGTCAATTATTCGTTGCTTAATGGGTAAACAATTATTTTCTATTATTAGTTAGGTTTGAAACTCATAATTTAAATACATTTAATTAAATTTAGATATGACGTCTTGATTATGCATGTCATTAGAATCTTGCGATTCTACAATTCGATTTTACGATTTGATTCTAAGAGCCCCTTCCGATTCAAAGTATAATCTTGATTTTAATAACTTTGCAAGGGTGCATCAATAATTGAAAAATGAATGAAGTATTAAACTAGTATACTACTCCGATGACATAAATTATATTCATTCCATTTTTTATTTGTCCATTTGATATCTTGAGCGACTCTAATGAAAATGAAATATATATATTTTTAACATTTTTAATACTTCAAAACATTATTTTATGATATCATATTCGATTCGCCTTTAGCTTCCGAATATGCATTTTTTTGAATTTTTTGTATACATATATTTTTATTTCAATATTATATCGTAAACTGTGTAGATATTTCAAATGGGACAAACATATGGAAATGCATGGAGTAATAAATAATAATAATAATAATAATAATAATAATAATAATAATAATAATAATAATAACAATAACAAGAAGAAGAATTATATTAACACCACGTACCAATTTGAAAAATTGAGTTTGCCTACCACTTAACAATTTTCATAAAATTGAATTTGACCAGTACTTAACTAAAAAATCGTTAAATAGGGTAATAACACATGTTGCAATGTTATTGTTAAAAAAAAAATGGCGTGTCAAAATCATTTCCCAAATTATAGGACAACGAAAAATGATTCTGGAACACCCATTGTTGAATGCACTGTTTTCTATGTTTCTCTCACATGGAGATGTGCCAACATCAATAATAAGAGTGCCAATATCAATTTCCGAGGGCAACTACAACAGACAAATGTGTCATGTTATGTCATGCTTGTATATGTGGTGTACCTACATTAACAGGTTGGGAGACCTCAACATTAGCTTGACTCATTTAATAAATGTGCAGTGTTAACCAATTTAGTTAAACGGGTTTGAAACCCTTGACACTAATCCACTTTTTTCATGTTCGGCTCATGTCGTGTTGTAGTGTTATATATTAAAAAAAAAAAAAAAAAAAAAACACGTTAGGCTCATTTTCATAAATTGTTGGTTTTCTTTCTTAGGTGGGTTAAATTGTGTTGATTTCATGTTTAGAATTTTAACACTAAACCAATCTGACTAATTGAACGTGTCATGTCGACTTATTTAATTAAACGTGTCGTAATCCCTAGACGCTAACCAGGTTTTATCGTGTCTGGTTCATGTCGTGTTGTTGTGGCAACTTTTGCCAGGTTTAAGTGCAACCAATTGGAATAGATACTCTATCGTCATTAAACATTTGGTGACCAATTTTTCCTTTTTTTTTTTTTTTTTTTTTTTTTTTTTTGATATGCATGTGCCATAAAGACATTACAGAGTACAAATGAAGGAAGGAGGAATTGAACGCTAGAGCCTATTGTACACATGCCCTAAATTTTTACTATGTGATGACTTTGCTCTTGGAGAGTGATAACTTTGCTCGCTCTTACTATGTGAAAAAAATATGATGAAGCAAACAAAAATTACAAATCAACTTAACTATTGATTTATTAAAGATAACTCTAAATACATATTAACTTAACCGTCATATATATACTCTTTACCGATATAATATAAACGCGTAATCTCCTCTACCATAACCTTAAAGATCATCATCTGACAACGACATCGACAATGATGTTCGGAGCACAGTCCGCCGCATTAAGCTACCCTAATTAAAAACACCCATCATGATCACATGCAAAATTTGTCTCTTAACTCAATTCCTCCATTATACCCCAAAATTACGTAATCATACACCAAACCTCCCACTTTTTCCCTTTTTTTAATAGCCAAAAAATTAAAATAAACTCAAACTACTAATTAAAAAAATCAATTAAAATCCAATTAAATAAAACCAATTAAAATTAGATGCTTTTGATCCTGACTTATGATAGTTAGTTACTCCAATCACATTTCCTAATTTCATCACTCCACTCACACTCACTCGAAACTCACTCACGATTTTCTTTCTTCTCTCACTCGTCGAGTGATGGGCCGCAACTCACTGAGTTCGGCAGAACTCGCTTCGGACGACAATGGCGATCTAGGGTTTCGTTCTAATCACGATCGATCTCTCTTCAAACGTGCTCATCCTCTTCCGCATAATTCCGACGCTTCTAAATTATCTGATCGTCAATTCTCAAGCGCCGGTCACCGGTTTCGTTCGCGTCGGAAATCGTTTCAATTGAAAGGAAATTCGCTGATTTATGGTGTGATTTTGCTTGCTGTGTTTGGATTTGCGTTCGCTTCAATGGTGTTGCAGAGTTCTATAACTTCTGTGTTTAGGCAAGGCGGTGATGGCGGTGATGCGTCGACGCGCGGGTTGAGGCTTGGGACTGGTTTGAGGTTCGTCGCTTCGGCGAGGTTTCGTGACGAAGGTCGCCTTGATCTGCTTAGGAAGTTGCCTAGGAATGGCGTTAGACCTCCTAAGCTTGCTCTTGTAAGTTGTTCTTCTAATTTTGTAACATATTATTTTTAAGTTGTGATAAAATAATATAATTGTAGAATAATATTTCATCATTCTTAATAAATTGATTGATAGAGTAGTCTTTAGCGAGCTAATAAGTATTAATTAAACATTTATAATACTGATCGGATACATGATTTTGTGACGAAATTGCAAGTTATTACTCCCTCCGTCACTAAAAGTTGTTACATTCGCCATCGGAACAACATTTAGAGACGGAAGGAGTATCAAGTATGGGTTTACAAAACATATATCTAATCCTTATCGTTAGGCTTCGTATTGCTAACCCAGTTTAATTCAAAGTGTCACGGTTTTTTTTTTTTTTTTATTGATGTTTTTATTTTGGAGTGCGAACTTCAATTTCATAGTCATGCATTGGCATTGTCAGCTGATCCGTCCAGTATTGTTTAAAAATGATAAGAAATGAATTAAAAGAGATGAGATTCTTGCCAAATAGATGAGAGAATTTGGACAAAGAACAAAGTTAATGTTTTGTACTATTGATGTTCTTGGTGATTGATTGGGATTTGATTATTTAGATTGTAATGAGAGATCGAAAGGGTATATGGGGAGATAAATTATGTAGTGTTGCAATTTGATTTTTTAGGAAAAAGAGAGAAGTTTGCGTGAGAGATTATCACTTTAATTGCATGAATTGTGGAATTGTGGAGAAAGCATTACGATTTTGTGAGAATTACAACTCAATGTTTGATTAACAAATTGAATGTTTCAGTGGACAAACTTAAGCTCTTTAGCTTTGAGTGTCTAATTATCTGGAGTGTCATAGTGCCTTCTAGAACTATACTATATTGCTCTGTCAAGTGTCAACTTATATGGGCTTCAATCATTGTATTTCACTTCCTTTCTGATTTCTGACTTTAGTTGAAGGTGGAACTTGTAGTCGGTCTATTAATTTTCCAGCTTAAGGCCAGGCTATTGTATGGGCTCCAATTGCTGTAATGCTCTTCCTTTCTTATTATGGTTTAAGTCTTTAATATCTTTACCTGAGCTAGTGCTTATAGGTGTAGCTAGCTTTGCATAGCTGTAATTCACTTTCTTTCTTATTATGGCTCACTGGTGCATTGTTTATATTACTTTGACAAGGACTCCTAACTTCAAAGTTGTTAAGGGCGTTTGGTTTGTCAAGGGGAAAGGGAAACACATTAAGAAAGGGAAAGTAGGGGAAAGGAAAGCAACTCTCATTTAACTTAAGGTGTTTGTTTTTTGAAATAAGGAAAGGGTATCTAGACTACCCATCCATCAACAACCAACAATCCACCACTATTGACCATCACCACCACCATAGTCATTCCCCTACCTTCAGTGTTGCCGCCACTCACTACCATCGACACCCTTCCCCCTTTATTGATGGCCAACAACCCTCCCTTCTATCGCTGCCAACACATGCTTTGTTTCTCTTAGATCTTCATTTTTTTTTTTTTTTTTGGTTTTTTCTTGATGTTTGGGGCTAGTTTTAGAGTAAGTGGAGCACATTTCATATGGTTAGAATTGTTTTGTTGTTATTAGAGCGGATTTTAGCCAGGTTAGGGTTTTTTAGGTAGTTTGGGTGAATTTGGGAGGGTTGGGTGGTGATGGAAGCATGGAAAAAAATCGCGGTCGCGTTCTAGAAACAGACGCGTTGTCGCGGAAGCAGCTTGTAACGGTCAAATTAGAACGGATCGCGGATTTCGCAACGTATTTTTTTTCAAAAACTTCACACAAGTCATTTTTTGAGCTTTAAAATTCATTTTTATTTATTTATACAATATTATTGCTAAAACTACTTTGAATAAAGACCCCAATATATGAGATATGACATTTATAAATTATTTAAACATTATATGAGCTTTATTTTTTGTTACACTCGAATAAAATAAGAGCTACAGTGAGCATAGTATAGTGTATGGTACTCTAAAGTCCAAACAGAAAGAAAAAACTAACCCTTCAAACCACAAATAAAACTTAAAAATAAAAGAAAAACAAAGAAAGAATTGAGATGAGGCCAAGTGATTAGAATTAAGTAAAAAGGTAGAAAAGAGAAAACAAGCAAGGAAGCCAGCTGCATCAGAGATCAGGGAGAAAATAGAATAGTCATCGTCCTGGAGTGCAAACTGCTTTCACCTCGCCTCATTCCCACGACTTAAAGCCCCAATATCTTTTTTCCTTTTATGGCTAGTCTTGTTGTTTATCAATAGATATAGGGTTTTATTTTCGAATCTTAGATCTGGAAATTGGGCTGTATATGGATCGATTTTCTACATTAAACGGCCGCTACAATTATAGAACAGTTATATAACGCTGTTCTACCGTTACGTAACGACTGTCGCGGTGAGTTTGGTGTGATTTTCAATGCGCCGTTATATAACGGCTTTTTGCGGAACGGTAAATCCCAAACCCGTAACAAAGCGGCCGTTATAGAACGGAACGGCCGCTTTATAATTTCATGGGTGGAAGGGTTGTTTTGTACTTTTATGGTGGGTTGGGTACGATTTTGATACGGGAGGGTGGTTCAGTGGGTAAGGTAGATTTTTGGTGGTATTTGGTGATTTTGGAGGTGCTTTCGTGGTGGATTGAAGGTTTTCGAGGGTGGTGGGTTAATTATGGTGGGTGAATTGGGGTGGTTTTGCAAATGATGGAATGATTTCGGTGGTTGGTCCGGCGATATTGGCGGTTGGTCAGGTGATTCTGGTGGTTGGTTTCGCAATGCCGGCGGTGTTTAAGGAAGTTTCAGGACTGTTAGAATGATTCCAGCAATAGGTGGTGGTGGTGTGGTGTTTCTTAGATGGTCGAACTGGTTGTTAATTTGGTTGGTTCAAGAAGAGTTTTGGGGTTAGGATGATTCCTTTGTTTGGGGGGGGGGGGGGAGGGGGTTGTGGGAATCATGGTAAAAGAAAGTAGGGGAATAAAAGGGGTAAATGGAATCATTGAGTTGGTCTAACAAACAATAACAAAGGAAATTATGGCAGTTGATTGCCTTTCCCTTTGTTGAATACCCTTAAACAAACAGCCCCTTCGTACTTTGAGAATACAGTAACCAAAAATACAATTATTAGAGTCTGCAAGTATACAAATAGCCTGTTTAATTGCTAACTTGTCAAATTATTGGCTGTGAATCTATGGCAATTTATTTCATTTAATCAGCCAATAGTTCTCTATTGGTTGGAAAACCTTAATTGGGTTCATCAATGACACATTTATGATGCTGCAGTTTGAATCTTCCTATTTCTCCTAAGCCGTTCTCGATGTGTAGGCTATGTTTACTCGGACTCTTCATTTCATCTGAAGTATTTGTGTCAAATCCTTGACACTCCAGCATGGGTATGGAAACTTGACATCTTCTCAATAAAAAATATGGATTATTTTTTTAACAAAATAGTCATGTCTGACACTTGGTCATGAGTATGAGAGTCCGAGTAACATATTGTGTAGGAGATATAAACAGTGGGAATGATTAGACAAACATTGCTCAATTTGACTACAAAATCATTCCAATATGTATGAAATTCTATTTATTGTTAGATGCTTAGATCCCTTATGCTGAAAAACTATGCTGAAATTTTTTGCTTTATATCAAAAAAGAAAAGGGTTTAAAACCTCTAATGTGAATTTAATGGTCTAGGCAAACAGCTTTTGGTCTATTTTAGCTGGTAGGTGCTTATAGTTGATATTTAACTTAAATAGCAAATGAATTCTATCACTACTGTCTACTATTCTCTCCTTCTGTAAGATAAAACAATGTAAAGAGACATGTAAGCCAACTACACAAAGCAAAAGATGGGTTATTATAGCTCTATGTTGTAAGCTTCTGTAACATTCTTTTAACCTGTAATAACCCTTATGTTTGATGTGGTAAAAGTTTTATAAAAGATATTACAACATATGACAGTACTCCCTCCTTTCTACTCCTCTTCCCCCCCTGAGATTATTTATATATTTATATGTTTTTTTTTAAAGTATTTCATATTGTGTCAGATTTTAGGCAACTTGAAGAAAAATTCTGAGTCATTAATGCTATTCACTGTGATGAAGAATTTACGACACATTGGCTACACACTGAAGGTATTCTTTTGAATTATGCATCATTGTTTTTCCTTCTGTATTATGGGTGTGACTGTTTATTTCTAAAATAGGTCATTTGGTTATAATTAATTGAAAAACAATTTTCATTGTCTTGTCTTGTACTGAGTTCTGTTATTATGAAAATTAGCAATATGTTTAGTTTCACTAAAATGAAACTTGTCTCTAGTTTTCCATCCTTCCATTTAGTCAGTATAGGAGCCTGGGGAAAAAAAGAGAGCTGGGGTGGGAGAGATTGGGGAGGGGGGGGGGGGGGGGGGGCAGTGCTGTGGGGAAAGAAGATTGAGAAGCTATTTTCATCATAAGAAAGCTATGGTGGCTCTTCTTCATATTCATCTTTTCAGGTTTTATTGCTCCTCTAATGAAACCTATTTGAACTCTGCATTAGAGACTGTTTTCTTGTTAATAAATTGTTATCAATTTAGACTAGGACCCTCATGCGCAATTGTGTTGTTTATTGGCAGTTATATGCTCTGAAGGATGGTGAAGCACGAACAATGTGGGAAGAAATAGGAGGTCAAATGACAATTCTAAATCTTGAAAGATATGACCATTTTGATTGGTCCCTGTATGTTTGCTCATTAATCTATTGCACTTTATTGGATGATTGTAGTAAGAGAAGTATTTGCACTATTAATCACTTACATAATCAGTTGGCTTCTGCAGTAGTTAATTTGATACTCCGTATAATTTGCTCTTTTATTGATACAGTTTTGAAGGTGTCATTGCAGACTCTCTCGAGGCAAAAGAAATAATATCAAGGTACCTTCTACCTTTCTCTTAATTGTTTTATATTGAAGATATATAATTATTTTACACTGCATTTAGTTTTTCTTTAATTGAACTTGGTGCTACTGAGGTATGGTATAATTTTTTAGTTGCAAGGACCTCATAGAATTTACCGTGTTTGTGTGGATTAGTGTCAGTTGATTGTTCAACCTTTATATTGTCCATTAGATACAGATGTTCTGGTCAGTGAGTTTTATATTTGTGCAGCCTCATGCAGGAGCCATTTTGTTCTGTGCCACTTATATGGATTATTCAAGAGGACAAGCTTGCAAAGCGCCTTCTACATTACGACAAAATGGGTTGGAACCATCTTATTTCCCATTGGAGACATGTACTTGGCAGAGCTGATGTTGTTGTCTTCCATGATTTTTCCTTGCCGGTAATTAATTTGACTTATGGTTTATATCAAACTCCTAAAATTCTCTAGCTTTCTCAATTTCATTTATTTATGAAGTACATTTTGTTTGGATAAGATTTTGCTTTGCTATCCTCAATTTATATCATTGTGTACAGTTATTATATAGTGCCCTTGACGGTGGAAACTTCTTTGTGATTCCTGGATCACCAAAAGATGTGTGGGCTGCTGAAAGCTACCTTAAAACCCACTCCAGAAATGATTTGCGGAAGAAAAATGATTATGATGTAGATGATGTGCTGGTTGTGGTTCTTGGAAGTTCCTTTTTCTACAATGAACTATCTTGGGATTATGCTGTTGCAATGCATACTATTGGACCCCTTCTTGCTAAGTATGCCAAGGGGAAGGATTCTGCTGGATCCTTTAAATTTATTTTTTTATGTGGAAACACGAGTAATGGATCTAATGATGCTTTAGAGGTAAATGTCCATTGCTATTTTATACTCTTAAGTGCTATTGCTTTCTAAATGTATGAGTTGAATTTTCTCTCCAAGAAATTAGATTTAAAGTCCCCCTTTACTACTAAAAGCCACTCAGTTATGAAGATAGTTTTGATATGGTTTACTTGTGAAGACATGCAAGGCATAATTAAACTCACTGAGTTTAATGGAGATTGATTTTGAGGAGAAAATCACATGAAGTTATTGTCCATAAAACTTATTGAAATACTTGAATCTAAATCTTATACTACCTCCGTTACACGTTAAGTGCAACAAAGAGGCTTGCACACTTCCCAAGACAAAAAATGAAAAAGTTGATTAGCAAAAATATGGGCTTGTGATTATGACAGAATTAGTAAATTAAGAATCTCAACCCAACCATCATTATCACCCACTGCACCACCACCACCACCCATGTTCGCCACCAACAACAACCGACACAACCACCAACCACCGAACGAACCGCGAAACCACCTTATCAACCACCGAAAGTACCATACTAGCCGTCGAAACCACCATACCAATGCACCACACTACCACCGAGATACAAAACCCCACCTTAGACCTACCGAAAACCCCGCCATAAACACCAAAAACCACCATCCACCCCGAAGGCACCACAAACCCACTTATAAAACCGGTCATAATCCCCCTTAATTCACCTCCCATATTTGCCAATTTTGCATTAGATTTGAGTTTCAAACTTAATCTTACTTTCCGATCCCCTTTCGCTTTTCAATTTCTAGGGTTTTAATTTCAAATTCGACAAGGGGGGCGGGGACTCTCACGAGGAGGGGCAGCGACTTCTACAAGGAGGGGTTAGAGGTCGAAACGACAACCTTTGGTGGTCGTGGTGTTAACTGTTAAGGCCGCTGTGGTCGATGGTTTGTGGTGGTCATGGTGTCGGTGGTGAACGGGTGATGTTGGTGGTATGGTTTTGGTGGTGTTGGTGGTAGAATTGATCTTGGGTTGGTGGTGTTTGCGGTGGTCATTGATGATGGTGGTGGTTGCAGGTATAAGAGAAGAAAGGGGGCAGGAGAGAGAAGGGGGTGATTATTTGATTAATTAAATTTGGGTTAGCAAATTAAATAATGTTATTAATTTTAAATTGGGGGCATTATGGTAATTTCATTTTAAAAAATTTACCTAAAAAGGAAAGAAGTTTTTTGTTGCACATAATGTGTAGCATCCGTTTTTGGAAAATGTTGCACAAAACATGTAACGGAGGTAGTATTTAAATTGCAAAAGTACTGCAGTGCCAAAATATGTACACTAATTAGAATTTATTTATATTTATATTTTAAAAATTGCCATTTTTAAGACTTTGTTTGACTGAATATCAGTTAATACAGAAAGTAAAACATACCAAGATACTTGAATATAGCCTCATAGATGCCATTTCCCACAATAATCCAAATTTAGTCAAAAGACTCCTTTAGGAAAACATCTGGCCTAGAAAAATTATTTGAAAATATCATTTACATCGAGTTATATAGCCTTTTTCCTAGTCCGTTGTTTTGAAGCCTTGACCATTAAGCATGTGTTTTTCTTGGTCACTTGTCTAGTATAGGGTTTCCTTTATCTATAATGTTACATTACTATTGAAGAATCAAATTATTGATCAAACTAATCCTTTTGTCAAGAATATGTAATAAAGGAAGTAGCTATCTTATAACTCCCTGGTACTTGTTTATGTTTATAATGTCAGTCATAATAACTAATAAGGGCACAGACTTGCTGCTCGCTGAACCTAATTACATGACTTTTTAGTAGCAATCATCTTCTTTTGTCATTTATTGTATTCTTTCTTGCATTCTAATATTGCAATGCTGTTTCTTTCATTTGATTTAGGGTGTTGCTGCTCACCTACAACTTAGTCCAGGTTCCTTGAGGCACTATAGCCTGGACCATGATGTGAATGGAGCTTTATTGATGGCTGACATAGTTCTATATGGATCATCACAAGAAGAAGAAGCCTTCCCATCGTTACTAATTAGATCAATGTCTTTTGGGATTCCTGTAGTTGTACCTGATCTTCCAGTCATAAGCAAATACGTGAGTTTTTATTTACATCCAAATAAGTTTATTATGAATATGGAGTAACTAACTTTTGAGTTCGTCTGTCATAAAATCATTTTGGAAAATGCAGGTTGTTGATGGTGTCCATGGAATGATTTTCTCTAAACACAAACCAGATGATTTGCTGAGAATCTTCTCGCATTTAATATCAAGTGAAGGGAAACTCTCTGAATTTGCTGGTGCAGTTGGCTCTTCCGGGAAGCTTCTTGCTAGGAATTTACTAGCTTTTGAATCCATAATCGGCTATGCAAAGCTTATGGAGGATGTGCTTCATTTTCCTTCAGATTCATTGCTTCCTTCTCCGATATCTCAGATTCGACAGGATTCATGGGAATGGAATTCCTTTAGTGAAGTAATGGAGCAGACAGTTGGCAACATGATAAGTAATGATGAGGAAGGCAATATAGTAGAAGGGTCTAGCATTGTTCAAAAGCTTGAGGAAGATTTTAATAGTTTTGCGAACTTGAAAAATATATCGGTGGAGAACAGTGATGTCATAGAAAGGGATCTTGTGAGCAATGAAGATTTGGATGGTGTTGAACAAATTGCAAGCTTTGAAGAGTATGAGAGGCGAGAAATGGATCAGGCATTACTTTTTTCCCCCCCTCCATTTCTTCTTTACTTTGTCCTATGGACTTGCCACAGGAACTTATGAGTGTCATAATTTTCTGGTGCAGATTGACGAAAGAATGGAGAAGGACCCTGGTATTTGGGATGAGATATACCGAAATGCTCGTAAATCTGAGAAACTCAGGTTTGAAGCAAATGAAAGGGATGATGGAGAGCTACAAAGAACAGGTCGTCTAATGTGCATTTATGAAGTTTATAACGGTGCTGGGGCTTGGCCACTTTTGCATCATGGTTCCCTGTATCGTGGTTTAAGTCTTGTAAGTTCTATTATCTACCATTTACTGTGAAGATCATTTGTTTGTTTGTTTGTTTATTTTTTATTTTTTATTTATTTATTTATTTTTTTTGAAATTTTTACATGTTGATTTAGTCAACTGATGACATTCTAGCTTTAATTTGTATTATTGTGTGTTGAATGAAACTGTAAAGCCCAACTGTTAGCCATGCTAATAATGATATTTAAGTTGTGGGTTCGCTTGTTGTACTCATCTTTCCTCAAAACACTGTTTTACTCATCTTTTTCTGTTTTCCAACTTGCAGTCTAGAAGAACACGGAGGTTAAGCTCAGATGATGTGGATGCAGCTTATAGGCTTCCCATCTTAAACGACCCCCACTATCGGGATCTTCTCTGTGAAATGGGGGGTATGTTTTCTATTGCACATAAAGTGGATGATATTCACAAGAGACCGTGGGTTGGGTTTCAGTCATGGAAAGCTTCGGGTAGAGAGGTAAACTTTGCACGAATTTTTTTTCCTGGGTCTTAATCTTGCAACTTCGATTAGGTTTTTACAAGAATGCAAGCCTTAATAAATCCATATGAAATTGGCTGTAACACTGGTATGCTAGGCCGTGCTGCTCATTTTTATATTCCTATTTGAGATCAGACTGTAGGTTTGATCTTCTGGTGGCAAAACAGGTTTCACTGTCATTAAATGCTGAAAAGGTTCTTGAAGATACAATACAGCATCAAACCAAAGGAGAAGCTATATACTTCTGGACAAGATTGGACATGGATCTTTCAGAAAGCAATAGCTTGACTTCCTTTTGGTCAGTATGTGATGTCTTAAATGGAGGATACTGCAGGTAATAGATCTGATTGTTTATATATATATATATATATAATATATAATATATAATATTATATATATATTATATATTATATATATATATATATATATATATATATATATATATATATATATATATATATATATATATATATATATATATATATATATATATGGGATGTCTTCTAGTACTCCATATATTCACAATATTCTTGATGGCTGATTTGACTGGGATTTCAAGGATATTCTACTTTCTTCATAAGTAGGCTTTTACAAAATGAATGTCTAGCTCTTTTTGGTGTGCATTATATCAATCATCTTCAACTAACTTTACACCTATCTGTTGTTTAAATAAATAAATAAAAACATTAACCCCAACAGCATAATTTAGATACACAGGGTAAAGAAGTTGGTGCAAAAATAAGGACCTTGTTGTTTCATGGAACAATGCTTGAAATTCGTTAGAGAATATCAAATTAGGTTAGTTGTTGCCAGTACCACCACCAATCTCTCCTTTTTCAATGAAAGGACTTGTTTCTTAGCACATGTAATAAAAATAAATGATTTTGGTTCGAAGTTGTTATCTGCAAATACATCACTCCCTGTCCTAAAATAAAATTCACATTTGCCTTTTGCACGCATTTTTAAAAAGGTGAAAAAAAAAACTGAGAAAGCGGGTTTGGATGATTAAAGGTAAATATAAAAAACAAGATAGTGGGGTTTGATTGATTAAAAGTGAATTAACTAATATATTAAGATGAAATGAGTATTCTATTTAGGGGTAAGATATTTGGTTGAATTGAGACAATTAATTGGGGACAAAGGGAGTAAATCATTCGGTTTTGCTTCCTAATGCATCAAATATAAAAAGTCGAGAACTGATGATGAGACATGAAATATAAGGAGTTTATAAAAAAGTTGGGTACTTAAGTTTGAGCTTTATTGCATATTGGGTACCGAACTTTCAACCTTAGCAATTTGGGTACTATGACCTGCCTGAGTTGGCTTTTTCCGGCATATTTTTCCGGCTTATTACCTGCACTACCAGATTACCATTTTTTTTTTTAAAAAAAAGCTAAAATACTTTCCTTGTTCTTCTTAATGAAATAAAATAAAATTAAAACTTTAATATTCCTCATATCATATAAATAAAAAAAAACTGAATTCTTTAACACTATGATTGAGTAAAAAGAGGAGTCCCATAAATTTAACAATTTACGAAAACCCTTCTTTTTGCAACCATGTAATCCATTAATAATCTAAACTGCTTTGTTTCTAAATTTTACCCAATCTTCGTTTCTTATGTTTAATTTCAATTAAAATCACACATTTGTTTTGTTTTTTCCTTTGTTTTCTGGATGTACCTCTTCATTTGGATTATAAAAAATAAATAAACACCTTCTCACCTTATCTTACTTCACACCCATTGCCGCCGCGCCGTCATCAGAATTCACAAATACCATCTCTTTCTCTCTTTTCTCAAAAGATGATGACGACTTCTGTCCTTTAACAGACTCTAAAGGGTCATCTTTATACATATACAAACTTTAATTTTTCTGGGTTATTGATTTTAATTTGGGTTTGAATTTTTATTTTTTGGGTCTTCAATTTTCAGCTCAATTGTTTGTTGTTGGGCTATCGATTTGTGATGGAATTTTATCTAGGTAACCTAGGCCTTATATTAGCTCGAATTTCCATTTTTCGGAGAAGAAGAGAAGTTTCAGAGAAATTCTGAAGAGAGAGAAGAAAAATTGGGGGAAATGAGGTCATCGCTCGTTGCAAAATTTGCATTTTTCCCGTCAGCTCTTTTGTCATACCAGGTGATCTCCGACGAGATTCCGGCGACGAAGAGGTTTGGAGAAGAGATGGTGTTGATAAGCCATGTACAAGTGTTTTATTTGACCAACTGTTGTTTTCTCCCAAAAATATGCAGATATTTTATTTTGCCTTTGAATTTGGTAATTGCTGGTAACCGGTTTTCATAGGTAAACAATAAGGCAATCCAAACTTTAGTACCCAATTTGTAACATCCCAAAGTTCAGTCCCCAAACTGCAACATTTACCATACTTTAGTACCCAACTTTTATATTAACTCGAAATATAATTACTTGTCTTTCTTAAGTTTTGGGGAACTTTACTTCCTAAATTACCACTTTATTTGCTAGTTGGTAATGTTAATCCTCTGTACTAGATGTTACCAATATTGTTTTCTTGAACATTTCTTCTTTCAAGTGAAATCCCCTTCTTTTTAGGAGGTGAACCGGGTGGGCATCCTAAAAAAAAAAGAAATCCTCTTCTTTATTGTGTTGTGTTCTCTTTTTGCTCTTTAGGGGCTTCTCATCTCCACATCTTATATTGTACCTGTGCAAATTGATAGAGTCAATTGATTATGTTAATAGAGCTTCTCACTGAGTGAGTATGATAATACAATTTGCTAGTTCAAAATCTTTTATGGCATCATATAGTTTAAAACATTAATTATTTCCAACACAATATTGTTTATAACTTGACAATTTTTTGCTAAACAAGAATACTTCTTCATTCTCTCAGAACAGCATTTGAAAATGCTTTTCGGCATATGTATGGCTTGCCTTCAAATGTTGATGCCCTTCCCCCAATGCCTGAGGATTCTGACCACTGGTCTGCCTTGCACAGCTGGGTCATGCCAACTCCTTCGTTTCTGGAATTTATGATGTTTACCAGGTAACTGTAAAGAAAGGACTCACCTTTTCCGTTGACTCTTGCTTGATGTTTCAAATTTTACTTAGAACTCTTGAAGATGTCACCCTTGATATAGAAAAAATGACTGTGTTGTAAATCGCACCTTCTCACAGGATGTTTGTTGATTCTCTTGATGCCATACATAGTGACAGTAGTAAAATAACTCAATGTCCACTTGGAGTTTCAGAAGTTGAGGTAGGTTTTTTTTTTTTGCTAAAATGATGCGTCCATCCCTATGACCTATGTATAACTGAAAAGATAACACTTGTTTTTTATAAATTGCTTATTTCCTCTCGCAGAAAAAGCAGTGTTACTGCCGGATTTTGGAGCTTCTAGTCAATGTCTGGGCTTATCATAGTGCACGGAGGATGGTATATGTCGATCCACATACAGGTCTGCTTGAAGAGCAGCACCCAGTAGACCAACGGAAGGGATTCATGTGGGTTAAATACTTCAATTTTACACTATTGAAAATCATGGACGAAGACCTTGCAGAAGCTGCGGATGATGGCGACGTGCAACGCGAAGCCTGGTTGTGGCCACTGACAGGGGAGGTGCATTGGCAAGGTATATATGAAAGAGAAAGGGAGCAAAGATACAGGATAAAAATGGATAAGAAACGGAAAATTAAGGAGAAACTTTTTGAGAGGATGAAGTATGGATATAGACAGAAATCTCTTGGAGGATGAGAAATCTCTAGTGCTCAACCAAAATTTGTTATCGGAAGGCACAGATCCCCCCCAAAATACCTGACCTTTTTTACTTCGTTGGGAAAAGGATAAAGCCAACCTACGCCAGCGACATTCTTTGCTAACCACCTTAACAGATCACTCATTACTGTGCATATATACATATTCATTTTATTGGGGGTGAAATACCTACAAAGTTTGGAGTGGAACAGATGACTCGTTGTCAGGAGCTTCTTGATATCAGATTACTGAATTTCAAACAGCGGCAGATGCATGATGATTAGGTTGAGAGAAGCAATGTCATTTGTTAATTATTTTTGCTTACTAATTGGTGCTGATGAACATGTATAGTCTACTGCGATTGTATATTTGACAGTGGCATGAGGTGCAAATTTTGTTCCGATTTGTTGCCTTATCTCTCCTAGTATAGCACTATAGCTATTTGATTCAATACATTTTAGCTCCAAACCGACTCATACAAAATTATAAATCACTAGCCATTAAGGCATCAATGTAAAATCATCTTATATTAATATTATACAAGTTCAACATCTAGAGCCTAATATAATTCTTTAATACACACCCAGATCGGTTTTGGCCAACAAAAGTACAAATCTAGAACTTTCATGCAATCATAATCAATGTCCATCAACAATTTTAGAAGCTCAATTTTAGAAGCTGTTTAGTTCATTACTAGATTAGACTTGTGTGATGTACAGATTACAAAAATTATTGAAATAAAATAGCTTATTTCTATTATTTATTTTTCCGTATATATTTATAAATTAGATCATAAAATAGATGTAGCTATCATTATAGATTATACGAGTAACAAAATATAAAAATGAAAGCTAGTTCCTAGATATCAATTTATTTATTCCAACCAAAAATAAAATTTATTTATTTACTTATTGACACAGTCAAAAGATTGAAATGAAAATGATTAAAAATAAAAAATAAAAAATCACCAATTCCTAAGAAAATGTGACATCATAAGTGCATTTGGCGGGAAAAATTTTCATGAGAAAGTGACACATACATTTGAGAGAGAGGATAATGTCAGCAGATTTCTGTTTTAGTAATAATTAATAGATTAGATGGATGGTATAGACTATGGAGTTTCATACTAAAGAGGTATGAATTTTAAAACTTCTATTAGACCTGGCAATCCTCACCCGACCTGATTGACCCGACTCGTAACCCGAACTAATCCGACCTGACCCGAAATAGAGTTGACCCGAACATGACCTGAAGTGACTCGACTCGAATGACCTGACTCAAAACCCGAACTTGACCCGACCCGAAATGACCCGAAACCCGAAGTGATCCGAGCCGATTTTAACCCAATTTGATTGACCCGAATCGACCCGACCCGTAGTGACCCAACCCGAATTGACCTGAATCCTAAGTGAATAGGGTGAAATAATGAATTACTTAGTTTAGGGCTTCTTTATTTCCTACGTAATAGGTACTCATGATTTTTTTTATTTTTTTTAACGATTTTACTTTATTTTTCCAACTATTTTTTTAAGTGAATTTATTTTGGTGACCCGACACAAACATGACTCGAATAGACTCGATCTGAATTTGACCCAACCCGAAATTGACCCGAAAATTGATCTTAAAAATTGACCCGACCCGAACAGACCCGACCCGAATTGACTCGACCCGAACTTGACCTGACCTGAACTTGACCCGACCCGAACTTGACCTGAAGTGCTAACCCGATTATGACCCGAAACCCGAATCAACCCGAACTCGACCCGAACATTTGCTTACCCTAACTTGACCTGACTTGAATTGACCTGTTTTCCAGGTCTACTTATCTTAGTATTAGTCTAAAATTGTCTGGTTTTATTGTTCAAATGAGGTAGAATTAAAATCCATTGACCACCTGGGTACGAGATTTTGTAGTTAAAACACTCCCCCAAATAAAACAATAGATGGGATGGATTCTAGCTCCATACAAATCCATTTCAAATGATCTAACAAAACGACCCTTTAAAAAGTTAAAGCATCTATTAACTTATACTAAAAGAAAATCCTTCCATGACACTTGTTATTACCTTGTGAAAACATTTCCTAACCTTTTTATTTTTTTAATTTATTTATTTATTTTTTTTTGCAAATTTTTTTAAGTAAACAATTTATACCTTATATATATAGGGAGGACGTTAGCAGGAATTTTATTTCACGCCGAGTTAGCCAAAATGCTTTCCGGGAAATTACCACAACATACAAGTTCGTCACTACTACGGGTATCCCATCGAGCTACAAGATGGGCAACCGTATTTCCTGCTCTACGTACATGTGTGAGAAACATTATAAACATGAAAAGACTTGGCAAGACGATCTATGTCATCATAGATCAGCAAAATAGGAGAAAGACCATTCTTTGCCTGTTTAACCTTGTTCACCACACCTTCAACATCACATCATACCCACACATGCATAAGGCCAAAGCGCTTAGCTACTTGACAACCATACTGTACCGCAGCAGCATTGGATACTTCCACATCCTAATTGGCAGGAAACTTTTTGACAGCAGCCCAAAGAATGTTGCCCTCGTAGTCTCTGGCAACCACCCCCAAACCCCCATTAGCACTCGAACCCACACGTGCATCCATGTTCAGCTTCACAACATCATTTGAGGGGCACAACCACCTGTTAACCGCAGCAACACGAGGCAACATAGGTATCTTGAGAACCTTGGCTGCATATGAGTTATACTTGTGTACCATACGGAGAAAACCTAGAGCAATAAAATAACATCAAGAGTAGCATTGTCATGTACTCTCTGATTCCTATAGAACCACATAGCCCACACAATTGTCAAGATAGTCCTAAGCTTAACTTTGTCCACCTTATTAGTCATCCATAGCAGCCATTCAGAGAAAGGAACATGCTTAGGCGAGTCAGAAATGATAGAGTCAAACTCATAATTTCACCACACATGTTTAATCATTCTGCAATCTAATAGAGCATGAGATATAGATTCCGCTTCAATCCCACACCTTCCACATAGCTCATCGGAAGCTATGTGTCTTCTATGCATCTTCTTCTAAACTGTCATGCTTCCCCTGCAAGCATTCCATACAAAACTCCCTACCTTGGGCGGACCACCAATTCCCCAAGTGATGCGCCATCCCCCATGGTCTACAAAGTTGCCTACATTAGATACCGCCCGAGCTAAGCCCAATTTCCCTAGCAGTATGCTGACTTTACACTATACACCCCATCCTTTGTATGCTTCCAAAACTCATATCATCTAGCATATTCGTAGATAGTGGTATATGAAGGACGAGAGAACATACCTCATTTGAAAAGAGCTGCTATAATTTATCCACCCTCCACTCGCCACAATGCTGGTTAATTAATTCTAAAACCCGAAATTTAGGATTAAAATCTGTATCATGAGGAGGAATAATATTGCCAGGGATCCATGAGTCAAGACAAGCACGCATAACTTTTCCATTCCCAATCCTCCAATTGAGCCGCTCAAGAATCAACGATTTCGCTCCCCACAAACTCCTCCAAGAGTAACTTGGATCATACCCTCGATACACCTCTAAAATTGAACTATTTTTGAAACAGCGGGCTTTGAGTATTGCATGAAGAAGCAGGTTTGGATTATTATATAATCTCCACATTTTTTTTGCTAATAAGGCTTGATTAAAAACCTTGAGATCACGGAAGTCAAGGCCCCCTTGGACTTCAGGTTGCACATAGAGTTCTAACCGTGCCAATGCATCTTCCTAGATATTTCCGATGAACCCAACAAAAATTGAGCCATGAGTGCATGAATCTCATCATTCAAACTCTCTAGGATTTTGAAGATACTCATTATAGGGAATATTTCAAGCCATCCCACACTTGAGCCCCACTGTGATCATACACTTAAGCATGGTGACGTCCAAAGGGAAGGAAGCTAGAGTAAAAGAGTCGCCAACAAGTTTTAGGAACTTGTAAACCGTTCACAGGGTGAAGGTTACACTCCTTAACGATCCAGAAGATCGTTAGCTCCAATAGGTCTGGAACCATGACTGGAAGTTCGGGGATGAAGGTACAAATCCAACCTAAAAGAGATTGAACTTGCCCTAATAATAAGCCTCTACTTTATTCTTCTCATATTCATGTGCGCATTTTGACTAACATGCAATCAATAGATTAAACCTAAACCTGTTTATCTATGTTGGTTGAACATTAATGCACAAACAAATCTATTATAGACGATCACTTGAATTATAATAAAATTAGCCTAAACAAGATTATTAATTATCTTATTAAGCGTGATTACAAGTACAAGTTCCCTTTAAACATGCATAAAAGGCGTGATCAAGCAATAACAATAATAATAAACATAATATCAAGCAACATGATAATAATCATCATCATCATAATAATCATAATTATCATAATAATGTTAAAGCATAATAATAGCAAGATCCTAGGCATGATACTAACAAGATTAATAACAAACCCTAGCATGTCACTAGACATCAAAGATCAATTAACCCTAACATGATACTAACATGATATTAGAAATGAAATAGGAAGCATCATAATAAACATACTTGATATTAGAAATTTTAGTTATTACCCTGAACATGATACTAGGAAGCAATAAAACATCCTAACATGATTCCAGGAATCAACAAAATAATCTAAGCATGTTTTCTATATCAAAAGAATAGCAATTAAAGTACTTACTTCGATGTCTCGTACTTCTTTCTAATAACAAAATACACACGTTAGTAACTTCAAGGAAAAGTAAATCAAAACAACTAAATTACAGAATTAAAATAGAGATCAAACCTTTCACGTCTAAGGCGAAGGCAACTTCGAGCTTGGCTAGGTGTGTCTAGAACTAATGAGTGAGGAATTTTGAGAGAGGGAAGGTTTAGAAAAAGAATAGAGAGAGAGAAAGCTTCAAGCTTTTAGAGAGAGAGTGATGATGGTTGTGAATGATGATTGTGAATGATAAAAAATAGGGAAATACGACCCCTATTTATAAAAAAATAGCACGGGATCAAAGAAAATCATATCCGGAATAAAATACCTCTTGTCGCAAACGACAGGAGTTAGCGCCAAACGACAAGCTCGTCGCTAGACGACAGCTACAACGCCAGGCGACAACTGTCAGCGCCAGGAGACGACTCTGTCGTCTCACGCTGATTCACAAGTACAACACGCTTTCGTACGAGGAATCATATTTTAAACGGGTTAACGAGTAATTCCGCGTCTAAGTAGATTTAAAATCAGATTTATGATAAAAAAATATATTTTAATCAAAATAAAACATCTTAGTTTGTGATAAAAAAATATATTTTATTCAAAATAAAACATCTCATAAAAATATAATTATCAATCCTAATCTTATTAGAATTAAAAAGAACCTTCTAGATATTCCTAGAAGATTAAAATCAATCCTAATCACTTTAGGAATAATAATTAATAGGCCCTCCTCTGTATCGTTAGAAAGCTCATTTTCGAGCCCAATCCAACTACACTATTATTGGATCATTATCATGGACCATACGAAATTGGGCTGGATATTTTTTTATAAATATGGTAAGAAAAGAAATATTGTTGAAAGACAGAAAGAGAAATATTTTAATAAAAACATCCTCATCACTAGACTTTTCACACTTTCACCTTGTTCGATAATCAAATGACGTGAAAGGTATTCATCACTGGGCTTGGTTTTTGGGAGACACATTTGGGTGTCTACACTCATCATATAAGTCGAGATCATTTGAGCTACAACTTTAATCAAAATCTCCTTCTCAGGTCTAGATAGCAACTTTTCTTTCCACCCTTGAATTTTCCACCAAATTATTTCTTTTAAACTGGTAAAAATAGGTATCTTAGACTTCCTAATGATCCATGTTAATCCTAAATATTTTACATGTTTCTCTACTTTTCTCACCCCCAAAATACCAACAATTGTACATGACGAGACTTACTCACATATTTGTCGGTTATCATCGAGAACTCACTAACCTGATGCTCTTTAGTACTTGCTGATTATGTCGGTTATCATCGAGAACTCACTAACAGTAGCTTTAGCAAAAAAAAAAAGGCTATCATCGGCAAAAAATAAATGTGACACTCTGGGGGCATCCCTACAAATTCATGCACCATGAATTAATCTATCTGTAGTCGCTTTCAGTAACAAGGTTGTGAAAGCATAAAAAACAATGAGACATAAGTACGGTGATATCAGATCCCCTTGTCGAAGATCCATACCAAACCAGAAATTTTCCCATTTATCTTAAAGGCAAACGAGACAATGTTAGTGAGTATCACATTTATTTTTTGCCGATGAAGGCTTTCTTTTTGCTAAAGCTAATGTTAGTGAGTGCCATGAATCAATCTATCTATAGTCGCTTTCAATAACAAGGTTGCAAAAGCATAAAAAACAATGAGAAATAAGTACCTTGATATCGGATCTAGTTGGATAAGCAATCTAGAATCCATCGAATCCAACCATCATAGAAACCCATTTTATACATAACTTTTTCAAGAAAACCCCACTCTACTCTATTATAAGATTTGCTCATATCCAACTTCAGAGAAAATGTACCCTCCTTTCCTTCACCTCCTCTCTTCATAGCATGTAAAATCTCAAAAGCTACAAATGCATTATCGATAATTAACCTTTTAAGGATAAAAGCACTCTGATTGATTGAAATGATTTTTTCTAGAAAAGGCTTTAGTTTATTCGACATAACTTTTGAGATTTTTTGGTACACCACATTACATCAACTTATGGATCTAAATTTTGTAATTCATTTAAGGTCTTCACATTTCGGAATTAGAACCACACAAGTTTTATTAATATCATTCAAAATCAATTCTCCACGCCACCAACTCTTCAAAAAATTAAACCAATAATATCATTCCCAACAATATGTCAAAGTTTTTTAAACAATAGAGCATGCATATCGTCGGGTCCCGGGGCTTTGTTAGGATGCATCTAGAAAAGAGCAAATTTGATTTCATATGTTGACGACTCCACATATAGAATCTCATTCATTTAATGTGTCACAACTGTGTCTATTCCCTCCAAGACTAGTTTGAACTCTGTGAGATATCAAGTCTGGAACAAGCTCGC
The DNA here is from genome assembly GCF_948465745.1 of Chenopodium album. Lineage (NCBI taxonomy): Eukaryota > Viridiplantae > Streptophyta > Magnoliopsida > Caryophyllales > Amaranthaceae > Chenopodium > Chenopodium album. Next base: position 53,372,755 of record NC_137839.1, read on the forward strand.
AAAATACGCTTCAATGGTCCCTTCCAACTCTTCTTTTTTAGCCCTCCATACTCCACCATCATCGTATATCCGACTAATATTATTAATGTGCCGCCAGTTACCAGCCTTTTGATGAAAATAAGAGGTATTTTTATCCACGTCTTTGAGCTCATTTGCTCTAGCTCGGGCAAACCGATACATTTCTTGCATTTGGTGGACATCTAATTAGCTAGAAAGAGTTTTACACTGCTCCAGCATAGCAGCATCGGGGTCCCTATTTTGTGCCTCCTTGAGCTTGCCTTTTGTTTTCTTTTTTTTTTTTAATTTTTTTTGTTCAAGTCATCGAAGCATTTATTGGCCCAAGACGTCAAAATCTCTCCAAAACTTGCTATTTAGCCTACCGGTTGTAATCCCACACTACACAACCACGACTCTTCAACAACTTTGATACATTCCTCATTAAATATCTACCACAAGACAAACTTGAACACATTCTCGTTCTTCCCTCTTTCATAGTAATTGATTGTGTGTAAAAGAATCGGGGCATGATCAGAACAATAAATCGGGAAATGGTGGTGCACCACATAGTAAGGGAAACAAGTTACACCAAGCACTATCCGCCATAAATTTGTCGAGTCTCTTTCTTTTCAAAGTAGCAAAGGGAGTTGCGTTTCTTCCAAGTAAAAATGCTACCTTTGTACCCCAAGTCTATCAATTCACAATCATCCATTGCATTGCGGAAAGCATCCATAAGATTCTCACTTCGAGGCACGCCCCTGTAGGCGTCGTTTGAAGTGCGCCTACGTTAAAGCATGTGTGAATATGCTTGACACTCATAGAAAGTGGGAATTGACGTATTCGATTAGGGACAAATAAAGTACGGAGCCGCCAACAAGTTTTAAAGGAACTTGTAAACCGTTCACGGATCATAAAAGGCAACCACAAATAAAGGGACAACGAAAGGCAACAACGATTGGCCCGTGAAGGTTACACCCCATTCATAATCCACGAGATTACTAACTCCATATGGTTCAGAACCACAAAAGGAGGATCGAGGATGATGGTACGAAGTGAGTCATGGAGTCACAATCGCCCGTATTGGCCTCTACTCGATTCTTATAGTGAAAAGTGATTCCTGCGATCTCAAAGACATGCAAACAAAATATTCAATTTGCTCCAAACTATTATTGAGCTAAATTGGTTTAATATTAATGCAACATATAATTCTAAAATATTTGTGATCACTTTATTAAATAACAAGATTAAAAAGGAACCTAAAGCGGTTGTCCAAATTATCTTATTAGGCGTGATTTTCAATTACATATTCCCTTTAAACATGCAATATGGTGATCAAAAATATTAATAGAATAAACATTAATATTGGAAGCAATTTAACAATAAATTGTTAGTCAAATCAAATAATAAATAAACCAAATCATGATACTAGCAATATAAAAATAAAATAAGTAATTAAATTAATTAATTACTCACATTCCGTGCGTTCTTTTAAATTGCTACATCATGATCGAATAAATTGTTAGTAACTTCAATAAAAAAATATAAATCAAATTGAAAAAAATTAAATTAAATAAAAAGTAGAGTTGATTTGGTCCAAACCCTCGGTTAATTATACCTTTCACGCCTTAGTTTAAGGACGGAACCTCAGGTATTGTATAGACTCCTTGGAGTGCTTAAAGGAAGGAATAGTGAAATAATGGGGAGGCTAATGTTTAGGCTAAAGAGGGAGAAGAGAATTATTTTGTGATAAAGCTTGTTGATGATTGAAAAAGGGGAGATATGACCTCTATTTATAGAGAAAAAAGAAGGGTTGAAAAAACAAGATAAGATCCGAATTAAATCGGAATAAAACTCGATAGACTACAGTTTTTGCGGTTTTTGTTTTTATCATATCTTTTGATCCAGAAATCGGAATAAAATTAATAAGATATCGCTGGAAAGATCTTGAAGTCTTCTTTATAACCCAATTAGAATCAGATTAAAATAATTTGTAGGATAAAAGTTATGGTCGAAATAGTGAGACGGTGTCAGTTTTGGATAGAGTTTGATATTTCATTCATATCTTTTCCGTTATAGCTCAGAATTGATATTATAATATATCATTGGAAATATAATTTCAAGGGATATCCAACCATATAATATTTGGATAAAAACTGTGAGGCACAAAATAATATTTGTCTATCTTTGAACGTCTTTCAATTTGAATAGAATTAGGGCTTTCAAAAAAAGCAGTTTTATTCAATTTCAAACTATTTAATCTTATCTTTTCAAAAAGGATAATTAAGATATTTTAGAAACTTATAGAAGCTTCTAATTAATCCTAATTGGTTTAGGGATGGGATTAAATCTTTTGGACCCTCCACATGATCATTGGGTCGTAGGTAAGGTGAGCTTAGGTTCGGTTTGGGCTCAGATTAGTATTTTGGCCATAACTTATTCGTTTATAATTCGGATTTGGGCTTATAATATATCGTTGGAAAGCTCTTTTAAAGACCCATCCAATTATTAAATCATTGGACCCAGATTATGGAACAAAATAAATTGGACTAAACGTTTTTATAAAAAGGACATAAAATGAATGATTTTAAAGGACACAAAATGAATTATTTTGGGTTTAAAGGCATGAAAAGAGGAATAAGTGACATTTTGGGGAAAATGGTCTAGGAATTGGTGTTTTTATGAAATGTATATATGGATTTAAGCACTCCAAAGATTAAATACTCAACCCGACCAATAAGGGCGGTGAAAGGTTGTTCATCATCGGGTTTGGTTTTGGGGAGAAATTTTTAGGTGTCTACAGAATCCCCCACTTTGAATGAGTTTGTAGAAACGTTAGTTTCGAAAATGATAGTCAAAGTAGTCGATTTGGGACAGAGAATGATTTAAGACGTTCTGCGATCCTAAATCGCCCTATATACGTCGATACCTGTAGAAAAATGTTAGTTCTACAGATAAAAGAGTAAAGGGATAGAATGCGTATTTGACACCAGCGGTGACAAATGAGTTTGGTAGCTTCCTATGCTTGAAGGAATCCACTGGATGACGTTTGTTGAAATGCTTTCCATGCTTGAGGAAAGCCGACAGATGAGTTTGGTAGCTTTCCAAGCTTGAAGAAACCTACCGGATGATACTTTCCATGCTTGAGGAAAGTCGACATATGAATTTGGTGTTTTTCTATGCTTGAAGAAACCCACCGATAATACTTTCCATGCTTGAGGAAAGTCGACAGATGATTTTGGCAGCTTTCTATGCTTGAAGAAATCCACCGGATAATACTTTCCATGCTTAAGGAAAGTCGACAGATGATGAGATTGCAAGTCTCTGTGTATCGAGAAACTTGCGTCATGAAATGATGGTGGTTCGATTGTCCCCGAACGTGGGCTGTAGTTGGTTCGCTTGTCCCCGAACGTGGGCTGTAAATGGTCCGCTTGTCCCCGGACGTGGGATGTAGATGGTCTGCTTGTCCCGGGACGTGGGTTGTAGATGGGTAGATGGTCCGCTTATCCCCGGACGTGGGATGTAGATGGTCCGCTTGTCCTCGGACGTGGGCTATAGATGGTCCGCTTATCCCCGAACGTGGGCTGTAATTGAGAACTGCAAAATAAAATTTGCGAAGGGACTCGTATAGACTATAATTGACTTGACCAACTAACTTGACCAAGTTTGACTTGACATGACATGAGTATGACTTGTGATTATGTGTGTATAGTTTGAGTGTGTGTGTGTAGACACAAGCAACCGAAAATGCAAAAGCAAAAATTTCACATCATTTTTGTCATGATACTAGTGGAGGGTACTGACTTTCTCCCGAAAAAGAAAGACGTGAAAAGTGAAGTTTTGTTTTCGAACTTCCCTCGATGAGAAAATTTTGAAAAAGTTTTTTGAACTTCCTTAAAATAAAAGACATGAAAAAGGGAAGAATTTTTTAACTTCCTTGTTGAGCAAGACGAAATGAATCGTACGGATTGAATTGCTTGTCTTGAAAATAATGTATGCATGATGCATGTCTTTAGGCCAGGAAGCTAAGGACAATCACATCATGTAAAGAACGTATATAGATGAAGTGATTATGAATCTTGCTTAGGTCAAGAAGCTGAGCACGATATGCTTTGTATGATTAAAAATGTTGCTCAACACATTATGCGATGCGTGAAACAATGAATATTGCTCAACTCAAGAAGCTAAGCAAGTATAAAACGTTTCTTCTAATGAATGTTGTCTTGAAATATGATGAAACATGCACAATATTGAAACAAGATTCCATGATAAAGGGTTCTTAAAGGGAGGATGATATGGATATGGATGTGTGAGTGAAGTGTGTGAATGTGATACTAAGGCTGGCTGGAAAGGTTATGGTGGGGAAATATATGTGAGAAGAGTCAAAGATGATGACTCTTTAGGCTGGGTTGGCTAAATGATATGGGTTCAAGCCCCCAATTCTAGATCTATATGGATAAGGGTAAGCATTGGATATTCTTTGACTCAATCAAGCATGGAGATGAATATAAATGTGAATATGAATGTGGCCGCACCTCGATGTGAGGTTGCCTACATATCAGTTAGGAATCAGGCCAACGTAGCTCTAGCCGAACTTTGCACAAGTGTATGTACACCTAAAAGAGGTCTTTCAAGGGTTGTAATATAGTTAAGTTAATGGTTTAAAGAAGAAAAGGGTACAAGGCTCAAGACCCGAGAGAATCCCCAAGATGTGTAATTGTGAATTTGAAAATTTTGAATTTTTCAAGTTTATTTTCATTTTTTTTTCGCTTTTCGTTTTTTTTTCATTCTTTTGAATCAATGTAGGCAATCTCAGATCATGCGGTCCATCACTCACTTAGAATTCATGTTTCTCAAGCACTGTACCAAGCACTCGATAACAGACCCAATTCGAGACGTGTTCGTATCAAAGACATTGGAACACTCGCCTTTAGACATTGTTTTATTGTCGCTTTGCTGCCCCTTTTTTTTACTTGCTTTTTGAATGTTATACAATTACACATCTTCCAATCCCAGGGTTGAGTGAAAGTGGGTTGAAGAAATAAAGGCCAAACGTTAGACGAGGCTCAAAGTGGTTGATGAAGAAATGGAATGTGATTGAACGGTTAAAAGGGAATGACAGGGTTGGAAAGGTGCCTCAAATCATTGGTGTACCTTGTGTTTGGTTCGACAATTGATTTTTTTTTTTTGGCGAATGACATGATCGAATATAAAGAAAATAAATTTTCATTGATGGAACATGGCTTATAGACATAAGGATAAGGAGAACCTATGCTAGACTTATTAGGGGAAAAGGGTTGAAACGAAAGAAAAAAAAAACATGAAATCTTATATGGGAACTTGTCTTGTGCTTTGTCTTCATGGTTTCTTATGAATTACTTCTTGTTGCCTGGTACTCGGATTGGAAAGGAAGAGTGTATGAAGGAATTTTGAAAACTGATGGGAAAAACTCCATTCATCCCTATTACGACGGAAAACGACGCATGCATGGTCCTAATATACGATCATAAACAATATAGTGCATTACTCGAAGACAAAGTGTGTGAAATGACTCAACATGTGTGATTAGGTGAGTTTATTAAGACTCGTGGTATGATCGCATGGCTAGACATGAGGACGTTGTGAAAAACAAAAGACCCAATGACCAAATAGCACGGAAGACTAAAAGACAAACTAACTTGATTAATTTTGTCCAATTTTAATGTTTATGCTATTTACTAGGTGAAAACAGTCCATTGGCAATCGTTAGTCATAAATAAGATCAACCACAATCAAAGAAAAAGAACACATGTTAAGGTTAGCACAAAAATAGATCACAAGAAACTAGGAAGAGGACTAGAATTCTAGAAGAGTTTAGACTCATGGGTATAAAAAAAAAAAATAAAAAAAAACTATAATCCTATATTATATGAGTTGGCACGGATTAAAGGACTTGGCTAAGACTAGCTTGACACGAAAAGATATAAAATTTTTTTTTTTAAAAAAAGAAGAAAGTTGACGCTAAAAAGACACCTAAACTGGATAGGTTGTAGTATATCGATTATACCTTTTGATCTGTGACTCTGATTAAGACGAAACCAACTCCAAATGAAAGATAAAACTCGGGGCTACAGATCCATGGGTGTCAAGACATGTAACTCTTTCTAGAACTCCGGCTATGACCAAAACAAGTTGACTCTTGTACAGGATACGAGGTTAAAAATTCGGGTTGACTCAATTTTTTTTTTTTTAAAAAAAAAAAAATCTATGACTCGACTATAAAAAATATAAAAAGGGTTTGATAAGAGAAAAAAAAAATTAAAAAAAGTCAATAAAAAAAATTTACATATAAGCACATCGTTAAGTATGATGCAATGAAGTTTGCAACCTAAAGTCAAGATCTATGTCCCACTATGGTCAAGCTTTTGGGTGTCAACGGGTGCCATGATTAAGATTTTGGACGCGTTAGCAAGGCAGCCTCCCTTGAGGGTGTATGCCAACGGGCAGCTCCGCGAGTTCGTGATGAAATCGAACTCGACTCCATGGTTCGGGTAGATTTAAAAACTCGGATGAACCCTTATTGCCATGAGCGTTTTTGGGTTGATAGAGCATAAATCCCCCCAGGCTAGCCACATACGTAGAGTAGGTACTATTGTGGCAAAATAGGTAGCCTAAAAAGCATGTGCATATGTGACAATGCCAATTAAATCGCAGGAATACAATTCAAGAATCTTTCAAGTCTCATCCACTCATCTCAATTAAATACCGATCACTCAAATCGATAAATAACCAAGAATCCTCCCCAGTGGAGCCGCCAAATTGTAGGCGTCGTTTGAAGTGCGCCTACGTTATATCATGTGTGAATATGCTTGACACTCATAGGAAGTGGGAATTGACATATTTGATTAGGGACAAATAAAGTAGGGAGCAGACAACAAGTTTTTAAGGAACTTGTAAACCGTTCACGGATCATAAAAGGCAACCACGAATAAAAGGACAACGAAAGGCAACAACGATTGACCCGTGAAGGTTACACCCCATTCATAATCCATGAGATTACTAACTCCATATGGTTCGGGAATGATGGTACAAAGTGAGTCATGGAGTCACATTCACTCGTATTGGCCTCTACTCGATTTTTATAGTGAAAAGTGATTCCTGCGATCTCAAAGGCATGCAAACAAAATATTCAATTTGCTCCAAACTATTATTGAGCTAAATTGGTTTAATATTAATGCAACATATAATTCTAAAATATTTGTGATCACTTGATTAAATAACAAGATTAAAATGGAACCTAAAGCGGTTGTCCAAATTATCTTATTAGGCGTGATTTTCAATTACATATTCCCTTTAAACATGCAATATGGTGATCATAAATATTAATAGAATAAACATTAATATTGGAAGCAATTTAACAATAAATTGTTAGTCAAATCAAATAATAAATAAACCTAATCATGATACTAGCAATATAAAAATAAAATAAGTAATTAAATTAATTAATTACTCACATTCCGTGCGTTCTTTTAAATTGCTACATCATGATCGAATAAATTGTTAGTGTAGGGAATAATTTCAAGCCTTTAAAAATCCCACTAGCTTGAACCCCACTGTGAACGTACACTAAAGTACGGTGGTGTCCAAAAGGGAAGAAGATAGAGCAAAAGAGTCGCCAACAAGTTTTTAAGGAACTTGTAAATCGTTCACGAGGTGAAGGTTACACCCCTAAACGATCCAAGAGATCGTCAACTCCATAAGGTCATGAACCAAATAAGGGTTCGGGGATGAAGGTACAAATCCAACCTAAAAGTGATTGAACCTGCCCTAATAATAGGCCTCTACTTTATTCTGATCGTATTCATGTGCGCTTTTTAATTAACATGCAATCAATAGGTTTACCCTAAACCTGTTTAATCTATGTTGGTTGAATTTAATGCACAAATAAATCTATTATTGGCGATCACTTGAATTATAATCACAATTAACCCTAACAAGATTATTAATTATCTTATTAAGCGTGATTACAAGTACTAAATTCCCTTTAACATGCATAAAGGTGATCAAGCAATAATAATAAAATATCAAACAACATAATCAATAATAAATCAATATCATAATAATATCATCATAATAGTAATAGTAATCATGAATAAAAATAATCATCAAAATAATAATAATAATAATAATAATAATAATAATAATAATAATAATAATAATAATAATAATAATAATAATAATAATAATAATCATTATAACAATTATAATCATAACCACGTTCATGTTAATATTAAAGCATAATAAACATAACAAGATCCTAGGCATGATACTAACAAGATTACTAACAAACCCTAGCATGTCACTAAGCATTAAAAATCAAATCTTTAACCCTAACATGATACTAACAATCATAAATATTAGGAAGAATATAAAAGGCATCACATGAATCATATTTAATATTAAAAATACCCTAGACATGATACTAGGAATATCATAATAACAATATAAAAATGATATCTACATCATAATATCAATAAAAACCAATTAAAGCACTTACTTTGATGCCTCGTACCTCTTTCTAATAACAAAATACACACGTTAGTAACTTCAAGGAAAATAATAAACAAACAATTAAATTAAATAATTGAAAGAGAGATTTGGGACCAAACCCTCAGAAATTAAACCTTTCACGTCTAGGGCGAAGGCAACTTCGAATATGGCTAGGTGTTTCTAGATCTTGTGAATGCGGAATTTTGTATGAGAAAACAAAGAAAGAAAGGATTGAATGATTTATGAGAGATGAATGATTTAGAGAATGCTAAAGAATTAATGATTGTTGATGATAACTTGCGAATGAGGAGAATTGGTGAATGAAAACGGAGTTTTTAATACGATATTTATAGAGAAAATCAGCCAAAAAAGATAAATTAACAAAACAGAGTCTGACGCTCAGAAAACAGAGCTGGCGCCAACCCTGGCTAGCTGGCGCCAGGCGCCAATGGCTAGCGCCAGGCGCCATGCCTGGTTCCAGGCGCCGGGTTAGGCGCCAAGCCTGATTCCAACGCGTTTTCTAAAATCCGATAAGTTTACCGTACTGGAGGATAAAATAATATAATTCCCTCAAAAATGCTATTTGATTTTGATTAAAACTCTGAAAAGTCAACAAAAGTCAATTTATCAATGCTAATTGAATTAGGAATGAAAAGAACCTTCTAGAAGATTCTAGAAGACTAAAACCATTCCTAATTGCATTAAGAATGATAAATCTTATTAGGCCCTCCCCTAGATCATTGGGCCGCACATAAAGCTCAAACCGGGCCCAGTTTGGTAAATTGGCCATAACTTCCTCAATATTCATCGGAATTGGGCTTATAATATATCGTTAGAAAGGTCTTTGCAAGCCCCATCCAAGTACACTACTATTGGACCCATATAATGGACCAACCAAACTGAATTGGCTGTTTTCTTAAAATAAAGTTTTCAAAAATAGAGAGAAGAGAAAAGAAATAAAAACTTTCCGCAACACTAGACTTTCCACACTTTCGTTTCATTCGATTATGATTCGACGTGAAAGGTACTCATCACTGGGTTTGGTTTTGGGGAGACACAAATGGGTGTCTACAGTTAGTAACTTCAATAAAAAAATATAAATCAAATTGAAAAAATTAAATTAAATAAAAAGTAGAGTTAATTTGGTCCTGTAGGGAATATTTCAAGCATTATCCCAAACTTGAACCCCACTGTGATCATACACTTAAGCATGGTGGCGTCCAAAGGGAAAGAAGATAGAGAAAAAGAGTCACCAACAAGTTTTAGGAACTTGTAAACCGTTCACAGGGTGAAGGTTACACCCCTTAATGATCCATGAGATCGTTAACTCCAATAGGTATGGAACCATGACTGGTAGTTCGGGGATGAAGGTATAAATCCAACCTAAAAGAGATTGAATCTGCCCTAATAATTGGCCTCTACTTTATTCTGATCGTATTCATGTGCGCTTTCTGACTAACATGCAATCAATAGGTTTAGCCCTAAACCTGTTTAATCTATGTTGGTTGAATATTAATGCACAAATAAAACTATTATTGGTGATCACTTGAATTATAATCATATTAACCCTAAACAAAATTATTAATTATCTTATTAAGCGTGATTACAAGTACCAATTCTCTTTAAACATGCATAAAAGGTGTGATCAAGCAACAACAATAAAAATCATCAAGCAACATAATAATAATCATAATAATAATAAAACAATTATAATAATTATGATAATCATGTTAAAGCATAATAATAGCAAGATCCTAGGCATGATATTAACAAGATTAATAACAAACCCTAGCATGTCACTAAGCAAAAAAAATCAAAGCTTTATCCCTAACATGATACTAACATGAACGTTAGGAAGTGAATAAGAAGCATCGCTGGAATCACAATTGTGATATTTGATATTATAACCTTTTTCCTAAACATGATACTAGGAAGACCAAAACGCCCTAATATGACACTAGGAATCATAATAACAATCTAGACATGATTACTATATCATAATAACAATGCAAACAATTAAAGCACTTACTTGGATGCCTCGTACCTCTTTCTATAACAAAATACACACGTTAGTAACTTCAAGGAAAATAATAAAATCAACAATTAAATTAAATAATTGAAATAGAGATTTGAGACCAAACCCTCAGAAATTAAAACCTTTCACGTCTAGGGCGAAGGCAACTTCGAACTTGGCTAGGTGTTTCTAGATTTTGCGAATGCGGAATTTTGTTTGCAAAAAGCTAGTTTAGAAAAGAGAGAGAGAGAGAGAGAGAGAGAGAGAGAGAGAGAGAGAGAGAGAGAGAGTAAGCTTTAGCTTAGAGAGAGAAGAGAATTAGAAAACTAGAAAGTTGATGATCGAAAACGGAGGTTTTAGGAGGCTATTTATAGAGAAAATCAGCTGGATATGATAAAAAACGAATCAGAGTTTCGAAAAGAATAAAACACGACTGCAGCGCAAACCACAGGATCTGGCGCTAGACGCCAGAATCCAGTTTTTCACACGTTTTCTTATTTTGATAAAATTTAACCGTACGAGAGGGAAAAATTGTATTTTCCTTAAAAACACTTCTTTTATTCTGATTAAAACTCTAAAAAGTCAACTAAAGTCAATTTATTAATGCTAATTAAATTAGGAATGAAAAGAACCTTCTAGAAGAATCTAGAAGACTATAATCAATTCTAATTGCATTAGGAATGATAAATCAATATTAGGCCCTCCTCTAGATCATTGGGCCGTATATAAATATCAAACCGGGACCAGTTTAGTAATTTGGCCATAACTTCCTCATTATTCATCAGAATTGGGCTTATAGTATATCGTTGGAAAGCTCTTTTCGAACCCGACCCAACTAAACCATTATTGGACCATTGATATGGACCAAACCAAACTGGATTGGCTGTTTTCTTAAAAATAGGTTTTCAAAAACAGAGAGAAAGAAAAAAAAATAAAAACTATCCGCAACACTAGACTTTCCACACTTTCACTTCATTCGATTATGATTCGACGTGTAAGGTACTCATCACCGGGTTTGGTTTTGGGGATACTCAAATGGGTGTCTACAGAAGCCCCCACTTTGACTGAGTTTGGAGAAACGCAAGTTTCAAAAACAAAAGTCAAAGTAGCGATAAGGACGGAGAATGATTCAGAACGTTTTGCGATCCTAAATCATTCTTATAACGCCGATACCTGCAAACTAACGTTAATTGACAAACTAACGCAAGATAAGAGAGTTAAGAAACTCGTATCTTGCACCGTCGAGCACACGTCTCTGGAGGTAACCGATTTGTTGCTGCATCTGCCGTTGTTGACAACCTTCTGCAAGCTAGGGAATGCCATTCTGCTGTTTGTTTTGACGATCTTTTGCAAGCTAGAGAATACCGCCCGAAGATTGCTACGCATGTAATTGCCTCCAATTTCCGCTGTGATAGTCTTCGAAAAGACCACTGCTTGTTGATCCTTAATGTTGTTATGCCAGTGCGTCGGCGCTTTGCTGCTTGTGAACCAGTATGTCAGTGCTTTTGCTGCGATGACAATCCTCTGTTCTTTGGGAATAGTTACCAACACAATTCTTGTATGATGTATGACAATCCAATTTAGGGAAAGTTGTAAATGCTTCGTAACAATCCATCCTTGGAAATGTTGCCACGATGAAGCGACAATCCGTATCTCGGAAAATTTGCCAAAATCCATTTTTGGGAAAAGTTGCCAATGCTTCGTAACAATCTGTCATAAGGACCTTGCTACGATCGACAATCCACATCTTGGAATATAACTCTTCAAAGCAATACACCTTGGAAATTTGCCAACGCTATGCGACAATCCTTGTAGGAAAATATTGCCACTATTGACAATCCGTGTCTTGGAACATTTGTAAAAAAGAGCCGACCGACAATCCACTTCGGGAAAATTTGCCACTTACTAAAATGAATGATAGTCTACGTTGAGGAACCTTTGCCAAAATTTGTGATGAATAGAGACCTACAACAATCCTTTGGGAAATTTTGCCATAGGGAACTGGGTGTATGACAATCCAATCTCGAAAAATTTGTCAGCGATGACAATCCAAACTTGGAAAAAATTGCCAAATAGAGAAGTAGCACGACAATCCACGCTTGGAAACTTTGCCAGAGATGACAATCCATTCTTGGAAAAATTGTCGTTAAAGAAGATGCGCAACAATCCATATTTGGAAATATTGTCAGTTGGGGATTGTTAGGGTAAAAATAACCCCAAAAAGTGGTCCTATCCCGTAGTGACACGTGGCCCAATCAAAGGGAGACACGTGTCCCTACAGGAAGATGACGCGTGTCAGATGCCCTAAAGAGCACCTGAAATCAGCAAGAGAAAGGGCCTTTATTACATCAGGGCCCAAATCGCCAGAGATATCCCTGAAAACCGCTAAACGGCACCCCCCATATTACACGGGGCATCGCGTGATTGCGCAACCAATCACGTCACGTAATTTTAGAGTACAAACCCTAAAGGGGCACGAGTTCCCACCCCTATAAATACCCCAATCATTTATGATGGGAGGGGTGGATTAAGACATTACAAAGAAAAGAGCATTAAACAGCTCCAACTTCTCTCTACTTTCTCTCTCTAGCCTTTTTTGTTTTCGATCACTAACTTGATCGTCGGAGGCGAATATTCCGGCAAAGGAATATTCGTTGTTTTAAAGGCGTCTCAGTCTCGTTGCCAAGAGAGCGTGACCAGTATCCGAAAAAATCCAAAAAATACCTGAAACATTTGGCGCCGTCTGTGGGGATACTCGTCCGTCATGGCAAAAGACGGTCAGACACCTAATCCCGGCCCTCGTCTAGGCGAGGAAGGGCATGTAGAGGATATAATCCCTACAATCCATACCAGCGATCCGCTAATTGCCTCATTTCAAGAGGCCGATGACCCTCCTATTACCGCAGCCTCCCTGATGGCCGCACGTAACAAGCTCTGGAAGGAGTTTGAGAGCTACAAAGCCTCTACCTCTAGGAAGCCGCCCAGGAAAGAGGGGGAGCGAGCTCCAAAGAAAGCTCAAAACAAGGAAACCGATGCAACAGATGCTGGGAACACCCCATTTCGCCGAACGAATGGTAGGTTTCCAAGGGTGTCGCGGACGAATTTTTCTGATCTACTGGCGAAAACCCAATCGGCTGGAGGGAGAGGTAGGCGGCCACAAAGAGAAGCCTGAGCCGTCTAGAAGATGGAAGGATGAAAGGGACTACCTCCGGCATAAACAGCGGGAACGTGTCACCTACTTAGACACGGCCTCAACCCCGACTATGCCGGATGAATTTTCCAACCACTCTTTTTCTCAGCATAGCAACACGGCCATCTCCAGAAGGAGTCAAGCTGTGCATACTCTAAACTCCATTCTAGCACAACCGCCGCAGTATACGCCCCCTCAGGGTCTTAAAGGCATTGTGCAGCCGAGCCCCCAGGTTTTCGGACAGTTTGGGCCGTTCGTTTAGACGTTCGGTCAGACTCCTTATATGGCTGGACAGCCTGTGCAGCCTCAGCCAATTGATTGGCAGATGCGGTTGTTGAATCTTGGGGATAAGCCGTGATATGTCTATTTTATATAGTATTTTACCCCCGTCCCTCGGTCATAATTAGTAGTGTTTTTGGCCTTTTGGGGCCACTTTTATTACTAATATGTGTTTTCTAGTGTTTTCGTAGTTTTGGTTAAGTTTTGCAGGGAATTACACCTTTGGAGTATTTTCCCGGGATTTTTATGAAGCGACTACGAGCATCGGAGGAGCACGACCATTTTCGGAGCCCGAGGCAATTGGACCATGTATTCGAGACCCGAGAGGAAATATGGATTGGGCCGAGAAATCTAGCCCAAATCGAAGTCCAAACCTCCAAGATGAAGCCGGGCCCGATCGGGCGAGCTGTCGCATGCCAGCTGCCAAGAAGATGCGCGCCCGATCGGGTGAGCGTAGGCTCGATCGGGCGCGGCACTGAAAGATAGGCGTAGAAAAAAAGGCGGGCCCGATCGGGCGCCCCCTTCGCCCGATCGGGCGCGTGTTTTGTTAGGACCTGATTAAGCTTTGTTTATTTCGTGTTTTAGGGGAGATTTTTATATTGGTTTTGTACGGATAATTATTCACTTTTTTTTCTCTTAGACTTTCTCTCTCTACTTAGTATTTCTCTCTCTAGAATTCTCTCTAAACTCTTGTACTTAATTCCTTCATTAATTCCAGATTTGTTTGGTACAATTTCTTCCCTTTCTAATTTCAGCTATTTTAATTGTTTTCTTGTTTATGTTTTTAATTGTTTATTTGATTGGATTGGTTATGATGATTAGTGAGTAGTTTAATTCTAGGGTTTAAGGGGATCCATAATTAATATGAAGGGATAGCTTGTTATTATTGATTGTTGATATTGCATGATAATTTCCTATTGAATTGTTTTAATTCTTTGCAATTAGAATATGAATCGAGCAGATGTAATTTGGTTGTGAATGTTTAGCAATATTGAATTGATGAATCGAGCAGATGTTGATTTAATATTAAAGGCTATTTTTAATAGGAACTTAGGTCTAATAAATTGCGAGAGCCTGTTAGATCTATGTTGGTTAATAAATTGCGAGAGCCTGTTAATCATATTATCTATGCATTGTTAATTATTAATTACTTCGTTCTATCCCGGAATATTAATTATTGGTGAACCTGTGACCCTAGGTTTCCTTATTATTGATTCTTTTCTCCCTAAACTCATTCTTCGTAGTATAGAATTCACATTCAAAATATTGGTTACTTAGATAATTTAGATTATATTAATTAATTAGAATTAAAAAGACTTGTTTCCCTGTGGAGTTCGACCCTACTTCCCTATCTACCTTAGTTAGTGATTTAGGTAATTATTTTTGATTAGGGGATACGACTTTACCCTGTCAAAATTTGGCGCCGTTGCCGGGGAAACGGTTTTATTTTTATTTTCTGATTATATTTTTGTAGTCTATATTATCCCCCCTTTTGCCTCAGAGAACATTAGTTCTTTGAGGCAAATCTCATATTTGTCTTTAGTTCTTTGTTTATGCCCAGGTGTTCTAGATCAGGTGACATCCCTTTTGATCCTGAGATCGAGCGTTCTTTTCATAGGCAAAGGAGACTCTACAGACAAATTCTGGCGGGTTCTGAGGAGGACAACGATCGAAGAGATCCTCCCACTGATTCTAGTGATACAGATATTCCTTCAGATTTGGAATCAGAGATGACGGCCCAGAAGAAACTCAGTGATTATTCGCAACCGAAGCTCACAGATTTCCCGCACCTTACTCCTACTCCGGCTCTAGATGGAGTTCAATTTGAGATCAAGCCCCAATTTATCACTATGATAGAGAGGAAGCAGTTCAGCGGAGCTAAGGGTGAAGATCCTAATCTTCACGTCGCAGATTTCTGCCAATATTGTAACACCATTAGACAAGCCGGGGTTACGCAGGACCAAATCAGGGAGATTCTTTTTCCCTTTTCTTTATGTGGCAAAGCAAAATTATGGTTTAATGGTTTGAATAGAACTGCACTTGGTATTACTGACTGGGAAACTCTTGCTTTGAACTTTTATAATAAATATTATCCTGCAGAGAGAACAGCGGTGCTAAGAAGTGCTATTCAGAACTTCGCTCAAGAGGCCGACGAAACACTATATGAGGCTTGGGAGAGGTTCAAGGATCTACAGAGAGAGTGCCCCCACCACAATATAGCACAATGGCAATTGATCCAAGCATTCTATAATGGACTTGGAAATTCTTCCAGATCAGTACTAGATTCGGCAGCTAGTTTTGCAAATAAGGGGAAACATAATGTCGATTCTGTATCCTTTTTGCAAGCTCAATTAACTTCTATTTGTCAAAAATTAGATAATCTTACTACTACTCCTAACTCTGTAGCTAATGTTTCTGCTGTTGCTAACCATGAAGCTTTTTGTGAAAATTGTGGAATTGTAGGTCATTGGGAGCAAGATTGTAGGAGCTCTATGGAACAGGTTAATGCCTTTCAAACCTATAGGCAAAATAACCCCTATTCCAATTCCTACAATGCCGGTTATAAAAATCATCCTTACCTTTCATACCGGAGTACCAATGTACAAAACTCTCCACCTCCACAACAACCACAACAGCAACCCCCACCACAGCAAAAATATTATCATCCTAATGCCGGCCAGAAAAGCCAAGTATCACCCTCATCATCTTCCGACCCTGCCATGACAGAAATTAGAGCGATGCTAGCTAATATGCAAAAGCACATGGAGAGTAGGGATGCGCAAATTGATTCTATCCTAGCCCACAATAAAATCATGGACAATCAAATTGCACAACTTTCATCTACCCTACAATCCCGTCAGCAGGGAGCTCTACCGTCACAGCCTATCCATCCTACAGATCATGCTAATGCAATCACTCTAAGGAGCGGTTCCCATTATGATGGACCTCCTATGCCACAGGAAGATGGACCAGTTTCTAATCTAGATTCCTCTACATCAAACGGTAATTCTGCTAGCCCTGCAGGGCTACAAAAAGACACTAACTCTACTAATGTTTCTGTGCAGGGTAAATTGCAGGATAAGGGAGGAGTTGTGCAGAGCCCAGTTATCAAGCTTCCATTCCCTAATAGACAACTGAAGAGTAAGCTTGATAAATAATTCGGTAAGTTTTTAGAGGTTGTGAAAAACCTGCAGGTAACAGTCCCTTTCACTGATTTACTCACTCAAGTACCTGCTTATGCTAAATTCATGAAAGACATTCTGACTAGAAAAAGGGCCTTTAATGAAGTAGAAACTGTAGCTTTCACAGAGGAGTGTAGCGCTTATTTGCAAAATAAATCACCTCCTAAATTAAAGGATCCCGGTAGTTTTTCTATCCCTTGTCACATTGGGAATGTTTTTATTGATAAGGCTTTATGTGATCTGGGTGCTAGTGTCAGTGTCATGCCATCATCTATATGTGCTAAATTAAATATGGGGGAATTGAAAATTACTAATATAACTTTACAAATGGCAGATCGTTCGGTAAAATATCCCTTGGGAATTTTAGAGGACGTACCTGTCAGAGTTGGTAAATTTTTCATTCCAGTTGATTTTGTTGTTTTAGATATGGCAGAGGACACACAAATACCCATTATATTAGGTAGGCCTTTCCTCCACACTGCAGGAGCTATTATTGATGTGAAAAATGGTAAACTGACCCTTTCTGTAGGCGACGATAATGTTACCTTTAATTTAGGGAAGGTTTTGAAAGGGCCTATGTTGGAGGAAAATTGTTGTTATATTGATACAATTGATATAATGGACAATATTTGTGTTGATAGCTTGCCACAGGTTCTTGCTAAGGATCCCTTGGAGGAAGTTCTCTGCGGGAATTTATCCAGCGATAATGCAAGCATTTGGGGTAATGAGGTACAAAATATTGAAAAAGCTCTTTCCTTAGAAGAGTTAAGCCCCAAGGAGACAATGAAGGTAGTAAATTTAGTTCAGGAATCAAAACCTGCAGAGGTCAAGAAACCTGAGCTAAAACCTCTCCCTTCTCATTTAAAATATGTTTTTCTAGATGAGCAGGAACTACACCCCGTGATCATCAGTACTGCACTCACTGACCTACAATCTTCCCAACTTCTAGGGGTTCTCAAAACCCATAAGAAGGCTATAGGGTACAGTATTGATGATCTTAAGGGTATTAGCCCTGATTTTTGTATGCACAGGATTCATCTAGAGGAAAATTATAAGCCCTTCATTCAACCCCAACGAAGATTAAATCCAAACATGCAGGAAGTAGTCAAGAAAGAGGTGATGAAATTACTCGATGCAGGTATCATCTATCCTATTTCTGACTCCAAGTGGGTAAGTCCTGTGTAGGTAGTACCGAAGAAGGGTGGGATGACTGTGATAACCAATGATAAAAATGAATTAATACCCACCAGAACTGTAACAGGGTGGCGTATGTGCATAGACTATCGTAGACTTAATATCGCCACTAAAAAGGATCATTTCCCTCTCCCCTTTATTGATCAAATGCTTGAGAGGTTAGCTAATCACAAATTCTTTTGCTATTTAGACGGGTATTCGGGATTTTTCCAAATTCCGATTCACCCTGAAGATCAGGAAAAGACCACCTTTACATGCCCTTATGGCACTTTTGCATATCGTAGAATGCCCTTTGGTTTATGTAATGCACCTGCTACCTTTCAGCGTTGCATGATGAGCATTTTTTTTGATTTCATAGAGTCTATTATGGAGGTCTTTATGGATGATTTTAGCGTATATGGTTCTTCTTTTGATTCATGTTTAATTAATCTCGCTAAAATTCTGAAAAGATGTGAGGAGTGCAACTTAGTGCTTAATTGGGAGAAATGTCACTTTATGGTGACAGAGGGAGTAGTCCTTGGTCATATTATATCTGATAAGGGCATACAGGTAGATAAAGCTAAAATATCAGTGATTGAGCAATTACCTCCCCCAGTTAATGTCAAGGGAGTTAGAAGCTTCTTGGGTCATGCGGGGTTTTATCGCCGCTTTATCAAAGATTTTTCTAAAATTGCTAAACCACTGACACAGCTTTTGCTCAAGGATGCCCCATTTATTTTTACTGACGAGTGTCTTGAGGCTTTCCACAAGATTAAGCAGGCTTTGATATCGGCGCCCATCATATGTGCTCCCGATTGGAACCTCCCTTTCGAGATCATGTGTGATGCAAGTGACTTTGCACTAGGAGCCGTGCTCGGACAGAGGAAGGATAAGGTTTTGCATGCTATTTATTATGCTAGCAAAACCTTAGATGAAGCCCAAGTCAACTATGCCACCACAGAAAAGGAGTTTCTTGCTGTTATATATGCTTTAGAGAAATTTAGATCATATCTAGTTGGTTCTAAAGTTATTGTTTTTACTGATCATGCAGCATTAAAATATTTGATAGCCAAGGCGGAATCAAAGCCAAGGCTACTCCGTTGGGTTCTCTTGCTCCAAGATTTCAACATTGAAATAAAAGATAAAAAAGGAGCAGAGAACGTAGTGACAGACCACTTGTCACGTATCAGGTATGATGAGAGTAAGGATTCTTTACCTATAGATGATTCTTTCCCTGACGATAACCTGTATGCAGTTGTAGAGCATCACCCTTGGTACGCCGATTTTTCTAATTATATAGTGGGTGGTACTCTACCTCCCGACTTGTCCTACCAACAGAAGAAGAAATTCCTCTATGATGTTAAACATTATTTTTGGGATGACCCTTTTTTGTTTCGTGAGTGTGCAGATGGATTATTTCGCAGGTGTGTTCCCGAATGGGAGGTTCACGGCGTCCTTACCAGTTGTCATACTTCACCCTATGGTGGATATCATGGCCCCACTAAAACGGTGGCCAAGATTAATGAGTCAGGCTTCTTTTGGCCTACTATGTTTAAAGACGCTAACACTTTTGTGCAGGCTTGTGATTCTTGTCAGAGGACTGGCAACATTTCGCGGAGGCATGAGATGCCCAAAACTGGCATCCTAGAAGTTGAAATATTCGATGTTTGGGGTATCGATTATATGGGGCCGTTCCCATCTTCCAATGGGAATTGTTACATACTTGTAGCCGTCGATTATGTGTCCAAGTGGGTTGAAGCCATAGCTTCACCAACGAATGATTCCAAGGTAGTCATTAAGCTCTTCAAGAAGATCATATTTCCCAGGTTTGGTGTTCCACGAGCTATTATTAGTGATGGGGGTACCCACTTCCATGAAAGACAATTGGATAACCTCCTCAAGAAGTATGGCGTACATCACAGAACAGGGCTTAGTTACCACCCTCAAACTAGTGGTCAAGTTGAGGTCTCTAATCGGGAAATCAAGGCGATTCTAGAAAAGGTAGTAGCCAAGTCAAGAAAAGATTGGAGCATGAAGCTTGATGACACACTTTGGGCATACCGGACTGCATTTAAAACACCGATCGGTACTTCACCTTATAGATTGGTTTATGGTAAGGCATGTCATCTTCCCGTCGAATTGGAGTACAAAGCTTTTTGGGCGATCAAAGAGCTTAATATGGATTCTAAGGCCGCGGGTAAGAAGAGACTCCTTCAACTCAACAAGTTGGATGAGTTTAGATTGTCGGCATATGATAGTGCGCGGATCTACAAGGAGAAGACCAAGAAGTGGCATGACAAGAGGATCCTACCAAGAGAGTTTGCACCGGGCGATAAGGTTCTTCTCTTTAATTCTAGATTGAAGATTTTCCCAGGAAAGCTGAAGTCTAGGTGGTCCGGTCCCTTCACTGTCACAAAGGTAAACAAATTTGGTTCGGTAGAGTTGGTGAATGACAATGGTGAAGAATTCAAGGTGAATGGCCAAAGGTTGAAAGTGTATCATGAAGGTGCTACCATCAGAGATGTGGAGGAGACTCTCCTAACTCCACTCTCAACATGAGTTCCAAGGTGGTGAGAAGGTCGTGCGGGACCTAGATAAACCAGCGCTTTGCGGGAGGCAACCCGTATTTCATGCTTTATAGTCTAGTTTTCTTTTTTTATTTTATTATTTATTTTTTTTAGAGAGGCGAGGAGAGTGATATTTCACCGGTTTTAAGTGTTTTTGTACAGGTATGAATTGCACAGAGTATAAAGACTTAGAGAAATTTTGAAGAAGAAACAGAATCGGAGGAAACAGGCACTCTCGGGCCCGATCGGGCGACCTTCGCCCGATCGGGCGCGCAAGTGAGCCAGAATTCAGGGCCAAATTCGCCCGATCGGGCGAAATTGCCCGATCGGGCGCGTAAGTGAGCTAAGAATCGAAACAAATTTCGCTCGATCGGGCGCGCAAGCTAAGTGGATTCCAGGGTTATTTTCGCCCGATCGGGCGAAGCTTGCCCGATCGGGCAAAATTTTTGGAAAATCGAGTAAAAGAAAAAGAAATGTCGGGCGAAGCTCGCCCGATCGGGCGAGAAAAAAGGGCGAAAAATCGTTCGCGTTCGCGCCCGATCGGGCGGAGCTCGCCCGATCGGGCGCGCCATCAGGACGACCCCCCTTTATTTTCTTTTCTCTTCTTTTTTCCCTCATTTCCTCCTTATTTCTTCTTCTTCATTCACTTTCTCTCTCTAAAACCTCCATTTTCAAACCTTAAACTTTCACTTCAATCTAAGATCCCCTCCAATTCCTCCATCCAAAATCAAAAATTTTTACATATTTCATCTCCCCTCACCTTCCTCTACATTCTATACTAATTTTCCCAATTCTCCCTCCATTTTTCTCAAACCCTAAGAGAGAGAACCTCAAATTTTCTACTATTTTCAAAGACAATGGCCTCCAAGCGTTCAAGAAATCAAAGGGGTGAGAGCTCTGGTGCGGCACAACCAGCAATCAACCCGGACCTTCAAATTCCGGGATGGGAGGAAGTTGTAATCGTTTCGGAGGAGCAACGGGTTCGGATGATCAACCTCATCGATCGTCAGGTAATTTCTACCCGTTTCATACATCATCCTACTTTAGCTAGGTTAGGTCTTGACAAATATGTGGAAAAATTGTTTAAGGGCATAGGCATGAGTGGTTTTTTTCAAATGTGCCACGATACTTATGATTATTTAACATTGGAATTTAAATCAAGTTTTAATGTTATCAAAATGAATGCACTTATCACTCACGTCCAATTTCGATTGTTGAACAATAATGTGAGATTAACTTTAAAGGAATTTGGTAAATTGTCTGACTTGAAATCGGACAGGCCTATTGAACCTTCTCAAGACCACACTGCCGTGGTCTACAAGAGGTTAACAGGGGAGGATTTGGTGAACCTCCAACATGCCAAAGGGACGTGGATTCAACATCCCGTCCCCAAACTTTGGCAAAGATTTGCCGGTCTCACTATATTTGGGAGGCATGAACCGGCAAATGTTCGGAGGGATGAATTGGAATTGTTGGCTTCCTATATCATTCCTAATGCTGAAAAATTAAATTTACCCCATAGGATAGCCAACCATTTTCAAAGGGCGGCCAATGCGGCCGAAGCTAGTAGGTCTAGAGCGCCTATTTACTTTGGGGGATTAGTGACCCATATAGCTAGGAAGCATTTAGGTTGGAACCCCGATGGCCATAGAAAAGTTGTGGGATCGAACCTAATGGACCTACCTTATTTTGGGAGTTTGAATTGGGTACAACCGGTGGGGAGTGATACTTGGTGGATTGTACACCGACAATCGGGTAGGAGAGACCAAGCATTTACCTTACCCAACCCCGCCTTGACCAAATTTGAGAGGGGGAAGCCCTCTTATACCTTCGAGTTAGATGGTCAAGGTGCGGTTCAACCACCTCACCCCTCACCGCAACCTCACCAATCCCCCATTCACCATTCACCTCACTTCACACCACCTCCATCTTTCACCTACGACATGCCTACAATGCCTACTTCCTCGGTCGATTACAATGTCGACCCAAATGCCCCATATGACTTTTCGGCTTTCAGGAGCCAACTAGACCGTATTGAGACGGGGCAAGGAAGGGTAGAGGGCATGATGCAAACCCTAGACTCTAGGTTAAGCACCCTAGATGGGAGGGTTGGTCTCATTGAGAGGAACCTAGGGAGGGGCCTTTACCCCATGTATGATGATTATGCTCGTCGGGGGGCTATTCCTCCCGATTCCCTTACTCCCGATTGGTTCCAATACCCCCAAGGAGGGTATTCTCACCCCGGTGCTTATGGTACTTATGTGGACTACTCTTCGGTCCACGGATATGGGGGTATGGGTGGGAATGTAGACCCTAACTACTATGCCGGTGGTTCGGGGTATGGTGGTGGTGGCTCTAGCCATGGAGGGGCCGGCTCTAGCCACGGTGGAGGGTACTCTAGGATGGATGAGGATGAGGAGTAGGCTACTCTCCCAAGTCAATGAGGGCATTGCTTGATTTGGCTTGGGGGGGTGTTCTTTCCCCTTTGAAATTCTCTTCCTTCTCTCTCTTTATTTGCTTTCTAGTGTAGTTTTTATCTGCTTTCTAGTATAGTTTTTTTTTTTTATTGCTTTCTTATTTATGAATAATACAAAAAAAAATTGAAAAAATAAAAATCAAAAATACGTTCCAATGAATTGTAAATCATGCTTCCCTGTGCCCCATACTTGAGAAAATTGTTTTGATTCTTGGTATTTGATGATGAACATTGTGGATTTGTTGGTCATGATTTGAAGTCTAATTGTTTGGATTCCTTAACTTGCGTCAATTTTGTCCAACTACTTGTGAATATAGTGCCTGACTAGTTGATTTGGTTAGGAAATGTGTGATAGTTCCATAATTCCTGGTATGTCAATGAATTTGAGTATTGATTTGCAACTATGAGTAGTGTTTCATGACTTTATAATATGCACATGAGGAGGACGAAGGCGTTCATTCCTTAGGTAGCCTTCAGAGATATTTAGATACATTTGTTCCCTTCTTGTCACCCATGTTGTTGCTTGTGCCCTTTTATTGTTCATAGCCGCATTGCAAGCCTAATTTGCCCCATTGGTTACTAGTCCCAAGCTTGGCTTGGGGGAGCTATTAGTGAGTGAGGTGAGGGAGTTTGTGGTGTGCACTTTATTTGTGCAATTTGGGTGGGCTTTGAGAAGTAATTTGTTCTTGATCATATTTTTGTTTTTATGAATTTGAAAGTTGTATATATTTGAAAAATAAAAGTGTGATGGAAAAAAAGAAGCTCAAGGAAAAAAAATGAGAAATATGAAAGAAAAGAAAGTGAACTTCTAAGAAAAAAAAAAAGAGAAAAAGTGTTTGATGTTCAAATGTTCTAAGTGAAGGTTAATTCAAAGAAGAGAAAAAAAAAGTTGAGTTTCAATGTAAATATTTCAAGTTATGAGTTCAAAGTTTGTTATTCACTCTTGTTCTACACTATCATGTTTTTATGAGTGAATTTGTGAGTGTTGGGATTGTTTTATTGTTTGGATTATATTTGGTTGTTGTTGGAGTTGGTTATGTTGGAGATGTTATGATCATTACTTTTGATCATGGTTTTATTAGGATTTGGCTCCCTTAATGCATAGCTTTTCTCTCACATAATCCCAAATTTATCCTACCTTTACCCTAGCCTTACATTACAAGCTTAAAAGACCTTCCGACCATGTGCGTAGAAGTTATGTGAATGTGAAAGTGTTGTTTTTCAATGCAAGTTATGACTTGACATATTTCGAGTCGACTAGTAGGATGAGCGTTCAATGTTTTTATACACACGAGAGTGTGAGTTGGGAGGGAATTGTTCACATTAAAGGGGTTGGGTGGAGAGCGATCGAGTACATTCTTTACTCGCCACATAAATGAGAGTCGAGTGTGTGAGCACTAGTCTTGAATTCTATTTGCTCTTGTGGTTTGCTCTACTTGACAATTGTTGGGGAGGAAGGGTGATTAGATGAATAAGATTGATTGACGTCGAAGCATGTTTGTTTAATTTTACCTTGAATCGTTGGCTTTTGATTTGTTGATTGGGGTGAAGTATGTTTTATATGTTCATTGATGAGCTCTTTGCTTAGGGACAAGCAAAGGTTTGGCTTGGGGGAGTTTGATATGTCTATTTTATATAGTATTTTACCCCCGTCCCTCGGTCATAATTAGTAGTGTTTTTCGCCTTTTGGGGCCACTTTTATTACTAATATGTGTTTTCTAGTGTTTTCGTAGTTTTGGTTAAGTTTTGCAGGGAATTACACCTTTGGAGTATTTTCCCGGGATTTTTATGAAGCGACTACGAGCATCGGAGGAGCACGACCATTTTCGGAGCCCGAGGCAATTGGACCATGTATTCGAGACCCGAGAGGAAATATGGATTGGGCCGAGAAATCTAGCCCAAATCGAAGTCCAAACCTCCAAGATGAAGCCGGGCCCGATCGGGCGAGCTGTCGCATGCCAGCTGCCAAGAAGATGCGCGCCCGATCGGGTGAGCGTAGGCTCGATCGGGCGCGGCACTGAAAGATAGGCGTAGAAAAAAAGGCGGGCCCGATCGGGCGCCCCCTTCGCCCGATCGGGCGCGTGTTTTGTTAGGACCTGATTAAGCTTTGTTTATTTCGTGTTTTAGGGGAGATTTTTATATTGGTTTTGTACGGATAATTATTCACTTTTTTTTTCTCTTAGACTTTCTCTCTCTACTTAGTATTTCTCTCTCTAGAATTCTCTCTAAACTCTTGTACTTAATTCCTTCATTAATTCCAGATTTGTTTGGTACAATTTCTTCCCTGTCTAATTTCAGCTATTTTAATTGTTTTCTTGTTTATATTTTTAATTGTTTATTTGATTGGATTAGTTATGATGATTAGTGAGTAGTTTAATTCTAGGGTTTAAGGGGATCCATAATTAATATGAAGGGATAGCTTGTTATTATTGATTGTTGATATTGCATGATAATTTCCTATTGAATTGTTTTAATTCTTTGCAATTAGAATATGAATCGAGCAGATGTAATTTTGTTGTGAATGTTTAGCAATATTGAATTGATGAATCGAGCAGATGTTGATTTAATATTAAAGGCTATTTTTAATAGGAACTTAGGTCTAATAAATTGCGAGAGCCTGTTAGATCTATGTTGGTTAATAAATTGCGAGAGCCTGTTAATCATATTATCTATGCATTGTTAATTATTAATTACTTCGTTCTATCCCGAAATATTAATTATTGGTGAACCTGTGAACCTAGGTTTCCTTATTATTGATTCTTTTCTCCCTAAACTCATTCTTCGTAGTATAGAATTCACATTCAAAATATTGGTTACTTAGATAATTTAGATTATATTAATTAATTAGAATTAAAAAGACTTGTTTCCCTGTGGAGTTCGACCCTACTTCCCTATCTACCTTAGTTAGTGATTTAGGTAATTATTTTTGATTAGGGGATACGACTTTACCCTGTCAAGCCGCCTCCGTTTTCGCAAGATATTTTAACTGCTCCTCAGCCGCCGAAGGTGAAGAGTGTACTCGTGGGAGCCTATGATGGCACGGGTAACCTAGAGGAACACATCACCTCGTACAGGAACCTGATGTACCTGCAAAGTGTAGATGATGCTACATGGTGCAAATGTTTCCAGGCCACTTTGAAGGGTGTGGCACAGGATTGGTTCAACAGTCTCCCGACCGGATGTATTAATTGCTTTACTACTCTTAGTTTGCTGTTCGTGGGAAATTTTTGTTACAACATGCCGCCTCGAAAGACAAGCCTTAATTTGGCAACAATTGTTCAAGGAAAAAAAGGAGGGCCTACAGTCGTACGTCGAGCGATTTAACCAAGAAAAAGCCCAAATTCATAATCTGCCGGATGAAATGGCTTACTCTGAATTTCTCCGGGGATTAAGGCATAATGGTTTTAAATTTGACCTGGTAAGGAAAAAGATCCGGACATACGCAGGTACTTTTGTTCGCTCACAAAATCAGAAGCGCCGACCAAGGGGGCTGAGAAGAAACAATCTTCTCAGCTAGACTCGGCCGGCCAAAAGAAAGAAGGAAAAAAAGAAAAGAAGTCTGGGTGGCCGACGACCAGCAACAAAAATCCAAGAAGGTCAAGACGTACGAGCCCCAGTATGAGTTCAACAAGGACTGTTATTCCATCCTGATGGAAATAAAAAACAAGTTCGAGTTTGAAAAGCCCCAGCTGCTGAGAGGCTCGGCTTAGTACAGGAACAAGAACAAGTACTGTCATTACCACAAGGATGTGGGACATGACACGAACAATTGTATCAATTTGAAGAGATTATTGGACAAGCTAGCCGAGAAGGGCATGCTGAACTCTTATGTGATGAAGTCCAAGTTCACATATACCCTGACAGACAACACGTTCGAGAAAAAGAAGAAAAATGATAAAGAAGATGGGAATAATACCGATTCGGGCTTTGTGGCCGTGATATCGAGGGGTTTTGCCTCAAGCGGCCCAACCATGAAGGGAATTAAGCAGAATGCCTGGAATTTTGGAAAAGTGATGCAGGCGGACGCTGTAAAAGCTGAGCCCTTTCTCAAGGTAACCGTGTCTGAGGCTGACCGGGGGGGAAGTTAAGGCCCTGCACAATGACCCAATGGTGTTCATCATGAAGATATCCAATTTAAAGGTGGGCCGAATATTGATAGATACATGAAGCTCATCCGATATCATCAATTTGACCGCTTTGAAAAATTTAAAGTTCCCAGAAGACGCTTTGAAGGACATCACACACCCCTTTGTGGGATTTGGGGGAAATATCATTCACCCAGTCGGACAGATAGATCTGCCAGTCCGATTTGGGCAGAAAGGAGAAGAAAGAGACATGGTCGTTCGATTCCTGGTGGTAAAGGAGTTGACCGGCTATAATGTCATAATTGGCCGTCCCACCTTAAATGCCGCGAAGGCTCTGATTGTCCCCCATCTAATGCTGTTAAAGTTTGAACGATAGGACGGAAAGATTGGTTCGATTCAGGGAAGTCGGAAGATAACAAAAGAGTGCAATTAGTTAGCTGTTAAGCCAACGATTCACAGACAAGAAAAACTGTCCGAATTGAAAGGGGAAGAACCCCCACTCCAAACATACCAGGTCAGCCAGAAGCGAAAGCAGATCATGGCCGAGCAAGCATAGCAATTAATGGCTGTCGGCCGGCCTGAAGAGCTGAGACCCCAGCCGGCCGGCAACCAGCAAAATGTAGTGCTTAACCCCGATCAGCCAGGACGGATGGTCAGCGTCGGCACTAAAGCTATAGGTCTGCTTGGAGATGAGTTAATTCAGCTGTTAAGAGAATTCAAGGATGTTTTTGCGTTTGAAGTTAGCGAAATATCAGATATAAGCCCTAACCTGGCCGTGCACAAGATGGTTGTGAACCCAGCTGTTAAACCTGTCTGCCAGAAGAAGAGAAATCACGGAGAAGAGAGGAATTAGGCGGCCCCAGCTGAGGTAAAAAAGATGCTGGACGCCGGTTTTGTTCGGCAATGCAATGACCCTGATTGGGTGGCTAATGTGGTACTTGTAAAGAAGCCGAATGGAACTTGGAGAATGTGCGTGGACTATACTGATTTGAACAAGGCATGCCCTAAGGATAGCTTTCCCTTGCCAAAGATTGGCCGTTTGGTTGATTCTACGGCCGGGCATGCCCTCATGAGCTTTATGGACGCATACTCCGGTTTCCATCAGATTCCTCTATGGGAAGAAGATCAAGAGAAGACCGCATTTGTGACTGAGCAGGGGCTGTATTGCTACAAGGTAATGTCGTTCGGCCTCAAAAATTCCCCTGCAACATTTCAGCGACTTGTCAACACGGTCTTTAGAGATCAGCTCGGCCGGAACATGGAGGCGTACATTGACGACATGATTATCAAGTCAAAGGAGTCGTCCGATCATCTGAAAGATCTACGAGAAACATTTACCGAACTCAGGCGGCACAAGATGATGTTAAACCCGAAGAAATGTGTTTTCGGTGTTGAGTCCGGTAAATTTCTCGGATTTTTAATTGATCAACGTGGAATTGAGGCCAACCCAGAAAAAATTCAAGCTGTCTTGGATATGAAGTCTCCAAGAACGATTAAAGATGTGCAAAGACTTACCGGCTGTTTGGCAGCACTCGGTCGGTTTCTGTCAAGATCAGGGGATAAGTGTCGTTACTTTTTCAGAACATAAAAAAGAAAGTTATGTTTGAGTGGACGGAGGAGGCAGAGGAGGCATTCGTACAATTAAAAAGTCATCTACATACATTGCCTTGACTCGCCAGTCCACTCAAGGATGAGAAGTTGTACATCTACCTCGCTATCTCAGAGCATTCTTTAAGTGCCGTCCTACTTGTTGAAAGGGACGACCACCAGATCCCAGTCTACTTTATTAGCCATGTGTTACATAATGCCGAGCTTAGGTACCCCCTTATTGAAAAATTTGGGCCGGCACTGTACATGACATCTAAAAAGCTGCGGCTGTATTTCCTAGCACACTTAATAGTGGTTTACACTGATCAGCCACTCAAAAAGTCGTTTGCAACCATAGAAGCTAGTGGCCGCATGCTTAAGTGGGCATTAGAGCTAAGGGGTTTGGACATTGCGTTCTAACCCTAAAAAGCCATTAAAGGGCAGGCCTTTGCTGATTTCTTGGCTGAGATGACTCGGCCGGAGACCAGATCTGAAATGTGTTTGTAGATGGTAGTGCAACGACAATCGGTTGTGGTGCTGGAGTTATCTGTCTATTCCATGAAGGGGATAAGTTTGAGTATGCTTTGAGATTTCAGTTTCAAGCCTCTAATAACGAGGCCGAGTATGAAGCTCTCCTGGCCGGCCTTAGAATGTGTAAGGCGGCAGGAGCAACAAAAGTGGATGTAAGCTCGGACTCCCTGCTTGTAGTCGGCCAGGTTAATGGGGATTTTGAGGCAAGGGAGCCGGCTATGATGAAATACTTGAAGATTGTCAAAGAGGAGGCCAAGGGTCTAGATCATTTTACTCTACAACAAGTTCCTCGTCCGTCTAATCATCAGGTGGACGCCCTCTCTAAATTAGCATCCTCAGCATCATGTGATACTTCTAGATCAGTATTTTAGGAAGTGAAAGAAAGAAGGAGCATCGATGCCGAGCCAGTACAAATCATTGATAGAAGCTCCACTTGGATGGACGGGATCATTTCTTACCTAAGGGATGGATTAATTCTGGCCGATCCTAAAGAGAGCTGGCTGATGAAGTAGAGAGCGGCCTGATTCGAAATGAAGCAGGGGGAATTGTTTAAAAAGGTATTTGTGAAGCCGTATTTGAAATGTATTACTCCTGAGAAGGGGCATGATGTCCTGGACGACCTCCATCAGGGGCAGTGTGGCTCCCATATTGGAGGGCGAGCCTTGGCTGAAAAGGCTACCCATTTGGGGTACTACTGGCCGAGCTTAAAGTCGGACGCCATGAAAATGGTGAAAAAATGTGACAAGTGCCAGAGATTTGCAACCTTGATCCATCACCCAGCTAACAGTTTGTCGGCCATAAGTAGTCCGCTCCCCTTTGCTAAATGGGGGATGGACATCTTAGGCCCTTACACGCCAGCATCTGACCAAAGGCGTTATGTGTTTGTCGCAGTAGACTACTTCACAAAATGGGTAGAGGCCGAGGCTGTCCAGGGAATCAAGTGGACGGATGTTTCAGCCTTCATATGGAAGAGTATCATTACACGTTTTGGTGTACCTCGGTCTATGGTGTTCAACAATGGACCCCAGTTCGAAACGTCTCAACTCAAGGAATGGTTGGAAGACCAGGGCATAGCTCATTGCTTTGCTTCGGTCGGCCGGCCACAAGCTAATGGCCAGGTAGAAGCATACAACAAGTTGATCTCCAATGGTATCAAGCGCAAGCTTGAAAAGGCAGACGACCTATAGGCTGATGAGTTGGTTAATGTATTGTGGTCCATGCGAACAACAACCAAGAGTTCCACAGGGGAAACCCCATTCTTTTTGGTCTACGGCGCTGAGGTTGTCCTCCCAATTGAGATGTATCATCCTACTCTTAGGGTGATGTTATATGACGAAGCGGCCAATTGGGAGGCCATGAAGACCGCCTTAGACTTCCTTCCATAAGCTAGGGGCAATGCGACGCTTAGGCACGAAATTTATCGCTTAAGGATTACAAGGGCATATAATCGCCGAGTGTTAAGGCGTTCGCTAAAAATAAGAGATCTAGTTCTAAGAAAAATGGAGGCTGTAGGCCGGGAAAATGAAGATGGAAAGCTGACCCCAAACTAGGAGGGGCTGTATAGAGTTAGTGAAGAAGTCCGAGATGGTACTTACCGTCTCGAAGCCTTGAACGGCTGTCCGATTCCATGAACGTGGAACACTAAAAATCTGAAGAAATATTATGTTTAAGTCTTTTCTAAGTACTTAGCCAAGAAGTTGCGTATACAACTAGGTCTATTGACCGAGCAATGTAATTAAAGCCGTACGACCACAACAATGTAATTTTGACAAATTAATGAAAGTCAAACATTGTTATATTATTTTTCCATTCTACATATGCTTATTTGCACTTTCATAGTCTAAGCTGAAACGCCGCGTAAAACCTGTAACTAGGTTGCTTGCAACACATCAACCCGGTCGCTAGGGCAAACAAAAAAAAATTGACTTTAAGTCACGGATATATGTCCGTCCCCATTTGGACGGACAGGGACGGACGGTAGAATCAAGGTATCCCAAGTTAGCCAAATGCAATTACCCCCTTCAATGGGGCAAGGGCATACCAAGGCATCCTAGCCCAGCCAAACTTA
This sequence comes from Chenopodium album, assembly GCF_948465745.1. Classification (NCBI taxonomy): domain Eukaryota; kingdom Viridiplantae; phylum Streptophyta; class Magnoliopsida; order Caryophyllales; family Amaranthaceae; genus Chenopodium; species Chenopodium album. Next base: position 53,404,430 of record NC_137839.1, read on the forward strand.
AAAATTTTAAGTTGATATAATACTTGAAATTTCTTGAGTATGTTCAAGCGATAGCTTCAACGGAAAACTCACATAAAGCTAATAAAACGGCCGAATAATCTGTTGATTCGGCGTATCGCCTAGTCCAAGGGAAATCATTACTATGATTTGATTAACTTGCTAAGTAGTCATACCCTTTAAGGTATAACTATTACCAAGTTAATCAAACCAATCAGAATATGGACTAGGCGAACGCTGAATAAAGGGGCATACCCCTAGGCTCGTACGAAAGCAATAAAATATGAAAAATTGCGAGAATTTGATAAGTATAAAATATATATAAACACTGCTCAAAAGGCGGCAAAATCAGCAATAATTAAAAAAAACCGCTCAAAGGGCGGAAAAATATCTTACAAAAATCGCTCGAAAAAGGCGGGATTTAAGTCAAATAAAAAATTGTTTAACAAGGGCAGGAAAATAAAAAGCTGATGTCATGGGGCAGCCTGGGCTCTAAGCAGCTGGGTCTTGGCCTTGGGCGGGCTCTTCGGAGGCAGGAGGGGACGCATCTTCAGTAGGCGTTTCTTTGCTCTCCTCCTCGCCTTCAGCGCCGTCCGCCACCTCTTCATTCTCCTTATCTTCTGAGGTAGTTGGCGTGACGTCCAGCTCAGGAGAAGGTTGCCCGGCCTTCTTAGCTTCTTCCTTGAGGCAGCCGAAGTTGAGGCGTTTGGTAAAGCGTTCCTGATAAAAGGCTGCCTCGCCTTCGTCCACCATAAGCTCGAACGCCTTGAAGAAGTGGCTCTTCAACCTATCCTCAATATTCTGCTCTATGCGGACGACTTCGTCTGCGCTATGGGGCCGAGGTGCTTCCAACCGTTGGGTTAAGTCCTTAACGGACTTCTTTAAAGTTTCCACCTCGGCCCGAAGAGCGTCCGCTTCATCCAAGGCCTCCTTCAAGTGCTTTAAGGCTAAGGCCACTTCGCTCTTTAGCTTTTCGGAGGCCTCGAACCCTTCCTTCCAGCATGGCCTTCCAGGATAGCCTGATCTCTTTCTTGTCTCATGGCGTCCCTGGCCATGGACTCTTGTTCAAGGGCCTGGCCTAGTTTCACCAGATATTCAGCTTGCCGCGCTGCCTTGTCGGACAGCGCGTTGATCTGGGTTTCAAAGTACCGGCGCTGGACAGTCGTTTCCCCAGTACTGCCATCCTGGGTCTTTTGAATTTTTTCCCAGGCATGCTTTAGCCTCTAGTTTTCCTTATCCTTCCATTCAAGGAAGACGGTTAGCCGCAGGAAGAGCTTCGTACAAGGGAAAACAAGTTAGCAAAATGAGAATGAAAAATTAACTAAGTGTGAAAGTTGAAAAAAAAAACTACCTCAGCACTGTAATTGATCGTTGGGCCGAGGAAGCCCTCATGAATTCCCCGTAACTTGTCTTGCTGCTCAGCGGGGACGGCCCTGGCCATGGCTTCCCTCATGGCCTTCCTGTCCGCGCCAGTAAGAGACTGGCCGGGCAGCTTCATGTTCAGCTCCTCTGTAATATCTACACGCGGGCGCAAAGAGTTTAGTTTTAGCTTAAGCAGATTTAAAAGGAAAGAGTGCAACGTTGTTTAAACTGGCCGTCTGAGAAGCTCGGAGCAGTAAGAGGATTGAAGGTGAATGAAGGAGGCGGTGCAGGATCGTCACCTTCCTCACCCGTGCAGAAAGGCTGGTCGCCGGCCGACTGAGAGGCCTCAAGCCAATCATATTTTTGGACTCTTCGAACAAGCGGAGTCACTTCTGGCCCGGTCGGTTTTGCCGGGGTCGACTTACCCCTGTCATTCGATTTCTTGGATTTATTATGGACCGGCATGGCGGCCGGATCCACGGACTTGGAGGCCCCGCTATCACCCAGCCGGGGTTGTTCTCTTTTGGACTGCTTGGAAATAGTCCGCGACGTAGTCTTTTCCGCAGTGGTGGAAGTTGTCTTAGATGCGACCGTCTTCCTTTGTTTGGACGCCTTCCCGTCCTTGTTTTTCTTGCAGCAGGGGACAACTGCTTTCGTTTGGCCCTTGGGGTCGGAGTTGACAACTGCAAAGAGGCAAAAGTTAGTGAAAAATAAGCAGAATAATACATCAGTGTCCGTGTTGAGTTAGGAAGGAGTTCCCTTTCATCATGCCATTACGTACGCAAAATTGCGTCCGTGAGAATTCAGAAAGGAGGGCTTTCTCAACATCCCAACACGGACGAAAGGATACGTCCACGTGATGTCGGGAAGCATGTTCCTCCCAACACTCTAACACGGATGAAAAGGAGTTATGAAGGAGGAAAGAGGCGCTTTTACCTCCTTAGTTTGCTCGTACAACTTTCGACGAGCTTTGTAGCGGGATAAGTCGATTTCTGACATGTTCACCTCCCCCTTTTGTTCTGAATCCAGCATCTTTAACGCCTCAGCTGTAAAAGAAAAAAGAAGAAAGTGTTAGAAAATTTTTCAACTGGCAGAACTATGTTTGTACAAAAAGTATATATGTCCAAGCATCCACCTTGGGGCAAGTTCTTGTACAGGTCGTAGGCCGACATGAACGTACGGTCCCGAAGCCAACTAGATAAAGGGACCTAGTTACTTGGAACGCGCTTGGTTTTGCCGTTCCTCTTGACCCTCTTGACTTTGAAATATTTTAGCTGATGCTCTTGGCTGGGATGGATGAGTGGTTTATCAGGCTTGTTACTCCCGCGTCCAAGCTAAATTGGCTCAGCATTAAATCGATTCATTCGCAAATTGAACTCGACGTCCTTGGTTTTGATGCGGTAGAATCGGTGCTTCCAATCAAGCCATTTGGAGACGCGGTCAACCACTACCATGTAGTCTCTATTGGGGCTCAGAATGAACCAGCCGTCCGTGTCTGAGTCTAACTTGGTCATTGGGTGCATCTCACAGAAGACCGCAAAGTCCGGCTTGAATCCCTTGCAGATGCACGTCACCAAGTACCCTAATACATTCAACCAGCTATTTGGCATCACCTAGAAGAGGGCGATGTCATACTCGTCCAAGATAGTACGGACAAAAGGGTGGAGAGGGAAGCGCAATCCAACATCCAGGGCTGCCCTATAGACACTGAAAGCCCTTTTTCGCGGCTTCTCTTCCTCCCAGGCGGCCACAACATGTGACTTCCTTGGAGGCTGAATCTCAAGTCCCTCCTCTGGGTGGAGGAATGCCTTGTATTTTTCAAATTCGTCGTTTAGGAAGCCCAAGGCCGTGCTACCCACCGTACAGGCGTACGGATCTTTGAAGTTGTCAATATTGGCGACGTCCTCCTCGGTCGTCGCCTCACCCACGGCCGTCTCACTCTCGGCCGCCTTCTCAACCTCTTCCTCTTCCTCTTCCTCTTGTTGAGGAGCATTTCCAAACTCAGAGGACAACACTTTATCCAGATCGGCTGCCTCTGCCGAGCTGCGGCCCTGATGTGTCCATTTTATATATTATTTTACCCCCGTCCCTCGGTCATAATTAGTAGTGTTTTTGGCTCTTTAGAGCCACTTTTATTACTAATCGGTGTTTTCAAGTGTTTTCATAGATTTGGTTGACTTTTGCAGGGATTTATGCTTTTGGAGTATTTTCCCGAGATATTTTGGAGCAATCACGAGCATTGGAGAAACACGACCACTTTTGGAGCCCAAGACCGGTGAGAGCCGGTGATTAAGGGCTCGGTAATCGGGATACCGAGGTATATGGACCGAGTGATCAAGACCCTAAGTGGATACCCGGATTGGGCCGAAGAAAGAAGCCCAATCGAAGCTCCGAGCCTCGAGGTGAAGCAAGGGCCCGATCGGGCAGCTTAGCTCGATCGGGCAAGGCACGCAAGTGTGCTGGTGCGTGGCAAAGGCGCGCCCGATCGGGTGAGCTGCTAGCCCGATCGGGCGCGGCTGTGAGAAGAGCAGTGCGAGAAAAAAGGCGCGCCCTATCGGGCGGCTTCTAGCCCGATCGGGCGCGTGTTTCTGGAAAGGCTATTTTGACGAGCAATTAGTTTCTAATTAGGAGTTATTTTTAGTTTTGTTTAAGTACGTTTTTAGGACGATTATTATTATCTACCTTCTTCTTAGACTTTCTCTCTCTACTTAATTTTCTCTCTCTCTTAAACTCTCTCTAAACTTTTGTTCTTAATTCTCTCATTAATTCCAGATTATTTTGGTAACGATTTCTCTTCCTTTGATCTTATTTATTTTATTCCTTTCATCATGATTTATTTTATTACTTTGATTAGTTTAGTTTTTAATATGTGTGAGTAGTTTAATTTCTAGGGTTTATGGGGAATCTAATAAATAATATGAAGGGGTAAATTATTGTTGTCGATTATCAATGCTAGATTAATTTCCTATTGATTGATTTAATGCTCTGTGACTAGATTAGGCCTATCTTTTATGCATGAGTTTGACAATATTGATTCAAGAATCGAGAGATGAGAATTAATGTTTAGGTCTAGTTTCAATAGGCAAGTTAATTTATAAATGGTTAAGTCAAGATTCGAGAGATGAGATTTAATACCGGTAAATTAATTGTGTGATTGTAATACGTAGCGAGAGCCCTTTACAATCTGGTTAATTGATGCATTGATGATTGACTATTATTGATTATTGGTATTGCATGATAATTTCTTATTGGATTGTTTTAATGTTTTACAATTGCGGCTTGTAAAAGTATAACAATATTAAATTGATGAATCGAGCAGATGTTAATTTGATATTAAAGGCTATTTTCAATAAGGACTTAGATCTAGTAAATTGCGAGAGCCTGTTAGATCTATGTTGGTTAATAAATTGCGAGAGCCTGTTAATCATGTTATTTATGTCATGTCAATGATTGATTACTATGTTTTACCCTGGAGTATTATTTATTGGTGAACCTATGCCCTAGATCCTTTTTATATTGTTTTCTCCCTATTCCTATTCTTTGTAGTTTAGTTTCATACTCAAACATAAATATTGGTTACTTGGATAATTTAGATTATAATAATTAATTAGGAGTAAAAAGACTTGTTTCCCTGTGGAGATCGACCCTACTTCCCTATCTACCTTAGTTAGTGATTTAGGTAATTATTTTTGATTAGGGGATACGACTTTACCCTGTCAAAATTTGGCGCCGTTGCCGGGGAAACGATTTTATTTTTATTTCTGATTGTTTTTGTAGTCTAGATTATTTCCCTTTTTGTCTCAGAGAGCGTTAGTTCTCTGAGACAAATCTCATATTTGCTTATAGTTTTTGTTTATGCCCAGGTGTTCCAGATCAGGTTACATCCCATTCGATCCTGAGATCGAACGTTCCTTCCATGGACAGAAAAACTTCTACAAGCAAATCCTGGCTCTTGATGGGGTTCAATTTGAAATTAAACCTCAATTTATAACGATGATAGAGAGGAAGCAATTCAGTGGAGCCAAGGGTGAAGACCCGAATCTTCACATTGCCGACTATTGTCAATATTGCTACACCATCAGACAAGCCGGGATCACTCAAGACCAGATCAGGAAGATTCTCTTTCCCTTCTCTTTAACTGGAAAAGCCAAATTGTGGTTTAATGGTTTAAATAGAACTACACTCGGTATAACTGACTGGGAAACTCTTGTTTTGAATTTCTATAACAAGTATTATCCTGCAGAGAGAACAGCAGTACTACGGAGTGCGATTCAGAACTTTGCCCAAGAAGCCGATGAGTCTTTATATGAGGCTTGGGAGAGGTTCAAGGACCTATAGAGAGAATGCCCTCACCACAATTTAGCGCAATGGCAGTTAATCCAAGTCTTTTATAACGGCATTGGAAATTCTTCTAGAATAATTTTAGACTCTGCAGCTAGTGGGAGATTTATGAATCTTAATGTTGATGATGCAGGTCAGGTTATTGAAGATATGGCGATACATAATTCCCAATATGGGAATCCCAGAGGATTTGCTAATAAGGGGAAACATAGTGTCGACTCTGTATCCTTTTTGCAAGCTCAACTGACCTCTATTTGCCAAAAATTAGATAATCTGAGCCCTGCTAATGTAGCCAATGTTTCTGCGATTAATAATAATTCTAATGAGGCTTTCTGTGAAAATTGTGGTATTGTAGGTCATTGGGAGCAGGATTGCAGGAGTTCCGTGGAGCAAGTTAATGCCTTCCAAGCTTATAGGCAGAATAACCCATACTCTAACACTTACAATCCTGGGTATCGAAATCATCCATACCTTTCCTACCGGAGCACTAATGTTCAAAATCCACCACCACAAGAACCACAGGTGCCACAGCAACAGCAGCAGAAATACTATCATCCCAATGCTAGCTAGAAGAATCAACCACAACAACCCCCCTCATCTTCCGACCCTTCTTTGGGGGAAATTAGAGCAATGTTGGTCAATATGCAAAAGCACATGGAGAGCAGGGATGCGACAATTGATCAAATTCTAGCGCATAATAAAATTGTAGATAATCAAATTGCGCAACTCTCCGCTACTCTACAAGCACGCCAACAGGGAGCCCTGCCGGCACAGCCAACTAGGCCTACGGATCAAGCATTTGCAATTACTCTAAGGAGTGGTTTAAACTATGAAGGACCCTCTATGCCCAGAGTTGATGAACCTATTTTATTAAATAATGCTAATCTTGATTCCATTAAACCAAACAATGTAGTTGATAGCCCTGCAGGGCTAAAAGATAATACTAACATATCTAATTCTACATTGCAGGGTAAAACTCCAGAGAAGGTGGCTACTCTAGACAAAGATAAGAATGCTCCAAAGCCAATCATCAAACTTCCTTTCCCCAATCGTCAATTGAAGACAAACTTGGATAAGCAGTTTGGTAAGTTCTTGGAGGTGGTTAAAGACTTGAAGGTAACAGTTCCCTTTACTGAATTGATAACACAAATCCCCTCGTATGCAAAATTCATGAAAGAAATATTGACGAGAAAAAGGTCAATTAGTGAGGTAGAGACAGTAGCTTTCACTGCAGAGTGTAGTGCCGTACTTCAAAATAAGTCTCCACCTAAATTAAAAGATCCGGGTAGTTTTTCTATCCCTTGTCATATTGGAAATCTCTTGATTGATAATGCATTATGTGATTTGGGTGCTAGTGTTAGCGTCATGCCATTATCTGTGTGTTCTAAGTTGAATATGGGTAAGTTAAAAGCTACCAATATAACTCTACAAATGGCCGACCGTTCTTTCAAATACCCCTTAGGTGTTTTAGAGGATGTCCCCGTTAGAGTAGGTAAATTTTATATACCTGTAGATTTTGTTGTTCTTGATATGGCTGAGGATATGCAAACCCCAATTATTTTGGGTAGACCATTCCTTAACACTGCAGGAGCAGTCATAGATGTTAGAAGTGGTAAGCTAACACTATCAGTAGGGGACGATAAAGTGGTTTTTAATCTGAATAATACCCCCAAAAGCTCCATGACTGAGGAGAAATGTTTCAGTGTTAGTGTGGTTGTAAATTATTCTAACAAGCCCCAAGCTCTTGAAAAAGATCCCTTGGAGGCGGTATCTTGTGTTGCATCCTTTTCAGATGAGGTAGACAAATGGCAGAAGGAAGTCGATGCAATAGAAAGAACACTCTACAATGTTGGTCTTGGTTTCGAGGATGAACAAGTGGAACCGATCGAGCAAGTTGTGCGAATCGAGCCTACGGTAAGTGTTCCGCCAGATCGAGTTGCAAGTGTTAAACGCAATGACAATTTGAAGCAACATTCGATCGAAGAAGGGTTTTTAGTGCGTAGCATTGAAGATCCCCCAGTCCAAGTCAAGAAGGACCCACCAGATAAGGCGACTTGGCGTCCCACAGGTTATGTCAGGAAGCCGCATCGCAGCCTAAACATCGCTAGACCGGGTGAGAAACCACCCGATCAAGCATTAGGCCAAGGGTCCTAGAAATTGTACTTGGTAAGAAGGTCGTGCGGGACCTAGATAAACCAGCACTTTGCGGAAGGCAACCCGTATTTCATGCTTTCTAGATTAGTTTTCCTTTTCTCTTATTTTTATTTTTATTTTAGAGAGGTGAGGAAAGTGATATTTTATCAGTTTTAAGTGTTGTTGTACAGGTATGAATTTGACAGGCATAAAGACTTAGAAAAAATTGAAGAAGAAAAGAAATCGGAGAAACTCCAGTGCTTGGTACGGGCCCGATCGGGCGCGCAAGTGAGGCAAAAATCGGAGAAAAATTCGCCCGATCGGGCGAATCTGCCCGATCGGGCGCGCAAGCAGAGCTGTAGCCCGATCGGGCGCGGCTGTGAGAAGAGCAGTGCAAGAAAAAAGGCGCGCCCGATCGGGCGGCCTCTAGCCCGATCGGGCGCGTGTTTCTGGAAAGGCTCTTTAGACGAGCAATTAGTTTCTAATTAGGAGTTGTTTTTAGTTTTGTTTAAGTACGCTTTTAGGACGATTATTATTATCTACCTTCTTCTTAGACTTTGTCTCTCTACTTAGTTTTCTCTATCTCTTAAACTCTCTCTAAACTTTTGTTCTTAATTCTCTCATTAATTCCAGATTATTTTGGTAACGATTTCTCTTCCTTTGATCTTATTTATTTTATTCCTTTCATCATGATTTATTTTATTACTTTGATTAGTTTAGTTTTTAATATGTGTGAGTAGTTTAATTTCTAGGGTTTATGGGGATCTAATAAATAATATGAAGGGGTAAATTATTGTTGTCGATTATCAATGCTAGATTAATTTCCTATTGATTGATTTAATGCTCTGTGACTAGATTAGGCCTATCTTTTATGCATGAGTTTGACAATATTGATTCAAGAATCGAGAGATGAGAATTAATGTTTAGGTCTAGTTTCAATAGGCAAGTTAATTTATAAATGGTTAAGTCAAGATTCGAGAGATGAGATTTAATACCGGTAAATTAATTGTGTGATTGTAATACGTAGCGAGAGCCCTTTACAATCTGGTTAATTGATGCATTGATGATTGACTATTATTGATTATTGGTATTGCATGATAATTTCTTATTGGATTGTTTTAATGTTTTACAATTGCGGCTTGCAAAAGTATAACAATATTAAATTGATGAATCGAGCAGATGTTAATTTGATATTAAAGGCTATTTTCAATAAGGACTTAGATCTAGTAAATTGCGAGAGCCTGTTAGATCTATGTTGGTTAATAAATTGCGAGAGCCTGTTAATCATGTTATTTATGCCATGTCAATGATTGATTACTATGTTTTACCCTGGAGTATTATTTATTGGTGAACCTATGCCCTAGATCCTTTTTATATTGTTTTCTCCCTATTCCTATTCTTTTTAGTTTAGTTTCATACTCAAACATAAATATTGGTTACTTAGATAATTTAGATTATAATAATTAATTAGGAGTAAAAAGACTTGTTTCCCTGTGGAGATCGACCCTACTTCCCTATCTACCTTAGTTAGTGATTTAGGTAATTATTTTTTATTAGGGGATACGACTTTACCCTGTCAGGCCCCTAGAGCTATGGCCGCCCCTGGTTGAGGGGAAGTCTTCAAGAATTAATGGGCCTTTACCCTTGTCTTTGGCAGTGGCCGTCTAACAACCTGTAGGAGGGGCACTGCGAGGAGGCAGGTCGGACGGTTCATTAATTAAAATCCCTGTCCTTGGTCTATCCGACCTGCCACATCGGAGATAGAGTTGAGAAGGAGTTGGGACGAACGGATCAGCGTCCACCCGGGAATAAGAAGGAGGTTATTCACGAAGTATCAACTCGGCCTCATCCATGACTGAGTTGGCATATTGGGGGAACATTAGTTCCGGAGTTCGCCCGGACGTTCTCACCACGGTAGAAACGCCCTGAGTTCTTTGGCGGTCCTCGAAGGAAGTAGTAACCTCCACGGCCGAATGATGAGTGCCCGTGGAGGCGGTTGTCCGAGTAGTACATCCGGTCTCAATATCAATACTATTTGGGTCATAAGGGACCCTAGGATTTACCAGACTGCCGTCTGGATTGCGTCTGCATGGTTCTTGCCATGTTTGACTGCAGTGACCGAGAAGAATAGGTGGAGGTGAGTTGGTACACACTAGAAATGGACCCACTCTATGAAGGAGACAACTCGTCTCCGTCCACTCTAGACTCCTTAGTCCCAGTCGAACGGCCGGCCTCATGAGGAGAAACGGACAAAGCCGAGTGTTGAGCCAGATTTAAAAAAAATAAATAAATAAAAAATAACAATAATAATACAAGGGAAAGAAAGCAGGTGGCCTACCTCTATATGTGTTGAAAATTTGATAAGTTCTTGAAGGTCTTGAAAGATTGACCGGATGACTCAAAAATGTTCGGGAAACTCAAACTACGCGGCGGAGGTCTTGAAGATTCAGGGGAAATCACTTTCTCCCTCTAGAAATACTCTGACTTCTCTCTAGAACTCTCAAGAATGTAAAGTGCCAAAATGAAGTCAAACCCCTTATATTTATAGGCAAAATTTATGGGGGTAAAATGGTAAACCCATCTTTCCCACCCAGGAATTTAAACAAATACTTTTTGAAAAAATTAACCTAGAATACAAAAGGTCGTTACATGGGATCTGTCAGTTTGGATGAAAAAAGAGACGGACGACTAACAGCGCGTCCAAATAGACGGTTGAGTTAATGGGATTAAAGCCTTCATCTCAAAAGGCATATTGTCCGCACCTTTCTCCAAAAACCTAGGTGGCAAGATCCGACCGCCTAATTTCTGGAACATATCAGTCTGGGAAAAATTCTATGCGGACAAGACACGACTTTCGGTCTAAAAATCGTCCGCCCCTTCAATTGGTAGAAATGATCTGTCCGCCCCTACATACAAGCTCAAATCTCCGCATGCTCGGACACATTAAGACGAGTAGAGGATCAGAAGAGGCGGCCTGTAAGCGTACGAGCCACCCCCTCTGAGGGGCAAATTTTTAGGGTAAAAATAACCCAAAAAAGTGGTCAAATCCCGTAGTGACACGTGGCCCAATCAAAGGGCAAAACGTGTCCCTACAGGAAGATGACGCGTGTCAGATGCCTTAAAGAGCACTTGAAATCAGCAAGAGAAAGGGCCTTTATTACATCAGGGCCCAAATCCTGAGAGATATCCCTGAAAGCCGCAAAACGGCGCCCCCATGTTACACGTAGCATCGCGTAATTGCGCAGCCAATCACGTCACGTAATTTCAGGGTACAAACCCTAAAGGGGCACAAGTTCCCACCCCTATAAATACCCCAATCATTTATGATGGGAGGGGTGGATTGAACATTACAAAGAAAAGAGCATTAAACAGCTCCAACTTCTCTCTACTTTCTCTCTCAAGCCTTTTCTGTTTTCGATCACTAACTTGATCGTCGGAGGCAAGTATTCCGGCAAAGGAATATTCGTTGTTTTGCAGGCGTCTCAGTCTCGTTGCTAGGAGAGCGTGACCAGTATCCAAGGAAATCCAAAAAATACCCGAAACAGGGATGACAATCCAATTTTGGAAAAATTGTCGTTTAAGAAGAATGCGCGATGTAGGGAATAATTTCAAGCCTTTAACCCCACTAGCTTGAACCCCACTGTGATCATACACTAAAGTACGGTGGCGTCCAAAAGGGAAGAAGATAGAGCAAAAGAGTCGCCAACAAGTTTTTAAGGAACTTGTAAACCATCACGAGGTGAAGGTTACACCCCTTAACGATCCAAGAGATCGTCAACTCCATAAGGCCATGAACCAAATAAGGGTTCGGGGATGATGGTACAAATCCAACCTAAAAGAGATTGAACCTGCCCTAATAATAGGCCTCTACTTTTTTCTGATCGTATTCATGTGCGCTTTCTGACTAACATGCAATCAATAGGATTAACCCTAAACCTGTTTAATCTATGTTGGTTGAATATTAATGCACAGATAAACTATTATTGGCGATCACTTGAATTTATAATCACAATTAACCTAACAAGATTTATTAATTATCTTATCAAGCGTGATTGCAAATACCAATTCCCTTTAACATTCAATAAAAGGTGTGATCAAGCAATAAATAATAAGCATCAAGCAACATAATAATAAATAATCAATATCATGAATAATAATTATAATAATAATAATATCAATCATAATCATAATAATCATAATCATGTTAAAGCATAGCAAGATTGTAGGCATGATACTAACAAGATTAATAACAAACCCTAGCATGTCACTAAACAATAAAAATCAAATCTTTAGCCCTAACATGATACTAACAATCATAAGTATTAGGAAGAAAATAAAAGGCATCATAGCAATCATATTTGATATTAAAGTTACCCTAGACATGATACTAGGAATATCATAATAACAATGTAAAACATGATATCTACATCATAAATAAATTAATCAAAGTACTTACTTGGATGCCTCGTACCTCTTTCTAATTACAAAATACACACGTTAGTAACTTCAAGGATAACAATAATCAAAACAATTAAATTAAATAATTGAAATAGATTTGGGACCAAACCCTCAGAAATTAAAACCTTTCACGTCTAGGGCGAAGGCAACTTCGAATATGGCTAGGTGTATCAAGATCTTGCGAATGCGGAATTTTGTATTAAAAAGCAAAGAAGAAAGAATGCATAAACGTTGATGAAAGAAGAGAATTATTGATGAAAGAGATGAATGCTAATTGATGAATAATTTGTGAATGAAGAGAGTTGATGAAAACTTAAGAATAAAGAGAATTGGTGAATTATAGATGTAGATGATGAAAAGAATTGACTATTGGTAATTGATAAAGTGATTGTTGATGAGTGAATGAAAACGGAGTTTTTGATACGATATTTATAGAGAAAATCATCCAAAAAAGATAATTTATCAAAACAGAGTGTGAAGACCACAAAACTAACTTGGCGCCAGGACCAGTGGCTAGCGCCAGGCGCCAATGCTGGCGTCTGGCGCCAATCCTGATTCCAGGCGCCAAGGCCTGGGGTTGGACGCCAATTTGGATTTCAACGCGTTTTTCGAAATTCTGATAAGTTTCCCGTACTGGAAGATAAAATAATATAATTTCAGTCGAAAATGCTATTTGATCTAATTAAAACTCTGAAGAGTCCTAACCGAATTAAGAATGATAAAACCTTCTAGAATGTTCTAGAAGACCAAAACCATTCCTAATTACATTAGGAATGATAAATCATATTAGGCCCTCCCCTAGATCATTGGGCCGTACTTAAAGCTCAAACCGGGCCCAGTTTCGTAAATTGGCCATAATTTCCTCAATATTCATCGGCATTGGGCTTATAATATATCGTTTGAAAGGTCTTTGCAAGCCCCATCCAACTAAACCACTATTAGACCCATATCATGGACCAACCAAACTGGATTGGCTGTTTTCTTAAAATAAAGTTTTCAAAAACAGAGAGAAGAGAAAAGAAAAGAAATAAAACTTTTCGCAACACTAGACCTTTCCACACTTTCGTTTCATTCGATTATGATTCGACGTGAAAGGTACTCATCACTGGGTTTGGTTTTGGGGAGACACAAATGGGTGTCTACAGAAGCCCCCACTTTGACTGAGTTTGGAGAAACGCAAGTTTCGAAAACGAAAGCCAAAGTATCGATAGGGACGGAGAATGATTCAGAACGTTCTGCGATCCTAAATCAATCTTATAACGCCGATACCTGCAAAACTACCATTAGTTAAACAGATAAAAGAGTTAAGAAACGCGTATCTTGCACCGTCACGCACACGTCTCTAAAAGTAACCGATTTGCTGCTGTTGCTGTGTTTTGACGACCTCCTGCAAGCTAGAGAATGTCATCCCGCTTGAAAACCGCTACGCCTCGTAACTGCTTCCAATTAGAAGATTGCTTCGCCTGAAACTATCCTCTCCGCTATGATAATATTCCACGTCCAAGGGAATATCATCGAAAATTATTTCTCTTGAAATAATTCTCATCCGCATTATGATCATCTTCCATGCCTTAGGAATTATGATCGAAGACAACTTCGCCCGAAATTACCTTCAGTTGTTTGTGACAACTTTCCGCAAGCTAGGGAATGATGCCGAAGACATCTTCTCTTGAAGTCATCCTCACTTGATGCGATAATCTCCCAAAGGAAAATACCGAAGATCCACGCCTGCCTATCTTTAAAAGTTCGCCTGAACCTTGCTTTTGCTATGCCTGTACGTCGGCACTCTTTGCTCTTGAACCTGTATGTCGGTGCTCCTTTGTTCTTGAACCTGTATGTCGGTGCTTTTTGCTAATGAGCCAATGCTTAGGCGCTTTAAGCTAAGTGAGACGATCTTTTCATCAAGTCGATCACTTTATGTAATCAAGCCGATTACTTAATCATGTCAAATTGCTTAGAGGGGCTAACTGGCGTACCAAGGAACCCAAAATATGTTGCAGAAAGCTAGCACAACCCCAACAGGTGGCTGGCTGCTTTGGCGTCGCTGAAAATCAATCAGCGCCAGACTTATGGCATTAGCGCCATGCGCTGAAATTGGCGTCTGGCGCCAAGCACAGAATGTGACGCCAATGCCTAGGGACTGGCGCCAGCACGGGAATCACTTTAAATTCCAGTTTTCAGTTCATTTCGTGCTCTGGTTTGTTGCGAACGCTGCTCGAAAGAAGTCGAAACTTCAATTGATCGTTGCTCATTCGTTTCTCAACCGAATTTGCTCAAATTTGTTGCAAATCAAAGCTCTTCTCATCCATATTCCCGATCTATGTAAGTTTTCCTCCAACTCACACCGGTTTTTATGAATTTTTGGCATGTTCATTCACGAATTTCATGAAAATTCGAAACTTATAATGCTCAATGTGCTTTGTTTATCAAGTTTTATGCCATGAAATTGCTTGTTTATGTTTGTATATTGCCTTGGGAGTAATTTGAGACTTGTTTGACTCAATTTGGTGAAGAAACGAGCAATCCACCATTGTTGAACCTCTTAAGGTCGTGAAGAACAATGTGACCTGTTCTTGTTGTTTTTGCTAGCAATTCTTGTTCAATTTGTCACAATAATCACTATAGTGTTGCAAGAAATTGTTTGATTGCTTAAAAAAAATGCTGTCATGCTCAATTCGAATTTGTGCTCTGTTTTAGTACTACGTACTCTGTTTTTGCGAATATAGTATCATGCGGCTAGACGAACCTTTAGATACTATAGAACCTTAATTTATGATGATTTTGCACAATGTAGCATGGATAGACAAAGAGGCTCAGGTTCACGGTCCCAAAACACTAGACGGGAGCATGAGCCCGTGGAGGACGACACTACACCGTCCACTTCGCTTGGTCAGTTCCCAGAGTGGGATGAGCAGACCTTGTTCTTTGCCCCTGTCCACCACATTTCTGAGAGGGTGAGACGGGGAACCGAGCCTGGGAGGACACGGCATCACGGCTCTGGCTGTGATGGTCTAGGCGATTTGTATAGGATGCATATCGCCAGAGATCGAGAGACGAGACTCCTATGGGAGTCTTGCGGACTGGTTGCCCTGTTCGAGACCTCCGAGGCTATGGTTGCCTCCAGCGGGGGTCACCACGTAGTACGCGCTCTGGTAGAGTTCTTCTGGGATACCACCAACACTTTTCATTTTCCTTGGGGTGAGATGATGGTCACTCTTACAGACTTCAGTCTCATCACAGGACTGGAGTTCTCTTCTGTGCCGCTGCCATTCGACGGCAGTATCGATGTCTTTTCTCCAGAGGTCGAGGAATTGTTGGGGCCGATTGCTGTTCGGGCCCGAGCTGAGGTCGAGATGACTCAGTTCAGTGCTAGGGGGATTCGCCGCTCGACGCTGGCAGCGGCTCTTGATGACGATGTGACCACCCGAGAGCAGCGGGTGCGCATCTTTGTGCTGATGTTATTGTCAGGGACATTCTCCCCTGACAGGGGTAGTAGGGCATTGCTTTACTACCTTCCTGTTGTTCGCGATCTCCAGCGGATCGGGACTTATGACTGGGCCAGCTTGGCCTATACTGACTTTGTTCGCACACTGAGGGACTCGTGTTGCCACCGGTCCTTTAGGACGAATGTTGCTCTGTCTGCTTTTTGGAAAGTCGTAGAGGTAAACATTATTCCCTATAAAGTTTAGCCCTATATGTTAGGCAGCATTTACTCACGCTTTAGCTTTTTTGTAGATCTGGTTCTATGAGTACTTTCCCTCCATTGCGCCGGCGAGACCATCACCGAGGGGGTATCCGGTGAGCGCCTCTTGGGGCGGCCACCATGTGGACCTGTCTTCTGCACGTGTCCGGAGTCGGATCATCTCGGTATGATTTTTAGTGTTTATCTTGCTCTTCTGCGACGTTCTAGACATGTTCTTACCCGATTGGTATTCTTATAGGGACCTGAGGTAGTATACCGACCATGGGGTGGTTGGACAGTCCCTGGATTAGCCGCACAGTACTCTGTTGAGCGTTGCTACTTTTTGGGGACCTATGGAGCGGTTGAATACTTAGGAGAGAGAGTTGCTAGACAGCACTCTTCCGATATTTTTGTTGTTCCTGCTCCTCCACCACGTCACATGTTTGACGAGAGAGAGTTGTCGAGCATGGCTGAGGAGTCTGGTTCCCTTTGGCGGTCCCATGTGATCCTTGGGCGGAGTTATGCTGAGGAGCTACTTCCTTTGTTAGCTCCAGCCCCTGCACCGGCTGAGGATGTAAGGGTAAGATCCTTAACTTTTGTTTTTCGCTAAGTAGCCCCCAAGTGATACCTTGCTGATTTCTTTCTGTCTTAGCAGGATGGTCCCACTGAGTTTGTGCCACCTCGTATGTCCATCCACTACCAGGGGATGTACGGGCCGATTGAGGAGATGATTTCTCCGGCTCCTGAGGGCGAGCGCTTCGTGGAGCGGTCGATTCCTCGTCACCAGACTAGGGTAAGCCTAGTTTTACTTCAGAGTCTTGTATTCAGTTATCATGCACTTTTACTGATTTAACTTTTCTTGACAGTTCTCACGCGAGGTGGTTTCGGCTATGGCACGAAGCATAGATGCCTTCCAGAGCCAACTCGTTCGGATGAGGAACGCGGCTACCTGTCGTCGAGACGACGCTGTCCGAGAGGTAACTTTTCTTTACTCATTATATCTGCATCATGGCTTCAGTTTTTTACCTTGTTTCTGATTTAATTCTTTTTGCAGGGTCAGCCGATTGCTTCTCACACCCGTACGAGGCCTGAGGGGCTGAGAGAGCCGGCGAGGTCTAGCTCGAGACGTCGTCGTACTTCGTCAGGAGGTAGAGGTGGACGTTCCGAGGCTGCTCGAGCCAATGTTGCCGAGGGCTCAGGGTCTTCTTCTGAGGGTGCTCCTGCTGCACCGGTAGGAGAGGCTACCTCGGCTTTCAGAGGTGGTGGGATGTACGTGGTTGGCTCGTCATCGCAGCAGCCTCCGCGATCTCAGCCTCAGGTTGACCTGGGATGGAGCGGTCCTGTTTTGAGTTTCCCTCCTCCTACGGAGACTGGAGCTGGTGCTGAGGCCGGAGCTGGTGGAAAGGTGACTCCTCAGACGGCGCAATTTTATGGCATGATGGGCCTACGTCCTCCGGCGCCGTAGTTTGCTTCTGTATATGTTTTTTATTTTGACTTTTTATAGAACTTTGCCTTTGACTCATTATTTAGACACTTGTACTTTATTGTTATTGTAAATTTATCTATTATTATGTTAGTGTATGTTAGTGTGTGCAAATGTGATGACAATTTTGCGCAAAATTCCGTCATTTTTATTATTGATGGAGGGTATTATCCAACTCTCTCCCCCAAAAAAGAAAAATAAAAAGGAAAAATAAAACGGAGAAAAAAAGCTGATTTTTGAAAATTAATATAAAATTCAAAAGAAGAAATAAAAATAAAAATTAACTAAAAATAATTGCTATTTTTAATTAACTAATAATAATAATAAAAAAAAAAGATAGAAAAATATTTAGAAAAAAAAAACGGGGCCATAAAATCATTAAACCGACTCCAGTTTAATATCAAAATGTAACTGAGCACGCGCGGCTTTTCTGCTAATGTGGCGCCAGCTGGCGCCAGCCTGTGGCGCGTGGCGCCAAGTGCTACACCTAGCGTGTGGCGCCAATAGCTGATGGGTGATGCCAATTTCGGGTGTGTGACGCCAATTGACACTGACTTCGTATTCCAGTCAGGTTGAAATTCCTCGCAATTTGTGCATAAATAGCCCCCTGCTCAGCCGATTATTCACATAATTCCAGCGAAAAAATTATTCTTCTCTTTTAGAAAAAATAATTATCATGCCTTTAACCACTAAAACCTTCACCCAATATTCTCATGAATGGTGTCGATCTCTTAATGCTAGAGAAAGAAAAGAATTGGATTTATTTCACTTGGGGGGAATTTATGGCATTAAAGGGGTAGATCTAGACATAGACTTCATACATACCGCTTTAGGATATTGGAGCATTGATACACATTGTTTTAGAATAGGGTATGATGAAATTAGCCCTTTGCCAGAGGAATTTGGTGCTATTTTAGGCTTCCCTGCAATAGATTGGTAGTAATCCCTAGAGTAGATGCATATTACTATAAGGATTTTGAGCGCTTTTTTAACTTGAAGGAAAGGGATTTATCAAAGATAGCAGATGGCAATGCAGTGAACTTAAGAGAATTCGCACGCTATTATTTTGATAAAACGCTTTCTGAATCTTTTCACATATATAGAAGAAGGGCGTTCTTATTCTGCATGCTTAATCAATATTGTCTTAGTAGTGGTAAAATTAACGAGGGTCAATCAATTATAACCACTGTGCTAGAACAAATTGAATCAGGGAGAAATCCAATGTCATTAATAGTTGGAGAGACTATGATTAGTCTAGATGAGTTGAAAAGGGACCCAAAAGCACCTCTTCGCGGTTCTCCAATTTTATTACAGGTAGAAAAGTAATATTTTTAATTACATAAATCAAAAAATATATTTTTGTATTGTAATATTAATTTATTTGCATTGGAATTTTTTACAGATGTGGCTAATGGAGAGGCTAGGATTAATTAGCCCTCCGGGCGATATTGAAAGTTATACGCCCACTTGCTTTGTGAGAAGAAAGAAGCGCATCCCTAAAATTGGGCGCCATGGGTGGAAGAAAGTCTTTGAATCACGTGATTTCACTATCAAGTGGGTCATCCCATGGTGTAAAATAAAAAGGATGGTTGGTGTTAACAAGCAACCTTTCTGCCGTCTTCCAAGCTTGTCTCGCATGACATATTATTACCCCTGCAGAGTAAAGAGACAATATGGATTGCTTCAAAATATTCCTTCCGGGGATCTTCGTCCTCCCTATGAGTATCCCATATCTCAAGAAGTAGATAAATTTGACACTTACTGGAGCGCTAGACCTTTATGGGAAGTGATTACCCAAAAGGTTCCCCCTTCTTTACCTAATGATGTAAAGAAGTGGTTGCTGAAGAAGTCTTCAATTGATCAGGGTAGAACCGATGTGAAGAATCGTCTAGGTGACAGGGTGACACCGGCCAAGGAACGCTTAGGTGTAAGAATTGAGTTCAAAACACCTATAATGGCTAAGAAAAAGAATACTACTAAAGACAAGGGGAAAAGGAAGGCTACAGACAAGAAGACGTGGGTGGAAAAGAAGCATGGGGTGCTAGCTAAAGGAGAAACAATCTATTCTAAAATTGAATGTAGGTCCTCTAAAGGATGCCTACTAGCTAAAATAATGGATGAAGAGGAGGAAACGGAAAAGAATTGGAAAAGGGCAAAGAAGGAGAAGAAAGACTAGAATATTGCTTAGCTTTAGATTTATTAGATTCTTAATTTTTTATTTAAAGTTAATTTATTTCAGCCTTATTTAAATTCCATTAACAATGCAATTTTATTTCATTGATGAAATTTCAGCTTTCAATTAAATTGTTACTTTAAATTTATTTTATTAAAGCAATGAAAAACCGAAAAAATTAATTTTCCAGAAACTTTTCGAGTACGGAAGTCGAAAATTTTCCAAAAACACCGAAATTCGCCCAGATTTTATGACTGAATTGGCGTCAGTAATTGCAGATTGGCGCCAGCTATTGAGGTCTGGCGCCAGGCGCCAATTCCATCGTCTGGCGCTAATGGCTTTTGGCTGGCGCCAGACTCTTTTTTGTGACGCCAGTTTCTTTTCCGACTTTTGTTGACTTTTTGTTGATTCTGGAACGCGGAGATGTCGAAAAATAAAGTGGCCGCACCCGTAATGGGTTGCCTACGTATCCTTTCCTAAGGAATCAGGCCGAACGTAGCTCTCTTGAGTGTCTTACTCAAGTAATTATGGGTAGTATTTTTTAAGTTGGTCAAGATTGGTCATGTTTGAGAATTCATTGCCATCCATATCAGTTAATTTTGCTGCACCGCCTGACAGGATTGTTTTGACAATGTAGGGGCCAGACCAATTAGGTCTAAACTTTCCCCTTGGATCTAAAACATTTTTCCTTAGCGCTTTTAATACCAAATCTCCTATTTTGATATTTCTTGTCTTGACCTTCTTATTAAAATGTCTAGCCATACGAGTTTGATAGCACTGAGTGTGATGTAGAGCTTCTAGTCGTTTTTCGTCGAGTAGGATCAATTCTTCATATCGTGCCCTAATCCATTCGACTTCATCGAGTTTACTTTCTAGTGCAATACGTAGAGATGGTATTTCTAGTTCGACAGGTTGTACGGCATCCATTCCATATACCAAAGAAAATGGTGTATTTCCTGTTGACGTACGGATTGACGTGCGATAACCCCACAATGCAAAGTGAAGCTTGTCAGGCCAATCCTTATAATTCTCTGTCATTTTCTCGATGATAGTCTTTAAATTCTTTTTATCTGCCTCGACTGCTCCGTTTGCTTGAGGTCTATAAGGGGACGAATGATGATGTTGGATACCATATTTATGTAGCAAATCTTCACATTCGGCTTGAAAGTGAGTTCCATTGTCACTTATCATTTCATGTGGGACTCCATATCGACAAATGATATTCCTCTCGATAAAGAGTGCTACATGTTTTGCGGTGAGTTTAGCGTATGATTGTGCTTCAACCCACTTCGTAAAGTAATCAATTGCTACTAAAATAAATTCATGGCCTCCTGTCCCTAGAGGAGTGATCTTGCCAATTATGTCAATTCCCCATGTAGAGAATGGCCATGGTGATGTGTAGGTGTAGAGCAAAGATGGAGGAACGTGTTGTAAATTGGCATAAATTTGACACTTAGGGCATCTTTTCACATATTGATGGCAGTCCCTATTCATGGTAGTCCAATAATACCCTTCTCGCATTATTTTCTGGACTAACATTTTGCCATTTATATGAGTTCCACAGATTCCTTCGTGGACCATTCTCATTATTCTTTGTGCATCCACCTTCCCTACACATAGGAGGGCTCGACCTTTAGGTACCCTTTTATGTAGCTCGTTGTTTATGAGTACATATTGAGAAGCCAAAAGTCTCAAGGCTCGTTTTGCTCTTTTGTCAGCATGAGGAGGGTATTCTCCATTGGTGACATAGTTGAGAATGTTTGTTTACCATGGTTCTTCTTCTTGTTCTTCATCTTCGTCTTGGACTGGGTCGTCGTCTTCTATAGCCTGTATATATGCTGGTTTGTGCTTTTTTCGATAGTTAGAGGCATTTGCTCGACATCCGTGGGAATCCTAACCATTGAGGCTAATCTTGCCAAAGCATCAGCAAATTGATTTTCTTCTCTAGGTAGATATGTGTATTCTACCTTCTCTAACTGATCGGTAAGAGTTTCCAGATAAGTTTGGTAAGGGGCTAGGCTTTCGCTCCTTACTTTCCACCTTTTAGATATTTGATTGATGATCAGAGAAGAATCTCCGAATATCCTTAACTTCTTTACTCCCAATGCCAGAGCTATTTCAAGGCCCACCACACATGTTTCATATTCAGCAGCATTGTTGGTAACGTCGAAATCAAGCTTTATTGAGATTGGGACGTGTTCTTCCTTTGGTGATACTAGTAGCACTCCGACACCACATCCCTTTTGGTTTGAGGCTCCGTCGAAATACAAGGTCCAAGTATCATCTTCGGTGACCATCAAATCTTCATCTGGAAATTCGTTGTCCTGTATTGGTGTTGAGTCTTCTATTGGAAAATCTGCCAGAAAGTCTGACACCACAGATCCTTTAATAGCTTTTTGTGGCATAAACCGTACATCGAACTGGGCTAAGTTGACTATCCATCTTGAAATACGTCCATTGAGCGTTGATTTCTCGAACAAGTATTTGAGTGGATCCAATCGAAATACCACGAAAACGGTATGCACCAACATGTAATGTCTCAACTTAGTTGTGGCCCACACCAAAGCGAGGCACAATTTCTCGAGTGGTGTATAGCGTGTTTCGTATTCGAGCATTTTCTTACTTAAGTAATAGATTGCATTCTCTTTGTTTTCTACCTCTTGTGCTAACACGGCTCCCATTGTCTCTTTGGTAACCGTCAAATATAACCTGAGAGGTATTCCAGGAAGTGCTGGCGCTAATACGGGAGGATTTGCAAGATAGACTTTGATCCGGTCAAAGGCTTCTTGACACTCGTTATCCCATACTACTGGTACATTCTTCTTGAGCTTTTTGAAGATTGGTTCGCATATCGTTGTTAGTTTTGATATGAACCTACTTATGTATTGCAACCGGCCAATGAATCCTCGAATCTGTTTCTCGGTCTTGGGCGGTGGCATTGACATGATTGCTTTAATCTTGGTTGGATCTATCTCTATTCCTTTAGAGCTTATGACGTACCCCAAGAGCTTGCCTGAGGTGACTCCAAAAGCACATTTTGATGGATTCAACCTCATATTGTATTTTCTTAACCTTTCGAAAAATTTCCTTAAGGCTACTTGATGGCCTGGACGGTCCTTTGATTTCACAATCATGTCGTCGACATATACTTCAACTTCTTTGTGCATCATGTCATGGAGCAAGGCAGTTGCTGCACGTTGGTAAGTAGCACCTGCGTTTTTCAACCCAAATGGCATTACCGTGTAACAGTAAGTGCCCCATGGTGTGATAAAAGTTGTCTTCTCCATGTCTTCTTCCGCCATGAGAATTTGATTGTACCCTGCGTATCCGTCCATGAATGAGAGAAGCGCGTGATTTGCCGTGTTGTCTACCAGAATATCGATGTGTGGCAAAGGGAAGTCGTCCTTTGGACTTGCCTTATTTAGATCTCGATAGTCGACACACATCCTTACCCTTCCGTCTTTCTTTGGATTTGGGACGACGTTGGCGACCCATTCGGGGTATTTGGATACCTTGATGAAACCTGCAGTTATTTGTTTTTGAACTTCTTCTTTTATCTTAAGTGCTACGTCGGGTTTCATTCGACGTAACTTTTATTTTACAGGTTTCATTCCTGGAATTAATGGTATTGTGTGTTGAGCTATTTCTCTGTTAATGCCTGGCATATCTTCATATGACCAAGCAAATACATCGATAAATTCTTTAAGCAAGTTAATTAAATCGGTTCTTTCTTGTTTATTCAATGTTAGTCCGATTTTAACTTCTCTTTTATGAGTTGAATCATTTGAGATGTCAACTGTTTCAGTCTCTTCAATTACTGGTGTTTTCTTTTCAAGTGTTTCCATTGCTTTAATAAATTCTTTATCTTTTTCATCTTTAGCTAAGCAAAGTTCATCATCTTGGGTTAGGGAAGAACACGAGAAGTAAGAAGAATGAGCGATATTATTATACTCTGAGATCATTACATCAAAGAGTGATATGTCCTCAGGGACTGGATCACTAACTATCCTAGGAGAAGAACAAGGAAGGGGAGGCGTTATAGGTAAAGACTTAGAAGATTCTATGAGGAAAGACTCTGACTCAGACTCTGACGATTCTTCAAACATTGGTCCTTATCCTGTCGTGATTGATATCCTCCTCCCACTCGGAGTGGTCACCTTGATAGTCTTGCGCCACCCTTGCAATAATCCTTCAGCTTGAGTAATTAGCTTTGAGGGGTCGAAGTTTTCACTTTGTAGGACCATTTGAATGAGTGAGGAGTTATCTTCCTCATAAACTGGCTCATTCTTTTCTCACCCAAACAGTAATCCCATGACGTTAAAGTCAAAGCATGGAGGTGCTTTCTCCTTATGGACGGGAGTTGGGATTTCGTCAGTGAAGTAGCAATCCAAGAAAATCTCGAATCCTGGTTGTCGTATGCCATTTACAACAAATGGTTCGGGAAATTCATGGCATGGATAGTCCTCTCCTTCTTTTATAAACTGTCCATTAAGCGTAAGAGGGTACTGATCCATTGGAATTGCTTTCTTTTGAATGCGAGCGTCCCTACGTGCTTTCAGCTTGTCCTGGGCTCGCTTGAGATCTTTCCGAGTCGGTTCGAAACCAAGTCCGAAAGTATCTAGTTTAGGGAGGCCAGGTGACTCTATCGATTTTGCTATCCCCTTCTTCTTTCCTAAGGTCATCCAAGGGAAGTGTCCTTGTTTCTTTAGCATAATGTTGATAATCATGTTGGAATGGGGGTCATGGCAAAGAGATGTCCATTCATCCTCTTGGATTAAGGAGACTTCTTCGTTAAAGCCCCATAGGTCTTCATCATCTTCGTCATGCTCCACGTTGATGATTGGATTCTCTATTGATTTGATCCTCATTGGCGAAGCATCAATGGTGATGGGTATTCCTCCAACTATGGCTTTCACTTGTTGGTGGAGAGATGAAGGGACGGCCTTTAGGTCATGGAGCCAAGGGCGTCCTAACAACAAATTGAATGAGGCTTTGATGTCTACTACTTGAAAAGTAGTAGCATGTTCTATTGCTCCTGCCGTCACATTTAGGGTTATTTTGCCGAGAGCTTGACGTCGAGTGTTATCGTAAGATCTTATTCCTTGTGTGGACGGAGTTAAATCCTCATCTTTTATGCCAAGCATCCTTGCAGTCCTAAGTGAACAGACATTAATAGCCGATCCATTATCCACAAGAGTCATGGGAACGTTCATTCTTTTGCAGACCACCGTGAGGTTTAATGCCTTGTAGTGCTTGCCACCTTCCGGGGGTAAATCTTTATCAGAGAAGGTGATTAGATTAATTGGACTAGGGAGATCACTCGTGAGGAAGTTAGCTAGTCCCTCAGGAGTAGTGTCAGAATCTATCCCGATTTTATCCAAGGCATTCATCACAGCCAACCTATGTTCTCGAGATGTTGCCAGAAGCTTCCATACATTCATCTCAACTTTTGTCTTCTTGAATTGTTTAACAATGTCATTGTCTTTGATGACAGGTATGGGAATTTGTTGTACAGTAGGCATAGGTTGTGTTAAAACGGGAGGTTGTATTCTCCCGGATCTTGTGAGGACGTCTATTGATGAATCTTCTTCAGCCCAAATGTCGTCCGTGGTGTATGATACAAAAGGTGAAGGTTCCGATATGTCTTTTAGATAGACATCTTCTTCATCACTGTCCCATACTCCATTAACATCTATATCGACTTCTTTTTGAACTTGGACTAATTCTTTTCTATCAATCATTTTCTGCACCAAATCCTTGAACTTGAAGCAGTTTTCTAGGGTGTGTCCTCCTAACTGATGGTATTGACAGTAATATCTATCTGTCCTTTTTAATGATTCAAATGGTCTTGGTTCGAGAGGTTTGACCTTGCCACTCTCGGAGAGCATTTTAAACATTTGTGCATACGGGATCCCAATTGGAGTATAAACTTTATTGCTCTTCTTGGGTCTTTCGGTGACTTGTAAGGGAAAGTATTTTGCCTCATAAGTCGTTTTTATTGGTGTGAATTCTCTCTTGGGTTCTTCATCATATTCCTTGTGAAGTTCATTCAAAATTTTGAGATTTTCACGTAACAGTTGCGATGTCTCCCTCAGATACAGTGTGAGTATTCGTATCTCTACCTCATTTGCTGGTTCTGGAAGATTATCTTCGACATCGAAAAAGGTCTCTTCTTCTTCCTCTTCGACGTTGGTTACTTTGACAGGCTTAATGAGAGATGAGGGGTCAACTTCGCTTTCTTCATCGGAGATAGCCAATGTGTGGGCTAGAGGTGCATTGTCAATATTTGGCTTCTTATTGGCAGGAGGCAACGACAGCTTGTTACTGTCAATTAAGTCTTGAATAGCTTCCTTAAGCTTCCAACATCTTTCAGTAGAATGGCCCCTACCTTGATGATATTTGCAATGTGCATTGGGGTTCCAATTAGGCGACCTCTTCTCGACTGGTGGATCTCCAAATGGTCCAATGGGAGTTATAAGACCTTTTGCATTTAGCCGATCAAACGCGGTGTCATAACTCATGCCAATAGGAGTGAAGTTTCTCCTAAAGGGTTTCTTTTGTCCTTGATTGTTCATGGCGAGGACTTCTCCCAAATTAAAGGCGCTAACATTATTTGAGTGGCCGGTTTTGGAAGAAGAAGGATTGTCGCTCTTCTTTCCTTTCCAGCCACTGTTGGAGTTATTGTTGGCAGCTTTAGATTTAGCCAAGTCATCTTCAATATTAATCCCAATATCATAAACAGCCTTAAAGGTATGAAGGTTATTTTGATATTTAAGATGTTTTGAATATTTTTCTTGGAGGTTTTTAATGAACAATCTCACGGACTCTTTTTCACTTGGTACCTCAATCATTTTAGCTGAGGTTTCTCTCCACTTGTTAAAGAAAGATGTGGAGCCTTCATTCTCCTTCTGTTTGAGGATTTCAAGTTCTCTATGGTCAGTTTCGACTTGAACGTTGCACTTGTACCTATCAACGAAAGCGTTTGCTATGGATTCCCAGGTAGAGGTCTTTTCTTTCTCAAGAGAAAAGAACCATTGTTGGCAAACAGTCTCGAGAGATAGCGAGAACAGAGAAGGGAAAACTTTCTTATCGATACCCTTGATACTCATTATTGTTTCAAATGCCCTTAGATGGAAGTAGGGGTTGTCGATTGCCCTAAACTTTGGGATGTCGTTGGCATTGAACTTCTGCGGAAGAAGATCCTTATCCACCGAGACCCCTTGGGATGTGAGTTCTTGAAACTTGTAGTCGCTGGACAATTTGCTTAGGCTTTCTTGCATGAGGTCCATTTGTTGTTGCTTTGCGGGATCCTCGATCTTAAGTGCGAGAAGTTTCAGTGTCTCAGTTACAGTAGCCAGTTGGTTCTTGAGATCGTTAACTTCTTCCTGAGTTGCCATTATAACTCTTGCTTTCCTCTTGCGAGCTATAGGTTAGTCGAAAAGTTGGACTTGTACGAAGAGGTTATCTTTGATTAATCGTCCTTCCTTTCTTGACCACGCGCTGTAAATTAAGCCAGTTTGCGTTTTAATTACTTGACTTGAATCAGTTTGACTTTATGGCTTTTATTTTAGGGAGCAATAATGTACATGTGCTTAGGGAGCTTAAGTACTATTATTTATTTGGAGGATTAATATCCGACTTACCCCCCTAAAAAAATGACGAAAAAATAACGCGCGCACACAAGACTCCCTTAATCATGGTCAAGACATGTGTATTAGTGTGTGTATTGAGTGTAAGTGACATGCTTGGACTCTTGTGTAAGACCATGGGACTTAGTGCCTAAACTCTAATATTAATTCAATTAGGCATTATTGCCGGCAAAATTAACCGAATTAAACAGGAAACTGATTAATTAGACATTAGGTGATGACTCGAAAAATAATCCGAACTGTCGGCCAAGCGACAGGACTGGCGTCACAATATGGTGGTTGGCGCCACACTTTTTAGTAAATGTCTGGCGCTACACACCATACAGTGGCGCTACAGCTCAGATTTTGGCACCAACTTTGGAGCCTCGATCCGGGACTGTTTTCGGTATTATTAGTCAACTGGGGTATGCCTAAAGTCGTACTAGGTCAATTCCGATTAAAAGAAGAAAAAACGTTATGGACTCGAATTAATTAATTAATTAATTAATTAATTAGGCAAGGCTCTTTAAGTCATTAATTTAAATCTCAACACAAATCAACAAACGGTTAGGAGGAGCATAGAATATATATGCACAACAAATAATGCACAATTAGGCAAGTAGGCACAATATGATGCAATGAGTTCGCAACCTAACCATGGCTCTAGTTCTCTAAAGTTCGGGATATGGTTTAGTCAAATAGGGTCCATGGTTAATTGTTCAGATGCACCGCGTAGAAGCCTAACCGTGAAGGGTTAACGCGTGTGGATAGAACACCGCGAGTTTTTAGAAAAAACTCACTTTCATGGTTTGGTGAATTCAACCTCTCAGATGTACCCTTTGTTGCCAGGAGCGTTCAATCGGGTAGATAGAGCATGAATTCCCAGAGGGTTATGTCCATATGTAGAACACATATGGGTTTCAGAAAAATGAGAAAAAATTCAATCAGGAAGTAGGATCGAGCAAACAATACGAAAAACCGGTCGAAATTAGAACGCATATTTCTAGCTCGGTATTGGGGGAAATTGGCGCCAGCAAACAGAGACTGGCGCCAACTTTTAACTGTAGCGTCTGGCGCTACGGCTAAAAGTTTGGCGCCAAGCTCTGGCCCCTGACGCTACTTCCCACATGCCTCAGCAGCTTTCTGTGCTCAATAAAATCATCCAGTTTCGCGCGGTGTTATTTCAGTCCTAGTTGTGAAAGACATTTCTCAAATTTCCTACGTGTAAAATCCTATGTTTTTGACTCATTACAGATGGTCTTTCCAATGAGAACCTTTTTATGCATATGCCACAATGTTAATCAAAATTACGCACATGAAATACTTAGAACTTTTCGAATCTCATCCACTCATTCTAAATCATTGCCAAAACAAATTCAGGAATTAAAATAGAAATCTTCCCCAGTGGAGTCGCCAAAAACTATAGGGAATAATTTCAAGCCTTTAAAATCCCACTAGCTTGAACCCCACTGTGATCATACACTAAAGTACGGTGGCGTCCAAAAGGGAAGAAGATAGAGCAAAAGAGTCGCCAACAAGTTTTTAAGGAACTTGTAAACCATCACGAGGTGAAGGTTACACCCCTTAACGATCCAAGAGATCGTCAACTCCATAAGGTCATGAACCAAATAAGGGTTCGGGGATGATGGTACAAATCCAACCTAAAAGAGATTGAACCTGCCCTAATAATAAGCCTCTACTTTATTCTGATCGTATTCATGTGCGCTTTCTGACTAACATGCAATCAATAGGATTAACCCTAAACCTGTTTAATCTATGTTGGTTGAATATTAATGCACAGATAAACTATTATTGGCGATCACTTGAATTTATAATCACAATTAACCTAACAAGATTATTAATTATCTTATCAAGCGTGATTGCAAATACCAATTCCCTTTAACATTCAATAAAAGGTGTGATCAAGCAATAAATAATAAGCATCAAGCAACATAATAATAAATAATCAATATCATGAATAATAATTATTATAATAATAATATCAATCATAATCATAATAATCATAATCATGTTAAAGCATAGCAAGATCCTAGGCATGATACTAACAAGATTAATAACAAACCCTAGCATGTCACTAAACAATAAAAATCAAATCTTTAGCCCTAACATGATACTAACAATCATTAGTATTAGGAAGAAAATAAAAGGCATCATAGCAATCATATTTGATATTAAAGTTACCCTAGCCATGATACTAGGAATATCATAATAACAATGTAAAACATGATATCTACATCATAAATAAATTAATCAAAGTACTTACTTGGATGCCTCGTACCTCTTTCTAATTACAAAATACACACGTTAGTAACTTCAAGGAAAACAATAATCAAAACAATTAAATTAAATAATTGAAATAGATTTGGGACCAAACCCTCAGAAATTAAAACCTTTCACGTCTAGGGCGAAGGCAACTTCGAATATGGCTAGGTGTATCAAGATCTTGCGAATGCGGAATTTTTTATTAAAAAGCAAAGAAGAAAGAATGCATAAACGTTGATGAAAGAAGAGAATTATTGATGAAAGAGATGAATGCTAATTGATGAATAATTTGTGAATGAAGAGAGTTGATGAAAACTTAAGAATAAAGAGAATTGGTGAATGATAGATGTAGATGATGAAAAGAATTGACTATTGGTAATTGATAAAGTGATTGTTGATGAGTGAATTAAAACGGAGTTTTTAATATGATATTTATAGAGAAAATCATCCAAAAAAGATAATTTATCAAAACAGAGTCTGAAGACCACAAAACTAACTTGGCGCCAGCCTGGCTCATTGGCGCCAGGACCAGTGGCTAGCGCCAGGCGCCAATGCTGCCGTCTGGCGCCAATCCTGATTCCAGGCGCCAAGGCCTGGGGTTGGACGCCAATTTGGATTTCAACGCGTTTTCGAAATTCTGATAAGTTTTCCGTACTGGAAGATAAAATAATATAATTTCAGTCGAAAATGCTATTTGATCTAATTAAAACTCTGAAGAGTCCTAACCGAATTAAGAATGATAAAACCTTCTAGAATGTTCTAGAAGACCAAAACCATTCCTAATTACATTAGGAATGATAAATCATATTAGGCCCTCCCCTAGATCATTGGGCCGTACTTAAAGCTCAAACCGGGCCCAGTTTAGTAAATTGGCCATAATTTCCTCAATATTCATCGGAATTGGGCTTATAATATATCGTTGGAAAGGTCTTTGCAAGCC
Organism: Chenopodium album; assembly: GCF_948465745.1. Lineage (NCBI taxonomy): Eukaryota > Viridiplantae > Streptophyta > Magnoliopsida > Caryophyllales > Amaranthaceae > Chenopodium > Chenopodium album. The sequence goes on from NC_137839.1 coordinate 53,434,910, forward strand.
CCATCGAACTACACCACTATTGGACCCATATCATGGACCAAAAAAACTGGATTGGCTGTTTTCTTAAAATAAAGTTTTCAAAAACAGAGAGAAGAGAAAAGAAAAGAAATAAAACTTTCCGCAACACTAGACCTTTCCACACTTTTGTTTCATTTGATTATGATTCGACGTGAAAGGTACTCATCACTGGGTTTGGTTTTGGGGAGATACAAATGGGTGTTTACACGCGACAATCCATATTTGGAAATATTGTCGTTTAAGAAGAATGCGCGACAATCCATATTTGGAAATATTGTCGTTTACGTGCTTGCTTTTAAATCGATATGTTGGTGCTTGTAATGAGCTAGTGTTTTAGGCGCTTAAGCTAAGTGAGATGATTTCTTGTCAGGTCAATCACTTACTACGAAAAAATTGCTGTATGAGATCGAAATAACCATTCTGAGAGGCTTCGAGCTCTTTCGCTGCTGAAATATCGTTGGCGCCAAGAATTGGCTCTGTCGCCAGACGCTGGGATCTAGCGCCAGGCGCTGAACTCTGTCACTAGATGACAGATGTTGTCGCTAGGCGACAGCCTTGTCGTCTGGCGCTGGAGTCGGGTCTTCCCTACTCTACTCTTGCTGCCACTGTTGCTTGGTTTTGCTCTGAACTTTGAACTTGGTCGTTTCCTTTCAACCAAATACGCTCAAATCTTTGTAAATTAAATGTCTTCATCTCTAATTTACTAATCTATGTAACTCCTCTTATCTTGAAGGAATGTCTTGTGTCATATTCGCGGTTTTTTGAAAAAATTCGGGAATGTTCTCTCTTGTTGGGACGCACTTGCATTTATATCTTTGACTATAGGACTTTGCTTATCTTTCTTTAGGGTTGACCTAAGACTTAGTGTTGACTCAATTACTTGTCGTGACTCAAGGTATGAACTTGACTCACTGTGATTGACTGACTCGAGGTTGACTCGACTCAAAGTGTTTGACACTACACATGTGTTAGACTCAAATCAAGGTGATATGACACGACATGACTCAACGTGTACATTACTCGTGTGTGCATCGTAATGTGATCATGTGACTGGAAAATGCAAAAAGCAAGAATTTTCTGTCATTTTTGTGGAGGGTACTGATTTTCTCCCGAAAAAGAAAAACACGAAAAAAGAGAGAAGCGAAATTGTTTTGAAGGTGCATTTTGAATGAGCTTAATCCGTTAACGTTGTCTCTCATAGTACAAGGATTGTAACTTCTTAGACTATCCTAGTTGACTTGATAATGAAAGTATTCAGGTAACTTAGGCGCAGAGGCTAAGTACTTCATACTTTGTGATGCGATAACGATTACAAGTGATGAGTTATTTTGATATGACAAGGCATGCTTCAGCGTTGTGTTAAGATTTCATGACAAAGGATTCCTAAGGGAAGGACTATTTGGTCATGTATTTGTGATGTGTGTGATAGTGATACTAAAGTTAGGCCGCAAGGGCTAAGTGTGTGGAAAAAGATATTATTTCAAAATGGTGACTCTTAGGCTAGGTAAGCTTATGATGTAGTGATCAAGCCCCCAAGTCTAGCTCTAAATGAAAAGGGATGAGCATTGGATCCCTTGATATGATCATTTATGAATGTAAATATGAATGCATTTTTTTATTACGGCCGCACTCGATGTGAGGTTGCCTACGTATCCTTTATGAATCAGGCCGAACGTAGCTCTAGCCGAACCTCGCACAAGTGTGTGTATACCTCAAAAAGGTCTTTTGAAGGGTTGTAACGTGGCTAGGCTAAAGGTTGAAGAAGAAAGGGATAAAAGCTCAAGACCCTAGATAAGCCCCCAAGGTGTGCAACCTTGCTTTTGAATCTTTGTAATTTTTATGCTTGAGGCTTTCTACTCTTTTTTAGCTCCTTTGCTTTATTTATTTTATTTTTAGTGCAGGAAATCCCGATCATGCGGTCTATCAATCACTTGGCATTCATATTTCTCAGGCAAGGTACCGAGCACTCGATAATAAACGCAATCTGAGACGTGTTCATATCAAAGACATGTTCATGTTAAAGACATTGGAACATTTGCCCTTTTGTACACTTTTATTTATTTATTTATTTATTGCTATTTTGATCTTTTGAAATCACTCAAGCTTTTTAAAATTGATAATTGCATAAGTTGCACACCATCCCATCCCAAGGTTAGGTAGATATGGGTTGAAAAATGAAAGGTCTATCGTTAGACGAGGCTCAAAACGGTTTTTTAAAAAAGGATTGCATATTTGAAGGGTGAAAGGTGATATGATGTGGCCACAAGGGGTGCCTCAAATCATTGGTATACCTAGTGCTTAATTCGACATGGATTTTTTTTTTTTAATGCAATATAATGAAATGATCATATGCAAGGAAATAAATGCTCATTTTATTTAAAAAGTAAAGGGTAAAAATCAAACTCTAAGAAATAAATTCAAGGAGGATGAAGGGTGCCTATGCTAGACTTATTGGGGAAAGGGTTTGAAAAAAAAAAAGAAGAAAGCATGAAATCTTGGTGAGAAGCTTGCCTTGTGCATTTGTTTCATCATTACCCTCAATTTTTTTGTTTGTCAATCACATGACTCAAACTCGATTCAACATGCATGGATGGAAGAAGGTAGGAAGAATGAAGATTGTGATATGGAGAAAGCATGTAGATGGGGAGATATGAAAATAATTAGGAATAGAATGTACCCCCAACTCAAATGACGGAAAAAACTGACTCATGCATGAACCTAAGACATGGTCATGGTAATATATACTCAAAGTGTGTGCTAAGACTAGTAAGTGTAGGTGACATGTTAAGACTTGTATCATGACCATGTGACTAGACTATGTGACTAGACTTGAACAAAGACTAAGTTAAGACTTCATGTATATGCATTAAACTGGAAAGGCTGTGGTATTTTAGTCATAACGTTTTATCTGTGACTCTGATTGGGATGAAATTAATGCCAAATTAAAGATAAAACTCGGGGCTACAGATCCATAGGTTGTACGACTCTTAGTTCTTCCTAGAACTTCGTATATGACCAAAACAAGTTGACGCTTGTGCAGTATACGAGAATAAAAATCCGGGTTGACTTAAAGGGACTATGACTCGATTTTAAGTTTATTTATTAGCTTTAATTAATTAATTAAGAAAAATCCTTTAGTCATTAATTAGTTTATTAAGACTTATTTACAAACAGAAGTCAAACCAAACGGTTAGTTTAGTCACATAATAAGTATGCACAAGTAAGAGATGCACAAGTAGCCAAGTAGTCACAACATGATGCAATGAGTTTGCAACCTAACTATGGCTCTAGTTCTCTAAAGTTCGGGATATGGGTTAGTCTAAGAGGGTCCATGGTTAATTGTCCAGATGCAAGGTGCAGAAGCCTAACCGTGAAGGGTTGGCGAGAGTGGATGGGACACCGCGAGTTAAAAACTCGCTTCCATGGTTTGGTGAATTCAACATTCTCGGATGTACCCTTTGTTGCACAGAGCGTTCAATCAGGTAGATGGAGCATGAATTCCTTGAGGGTTATGTCCATATGTAGAACACATATGAGTTTCAGAAAAATGAGAAAAACTCAATCAGGAAGTAGGATCGAGCAAACAGTGCTAAAAACTGGTCAAAATTAGAACGCATATTTCTGGCTCTGTATTGGAAGAACTTAGCGCCAGCAAACAGAGGCCGACGCCACAATTTGGCTTTAGCACCTGGCGTCGCCAGGCGCTAAAGTCAAATAAGTGGCGCTAGACTCTATTTCCTGACGCTAGTTCCTACATGCCTCAGCAGCTTTCTGTGCTCGATAAAATTTTCTAGTTTCGCGCAGCATTATTTCGGTCCTAGTTGTGAAAGATATTACTTAAATTTCCTACGTGTAAAAATCCTATGTTTTAACTCATTACGGATGGTCTTTCCAATGAGATCTTTTTTATGCATATGACAATAATGTTAATCAAAATTACGCACATGAAATACTTAGAACTTTTCGAGTCTCATTCACTCATTCTAAATCATTGCCGAAATAAATTTCAGGAATTAAAATAGAAATCCTCCCTAGTGGAGTCGCCAAAAACTATAGGGAATATTTCAAGCATTATCTCTAGCTTGAACCCCTTTGTGATCATACACTAAAGTACGGTGGCGTCCAAAGGGAAAGAAGATAGAGCAAAAGAGTCGCCAACAAGTTTTAGGAACTTGTAAACCGTTCACGAGGTGAAAGTTACACCCCTTAACGATCCAAGAGATCGTCAACTCCAATAGGTCTTGAACCATGACTGGTAATTCGAAGATGAAGGTACAAATCCAACCTAAAAGAGATTGAATCTGCCCTAATAATAGGCCTCTACTTTATTCTGATCGTATTCATGTGCGCTTTCTGACTAACATACGTTCATGTATATGCATTAAACATGACAGGCTGTGGTATTTTAGTCATAACTTTTGATCTGTGACTCTAATTGGGGTGAAACCAACGCCAAATTAAAGATAAAACTCGGGACTACAGATTCATATGTTTTATGCTCGTAGTTCTTCCTAGAACTCCGTCTATGACCAAAACAAGTTGATATTTGTGCAGTATAAGGGAATAAAAATCCGGGTTGACTTAAAGGAACTATGACTCGATTTTAGGTATATTTTTAGCTCTAATTAATTAATTAATTAATTAAACAAAGTCCTTTAGTCATTATTTAGTTTATTTAGACCTAATCACAAGTCAAACAAATGGTTAGGAAAAACACATGGAGTATGCACAAGCAAAGAATGCACAAGTAGTCAAGTAGTCACAATATGATGCAATGAGTTTGCAACCTAACCATGGCTCTAGTTCTCTAAAGTTCGGGATATGGTTTAATCAAAGAGGGTCCATGGTTACTTGTCCGGATGCACCGCGCGAAAGCTTTACCTTTTGAAGGATTGGCGTGAGTGGATGGGACACCGCGAGTTAAAAACTCGCTTTCATGGTTTGGTGAATTCAACATTCTCGGATGTATCCTTTGTTGCACAGAGCATTCAATCAGGTAGATGGAGCATGAATTCCCAGTGGGTTATGTCCATTTGTAGAACACATATGGGTTTCAGAAAAGTGAGAAAAACTGAATCAGGAATTAGGATCAAGCAAACAGTGCTAAAAACTGGTCAAAATTAGAACGCATATTTCTGGCTCGGTATTGGAAGAACTTGGCGCCAGTAAATAGAGGTCGGCGCCGCGATTTGGCTCTGGCGCTTAGCGCCAGGAGTGGAGCCTGGCACTAGAGTCAAATCCTCGGCGCTAGACTCTGTTTTCTGACGCTAGTTCCTTCATGCCTCAGCAGCTTTCTGTGCTCGATAAAATTTTCCAGTTTCGCGCAGCATTATTTCGATCCTAGTTGTGAAAGATATTCCTCAAATTTCCTACGTGTAAAAAAAATCCTATGTTTTTAACTCATTACGGATGGACTTTCCAATGAGATCTTTTTTATGCATATGACAATAATGTAATCAAAATTACGCACATGAAATACTTAGAACTTTTCGAGTTTCATCCACTCATTCTAAATCATTGCCGAAATAAATTTCAGGAGTTAAAATAGAAATCCTCCCCAGTGAAGTCGCCAAAAAACTGTAGGGAATATTTCAAGCATTATCCCGAAATTGAACCCCCATTGTGATCATACACATAAGCATGGTAGCGTCCAAAGGAAAAGAAGATAGAGCAAAAGAGTCGTCAACAAGTTTTAAGAACTTGTAAACTGTTCACAGGGTGAAGGTTACACCCCTTAACGATCTATGATATCGTTAACTCCAATAGGTTTGGAACCATGACTGGTAGTTCGGGGATGAAGGTACAAATCCAACCTAAAAGAGATTGAACCTGCCTTAATAATAGGCCTTTACTTTATTCTGATCGTATTCATGTGCGCTTTCTGACTAACATGCAATCAATAGGTTTAGCCCTAAACCTGTTTAATCTGTGTTGGTTGAATATTAATGCACAAATAAAACTATTATTGGCGATCACTTGAATTAAAATCATATTAACTCCAAACAAGATTATTAATTATCTTATTAAGCGTGATTACAAGTACCAATTCCCTTTAAACATGCATTAAAGGTGTGATCAAGCAACAACAATAAAAATCATCAAACAACACAATAATCATAATAATAATAAAACAATAATAATTATGATAATCATGTTAAAGCATAATAATAGCAAGATCCTAGACTTGATACTAACAAGATTAATAATAAACCCTAGCATGTCACTAAGCAATAAAAATCAAAGCTTTAGCCCTAACATGATATTAACATGAACATTAGGAAGAGAATAAGAAGCATTGCAGGAATCACAATTGTCATATTTGATATTATAACCTTTTCCCTAAACATGATACTAGGAAGATCAAATGCCCTAACATGACACTAGGAATCATAATAACAATCTAGACATGATTTCTATATCATAATAATAATGCAAACAATTAAAGCACTTACTTGGATGCCTCGTACCTCTTTCTAATAACAAAATACACACGTTAGTAACTTCAAGGAAAATAATAAAATCAACAATTAAATTAAATAATTGAAATAGAGATTTGGGACCAAACCCTCATAAATTAAAACCTTTCACGTCTAGGGCGAAGGCAACTTCGAACTTGGCTAGGTGTTTCTAGATCTTGTGAATGCAGAATTTTGTTTGCAAAAAGCTAGTTTAGAAAAGAGAGAGAGAGAGAGAGAGTAAGCTTTAGCTTAGAGAGAGAAGAGAATTAGAAAACTAGAGAGTTGATGATCAAAAACGGAGGTTTTAGGAGGCTATTTATAGAGAAAATAAGTCGGATATGATAAAAAACGAATTAGAGTTTCGAAAAGAATAAAACACGACTGCAGCGCAAACCACAGGATCTGGCGCTAGACACCAGACATAGCGCCAGACGCTGGACTCTAGCGCCAGGCGCTGGACTATGGCGTCAGGCGCTGGTCTTGTCGCCAGGCGCTGGAATCCAGTTTTCCACGCGTTTTCTTATTTTGATAAAATTTAACCGTACGAGAGGGCAAAATCGTATATTCCTTAAAAACACTTCTTTTATTCTGATTAAAACTCTAAAAAGTCCACTAAAGTCAATTTATCAATGTTAATTAAATTAGGAATGAAAAGAACATTCTAGAAGAATCTAGAAGACTATAATCAATTCTAATTGCATTAGGAATGATAAATCAATATTAGGCCCTTCTCTAGAGCATTAGGCCGTGTATAAACATCAAACCGGGCCCAGTTTAGTAATTTGGCCACAACTTCCTCATTATTCATCGGAATTGGGCTTATAATATATCGTTGGAAAGCTTTTTTCTACCCGACCCAACTACACCATTATTGGACCCTTTCTATGGACCAAACCTCACTGGATTGGCTATCCGCAACACTAGACTTTCCACACTTTCACTTCATTCGATTATATTTCGACGTGAAAGGTACTCATCACCGGGTTTGGTTTTGGGGAGACACAAATGGGTGTCTATAGGTCCAAACCCTCTGTTAATTATAGCTTTCATGCCTTAGTTTAAGGACGGAACCTCAGGTATTGTATGGACTCCTTGGAGTGCTTAAAGGAAGGAATAGTGAAAGAATGGGGAGGCTAGTGTTTAGGCTAAAGAGGGAGAAGAGAATTATTTTGTGATAAATCTTGTTGATGATTGAAAAAGGGGATATATGACCTCTATTTATAGAGAAAAAGGAAGGGGAAAAAAACAAGATAAGATCCGAATTAAATCGGAATAAAACCTGATAGACTGCAGTTTTTGCGGTATTTGTTTTTATCATATCTTTTGATCCAGAAATTGGAATAAAATGAATAAGATATCGTTGGAAAGATATTGAAGTCTACTTTCTAACCCAATTAGAATCAGATTAAAATAGTTTGTAGAATAAAATTTATGGTCTAAATAGTGAAACGGTGTCAGTTTTTGATAGAGTTTGATATTTCATTCATATCTTTTCCGTTATAGCTCGGAATTGATATTATAATATATCATTGGCAATATAATTTCAAGGGATATCCAACCATCTAAGATTTGGATAAAAACTGCGAGGCACGAAAATAATATCTGTCTATCTTTGAACGTCTTTCAATTCGAATAGAATTAGGACTTTCAAACAAAGCAGTTTTATTCAATTTCAAACTATTTAATCTTATCTTTTCAAAAAGGATAATTAAGATCTTTTAGAAAATTATAGAAGCTTATAATTAATCCTAATTGGTTTAGGGATGGGATTAAATATTTTGGACCCTCCACATGATCATTGGGTCGTAGGTAAGGTGGGCTTAGGTTCGGTTTGGGCTCAACTTAGTATTTTGGCCATAACTTATTCGTTATAACTTGGATTTGGGCTTACAATATATCGGTTGAAAGCTCTTTTAAATCCCCATCCAATTATTCAATCATTGGACCCAGATTATGGACCAAAATAAATTGGACTAAATGATTTTATATAAAGGACACGAAATGAATGATTTTAAAGGACACGAAACGAATTATTTTGGGTTTAAAGGCATGAAAAGAGGAAAATAAGTGACGGTTTGGGGAAATGGGCTAGGAATTGGTTTGTTTATGAAATGTATATATGGATTTTAGCAATCCAAAGATTAAATACTCAAGCCGACCAATAATGGCGGTGAAAGGTTGTTCATCATCGGGTTTGGTTTTGGGGAGATCGACATTTTAGGTGTCTACAGCCCCCATCCCCCTTCTCTCTCCTCTTGACTCAAGATCTCAATAAATTCACCAAATATCACACCTGGAAGAGTATTATTCGCCTTAAATCTTCGCAACATTGTCCATGTAAGGTGTTTATTCTCTTGCTCTCGCCAACCATATACTCCAACATTGCGCCACTTCAGATTATCTTCAAGATCACAAAAATGTCAACAATGAAGTGATGTATCGAAAAGGAACTCTCCTATACATTAATGCCTATCCACCAAAATCCCATGCCAACATGAATTACTATAGTTACTCACATAAATACCATATGTAAATTCACACCTATTTCAAACTCTAGTCATCTTATCCTCATCAATTATTGTTTCCATTAAGAGGACAATATTTGACTTCTCTCTCCAACACCACTCTCGAAGAGCTTTAACTGTCCAAGGGTTGTCAAGCCCTTGACAGTTCCAACTTAGATTTTTCATTGCTATTCGAGGGGTTAGATCACACCACACCCCTCTGCTTGATTTACCCCGTCTCCAGCAACTGAGCTCACTATTATTTTTAATTTTTTGGATTTTTCTTCCCCACACACCCCTTATATTCCCTGCTCCCACACCCATCAGACCCCCTTTTTGCTTCAACACCCGTAATATTCTGTCCTCTTAACTCCCCCATTATAACGTCCCCTTCCTTTATTTTTTCAATTCTTCTCCAACTCGTTTTCACAGTATTACAAGTGTTTGGCCTTGTATTCACTAGACCATCCCCGTTTTCCTCACTAGCATCCCTCATCCCAATCACATCTTGCACTACAATTTCATACTCTTTCCATCCCCATGGTTCACCTTACCCACTCCCTCATCATCAGTCAAAGTTTCCATGGGCACATTCCCCATCATAGTCTCAACATCACCATCAGCATTCACCCTCCTTTGTTGCAACACAAGTTGCTGGGTATTTGCATATGTCATAGGCTTTAATCGAGCTTCTATTCGACAAGGGCTGGTATCACCACCATCCAGCTGTGGAGCAGCAAATTTGAGCTTCCTCGCTACCCCCACGGGCCCCAATTTAAAAGCATCAGGGTCATTATATGAAACATTACGACCACCCTTACTCAAGCATGTCCTATTAAAGAACTTTTTGTCCAATTCTCCAGCAGCCAATGCTGATTGCGTGAGTTTAGGAGTTTTAAAGGAGATACTCTCATCCACGGGACGTATTGATAAATAATCTCCGACTTTGTATCTCCCTCTATCTCCTTAGCTTCTTCTCGCACTCCTTATAAGTGTGGTCTAAGAGGTCATACAAGTATCAACAATCAGCGAGCCTTTAGAACTTAATGTTAATCCATTTTGGTTTCGAGTCACCAGTCGCCATGAAAAGCCCTCTCCTTAACGACTTATGGACATCAATCATTACCTTGATTCGAACAAACTTCCCCATGCCTAAAGGGTCATTATCATCTAATTCAATGAATCCCCCTAAGCAGTCACTATAGGGAATAATTTCAAGCATCCCACACTTAAGCCCCACTGTAATCATACACTTAAGTATGGTGGCGTCCAAAAGGAAGGAAGCTAGAGCAAAAAAGTCGCCAATATGTTTCAGGAACATGTAAACCGTTCACAGGGTGAAGGTTATTACACCCCTTCACGATGAACCGGTGACACATGTCTTGGTTCATTAGACCGCCATTTTTTAAGGCCATTTTTGCCACCGAATTGGACTGACCGGTGGCAATTAGGGGGTGCCTTTTTTATTTTTTCTACTAGTGTTACACCTCTTCACGATTCATGAGATCGCTAACTCCATAGTGGTCTGGAACCATGACTGGATATCAAGGGATGAAGGTACAAGTCCAACCTAAAAGAGATTAAACCTGCCCTAAATAGGCATCTACTTTATTCTTCTCGTATTCATGTGCTCTTTTTGACTAATATACAAACAATATATTAATCCTAAACCTGTTTAATATATGTTATTTGAATATTAATGCACAAACAAATCTATTATTGGCGATCACTTGAATTAAAATCACATTAGCCTAAAATTAAATTATTAATTTTCTTATTAAGCGTGATTACAAGTACTAATTTCCTTTAAACCTGCAAGAGAGGGCGTGATCAAGCAAAAACAATATTATTAAGCAACATAATAATATTGTTACAACAAATCATCATCATTAAAATAATCTCAATTTCATGAAATCATAATAATATTAGCAAGATCCTAGACATGATACTAACATGATTAGTAATCAAACCCTAGCATGTTACTAAACATTAAAGATCAAAGATTTATCCCTAACATGATACTAACATGATAGAAGAAGATAGGAAGCAACCTAAGCATGATACTAGAAAGCAATAAATAACATCCTAACATGATACTAGGAATTAAAATAATCAAAGGAACATGATTTCTATATCAAAATAATAATTAAGAAGTAATCTAATTACTTACTTTAATGCGTCGTATCTCTTTCTATAAAAACAATACACATGTTAGTAACTTCAAGGGAAATATTAAATCAAACAATTAATCTAAATAATTGAAATAGGGATTTGGGACAAAACCCTCTGAAATTATCAACCTTTCCCGTCTAGGGCGAAGGCAACTTCGAGTTTGGCTAGGTGTGTCTAGAACTCGTGAATGCAGTGTTGTGTTTGTAAAAAGGCTAGGCTTAGAAAGAAGGAGAAGGAATAAGATGTCGCTTAAGAAAGAGAATAGAATAGAAAGATGATTGTTGATGATTTGAAAACGAGGAATAAGGACTCTATTTATAGAGAAAATAATCTCGAAATGATCAGAAAATGATCGAATTCTATTTGGAGTAAAACTACTTCCATCGTGGCGCGATGACTTCATCGCACTGTCGTTTCACGATGGTGAACACGTTAATTTAAAACTTTACATAGTCCATATTCTAATTAAATTAGAGTAATTAACATCCGTACTTATCCTTTAAGAATCAGATTTAATCTTTTAAAACACCTGTTTTATTGCAATTAAAATTCTTTATTTTTTAAAAGATATAATTATAATCCTAATCCCACTAGAATTTAAGAGAACCTTCTAGATTATTCTAGAAGATTAAAGTCAATCCTAATAATTTTAGGAATGATAATTAATGGGCTCTCCACTTGATCATTGGGCTGTATTTAAAACTCATATCAGTCCTAATTTAGTATTTTGGTCATAACTTCCTCATTATTCATCAAAATTGCGCTTATAATATATCGTTGGAAAGCTCTTTTCGAGCCCAATCCAACTACACTATTTTTGGACCCTTTTCATGGACCAAACTAAAATGTAATAGATATTTTCCATAAATAGAGTACAAAAAGAAGGAAATTTTGTCAATAACTACCAATTAAATCACGTGTTTTGAAAACAACTACCTATTAAAAAAGTTTTTTAAAAGAACTACCATAAGTTGTAAAAAGTTTAAGTAGCACTACCACTCTAACAATTTTAACTAGAATCTCTGGTATTTGAGTCTCATTTTTTATCACTTTTTACCTTTATGAAGGGTAATTTAGTCAATTTAGATGATGATTTTATGAGGTAAAGGTAAAAAGTGGAACCTACATGCCAAATATTCTACTTGGAATTATCAGAGTGGTAGTGTTACTTAAACTTTTTACAACTTTGTGGTAGTTCTTTTAAAAAAAAAAATTTAATAGATAGTTGTTTTCAAAATACGCGCTTTAATTGGTAGTTCTTGACAAAATTTCCCAAAAAGAAATATTTTCAAAAACAGAAAGAAGTATTTTTATTAAAACGACCGCGCCACAAGACTTTTCACATTTCACCTCGTTCGATGATTAATGACGTGAAAGATATTCATAACTGGGTTTGGTTTTTGGGGAGACACAATCAGGTGTCTACAATCACCAGTTTCCTTAGTAACTATATAGCTTTGCTTATCAAAAGGAACATCAATGAGTCGCACCCACATTGAGGTTCAATTGATTGTAATTGCTGAAGGTCGTTCGTCACCTTTTTGTTTTCTCCAAGGAGTAACAATTTTCCATCGAAAAGCCATGGGATCCCTTCAATGATTTTATTTTTGTCTTCCTCGTTAGAGAGTTAGAAGATAAAAACATTAGTATCAATCATCTTAACCACGATATTGTCATTCATTCTCCACACATTTATCAAGGTTCTCTTTATAGCCTCAACATTGTAGGGTTTCATCATACACAGTCTTTTAATAAGCGTCGATCGAATTTGATTTGGAGGATCATCGCTAGAATTATCTTACGCATTCACCTCAATTACAACATTCTCCTCATCAATTAATTTTTATTTCTCCCAATCCTTGATGATATCCTCTGCCATTGTTGTTGTAAAGCAACAACCGGATTGAAAAAACAGGGGATTAATTGACAACAATGGTGAAAGTTGCAAAGAATAACCACGAAAATCACAATAAAAAGCCACGAACACCAAACCCTATGCAAGAACAGATAACCCTAGTCCAGGGACTTTTTTTTCATGCCCTATTCTCTTCACTTTATAGACTATATATATCTTATGATATTTCCATCCGGTTTGACAATCATATTCCATATACACCATTCTGAATATCTTTTGTACATATACTTTATATTTGGTAAAATTATTATCAAGAATATTTAACAACCATGCATTGTACGAGATTTTAACCTTGTTTGGAGTAAAAGTGATGACAGTATTTTTAAAGAAACATGGAACCAGGTGAGTTGTGCCCAAGTAATCACCTTGAAATATTTATCAAGAGGTAAATATGTAATCTCACATAAAAATTGAAGGATAAATGGCTAATTTGCTATTTACTTAAGTTAACCTTATGTAACATGAATTAAATGGTGTTACTCTCTTTGGATGGTTAAAGTAAACTAACATTTGGATGTCTGCCTCTTGTCTATTGCTTCTTATTGTTATTAATCCATCCTCCTAAACTGTGACGACCCACCTCCCACAAAAATTGACATATCTAGAAATTTTGAGGAGTGGCAATGTTGAGTTAAGAGAGAAAAATTTGAGGTTAGGGTTTTAATTTATTGGGGGAAAGTGAGATAGGAATTTTCTTTAATAAAATCGATGTCATATGAATGTCCCAAAAAAAATTGAAAAGAAGATGAAGGTAGGGGTCAAACCCTTGATCTCCAAGACTAATGCATGGTAAAAATTTCCACTAAGCTGCACTTCAACATCTAGTATTATTCCTCACAATCATTACTTTTAAATGTGTTTTTCAAAAAAAAAAATTGTGGATTTAATGAACCCATTTGAACCCCTGTATCCGCCCCTACCACAAAACCCCATCTCTACAAAAATCCAACAATTCCTCATAATCCAAATATTGAAATTCCTTCAGAACTCATGAAATCTCAAGATTAGTTTCTTTAACAATGTCCATTCATTTCCCCCAACAAAGTTTAACAATGGAAGGATTTCGACGGCTTCGCCTCCAATTTCTAAGAAACCACTTAGAAAAACGATGAAAATTAATGGAATGGTTATCGCCAATAAGGTAAGGTGTTTATCGTGGGAGAAAAATTAACCTTCTACCATGGAGCTCATTGATGGAGGATGAAGACAAAGCTTCATCAAACGACCAAATTTTGTTAAGGTAAAAATTTTTAACTTAGGTAAAATGGTAGGTGGACAACAAATCAGAAAACACAAATATTGTTACAATATGTTTACAAATATAAGTTATTCTACGTAGAGCTGGGCATAGGTCGTGCAAGCCCCACTAGTACATAATTAACCTTAAGTAACACCCTAAAAGTTTTACACAAAGTGGTAAAAGTGTAATTATAGACAATAGGTAACACTTTAGTGGATGATACATCCACTTGTTACCTATGGTCTTATGTAACAGTTTTGGTAACGTAGGGTAACACTGTTAAAAGTGTTACTATAAAACCTCTTATGTAACACTTTTTTTTATCTTTAGTATCATTTTTAAAGTGTTACAATTTATTTCTTATGTAACACTTACTTATTTTTAGTAACATTTTTCAATGATAAAGTATCACTTTATTTGACATTATGTATCACTTTTCAAACTAATGTAATATTTTGTTGATTATTAGGTAACATTTTTAAATCATGGTTTGACATATAGTATCACTTTATTCGACATTATGTATCACTTTTTACAAAATAATGTAACAATTTATAAATCAATTGGTAACATTTATAATAATAATAATAATAATAATAATAATAATAATAATAATAATAATAATAATAATAATAATAATAATAATAATAATAATAATAATAACATTTACTTAATTTTTTTTTAAATATAATAAAAAAAATTATATATACATATAACAATTACTAGTATAAAAAAATTTTGGATTGAAATACTTTCATAATTCTTACAAAAAAAAAAAAAAATCCATTAACACCAATTTTAATGTTTGGCCAAAAAATATAATAATCCAAACACTAAGAAATTAAATTAAGTTCAATCTCTAGCTTGGAAACAAAAAAGTTCCAAATTCACAAAAGTCAGTCATAATAGTAAAGAGCGTTAATAACAACTTATAACAACAGCTAGCAGAATAGGAGTAATAGAATCTGCTAGCAGCAGTGTTTTGCACCAACCAGCAATAGCACACATGAGTGGCAGCATCCAACAGTAGCAGACAGCAGTTGGAGCAACCTGTAGTAGCAGAGAGTAGTGGCAGCAAACCAAAGAAGCAAAAATAGCAGTAACAGAAAAAATAGCAGCAGTAACAAGAGTAATAGCAAAACAGCTAAAAACAGCATACATCAGACAACAACACCCAAAGTTGGCAGCAACAATAGTAATTGCAAAAAAACAGCAGCAAAACAGCGGTAAAACCAAGTTTTGCAACATCATAAATTCCTATCCCGATTCTTCATCTTGATCCAATTGATCCTATGTGTCAAAGCATCATACATCAAATAACAAGAACAAAAATGAAATAATGCATTAATAAAAGTTAGTGCTTTTTAAAAGATTATATATTAACCATTACCTCATTTAGCTGTTGATGTTCATTAGAGTGTACAATGGGATTATGATATGTAGGTTCTGGATTGGATGACACATTTTCAAGTGATCGCACTACACCAAAAACTAGATTATAGATCGCAAAATATAGGACGGTTACCAAAGATAGGCGTTCTCCAGAAGAATATAGAACGTATTTATATAAGAGGCGTTCTGTATGTAAATACATATGGAACGGTTAGCATAGTTAACCGTTCTCTATTTTTTTACTCTGAAATAATTTTTAAAAATAATTATTTATTACAGATAATATAGAACGGTCATCTTGACAACCGTTTTGTATTGTATTAATTAATTGTTTTTTTTTTAATTATTAGGAGGAAAAAATATAAATAGTAATAATTTGCCCAAATTAATAAAGGCGGCTTAAAGGAATTGAAAGCGCACTCCTTAATATCACTTTCACGTTCTTTTGTCACTTTCACTTCACTAAACCTTAAAAAAAATTCAAAGTACTGCTTGTTTATTGCTTCAATTCGTGAAACCTCCACCGATGTAATAACCTTCAGCCGCTGACTCACCGCTCCACCGCCGCACCACCGCTCCACCGCCGCACAACTTCTGAGCACTGCACCACTCCGATGAGGTAGGTTCGATTCTTCTTGTTATAGAGTAATTGAATTTTGATTATTTATCAATTGAACTGCATGAATCATTCGAAATGTGAAGGAAACATAATTAAATTCATAGTTTTCATCTATTAAATTAATTTGCAATTTGAATTTTAGGTCATTGAAAAAAAACTTCAAAGTTCTAGTTTTAGGGTTAAATTCAATCAATTGTTTGTATGCAAATATTTCAGTTGAATTACAGTAAGTTCAATCAATTACCCTTAATTTTGTCAAATTTACATTAATTTCAATAGTAATAAAAATAATTTTAGCTAAATTCATCTTACCTATGTTTTTGAGTGCGTTGGATACAATGTGTTGTTTCAGCAGTCTATATAATTAGGTGATGATCTACTGCTGTCTTGTACTGGGGTAGGAGAGGTGATGTTGATTCGAAATTCGGAATTGTATATATCCTAATTGAAATTTGGTAAAATTTTAATTTGATGTTATGATTGCTGAGAAGGTTGAATGTCATTTTTGTGATAATTATGCCATTATTTTGCTATTGATTAGTTGCTGATTAGTGAATATCATTTATTTAGAGTGAAGTAATTAGCTTAGTAGGGATGAAATTTATACCTCTGTGTCCTAGTATGTTGATTTCGATGAAGTGCTTCCTGTTTAGTTTGATCCTTGATGTAATTTAGATTTTATGCTGATAACCCCCAAGCCTAATTATTAATTGTTTTACATTACTGGGGATAGGTGCTCTTTTTTCTACGAAGAAACATTCAAGAACAAAGGATCTGTCGGTAAGTTGCTTGATAAGTTTATATCATTAGAATTGACACTGAAATATGTCCGTGTCATTTGACATTGGATTTGAGCTGGAATTTTATTAAGTCATACCATTTTCTTGGCAGACAGAAGATTTCTGGTTTACTGCCCCAAAGAAAGGAATTATGGTGTTTGCTTTGCCAGGAGAGCTTGGATTAACAGAGTTGTGTGGTGACTTAGCTTTAAAGTCCTCTTTCATGATCGACAAGGAGATTTCTATTTGTACGGAACCTTACTATGTCTAAACCCTTATATTATGTGCTCTTTATTGGTGCCATTATTTATAATTTACGTGTGTCTGACAGTTGGCTAAACACGACAATGATATAAAATAGGAAGATCTTAAACACTAGTGATATGGATGGATTTGACAAGGTAAGCACCGAACTTTCAGAGGTGGTTTAATTTACTTGTAAGCACCACATTTTTATTGAACACTTATTCGAAAAGTCTGATTTGTTCTGTTTGCGAATTACCTGGATTTCTTAGTTATTGTTTTTTGTTTTCAGTTTTCAGTGATTTTGAAAACTTTAAAAATATGATATCTATAAAAGTAGTTTCTATTTTATTGTTAGTTTTCGAATTTAACATTTTACAGAGTAATAGAATTAATAGAAGTGTAGCTAATCTGAAGTTCTTTATGCAACTGATATCATGACTTGGAGATTCTCAAAATCAATACTTTTAGTGGTACCGATTGGTCCTTTAGCTGACAAATTATGTCCTTTTTTAAATGCTGATTTTATGTATTTTTTGAACTTGTACAACGGAAGCTGCCTTCCCCTGGTTTCCAAGTTGAGGTTGTTCTTGTAGACTATGATGGCACTCCTCCATCTCCTACACCTCAGCCTGAACCTGTGGTCCAGAAGCCCAATGACCAGACTGGCCCCCCTTGTGAACAAGTAAATGAGGTCTCGTCTGCTCCAGAAGCTAGCAAAGATCCTCAAGGTCAAGCTCAGAGTGAACAACAACACAAAGATGATGTGTTTTCAGCTGACGAGGCCGATGGATCAGGCTCATCAAGGAGTAAAAAGGCTCAAGCAGCTTCTTCAGCAGATACAAAAAAGTCAACTGCTGCCTCTCCTGCTGAAACTAAGTCCGCTTCAGATAAGTGCGTCAATCTCTCTGTGGCTTTGTGCCTTAATAAAGGCCATACACCAGGGTTTCTTTCTATATTCTCAAGACCATGCTATTTATATTTAATTAGATGAATTTATTGTTTATTATTAACTAATATGTATGTATTTTACATTGTTTTGTAGTATTTTAAGCAAGTTCCTCATACATATTCTCAACAAATGATTGACGAGCTTAGGGAAAGGTGGATTTCATATGGTAACCGGATACCATCAACCAAATGACAACGACGATGATTTATGTGAATTGTAGATCAATATATGGTATTGGTATATTTTGGGGCATCAATTTTTTTTTTGTAAATCAACATTAACTAGAAAGGTTTTTGATATTTAACTCACATATTTGTTTGTATAGAAAAAATTTTGTATGAATGATTCAATTTAATTGTGATGGGATGTTTTAAATTATATTTATGAAGTATATTTTGATGGTTTTTGTCGTATGTGGAAATATTTTTGTTAATTTTATTATATAGAAAGTTATATTGCACGTATAGTACAGGATCATGGATTTATTTTACAAAGGAAATGTAAAGATTTTCTTACAGGATATACTCCGTATAAATTTACAAGATATAAAACAGGAATACAGGTCTAAAATGAAATACAAAAATAATTCAGATTATTAAAATACAAGAATAATACGGTATAGAATACGTAGAGGGGTAATTCGAATTATTAAATATGTATGGCTGGATTTAAAAAAAAAAAAAAACATTAGAGAACTGTTATCTGACTTAACCGTTCTCTATTGTAATGCAATATAGAACGGTTAAGTGGACTAAACAGTTCTTTATTCCTTTTTTAGTGTACGAATTTAAGAAGGGAAAAGAGAACGGTTGTGACTAACAAGCGTTCTCTATTTGTTATTATATAAAACGCCTAAACAACCCGTTCTCTATACTTTATACATCGCTTAGCAGAAGAACGCCCCTAAGGCGATCTATAAAGCCTATTCTAACAGTTCTCTAAGGCCTTTTTTGTAGTAGTGTCGAGTCAAAGTATCCAACACTTCAGGATCAATTTGCTTGAGCGTCTTCATTAATTCTGCTATAGTTGCTTTCACAATTTGGTCTTTATAGGGCGGGAATTATTGGTTTGTTGCTCTTTCCCCTTAGTGAACATATCCTCGGTTGCTTTTTTCTATGGCCAAAGTTATTTTGTTTATTCATTACTTCATAGTATGCAAAGTCTCCATCAATTTCACTTTGAATTTGTACCTCCTCCATCTTGTCCTATAATGGATATATAACAAATAAACAACTAATTTGAGACAAATAATCATATTCAAAAAAATATGGAGACAACAAGACGTACAATGTTACTTTGGGTGGGCTCACAAGATGTTTTAATTTGTATTTTTTGTCTGCTGTTCTTTCACTACAAGAAAACAGTTA
Source organism: Chenopodium album (assembly GCF_948465745.1). Lineage (NCBI taxonomy): Eukaryota > Viridiplantae > Streptophyta > Magnoliopsida > Caryophyllales > Amaranthaceae > Chenopodium > Chenopodium album. The sequence goes on from NC_137839.1 coordinate 53,454,569, forward strand.
AATAATGATGGAAAAATTCCGTCGGAAACACCTTGTTTTCCGTCGGAAACAGGCTTTCCGTCGGAACGGGTTGTCACAATATGGTTCGTAGGAAAAAACAGCTTTTTCCGACAAAAATTCCGTCGAAAACACTATTCCGACGAAATTCAGTCCGTCGGAAGATATTTCTAAGGCTGGGAAAATCCGTCGGAAATTTCCGATGGACTTTAATCCGCCGGAAATTTTCGACGAAAATTTCGTCGCAAATTTGTTAAAAAAAAAATCCTACCCACCACCGCACCACCATCCACCACCCCACACCACCAGCCCTCCTGACCCAAACACCAGACCACACAAGTTCCCCTTACCCACACCACCACTCACTACCCAACCACCAAAACCTCCACCAGAACCCCTACACACCTCCTAGCCAGATCCATCCCCTAACCACCCCACCACCCACCAAAAACCACCACCGCCAACGACAACAAACAATCACAACCCAAAAATAGCAAAAAAAAAATAAAGAAACAATTAAAATCTCAACCTTAAACCCAAAACCCGAACTCCAGAACCCACCACCCAACACAACCATGTAATTTTAAAAACTGATAAAACAGCATAAAAAAATAAATAAAAAAGAGAGAGAGAGAGATAATACCTCAATTCGACCACACAAAACCTTGAAATTGGGTTTAGGAGGCCAAATTCGACCATGAAAACTCTAGATCTAGAGTTTTCATGGTCGAATTTGACCTGAAAACCTTTGATTCCATCATGAGAAGAGAGAGAAAGGGCGAAACTCGATCTAATCGAAATTGTTGTTGATGTCGGCGGTGGTGGGGTTGTTGTTGATGTCAAAGTTGTCTGTGTTGGGGTTGTTGTTGTTGTTGATGTTGGCGGTGGTGGGGTTGTTGTTGATGTCGATGTTTTGGTGGGAGATGTGAGGTGGTTGGAACAGGGGAATGAGAATTAAAGAAAGAGAAGATGAAAGAGAAGAGAGGAAGACAAGAAGAACGACAGAGGGGAAGGAGGAGAGGAGAGAGAAAGAGAGGGGATAGGAAAGAGGAGAGAGAAGAGAGAAGAAGAAAGACAGAGAAATGGAGAAGGGGAAAGAGAGAGAAGCGGCGGGTAGGCTTTTAGGGTTTTTTTAAAAATGTTTTTTTTCTTATGTTTAGAAAAAAATTGTATTTCGTCAGAAATCCGTCAGAAAAGGTAATTTCCGACGGAATATTTATCCGTCGGAAAACACATATTTTCCGACGGATTTTTATTCCGTCAAAAATTTCCGACAGATTAAAAATCTGTCGGAAATTTTGACGTTTCCAACGGATTTATGTGTCCGTCGGAACCAGTCCGTCGTTATTTGCCTGTTTTCTAGTAGTGTTTTACAACTTTCTTTGTACATGAGTGCTAAGGATGGTGGGTTGTTTTCAACATCTAGTTGTTGTTAGAATATAAGGCACTTCCAAATAAGAATTGAATGAATATTGTTTACATGATCATATCGAGAACGATAAAGAAGGAAGAATGGTTTGAAAACATACCAATTTATGTTGTTTCCTTGCGAAAGTTATAGGACCCATAGTGTGCCTATCTTTTTTATCTTTACTTATTTCCCTTTTCATTTTACTGTCTTCCTGCATGCATGCATAACACACGGTTCATAGCTTAACCCATTTCATTTTGAGAGGGAAATAAGCAATTGTAATACAAATGGAAACAAACAACATAACTTTACCTAGACTGGTTCCAAATTCCAAAATTCTAGCCACTCTTTGAAATGTGATTCCAGAATTGTATTGGGTGGATTTGCCAACCTATCATCATCATTGTCGTACGGAGTAAAGTGTGTGGCCTTTACACTACATTTATATCTACGCCAAAGTCTTCCCACGGATGACAAAACACAATCTTTACCTTTTTCTGGGATAATGTATTTCTTCTGCATTAAGTAAAATATTAGTCAAGAAAATTAGGGATCAATAAATTACGTCAGCTAAAACACAAGAACAATAAATGCAAGTTTTTGAATTTGTAAATAAAAGGTGCGCACCTTCACATAACTCCAAATTTGTTCCTTGTATGGCACATAATGACAACTAATCTTATCCAACGGCGCTAGAGAAGAATTACAAGCTAAAGTCCCTAAGAATCTTGTAAATATATTTACAATCTTATCATCGGGACCTATAGGCTTTCCCATTTCATTAAGAACAATAGGCTTATGCATTTCTAATGTCCATTCATGGACATCTTTACACATAGTTGGTCCTCTAGTTCACTTACTTTTCGGAAGTGCTGTATAAACATTAACTCAAATAAGTCATTAAAATCACATATGGCTCTTAACATATCTATCTTGAAATATTTAGAATGGAATGATAGTGATCATTACCTATTTTTTCAGTTTCGTGCTCTTCATTCATTAGTGGTTCATCTTGCATTCCTAGCTCCTCAGGGGTAAGAGTACTCAAATCATCACTAATCTCATCTTTTTCATATACATAATGTTCCAAATTGCGTTCATTTGAACCCATATGATTCTCATAATCTTCTTGTAAGTCATGTCCAAATCTTTGTGGTTGTGAAAAACTTTGTGCTTGTGATCTCCCTAAATGCACTTGTGAACTAGCCATGTTAATAGGTCGTAGTTGTCGTCATAGTAATAAATCACTTTGTTTTGCTCTCCACTCTTTTTCTAGCAACTGTATTTGCATTTGCCTATCAGCACTGAGTGAACCAGAAGCAACCACTGTCTTACTCTGCCCTGTCTTAAATTGGACACCATTTCCAATCTCAACCTCTTTCTCTTGCTGATTATGGACTGCTGATTTTTTTTGTGCAGTAACATTGTCCAATTGGATTTTTCTTTGCGTTGAATCTCTTCCTTGTAACCCTTAATCTAAGTGTTGTCTCTCGTTGTTTTGAAGATGCATCTTCGTTCTATTAGCCATTGGTACTGAAGAGACACATGTCGTGTCCTTAATGTTTGTGGTTATCTTCCCTCTCAATGCCACAACCTGAAATTAAGTATGTGTGAAAATCATTAAACAAGTATTAAATGATTTTCTAACAATTATAATTCACACAATTAAGTTATAAAAAGAAAAAAAAAACCACCTTTTTTGAACGTGACCTCAAGTTTACAGCATTTTTCCGTATCCCATTTTCATCCTCTTCACTTGAGTGGTTTAGTTCACCCTCTTCATCAGGTGTATACTCGTCAGTATCTTTACTCAATTTCTTCCTTTTTTTGTTTGTTTCGATCCCTTCATCGACTATTTCATTTCATAAGCCATGGATGTAAACCCTAAATCCTTAATTCTGATTCTATTTCGTTCTATAGTTTTTGTCTAAGTTTCTCATATTCTACCATCTAGATCTTGCTTCCTACAAAGGATACACAAGAAAGTCAGTTTAGAGGTTTGTACAATGTCTACAGCAGATATCTGTCAACAAAATTAATGGTAGTAAAACATTAATTATTAACAGAGAATAAAAACAAAAAGCCATGTCATTAAGAAACATGCCAAGCAAATCCCTATCTTACTGGTTGCTTCAGAATTAGAGAAAGGAATTTGAGTTTTAGCCAAATGAGTGAAAAGGGATGAAAGAAGTTAAATAAAGACAATCCCGACCCTTACAAAGTTGTATATCTGATAAGCTGTAAATGGCCAAATCATTAGAGTAGTAGATAAGCAGACAATCCCTTATAGAGTTCTACATCTGATAAGCATTAAATGCCAGTTCTTTTTTCATTGTATATGCTTTACTAATAGCACTATAGTGAAGGAAATGAATTAAGTTCTTATGAGTCAACTAAAACTAAACAGGTGGCCCTTTTCGGATTTCTCTCAATCTTGGTAAAATGGGAAACAATAAATAAAGGATTTAGTTTGACTAAACATGTACTTGATCGTGTAACCTTAGTTCTTAGAATTGAAATAATTGTACACACTTGGTGTGTAGAAAATGGAAGTTATCCATTAAATTTAAGTGTTTTTTGCACCATATACATGTATTCATTCAGTTACCCTTATGATTGTGATCTTTTGTTTCACTGTGTCTTTCTTAAACATTATTTGAAGCTTTTGTAAATGCAAATAGAAGCTGAAATGTTTGAAGCAATATGTTTATTCCACCCCCATCTGGCCATATGGCAATTAAAATGTTAGTGCATTAGAGCAACAAATAAGCAGACAATCCCTTTTATCCCCAAATTTGTTAGGGAGAATATCCTGGTTTCTAAGAAACCAATCTTCTCTCAAAAGATTTACAGAATGTATAAAGATGACATGCAATGAAAGTTACAAATCAATCTTCATGATTAAAGGAGCTACTTAGACCCAAGCTGACAAATTATACCTCCCTCCATTTTACTAGCATGCCCATCCAGAATAAAAAATAAAGTAGAATGAATCTAGTAGAAATATAGCCCATCAGAAGCAATATTACTCCCCATGGTAACATAGAAACTGATACATTTCGGATAACTAGTCAGTCCATTTCCTGCTTATCTGCTGCTCAAATGCACTAACCTAGAGCAACCTCTACAATAGCCTAAACACATATCCTAATATATATATAAACACAAAAATATGAGAGCAAATATGCACAAACATAACTTGAAAAAAGCACTTGAGCATAGAAACAACACAGAAAGAGCATGCATATCACCTAAGTTTGGGGATTTTGACTGTAAGTTGACGTGAACTATAGCTTGCTGAATTGAGCTTCATAATTAAATTATGAGCGGTCCTAGCATATGATGTGTGTATAGGGGTGATATTTATAGTTTAATGGGTAGTTGATCAAAGATTGGTGACTGTTGATGATTGAATAGGGTCAATAGCGGTGAGTTTTGTCTTGTTAGCATTGTTCAGTGACTTGGGGTCATATAAGTTTATACACAATTCTCATGTGACTGTATGTCTTATAGATTATTCATTTAAATTACTTTATATTGGGAAATCTTATCCTAAAAAGTATAGCACTACAAAGTATAGCACTACAAAGATCAGATGATTAAATAACAATGATAAATGGAATTTCTACTGACTATCTTAAGATAATGCTTTTCATATAATCCTAAATCAAAGATCAGATGATGTGTGAGAAAAGGCACTCTTGCTATCACGCAGTTAATGGTAAATATATTAACAAAATGGACATAACTCAGATAAGTTAGCCTAAGTAGACATGATTGTTCAACGGTAGCTTAAATAGACCTATAAGTATATATGCTGCTGTTGAATATGCGAATATGTGATTATTTAATTTTGGACTTAACTAGACTTGTTTGTGGATTGCAAGGTTCAGTCTCTGCTCAGTTGTGTGTGCAGATCAATTGTTTACTAGTGGGATGAGTAATCCTTTTCTGTCGCTTAGATAGATTAAAAATGACTATAATGAATTCAAATTACAATTCAACAAAGCAATTACAACAAATCAAGCATTGTAACAAACAGTTGCTGAGAAACAGGCATTTGCAGAGCAAGGGTGGACATGCAAATGGCTCAGGCTGTTTTGGACCATTTAAGGAAGTTCCTTTGACCCTTGCCTATTAATAAGCTTAGAAAACATATTGTAGTAGCTCATGACATGTATCTATAGACCACTTATTCTAGAAAATATTATAATAACACTGATATGTAGCTGATATACATAAACACAAAAAATATAAGAGCCAATATGCATAAACATAACATGAAAAAGCACTTGAGCATAGAAACAACATAGAAAGAGTGTCTCATATCACCTGAGCAAAGTAAAAGCACCTAAAAGCACCATCTACCCAATCGAATGCTCCTGGCAACGAAGGGTACATTTGAGATTGTTGAATTCACCAAACCATGGAAGCGAGTTTAATTTGCGGGGTCCCATCAACAGGAACCAACCCTTACAAAGGTAAGGCTTCCGCGCGGTACATCCAGACTCATAACCATGGACCTCTTTCACTAACCCATATCCTGAACTTTAGAGAAATAGAGCCATGGTAAGGTTGCAAACTCATTGTATCATATCGTGACTATATGACTACTTATGCATTATTTGCTGTGCATAATATATTTATTTTTCCTAACCGTTTGTTTGACTTATGTATGAGTTAAATAAATAAAATAATGACTAAAAGGACTTTGCTAATTTGATTAATTAATTAATTATAAATGATTAAAGTCTAATAAATTGATCAAACTTGATTTAGTACGACTTTTAGGCTAATCCCTTTAGAGCAAAATACTAGAAACAGTCCCAGGTCGATGTTCCATAACGGCGTAAAGATTTGGACTAGGGCACCACACGCTAGTGTCCGGTGTCAGGCGACGATCTCATCGTCTGGCGTTGGCTGTTAAGGTTTGGCGACGGTACTGCCGTCTGACGATATCATGTAATTTTGCTCGAGTCTTCACGATACGTCAGTCTAATTAATCAGCTAATACAGTTTAATCAGTTTATTAATGGCAGTAATAATGTTAAGTCCTTAATTGAGTCTAGGAACATAGTCCCATGGTCTTACAATAGAGTCAAAGTATGTCACTAACATTCACACTCAATATTAAAGCACACACATAATATGTCACATCTTAACCATGTCTAGAGAGTGTTCTATGCGCGTCTTTTCTGTCATTTTTTTGGGGGGTAAGTCGGATATTAATCCTCCAATTAAACCCTTACTTGGTCTTAAAAAATACACCCCATTTTTTACTTTAAATATCAATAAAGTAAAAAATCAAATTCGAGTCAAGTAATTAAAATAAATAAATGGTTTAATTTACAGCACTTGGTCAAGAAAGGAAGGGCGACTAATCAAAGACAACACTTTCTTTCAGATACTCCTTTTTGACAAACCCATTACTCGGAAAAGGAAAGCTAAGAAGATCATAGCCTCTCAAGAATAATTTAATGAACTCAAGAAGGATGTAGCCAACCTAACTAAATTGATGAAGAACATAACTATTCAAGTTAATGACCCTATAAGGCAACAACAACAAATGAAGTTCATGCAAGAAAGATTAAGCAAGATATCCAATGATTACAGGTTCCAAGGCATTAGCTCGCAAGGGGTCTTAGTGGACAAGGAACTTCTTCCGCAAAAGTTCAATGCCACTGACATCCCTAAGTTCAAGGTTTCAGATAATCCATACTTCCACTTAAGAGCATTTGAGACAATAATGAATATTAAAGGAATAGATAAGAAAATTTTTCATACATTGTTTTCTTTATCACTAGAAACTGTTTGTCAATGCAACAATGATTCTTATCTCTTGACAAGGAGAAAACCTCCACTTGGGATGCCATTGTAAATGCTTTTATTAATAGGTACAAATGCAACATTCAAGTTGAAATTGATCATAAGGAACTCGAGATACTAAAAAAAAAAAAAAGAGAATGAAGGGTTCACTTCTTTCTTTAATAAGTGGAGGGAAACCTCTGCTAAGATGATAGAGGTTCCTACTGAAAAAGAGTCTGTGAGATTTTTCATAAAAAATGTCCAAGAAAAATACTCTAAACATCTTAAATATCAAAACAACTTGAACACCTTTAAGGCCGTCTATGACATTGGAATTAATATTGAAGACGACCTTGCAAAACAAAAAGCTGCTAACACTAACTCCAACAGTGGCTGGAAAGGAAAGAAAAACGACAATCCTTCTTCTTCCAAAACTACCCACTCAAACAATGTTAGCACCTTTAATATGAATGAAGTCCTTGCTATAAACAATCAAGGATAAAAGAAACCATTTAGGAGAAACTTTAATCTTATTGGTATGGGTTATGACACCGCGTTTAACCGTCTTCATGCAAAGGGTCTTATAACTCCTATTAAACCATTTGGGGATCCACCAGCCGAGAAGAGATCGGCTAATTGGAACCCAAATGCACACTGCAAATACCATCAAGGTAGGGGCCATCTCACTGAGAATTACAGGAAGCTTAAATAAGCCGTTCAGGACTTAATAGACAACAATAAACTCTAACTGCCTTCTGCAAGCAAGAAGCCAAGTATCAATAGTGCACCACTTTCTGATTCCTTGGCCATCTCTGATGAGGAAAATTCTGTTGATCCCTTATCTTTGATTAAACCATTCAAAGAAACTTATGCCCTTGAAGAAGAAGAAGAACTATTCTTTGACGCCATGAGTGAACTGTCCCCAATGCAACAACCGCCAAATAAGGAAGATATTTTATCCTTGTATATTCAGTAGAAAAATTTGTAGGCATGAACAGATGATTCTTGAACGCACTGAACAAGAACAAAATAAAAATGTCAACGAAGAGGTAGCACCAACTACAAAGAAACCATTCTCTCTTCAAGTAGTTGAAACAGCCAAAAGGAGTCATAGGTCCTACACTCCAATTGGGACCACATATGAAAACATGTTCAAAATGCTCTCCGAGGGTGGCAAGATTAAACCTCTCAAACTGAGACCATTTGAATCACTAAAGAGGATGGATAGATTCTATTGTCCATATCACCAATAAGGGGGACATACAATAGAACATTGTTTTAAATTTAATGATTTAATTCAGAAACTGATTGATGATAAAAACATAGTCCAAATTCCACAAGAAAAAGATGCTACCATTAATGGAGTTTGGGACAGTAACGATGAGGATGTCTACCTTGAAGATTTTAAAGAGACCCTACTCTCCAAAATATATCTGGTGGATGACTTTTGGGATGAAGAAGATTTATCCATAAATGTCCTCACAAGATCCGGGAGAATGCAACCTCCCATTACTGTGCAAAAACCTATCCCTACTACTCAGCAAGTTCCCATACTTATCATAGAAGACAACGATGTTTTCAAGCAATTAAAGATGACCAAAGATGATAAGAATGTATGGAAACAGCTAGCAACATCCCATCAACATAGGTTGTCAGTAATGAGTGCTTTGGACAAGATAGGAATAGATTCTGAAACCACTCTTAAGGGGTTGGCTAACTTTCTTACGAGTGATCTTCCTAGTCCTATAAATTTAATCACCTTTTCTGACAAGCACATACCTCAAGAGGGTGATAAACATAATAAAACATTAAATCTCACAGTAATTTGCAAGAGAATGAATTTCCCAATGACTCTTGTTTACAATGGATCAGTTATTAATGTATGTCCACTCCGAATTGCGAGGATGTTAGGGATAAAAGATGAAGATTTGTCTCCAGCTACGCAAGGAATAAGAGCCTATGTCAATACTCACCGCCAAGCTCTTGGGACTATTACCATGAATGTAACAACAAGAGTCATAGAACAACCATTAATTTCAAAGTGGTAGACATTAAAGCCTCTTTAAACCTACAGTTGGGATGCCCTTGGCTTCACGACCTAAAGGTCGTCCCTTCATTCCTTCATCAGTAAGTGAAGGATATAGTTGGAGGAATCCCTGTCAAAATTGATGCTTTACTAATGAGGATCAAAGCCCAAAGAATCCCATATTAAACGTGGAGCACGATGAAGATGACGAGGACTTGTGGGGCTTTAACGAAGAGGTCTCCTTGATCAAGGAGGATGAAAGGACCCCTCTTAACTACGACCTCCACTCTAACATGACAGTAAACGCTATCCTTAAGAAACAAGGACACTTTCCTGAAATTACCCTCGGAAAGAAGAAAGGGATAGCAAAACAAATGGGACTACCTGGCCACCCTACATTGGACACTTTAGGACTTGGTTTCGAACTGACTTTGGAAGATCTTAAGCAAGCCCTGAAAATAGCAAATGCACGTAGGAACACTCGTAACCTAAATGGACAATTCATAAAAGAGGGTGAGGATTATCCATGCAATGAATTCCCTGATCCCTTTGTCAAAAATGGGATAAGACAACCTGGGTTCGAAATATTTCTGGATTGCAATTTTATAGATGATGTCCCAACTCCCATCCATAAGGAAAAAGCACCCCCATGCTTTGACTTTAATGTCATGGGATTCCTCTTTGGGTATGAAAGGAATGAGAAAACCCGTATTGAAGACAACTCCTTGCTCATTGAAACAGTATTACAGAATGATAACTTAGATCCTTCCAAACTTATCACTCTGGCCGAGGGTCTAGTTCAAGGATGGCAAAAGACCGTGAAAGTGACTACTCCAAGAGGAAGTTATGAAGATATGCCAAGCTTTAATGGTTCACTTGGTCATATGAAGATCTGAAAGACATTAATAGAGAACTAGCTCAACACACAATTTCATTAATTTCAGGAATGAAACCCGCAAAACAAAATTTGCGTCGAATGAAACCCGACGTGGCTCTTAAAATAAAAGAAGAAGTACAAAAACAAATAACAATAGGTTTTATTAGGGTATCCAAATACTCCGAGTGGGTTGCAAACGTAGTCCCAGTCTCAAAGAAGGATGAAAGGGTACAAATGTGTGTCGACTATCGAGATCTAAATAAGGCAAGTCTAAAGGACGACTTCCTTTTTTTACACATCGATATTCTAGTAGATAATACAGCAAATCACGCACTTCTCTCATTAATGGATGGATATGCAGGGTACAATCAGATCCTCATGGTAGAAGAAGACATGGAGAAAACAACTTTCATAACACCTTGGGGCACTTATTGCTACACGATGATGCCATTAGGGTTGAAAAACGCGGGTGCCACTTACCAACAAGCATTAACTGCTTTACTCCATGACATGATGCACAAGGAAGTCGAAGTGTATGTAGATGACATGATTGTGAAATCAAAGGACTGACCAGGGCACTTAGTAGTCCTAAGAAAATTCTTTGAATGGTTAAGAAAATATAACATGATTTTGAACCCATCAAAGTGTGCTTTTTGAGTCACCTCAGGAAAACTCTTGGGATATGTCATTAGCTCTACAAGAATAGAGATAGACCCAATCAAGATTAAAGTAGTCATGTCAATGCCACCACCCAAAACCGAAAAGCAAATTCGGGGATTCATTGGTCGGTTACAATACATAAGCAGGTTCATATCTAAATTGACAACAATATGTGAACCAATATTCAAGAAGCTCAAAAAGAATGTACCAGTAATATGGGACGATGAGTGTCAAAAAGCCTTTGAGAAAATCAAAGCCTATCTCGTTAACCCTCCTGTATTAGCGCCATCACTCCCAGGAATCCCTCTTAGGTTGTACTTAAAAGTCACCAAAGAGACAATGGGGGCTATGCTTGCACAAGAAGTAGAAGGAAAGGAGAACGCCATCTATTACCTAAGCAAAAAGATGCTCGAGTAAGAAATACGCTATACACCACTTGAGAAATTGTGCCTCGCATTAGTGTAGGCCACAACCAAGTTAAGAGATTACATGCTCGTTTATACGGTCTTTTAAGTATCTCAAGTGGATCCACTCAAGTATCTTTTCGAGAAATCTACACTAAATGGGCAGATATCAAGATGAATAGTTAACCTAGCCCAATTTGATGTAAGGTTCATGCCTCAAAAGGCTATTAAAGGATCCGTGGTTTCAGATTTTTTAGCAGATTTTCTAATAGAATATTCCACGCCTTTACATGAGAATGATTTTCAAGACGAAGACTTGATGGTCACGGAAGATGATACTTGGACTCTCTACTTCGACGGAGCCTCAAACCAAAATGCATGTGGTGTAGGAGTACTATTGGTATCACCTAAAGAAGAACATGTTCCAATCTCCATAAAGCTATATTTTGACGTTACCAACAACGCCGCAGAATATGAAGCATGTGTGGTAGGCCTCGAAACAGCTTTGGCGTTGGGAGTAAAGAAAATTCGAATTTTAGGAGATTCTTCATTTATCATCAATCAAATTTCCAAGAGATGGAAAGTAAGGAGTGAAAGCTAGGCCCCTTGATCACGGGTTGAATAGGTCGTTAAGTTACTGCCCTAATCAAATTAATCATATATTATACCTAAACTTACACAAAACTAGTTAGTGGCAAGTAAAGGGTCGAAGAACTAGGGAAGCACACTAATTCAACATAAAAAATCACTAATGCAAGAGTAAAAAGGGGATTGTTTTTTTGTTGGTTTTGTTGATGTAAGAACACTAAAACTACAAATAAGCAAGAAAATGATGATTTAAATCAAGGGAAAATGACGCTAGGGATATGGGGGTGTAAAATATAATTTGAAAGAGGGGAATAAAAATGATTATCATGAAACACATGCAAAAGAACACAAGATTCTACCTAAACAATTCATTCTCATGCAATATTCTTGGCAAATCAATGAAAGAGGTCTACACTAATAAGGATCATTCTCATGAATCCTATTAGTTACAATCAAATCAAGAGAATAAAGAAACACAATCCATGAAAACTCCACTTTAATAACTCATTCTCATGCAATCATTAATATAGAGATGATCTTAATCTAGTTCAAATCACTTTCATGCATTTAAACTAGAAAACATCAAATAGAGTGCAACAATAACCTCAAGCTATCAAAAATCATGTCTTTCATCAATTTATGGCATGAGTTCAATCCAACCATCATCATTCATCCAATATCAACTCATAGTTTCCACCCCCTTCCCCTAGCTAAAAGATTAGCCTAGAGAAGGGAGATTAAACATATTATCAAAACTATAAACAAACTCAAGAAACACAAAACAAAACATGATTAAAAACAATGAAATCAATAACAACTATATGAACTAATAAGATTAACAAAAATAAGCAATAATAAATGCAAATAAATGAAGCTAAAGGTGAGGATTAGATATTACTAAAGAAAGGATTAATGAATGATGAAAACTTGGATTCTTGCTCGATTCAAGATTAAACTTGAGCAAAGTTGAATACAAAAAGGAAGCTTTAATAACAATCTACTTTCTCTCTCTAGATTAGGCTAATATTTTATGGAATTAGAACTTAGTAAAACTCTGTACATTCAAACGTTCTAAAATGGGACTTATATAGTCCGTACACAGCTGGATGAAGTCGGCAAAAGGTTCGACCAAACCTTGGGTAGGTTCGGTCAAACATCAGGGTAGGTTCGGCCAAACCATGGGTAGGTTCGGTCGAACCTCCCTGCTCCTAGTTTGGTCAAACTTCTGGGGTTCGACCGCTTCTGCAAAATGCTAAAATTTGAAAAGTTCCTGCCTCCAAAGTTCGGTCAAACCTTGTGCAGGTTCGGTCAGACCTAAGGTTCGATCGAACCTTTCTTAAGTTCGACCACACCTTTTCTAGAACTTGCTTTCCTCAGATCCAATTCGACTTAAGCTTTCTCCTCTTTGAAGACCCCGGTTCTTACAAAACACGAGCATGGAATAAAAGTCAAGAGTAGGCAAAAATCTAGGAAAAAGGAAGATAAAAGAGAAGGGAAAGGAGAAAACAAAACTAAGTAAAACTGCTTAGAAAAGGGCCAAATAAGTGCAAATGAGGGGTGAATCCTTAGAGAAAAAAGGATAAAAGAGTGGCATAAATGTCACTCATCAAAATCCCCCACATTTGCCTCTCGCTTGTCCTCAAACAAGGAAAACTAGAACAAAGAGACAAACACAACAAACATAACATGACTAGGTTTTAGAGAAACCAATCAAGCCTCAAGGAAGCTAAGGAAATTCTCCACTTGGATTCACACGAAAATAGATGCACCAAAGAATACTTACCTTTCTCAATTCAAAGAGGGAAAACACGTTCTAAGATGGTCAAGGTTGAAAAAGACAAAACTATGCTAAGCATAGAGAACTAATGATTTCATTATCCGCCCTAGCCCCAACCAAGACGGTCCGGGTTCTCTCCACTTGCTTCCATTCATCCCTTAGTTAGCTCCTCATGATTCCTCGACGGAACCGGAAAAAGAAATTTTATGTGAAATCGTAAGGTTATCCCGACATCTCAACTATGCATACTCTGTCCATAGGGTTGAAATATATCTCCCTCCACTAGTCTTTGACCTTGCTCCTCTAAAGTCCAAGGGACTTAACTTGGGTTGTAAGTCATGGCTAAGGGTTAAGGTTGGGAATCAATTTGAAAATTTTGGTGGCAAATCCTAAGTGAAGCAAAAGAGTGGCCATCCCTCATGAACAACTTAAGAATTGAACCTAAACTCAAATTACAACCTTCAATACAACCCTTACAACATTACTTCATCCCTTTTCATCATTTATTCATTTTTCATCAATTTTTTTTTTTTTTTTGAAAACTTCACTTGGTCTTTTTGAATTGCATCTTTCTTCTCAAGCTTTTTTGCATATTATTTTCATGTTCAACTTTTAAAACTATATTTGAACCAATTTACACATTTTTCTTGCTCATATCCAACAATCTCAAAACTCAAACCTCATAAGCCAATGCTTCACTAACTACAAGGATCGGTAAGACATAAGCCGATAGGTTTTTATTATAGTTAAGTCAAGAAATGGAAATAAGGATCAAATTTGTTAGCAAGTAAGTTGATGCAAAAATGAAAACCAAATTTGTAACAAAACACATGGAAAACAAAGAAAAATGCAAAACGCCCTTTTCCTCCTCTAGAGTTGCTTGATCACGATCTCGGGAGCTAGAGGCCAACACAATGAATAAGATACACATAGTCAAGGATCCTAAATGCTGCTCAACAAGAATGATGAAGGCTTGAAAAATATTAGACCTCACAAGGGGTGGGAAGTAAGCAAATACCAAATAATGGTAATCCTATCCACTATAGAGAGCAACACCATCTTACCACTTTCCCGTGAGCTAGGGGTTCAAACGTCCTCAAAAGTTCTTAGCCGTGCTACCTTAGCTTAAAAGGTGTCTAGCTTAACCCCAATCCTTCTCAAACCGTGAAAACCCTCATCAACTAGGAAGATAAGCATTCAAAGACACATCGTCAAGAGAGGCAAACCAATCCAAAAGAACGAGAAAATTACAAATCAAAAATCATTTCAACTTATCATAGTTATGCTTGTAACACAAAAAGGGGAAAACAAAACAAATGAAAGAGGAAGAAATCAAAAAGGTTCACACACGAGGACAGAAAAAGCACCTGAGCACCAGATTGCAAAACTCTGATCAACTAATAGTCTGAGGCAGATATTAATCTTGCTAATACTCGGACTTGGACTGTTAGCAAGATAAAAGATAAACAGTAGAAAGTACCTTAGTGATTATATCATGCAGTGCAAAGATAAAAGTTCATTGAAATTATGTAAATAGTAGAAAGTACCTTAGTGAAGCCCACACAACTCAAAACGGCCAAATGTATACACTGTCACTATAATATCAAACCTTAAATAAATTAAACAATTTAAATAAAGGTTAGAGTAAATTCAGTAGCACAACCCTTAATTTAAAAACTAACTTATAAATTTCATAAGAAAACAAGTTCAAACAGAAAAATAGAACACTTCAACAATAGTTTGTTAAATCCAAATAATAAGTTCAAACGAAGGAAAATTATTGTTAAAAAAAACGATCTCAACATGCCACTTTTATGGTTCCATCCAATCCCAATCAGTGTCATCTATATGGGAACTTTCTTCGTGATCATGATCTCTCATTTCACGGTCGACAGGCACCTTAACTCTGTCATAAGAAGCTTCTCTGCACCAACTTTGGTGTTCATCATGATCTCTAGCCGGAATTACATCCTCTGCGAGTTCACGAATTTCATTCATATATGTGGTTCAGATTGCCCCTCGACATAAAAATAGTCTCTTGGCAAATTTCTGTGCACATAATGCCAATCTTCTTCAAGGTCGTCTTGAGTGTAGCACTTGATGCACTTGTGATGCCAGGACAAAAGGATCATCTTTATAACACAATTTCTTAAAGTCAACGCGAGTGAGTCCATAATAATCTACTTCCACATGGAACCAATCACACTCGAACAACACAACACTAAATGCACTCCAATAATCAACCTCAAATATTGATTTTATAGCCCCATAATATGTGACATACCAAGAACAGGAATGTGATCCTTGCTACTTGCGAAGCTTGGAGTCAAAGCGGTTAAAGAGACTCCGCTAGTTTGAGTTTTACTCATTTCATCATGATCTCTAGTGTAGAACTTATATCCATTACAAAATATTCGGTGTACCTCCTTGCAATAGTAGAAGGACCTTTTGATAGCCACTTAATATGATCCGAGACATTATCCACCACAACCTTTTCTCTAAACCAAACCATGAATTCATTGCTATGCTCTTGTGTGAAAGGAATGGTGTCCTTCGAACAAGTGTACTATTCCGTTAGTGGGTTCAGAATTATTAGAAAGCTAATATATTCAGCAAGGTCAAGTGATCGGAATGCCTGGGTAGAGGCCGCTTCCGATCAGTAATATTAATGCATAATTAATATTACAACTTAATCTTGACTGAACCCTTCGGGTCACACCCAAGCAACTAACGAACTGAAGCGAAGAATTAATTCGGAAGGAATTAATAAGTCAACAGAGTAATTAATATTTAGATGTCGGGAATTCGAGCTTAGGGCGTCGAAACCGAACGTCGAAAGTCGAGTCGAAAAATAGTAAAAGACGAGACATGAAAATAATAATAAATCAATAAAGACCAAAATACCCCTAGCATTTGAACACCGAGTGCTAGGAGGGTATAGCCAAGCTAGCGGCCCGCACCAAGTGTCGGGCTTGCTAGGAAGTTGCGGCTAGCTGCCCGCACCTAATGCGTGGCGTGCTAGCATGCTGCAGCTAGCAGCCCGCACTAGGTGCGCGGCATGCTAGCAGCAGCTCTCGGCAGCAACAGCCGCACGCAAGTGCATGGGGTGCCTATCGAGAGAGTGCGAGCAGCAGCACGCATTTTGTGTTGCGGGGATGGCTGGGTCGAGAGAAGGGCAGCAGCAAATGGGAAGCCCACTTGGGTGCCTTGGTGCCCAAGTGGGAGTAGCCAAGTGGCTCAAGGTGAGGGAGAGAGTGGGGAGCAAGTTTGGTCCCCCCCTCCTCCAAATGGTCCTCACCTAACCTCTCACATGAGTTTGCCACTTGTTGATTTATTACTAGTTTGATTATTAATTTTATTTTAGCTTTAAAATAAAATGGGAAAATAAAATTTTCCCACATTGATGGGAGAGCTTTTCACACTCATGCATTTCCCTATAAATACCTAAGTTGGGGTATTGGGAAAAGCACTTGAGTAAGAGTTGAAAAAGGCATCACCGTTGTGAAAACCTTTGAACTCATTAATTACTCGGGTTTTGGTCGGGCTTTGCTAACCCCAAGGCATTGGACCGTTTTCTGTGGTCGAGTTGTTGGTGGACTATCATTGGAGGCCGTCGTAATTTCGAGGCTTGATTTCGAAGTAAGAGCCGTTCCGGTTGGGCGAAGCACGCTCCAAAGGTAATCATTTTATCTTAATCTTGTGATTAATTTAAATATGTTTATGGCTTAATTTTTCTGGTTTGAGTTGCTAATTAGATTAGTAGCTCGTATTATTTACTTTAACCTCGTATTAGAGCTGACTTCAGCTCCCGAACCCAGATTTCGACCCAAAAATAGTGAATTTTGGGTGAAAAAGGTGTTCTGGAAATGGTTTTACCCTTTTAGAACTCGGTTTTTAGCCAAAACAACAACCAGAAATGCATTTTTCGAGGGTTTTTTTATTTTTACGAAAAATTTTAATTCTTTCTAACCTTGAAAATTAATTGCATATTTATGGTGTTTATGTAATTGGTTCAATACATATTTTATATGCAATTTAAAACCTCTTAGGCATGATTACTTGGTGGTAATTTGTGTTTGAAAGCTTGGTTTTATTTTTTACATAATTGCAAATTAATTGCATTAAGTGTGAGAACTTTGTTTTTGAGGCTTCTAAAGTGCTAAAGATTCAATCTTTAATTGTGTTAAGTGATTGAAACTTTAAAAGCTACTAAATTCCATGAATTTTTATGTGAACTATGTTGTTTTAATCATTTTTGGTTGATTAGAAACATAAAGTTTCAAACTTTGTGATAGAAATTTGTTTATCTTCATATTGGAAGATATAATTTTTCAAGGATTCACAAATGTTAGTAGTTGGATTTTTCATTTGGACATTAAAGTTCATATCTTTCCAACTCCCTCATAAAGAGAAATTGCCTTATTTTGTTGCACCAAGTTAAACCAATTCAATAAAAGAATGGTTTTTGGAAATTATTTTGGTTGAATGCACTTTGTTAAATTTCATTTAAGTTAGACTTGTTTAAATTTTCAATTTTTTGTTCATTGAATTAGTTTTAAAATCAATTTAGAATTAATAACTTGTCACGCAAAATTGGGATCAAAATCCCGAGGCTATGGCACCGTTGAGTATTTTTGTAAATCTAAATACGGTCTACGCACCGTTGAGTATTTTTGTACCTTAATATATAGATTAGTCCTAATCGTAGATACTAGTATTTGCATAGTTTGGTTAAGTCTTGAAGACGGGGGTTCTTGGAAGACAAAGCCATGAAATTGCAAGAGGAGACCTTTTGAAGACTTGAAGAATTCAAGGGGTCATGCTAGTTGCCAATATGCATCTTATACTTATGCTTTATATATTTATGCTTGTGCTTATATATGAATGATATGTTAGATGCATGCTTAGGTTTTCATTATGTTGCAATGATTAATTAAGTTCACTTAAATCAACCAACATAGAAAACCTAGGTCCCTAATAATATTAAGTAAAACTTGCCTTTCCAAAACAACACTTGCACACCGAATGAGTGTGATGGTGGGTTACGCCAAAGCGAGGTACTATCACTAATCCAAGGATCGTAAGGCACACCGGATGTGCATGTTGGTTTTGGTTGTACTCAACGATATGAGTGATGGAGTCCATATATGTCGAGGCAAAAGAGATAAATCGTCATGAGAGCATTAGATGCGACGATTATCTAACCAAGAGTGGCTTGGAGCCATTATCAAAGAGTTACTTACCTTAGAAGATTGAGTCTTAAGACAAGCCAAAACATGCTTAACCACTATTTGTTTCTTTGGATCTTGGAATCGACTTATTTTCGCCAAATAGGGACAAATTTAATGCGTGGATAAGACGTTTAATAAGATTGAAGTTTGCATGAAAGCTCTTAAATTTCAAACTTATTATATTCTTGATAAATGGCTATACTTTGCACTTATATTTATAGTATTCTACATCAAATAATATTGTTTCCATGATTGGTAAAGGAACTCTTTGAGGATAGTTCTCAGAGAAAGGAAAAGCCTTTCTAAAATACAATTCTCATAAATGACTTTTATAACAAAGTCCGAAAGGACGGTTGGACATCATGTATTCAAATTACTAAGTAGTTTTGATAAAACATGAAGTATTGAGTTCCAAACTCAAATTGTTAATATTTGACAACCAACATATCTTTTCGCTTCATACATAAATGAGTAGGACTCATCGATGTAGTAATTCAAGCGTGAATTAAAGGAAAAGATGGAACTTTGTTTTGCGGCGCATTAGATGTTTAATTATGCCTAACAAAGTATAAAAGTCAAGGTACTTAAATAAATGGTTCTTAAAGTAAGGTCATAAGATATTGTATGATAAGAAATATAGGAAACAAAGAACGAAGAAAAGGAATAAGATTCCATTTCAACACATGAGTTCATGTTATTATAGTTAACTTAGCAACTCGTTATATTCACAAGTATCGGATACTTCTTGAGTGTTCCACTTTGAAAGTGACCTCAAACTATTGAAGTTAAGCTAAGTTATCGACTTACAAGCTTAGAATGAAACAACAAGAGCTACATAAGTTGTAAGGTCGTATGCTTTGGTTAAAGACCTTTTAAGTAAAAAGGCTGGAACGAATAATGGTTATTATCATGTTTCATAATCAGCAAATGATCCGTTCACACACGGAAAGACTCACATTCAAAGTAAATGAGCAATAGTTGCGAATTTATTTAAATGGCATGGTTATCGAAGCGTTGAGTCAAGAATGCTTTATTATAAACAAACATTTCCCTAACATGGTAAACTCACTAAGTTCAAGTCATGAGCATGATTCGCGTTCCGAACATCTTTAGCAATGTCACATCTACAAGAACGTACTCAAGGCTCTATTAGATAGGATCTTGATAGTTGCTCGATTAAAAATCGTTCTAAGACAAGCAAGTCTTACTTGTTGAAACCGACAAAGTAAAGAGCTATTGTTCTTGGTATAGACAATTGACTCTGAAGGCTAAAGAGGATTCAATTACTTCAACATTTCACAAAGAATTTGAAAGGATATGGCTATATTCATCAAATGTGAACAAACTTGACATGTGTAGCTCAAGAGTTTAGTGAAGTACAAAATCGACTTGACAAAGTAAAGAGCTATTGTTCTTGGTATAGACAATTGAAATTTTCATAAACAAACTCCACAAAGAACATAGAATGTCTTCACGGAGATCTCGATGTCATTTGAAATGACTCGAACAATGATGGATCACCTCCCTTCCATAAAGTTCTTAAGATTTACACGAAGGACTAATGTTACACTAAACAAAATGTTGAAGCTAAGAAAGGACGCCATATTCAGTTATGGATAGAATTATCTTCTAAATGTCTTTTCAAGTATATGTCTAAAACTCTTAGCCACACTGGGAGTTCATTGGCTTAGTGGGAGCTAAGTGACTTAGTGGGAGCTCACCGGCTTAGCAAGAGCTAGGTGGTTGAGTGGGATCTTAATGGCTCATTAAAGGCTAAGATAGCTCAAGTGGGAGCTAACTGTTTGTTTTACAACGAACTTTTTCCCAAAGACAATATACATGTCTCTTTGTAAGTATTCAAGTGAGACCACGAGCATTACCTCCACAACCTAATTGAGAACATAGTGTTTGTTGCTCTAAGTGGTGTCTTTCTGGAAAGTAACACATTTCCAAAACAACAAGTGGGAGGAAAATGAACTCGATGACAATCGAGCTTAGCAACAAACTAAAACTGAGAATAAATGTCGGAAGACCTTAAAAGGACTTTGTGAGAATGCTTGATCAAGAATACTCAAAAGGACTTTACAAGTGCCTTAAAAGAGAATTCATTACTCACAAAACATCAGAAATGTTGGAGTAAGATCAACATAATAAAAGGGCTTTGGAAGCGCCTTGAAACTCAGTGGTTGATGCAATTGTCCTGTATAGGTATAGAATTCACCAAAGGTTTGGGTTGAATCCTATAAAATTTGTATTAAGTTAGAAATAAACCTAAGACTTACAAGCATACTATTTACTGTTACATAGTAAAGGAATAATTCCTTGTAAGATAGCTACGACAAATCCAAATTCCGAATAATGGTTAGAGGCCATGAAAATCCGAAACAGACCCCATGTTTGAAAATCATGTTTGAAACTTGATTAATTTGCATAAAGGGTGAAAGACCCATCGATTGCAAATAAGTTTTCAAGGAGAAAACTAACAAATGTGGAAATGTATATGCATACATAGCTAGATTGGATGTAAAGGATACAATTAAATTCACGGAGTTGATTTTAATAAAAAACCTATTCACCAATTGGAATGCTTAAGTCTTTTCGTGATTGATCTAGCAAAATTGCATATATGAAATATGGCAAAATAGATACCAAAACCGCCTTCTCAAAATAGGATTTTGGAAGTGACTATGGAATAGTATAAGGGTTTTGAAAATCTAAATAATGCTAGATTTGAAAGCAAGCTCAAGGAATCCTTCACGGGATTAAAGGAAGCATTGCAAATAGGAATTGGAACGTGTTTTCTCATAAAGTTAATAAGAGGATTGGCTTATGGAGAAACATAGAAATTTTGATGAATAAGAAGTTTAGTGGGAGCAAAAGTAAAGGTCTAACGAAAAGTTTACGAACTCTATTGTGAAACAACTATCAAATGCTAAATGTTTAGATTTGAAAGTATTTTGACAATATACCAAGCTAAAGGCGATACTTAGTATACATATTGGGAATTAAGTTCTATGGTATAGACTTAATTAAATGTTTAAACGAGTAAAGGAATTTACTATATTAAACATGAAGGACTTTGAAAGACTTTCGACCCGTATGTATAAAACTAAGTAAATGTTTGAACTAAGTATAAGCTAGGCTAAATACTTAGTCAAACAAGAAAGACTCTAGTAAGAGACTTTCAACCATATCACATAGCGAACAATTTAGCAAAGACTCGGTGAAACTGAATGAGCTAAAATGTCACATGGATGGAACAAGATTGAGAATTACTCTGCAATTTAATCCATCATGTACACTGTGATATGGAATTGTCGCACGACTTACTTGCTTAGAGCTGTGAAGTACGTATATTGTACCAATAAACTTGAATCTAAGTATTAGATTATATTCAAGAATATCCAAAACACTTGAATGAGTTAGAGGATGAGTTCTTGACGCATGGAAACAAATATAATTTGAGCATTGATGATGCAAGCACAAACCTTAAATAAGGATGAAATCCTTAATAAGGAAGTCATTTGTAAGCACGTGGTAAGAAGCATCGCGGCTAGAGAAATGGTAACATGGATGTGCATCCATGTATAATATGCGGAAATTTAAGGTAAATTTCCATGATCACAAGTGATTAGGGTATTCCAAATCATTGTGAGCCGTTGGGAGTGAAATCCAAGCAAGGAATCATCAAGAAGTCTACTAAAGTATATGATGAGAATATTGTGGCCTAAAAAAAAAGCAATAATAAGGAAGATGATTATAAATGGAAAGTTCATTGTTGAACGTTGATGATTGTAGGTTGTCAAGCTGAAGGTCACAAATCATGAAAAATGAATGGGAGTCATTGCTTGGACAATAAATCCTAAATCACATGTAATCCATTAACACTCTCAAAGTTTTATCATCTTATTATGGAAATGGTGGATAATGAAGATGCTAAGATTTGCAAAGTAATTATAACTAAACCTATGCAATAAGTGAACGACAACATTCACAAATTGCGTGAAAGAAATAAAGCATATTAGATATGGGTGTGATTTATATAAATGTTCTATGAAGAGTACTACTCTTAAAACATTTGGGAAAACCATGTATCATAAGATAAAACATTGTGAAGTTTCATAGTGGAATAAAATTTTTATAAATATTCCACAAAACTATTTAATTGTGGTTTAAAATTAAATAATGAGTCCATTCGATTTTAAGGAATATTAAAAATAGGGTATCAAGATAATGTCTTGGATAAAGAAACACCTATTAAGTGAACATTGAATATTTTAATCGAAAATTATCCCTAATTGTTGGGAATAATTTCAAGCGTTAACCCCTAGCTTGAACCCCACTGTGATCATACACTAAAGTACGGTGGCGTCCAAAAGGGAAGAAGATAGAGCAAAAGAGTCGCCAACAAGTTTTAGGAACTTGTAAACCGTTCACAGGGTGAAGGTTACACCCCTTAACGATCCAAGAGATCGTCAACTCCATAAGGTATTGAACCAAATAAGGGTTCGGGGATGAAGGTACAAACCCAACCTAAAAGAGATTGAATCTGCCCTAATAATAGGCCTCTACTTTATTCTGATCGTATTCATGTGCGCTTTCTGACTAACATGCAATCAATAGGATTAACCCTAAACCTGTTTATCTATGTTGGTTGAATTTAATGCACAAATAAAACTATTATGGGCGATCACTTGAATTATAATCATATTAACCCTAAACAAGATTATTAATTATCTTATTAAGCGTGATTACAAGTACAAATTCCCTTTAAACATGCATAAAAGTCGTGATCAAGCAATAACAATAAATATCATGCAACATAATAATCATAATAATAATTATAACAATTATAATCATAAATCATAATTAAAAATAATAATCAAAATAATAATAATCATAAATCATAAAAATAATCATAATAATATTCAAAACAATAATCATCATAATAACAATCATATTAATAATAATAATAATCATGTTAAAACATAGCAAGATCCTAGGCATGATACTAACAAGATTAATAACAAACCCTAGCATGTCACTAAACATATAAAAATAAAATCTTTAACCCTAACATGATACTAACAATCATAAATATTAGGAAGAACATAAGAATCATCGAAAGAATCATAATAAGCATATTTGATATTATAACCTTTTCCCTAAACATGATACTAGGAATCATTGTTGTCATTCAAAACATCAAGCATCCTAACTTGATACTAGGAATCATAATAACAACCTAGACATGATTTCTATATCATAATATTTATAAAACCATTAATGTACTTACTTTGATGCCTCGTACCTCTTTCTAATAACAAAATACACACGTTAGTAACTTCAAGGAAAATAATAAACAACAATTAAATTAAATAATTGAAATAGAGATTTGGGACCAAACCCTCAGAAATTAAACCTTTCACATCTAGGGCGAAGGCAACTTCGAATATGGCTAGGTGTTTCTAGATCTAATGAATGCGGAATTTTGTATGTAAAAGGCTAATTTAGAAAGAGAGAGAATAATCAAGAGAATCTTTATGAGAATTGGTGAATGATTATTGAAGAGAATGAGAGAGAATTGATGACTGGTTGTAGGTCTATCAAAACGGAGTTTTTACGACGTTATTTATAAAGAAAATCAGCCAAAAAGATAAAATAAACAAAAGAGAGTCTGGCGCACACAAAATTAAACCAGCGCCAACGCTGGCTATTGGCGCCAGACGCCAGCATTAGCGTCAGGCGCCAAGCGTAGCGCCAGGCGCTACAGCTGACGTTTGGCGCTGATTCAGAAAATCACACGTTTTCTTAAAATCAGATAAAAATTGTCGTACAGGAGGATAAAATCGTATTTCCCTCAAAAACAATCTTTGATTTTAATTAAAACTCTGAAAAGTGAATTTATCAATGCTAATTGAATTAGGAATGAAAAGAACCTTCTAGAAGAATCTAGAAGACTAAAACCATTCCTAATCGCATTAGGAATGATAAATCTATATTAGGCCCTCCCCTAGATCATTGGGCCGCATAAAAGGCTCATACCGGGCCCAGTTTAGTAAATTGGCCATAACTTCCTCAATATTCATCGGAATTGGGCTTATAATATATCGTTGGAAAGCTCTTGTCAAGCCCCATCCAACTACACTACTATTGGACCCATATCATGGACCAAACAAACTGGATTGGCTGTTTTCTTAAAATAAGTTTTTAAAAACAGAGAGAAGAGAAAAGAAATTAACACTATCCGCAACACTAAAACTTTCCACACTTTCACTTCATTCGATTATGATTCGACGCGAAAGGTCCTCATCACTGGGTTTGGTTTTGGGGAGACACAAATGGGTGTCTACAGAAGCCCCCACTTTGACTGAGTTTGGAGAAACGCAAGTTTCAAAAACAAAAGTCAAAGTATCGATAGAGACGGAGAATGATTCAGAACGTTCTGCGATCCTAAATCACTCTTGTAACGCCGATGCCTGCAAACTAGCATTAGTTAAACAGATAAAAGAGTTAAGAAACACATTTCTTGCACCGTCGAGCACACGTCTCTGAAGGTAACCGATTCGTTGCTGCTCTGTTTTGATGACCTCCAGCAAGCTAGAGAAGCCATCCCGCTTGAAAACTGCTATGCTTGTAACTGTTTCCAATATAGAAGACTGTTTCGCTTGAAACTATCCTCTCCCGCTTTGATAATATTCCACGTCCAAGGGAACACTATTGAAGATTGTTTCGCTTGAAACAATCCCCATCCGCATTGATAATATTCCACGTCTAAGGGAATACTATCGAAGATTGCTTTGCTTGAAACAATCCTCATCCGCATTGATAATATTCCACGTCCAAGGGAATACTATCGAAGATTATTTCGCTTGAAACAATCTTCTTCCGCTTTATGACCCTCTTCCACGTCTAAGGGAACACGATCGAAGACAACTTCGCCTGAAATCACCTTCAGTTGCTTTTTGACAACTTTCCACAATCTATGGAACGCCATCTTGCTGCTTGTTTTGACGATCTTCCTCAATCTAGGGAACGTCGTCGAAGACCGCCCATCTCGTGCTATCTTCTCAAATCTTGGGTGACAACCTCCACAATCTTAGCGAATGCCGTCGAAGATCGCCCATCTCGTGCTATCTTCTCAAATCTTGGGTGACAACCTCCACAATCTTAGCGAATGTCGTCGAAGACCGCCCATCTCGTGCTATCTTCTCAAATCTTAGTGACAACCTCCATAATCTTAGAATGCCATCGAAAATAACTTTACTTGAAGTCATCCTCAGTTGTTTCGATAATATTCCGAAGAAAACTACCGAAGACCCACGCTTGTCGATCTTTAAAGCTCGCTTAAACTTTGCTTCCGTTGAACCATTATGTCCGTGATGAGCCAATTCTTAGGCGCTTTAAGCTAAGTGAGACGATCTTCTCAAATCTAAGTGACAACCTCCACAATTCTTAGGAATCAGGCCGAACGTATCTCTAGCTGAACCTCGCACAAGTGTGTATATACCTCAAAAAGGTCTTTTTAAGGGTTGTAACGTGGTTAAGCTAAAGGTTGAAGAAGAAGGGGATAAAGGGCTCAAGACCCTAGATAAGCCCCCAAGGTGTGTAACTTTGCTATTGAATATTTGTATTTTTCATGCTTGAGGTTTTCTATTCTTTTTTAGCTCTTTCTTTTGCTTTAGAATTTATTTCATTTTTATAAGTGTGGACAATCCCGATCATGCGGTCTATCACTCACTTGGCATTCATGTTTCTCAGGCACGGTACCGAGCACTCGATAAGAGACGCAATCTGAGACGTGTTCTTATCAAAGATATTTTCATATCAAAGACATTGGAACACTTGCCCTTTTTGTACACTTTTATTTATATTTTGCTTATTTATTTATTTTGATATACTCAAGCTTTTGTTCTTTGAAAAATGCATAAGTTGCACACCATCCCATCCCAACGTTAGGTAGATGTAGGTTGAAAAAAGAAAGGTCTATCGTTAGACGAGGCTAAAAGTTGTGTATCAAGAAAGGATTGTATATTTAAAAGGTGAAAGGAGATATGATGTGGCTATAAGGGGTGCCTCAAATCATTTGTATTCCTTGTGCTGAATTTGACAATGATTTTTTTTTTTTAATGCGATATAATGAAATGAAATGATCATATGTAAGAGAAATAAATGCTCATTTTATTAAAAGAAAATATATAATGATCCTACAAAATAAATCTAAGGAGAATAAAAAGGTGCCTATGCTAGACTTATTGGGGAAAGGGTAAATAAAAAAAATAGAAATAGAAAAAAGAGGTCACGAAATCTTGTCGTTGAAGCTCGCCTCTTGTCTTGTGTTGTTTCCTTTATCATCACCGCTCTTCTTGTTAACTGGAGGCATGGGAAGCTTGTTATTATCAATCAAATGTTGGATAGACTCCTTTAGCTTCCAACAGCTCTCAGTAGCATGACCCCTACCTTGATGGTACTTGCAGTGTTCGTCTGGATTCTAACTAGGCAATCTCTTTTCAGGTGCGGGATCTTGAATAGGTCCAATGGGAGTAATGAGTCCTTTGGCATGGAGTCGATCGAAGGCAGTATCATAGCTCATCCCAATGGGGGTGAAGTCTTTCCTTAGTTGCTTCTTAGATCCTTGGTTATCCATGGCTAAAACTTCACTGAGATCAAAGGTACTAACATTGTTACTAGAGTGGGAGTTTTCGAAAGAAGAAGGATTGTCGTTCTTCTTTCCTTTCCAGCCACCGTGGTTACTATTGTTAGTAGCTTTTTGCTTTGCGAGGTCATCTTCGATTTCAATTCCGATGTCATAAATGGCCTTGAAAGTATTCAGATTGTGTTGATATTTTAAATGCTTCGAATACTTCTCTTGGAGATTCTTGATAAACATCCTCACATATTCTTTTTCGGTGGGAGTCTCAATCATATTAGCGGAAGTTTCCCTCCATTTATTAAAGAAAGAAGTAAAGCCTTCATTCTCTTTTTGTCTTAGCATCTCAAGTTGTCTATAGTCGGTTTCAACTTGAATATTGCACTTGTACCTATCAATGAAAGCGTTTACTATCGATTTCCTGGTAGAGGTTTTCTCTTTGTCAAGGGAAAAGAACCATTGTTGGAAAACGGTCTCGAGAGATAGTGAGAACAGAGAGGGGAAAACCTTCTTATCGATACCCTTAATGTTCATTATAGTTTCAAAAGCTCTTTGATGGAAGTAAGGGTTATCTATTGCCTTGAATTTAGGGATGTCATTGGCGTTGAACTTATGCGGAAGAAGATCCTTGTCCAGCGAGACCCCTTGTGAACTCATGCCCTGAAATTTATAGTCACTAGATAGCTTTCTCAAGCTTTCTTGCATAAGGTTCATTTGTTGTTGCTTCACAGAGTCGTCAATTTTGAGGGTTAAAGCTTTTAACACCTCAGTCACATCATTCAATTGATTCCTAATCATTGACCTCTTCTTGACTTGCCATTATCTTTTTAGCCTTCCTCTTTTGACGAATTGGTTTATCAAAAAGTGAAATTTGAATAAAGAGGTTGTCCTTGATTAATCGCCCTTCTCTCCTCGACCAAGTACTGTGGAAAAGGAATTCAGGGATATTCATTGTTAATTATTTGACTCAAGCTTTATTCAACATGCAATGGATGGATAAAGTGAAGAAAGATAGAAGAACGTGAAGGAAAATTATGTAGATGGAGGGATATGAAGAATTAGGAATATAATGTACCCCCAACTCAAAGACGGAAAGACCGACTCATGCATGAACCTAAGACATGGTCATGGTGACATATACTCAAAGTGTGTGTGAAGACTAGTGAGTGTAGGTGATATGTTAAGACTCATGTCATGACCATGTGGCTAGACTATGTGACTAGACTCAATTAATGACTTAACCAAGGTATTATCGACAGCAAAAATTAACCGAATTAATTAGCAAACTGGTTAATTAGACACTAGATGATGACTCGACCAATAATCCGAACTATCGACAAAACGACAGGACTGGCGTCGCACTGTGTAGTGTAGCGCCAGACGACAGAGCTGTCGCCAAGCGCCACACTCCACATAGTGGCGCTACAGTCCAGACTTTGGCGCCAATGTTGGAGCTCCAATCTGGGACTGTTTTCGGTGTTATTAATCAACAGGGGTATGCCTAAAGTCGTACTAGGTCAATTCTGATTAAAAAAATTAGACTTTATTGACTCAAATTAATTAATTAATTAATTAATTAGGAAAAGTTCTTTAAGTCATTAATTTATTTAATCTCAACACAAGTCAAACAAACGGTTAAGAGAAATATATGCACAATAATTAATGCACAATTAGTCACGTAGGCACAATATGATGCAATGAGTTTGCAACCTAACCATGGCTCTAGTTCTCTAAAGTTCGGGATATGGTTTAGTCAATAGATGGTCCATGGTTAATTGTCCGGATGCACCGCGCGGAAGCCTAACCGTGAAGGGTTGGCGCGAGTGAATGGGACACCGCGAGTTTTAGAAAAAAACTCGCTTCCATGGTTTGGTGAATTCAACAATCTCGGATGTAGCGTTTGTTGCTCAGAGCGTTCAATCAGGTAGATGGAGCATGAATTCCCAGAGGGTTATGTCCATATGTAGAACACATATGGGTTTCAGAAAAGTGAGAAAAAATTCAATCAGGAAGTAGGATCGAGCAAACAATACGAAAAACTAGTCAAAATTAGAACGCATATTTCTGGCTCGGTATTGGAAGAATTTGGCGCCAGCAAACAGAGACTGACGCCAGGTTTTAGTTGTAGCGCCTGGCGCCAATGCTGGCGTCAGGCGCTACACTTAAAATTCTGGCGCCAATGCTCCGGCCCTGGCGCTAATTCCTACATGCCTCAGCAGCTTTCTGTGCTCGATAAAATTTTCCAGTTTCGCGCGGTGTTATTTCGGTCCTAGTTGTGAAAGATATTTCTTAAATTTCCTACGTGTAAAATCCTATATTTTTAACTCATTACGGATGGTCTTTCCAATGAGATCTTTTTTATGCATATGACAATAATGTTAATCAAAATTACGCACCTGAAATACTTAGAATGTTTCGTGTCTCATCCACTCATTCTAAATCATTGCCGAAACAAATTCAGGAATTAAAATAGAAATCCTCCCCAGTGGAGTCGCCAAAAACTGTTGGGAATAATTTCAAGCATTAACCCCTAGCTTGAACCCCACTGTGATCATACACTAAAGTACGGTGGCGTCCAAAAGGGAAGAAGATAGAGCAAAAGAGTCGCCAACAAGTTTTAGGAACTTGTAAACCGTTCACAGGGTGAAGGTTACACCCCTTAACGATGCAAGAGATCGCCATCTCCATAAGGTCTTGAACCAAATAAGAGTTCGGGGATGAAGGTACAAACCCAACCTAAAAGAGATTGAATCTGCCCTAATAATAGGCCTCTACTTTATTCTGATCGTATTCATGTGCGCTTTCTGACTAACATGCAATCAATAGGATTAACCCTAAACCTGTTTATCTATGTTGGTTGAATTTAATGCACAAATAAAACTATTATTGGCGATCACTTGAATTATAATCATATTAACCCTAAACAAGATTATTAATTATCTTATTAAGCGTGATTACAAGTACAAATTCCCTTTAAACATGCATAAAAGGCGTGATAAAGCAATAACAATAAATATCAAGCAACATAATAATCATAATAATAATTATAACAATTATAATCATAAATCATATTTAAAAATAATCATCAAAATAATAATAATCATAAATCATAAACATAATCATAATAATGTTCAAAACAATAATCATCATAATAACAATCATATTAATAATAATAATAATCATGTTAAAACATAGCAAGATCCTAGGCATGATACTGACAAGATTAATAACAAACCCTAGCATGTCACTAAACATATAAAAATCAAATCTTTAACCCTAACATGATACTAACAATCATAAATATTAGGAAGAAAATAAGAAGCATCGTAAGAATCATAATAAGCATATTTGATATTATAACCTTTTCCCTAAATATGATACTAGGAATCATTGTTGTCATTCGAAACATCAAGCATCCTAACATGATACTAGGAATCATAATAACAACCTAGACATGATTTCTATATAATAATATTAATAAAACCATTAATGTACTTACTTTGATGCCTCGTACCTCTTTCTAATAACAAAATACACACGTTAGTAACTTCAAGGAAAATAATAAACAACAATTAAATTAAATAATTGAAATAGAGATTTGGGACCAAACCCTCAGAAATTAAACCTTTCACGTCTAGGGCGAAGGTAACTTCGAATATGGCTAGGTGTTTCTAGATCTAATGAATGCGGAATTTTGTATGTAAAAGGCTAATTTAGAAAGAGAGAGAATAATCAAGAGAATCTTTATGAGAATTGGTGAATGATTATTGAAGAGAATAAGAGAGAATTGATGACTGGTTGTAGGTGTATCAAAACGGAGTTTTTAACGACGTTATTTATAAAGAAAATAAGCCAAAAAGATAAAATAAACAAAACAGAGTCTGGCGCACACAAAACTAAACCAACGCAAACGCTGGCTATTGGCGCCAGACGCCAGCATTAGCGCCAGGCGCTACAGCTGGCGTTTGGCGCTAATTCAGAAAATCACGCTTTTTCATAAAATCAGATAAAAATTGTCGTACAGGAGGATAAAATCGTATTTCCCTCAAAAATACTCTTTAATTTTAATTAAAACTCTGAAAAGTCAACAAAAGTCAATTTATCAATGCTAATTGAATTAGGAATGAAAAGAACCTTTTTGAAGAATCTAGAAGACTAAAACCATTCCTAATCGCATTAGGAATGATAAATCTATATTAGGCCCTCCCCTAGATCATTGGGTCGCATATAAGGCTCAAATCGGGCCCAGTTTAGTAAATTAGGCTTATAATATATCGTTAGAAAGCTTTTGTCAAGCCCCATCCAACTACACTACTATTGGACCCATATCATGGACCAACCAAACTGGATTGGCTGTTTTCTTAAAATAAGTTTTCAAAAACAGAGAGAAGAGAAAAGAAATTAAAAATATCCGCAACACTAAAACTTTCCACACTTTCACTTCATTCGATTATGATTCGACGCGAAAGGTACTTATCACTGGGTTCGGTTTTGGGGAGACACAAATGGGTGTCTACACTAATCAAGGTCATTTATATGGTGGACGATTAATGACCAATAGAGATTAGTGTGTAGTATGATTTACAGCACCGTTTCTTGTGCTATAAGGACGTAAATCATTTGCACAGGTATTGGTTTAGAACTATACTGGATCGACCTATAATAATACTTTAAGAGATTCAAAATTATCATAAGTATATTTCTCATTATTGCTATAGGAACTCTTTTCCTTGACCATGAGTATTGTGAGGTCTCTTGTTTGAGTACTAGTCCGTTTTTTATGTCGGTCAAACGTCTGCCGTAATTGGGGATTATAACGACGACTATCAGGCCGCTAGGTCCTCTTAGTAAGAGAAGCTACATTACAAGACTGGGAATGTCCCCCCTACTAACAATAGGGAACATGTCTTGTTGTTTACAAGGCCTCTCGAAGAGCGAGACTGTGAAAATGCATGGCCGTGCTCAGATGGATTTTAGAAATCATCTGCTTATTGACATTCAAACTCGGATTTCAAGAAACACTTCTAGACGTAATAGGGATGACTAATAATCTTAGCCTATAGTTCATGAAGAGACATAGGAAAGGGGGTGTACACTAAATGCGCACTTGTCCGGAAGGACAAGTGGGAGATTGAAAGGAATGGTGTCCTTCGAACAAGTGTACTATTCCGTTAGTGGGTTCAAAATTATTAGAAAGCTAATATATTTAGTAAGGTCAAGTGATCGAAATGCCTGGGTAGAGGCAGCTTCCGATCAGTAATATTAATGCGTAATTAATATTACAGCTTAATCTTGACTGAACCCTTCGGGTCACACCCAAGCAACTAACGAACCGAAGCGACAAATTAATCCGGAAGGAATTAATAAGTCAACCGAGTAATTAATATTTATATGTCGGGAATTCGAGCTTAGAACGTCGAAGCCGAACGTCGGAAGTCCAGTCGAAAAATAGTAAAAGACGAGACGTAAAAATAATAATAAATCAATAAAGACCAAAATACCCCTAGCATCGGAACACCGAGTGCTAGGGGGTATAGCCAAGCTAGCAGCCCGCACCAAGTGCAGGGCTTGCTAGGAAGCTACGGCTAGTTGCCAGCACCTAGTGCGTGGCGCGCAAGCATGCTGCAGCTAGCAGCCCGCACTAGGTACTCGGCACCTAGTGCGTGGCGTGCTAGCATGCTGCAGCTAGCAGCCTGTACTAGGTGCTCAGCATGCTAGCATCAGCTCTCGGCAGCTGCAGCCCGCACGCAAGTGCATGGGGTGCCGGTCGAGAGAGTGCGAGCAACATCCTGCATTTTGTGTTGCGGGGATGGCTAGGTCGAAAGAAGGGTGACAGCAAATGGGAAGCCCACTTGGGTGCCTTGGTGCCCAAGTGGGAGTTGCCAAGTGGCGCAAGGTGAGGGAGAGAGTGGGAAGCAAGTTTGGTCACCCCCTCCTCCAAATGGTCCTCACCTAACCTATCACATGAGTTTTCCACTTGTTGATTTATTACTAGTTTGATTATTAATTTTATTTTAGCTTTAAAATAAAATGGGAAAATCAAATTCTCCCACATTGATTGGAGAGCTTTTCACACTCATGCATTTCCCTATAAATACCTAAGTTGGGGTATTGGGAAAAGCACTTGAGTAAGAGTGTAAAAGGGCATCACCATTGTGAAAACCTTTGAACTCATTAATTACTCGGGTTTTGGTCGGGCTTTGCTAACCCCAAGGCATTGGACCGTTTTCGGTGGTTGATTTGTGGGTGGACTATCGTTGGAGGCCGTCGTAATTTCGAGGCTTGCTTTCGAAGTAAGAGCCCCTTTCGGTTGGGCGAAGCACGCTCCAAAGGTAATCGTTTTATCTTAATGTTGTGACTAATTTAATTATGTTTATGGTTTTATTTATTACAAGTGCGGTCTTGTATTTGGTTTTGTTTCCGCGGTGAGTCGGACTCTCCAAACCCCAACATTGTGCCTCTTTCCACCTTCTTTTTCGTTTGTCTCTAGACTTCTTCTTCACAAACTCTTCATGTTCCCTTCAAAGTATTAACCATATAAGTAAGGTAATAAAACAATATAAATTTTAACACAATGGATAAGATATTAAAAAAATTACTCACTTGTTGTAATTCTCAACTTGGTCATCTGATCTTGACAATTAAACAACACATAACGATGTGGCAGAGCCATTGTGTCTGAATTAACAGTGTATGCTTCCCTTTCTTCTTCGCTTTCTTTGTCCTCCCAAGAGGATAACCTACCTTAGGGAATAAGGTGATTCTTTATCAATTTCATCAGTTTTCTCTTGACTTTTGTTAAACCACTTAGATCGCTTCTTTACACTAGCATTCAAATACCTAGAGCAAAATATTTAGCACTCTTCAGCCAAATAACCTTCTTCTATAGAAGCCTCAGGGCGACATCGGTTTTTAACATATGATTTTAACTTTCCGAGGTACCTTTCTATAGGTTACATCCACCAATCACACACTGGTAAACCACGCTTGATTTCATCAACCAAATGAATCGGTAAGTGGATCATTATGTAAAAAAAGGTGGAAATATTTTTTCTAGTTCACAAAGAGGCTCAACAATTCTTGCTTGAAGGCGACCCAAATCTTTCAGATTGATTACTCTCTTGCATATTTCCCTAAAAAAGCCACTCAATCTCATAAGAGGTAAAGCAACATGCTTTGGTAAAGTTTTTCTAATTGCTGACGGAAGCAAGTGTTGCATTATTATATGAGCATCATGACTGTTGTACTGTGATATTTTCCCCTCCTTCACTTGCACAAACCTTGCAATATTTAATGCACAACCTTGGGGCAGCTTTGCCTTCTTCAAAACACTACAAAATATGCTTTTCTTGTCCTTTGGCATTGAGAATGATGCTTTGGGAGCAAAA
Organism: Chenopodium album; assembly: GCF_948465745.1. Taxonomy (NCBI): domain Eukaryota; kingdom Viridiplantae; phylum Streptophyta; class Magnoliopsida; order Caryophyllales; family Amaranthaceae; genus Chenopodium; species Chenopodium album. Next base: position 53,489,383 of record NC_137839.1, read on the forward strand.
CATATATACCGCTCGTGTAGGGAATATTTCAAGCATCCCACACTTGAGCCCCACTATGATCATACAATGCATGGTGGTGTCCAAAGGGAAGGAAGCTAGAGTAAAAGAGTTGTCAACAAGTTTTAGGAACTTGTAAAAAGTTCACAGGGTAAAGGTTACACCCCTTCACGATCCATGAGATCGCTAACTCCATATTGTTCTTGAACCATGACTGGATATTCGGGGATGAAGGTACAAATCCAACCTAAAAGAGATTGAACTTGCCCTAAAAATAGGCCTCTACTTTATTCTTCTCGTATTCATGTGTGCTTTCTGACTAACATACAATCAATAGTTTAATCCTAAACCTATTAATCTGTGTTGGTTGAATATTAATGCACAAACAAATCTATTATTGGCGATCACTTGAATTATAATCATATTAGCCTAAACAAGATTATTAATTATCTTATTATGTGTGATTACAAGTACAAATTCCCTTTAAACATGTGTAAAAGGGGTGATCAAGCAATAACAACAATAATATAATATCAAGCAACAATCATCATCGAAATAATAAAATTCTCAATCTCAAAGCATAATAGTAATAGCAAGATCCTAGGCAAGATACTAACAAGATTAATAACAAACCATAGCATGTCACTAAACAATAAAAATCAAAGCTTTATCCCTAACATGATACTAACATGATATTAGAAAGAATAGGAAGCATCATAGAAACATACATGATATTAGAAATATTAGTTATGACCCTAAACATGATACTAGGAATTAAAATAATTAAAGCATACATGATTTCTATATCAAAAGAACAACAAAGTAATTAATTACTTTCTTGGATGCCTCGTATCTCTTTCTAATAACAAAATACACGCATGAGTAACTTCAAGGAAAATAATAAATAACAAATCTAAACAAAGAATTGAAATAGGATTTGGGACCAAACCCTCAAAAATTATCAACATTTCACGTCTAGGGCGAAGGCAACTTCGAACTTCGCTAGGTGTGTCTAGAACTTGTGAATGTTGAATTTTATATTTTGTAAAAAGGTATAGAAGGGCTTAGAAAGAGGTATAAATAAAGAATAAGCTTCTAGCTTTTAGAGACAAGAGAATAGAATTAGATGATTGTTAATGAATAAAAACGGGGAGATACGACCCGACCCCTATTTATAGAAAAATAGTCCGGAAATGATAGAAAATAAATCGAGTCCCATTCGGAATAAAAGACCTCGTGTTGCAAACGCCAGGAGTTAGCACTAGACGACAGGTATTAGCGCCATGTGACAGGCTTTAGCGCCAAGCGACAGACACTGCCGTTTGGCGCTGGGACAATTTTTTGTGGATTTTGTTTTTATCATATTTTTTATCTAAAAGTCCAAATAAGTCATATAATATGTCGTTGGAAAACTCTTGAAGTCTAATTTCCAAACCAATTAGAATCAGATTAAAACATTTTGTAGATAAAAAGATATGGCCGAAATAGTGGGAGAATGTCAGTTTTGAATAGCGTTTTGTATTTCTTTCATATCTTTTTCGTTATAGCTCGGAATTAATATTATAATATATCATTGGAAAGATAATTTCAAGATATATTCAATTTAATAAGATTTGGATAAAAAATATGACGCACGAAAATAATATCTGACTGTCTTTGAACATCTTTAAATTCGAATAGAATTAGGATTTAAAAAAGGAAAGTTTTTATTCAATTTCAAATTCTTTAATTTTATCTTTTCAAATAGGATAATTAAGATCTTTTAGAAACTCATAGAAGCTTCTAATTAATCCTAATTAGTTTAGAAATGGGATTAAACCTTTGGACCCTCCACAAGATCATTGGGTCGTAGGTAAAATCCGGTTAGGGCCTAGTTTAGTATTTTGGCCATAACTTCCTCATTATTCATCGGAATTGGGCTTATAATATATCGTTGGAAAGGTATTTTCAAGCCTGATCCAACTACACTATTATTGGACCCTTATCATGGACCAAACTAAATTTTTTTGGCTATTTTCATAAATAGAGTATATTTTCAAAAACAGAAAGAGAGGTATTTTAATAAAAAAAAAACAACCGCATCACTAGACTTTTCACACTTTCACTTCGTTCGATAATCAAATCACGTGAAAGGTATTCATCACTGGTTTTGATTTTGGAGAGATAAATTTGGGTGTCTACAGCTCGTCATCTGTATCTATAGGATGTAGTTCTTCCCTTATACCCATTTCTTGCAGATCTAATCGAGCCTTATGATGATCTTTTGACTTTCCGGGTACGTCTAACAAAGTTGCCAGCACATTATCACATACATTTTTTTCGAAGTGCATGACATCCAAATGATGACGACACCCACAATCTTTCCAATAAGGAAAAGTGTGGAAGACGGAGGACTTTCTCCATATACAATCTACATATTTCTTCTTTGGTTGTAACTTTTCAAACTTTTTTTTCCAGTTTTCCAACAAGCTTGAAATTTGATCCCATGTTAAAGGATCTAGAGATGTCCTCTCTTCTTTTTCCCCGTTAAAAGAATTTGTATCATGTCGCCAAGGATGATTTTCATCTAACCATCGACGATGAGCCCGATAGTAGGATTTGTTACTATTACTCAAGTGATGATGATCAGTCTCGTAGTGACAATAGGGGCATGCAAACTTCCCTTTGGTGCTCCAACCAGATAACATAGCATAACCTGGAAAGTCACTAGTTGTTTATTGTAAAGCTGCACGCATCTTAAATGTTTGACGCTTCTCCGCATCATAGGTGTCAAACCCGTACTCCCACAAATCTCTAAGTTCTTGAACCAATGGTTGAAGGTAGACATCAATGTCAGTTCCAGGAGAGGTGGGCTCGGGAATAAGAAGGGATAACATTAAGAATTCTAGCTTCATGCACAACCATAGTGGTAAGTTATAATTAATTAGAACAACATGCCATGTACTATATTGTGTGCTCATTGTTCGAAATGGATTGAATCCATCACTTGCGAGGCCCAAACGAACATTACGTGTCTCACTAGCAAAATCTGGGTACTTTTGGCAAACTCTTTCTATGCCTCACCATCAGCGGGATGCCTTAATAACTCATCTTTCTTTCTTTCTTGATCGTACCACCTCATTACCTTTGTTGTTTCTGAACAAATGTACAACCTTTGAAGCCTTGGTTTAAGAGGGAAATGCCAAAGAACTTTTTCAGGGACTTGATGCACTTTCTTAGATGGTTGATTGCTAATATCTTCTTGGGATTAAGTCTGTGCTTCTTTCCACCTTGGAGCATGACAAGCATAGCAAGACGTGGCAGCTTCATGCTCCTTCCAATATAGCATACAATCATTACGAGATGCATCAATCTTGTCATAATGAAGACCCAGATCTTTTATAAATTTCTTTGCCTCATTAAAAGAGTTGGGCAAATTGGATGCATCTGGTAATACTTCTTGAAAAAGCTCTAAAAACTCTGAATTGCTATATTAGTTAACCATGAGTACACTTCAAAAGGTAAAAACGAATAAGAAATTATAGCTTTGAAATTTTTTTACACCCAGGATATAACTCTTGTTTTCCATCTTCAACAAACTTATAAAACTTCTTAGCCTCATCATTGGGCTCATCTCCAACACCTTCATACCTTTCTGCCACATTTCTATGAACATCACATATCAAACGTTCAATATCGTCATGCATGTCTTCAACATCCCTCTTATTATTTGATGTTGTTGACATGCCATTTTCATAGCAATGCCATCCTTCAGTGCTAGGCTTGATCCCGTTTGCAATCAAATGATTGAACACTGTCTCTCTACGATGCCAAAAGCGGTGATAGCATGCCTTACACGGGCAAGTAATTTGATCTCCAATTGCTCGTGTAGAGAACGCTTTATCTAAGTAATCCTCTACACCTTTCTCATACTCATGACTAGATTGTGAGAAGTTGGTCCAACTACTCATTTTGTCTCCTTTATCAAAATTTTAACATAGTGAATTTAAAAATATAAATATTGGCATATAATGTTAACATTTCTAAAAGGAATGACAATATCCATAGAAATAAAAACGCCCATAAATTAAACCTTGTATAATAACAATAAAAATCAAACAAGTAGCTCCAAATGTATGCTTTGATTAGAAGACTACTATACTTCATAGAAGAAAACAACTTAATTTAGGAAACTTTTTCCCCTGTCTTTAGGTTACTATTATCTAAAAACTGTTGATGTCAGTTTTTTTTATTTTTTTTACACCAGGCAAAGGTATACACTTTTGCAAGCCTTCTAGGTAGGCTTATACAATCTTCCGAATCTTCACCAAAGTTTCAAGGATGAATGGGTTTGGACTATGGAGTGAGAATGGAAGATGAAAGTAGAGAAGATGGTGTAGGGAATAATTTTAAGCCTTAATCCCACTAGCTTGAACCCCACTGTGATCATACACTAAAGTACGGTGGCGTCCAAAAGGGAAGAAGATAGAGCAAAAGAGTCGCCAACAAGTTTTTAAGGAACTAGTAAACCGTTCACGAGGTGAAGGTTACACCCCTTAACGATCCAAGAGATCGTCAACTCCATAAGGTCTAGAACCAAATAAGGGTTCGAGGATGAAGGTACAAATCCAACCTAAAAGAGATTGAATCTGCCCTAATAATAGGCCTCTACTTTATTCTGATCATATCCATGTGCGCTTTCTGATTAACATACAATCAATAGGATTACCCTAAACCTGTTTATCTATGTTGGTTGAATATTAATGCACAAATAAATCTATTATTGGCGATCACTTGAATTATAATCAAAGTTATCCTAACAAGATTATTAAATATCTTATTAATCGTGATTACAAGTACCAAATTCCCTTTAAACATGCAATAAAGGTGTGATCAAGCAATAAAAATAAATAAGCATCAAGCAACATAATCATAAAATAATCATGACAATAAAATTATAACAATGAAACAATCATCATAATAACAATCATATTAACCATAATGATAATCATGTTAATATTAAAGCATAATAAACATAGCAAGATCCTAAGCATGATACTAACAAGATTAATAACAAACCCTAGCATGTCACTAAGCAATAAAAATCAAATCTTTAACCCTAACATGATACTAACAATCATAAATATTAGGAAGAACATAGGAAGCATCATAACAATCATATTTAATATTAAAATTACCCTAGACATGATACTAAGAATATCATAATAACAATATAAACATGATTTCTACATCATAATATCAATTAATCAATTAAAGTACTTACTTTGATGCCTCGTACCTCTTTCTAATAACAAAATACACACGTTAGTAACTTCAAGGAAAAAATAATAATCAAAACAATTAAATTAAATAATTGAAATAGAGATTTGGGACCAAACCCTCAGAAATTAAACCTTTCACGTCTAGAGCAAAGGCAACTTCGAATATGGCTAGGTGTTTCTAGATCTTGTGAATGCGGAATTTTGTATGAAAACAAAGTAAGAAAGAAAGATGAATGTTAATTAAAACTTGTGAATGATAGATGTAGATGATGAATGATTGTAGGTGAATCAAAACGGAATTTTTGATACGATATTTATAGAGAAAATCAGCCAAAAAAGATAATTTAACAAAACAGAGTCTGACGCATGCAAAACGAGGTTGGCGCCAACCCTGGCTAGCTGGCGCCAGGCGCCAAGCCTAGTTCCAGGCGCCAAGGCCTGGGGTTGGACGCCAAGCTTGATTTCAACGCGTTTTCGAAAATCTGATAAATTTCCCGTACTGGAGGATAAAATAATATAATTTCTTCGAAAATGCTATTTGATTTTGATTAAAACTCTAAAAAGTCAACAAAGTCAACTTATAAATGCTAATTGAATTAGGAATGAAAAGAACCTTCTAGAAGATTCTAGAAGACTAAAACCATTCCTAATTGCATTAGGAATGATAAATCATATTAGGCCCTCCCCTAGATCATTGGGCCGCACATAAAGCTCAAACCAGGCCCAGTTTAGTAAATTGTCCATAACTTCCTCAATATTCATCGGAGTTGGGCCTATAATATATCGTTGGAAAGGTCTTTGCAAGCCCCATCCAACTACACTACTATTGGACCCATATCATGTACCAACCAAACTGGATTGGTTGTTTTCTTAAAATAAAGTTTTCAAAAACAGAAAGAAGAGAAAAGAAACAAAAACTTTCCGCAACACTAAACCTTTCCACACTTTCGTTTCATTCGATTATGATTCGACGTGAAAGGTACTCATCACTGGGTTTGGTTTTGGGGAGAAACAAATGGGTGTCTACAGAAGCCCCCACTTTGACTGAGTTTGGAGAAACGCAAGTTTCGAAAACAAAAGTCAAAGTATCGATAGGGACGGAGAATGATTCAGAACGTTCTGCGATCCTAAATCAATCTTGCAACGCCGATACCTGCAAAACTAGCGTTAGTTAAACAGATAAAAGAGTTAAAAAACGCGTATCTTGCACCGTCGAGCGCACGTCTCTGAAAGTAACCAGTTGTCTTGATGACCTCTTGCAAGCTAGAGAATGTCATCCCGCTTGAAAACCGCTACGCCTGTAACTGCTTCCAAATTAGAAGATTGCTTCGCCTGAAACGATCCTCCTCCGCAATGACAATATTCCGCGTCCAAGGGAATACCATCAAAGACTATTTCTCTTGAAACAATCCTCATCCGCCTTGATAATATTCCACATCCTAGGGAACATCATCGAAGATTATTTCTCTTGAAATAATCCTCATCCGCATTGATAATATTCCACATCCTAGGGAACATCATCGAAGATTATTTCTCTTGAAATAATCCTCATCCGCATTGATAATATTCCACATCCTAGGGAACACTATCGAAGATTATTTCGCTTGAAACAATCTTCAGCTGTTTGTGACAACTCTCCGCAAGCTAGGGAATGATGTCGAAGATATCTTCTCTTGAAGTCATCCTCATTCGATGCGATAATTTCCAAAGGAAATTACCAAAGATCCATGCTCGTCGATCTTTTAAAAAGTTCGCTTGAACTTTGCTTCTGCTATGCCTGTACGTCGGTGCTCTTTTACTTTGAACCTGTATGTCGGTGCCTTTTGCTCTTGATCCTATATGTCGGTGCTCTTTGCTAATGAGCCAATGCTTAGGCGCTTTAAGCTAAGTGAGACGATCTCTTATCAGGTCGATCACTTTATGTAATCAAGCCGATTACTTAAATCATGTCAAATTTCTTAGAGGGGCTAACTGACGTACCAAGGAACCCAAAACATGTTGCAGAAGGCTAGCACAACCTCAACAGGTGGCTGAGTGCTTTGGCGTCGCTAAAAAACTATCAGCGCCAGCCATTTGGTGTTAGCGCCAAGCGTTGATGTTGGCGCCAGGCGCCAAGCCCAGATTGTGACGCCAATGCCTAAGGACTGGCGCCAGCACGGGATTCTCTTTAAATGCCCGTTTTCTCTTCATTTGCTGCTCTGTTCGTCGCGAAACTGCTCGAAAGAAGTCCGAAACATCAATTGCTCATTGCTTGCTCGTTTCTCAACCAAATTCGCTCAAATTCGTTGCAAATCAAAGCTCTTTTCGTCTATTTTCCCGATCTATGTAAGTTTTCCTCAAACTCACATCAGTTTTTATGAATTCTTGGCATGAATATTCACGAATTTCATGAAAACTCGAATTCCATGATGCTTAATTTTCTTTGTTTGTCAAGTTTTGTGCCATGAAATTGCTTGTTTATGTTTATATATTGCCTTGGGAGTAATTTGAGACTTGTTTGACTCAATTTGGTGAAGAAATGAGCAATCTGCCATTGTTGGACCACTTAAGGTCGTGAAGAACAACGCGGCTTGTTCTTGACATTTTTGCTAGCAATTCTTGTTCAATTTGTCACAATAATCACTATAGTGTTGCAAGAAATTGTTTGATTGCTTGAAAAAAATGTTGTCATGCTCAATTTGAATTTACTCTGTTTTAGTACTACGTACTCTGTTTTTTTTTTTGCGAACATAGTATCATGCGGCTAGGCGAACCTTAGATACTATAGAACCTTAATTTATGATGATTCTGCACAATGTAGCATGGCTAGACAACGAGGCTTGGGTTCACGGTCCCGAAACACTAGACGGGAGCATGAGCCCGTGGAGGACGACGCCACGCCGTCCACTTCGCTTGGTCGGCTTCCGGAGTGGGACGAGCAAACTCTGTTCTTTACCCCCGTCCACCACATTTCTGAGAGGGTGAGACGGGGAACCGAGCCCGGGAGGACACGGCATCACGGCTCTGGCTGTGACAGACTAGGCGACTTGTACAGGATGCACATTGCCAGGGACCTTGAGACGAGACTCCTATGGGAGTCTTGCGGGCTAGTTACTCTGTTTGAGACCTCCGAGGCTATGGTCGCCTCCAGCGGGGGTCATCACGTAGTGCGCGCTTTGGTGGAGTTCTTCTGGGACACCACCAACACCTTCCATTTTCCCTGGGGCGAGATGATGGTCACCCCTACAGACTTCAGTCTCATCACAGGACTAGAGTTCACTTCTGTGCCACTGCCGTTCGACGGTGGGATCGACGTCTTTTCTTCAGAGGTCGAGGAGTTGTTGAGGCCGATTGCTATTCGGGCCCGAGCTGAGGTCGAAACGACTCAGTTCAGTGCTAGAGGGATTCGCCGCTCGACGCTGGCAGCGGCTCTTGATGACGATGCGACCACCCGAGAGCAGCGGGTGCGCATCTTTGTGCTGATGTTGTTGTCAGGGACATTCTCCCCTGACAAGGGTAGTAGGGCATTGCTTTACTACCTCCCTGCTGTCCGTGACCTCAAGCGGATCGGGACTTATGACTGGGCCAGCTTGGCCTATGCTGATTTCGTTCGTGCGCTGAGGGACTCGTGTCGTCATCGGTCCTTTAAGACGAATGTTGCTTTATCTGCTTTTTGGAAGGTCGTAGAGGTAAACATTATTCCTTATAAAGTTTAGCCCTACATATTAGTTAGCATTTATTCACACTTCTAACTCTTTGTAGATCTGGTTCTACGAGCACTTTCCTTCTGTTGCGCTGGCGAGACCATCGCCGAGGGGATTTCCGGTGAGCGCCTCTTGGGGCGGCCACCACGTGGACATGTCTACTGCACGTGTCCGGAGCTGGATCATCTCGGTATGACTTTTAGTGTTTATCTTGCTCTTCTGCGGTGCTTTAGATATATTCTCGCCTGATTGATGCTTTTTATAGGGACTTGAGGTGGTATACCGACCGTGGGGCGGTTGGACAGTCCCTGGATTAGCCGCACAGTACTCTGTTGAGCGTTGCTATTTTCTGGGGACCTATGAAGCGATCGCGTACTTAGGAGAAAGAGTCGCTAGACAGCATTCTTCTGATGTCTTCGTCGTTCCTGCTCCTCCGCCACGTCACATGTTCGACGAGGGACGGTTGTCGAGCATGGCTTAGGGAGCTGGTACCCTTTGGCGGTCCCATGTGATCCTCGGGCGGTGTTACGCTGAGGAGCTACTACCTTTATTAGCTCTAGCCCCTGTACCGGTTGAGGATGTGAGGGTAAGATTCCTAGCTTTTTTTTTTCGCTAAGTAGCCCCCAAGTAATACCTTACTGATTTCTTCTGTCTTATCAAGATGGTCCTGCTGAGTTCGTGCCGCCCCGTATGTCCACACACTACCAGGGGATATACGGGCCGATCGAGGAGATGATTTCTCCGGCTCCCGAGGGCGAGCGCTTCGTGGAGCGGTCGATTCCTCGCCACCAGACTAGTGTAAGCCTAGTTTTAATTCAGAATTTTTTTTGTTCATTTATCATGCATTTTCACTGACTTATTTTTCTGACAGTTTTCACGCGAGGTGGTTTCGTTTATGGCACGATGCATAGATGCCTTCCGGAGCCAGCTCGTCCGGATGAGGAACGCGGCCACCTGTCGTCGGGATGACGTTGTCCGAGAGGTAGCTTTTCTTTACTCATTATTTCTGCATTATTGCTTCAATTTTACCTTGTTTCTGATTTAATTCCTTTTGCAGGGTTAACCTATCGCTTCTCACACCCGTACGAGACCTGAGGGGCGGAGAGATCCGGCGAGGTCTAGCTCGAGACGTCGTCCTACTTCGTCGGGGGGTAGAGGCGGTCGCTCTGAGGCTGCTCGAGCCGACGTTGCTGAGGGCTCGGGATCTTCTCCTGAGGGTGCTCCTGCTGCACCGGTAATTTTCTGAGGCTACCTCGGCTTTCAGAGGTGGTGGGATGTACGAGGTCGGCTCGTCATCGCAGCAGCCTCCGCGGTCTCAGCCTCAGGTTGATCCTGGCTGGAGTAGTCCTATCTTGAGTCTTCCTCCTCCTACGGAGACTGGAGCTGGTGCTGAAGCTGGAGCTGGTGGAGAGGTGACTCCTCGTACAGTGCAGTTTTATGGCATGATGGGCCTACGTTCTCCGGCGCCGTAGTCTGTTTCTATATATATTTTTTATTTTGACTTTTTATAGAACTTTGCCTTTGACTCATTATTTAGACACATTTTGTATTTTTATGTTATCGTAAATTTATTTGATTGTTTATTATTATGTGTATGTTAGTGTGTGCAAAAGAAGTGTGATAACAATTTTTGCGCAAAAATTCCGTCATTTTTATTATTGATGGAGGATATTATCCGACTCTCTCCCCTAAAAAGAAAAAATAAAAAGGAAAAGAAACGAAAAAATGTCGATTTTTTGGAATTTAAAATAGATTCCAAACAAAGGAAATATAAATTAAAAATAATTGCTATATTTAATTAATTAAGAAAAAAAAAGATAGAAAAGATGTTTAGGAATAGTAAACGGAGCCATAAAGTCATTAACCGACTCGAGTTTAATATCAAACGCAAACTGAGCACGCGCGGCTGTCATGGTGACTTGGCGCCAGCTGGCGCCACACTATGGCGCGTGGCGCCAGGCGCTACACTTAGCGTGTGGCGCCAAGCTCTGGAGGTTGGCGCCAATCTCGGGGGTTTGACGCCAATTGACGCTGACTCCGTGTTTCGGTCTGATTAAAACTCTTCGCAATTTGTGCATAAATAGTCCCCTGCTCAACCGATTCTTCTCATAATTCCAGCGAAAAAATTTATTCTCTTCTTTAGAAAAAATAATAATCATGTCTTTAGCCACTAAAACCTTCACCCAATACACTCATGAATGGTGTCGATCTCTTAATGCTAGAGACAAAAAGGAATTAGATTTATTTCACTTGGGGGGAATTTATGGCATCAAAGGGGTAGATCTAGACCTAGACTTTATACATACCGCTTTAGAATTTTGGAATATTGATACGCATTGTTTCAGAATAGGGTATGATGAGATTAGCCCTTTGCCAGAGGAATTTGGCGCTATCTTAGGCTTCCCTGCAATAGACCTGGTAGTAATCCCTAGAGTAGATGCATACTACTATAAGGATTTCGAGCGCTTCTTTAATTTAAAGGAAAGGGATTTATCAAAAATAGTAGATGGCAATATAGTTAATTTGAAAGAATTCGCACGCTATTATTTTGATAAACCTCTTTCTGAATCCTTTCATATATATAGAAGAAGGGCGTTTTTAATTTGCTTGCTCAATCAATTTTTTCTTAGTAGTGGTAAAAATAATGAGGTTCAATCAATTATCACCACTGTACTAGAACAAATTGAATCAGGGAGGAATCCAATGCCATTAATAGTTGGAGAGACCATGATTAGTCTCGATGAATTGAAAAGGGACCCAAAAACGCCTTTTCGCGGTTCTCCAATTTTATTACAGGTAGAAAAATTACATTTTTAATTACAGAAATCAAAAATATATTTTTGTATTGTAATAATAATTTTATTTGCATTGCAATTTTTTACAGATGTGGCTAATGGAGAGGCTAGGATTAATTAGCCCTCCGGATGACATCGAAAAATATACTCCCAATTGCTTCGTGAGAAGAAAGAAGCGCATCCCTAAGATTGGGCGCCATGGGTGGAGAAAAGTATTTGAATCACGTGATTTTGCTATCAAGTGGGTCATCCCATGGTGGAAAATAGAAAGGATGGTTGGTGTTAACAAGCAACCTTTCTGCCGTCTTCCAAGCTTGTCTCGCGTAACATATTATTATCCCTGCAGGGTAAAGAGACAATACGGCTTACTTCAAAATATTCCTTCTGGGGATCTTCGTCCTCCCTATGAGTACCCTGTATCTCAAGAAGTAGATAGATTCGACGCTTACTGGAGCGCTAGACCTTTATGGGAAGTGATTACCCAGAAGGTTCCCCCTTCTCTACCTAATGATGTAAAGAAGTGGTTGCTGAAGAAATCTTCGATTGATCAGGGTAGAACCGATGTGAAGAATCGTCTAGGTGACAGGGTGACACCTGCCAAAGAACGCTTAGGTGCAAGAATTGGATTCAAAACACCTACAATGCCTAGGAAGAAAAATACTACTAGAGACAAAGGAAAAAGGAAAGCTAACACCACAGACAAAAAGGCTTGGGTGAAAAATAAGCATGGAGTCCTAGCTGAAGGGGAGACAATCTATTCCAAAATTGAATGTAGGTCCTCTAAAGGATGCCTACTAGCTAAAGTGATGGATGAAGAGGAGGAAGCAGAAAAGAATTGGAAGAGAGCTAAAAAGGAAAAGAAAGATTAAAAGCATTGCTTAGCTTTAGATTTAATAGACTTAGATTGTTGCTTTTATTTAAAGTTAATTTATTTCAGCCTTATTTAAATTCCATCAATAATGTAATTTTATTTTATTAATGAAATTTCAGCTTTCAATTAAATTGTTACTTTAAATTTATTTTATTAAAGTAATGAAATCGAAAAAAATTAATTTTTCAGAAGTTCTTCGAGTACGGAAGTCGAAAATTCTCCGAAAAACACCGAAATTTGCCCAGATTTTATTCCCAAATTGGCGCCAGTAATTGGGGTTTGACACCAGCTATTGAGGTCTGGCGCCAGGCGCCAATTCCATCGGCTGGCGCTGATGGCCTCTGGCTGGCGCCAGGATCTGTTCTGCGATGCCAATAATTTGCCGATTTTATGTTGACTTTTTAATTGATTCTGGAATGCGGAGATGTCGAAAAATAAAGTGGCCGCACCCGTAAAGGGTTGCCTACGTATCCTTTCCTAAGGAATCAGGCCGAACGTAGCTCTTTTGAGTATCCTACTCGAGTAATTATGGGTAGTATTTTTTAAGTTGGTCAAGATTGATCATGTGTGAGAATTCATTGCCATCCATATCAGTTAGTTTTGCTGCACCACCTGACAGGATTGTTTTGACAATGTAGGGGCCAGACCAATTAGGTCTAAATTTTCCCCTTGGGTCTAAAACATTTTTCCTTAGTGCTTTTAATACCAAATCCCCTACTTTGATATTTCTTGTCTTGACCTTCTTATTAAAATGTCTAGCCATACGAGTTTGATAACACTGAGTGTGATGTAGAGCTTCTAGTCGTTTTTCGTCGAGTAGAATCAATTCTTCATATCTTGCCCTAGTCCATTCAACTTCATCGAGTTTACTCTCTAGCGCAATGCGTAGAGATGGTATTTCTAGTTTGACAGGTTGTACGGCATCCATTCCATATACCAAGGAAAATGGCGTATTTCCCGTTGATGTACGGATTGACGTGCGATAACCCCACAATGCGAAGTGGAGCTTGTCAGGCCAATCCTTATAATTTTCTGTCATTTTCTCGATGATAGTCTTTAGATTTTTATTAGCTGCCTCGACTGCTCCGTTTGCTTGAGGTCTATAAGGGGACGAATGATGATGTTGGATGCCATATTTTTGTAGCAATTCTTCACATTCGGCTTGAAAGTGAGTTCCATTGTCACTTATCATTTCATGTGGGACTCCATATCGACAAATAATATTTCTCTCGATAAAGAGTGCTACATGTTTTGCAGTGAGTTTAGCGTATGATTGCGCTTCGACCCACTTCGTAAAGTAATCAATTGCTACAAGAATAAATTCGTGGCCTCCTGTCCCTGGGGGTGTAATTTTGCCAATTATGTCAATTCCCCATGTAGAGAATGGCCATGGCGATGTGTAGGTGTAGAGCAAAGATGGAGGGACATGTTGTAAATTGGCGTAAATTTGACACTTAAGGCATCTTTTTACGTATTGATGGCAATCCTTATTCATTGTAGTCCAATAATATCCTTCTCGCATTATTTTCTGGACTAACATTTTGCCATTTACATGAGTGCCACAGATTCCTTCGTGAATTATTCTCATTATTCTTTGTGCATCCACCTTTCCTACACATAGGAGAGCTCGACCTTTAGGTACCCTTTTATGTAGCTCATTGTCTATGAGTACATATTGAGAAGCCAAAAGTCTCAGTGCTCGCTTTGCTCTTTTGTCAGCATGAGGAGGGTATTCTTCATTGGTGACATAGTAGAGTATGTCTGTGTACCATGGTTCTTCTTCTTGTTCTTCTTCTTCATCTTGGACTAAGTCGTCGTCTTCTATAGCCTGGATATACGCTGGTTTATGCCTTCTTTCGATAGTTAGAGGCATTTGCTTTATTTCCGTGGGAATCCTAACCATTGAGGCTAATCTCGCCAAGGCATCAGCAAATTGGTTTTCTTCTCTAGGTAGATATGTGTATTTTACCTTCTCTAACTGATCGGTAAGAGTTTCCAGATAGGTTTGGTAAGGGGCTAGGCCTTCGCTCCTTACTTTCCATCTTTTAGATATCTGATCAAAGAAGAGTCTCCGAATATCCTTAACTTCTTTACTCCCAATGCCAGGGCTGTTTCAAGGCCTACCACGCATGCTTCATATTCAGCAGCGTTGTTGGTAACGTCGAAATCATGCTTTATTGAAATTGGAACGTGCTCTTTTTTAGGTGATACTAGTAGCACTCCGACGCCACATCCCTTTTGGTTCGAGGCTCCGTCGAAATACAAGGTCCAGGTATCATCTTCAGTAACCATCAAATCTTCATCTGGAAATTCATTGTTAGTATTGGCGTCGGGTCTTCTATTGGAAAGTCTGCCAGAAAGTCTAACACTACGGATCCTTTAATAGCTTTTTGTGGCATAAACCGTACATCAAACTGGGCTAGATTGACTATCCATCTTGAAATACGTCCATTGAGTGTTGATTTCTCGAACAGATATTTGAGTGGATCCAATCGGGAGACTACGAAAACGGTATGTACCAACATGTAATGTCTCAACTTAGTTGTGGCCCACACCAAGGCGAGGCAAAATTTCTCGAGCGGTGTATAGCGTGTTTCGTATTTGAGCATCTTTTTACTTAGGTAATAGATTGCATTCTCTTTGCCTTCTACCTCTTGTGCTAGCATGGCTCCCATTGTCTCTCTGGTAACCGTCAAGTATAACCTAAGAGGTATTCCGGGAAGTGCTGGCGCTAATACGGGAGGATTTGCGAGATAGGCTTTGATCTTGTCAAAGGCTTTTTGACACTCGTCATCCCATATTACTGGTACATTCTTCTTGAGCTTCTTGAAGATTGGTTCACATATCGTTGTCAGTTTTGATATGAACCTAATTATGTATTGCAACCGGCCAATAAATCCTCGAATCTGTTTCTCAGTCTTGGGCGGTGGCATCGACATGATTGCTTTAATCTTGGTTGGATCTACCTCTATTCCTCTAGAGCTTATGACGTATCCCAAGAGCTTGCCCGAGGTGACTCCAAAAGCACATTTTGATGGATTCAACCTCATATTATATTTTCTTAGCCTTTCGAAAAATTTCCTTAAGGATACTTGATGGCCTGGACGGTCCTTTGATTTCAAAATCATGTCGTCGACATATACTTCGACTTCTTTTTGCATCATGTCATGGAGTAAGGTCGTTGCTGCACGTTGGTAAGTAGCACCCGTGTTTTTCAACCCAAATGGCATTACCGTGTAGCAGTAAGTGCCCCATGGTGTGATAAAGGTTGTTTTCTCCATGTCTTCTTCTGCCATGAGAATCTGATTGTACCCTGCGTATCCATCCATGAATGAGAGAAGCGCGTGATTTGCCGTGTTGTCTACCAGAATATCGATGTGTGGCAAAGGGAAGTCGTCCTTTAGACTTGCCTTATTTAGATCTCGATAGTCGACACACATCCTTACCCTTCCGTCTTTCTTTAGAACTGGGACGACGTTGGCGACCCATTCGGGGTATTTGGATACCTTGATGAAACCTGCAGTTATTTGTTTTTGAACTTCTTCTTTTATTTTAAGTGCTACGTCAGGTTTCATTCGACGCAACTTTTGTTTTACAGGTTTCATTCTTGGGATTAGTGGTATAGTGTGTTGAGCTATTTCTCTGTTAATGCCTGGCATATCTTCATATGACCAAGCAAAGACATCGATAAATTCTTTAAGTAAGTTAATTAAATCGGTTCTTTCTTGTTTATTCAATGTTAGTCCGATTTTAACTTCTCTTCTATGAGTTGAATCATTCGAGTTGTCAACTGTTTCTGTTTCTTCAATTACTGGTGTTTTCTTTTCGAGTGTTTCCATTGCTTTAATAATTTCTTTGTCTTTTTCATCGTTAGCTAAGCAATGCTCGTCATCTTGGGTTAGGGAAGAACACAAGAAGTAAGGAGAACGAGAAATATTATTATACTCTGAGATCATTACATCAAAGAGTGATATGTCCTCAGGGACTGGATCACTAACTATCCTAGGAGGAGAAAAAGGAAGGGGAGGTGTTATTGCTAAAGAATTAGAAGACTCTAAAGGGAAAGACTCTGACTCGGACTCTGACTCAGACGACTCTTCGAACATCGGCCCTTGCCCTGTCGTGATGGATATCTTCCTTCCAATTGGAGTAGTCACTTTGATAGTCTTGCGCCACCCTTGTAGTGATCCTTCAGCTGGGTAATTAGCTTCGAGGGGTCGAATTTTTCGCTTTGTAGGACTGTTTAAATGAGCGAGGAGTTATCCTCTTCATAAGTTGGCTCATTCTTTTCTCGCCCAAACAGTAATCCCATGACGTTAAAGTCAAAGCATGGGGGTGCTTTCTCCTTATGGACGGGAGTTGGGATTTCATCAGTGAAGTAGCAATCCAAGAAAATCTCGAATCCTGGTTGTCGTATGCCATTTACAACAAATGGCTCGGGAAATTCATGGCATGGATAGTCCTCTCCTTCTTTTATGAACTGACCATTAAGCATAAGAGGGTACTGATCCATTGGAATTGCTTTCTTTTGAATGCGAGCGTCCCTACGTGCTTTCAACTTGTCCTGGGCTCGCTCGAGATCTTTCCGAGTCGGTTTGAAACCAAGTCCGAAAGTATCTAGCTTAGGGAGGCCAGGTGACTCCGGAGATTTTGCTATCCCCTTCTTCTTTCCTAGGGTCATCCCAGGGAAGTGTCCTTGTTTCTTCAGCATGGTGTTGACGATCATGTTGGAATGGGGGTCATGGCAAAGAGATGTCCTTTCATCCTCCTGGATTAAGGAGACTTCTTCGTTAAAGCCCCATAGGTCTTCATCATCTTCGT
The DNA here is from genome assembly GCF_948465745.1 of Chenopodium album. NCBI lineage: Eukaryota > Viridiplantae > Streptophyta > Magnoliopsida > Caryophyllales > Amaranthaceae > Chenopodium > Chenopodium album. The sequence continues at coordinate 53,506,811 of NC_137839.1, forward strand.
CGTGCTCCACATTGATGATTGGATTCTCTATGGATTTGATCCTCATTGGCGAAGCATCAATAGTGATTGGAATTCCTCCAACTATGGCTTTCACTTGTTGGTGGAAAGATGAAGGGACGGCCTTTAGATCATGAAGCCAAGGGCGTCCCAACAACAAGTTAAATGAGGCTTTGATGTCTACTACTTGAAAAGTAGTAGCATGTTCTATTGCTCCTGCCGTCACATTTAGGGTTATTTTGCCAAGAGCTTGACGGCGAGTATTATCGTAGGCTCTTATTCCTTATGTGGACGGAGTTAAATCTTCATCCCTTATGCCGAGCATCCTCGCAGTTCTAAGTGGACAGACATTGATAGCTGATCCATTGTCTACAAGAGTCATGGGAACATTCATCCTTTTGCAGACTACCGTGAGGTTTAATGCCTTGTAGTGTTTGTCACCTTCTGGGGGTAAATCTTTGTCAGAGAAGGTGATTAGATTAATCGGACTAGGAAGGTCACTTGTGAGGAAGTTAGCTAGTCCCTCAGGAGTAGTGTCAGAATCTATCCCGATTTTATCCAAGGCATTCATTACAGCCAACCTATGTTCTCGGGATGTTGCCAGGAGCTTCCACACATTCATCTCAACTTTTGTCTTCTTAAACTGTTTAATAATGTCGTTGTCTTCGATGATAGGTATGGGAACTTGTTGTACGGTAGGCATAGGTTGTGTTGAGACGGGAGATTGCATCCTCCCGGATCTTGTGAGGACGTCTATTGATGAATCTTCTTCAGCCCAAATATCGTCTGTGGTGTATGATACAGAAGGTGAAGGTCCTACTATGTCCTTTAGGTAGACATCTTCTTCATCACTGTCCCACACTCCATTAACGGTTATATCCTCTTCTTGTTGAACTTGGACTAATTTCTTTTCATCAATCATTTTCTGTACCAAATCTTTGAATTTGAAACAGTTTTCTATGGTGTGCCCTCCTGATTGATGGTACTGACAGTAATATCTATCTGTCCTTTTTAATGACTCAAATGGTCTTGGTTCGAGAGGTTTGACCTCGCCACTCTCGGAGAGTATTTCGAACATTTGCACATATGGGATCCCAATTGGAGTGTAAATTCTATTGCTCTTCTTGGGGTTTTTGGTGACTTGTAAGGGAAAATATTTTGCCTCATAAGTCGTCCTCACTGGTGTGAATTCTCTTTTAGGTTCTTCTTTCGGAAGTGGAAGCTCATCATATTTCCTGTGGAGTTTGTTCATAACTTTGAGAGCTTCACATAGTAGTTATGATGCCTCCTTCATAGACAGCGTGAGCAATTGTATGTCTTCCTTATTCGCCGGTTCTGGAAGGTTATCTCTGACATCGAAAAAGATCTCCTCTTCTTTTTCTATGACATTGATTTCTTCGACAGGTTTAATGAGAGATGAGGGGTCAACCTCGTTTTCTTCATCGGAGATAGCCAAAGTATGAGCTAGAGGTGCATTGTCGATGCTTGGTTTCTTACTGGCAAGGGGAAACGGCAGTTTTTTATTGTCGATTAGGTCTTGGATAGCTTCCTTAAGCTTCCAACAGCTTTCAGTAGAATGGCCCCTACCTTGGTGATACTTGCAGTGTGCGTTGGGGTTCCAATTAACCGACCTCTTCTCAACTGGTGGATCCCCAAATGGTCCAATGGGAGTTATAAGTCCTTTTGCATTTAATCGGTCAAATGCGATGTCATAACTCATGCCAATAGGAGTGAAGTTCCTCCTAAATGGTTTCCTTTGTCCTTGGTTGTTCATGGCGAGGACTTCTCCTAGATTAAAGGTGCTAACGTTATTTGAGTGGGCGGTTTTGGAAGAAGAAGGATTGTTGTTCTTCTTTCCTTTCCAGCCACTGTTGGAGTTATTGTTGGCAGCTTTTGACTTAGCCAAGTCATCTTCAATATTGATCCCAATATCATAAACAGCCTTAAAGGTATGGAGGTTATTTTGATATTTAAGATGTTTGGAATTTTTTCTTGGAGATTCTTGATAAACAGTCTCACAGACTCTTTTTCACTTGGTACCTCAATCATTTTAGCTGAGGTTTCTCTCCACTTGTTAAAGAAAGAAGTGAAGCCTTCATTCTCTTTCTGTTTGAGGATTTCAAGTTCTCTATGGTCAGTCTCGACTTGAATGTTCCATTTGTACCTATCAACGAAAGCGTTTGCTATAGACTCCCAGGTAGAGGTCTTTTCTTTCTCGAGAGAAAAGAACCATTGTTGGCAAACGGTCTCGAGAGATAGTGGGAAAAGAGAAGGAAAGACCTTCTTATCAATACCCTTGATACTCATTATTGTTTCAAATGCTCTTAAGTGGAAGTAAGGGTTGTCAATTGCTCTAAATTTTGGGATGTCGTTGGCGTTGAACTTCTGCGGAAGAAGATCTTTATCCACCGAGACCCCTTGGGATGTGAGTTCTTGAAACTTGTAGTCGCTGGACAACTTGCTTAGGCTCTCTTGCATGAGGTCCATTTGTTGTTGTTTCACGGGATCATCGATCCTAAGTGCGAGAAGCTTCAGTGTCTCGGTCACAGTAGCCAGTTGGTTCTTAAGATCATTGACTTCTTCTTGAGTTGCCATTATAACTCTTGCTTTCCTCTTGCGGGCTATAGGTTTGTCGAAAAGTTGGACTTGTACGAAGAGGTTATCTTTGATTAATCGTCCTTCCTTTCTTGACCACGCGCTGTGAATTAAACCAATTTGCGTTTTAATTACTTAACTCGAATCAACTTGACTTTATGGTTTATTTTAAGAAAAAAGGGGTGCAAAAATAACGTACATATTTTTAGGGAACTAAGTATTATTATTTATATTGGAGGATTAATATTCGACTTACCCCCCTAAAAAAATGACGGAAAAAACGCGCACACAAGACTCTCTTAATCATGGTCAAAGTATGTGTATTGGTGTGTGCATTGAGTGTAAGTGACATGCTTGGACTCTTGTGTAAGACCATGGGACTTAGTGCCTAAACTCGATCATTGATTCAATTAAGCATTATTGTCAACAAAATTAACCGAATTAAACAGAGGACTGATTAATTAGACTTTAGGTGACGACTCGACAAATAATCCGAACTGTCGGCCAAGCGACGGGACTGTCGTCACACTGTGGAGGTTGGCGCCAGACAACTTAGCTGTCGTCTGGCGCTACATACCATAGTGTGGCGCTACAGCACATACTTTGGCGCCAATAGTGGAGCTTTGGTCTGGGACTGTTTTCGGTATTATTAGTCAACTAGGGTTAGCCTAAAGTCGTACTAGGTCAATTCCGATTAAAAAAAATTAGACTTTATTAACTCAAAATAATTGATCAATTAATTAGTTAATTAGGCAAAGTTCATTAAGTCATTAATTTATTTATTCTCAACACAAATCAACAAACGGTTAAGAGAAACATAGAATATATATGCACAACAAATAATGCACAATTAGTCAGGTAGGCACAATATGATGCAATGCGTTCGCAACCTAACCAAGGCTCTAGTTCTCTAAAGTTCGGGATATGGTTTAGTCAATAGAGGGTCCATGGTTAATTGTCCGAATGCACCGCGCGGAAGCCTAACCGTGAAGGGTTGGCGCGAGTGGATGGGACACCGCGAGTTTTAGAAAAAAAAAACTCGCTTCCATGGTTTGGTGAATTCAACATTCTCGGATGTACCCTTTGTTGCACGGAGCGTTCAATCGGGTAGATGGAGCATGAATTCCCAGAGGGTTATGTCCATATGTAGAACACATATGGGTTTCAGAAAAGTGAGAAAAAATTCAATCAGGAAGTAGGATCGAGCGAACAATACGAAAAACTGGTCGAAATTAGAACGCATATTTCTAGCTCGGTATTGGGGGAAATTGGCGCCAGCAAACAGAGACTGGCGCCAACTTTTAACTGTAGCGCCTGGCGCCAATACTGGCGTCTGGCGCTACGGCTAAAAGTGTGGCGCCAAGCTCTGGCCCCTGACGCTACTTCCCACATGCCTCAGCAGCTTTCTGTGCTCGATAAAATCTTCCAGTTTCGCGCGGTGTTATTTCAGTCCTAGTTGTGAAAGACATTCCTCAAATTTCCTACGTGTAAAATCCTATGTTTTTGACTCATTACGGATGGTCTTTCCGATGAGATCCTTTTTATGCATATGACAATAATATTAATCAAAATTACGCACATGAAATACTTAGAACTTTTCGAGTCTCATCCACTCATTCTAAATCATTGCCGAAACAAATTCAGGAATTAAAATAGAAATCCTCCCCAGTGGAGTCGCCAAAAACTGTAGGGAATAATTTCAAGCCTTAATCCCACTAGCTTGAACCCCACTGTGATCATACACTAAAGTACGGTGGCGTCCAAAAGGGAAGAAGATAGAGCAAAAGAGTCGCCAACAAGTTTTTAAGGAACTTGTAAACCGTTCACGAGGTGAAGGTTACACCCCTTAACGATCCAAGAGATCGTCAACTCCATAAGGTCTAGAACCAAATAAGGGTTCGGGGATGAAGGTACAAATCCAACCTAAAAGAGATTGAATATGCCCTAATAATAGGCCTCTACTTTATTCTGATCATATCCATGTGCGCTTTCTGATTAGCATACAATCAATAGGATTACCCTAAACATGTTTATCTATGTTGGTTGAATATTAATGCACAAATATATCTATTATTGGCGATCACTTGAATTATAATCAAAGTTATCCTAATAAGATTATTAAATATCTTATTAATCGTGATTACAAGTACCAAATTCCCTTTAAACATGCAATAAAGGTGTGATCAAGCAATAAAAATAAATAAGCATCAAGCAACATAATCATAAAATAATCATGACAATAAAATTATAACAATGAAACAATCATCATAATAACAATCATATTAACAATAATGATAATCATGTTAATATTAAAGCATAATAAACATAGCAAGATCCTAGGCATGATACTAACAAGATTAATAACAAAACCTAGCATGTCACTAAGCAATAAAAATCAAATCTTTAACCCTAACATGATACTAACAATCATAAATATTAGGAAGAACATAGGAAGCATCATAACAATCATATTTAATATTAAAATTACCCTAGACATGATACTAGGAATATCATAATAACAATATAAACATGATTTCTACATCATAATATCAATTAATCAATTAAAGTACTTACTTTGATGCCTCGTACCTCTTTCTAATAACAAAATACACACGTTAGTAACTTCAAGGAAAAAATAATAATCAAAACAATTTAATTAAATAATTGAAATAGAGATTTGGGACCAAACCCTCAGAAATTAAACCTTTCACGTCTAGAGCGAAGGCAACTTCGAATATGGCTAGGTGTTTCTAGATCTTGTGAATGCGGAATTTTGTATGAAAACAAAGTAAGAAAGAAAGATGAATGTTAATTAAAACTTGTGAATGATAGATGTAGATGATGAATGATTGTAGGTGAATCAAAACGGAATTTTTGATACGATATTTATAGAGAAAATCAGCCAAAAAAGATAATTTAACAAAACAGAGTCTGACGCACGCAAAACGAGGTTGGCGCCAACCCTGGCTAGCTGGCGCCAGGCGCCAATGACTAGCGTCTGGTGCCAAGCCTAGTTCCAGGCGCCAAGGCCTAGGGTTGGACGCCAAGCTTGATTTCAACGCGTTTTCGAAAATCTGATAAATTTCCCGTACTGGAGGATAAAATAATATAATTTCTTCGAAAATGCTATTTGATTTTGATTAAAACTCTGAAAAGTCAACAAAGTCAACTTATCAATGCTAATTGAATTAGGAATGAAAAGAAAATTCTAGAAGATTCTAGAAGACTAAAACCATTCCTAATTGCATTAGGAATGATAAATCATATTAGGCCCTCCCCTAGATCATTAGGCTGCACATAAAGCTCAAACCGGGCCCAGTTTAGTAAATTGGTCATAACTTCCTCAATATTCATCGGAATTGGGCCTATAATATATCGTTGGAAAGGTCTTTGAAAGCCCCATCCAACTACACTACTATTGGACCCATATCATGGACCAACCAAACTGGATTGGCTGTTTTCGTAAAATAAAGTTTTCAAAAACAGAAAGAAGAGAAAAGAAACAAAAACTTTCCGCAACACTAAACCTTTCCACACTTTCGTTTCATTCGATTATGATTCGACATGAAACGTACTCATCACTGGGTTTGGTTTTGGGGAGACACAAATGGGTGTCTACAGATGGGTAGAGGATAAAGAGGTAAAGGGAAAGTTCCACGTTGTGGAGGGTTAACAAAACAGAGGGGAATGGGAACTCCAAGAATTTAATAAGGTAATTCAATGGTAAAATCCACCCACCTAACAGCGACAAAGGGAAATAGCATTTTAGACCACCTTTCCCTTTATTGATATCCACAAAACAAAGGACATGGAGAATATGCCAACTTTCTGAAGTATTGTTCTGCTTGAGGAGTAGGCATCTAGTGTATTGTTTTATCTAAGAAACTTTCTACCCTATTATTTCAAATACGGAACTCCTACTGTTTAATAACTTTCAAGAAGATAATTTAAAGACAAGTTGCTGCCCCACTCTCATTAGTTGAGTTTAAGCTTATCTTAACATATTTAATCAAGGAACTAGGCAAGCCCTTTCAAGCTTTGATTATTGATTAAGGAAAGAAAATCTAACACTAACTAAACCAAATGAAACCGTCTAAACTAATTTTATTAATCCTTATTCTAAACTAGCTATTATAATGATTGAAAACTAGCTACTAGCATTATTACTATCATAATTAAGGGCCAATTACCCCAAGCTAATTTCACTAACTATATCTTTGATTTTTATAATCATTCGATTGCATATCACATCACACCAAACCAAGCATATATACATGCATACATATAAAATGAAAAGCATGTTGCAAGGCACGTAGCTAATGAGAACATTGATTAAAAAAAATGCATTCTACACAGGTATGTCTCATAAAAGCCATTAATATACAAAAAAAAAAAACAAAACAAAAATTGCGTGAAACAATGAATAACATCAGGTGCAAATTTCAATTAAAATAAATATAGAATCCAATCAAAACCAACCCTATAACTAGATTGTGATGATAATTCACATAAAATTTAATGATTACATAACCTAAAAATTAAAAAAAAAAATCCACCAAAAAATAATTAATATACCTTATTGAAAGCGCGAGTTATAGAACCCCAGATGACGATCGAATTGACGACTGATTTTGTGATGTAATTTGCAAATTGAACTTGAATTGCGAGATTGGGTTTTTTAGGAACATGGAAGAAGAATGTAGCTCCTAAATGAGGAATGAAATTGAACCTAGGATTGAGAGATTGTTTTTTTTTTCCTTAATTCTGGCGGTTAAAATTAATTGAGGCCCAAAAATAATTTTATAATAGATTTGGCGGTAATCCTAAACTTATATAATAAATTGGTAATTAAATTTGGGGATTAACACTAACTTTTACTTTATTAAAAATGTTTAATTACCCTAAAATAATATAACACCTCTTAGTGTTACCGTAAAATGTTACTTATTTTAAGAGTGTTACTATGGAGTGTGCCCACGTGCCTGGCGTGTCGTGCCAGGCCGCAGGCCAAACCGTGTCACTTTTTTTTATAATAAATGTAAATAAAAGAACAACTTAATACAACTTAATTTTATATAAATAATGTTATTAATTTATGTTTATGTTAATGTTAATATATTTTATTTTGAACAACTTTATTTTAATTAAGGTTATATAAATTATTTATCTAATTATGTTTAAGATTATATTAATAATTTTATTAATTTAGCAAAAAAACAACAATACATATAATAAAAAAATATTATGAGTGTCGTGCCCGGCCGTGCCACGTGTCGTGCCCTCGTGCCACGTCCCTTGCCGGCTTGCTGACCCATAGGCCAGCCACCGTGCCGCCCACCATGCCTCGTTTCGTGCCCGTGCCGATTCCCAGATTTGTGTTCACGGCACAGCCCACAGGTGGGCCGCCGTGCCGGCGTCCGTGCAGGAATCGTGTCAGGCCCGTGTCGCCCGCATGCCGACACAGCCCGTGCCGCCCGCATGCCGGCACAGCCTGTGCCTATCTTTAGCACTGTTACTTATTAATCTAATATTTTGCATTTCAAGAAGTGTTACCAATTACATGTTACATAAAGTCAATTATGCACTAGTGCCTGCGAGTAGCACGACACGACACAACATGAAGACCAAGGAGTGGGCCGTGGGCCGTGGGCCGTGTTGTGAACATGTTTTGGAAATTTCCGCACGAGCACGGCACGAACTCATGTGCAGCACGACGATTCGGCCCGTGGTACGGTCCGCTAACACGGTACGAGTAATACCCCAATTGGTACAAAAATTAACACAATTACTTAATATGTTTGGTAGTTTGAGCATAACTCTTTTAAAAAGGTATACTACCTCTGGTTCGCATTAGTCACAACAAAGGAATATTTTATGTCTCACAAATAATTCCCTTTGTTGCAAGTGAAAGATTTATGTCTTCGTCAAGGGCAATTACTAGATATATTAATGGATCACTATTGTGTAGATAATAATTTTGTTCTTTTGGGTCATCATTGTATGTTGCTAGACGTGATAAATGATCTTTAGGTTAGTCAAATACTCCAAATCTCAATAAAATGGATCCTATGAGGTCACACATAAGGATCATGGATCGATCAAAGAATGAGGCCCATCATTGGGCCTCATGGAAGGTGGTCATCCATATAGGATTAAAGGGAGAGTATTTGGGCTTGGTTTGGTCTCTAATTATACATGTGATGTATAAATAGAGGTCTTGCTTAGGATTTTATATAACATACTTAAGTAGTCAATTGAGAATGGACTAGCTAACAACCAAACCCTAGCCTCTCGCAATCTCTCTCCTCACTTCCTTCATCACATCCTTTCAACCGTTCGGCTTCCTGGTGCAAGGCGGTGCACGATGGTAGTGTGGTGGTGTTTGTGGCTGGTTTCCTCCTCCCCTCTCCGTAGAAGGTTGCTTGAAGTGTTCGTATCCGACTAACTATCATTAGTGGAGGTTCAATTCTAGCTCGTGGTCTAAGTAGAGGAGCAACACTTAGGGTTCTTATTCTCCTAATCGTGTGTGGTCGATCGCTCGTTGAAATCACGTGTCAATGGTAGATCATTGATATGTCCAATTTATATAGTATTTTACCCCCGTCCCTTGGTCATAATTAGTGGTGTTTTTGGATCTTTAGAGCCACTTTTATTACTAATTAGTGTTTTCTAGTGTTTTCGTAGTTTTGGTTGAGTTTTGTAGGAAATTGCACTTTTGGAGCATTTTTTCGGGTTTTCATGGATCAACTACGGAAATTGGAGGAGCACGACCATCTTTGAAGCCCAAGGCCGGTTAGAGTCGTCAAGCCGGTGATTAAGGGCTCGGTAATCGTGATACCGAGGTACTTGGACCGAATGATCAAGACCCTAAGTGGATATCCGGATTGGGCCGAAGAAATAAGCCCAATCAAAGTTCTAAGCCTCGAGGTGAAGCAAGGGCCCGATCGGGCAAGCTTAGCTCGATCGGGCGTGGCACGAGAGTGTGCTGGTGCGTGGCCAAAGGCGCGCCCGATCGGGTGAGCTGCTAGCTCGATCGGGCGCGGCTGTTTAGAAGAGTACGCGGAGAAAAAGGCGCGCCCGATCGGGCGGCCTTTAGCCCGATCGGGCGCGTGTTATTATTAGATGTTAATTATTCGATGTTTAAGTTTGTTTTAGTTTAGGATTCTTGCTTAGTATAAATACTTTTCCGTTAAGCAAGTTTAGTACCTTCTTTTACTCTTTCTTAATTATTTCTTAGATTTTCTCTCTCTACTTAGCTTTTAGATTAGTTTCTCTCTCATATACTTTGTTCTTAACTTTATTCTTAATTCCATATTTCTTTGGTAACAATTTCTCTTCTCTTAATCTTAGTTATTTATTTTATTCCTTTGATCATGTTTTGTTTTATTACTTTGATTTGTTTAGATTTAATTATGTGTGAGTAGTTTTATTTCTAGGGTTTGTGGGGATCCATAAATAATATGAAGGGGTAATTAATTGTTGTTAATTGTCAATGCTAGATTAATTTCCTATTTATTGATTTAATGCTCTGTGACTAGATTTGCGCAGATCTTTTATGCATGAGTTTAACAATATTGATTCGAGATTTGACAAATGAGAATTGATGTTTAGGTCTAGTTTCAATAGGCAGGTTAATTTATAAATGGTTAAGTCGAGATTCGAGAGATGAGATTTAATACCGGTAGATTAATTGTGTGATTGTAATACGTAGCGAAAGCCCTTTATGATCTGATTAATGTATGCATTGATAATTGATTATTATGTTTTACCCTGGAATATTATTTATTGGTGAACCTATGCCCTAGGCCTTTTATTCATTGTTTCTCCTCCTACTTTTATTCTTTCCCACTTTTACTCTTAGTAGTTTAGTTTCCTTCGATTATTATATTTTGGTTACTTTATAATCTAGACTGTATTAATTAATTAGGAATAGAAAGACTCGTTTCTCTTTGGATTCGACCCTACTTCCCTATCTACATTAGTTAGAGGATTCAGGAATTACTTTTGATTAGGGGATACGGCTTTACCCTGTCAATCATGTTTAGGTGCGAACGAATATAATTTGTGAAATTCCGCAATATAGTACCTAATACCCTACAGTGATATTAGTTAGCCTCAAGTATTTACGCATATTGATCATAATTCTTTTATGTCCACAATTTTAATTCATTTGAAAGGAGAGACTTCTAATTATGGTTAAATCTTTATTTTAAATGGAGATTTAAGTTTTGGAATTTGTTTAAATTTGATTTAAATCGCTCAATGTTTCCTAGAAAAATCCAAATAATGCCCTAGTTTTTTTGTAAATTTTGATTAAAATAAAGCCTTAAATTTTGATTTTTGTGCTTAATTTTGATAATTTTTGAATATTTTATAATTCATGAATTTAATTGGATTGATTTGATTCATGAAATATGATTTTTTTTTTTTTATTTTATTTTGTATAATCAATAATTTGATCTAAGTGTTAGATTGAATTTGAATTAATTTTATGAAGAGCCTTAATATTGAAATTAAATTAAGAATTTGATTTCAAAATTGAATTAGGCATAAATATTATGTTTAATTCAAAGGACCTAATTTAATTAAATTTTAAAAAAGTTGTTAAAATTAGATTAAATCTCAAAAAAAAAAGGGGGGGGGGATTTTAATTTTTGATAGGGGGCAGCCGTGGCTGGGTGGACAAACCACCATCAGGTGGCCATGGCAACCGCCCAAGTGGTTGGAGAGAAGGGCAGGGAGGGCGGCGAGTGGCGGATAGGCGGCATCAATGAAGTGCAACTGTTGCACTTTCGCATGCTGCTAGCATTCTATTGGTGGCTAGGTTCGACCTAGCAGTGACGCGCGATGGCATCCCTTAGATGATGTTAGGGGCGAATTCCAACCAAGGATGAAGGTGTTCGACTAGAACAGTTCCAGCTAGGGTGCTGGTTGCACTGTGGCTTGGCTCTGTTCCTGGCTACAGTTGTGCGTTTGTTGGGATTCTCCTTGACTTATGTGTAGTGCAGAAGTTATACCTGCGTTGGTTGGGGATCTTTCCCAGGCTAACGTGACAGCATATTTTAAAATAAAAAATGTGGTATTAAAATTATTTATTTTATTTTTATTTTAGATAAAATATGATTTAATCTAAGATTATTTCAAATTTTAAAATTTGTTTTAATCTTTGAAAATTTCAAAGATTATTGAGCAAGATTAAAAAAGATAAGGATTGACTTGATAATTTGATTATCCATAATTAACTAGGTAATTGTTTTAAAATTTATTGATTGGCTAGTAATTAGGATAGAATCTCCTGAGTGTATTAATATGATCTCTAAAGATAAATATAGTTTATCTTTTAAAGATTAAAATAAGATTTGATTCTATCTCAAGTCTAATTTTAAAAATATGATATTCTAAAGATGGTCATGAATAATATATGATATTATCAAATTACTGATTAAAATATGAAATTTTTTGGTGCCATGTTTCCGTAATTATGAACATTCATCGTTGTATTTTAGGCAAGCATGTTTACATGATATTTATTAAGTGGCAATTTTTTTAATATATAAGATACAATGTTGCTATATGATGACTAGTATGGCGGCCCAGTAGATTACTAAATACGATATGCGCATCGTGATGTATTTTTGTAATCTAAGTACGATATGTTGGGTTTCGAGTGTGTCCAACACTACGTGGAAGGAAACCCACCCAAAATCCATACATAAATTAAAGAAACTAAATATGCAAAAATAATTAATTAAAAACACAATTAATTAACAAGAAGAATAGAGAAAAAAAAAAGCTCACATTTGAAGCGTACGTGCTTCGCTTAACCGTAGAACTCGAATTTAGAAGCTTTGAGTTCCGCAAGAGCGCGAACTTCCAACGACTTACACCCTCGCTACCAAACCGAACCGGCCCCTACCCCGAAGCTTAGTCGGGGCTAGACCAAAATTACTTAGAGTTATTAGAACAAAGATTTTTTTTTTTCTCTTTGGAGATCCTTTCAAGTTCACCAACTCAAGTGCTCTTTTCCAATGTCAAATGATTGGTATTTATAAGGAAAAGTGCCCTTGAAATCCCATCATCTTTCAATGTGGGACAGTTGGTAAAAAAGCAAAATAAAATTTAATTTAATTTTAAAATCAAATTAAAATCCAAATGAATCAACAAACAACAAGTGGCATGAGGAGAGCAAGGGGTTAGGTGAGGACCACAAGGGGGTACCATCAACCCCTTGCTCTCCAAGCAATCCTACAAAGCCGGGCTCCCCAGGCCATGTGCACCAATCGGCCCGTGCCAGCTGGCCCCAGCCTTGGGCACCAAGGCGTGCCACGCTGGCGGCCTGGTGCTTGACAGGGCCTTCTAGTGAGCCTGCACGCATGTGCGGCCCAAGAAGCATGCCTCACATCATTGTGGGTTGTTGTTGTTGCGCTGCTCATGCTAGCCGACCCTAGCTAGTTATTGCTACCTCACGCAAGGCCCTACTAGCATTTGTTGAAGTCCTTGCGTTCGATGGTGTAACACCTTGGAAATTTCCCCCTTTTAAAATATCTGTTTTACCCTTTTAAAATACAAAATAGGAAATAACAAGGGCTTACCGCCACCGTGATAACGGCTAAGGCATTTATCAAAGACACGCAGAGGAAGACATTTTCAAAACCTTTCAAACAAGGTCAATTTCCAACGGTCTAACCGAAATATGTAAAGTCAAGTCAAAATCAAACGAAGTCAAACCTATAACTTGGAACCATTGCAGGCCCTTTAAAAACCAAAATTATTTAAAACCAATATGTTAGTCTCATCAAACAACAATAACAATCCAACAATAAATAATAATAATGCATATTCAAAGCAAAACTAGAATAGGATTCGCTCTTCACTCAAACCCCATATGAATATGCTGCATCACTTGGAAAGCTTCTCTTTAAATTGTCCCCACTACTCGCCATTAGAAATGGGTCGTCGTAGGGCCAAGATAAAGACAAGGCTGAACAATCACACAATCAGCAATACAAAGTACATAAGCGTAACAAAACACACCAACATGCTTTCATTCTATCATCACACAACTTACCTTGTTGCACCTGTAAACAAGCATACAAGAAATTCAACATCAACTAGACATATACCAATGTCCATTTAATTTGATTACGCATCGAATGGGTTTCCAAAAAAATCTCGGCCCCAAATAAATTGAGGTAAACTACATTGGGAGCTAACTGGGTTGGCAAATGTCACATGAAGTGACCGACGTCCTGCGCATAATAATAATAATAATAAAAGGAAAATATAGTGTCATGTACTCCCAGTAAAAGTTATGGTTATATATAAAACCCCAAACCCATAAATTTTATACTCGAGGTATATACGTTCCAAAAGTTTTGGTGCGTAATCTCTTTCACTTTACGTATTATTAGACTTGGTGATGACTCTCAACCATAACACAAATCAAACATTATAATTATACAAGCAACTAATCATACTAAATTAATTCTTAAATAATTAGTGACCACGTAACTTTTAATGTTAAATTCTTTTTAATCTACCTCGGTATCAAAGAAACGCGCCGCAAATCCTATCCCTCAGTGTTAAAACACCTTAAGTGCACATAAGCACCGTAATATAATTTATTCCTATGTACTAAGACACTTGATAGCTCAATTCTCGTTCTTAAAGCATCAATAAAAACTATATGAACCATAATAAAATTTCCTTTCCATATTCAAAACCAAATTAAACATTTAGTTTTATCAAACATGCCTTCTATGATGCTAATAATAAAAGTGTTGTTCATATCCAACATGCCACCATATTTAATTCCAATCCCAATTCATCACAAACAACGCATATATCACAAATCATTCTCCAACATCAATCATACAACAAATTCTAATCAATACCTATCATGATACTGCTTGGAATTGACTAATCGCCTAGCATGCTTCTACATATTAAAATAATTATCAAGTACACGAACGTACCTCGAATTGCTACCAAAATTCGCAACCTTGCTCAACTAATCCAAATCAAAGTCTCCTACATAAACGAACAATAACCCTATATCAATTACCCTTGTATACACAATTTCCAGCAACTTAAACTCACATTAAACCACTCAAAATATTTAGAGAATTATTAAAAACCCTTAGTTAAACTCCTCTTTAGTTGGTAATTAAACCTTTTTTATCAAACCACAATACCATTACATTAAATAAAATTCCAGCAATATTACTTGATGAAAAACCCCTTAAAATTCATCAAAACTCTCTCTTTATACTTGATTAATAATTAAAATCAATGGGTAATCAAAGCCCCCAAATTAATTTATGGAAGAACCCTAAAAATCTCATCTTTAATATTTTAAAAACCCAAACTTTATTGTAGACACCTAAAAATGTCTCCCCAAAACCAAACCCGATGATGAACAACCTTTCACCGCCACTATTGGTCGGGTTCAGTATTTAATCCCAAAAGTGCTTAAAAAATCGTATTTGATTAAATTCATATTTTTGAACGGTCCATGGATTGGTCTTGATGTTTGGTAAAAGCATAGTTTTTTATGTCAGCCAAAACTTATTATTTAATTTTGACCCAAACCCTTTTTCATTTTATTTTTGGCCCAAACCTTTTTTTTATTTTTATTTAATTATTTTCTTATTTTAGCCCAAATAATAATAAGTCAGTAAAGGCCCGAAATTATCAATCGGCACTTAAAATGTCGAATGAAATTAGGGTTAAAAATGTATTTAGACGGAAAAGTGGGCTGGAAATTCCCGCGCCACGGTAGACAGCCACCGTGTCACGGGAATCCTTCCCGTCTGACGGTGGGATTTCCCGTG
Organism: Chenopodium album; assembly: GCF_948465745.1. Lineage (NCBI taxonomy): Eukaryota > Viridiplantae > Streptophyta > Magnoliopsida > Caryophyllales > Amaranthaceae > Chenopodium > Chenopodium album. Next base: position 53,522,236 of record NC_137839.1, read on the forward strand.
ACACGGGAAGTCTGCCGTGACACGGGACATTCCGTGTCTTTTCCGCGTAAACCCTTAACGCGTTTTCTTTCCCATTTTCTGAAAATTTCTCGCGTCACACTAAAAATGTACCGTGTCACGGGAAAGTTTGTCGTCTGACAGTTAGACTTCCCGTTTCATGGTACAGTTTTCCGTGTCACGGGATACTTTTTTAGGGTTTTTATCATTTTAGGGTTCCGTGTGCTCCCTCAGCACATTTTCCCTATAAATACCCCCTCATTTCTGATGTACGGGGCATCAATTAACTCTCTAGTTTATTTTTCTCTCTTCTATGCTTTAGCCTAAACACTAGCCTACCCTTTTCACTTCAAAATTCCTTATTCAAGTGCTCAAAGGAGTCCATACTTTACTCGTGGTTCTGTCCTTAAGCCAAGGCGTGAAAGGTAGAATTGTTTGAGGGTTTGGCCCCAAATCAACTTTACTTTATTTAATTTAATTTAATTATTGCTTTATTGTTTCCTTGAAGTTACTAACTCGTTTATTATTTTGTAGTTGCAAACAAACAGAATCAAAGTAAGAATTATGTTCCTTTTATTTCTGTTATTTTTCTAACAATTTTATGTTGTTGGAATCGTGATTAAATTGTTTCCAATATTAATGTTTGTTCTATTATATTTATTGATCACCATATTGCATGTTTAAAGGGAATATGTAATTGAAAATCACGCCTAATAAGATAATTTGGACAACCGGTTTAGGTTCCTTTTTAATCTTGTTATTAATTGAAGTGATCACCAATATTTTAGAATAATGTGTGCATTAATATTCAACCAATTTAGCTAAATAATAGTTTGGAGTGAATTGAATATTTTGTTTGTATGCCTTTGAGATCGCAGAAATGCTTTTCAGTATAAGAATCAAGTAGAGGCCAATACGGGCGAATGTGACTCCATGACTCACTTCGTATCATCATTCCCGATCCTCCTTTCGTGGTTCCGAACCATATGGAGTTAGTAATCTCATGGATTATGAATGGGGTGTAACCTTCACGGGTCAATCGTTGTTGCCTATCGTTGTCCCTTATTCGTGGTTGCCTTTTTATGATCCGTGAACGGTTTACAAGTTCCTTAAAAACTGTTGGAGGCTCCCTACTTTATTTGTCCCTAATCGTATTGTGTCAATTCCTACTTCCTATGAGTGCCAAGCATATTCACAACATGCTTTTAACGTAAGCGCACTTCGAGCGACGCCTACAATTAGGCGACTCCACTAGGGAGGATTCTTGGTTATTTATCGATTTGAGTGATCTGTATTTAATTAAGATGAGTGGATGAGACTTGAAAGATTCTTGAAAAAATATTCCTGTGATTAATTTGGCATTTTTTGCATCTGCATAGACGTTTTAACGTCGCATTCAGGTATGTCCCATAGGAAAAATTGGATAACTTGGTTGCGCACGAAGGAAAACAGGGCACCAGTCAGATCTTCTGACTGTCGTGCCGCGGCAAAATCTGTCGTGTCACGGTACAGTGCACCGTCTGACGGTGCACAGTACCGTGGCACGGCAGTCCTAAAATCAGTCCGAAGGCTTATTTTCTCTTCGCGCAGTCAACTTCCTTCGATTTTTCTGAAAAAACGTATGTGTTCTACATGCGTCTTAGCCCCGGGGGATTTAAGCTCTATCGACCCAAAAACGTTCATGGCAATAAGGGTTCATCCGAGTTATTAAATCCACCCAAACCATGGAGTCGAGTTCGATTTCATCACGAACTCGCGGAGCCGCCCGTTGGAATACACCCTCAAGGGAGGCTGCCTTGCTAACGCGTCCAAACTCTTAACCATTGTACCCTTTTGACACCCAAAGCTTGACCAATAGTTGAACATAGATCTTGACTCTAGGTTGCGAACTTTTTTTTTTTTACATCATCGTGCCTAAGTGCTATGTGGTTGTTTGGTGCTAACCTTCATGTGTGTACTCTTTTGTTTAACCCATGACCGAGGGTTTTTATTCTCACATAGTAATTAGTACGGACCTAAAATTGGTTAAAATCTGGAAAAATCACAAAACTGACCTGGAACTGTGCACCGTGTCACGACATGTTCTGCCGCGCCACGGTGAACAGTGCCGTGACACGGGGCTTTCTACCGTCTGACGGTAGACTGCACCGTGTCACGACAGTCAGCACCGTGACACGGTGCCCAGGAAAAGTGTCATGTCAGTCTTTTTTCGATTTTTGTGCGTACGTATGCGGATGTTGTGCCCAGTTTGGAGTCATGTCTAGCTATACGGTCAAAATACACGTCCATAACCTCACCTAATCACTCACATATCGTGTTCACACACTTTTTTCTTTAAGTCGTACACTGCTTTTTGACCGTATTTTTAGGGTAGTCTTGTTTTTGTGTCTTTTTTTTTCGGAGTAAGTCAGATGGTATCCTCATATGTTTTTTTTTTTAAAAAAAAAAAAAAGTAAACAAGTAGAATTTCAAAATTATAGATTTTTAATAAAAAAAAAATAAAAAAAAATTTCTATTCTCCATTTTTTTTTAATCCGGATGGGTTAAGGTTAAGTTTGGTCATTAAAGGTGTGTTTGTTTCGGTGTCACAGCACTTGGTCAAGAAGCAGGGGTAGATTGTTACGGTTCGAGTCAATACCTCAACAACCTCTTATACCAAAGAGGCGTACAAGGAAACCACCTCAATCATCTCCACAAGATCCATCTCCAGTCTACTTTCAACCAATGGCCACTAAGGAAGACATCGAGAACCTCAACAAGACAATTGAAAAATTGTCTGACATGATGCAGACACTCACCACTAGAGTCAGCACGGTAGAACAAGACAATCAAAACAATGTCACTACCGCTGTAATGGACAAGATTAAGGAACAGATGAGCAAAATTTCTGAAGAATTCACTTATGTGGAACAGCCTGTCACCTCTTCGTCCATAAGAGACAAGCTTCCTGAGAAATTTTCCACTGCTGACATTCCCAAATTCAAGCCTACTGATAATCCGCTTTTCCATTTGAAGGCTTTTTCTGCAACTATGGCTCTTAAGGGAGTAGATGTGACACTCTTCCCTACAGTGTTCCCTCTTTCCTTGGAGCATGCCTGTCAACAGTGGTTCTATTCTTTGGAATCCAAACATGTCACGACCTGGGAGGATGTTGCTGAAAGCTTTATGAATCATTACAAGTGTAACATTCAAGCCAAGACTTCTGAACGTGAACTCTCCATTCTCAAACAGAAAGAGAATGAAGGCTTCACCACTTACTTAAGCAGGTGGAGGGAAACAGCTGCGCTCCTGGTGGATCCCCCCAAGGAGAAAGAAATGGTTCGCTTGTTCATTGCCAATCTGACTCATAAGTACAAGAAACACTTGAAGTTTCTGCCTCTGAGTACCTTTGAAGCTGTATACAATATTGGAATCAATATCGAGGACGAACTAATGAAGTCTGTTGGTAGCAACAATAATAACAGCACTTGGAAAAACAAGAAGAACGACACTCCTTCTTCTTCGTCTTCTAAGCCCAATAACGCTACCAACAATATCAATATCAATGATGTGCTGGCCCTTAATGCTCCTCCTCAAAGATTCCAAAGGCAAAGGAGGGTTTACACGCCTTTAGGAATGACTTATGATGCTGCTTATGATCGTTTGCATGGTCAAGGACTGATTATGCCAATCGGACCATTTCCAGAGCATAGGACCGCTAGCTATGACCCCAATGCTTATTGCAAGTTTCATCAAGGCAAGGGTCATAATACTGAGAAGTGTTGGAGGCTGAAGGATGCAATCCAAGACCTGATTGATGCTAACCAACTTCCTGTCCCTCCAGGGGGCAAGAAGCCTAACATTCAAACAGGTCCTCTTTCTGATGCTTTGGCTATCATGGGAGATGAAGTCTCTTTTGATCCGTCAATACTCATTTAACCTGTAATTTGAACCTCTGCCGGAAGTTGTATTTGTCTCGAGTTCTGAAGAAGTGAATGGAATTTGGGATAGTGACGATGAAGACGTCTATCTCAAGGATATAGCCTGCTCATCTCTTGGCACAAGTGAAGATGTTTGGGGGGGACTTTGAGGTCAAGGTTCTCACCAAAAGTGGACGGTTGCAACAACCTAATCCACCTCCACCTCCACCACAATCACATCCGATAGTTGATCCCATCGACCCCGTGAACAACGATGTGGTCAAACAACTGCAAAAGACCAAGGTGGAGATGAATGTATGGAAGCTTTTGGCCACCTCCCACGAGCATCGAAAGGCTGTGATGAATGCTCTGGTGAAAATAGGAGTTGATGATGACATGACTCCTCAAGGACTGGTCAACTTTCTCACTATTGAATTGCCAAGTACTAGCAATCTAATTTCGTTTTCTGACAAGGATCTGCCCCCGGAAGGGGACCAACATAATAAGGCCTTACACCTCACTGTGGTGTGTAGGCAGATGAATGTTCCTATGAGCCTGGTTGATAATGGCTCTGCAATCAATGTGTGCCCACTCTGTACTGCAAAGAAGTTGGGCATAAAGAATGAAGAACTGACTCCCTCCACTCAAGGGATTCGCGCTTATAATAATACTCGTCGTCAAGCCGTGGGTACTATCATACTGAATATAACTATTGGGGCCATTGAACGTCGCACTAAATTTCAGGTGGTGGACATTAAGGCCTCTTTCAATCTGTTGTTAAAACGCCCTTGGCTTCATGAGCTAAAGGCGATTCCATCATCGCTGCACCAAAAAGTGAAAGCCATAGTTGGAGGGGTTCCAATTACTATTGATGCTTCTCCTATACGCATTCAAGTTATTGACACTCCTATCGTCCATGTTGAACATGACGAAGAAGATGAAGATCTTTGGGGGTTTTCACTAGATGATGTTCTCGTGATTGAAGAGGAGGAAAAGTGTCATCTCGACTTCGATCCCTATTCAAACACCAATATCAATGCCATTCTGAAGAAGCAAGGTCATTTCCCTGGAATGACCCTTGGACTCAAGAAGAAAATGGCAGAATCTAGGGGCCATCCTGGTGCACTCAAGAAGGATACTTTTGGCTTGGGATTCAAGCCAACAAAAGAAGACGTGAAACAAACTTTATTGAAGATAAAGGCTCGCAATAATGCTCGAATCACAAAGACAGAAATGGCCATGGATCCATATCCGTTCACCCTCAATGGCCAGTACATCAAGGGGAAGACTTTCCGTGCTATGAATTCCCTGAACCATTCGTCCATGATGGGATCCGTGAACTAGGATTCGAGATGTTCCTCGATTGTGACTTTGTTGATGAAGACGAAGAGCTCTTCACAACCGATACTCCAGCTAGCCCGAACTCTGATGATCTAGGCATCAACCTGCTTTTTGCAATGGAAAAGAATGAGTCTAAGCCCATCTGCAATGATAACTCCGAACTCGTTCAAGATGTCATAGCAAACAAGGATTTTGACCCCTCCGAGTTAATTGTCCAAGCTGACAATATTTCAAGGGGATGGCGCAAGACATTGAGGATCACTACGCCAAGTGGAGAGAAGTTGGAAATAACCGCTGGCGAGGGTCCTATGTTTGATGAGTCTGAGTCATCTGGGTCCGAGTCCGAGTCTGAGTCTAAGTCTGTAGGCGAGTCCTTAGAGTCTGAGGCCGACCCTCTTTCTGCTATAGAGTTCAACCCTGAGTCTCCTGTTGAGTCCTCTCTTTCTAGTCCTAATAATTCCGGTGAGGTCGCAACCGACCTTGCCTCTCTTGATGTATTAGCCAATGAATTCAATAAAATGAGTACCTTTGCTTACGATGCATGTCATTCCCTTAGCCCTGATCAATATTGCTTTGCTAATGATAAAAATGACAAAGAAATAATAAAAGCAATGGAAGAACACGAAAATAAAACAGCAGTTATCGAAGATACAGAAACAGTTAACATTTCCAATGATACGACTGTTAAAGAAGTAAAAATTGGATTAACACTAAGTCAAGATGAACGCAAAGAGCTAATTAACTTGCTTAGTGAATTTGTTGATGCATTTGCTTGGTCATACCAAGATATGCCAGGAATTGACAGGGATATAGCTCAACATACGATACCACTCATTCCAGGTATGAAGCCTGTCAAACAAAAGTTGCGCCGTATGAAACCGGATGTGGCTCTCAAAATTAAGGAAGAAATCATGAAGCAGTTGGCCGCAGGTTTCATCAGAGTATCCAAATATCCAGAACGGATAGCAAATGTGGTTCCAGTTCCAAAGAAGGATGGAAGGGTCACAATGTGTGTTGATTACAGGGATCTCAATAAAGCAAGCCCAAAAGATGGGTTCCCTCTACCTCACATTGACATTCTGGTCGATAACACAGCAAACCATGCACTCCTATCATTCATGGACAGTTACGCCGGATATAATCAGGTATTGATGGCCGAAGAAGACATGGAGAAAACCACATTCATCACGCAATGGGGTACATATTGCTATACGGTAATGCCATTCGGGTTGAAAAACGCGGGTGCCACCTACCAAAGAGCAGCTACAGCATTGTTACATGACATGATGCACAAAGAGGTGGAGGTCTATGTCGATGATATGATCATTAAGTCTAAAGATCGCCCAGGTCATATTATTGCACTTTGCAAGTTCTTTGAAAGACTCCGTAAGTACAACATGAGATTAAATCCAGCAAAGTGCGCATTCGGAGTCACGTCAGGCAAATTACTTGAATACGTGATCAGTTCTCGAGGGATTGAAATAGATCCAACAAAAGTAAAGGCGATCATGGCCATGCCACCGCCCAAAAACGAGAAGGAGATTCGAGGTTTCATCGGAAGGTTGCAGTACATAAGTAGGTTCATATCAAAGCTCACAGCGATATGTGAACCTATATTCAAGAAGCTCAAGAAAAATGTCCCAGTCACATGGGATGACGATTGCCAAAAAGCTTTCGACAAAATCAAAGAGTACTTGGCAAACCCACCCGTGCTAGCGCCAGCAATACCTGACTTTCCTGTTCGACTCTACCTTACGGTCACAAGAGAAACGATGGGGGCAATGCTAGCACAAGAGATAGAAAACAAAGAGAATGCAATCTACTACTTGAGTAAGAAGCTTCAAGGATATGAGACGCGATACACACCACTTGAAAGGTTGTGTCTCGCACTTGTGTGGGCCGCACAGAAACTAAGACATTACATGCTCACTCATACGGTGCATGTCGTGTCCAAGATGGATCCTCTCAAATACTTGTTCGAAAAAGCGACACTCAATGGCAGATTATCAAGGTGGATAGTCAATCTTGCTCAGTTTGACTTGAGATTTGTGCCACAAAAAGCCATCAAAGGTTCTGCGGTTTCTGACTTCTTAGCAGACTTTCCGCTAGAAGAAGTCGAAAAAGAAGAAGATGAGTACGATTTGCCTGACGAAGATTTACTCATGACTGAAGATGATAGCTAGACGCTCTATTTTGATGGAGCTTCAAACCAAAAAGGATGTGGTGTAGGAGTCTTGCTTGTATCACCCAATGAAGAGCACATCCGAATTTCCATGAAGCTCGACTTTGATGTCACCAACAATGCCGCAGAATATGAAGCATGCATTTTGGAGTTAGAAACAGTTGTCGCCTTGGGAATTAAGAAACTCAAAATCTACTGTGATTCTTCACTAATCATTAACTAAATCTCCAAAAGATGGAAAGTGAGAAGTGAAAGTCTCGCTACGTATCAAGCTCATTTAGAAACTCTCACGGAGCAACTAGATGATGTGGAATATACGTATTTGCCAAGAGAAGAAAACCAATTCGCCGACGCACTAGCTAAATTAGCATCAATGGTGCGAATTCCAACTGATACAATCAGAATGCCACTGACCATAGAAAGAAGATATGAGCCGGCTTATGTTCACACACTCGACGATGAACAAGAACCACAAGAAGAAGATGAAGAGCCATGGTATACAGATATCCTTAATTATGTGACAAAAGGAGAATACCCTCCTAATACTGATAAAAGGGCACGCCGTGCTTTGAGGCTCCTGGCCTCACAGTATGTGCTTATCATGGGAGAACTCCACAAGAGAACTGCAATGGGAAGAAATCTCTTATGCATAGCCAAGAAAGAAGCGCATAAAACCATGGAAAACCTTCATGCCGGTATATGTGGAACACACATGAATGCAAAGATGTTAGTCCAAAAGATTCAACGACAGGGTTACTATTGGACTACTATGGAGAGAGATTGTCACAAATACGTCAAGAAATGTATGAAGTGTCAAGTCTACGCAAATTTACTGCATGTTCCACCTTCGCTTCTCTACACATATACTTCTCCATGGCCTTTCTCCACTTGGGGCATCGACATCATTGGAAAAATAACACCACCAAGACAAGGGGGGCATGAATTCATTCTCGTAGCAATCGACTATTTCACCCAATGGGTTGAAGCTGCCTCATATGCTAAGCTGACGGCGAAACATGTAGCTTAATTCATTGAGAAAAATATCATATGCCGCTATGGGGTACCACATGAGATGATCAGTGATAATGGAACACATTTCCAAGCCGAATGCGCGGAATTATTACAGAAATATCATATCAAGCATCACAGATCATCACCTTACAGACCACAAACAAATGGTGCAGTCGAATCGGCCAACAAAAATGTGAAAACTATCATAAAAAAGATGACAGAAAATTACAAGGATTTGCCAAGTAAGCTACATTTCGCCCTTTGGGGATATCGAACCTCTGTTCGTACATCAACGGGGGCTACCCCTTTTTCTTTGGTCTATGGATTTGAAGCTGTACAACCAATCAAACTCGAAATCCCTTCTCTTCGAATCGCATTGGAAAGCCAACTAGATGAAGTCGACTGGATTAGAGCAAGATATGATGAACTGGTCTTACTTGATGAAAAACGCTTGGCAGCTTTGTATCATGTCCAAACCTACCAACAGCGTATGGCGCGACATTTTAATAAAAAAGTCAAGACTAGGAACATCAAAGAGGGTGACCTGGTGCTTAAGGCACTACGTAAAAATGTGTTAGATCCAAGACGAAAATTCAGACCGAATTGGTAGACTTGGACGGTAACGGCTTCCACAATTTAACCAACTTGGATCAACTCAAGAAATTCTATGCCTAGTCGCATGGGTTCATGACCTAATAGAGCTACGTTTGGCCTGATTCCTTTTTAGGATACGTAGGCAACCCCTCAAGGGGGCCCGGCCACTTTAAAAAATAAAAATCCTCCCTCAGTCGATCAAATATGCTCGTCAGTTCAGCATTGCGTCACGACAAAAAAAAAGAATTGTCGTGACGCGGGAATTTGTAACGTGTCACGGGATTTTTCACCGTGACACGGTGGAATTTCAGGTTTTCCAATTTTTTTTTAGTGACGCATTCGTTGCGAATTCATTGTTTGTTCGAGTTTTTTTTATTTTCGTTCTTCCATTGCGTCCGACTCCTTGACTCGGATAAATAAATAATAAATAAAAGTCATTGTAATTTTTTTTATTTTTTTTAAGGCTGAAATAAATATGCTATTATTATTGAAATAAATGTGACTACAATTATTGGCATCATATGCCTTATTTTAAATAAAAATTATAAATCATAAAAAGCAAAGCAATATTGATCTAATCTCTCTTCACTTTAGGAACATCCTTCTCTTGGTCAATTAGGTCGGCCTTCACCATTAATGTGTCTTTTGTAGCCCGAACCGTCACACCCCTAGTCAAACTTTCACCCCTTTCACCTTTCTTGAAATTCTTCGGTTGTTTCTCCCTATAGACCATCTTTTCTTTACCCTTCCCTTTCACATAATTCTTCTTTTTCGGCATTATAGGAGTCTTAAACTCAATCCCTTGTGTTCTCGGACCTAGACGATCTTTAGGAGGGGCTTTCTTATTTCCAAGACGACTCTTCACGTCAGATTTGCGTGATCCGAATCGTTCCCTCCTACTTCTAGGGTTCAACCATGCCTTGTATGCACTAGATAAAGGAGGAGGAGCTTGGTCACTTGCAGAAACGGTCCACAAAGGTCTTCCAATCCAATAAGTCTCATACTTGTGAACTTTACTTTCATGCAACGATACTTCACGAGGACTATCGTTATAGCGTGGAACTACTTGTTCAAGTCCATACTGCCGCATCAGTCGAGAAGGACAATAAAAAGTCAGTTTTGAGATACTAGGAACACGGCAATATGGAGTATCATTCGTGCCAACCATCCTAGTAAGCCTCCACCAAGGCACCACCCAACGAATGGAAAATTCCCTCTTTGCAAAGAAATTTTTCCAGTCTTCATACGACATGTTCGCAGAGTAATTCTTTTTCCTGCGGACTAGGTCGTTAGGGCCATATTTTTCAACATCGTCGGGGGCTTCAAATAGTTCTAAGCGCTCCATCAACCAAATCTGCAAAAAAAAAAAAAAAAAAAAAAAAAAAAAAAAAAAAATCAGGCGTTGATAAAAAAAAAACAAAAACAAAAAAAAAATTTGCAGATTCCCGTTACACGGCAAATTTCACCGTGTCACGGCAGACACCCACCATGACACGGTGCCGGTTTTGTGTCATGGGGACTACTCGGAGCGTATTTTTACCTGCAGCAGTACCAGAGAGCCCTTCCTGATGGCTTTCCGGTCAGCTTTTGCTTCGTCAAGGCCACGAAACGTTTCTCCAAGGCACGTCGGCATAGGAGATCTTCCAGATTCGACATGTTCAAGCACAGACGCTAGACAAGCATGTCCTACCCTACCGTTTTCAAATAAAAGCTTGCTAAACATGCAAAAAATATACGCCCTTCTACGATATACATGATAAGACTCAGAGATAGGGCGATTAAAATATAAATTTGCAAGTTTTTCTAAGTCTACCTCATTACCACACACAATTCTATTTAAATCTGCATCTGTTAGATTCAGATGGCGTTCAAAATCTTGGTAATAATATTCACGTAGGGTAGGCATGGCAATAAGATTTCTAGCAGGAAATCCAAAGATTGCACCGAATTCCTCCGGCAGGGGACATATTTCATCATAATAAAATTTAAAATAGTGTGTTTCTGGACTCCAATAATCTAATGCTGCCCTAAGAAAATCATGTTCAATAGCTACATATCGCAGGGCTAGCAAACCCCTGACATGAAATAATTCTAACTCTCTTTTGTCAGCATTGGTCAAAGAATAAAACCAGTCGCGCAATGTATTATCAAAATTCTGAGACATGATTATTGAAATATGAAATTCTAAATTATATTATGTTTTGTAATTATGCATATCATGAATATAGTGGTCCTATTTTATAGCAAAAGCGCTCGAAGCTGCTCAGAAATTATCTTTTCATACGCGTAAAACACACCGCTGCGGAATACGCGTACCGTGACACAGGAAATCCCACCGTGTCACGGGAACTTTTTCCGCGACATGGCAATTTTTGCCGTGACACGGTGTACAGTGCTGTGTCACGGCACCTCACGCGTTTTCTTTTTTCATCTTTTCTCGTATCCATCCGGATTTTTTTTAGTATTTTATCTTCACCGTTTATTTTTCAGTTTTCTGAGAGTTTTATTTCTAATAAAATTCTCAACTTTTTTATTTTTATTATTATTTTTTTTTATTATTATCTTTATTTTATTAATTTATTTATTCATCACTTTAATATTTTATTTTTTATCATTTTATTTACTTATTCTATTTATTTTTACTTGTCTTTTTATTTCTTTTTCTTTTGGGGAAGGTCGGTACCCTCCATTACTCCACTTACGTTTTTTGTCGCGTCATTAATAAATACACGATCACACACAATGAGTCTCAAGCACACACTAACACACAATAATAAATACATAAACTGTGAATAATGTACAAAAGAGTCATAATAAATAAACATGTCAAGTGTCATCATAGTATGTACAAATAAAAACCCTCGGTCAAAAGTCTCTAGAGCCAGAATCAGTATCATCTCCACCCTGTGAATATGGGAACGGTGAGCCAAAGAGTCCCTTCATCATCCGAGTACGGGGAGTAGTGTCCCTACTAGTCCCTGTGACCCCAGCAGTAGTCAAAATCAAGGTAGGACCCGTCCAACCGGCAAACGGTGTAGACTGGCTCAAAGACGCGGGAATCGTCGGTGGAGGCATCGTCCCATACATCGGCACTGAGAACAAGCCCAACACCGGTGGAGGAATCCTAGACAATGGAGCTGAAAATGAACCAGGATCCACGGGAGTCAAAACAGACCCAAGCTCAGGCTGTGGAGGCTGTGAAAACGACTGACGCTGCCTCTGACTCTAGCCCGGAAAGCGCTGGGAAGACTGAGGCTGCTGCCACTGAGCCTCCTGAAACGGCTGAGTAATCTGAGGCTCTCGCTGAGAATGAGAACGCCGGTGAATCTCAGGAGATCGTCTACCACGACCAAGCTCCTCCTCGTCCGAGCCTCTATGCCTCGAGCGCGAGCGGGACCTCCGTTGCTCCTGAAAGATACAAAATCAAAAAGTGTCAACAATGCAAAATAAAACAAATGGTAGAAGTGAAAAAAAAATGATGAATGATACCTCAAGAACGTCGCTAGAGCTCCGACAACTCGCACCACGCCGAAGCTTGATGATGCAGTACTTCAGGGCGTCAACCAGCTTCATGAATCCCATCATCTCCAGGCGGTTAGGCTGAGGATAAAACAAAGAAAAGTCAGTAACAAGCAGTGTTAAAAGGATGAATAATGCATCAAAAAACTTACCGGCTCAAAGACCTCGGGCAGAGACTCCTACGCCTGTTTGTAACCCTCTGGCGCGTCAGCAATATGGTCCTCAATGATACCAATCGGCCCTGGATAGCGGACAGACTGAGGCGGAATCTCGATCCTCCCCACAGGGCGAATAGTTGTCTGAAAATATGATCAAATAATCAAGTTATTCGACTATTTAAAACAGAGACTAGTAACAAAGATTCTCAAAAGAAATCATACCTCAGGAAGACGGGGTGGAGGAGCCAGAGAGGGAAGCAAGTCCTGCGCATAATCACCCTCCATGTGCACAAGCTCCTGCCATGGAAAAGTATAGCGTTCTCCCCTGTTTATCAACTCCCTAATCAAGCGTGAGTCCAGCATCGACTCTAGTGGAGATGAGGGCACCACAAAGCGATCACCGCTATGCTGACGAACGACACGCTCCCCCAAGTACCAGACAAAGCGTCCGGTACCAACCAAAATGGTGCGGTGCGCTGAAAGACGCAAGGCCTCAGGAAGATTAGTCATCCCGGCCCAAGGACGATACTGGACATCAATGGCAACCTGAAAACCATAAAAAGTTGGCATGAAACACCGGAAACAACGTCAGAGGGAAAATAACAAGCAACAAAACTAATTCTTACGCCAACAGAAGAGGTGCCTCGGCGTAGTAGCCCACGTAGCGCAAGGACAAACTCCACCCGCGACTCTCCTCGATCACGCCAGCTGGCCCCGACAGGGAAATCATGGACCGCTCCACGACGCCGGCGAGGAGCCAAGCCTGGGAAGTACTCATAGAGCCATAGCTGCAATGAAAAGTAATCTTTAGCACATGAGTCAAACAAGTTAAAGTGAAACAAAAAGAGGAAAAGATCATCACCTCTACGACTCACCACAGACCATAGACAGTGATGGGAGACTCGTCGTTCAGTTGCCGACACCCATGACGTAGCGATAAGAGAAGGTCGGCGCATCCGAGGCTGGCCCAGCTATAGGATCCTATCTCATGGATCCTGACCAAAGAGGGGAGGTAGAAAAGGAGTACGCGTGAACTCTTATCAGGAGAAAGGGTCATGGAGATCAGAATCAGGATGAAGATCCGCACTCGCTGCTCAGCCGATGTATCCTCCATGTCAAAGCACGAGCTAAAACTGAAGCTAGCTCCGATCGCCCGCTCATAGGACCACCTCGAGACACTGGTCGGGTCCTGATATGCTGAACGATCGGACCTAACAAATCAGCTGCCTCAGCCGATCCCCAAGACAGATCAGACATCTGAGCTACGACCCGGTCAGTGAAGCGCAGCCCGCTAATCATACTGAAGTCCAGAGGGGTCACTGTCATCTCCCCCCAAGAAAAATGAAAAGTGTTGGTAGTATCCCAGAAATACTCCAACAATGCGCGAACGACCGTCGCATCGCAACCCCGGGGGCTGCAAAACCCTACAACCGTCGTATAGAAATCTACTAAACCAGTCGATTCCCATAGGGCGTTCGTAGCAAGATCCCTCGTAATGATCTGGTGAAGTCGAGGAATCAAATCGCCGGCTCTAGAACCATGGTGGCGAAGCGTGCCGTCGACTATTCCGGAGAGTGGGCGATGAGAAACATGGTTTTCACGGCAGAAAACCAACTAGTCTGGAGTCCACAGAGGTAGGACCCACCTACCTCTACTTGTAGAAGCCCGAGGCTCGGACTCTAAGGCATCGTCGTCCATACCCTCAGGAATAGTGGGAGTGTCCTCCCGAAAAGCCTGACGCTGGCCGTGGGTGGAAAGATCGCGGTCCCGTCGCCTAGGCATGCTATTATAAAAATAAATATCTAAATGCTTAGCATCATTTCCTAAGACATTGAATTCAAGTTGCATTTTTATAAAAAATCTAAATGCTTAGCATCATTTCCTAAGTTATTTAGTTGTTTATTGCATTATACGCTAAATTTTTACCTCAAGGCTAAAAATTGGCAAAATTATGGAAGTATTTATAGTATTTAGTTTCTCAATGACAAACTAGTACTATATTTCTCCTAGCCGCATGATACTATGTTCTCCATGACAATATAGTACATACACGAAATATGTTTCGAAATTGCACAAAAACAATGAATCAACACATCATGACATATTTTTACAAGATCTACCACCAATATTTCACTTTTTCAAGTGCCAAGAAGTAACATGAACATCATTTCACAAAAAGTAGTACCCAAAAAATGGTGATTTGCTCAATCCTCCATCAAATCATGCAATTTTTGTCTCAAATGTCTCACAAACACACATACATACATATACAAGTAAACTCATGGCAAGAATTTCAACATAAAACCTCAAAATCAAAATTCCCCAAATTGATTTTCAAAGGTTTTTCATGAAATTACTCATTTGAAGCAAATTCGAGACAAAAATTAAGAGGAACTTACATAAATCCTTGTAGAGGTTCGAATATGAGGAGTATGGCAAAAATTTGGAGTGAATTTGGTGAAAATTGAGCAACAAAAGCTCGAAAAAACTCCGGCAACCCAGCAGACCACCGCGACACGGTCAGTCAATGTCGTGACACGGTGAGTGTGTTCCGTGTCACGGTGAGCCTCAGAAGCGACGGATCTCTGGCGACACCGACGGCAGCTTCAGGCAACAGCAGCACGACAAGCAGTAGTGAATAGCAGCGAATTGCAGGGAAAATAAAAAAAGGGGGAAGCAGAACCACCGTGACACGGTGATGTATGCCGGCTGACGGGAACGAGCTCCGAGCGCCGGTGAGAAGCCGCCGAAACACGGCAAACTGAAAAAAAAAATTCTTTGGGTGAAAATCAGACAAGAAAGAGGAATGGGGGATGAGCAAAATGAGAAAAATGTTTGATATTTAAAACCAAAAAATCTTGTGCAACGGACCCCGTTCCCACGTAACGGTCATATATTGTGTGGTGCACATGCTTTGACTGGTCAAAGATGCCAGTTGACCGATTTTTCAGCCAACAAATTCCCGCGCCACGGGACCCCCTTGCCGCATCACAGGAAACAGCTCCGCGTGACGGGGACCCGTGCCGTGTCACGGGAACCTTTTTTGTGACACGGTGGCTTTGTACAGTTATTTGCGAATATTCCTAACATTTTGACTAAGGTTGCACGATTTTTTGCGTAAATTGGACAGTTATTTTTCGCTGGAATTACGCGGAAAATTCTAACTGATACTTAAAGGGGATTGAAATTACCATTTTACCCCTAACAAGCATCAAAGTCTATTTTTCGGCATTTTAAACACCTAATATGGTCGGATAATCGATTTGAAGGTGTGAATCATCTGCGGCCCACGTTTGGGGATAATCGAACCATTATATACTTGCAAATTTCAGTGATACAGTAGTCGTCGGCTTTCCTCAAGCATGGAAAGCGTTATCGGTGGATTTTTCTTCAAGTATAGAAAACCGCCAAGTCGGCTTTCCTCAAGTATGGAAAGCGTTATCAGTGGATTTTTCTTCAAGTATAGAAAACCACCAAGTCGGCTTTCCTCAAGTATGGAAAGCGTTATCGGTGGATTTTTCTTCAAGTATAGAAAATCGCCAAATTCCTTTGTCGGCTCTCCTCAAGCATGGAAGGCATTATCGGTGGATTTCTTCAAGCATAGAATGACACCAAATTCATTCGTTGACTTTCCTCAGGCATGGAAAGTATTATCCGGTAGGTTTCTTCAGGCTTAGAAAGCTACCAAGCTCTTCAGTCGGCTTTCCTCAAGCATGGAAAGCGTTTCAACAAATGTCACTCGGTGGATTCCTTCAAGCATAGGAAGCTGCCAAATTCGTTTGTCACCGATACACTGGTGCCGGATACGTTTTTTATCCTTTTACCCTTTTATCTGTAGAACTAACATTTTTCTGCAGGTATCGGCGTATACAGAATGATTTAGAATCGCAGAACGTCTTAAATCATTCTCCGTCCCTATCGGCTACTTTGACTATCGTTTTCGAAACTGACGTTTCTACAAACTCAGTCAAAGTGGGGGCTTCTGTAGACACCTAAAAATGTCTCCCCAAAACCAAACCCGATGATGAACAACCTTTCACCGCCACTATTGGTCGGGTTCAGTATTTAATCCCGAGAGTGCTTAAAAATCGTATTTGATTAAATTCATATTTTTGAACGGTCCATGGATTGGTCTTGATGTTTGGTAAAAGCATAGTTTTTTATGTCAGCCCAAACTTATTATTTAATTTTAGCCCAAACCCTTTTTTATTTTATTTTTGGCCCAAACCTTTTGTTTATTTTTATTTAATTATTTTCTTATTTTAGCCCAAATAATAATAAGTCAGAAAAGGCCCGAAATTATCAATCGGCACTTAAAATGTCGAATGAAATTAGGGTTTAAAACGTATTTAGACGGAAAAGTGGGCTGGAAATTCCCGCGCCATGGTAGACAACCACCATGTCACGGGAATCCTTCCCGTCTGACGGTGGGATTTCCCGTGACACGGGAAGTCTGTCGTGACACGGGACATTCCGTGTCTTTTCCGCGTAAACCCTTAACGCGTTTTCTTTCCCGTTTTCTGAAAATTTCTCGCGTCACACTAAAAATGTACCGTGTCACGGGAAAGTTTGTCGTCTGACGGTTAGACATCCCGTTTCACAGTACAGTTTGCCGTGTCACGGGATACTTTTTTAGGGTTTTTATCATTTTAGGGTTCCGTGTGCTCCCTCAGCACATTTTCCCTATAAATACCCCCTCATTTCTTATGTACGGGGCATCAATTAACTCTCTAGTTTATTTTTCTCTCTTCTATGCTTTAGCCTAAACACTAGCCTACCCTTTTCACTTCAAAATTCCTTCTTCAAGTGCTCAAAGGAGTCCATACTTTACTCTTGGTTCTGTCCTTAAGCCAAGGCGTGAAAGGTAGAATTGTTTTAGGGTTTGGCCCTAAATCAACTTTACTTTATTTAATTTAATTTAATTATTGCTTTATTGTTTCCTTGAAGTTACTAAATCGTTTATTATTTTGTAGTTGCAAACAAACAGAATCAAAGTAAGAATTATGTTCCTTTTATTTCTGTTATTTTTCTAACAATTTTATGTTGTTGGAATCGTGATTAAATTGTTTCCAATATTAATGTTTGTTCTATTATATTTATTGATCACCATATTGCATGTTTAAAGGGAATATGTAATTGAAAATCACGTCTAATAAGATAATTTGGACAACCGGTTTAGGTTCCTTTTTAATCTTGTTATTAATTGAAGTGATCACCAATATTTTAGAATAATGTGTGCGTTAATATTCAACCAATTTAGCTAAATAATAGTTTGGAGCGAATTGAATATTTTGTTTGTATGCCTTTGAGATCACAAGAATGCTTTTCAATATAAGAATCGAGTAAAGGCCAATACGGGCGAATGTGACTCCATGACTCACTTCGTACCATCATCCTCGATCCTCCTTTTGTAGTTCCGAACCATATGGAGTTAGTAATCTCATGGATTATGAATGGGGTGTAACCTTCACGGGTCAATCATTGTTGCCTATCGTTGTCCCTTATTCGTGGTTGCCTTTTTATGATCCGTGAACGGTTTACAAGTTCCTTAAAAACTTGTTGGCGGCTCCCTATTTTATTTGTCCCTTATCGTATTGTGTCAATTCCCACTTCCTATGAGTGCCAAGCATATTCACAACATGCTTTTAACATAGGCGCACTTTGAGCGACGCCTACATTTATAAACTATGAAATATGAATAATAAAACCAAACCAATAATCTGAAATTTTAGTTTTTAACCATCAAAATATAAATTTTAATACTAATTAAACAAGTTTCAACAATAAAAAATCCAAATCCAATACTAATATAAAACTATACAAACTAAACGATAAAACAAAATTGGAGAGAGATGAGAAAGGGGTGATGAACGGCTGGTGAAGGTGATGGACAGCAAGCGGCGGGCGGCTGGCTGACGGTTGATGGGCGGCGCCGATTTCTGACGGGTGGAAGAGCAGCGGTAACAGCATCCACGCAGGCTCAGAGAACCATGAGAAGTGGCCTCACGTGGTGTAGGGAATATTTCAAGCAAACCGCACTTGAGCCCTACTGTGATCATACACTTAAGCATGGTGGCGTCCAAAAGGAAGGAAGCTAGAGCAAAAGAGTCTCCAACAAATTTTAGGAACTTGTAAACCGTTCACATGGTGAAGGTTACACCCCGTCACGATCTATGATATTGCTAACTCCATAGTGGTCCGGAACCATGACTGGATATTTGGGGATAAAGGTACAAATTTAACCTAAAAGAGATTGAACATGCCCTAAAAATGGGTCTTTACTTTATTCTTCTCAAATTTATGTGCACTTTCCAACTAACATTCAATCAATATATTAAACCTAAACTTGTTTAATCTATGTTGGTTGATTATTAATGCACAAATAAATCTATTATTGGCGATCACTTGAATTAAAATCATATTAACCTAAATAAAATTATTAATTACCTTATTAAGCGTGATTTCAAGTACAAATTCCCTTTAAACCTGCAAGAGAGGGCGTGATCAAGCAATAACAATAACAATATCAAGCAACATAACAATTATTGATACAACAAATCATCATATAACAATCTCATCAAAGCATAATATTATTAGCAAGATCCTAAGCATGATACTAACAAGACTAATAACAAATCCTAGCTTATCACTAAATATAAAAATCAAAACTTTTACCCTAACATGATACTAACATGATAAAATAAAATAGGAAGCAACCTAATCATGATACTAGAAAGCGATAAATAACATCCTAACATGATACTTAAGCATGTATTCTAAAGATATATAGCAATGAAATTACTCACTTTGTTTCCTCTTACCTCTTTCTATCAAAAACATACACACGTTATTAACTTCAATGAAAATATTAAATGAAACAATTAATTCAAATAATTGAAATAGGGATTTGGGACCAAACCCTCAGAAAGTATCAACCTTTCACGTCTAAGGCGAAGGAAACTTCGAGCTTGGCTAGGTGTGTCTAAGTCTCGTAATGGACATATAGTGTATTTGAAAAGGGAAGGCTTAGAAAGAGGGAGAAAAAACAAGCTTCTAGCTTTGACAGAGATAGAATAGAAATATGGTTGTTAATGATTATTGGTGATTGTTGGTTATTGGTAAAAAACGGAGGAAAAAGACCTTATTTATAGAAAAAAATGAACGAAAACAATCAAAAAAGAGTTAGAATTCGAAATTGGAATAAAACTGATTTGTTGCGGCGCAACAGATCTTGTCGCGGCGCGACAGGATTATCGCAGCGCCAGAATTATCGCGTCGCGATAAGACAGTTTTTTGCAGATTTTTTTTTTATCATATCTTTTGATCCAGAAGTTGAAATAAGGCATATGTATAATTTGTCATTGGAAAGATCTTGAAGTCTAATTTCCAACCAATTAGAATCAGATTTAAATATTTTGTAAAATAAAATATATGGCCGAAATAGTGGAAGGGTGTCAGTTTTGGATAGAGTTTCATATTTCTTTCTAATCTTTTTTGCTATAGCTCGGAATTAATATTCTAATATATCATTGAAAAGATAATTTCAAGAGATATCCAACCATCTAAGACTTAGATAAAATTATGAGGCATGAAAATAATATCCGACTATCTTTGAACGTCTTTCATTTCGAATAGAATTAGGACTTTCAAAAAGATGAGTTTTATCCGATTTCAAATTCTTTAATCTTATTTTTTCAAAAAACATAATTAAGATCTTTTAGAAACTAATAGAAGCTTCTAATTAATCCTAATTGGTTTAGAAATATAATTAAGATTAATGGACCCTCCACATGATCATTGGGTCGCACATCAAACTTGTTTAGACCTGCCATAATTTCATCGTTATAACTCGGAATTGGGCTTATAATATATAATTTGAAAGGTCTTTTCAATCCCCATCCAACTACACATTTATTGTACCCTGATTATGGACTACACTAAGCTGGATGGGACATTTTTCATAAATACGATACGAAATGAATGATTTTTGAAAACATAAGGGTGTGTTTGGATTGAAGGAAATGGAGGGAAGGGAAATAAAGAGATGGAATATATTTCATTTGGATAACAATGAGGAAGGAAGGGAATTGGAGGGGAGAGAAATGAAAAGATTAAATTGTAGGAAATTGAACCCTCCAACAATGAATATATTTGGAAGGAAAACTCAACATTCTTCCCTCCCCTCCTCTTCTCCTCCCTCCCCTTCTTTTCCTTCCTCCTTTTTTTCCAAACAAGGTGTAAATGAATTATTTTTATTAAAACATTTTAGATTACAAAAGAATTCACGAGACTCTTCAACATTTCACCTTACTTGATATCAATGACGTGAAAAGTACTCATCACTAGGTTTGGTTTTTGGGGATACACAATCAGGTATCTAAATGTAGGATATAAAAGGGAAAAAGAAAATTAAAGGAGAAATAGAAGAGTAGGGAAGGTTGTGGTAGCAGCGTGAGCACTACCATCTAAACCCACCTAAATCCCATGCTAATGGAAAAGCTACAGGAAGGAAGGAAAAGAAAAGGAAATAAGGAAGAAAAGTAATACCTTTGACCTTTTGGGTGGTAAAATTTTGGGGATTTAATAGGTATTTATAGAGTAGGGTAAGTTAGAATTATTTGGGCCTCTTGAGAAATGATATGATGGAGAAATAATTGGCCCAAATATATAAGTAAATAGGATGATTGGCCTTATTGTTAAAATGTGCTACGTTTGAATTAAATAGTTATTGACGCAATATTAAAACTTGTTTTACTTATACTCCAATAATTAAATAATATAGTTTGATCTAAAAATAGACTTTACAATTAAATAAATAATTTATTAAATACATTAAAAATGTTGATTACAGATGGTACGCGGCTGGCCTTGCCTTGCGTGCAGGGCTTGCTCTGCAAGCATGCTCGGCCATGCTATGCATGCGGACCTTGTGACCAAGACATACCTTGCGCCAATGGCTTTGGCTAGCCATGCTAGCCTTCCTAGCCCTCGATTAGCTAGGCCATTTCAAGGCTAGGATATTTACGCGCGATGACTTGTTGTTTCTCAATGATTTCTAAATTTGACTGGACTTACGACGCTCTAAGATTGGAATCCATCATCTTTGTTCGTAAAAAATCTATTGAATCATCTAATCCTTTGGATTATTTTGTTGCTTTGGTTCGGTTACACGATTCCTAGTATCATGTTAGGATGTTTTATTGCTTCCTAGTAACATGTTTAGGGTGCTTCCTATTTCTTCTATCATGTTAGTATCGTGTTAGGATTAAAGATTTGATCTTTATTGTTTAGTGACATGCTAGGATTTGTTATTAATCTTGTTAGTATCATGCCTAGGATCTTGCTATTAATATTATGCTTTTTTGTTGACATGGTTATTATTTTGTTAATATTAGGTTGCTTGATATTATTATTGTTATTGCTTGATCACGCCTTTTATGAATGTTTAAAGGGAATTTGTACTTGTAATCACACTTAATAAAATAATTAATAATCTTGTTTAGACTAATATGATTATAATTCAAGTGATCGCCAATAATAGATTTGTTTGTGCATTAATATTCAACCAATAAAGATTAAGAAGGTTTAGGGTTAACCTATTGATTGTATGTTAGTCAAAAAGCGCACATAAATACAATCTCCTGGATCGTTAAGGGGTTAACCTTCACCCCGTGAACGATTTACAAGTTCCTAAAACTTGTTAGCGCCTCTTTTACTCTAGCTTCCTTCCCTTTGGACGTCACCATGCTTAAGTGTATGATCACAGTGGGACTCAACTGTGGGATGCTTGAAATATTCCCTACAGTATGAGACCTAATAAATCACCAGCCCTTTCTCCTAACTTGGATAATGGCTGCTTTATCATCTTGCCAAGTAAACATCTCTCTCAATTTTCAAATGACTCTAAGTAGAATGAATCAAGAATCCCTTCATGAAGAAGTTTCTTAATGTGCTTGATGTTAATGTGGCCAAGACGACGATGTTAATGATGCCAAGACGACAATGCCACAGGTAGGTTTGATTTGACACCACCGTCTTAGCCCTTTTGGTGGTATCATTAACATTATAACCCTATTTGTCTAGTGAAAGACACATTTTTAAAATAATGTGTAATTGCCATAAAACATATAAACAAGACATATAAAACAACTATTGTTATAGTCTTGTGATCAAATTACCTGGTGTCCAACGCCAAATATCAAAATATGTTGGACGGTTTAGCAAAACATAATAAAACGAGAATTAGTTCTATTACTAGCTAAAGACAAATAATGTATCTACAAGCAAGATAGAAAGACTATCTTCATCGTCCGCTCATAGTTGCACATCCACTTGTGAAGCCCTCTCACTTAGTCCCTGAAATAAGAGCATAAAGTGAGTTACATATAGTATACAATACCTATGGTTGCGTGCTTATTTCCAAGTGTTAGGTTATAATATTAATGAAGCTACTTGAGGTGGAAAGTGTGTTCCCCTTTTCCTCATCTTCTTTGAAGACGTTGCATTCCCTCTTATAGTGGCCTTGCCTAATACAATAGAAGCATCGCATCTTTGCTTTTTCCTTGAACTCCTTTTTCTTAGCTTTTAGTGAAATCCTAGTAGCCCCACGAGAATCGGCCTTAAGAAGCTCTCTAACTACCTCAATTAATGAGTGTTTCTCCTTTTTGGCCATTAAGTGCATTATAAATGCATTAAAGGCCGAGTGGAGTGAGCTTAGTAGCATGTGAGCTGCTCTTTCATATTCCATTGGCATACCGAGAAGCTCCATATGCTTGAAGAGTTATGTCATTCGGAGCACATGAGGTTAAAGGGGCATTTCGGGCTTGAGTCTAGCATTATAGACTTTGGTCCACACTTGGTACCTTTCTTTTGCTAGAAAACCCTCTTTCAGTGGCTTTATCTTCATGTTTGAGAGCGACTTAGTCAAGTTAAACATGAGTCCATCATAATTTCCATTGAGACTCTTAATGACTTTCACGTTGACAATGTCCTCAAGTGCTTGGAGGAACATGTTCGTAAAATAGGAGGGGAACTTTTCATTCCATTCTTTCGGGATGGAATTAGCCATTAGTCGTGAGACTCTCTTGAAATCAGAAGATCATGCATCATGAGCTTCATCACTCATGATTCCCTTCGAGTAGATGCTTGGAATGGGAGTATCAAGAATGTACTCCATGGAACAATTTCAAAGAGTTTTCCGATGTTCCTCTTCCCTTTCCTTGAAGTTTACCAAATTTAGGCAAAATAGTAACTTCTCTGGGAGTTTCGGGCACATGTAGTTGTTGTCATTGGTATTAGCTGCAGACAATGTTATTAAAATCGCGATTCGGATCATATAATCGTACGATTCTACGATCCTAATCCACCTAAACAATGTAAATCGTTGGTAGAATCGTTATGTTGTACAATCGCTCATAGAATCGGTTAGAATTGGTACCGATTCTACTCCTGCAAAAAAATCTGATTTTTCGAAACCCATAACTTTTGTCTTCGAAGTCGGAATTAGGCTTATAATATTCATTGGAAAACTCTTGAAGTCTACTTTCTAATAGAATTGGTTTCGTACCTATATCATTTATATATTTTATGGTATAGACTAAAGAGTGTAAGGGTGTCATAGTTGAACCTATGTTTAGTCAATGACTTACATATTATTCAATCTAAATCATAATAAAGCTTATGAAACATCAATTTAAATAAATTTTAAGATTCTATCCAACCATTTAAATTTTGTGGGCATAAGAATGTATTCATGAGTCTCATGCATTTAACTTTGGGCATATAAAAAAAGAAAAATTGAAAAGAATAATCCCACCTTTGCTCCATCTGCTCAAAACAGGCCAACCTTTGCGTATTCAGGGAACAATCCCACCTTTCACCCTTATTTTCTCAAAACAAGCCCTTGACCTGTTTTTAATATTGTTAACCGGTTTTAGCAAGTGATATGCCACGTGTCACTAACTAATTGGCCTAATATTTTTTAATAATTAAAAATTAAAAAAACAAATTAAAAAATAAACAAATTAAAAAATAAAATTTTCCCCAACTTCAGCCCAGCCCCTGAACGACACCCGGTCCAACCACTGAGTCGCCTTTGCCTGAACGACTACCACCGTCCGCGGCCCAGCCTCACCTTTCGGTCTAAAACAAGCCCGCCACCTGAACGACCACCCTCATCTTCCCCTTCCCTTGATAATTATTGTTGTTCATGGTTAATTTATTACCCAACATTTGATTTATTTTTGTTGATTGTGAAATCGGGTAGATGTGAATTTTCGTAGGTAATTGAAAAAATTGAGGATTTTATTGTTCCTTTATTGTTTAATTTAAGTTTGTAATTGAATATTTTTGGGTATTGTGTGTTAGAATTGTGGATAAAAGCTACAATTTGTCTTGCTTGCCATCAATAGGAATGATAATGTGAGGTTGGTGGAGTACGCATCAAAGAAGGGTGGTATGCCGAATGTGAGGCGTCGCCGCGTTGGGTGGGGTTTCGGGGCCGAGGTTGTGGTTGGTGTTTTGAGGTGGAAGACAATTGTGGTGTACGTAGCGGTTGTGATGCAGTGGTGCTTGTGGGTTTAAGGGGGTGGGGTTTCGTGGGTGATAAGAGGTGTCGTTGGTGGTGGGTTTGTGGTGAAATGGATGGAGGTAGTGTAGGTGGTGGGTCAGTGGTGTGACTTGCAGTTTTTTGGGGAAGGGGAAGCGGGGAGGTGGGGATACGGAGGTGGGGTAAGGTGAGAGAGTGGTGGCTGGTGGCCATGGTGGGGAACTAGGGAGGGAAGGGGGAGGAGAGATAAGGTGGTTTTTTGTTTTTAACTTTATTTATTTATTTTATTTTATTTTATTTTTAGAGAGAGGTTTAAAAAATAAATAAATAAATAAATTTAACCTGTTAAGCAAGTTATAGGTAAAAAGGCTTGTTTTGAGAAAATAGGGGTGAAAGGTGGGATTGTTCCCAGAATACGCAAAGGTTGGCCTGTTTTGAGCAGATGGAGCAAAGGTGGGATTATTCTTTTCAATTTTTCCTATAAAAAACACTTTTATAACATGAGTTTGTTGTAGTTGTCATTCTTTAGCTATCTCGTTAAATGAACTAACTTGACACTTAGTTTTCTATCATTATTGTATTTTTTTTATTTATTATGCATGGGTCTAGGGAAAACAAATTTACGAGTCAACAACATTATTTTTTTCATAATTTAACAACAACTGTCGTGTACTCTCATGGTTAAGAATGTGTACCAATAATCCGGCTTTATAGTTTAAAGTGTATTGTTTGAGTCATGCGTGTGCGGAATTACTTGAAAAACTATTTTATGTTTGTATGTTGATATTATGTTATTAACAATATATATTATTATCATTCTCATTGCTATTAAATTATGTATTTAGTCATTTGTTACATTTTGAAGCCCAATTTTACATTTTGGTAGAATCGTACGATTCTACGATTCGATTTTACCGATTCAATTCTATCCCACTCACCGATTCAAAGTAGAATTCCGATTCTGATAACTTTGGTTGCAGACATGTTTCTACAATTAAAATAATTAGAAATGAAAAACCATTCATAAAACCAATAATTTTGTAATTTAAAGCATACATGCAAATTTTCAAGCTTATTAAGCGTTTTATCCACACATATAATTTTTCCCCTTTTAGGCGAGAATAAAATAATTCCAAGACTCCAAAAATCAAAATGTGATTAAGAATGCTTTGGCTTGTCTTAATACTTAATATTTTAAGGTAAGCAATCTAATTTCTAATAGCTCTAAGCTATTCTTGGTTTGATAAAACGCTGCATCTAATGCTTTCATGACGTTTTATCTCCACTGCCACGATATCTAAGAACTCCAGACTGATATCATTGAGTTTAACCAAAATCAACTCGTATACCTTACGCTCCTAGGAAAGTAGTAATGTCTTGCTTTGGCATAGCCCATCATTATTCTCATTAGTTCGGTAAGTGTTATTTTGTAATTGCAAATTTTAACTAAATTTTATAGGGACCTAGGGTTTCTATGTTGGTTAATTTAAGTGAACTTAATTAATCATACAACATTCGAAATCCTAAACATGCATCTAACATAGCAATCATATATAAGCATAATTATATATAGCATAAGTAAAGGATGTATTTAGAAACTAGCATGACCCCTTGAAACTTGAATTTTTAAATCTTCAAGTGCTTTTATTGCAACTTCTTGGCTTCATCTTCTTGGGACCATCGCCTTCGATACATTACCATCAATTATGCAACTACTGGTAAATAAGACTAGGACTAATCTAAATATTAAGGTACAAAAGTACTCAACAGAACATAGTCCGTATTTAGATTTATGAAAATACATAGCGGAACGCAGTCCGTATTTACTATCCTAGTCGGGCCCCACTAGTTATCATTTTATAAAACCTGTGATAGAATGTTTATTCCATTAATCCATTCACTAATGTGAATGGCCCATGCATTTTAAAAAAATATAACAAGTAACAATGCAACACGCGTAAACTAGTAACTAATTTAGGTGGTTAATCCGATTAACTCGCCTAATTAAATATAGTCAAAGTTGTTATCCGATTATGTGAATTGTCGCAACATAATAGCTCAAATAATTAATGAAGCTCCCGCGAAATTCCACATCCAACTGAATTAAAATTAATCAAAGTAAAATCAATTAAGGCGGTTAACACAAATTTGCCAAATTATTTAGCAAGAGACGGGGAAAACCGAGGCTTGGCCCCGTTTCAATTAAGATAAATAAATAAAAAATGTAAAATTGCATAACTAATATCCCAACCATGGCCGAGTGCCTAGCACAAAGCCAATAGGCTCGATATGCTAGGCACCAATGCCTCAGCAGCCTTGTGTGGGTGCTGCCCCGCACAGGCACTGCTGCGCTAAGCACGTGCTAGTTGCCGACAGCATCACTTACGCGTTATGTTGGTCATAGTAGCATGCTTGCACGTACGCAAGTGCTGGCCGCAGCCACGCTGTGTGGGTTGGTGTTGCCAAGCATCCACACAGCACACCACACGCAAGGGCATGTTGCACTATGCGCACCAAGTGTTGCCTGCTCTCACACACTGCACAACACACTCTCAGCAGCCACATAAGGGTTGCGCAAGCAACCCAGTTGGCCGAAAGATATGCTCAAGGCTTCGAGCCTCGGTTTGCGTGCTTGTGCTTTGGATTTAATTCCGATTTTGTGTGTGACATAATAAAAAACTACTTCTAAATTATTTTTAGAATTAATATTGAGCTAAATGAAAATATAACAAGTCCAAATTAAATAAATTCAATTTTAGTGCACAAACTAAAATTAATTCAAGAACCATTCTTCAAATTATTTTGGCTCAACTTGATGCTACAAAAATTGAAGGTTATTCTCATAATTAATTTAACCAACATAATTTAATAATGAAATTTGACAAAATAGTTGGAAAAATAAACTCAATCATCCAATGAAAAATTTATCCAACACTAACTTGTGCAAATTTGAATATTGTAATCTTCACGAAGAACAATAATAATCCAAGCACAAGTTTGAACATTTTAGATTTTAATCAACTGAAAAATGATTAAAACCAAAAATTAGTTCATTATGGAATTTAGAAAGTTAAGATCCAACCAAATAAACAATTAAAGATTGAATCTTTAACATTTGGAGGCTTCAAAAATGCATTTTCACATCAAACATTCACACTCCAAGCAATTATTTTGCAAACACTGCCACAAAAATATGAATACAGGACACCCAAAACAAGTAATAAAGAACGCCTTCTGAGAGGGTGTCTTATAATAGGATAGGCGTTCTTTAGCAATATTAAAAGAGAACGCCTATCATAGGTGCTCTCTTTGAAATAATAATAGTAATAGTAATAGCTAGTAATACTAGTATAGTAATACTACTACTACTACTACTACTACTACTACTACTACTACTAATAATAATAATAATAATAATAATAATAATAATAATAATAATAATAATAATAATAATAATAATAATAATAAGAAGAAGAAGAAGAAGAAGAAGAAGAAGAAGAAGAAGAAGAAGAAGAAGAAGAAGAAGAAGAAGAAGAATAATAATAATAATAATAATAATAATAATAATAATAATAATAAGAAGAAGAAGAAGAAGAAGAAGAAGAAGAAGAAGAAGAACAACAACAACAACAACAATAATAATGCTTTGCTCTGCTCTGCCTTAAAGCTCAAAAGAACAAGGCCGCATTTAGCAATCTAGCATATGGAGTAGGGTTGTGGCCGCATTTAGCCATCTATTGGAGCCGCATTAACAAGGCCGCACTTAGCAATCTATTGGAGTCGCATTTGGCCCAAGTGAGAATTTGGAGGGGAGTAGGATT
Organism: Chenopodium album; assembly: GCF_948465745.1. Classification (NCBI taxonomy): domain Eukaryota; kingdom Viridiplantae; phylum Streptophyta; class Magnoliopsida; order Caryophyllales; family Amaranthaceae; genus Chenopodium; species Chenopodium album. The sequence goes on from NC_137839.1 coordinate 53,551,305, forward strand.
TAGTAATGGCAAAATTGTAAATATGAGTTTTATTTTTAAAAGAAGAGTATAAATACCTTAAAACCTCAAGAATTTTCCACACAAGTTACATAATTGTCAGATTTCACAAAAACATTTAAAGGTTTTCTCTTTATTTTCTCTCTCATTTTCCTCCTTATTCTTTCTTTCTTTTTCTTCCTCTTTTTCCCTTTTTTTCCCACGCACTTTCTCCTTCCTTCTTCCTCATCACGCATGGCCAGCACCATCGGTGCCAGCACCACCACCAGCGCCCACCGGCAGCAGCAACAGTGCCGACAGCCCAGTCGGCCGGTGCCTCCCTCTCTCCACCTTCTCTTTCTCTCTTTTCGGTTAGTGTATTACAAAAAAACTTCTTTTATCCTAAGATTAATTTTATTGATTTATTGTTTTAAAGGCATGATTATATGCTTAGAATTGATGTTGGTTGAACATGAATTATTATGCAAGTATGTGAATATGATATTTGAAGCATGATACAAGCTGAATATATGTGAATCATGGAAGTATGTTTTAACTTTTAGCATCAAGGAAACATGAAATTAATAAGCAAGGCTTATGTATTTTTGAAAGAACTATAAATAGAATTATTGAACTTGATTCATGAATTTTATTCTTTCCCACTTATTATTGGTGTTGAGTCAAGGAAGTTAGTTTATTTTTTTGCTCTCTCAAGTAAGTTGAGATTGAGTCAAGAAAGTTTATTAGTGCATTCGAAACACCAAGGTAGTAATCGTGTAATTTTTTGCACAGAACTAGGCAAGGAACCTTAATTAAAATAAATAGTATGTGCTCACTAGAAGAATGTGTTGATTATTGTTATGGTTATTCTTGATTGATTGGATGGAGTCTTCACATGTTAAATTGATAAATCACGTAAAGTGTAAGAGGATACGCACCAAAACTCTTGAAACGTATATACCTTTAGTATGAACAAATGGGGGGGAGTTATGAGGTTTTATATTTAACCATGACTTCTACAGGGGTATAGGGTGTTGTACTTTCTTTTATTATTATTTATGCGCTGGAATTCCGTCACCAAGGTGTGACATAGTAGGTGCCAATTGGGGGTGGCTCCCTAATTGGAAGCTCCATTTTTAATGGGCTATTGTTAAGAAAGGAAACCCGTTCGATGCGTAATCCAAAGCTATTATTTAATAACTAATATTGCTAATTATGAGTCAAAGGTAAGTTGACTGTGATTGTATGACAAGCATGTTTTATTATTATTCTTATTGACAGGATATTCATGTTAGTGTGGTGCATATGTACTCATCATCTTTTGTTGTTTCGTAATATTATGTTTGTGTTAAGCTTTCCTTTGGTTGACTCTACTATGACTCATTTATATGGTGAGTAGATGGTTGAAACAAAGAGTAAGTGACAGGTACTTGAAGCATGGAGAGCATGATGGGAATGAGTGCCGAGAGTTATTAGTTATGCTTTCCTAGTTTTATGATTTTAGTTATTTATTATAGACTAAGGCCCTGTTCTTTTGAGCTTCTGGGCAGAGTAGAGCAGAGCAAAGCAGATTTCAGCAGAGCAGAGCAGGGCAGAGCAAAGCAGAGCAGGGCAGAGCAGAGCAGATTGAAGCAGCTATTTTTAAGTACTATTTTTAAGCAGAGCAGAGCAGAGCAGGGCAGAGCAGAGCAGAGCATATTGAAGCAGAGCAGAGCAGATTTCAGCAGAGCAGAGCAGATTTCAGCAAAGCAAAGCAGAGCAGAGCAGAGCAAAGCAGCTCTAAAGAACGGGGCCTAACCTTGATGTGCTTATTTTAAGTCGGACTTTTAAAAGGGCCATGTTTGGATTGGTTCCAACTTGTGAGTTAATTATTTCTATTTTGTTTTGAGGTTGTGAACTCAAGTTTTATTTTGAAAGTTGGTTTTTATTTTAGACTTCCGCCGTGCGACTTTGAAAATTAGTCTTAGCCGTTAACACGGTGGCGGTATTATTTTGAATATTTCCTTAAAAGAGTTTTATTTGGAATAAAAAGAGTATTTTAAAATAAGGTAATTTATGGGTTATTACACTCTTATTCTCCTAATTGTTTGTGGTCGATCACTCGTGGAAATCACACGTTAAATGTATGAATTATGTGATTTTTTATGTGTTATGTTTGTTGATCCTGTTTAGGTGCGAACGAATATGATTCGTGAAATTCCGCAATATAATACTTAAAAACCTACAGTGAGTAATGCAAACCGGAGGTAGTATATTATATGTAGATTTTAAAAAATAAAAATAAAAAAAACTATGGGTTGTTTGGTGCCCGACACGCCAAGCACATGGGCTGTGCGGTGCCTGGCGTGCCATGCCGTGGGCTAGGGTGTGCCCATTGGTGGCCCGGCATGCACGACTCGTTAGAATGCAACCTCTACACAACCCACCACAAGGCATGGCTCGCGACGACACGATACCTTGTACATAACTGTTAGAGGTGATTATTGGGCGGGTCTGGTCGGGCCGAAGCAAAAAAATTAGCACACTTCTCGGGTCGGGCCGAAGCAAAAAAATTAGCACACTTCTCGGGTCGGGCCGAGTCATGCCAAGTTTCGGGCCGGAATTTTTGGATCTCTAGCCAAATTAGAGCTAACTCACAGATTGTATTGTTTCAGATGAATCTTTTTATTAAGACGATTATCAATCGAATCTGCGACGTAACTAGTTTTAAGGTGATTTGTACTGGTATTGGAATTTTAGATTTCTTAGGAATGATTTGTAAGTGTCGTTTGAGTATATATCATTAATGAAATCTTTTTTCATCTTGTCAAAAAAAAATAATAAAAAATAATAAAAAAATTAGAAAGTGCCAAAGTCTCCCGCCCTAGTGCGCCTTTAGCCAAGCCAATAAAAGCAATATAGATGTCCAAAACTCCAAACCCTAATTTTTAACAAACCTAAAACTTAAAAAAAAAAAAAAAACAATACTTTTGTAGGGGTTTTGCGTTTTCACTCTCCCACTGTCATCACTCTCCGCTCTCACTCAGTTTCTACATCGTTCTTCCAATCCCCCAACCTTTCAATTAGACTTTTTACATTTTCGGTAAGATTTCTCATAGCCCAATTTCAATCTTCATTTTTTTTTTTTTTTTGGGGGGGGGGGGGGGGTTTAATTTAGTCTTCATTTTTTGGTAATTATATCTAATTTTTGTTGTTTGTAACATTGAATTTCGAAATGGGAATTTATTTTCGGGAATTTTGCAGATATATGAGAAGATTTGAAAAAATTGTAGCATGTATAGTTTGAAGGGAAATTGGGTTGGGCAAACATTTGCTTTAGCTACATCAAATGATTCAGGGGGTAAAAGGTCTCGAATTCGGCGTTCCAAAGAGGAAAGAAAGATTATGATTGAGTCTTTCATTAAAAGGTATCCTTCTGGTTTAATTTGAATGATTTAACTGTATTGCATAATTATTATGGTATACTTCCTCCGTTTTATAGTAGTAGTTGCAATTTTATTTACAGTCTCCAATGCACAATTTTGACTATAACCATCTTGCAATAATTTGGTTTAGATGCAATGTATGCTTTGTTTGATACTTTGTTTGGTTTCTGAATATTTGCAACGGTTTGACTGACCCATTAGCCAATGTATAATTTTGACCATATATACTTCCTCCGTTTTCTTTTAGATGCAACACACCCTTTAGCGCGGTAATTAAGAATGGTGGGGTTTACATGATATAATAAACTTTAAAATAGGATGAGTGGTTGTTAGGAGTGTAATTTAGTGGGTCATGTGGTATTTAGGAGTATAATTTTGAGTTAGTTATTTTAAAAATTGATATTTAGAAAAAATACATTGAGATGAATCTAACGACATTTTACCCAATTGCAAGTATAAAAGGATTGGGGGTATATGTTGGTTGAAGCAGGTTACATTTCGTAAATTTATATATAGATGTCTATATGCTGAGGAATTAGATTTTAACTATTCCAATATTATTGCTGACTGGTTTGCAGATACCAGAGTTCTAATAATGGGAATTTTCCATCTCTGAATTTAACTCATAAAGAGGTTGGGGGTTCATTTTATACCGTTCGGGAGATTGTTAGGGAGATAATTCAAGAGAATAGGGTTCTGGGTCCTGGACAATTTAATTATGAAGAGCAAAAAGATGATACCATTGCGGTTGATTATCCGTTGGGAACAATTTCTTCTGAACCTCAAGGTGTTTTGTTTCAGACAACAAGCGGACTGAATGGTTTTTTGAGTCAAGAAAAAAAGGAAACTATGGTGCTCAATTTAGACAACAATGGGCAATCTACCAGTCATTTTGATTTGGATGTTGTCCTGTACTCTACTGAACACCAGACTGAAAAAATAGGGGAAGAGGCTGTTAAGGTGGCATGTATATCAAGTGATAAGATTGTTAACCCTGTTGTTTCGGATCATCAAGAACAGGAAAATTTGGAGGAGGTGTCTTTGAATAGCAATGGGCAGTGTTTCAATGTGAGTGAAATGGATAGTGATCGTTTTGTAAACCATGTGCAGATTAGTGACACGTCTTTGGAGTTTGATAAGCTGTTAGCAGAAGGATCACCAGAATGTGAGAATTTAAAAGCAGGTGAAGAATCAGAAAGCACAGGTACACAAGAAACTAATTCAACACTTTCAACTGAGGTTGTGCAGGTAGAGACTTTCCCATTGAGGCCCACAACTGAGGAAACTAATGACTTAAGAAGCATATCATCTGAATCAGGAAAATTTGATTGTAATTTGAATGATTTGGTAGCTGAAAAGGTTAAATTAAGCAATAGCACTCTGGTCTTGGGTAAAGATATCTCCTCTGACAATTCTTCTGATCTGATGACAATTAAGAGAGAAGAACACTTTGAAGTTTCAGCATCAGGTGGAAGCCATGATATGATAATTCAGCATGCAGAGGTCAACCATATGGTGGTTCAACATAGGGAGGATAATCTCAAAATTGACTCGATAGATATGCCCGATTCGGTCCCAAGCAAAGATGATACTGTATTCCACCATGATCGCGTGAACCAAGTACCACCACATGATGACTCAACATTGAAGACTGCTGAACCAAATAACCTTCAGGTAAGATTTATTTATTTATTTATTAAAGGTCTATTTGTCTTTGACAGTCACTTTGAATGGTTGAGCAGAACACTTAGGTTTCTAGGGCTGATCCTAAAATGCACCAAACATGAAATTCAGTTGATTCATAATTTTGCAGTTTACAAGCATCATGCCAATGCCAAGAGCTTACACTCTTATCTCTCTTATCTTCTTATCCAATTAGGTCTTGTTTGGCTTGGTGGAACCAAAGTGACATTTTTTTTGAGGAACCAAAGTGACATAGTGCAACCATAGGGATAGATGTTATCTCTGCACTCTAACAGAACTTTACTATACCTATTTCATGCATATTCCACGTAAATAATTTTATTTCATAAAACTGAGATGGTTTCAAAATTTCTGTAAGATTATGTTTGGAACTTGAAATTGAATTTTGGTAAAAAAAAAATTGTAATTCAATTCCATAAAATGAAATAACCTTCTCTAAATATCCAACTTTGTCGTTGAAAGTCACCATTTTCTTGAAATCTAAGCAGAAAGAGAAAGGGGGGGGGGGAGAAATATGTGATTGATAAAGGCTACGTCTTAGCCAATTTGTTGAATTTTTCACATTCCTTAGCATTGGAAGTATTTGTAAGATGTAGTTATGCTTCTTTCACGGTCAAAAGGGTAGGTATTCCTGAAGCCTAGTATCTTGTGAGCACATTTGAATAGGGACGGAACCCGAGACAATAAATTGCCTGATTATGATCATTTTAGATGGAACAACAGTGATAATTTCATGAGAACTTTAGTGAATTATAATCAAGGAAGTATTCTAAATAATCAATCAAAGCCTTAATCCAATAAGTGGAGTCAGCTACATTAACCAAAAGTGATTATGCCGCATAGGCATCTACATAAATTTTCCTACTCAGAATCGGAACCCGTATGTACCCTAATTTTTCGCTCACCCATGTGACAAGCCGCATTAAATTCCTTTATTAGCAAAATTGCCCGATTATGATCATTTTAGATGGAACAAAAGTGATAATTCCATGAGAACTTTAGTGAACTATAATCAAGGAAGTATTCTAAATAATCAATCAAAGCCTTAATCCAATAAGTGGAGTCATTTTGGTCTCCCTCTCCCTCGTTTAACCTCTCCATGGTCCCTCGGGTCTCACATATGTGAACCAACATTTGGCGATTTTCCCTTAGTTTGTCTGTAATGCCTGCGACACCCATTTTCTTGCAAATAACATCATTTTTTTATTTTATCTCTTAGAGTGTTATTGCGCATCCATTTTAACAAAAAGGATCTGCTTGCAAATTAAATTAAATTGTAAGCATGTAGCTTACCATTGGAGTGACGATATTGATGTAGCTACATCAAGCAACGTTGCTCAAACAAGCTACGTTGCTTGATTTTTTAAAGAACACTTCACCTACTTATATTATGACATGTGTATAATTAAAACTATTTAATTATTTAATTTATTTGTTCAATGTACAACATTTTATTTCTCACCATTGGAGCACCTTGTAGCTTAATAACATGTTCCGGATGATCGACCCAAGATATTTAAAATATTCGGTCATGGTCAAATCCTTTCCGTCCAAGCTCACTACTTTATAGCTTGTACCTAAGTGGCACACCAAATATTCCAACTTACTCCGACTTAGCTTAAACCCTTAATACAGACCCTTGATGCACTCCACATGTCCTCACATTTGTCTTTGTAGAATACCTTTTTCAACATTGCTCACCAAAGTACCTCCCTTGGCACCTCCCAATCACTCTCTCTCATGTCAATTTTTTTTATTAATTCCAACTCCCATCCCAATTGAAAGTATTAACCAAATGGGCCAAGGCTGAAAGGATAATCTTGGAGTCTATAGTCACTTGTTCAATATCATAGCTATCATGGAGGTCAAACGCATAATACATCAAATTAAGTTAATTAAGCATACTAATAAGGAAATTTTAGAAAATAACACCAAAAAAAAAAAAAAAAAAAAAAAAAAAACAAAATTTGATAACTTTTAATATAACACCACAAAAATACTAAAAAAATTGATTTCACCACCAGCTATTAATGCGATAAAAAAAACCGTTAGTTGGCCCCACATTGTACACGTGTGAGATATCTACTGGATTAAAAAGAAATTAAAAGAAAAAAAGAAAAAGAAAAACCCTAAAATCTTAACCCAAGCATTACCTTCACCACCATTCCCCTTGGCCCACCATAGCCACCCCAACCCCCGTTGTCGACTCCCCCTAGCCGACCGATGAAACCAAGACAGCCTAGCTGACCACCTGAACAACGCACCATACCGTACCACGTCTCAGTCCCAATTCAATTTGGTTTGGGTTCAGGTGAGGGTTCAGGTGAGGGTGAGAGGAGTAAGGCGATATTTGGGTTTGGGTGTGGGTTGGGGTTTCGGCGACGAATCTGGGCAAGTGAGGGGAGTTTGGCGATGTTGCTGAGGTAGGTGGTGGCGGCGTGATGTTGCAGTGGTAGGAGTTTGGTGGTAGGAGTTCGGCGACTGGTGATGGAGTTCCGACGGCTTGGTTGGCTTTGCGTCGTGGGGTGGTTTTTGGGGGGTGGAAAGGCAAGAATGGATGGTGGGGCTTGTTTTCGTCGATTTTAGGTGGGGCAGGGGGTGCCGACGGGTGACGGCCTAGGTTAGGGTGTCGGCGACTCGCAGGTGGCCCCGGTGGGGCTGGCATGGTAAGTAGGGGTGAGCATGGGACGAGTACTCGTACTGTTAGTACTAACGGTTCGGGTACCCGATAACCAAAATCACTAAAAGAGATATCCATAACCCGAACCGATAAGTTTGGGTATCCGAACTTTGGGTATCCGGATTTTCGGATCGGTAATCGGGTACCCAATAAGATATCCAATAATGATAATTAAACTTAATTATTTAGGTATTATGATATAATTTACCACTAATTAACAACAATATCATATGATTTTAACCAAATTATTAATAATATTACTAATCATTGAAATTATGAAGTAAATTAAGAGTTTAGATTTAAAAAAAAAATATATTTAAGTAGGGAAAAAAACAAAAAGATGCTTATTGGATCGGGTAATCGTTAATTTTAAAATGATACCTGGAGGCGTCGTTCGAAGTGCGCGTATGTTAGCATGTTGTGAATATGCTTGGCACTCATAGGAAGTGGGAATTGACATATACGATTGGGGACAAGAAAAGTAGAGAGCCGCCAACAAGTTTTTAAGGAACTTGTAAACCGTTCACGGATCATAAAAGCAACCATGAATAAAGGGACAACGATAGGCAGCAACGATTGACCCGTGAAGGTTACACCCCATTCATCATTCATGAGATTACTAACTCCATATGGTTCGGAACCACGAAAGGAGGATCGGGGATGATTGTACGAAGTGAGTCATGGAGTCACATTCGCCCGTATTGGCCTCTACTTGATTCTTATAGTGAAAAGTGATTCCTGCGATCTCAAAGGCATGCAAACAAAGGTTCAATTTGCTCCATACTATCATTAGGATAAATTGGTTGAATATTAATGCAACACATAATTCTAAAATATTTGTGATCACTTGATTAAACAACAAGATTAAAAAGGAACCTAAACCGGTTGTCCAAATTATCTTATTAGGCGTGATTTTCAATTACATATCCCCTTTAAACATGCAATATGGTAATCATAAAAAATAGGAAATTTTGTTTTTTACCACCTCACTAAAACACGAAAATCTGTTTTACCACCTCCCAAAAAAAAAGTATTACTTTACCACCTCATAAAAAACACGAATATAGGTTTTACCATCACTTAACGGTTTCCATCCAAAAATTCTGTTAAGTGTGGTCCACAGTAACACGTGTCAGCATTTTATTTGTTAAAAAAAAAAAAGAGAAATTAAAAAAAAAAAAAAAACAAAAAAACCTAAAACTACTCCCGCCACCACCACAGCGCCACCCCCGCGCCACCGCCGCCGCCTTCCCCCCAACTCACCACAGCACTCCCCGAAATCATCACCCGCGTCGCACCACCATTCCCAACCCACCTGAACCCTCCTCGTCCCTTTCCCGCAACCGAAACACCCCCAAAAACCACCAAACCCAAAACCCTCCTTCCCTAATACGGTCACGATTTCGGCCACAAATGGCCGAAATCGGCCGGTTTTGGGGCTGAGTGGCCTTAACCGGCCGATTTCGGCCATTTGTGGCCGGAATCGTGGCTGTTTTGGGGGGATTCGTGGTCATTGAAGGTTGTGGGTCGGTGGTTTTTGGGTCGATTGCGGTTGCGGGAGAGGGAAGGGGGCGTTCAGGTGGGTTGGGAGAGGGAGGGGGTGGAGCCGCGCCGCCGGTGGTAGGTTCGGGGGGGGCAGTCGTGGGTTGAGTGGTGGCGCGGTGGTGGTGGCTGGGTAGTTTTAGGTTTTTTTTTATTTTAAAAATTTTTTATCTTTTTTTTTTTGCCCAATAATAACATGACACGTGGCTTTATGGGCCCACTTAACGGATTCCTAAACGGAATCAGTTAAGTGGTAGTAAAACCTATTTTCGTGTTTTTTATGAGGTGGTAAAGTAATACTTTTTTTTTGGGAGGTGGTAAAGATATTTTCGTGTTTTTGTGAGGTGGTAAAAAACAAAATTGCCTAAAAAATAATAATAGAATTAAGATTAATATTGAAAGCAATTCAACAATAAATCCAACAATATAAAATCGTTAGAAAAATAATAGAAATAAAAGGAATATAATTCTTACTTTGATTTTGTTTGCTTACAACTATAAAACAATAAATGAGTTAGTAACTTCAAGGAAATAAATAAAACAATAAATTTAATTAAATAGAGTTGATTTGGGGCCAAACCCTTAAACAGTTCTACCTTTCATGCCTTGGTTTAAGGACAAAATCTCGAGTAAAGTACGGACTCCTTGGAGTGCTTAAGGAAGGAATTTCAAAAGAAAAGGTAGGCTAGTGTTTAGGCTAGAGCATAGAAGAAAGAAGAGAGAATTAATTGATTTGGTGCCCCGAATTGTATAAATGAGGGGGGAATTTATAGGGAAAATGAGTAAAAGGAACACACGGAACCTTAAAAAGATAAAAACCCTAAAACTAATACAGCGACACGGCAAGGATTCTCGTGACGCGGGGTACTTTGGTGTTACGCGGGACAGAAACAAATCAACTTTGGATAAAACGCGTTAGGTTTTACGCGGAGAAAACACGAGAAAATTTCGTGACACGGCAGTGTCCACCGCGACGCAACAGTGTTCAGCGTGGCAAGGTATAGTACACCGTGTCACGGTAAAGCGCAGGGGAAATGACACGGAAACAGCACCGTGTCACAGTATATATACCGCGACACGGTGCAGATTGCACGTCAGATATTGCTGCGACGCGGCAATTCCGGTTTTAACGCATTTTTAAAATTATCATAATTTTTGATCCGTAACTCGGAATAAGACATATAATATATCATTGGAAAGCTTATCAAGTCTACTTTCCAACTCGATTGGAATCAGGTCAAAATCATTTGTAGATTTTAAGATATGGTCGTTTTGGTAGAAGGGTGTCTTTTGGGCTGAGTTTAGTGTTTGGCTCATATCTTCTTCGTTTTAAATCAAAATTAGGCTTATGATATATTGTTGGAAAGCTTATTTCAAGGCTTATCCAACCAAATAATAATTGGATCAAAATTATAAGGCCGAAAACTCAGTTTCTGTCGATTTTGCGATATGGACACGAAAAGAGGAAAACAAGTTATGGCCTAGGGAAATGAGCTAGGAAATGGATTGGTTTATGAAATGTATTTAATGTAAACATGGATCTAAGCACTCCAAATATTAAATACCCAACCCGTCCAATAATGGCGGTGAAAGGTTGTTCATCATCGGGTTTGGTTTTAGGGAGACATTTTAGGTGTCTACAATACCCAATAACCATACCCGATAACAAATTATCGGAACGGGTACCCATGGTTACCTAATCGGGTGCCCTAATTTTCGGAATGGTTACGGCTCGGTTTTTCGGGAAGTTTTGCTCAGCCCTCCGGAGATAAATTTATTTTTTAATTTTAATTTTTAAACCAGTAGATTATTGATATGTGTCAATTATGGGCCCCACTTAACGGTTTTTTTGGATGAAAAAGTTAAATGGTGGTGAATTCAAATTTTAAAGTTGTGTTGTAGTAAATGTTACAATCCAATTTTGGGTTTTTTTTTTTTTTGATCTTATTTTCTAAAATTTCCTAATAATAAATAAATAAATAAAGAAGCCTTTTTATTGAAGCTGAAAGAAAAAGATCTTTCACAACTTGCAACATTTGTTAAACATGCAAGTTCACTTATACGCATAATTTCATGCATTTCCCATAACATTTGTGTAGTTTTCAATCATTTTCATTTGGAATAATAATTCATAAAGTTCACCAATAATCAAATAATAATCGATTTAAAGCTTTATAAAAATTCTTAATCCTTAACCAAAATTGGACTCCTAATATCTAATTTGACCTCACATTCTAGAAACACATTTAGTTCATATGCACATAATTCACATAGAGTTTTGAAATTGCCTTGAAATACTTTTGCAATTTAACTTTTTAATTTCAAAAGTTTTAGAAAATCTTAAGTCATACTTGATTTATAGTGTGGAACTGTGGATCAGCTAGACTAGTGAGATCCAAATAGGAGAGCTTAGAGTCGGAGCCCAAGTCCAACCTAGGCTCATTGTCAGTCCAACACATCCATGCTATTCATCTTTCTCTAAAATACAATTTTAAAAATATAATTTATACTTAAAGAAGATGTAATGCATATTTTATATGCTTGAAATTGATGGGTAAATTCATGAAATTAAGTGCGTGTATGTTATAAAAAAATCATTTTCTTCGACTAGCTTTGTGGTGCTAATCTTTTATAGGGAGATATGTGGTTAATAATTATGATGTTGAACAAATGACTAGCCTTAACCCATGTGCCTAATAATTTTAAATATGAACCCAAAATCGAAATATGTAAGGACGTGGGATGGTAGTTGGAATGATGAAAAACACTGCATGAGGGCAATGTTACTTGGACTCGGATGAAGTGTCTAATTAGACACGGGTGTCCAAGTATCAGACTCGCCCATTTTCTTGAAAAAAGTTTTGTTTTTAGTTAAAAATGAAGTGTCCAAGTGTCGGTGTCGGTGTCCGACACGAGTCGTGTCGACACGGTTACGTGAGGTCAATGAAAGAGTCTGAGTTACATAGCATGAGGGAATGTAACTATGTAATTAGTAGTTCATCAATTGATAATGGTGTTTGATAATTTTGGAGAAGAGAAAATTAACTAGTGACAAAATCAAGAGGAGAAAGAGAGAGCATAGAGGAGAGATTGAGGTCCTGCAGAGGAGAGAGGGGCTATGGAGGAGAGAGGATAGAGAGTGGGGTCTTTTTTGGGAGGAGAAAAAGTGTGGGTATAATAGTCAATTAACAATACAAAACTTACCTAAAATAGAAACGTGTCAACTAAAAAAAAACTTTCCAAAAAGGAATACGTATCAACTAAAAAAAACGGAGGTAGTATTTATTTGGAAACTGAAATTTTATGTACATACAAATTGGCACTAATTTTTGAATATTTCAGCTGGCGCCTAAATTTAAAGCATAAAGAAGATTTTACTAGAATACCCCTACGCAGTAATAATTATTAAGTAAGATAATCACTAAAGCTTAGAAAACAATTACCAAAATACGGGTATTACATCTGCAAATCTTCCAAATACTTATTTTGTACCTTCTTACCATCTTTGTGTATCAATAGCACGGTATTTGTGAAATTTTCTGGTGTTTTAGATGTGTGTCAGCTGTATGTACCTTATAATCCTTGTTTAGGCTTCAGTATTCTTTGTAAAATCTTAAACTTTGTGCTGAGTTGTAAGTCTCTGTAGCGACTGACAATTTTTAAGATTTGTCCTTGGGCAACGTTGAATTTGAATGTCGGCCTTAGCTCCTTTATCCTGTATTCCTGTATCTGTAGGCAACAGACCCATCCCTGTCTTAATTAAATAATCTGAGATGAGGATAAACTTAAATTATAATTATCAATCTCTCCCTAGGCAGGGTTGAAAAAAGGGAGGAGTAGATGTACTGTACCAAGCCTTGCCGTTAGAAAGTTAGATAGCATTTTGCTATCTTTCTTTCTTCTGAACAAATGTTTGCTACTTTACAACAAATAAGAAATATAGGCAATTCATGAAATCATTTTAAAATAATCTTTTTCAAATCAATGCTTTAGTGTTGTATAGTCTTAATTCTTAAAAAGACTCTGTGAACTATTGTATTAAAAATAGACAGTATTAGAATTAAGAAGGAACAAAGGGAAGGATGCAAGTGCAGTGGTTGAGCTAAAAGTTCGTAGATCCTACATGGATTTAGAAGATATTTTTACTGGACAAAGTAGACACATTTCATACCTGTGTATTCTGAGAAATGCATTATGAAATTGGAATTTTGAGCAGAGGCATTGGAACTTTTTCACATACAGGTACTTAGATTTTTCTGCAGGTCTTCCTCCACAGATGACACATTTAAACTTTATGTGATCGTGAATATTTTGCCTAGTCTGAGATTTAGAATTTACTTTTTGTTCTGATGCTGAATTATGGTTTCGTTTTCTTCTTCCATATGAAGATACTCTCTGTTAGAGTCCTTTTTATCAATATTGTGCAAAGCATTGGTATAATTTGGTGAGTAATCCTTCTTTTGATGCATTGTAGCCAAAAACTGCTTCAAAGGGAACAAGTCGCTTGGAAAATATAAATGATTCAAGTGGCAAAAATTTCAAGGAGCCAACAGTTGTAACTGGAAATGATTCAAAGAGAGATGGAAAACCTATAGTTGGAAGTTCTCCTCCGTTAGATAGAATTGACCTGTAAGTATTCTTAGCGAAGCTACACTTGCATAAGTATAGTTGATTTTATGAATCTTGCTGACTATGATGTTTGCTCTCTTTTTTTTCAGTGAATCATGGAAAGCCTCAAAGAAAGAAGACAATCCTCTACTGACTATCTTTAAAGCTTTTGTAGATGCCTTTGTTCGATTCTGGTCTGAATGATTTGTTGGTCCCCAAATATGTAGTCACAGTGTATTATTCTGATTAGATTTGCATTCGAGAATATAGCAATGTTAAATATTAAGGTGGGGGTCAATGTTAAATATTAAGGTGGGGGTGGTGGTGATTTTGTTGTAGTTTACCGTTGAGCATATACTTGAACAATCTAAAGTGTTTGCTCCGATTTCTTCTGGTTTTCTGCTACGTCTGTGTGTGTAGTGTCTTCAGCCTATATTCTATCATGTCTTCTTATATGTAAATATGGTGATATTTGAAATGAAGCTATGCTTTTAAGTTTGTCATTGACACGATCTCCAAATATTGTATGAAGGCGGATTGACATTAATTTATTGTAATGTCGAATCATTTTTTTTTATTTTAATTGTTGCCTGTGACTCCTTGATTAGGGATCTTTTCCTTGTCTTTATTTTTTTATTAAAAATGAAAGAAAAAAAAGGCTTAGCTTCAAAAATTCCATGGTATAGGGAAGGGCTGGACCATTCTTTAGGCCTGAAAAAAATTGACCCTTTGCATTCTATTTTAGATACAACTAGATAATTCTCAAGTTCTTTCCCAAAAAAAAAAAAAAAAAAAAAAAAAACCTAACTTGATAATTCTCAAGCAATGTTCGATTTTAAAATTATTGATAATCAAAACAGAAATATAAGACAAGTTACACAATCTTGAATAATAATAATAGTCTTCGAAAAAATTATAATAAATAAATATAATGAATTTACAAAGCAGATTAATGCTTTTATTAAAAACAAAAATAAAAAAAATTAGGAGGAAAAACTTCCTAACAAAAAAAGCTCCAATCATATCATATAACTAATATATAAAGCTAAACTTTTAGCCAGACGACGAGATAACGACACTTGGCGTTCCAACTTTTCGCCAAGTGTCGTGCCACGTATGGTAGAATTATATAGAATTCAATTTGTAGAATAAAAAAGTTAATTTAGAATTCTATTTTCAATCAAATTTGGATAGAATTTTAGGATAAATTTGTTAATTTAGAGTTTTATTTTCGATAAAGTACCAATATTTCATATATACAAATTAAATTATAATTTTATTAAAAAACAAATTATAACACTCATAAATTATCATATTAATTTATTTTTTGTATCATAGTTTTTTTTTGGAGCGAAGGAATTAGCTCAAAATGCACCACATCCATTATTTATAATATATTCTAATCAATTAAAACAATATACTTTACAATCTAATATAATTTTATTACTGTGTGTAGACCTGTCAATCAGGTCGGGTCACGAGTCCCGGGTCATTATTTCAGGTTACGGGTCAAGAAATAATTTTCACCAATGTTATAACTGTAATACCCCGTATTTTTATTGTATTTTATAAATTATTTATTTATTTATAAAGTATATTTTGGGGTCACCTTGTTTTAATTATGGGATTTAAATAAATTGAGTTTTTAATTTGATTAATACTCACTCTACCAAATTACAATTATATATATATATATAACAAGCCCAATCATTCTTTTATTTATTTGGGCCAATTGTTTCTCCCTCCTATCATCTTTTATGAAGCCCAAATATCTTAAATCTACCCTACTCTATATATACTCCTTCAATCCCCAAAAATTTTCCCACACAAGAGGTTAGTCTTACTTTTCTTTATCTTATTTTCCTTTAATTTTCTTTTCTTTTATTTCTTTTTCTTTTTCTTCTTTCTTTTCTTTCCCCTTCATCCTTCCCGTAAAAACAAGGAGCCCCACTCCCCTGCTGTCCGGCCAGCCTCGTCGCCGACCAGCCACCTGCTGTCGCCGGCGACCTGCCGGTGGTCGCCCAAACTGCACCGCCGCACCACCTTTCTTCCTCCCTTCTCTCTCCTCTTGTTTTAATTATTGTTCTAATAATTTATAATTTGGGTTTTTGATTTTAATTGTTTAAATATGATTAGTATGTTTTATAATTATGTTTTGATGATTAAAGATTGTAAATTTTAGAGTGTGAAGTGTTTTAATTTCAGATTTTATAAAGCACTGAAAGTTAGGGTTTTTATTATTAAAGTATTGATTTTTAGGGCTCTAACTTGCAATTAATTTGGGGGTTTTATATACCCATTAATTGGAAGTATTAATCAAGCTTAAAGATTGAATCTTTATGGAGTTTTGATGAGTTTTTAATTAAACTATAATGCTGGAATTTTTGCCCAAAGTACTACTTTTGATGGTTTTATGAAAAGGGTTTAATTACCCAATAAAGAAGAGTTTAATTAGGGGTTTTTAAATAAATTTTCAGATTATTTTAAGTAGTCTAAAGTGAGTTTAAGTTGCTGGAAATTGTGTATACAAGGGTAATTAATTTAGTATTATTGTCCCTTTATGTAGGAGACTTGATTCTGGAATTGTTGTAGTGTTTCCGGCCACTTTAAGGGCTTTATTGAGGTACGTTCGCGTACTTAGCATAGTTATGTTGATGAAGTAGCATGCTAAATGTGTTTGATTAATTAAAAATAGTATCATGCTAGGTTTGGAATGGAAATTTGTGATTTGGATGTTATTAGTGATTGAATTGAGAAGCATGATTTACTTGTGATGAGTTATTGAATGAAAATTTATAGTTTGGAATATTATTTATGAACCACATGTTTATTTATGGCTTGATAGAGAGCATGTTTAATCAAACTAATTGTTTAATTATGTTTGGAATATTGAAAAGGAATTTTATTATGGTTCATATAATTTTTATTGATGCTTTAAGCATGAGGAAGGAGCTATATAAGTGTCTATGTACACGAGAAATAAATTGTATGTTGGTGCCTTTGTGCACTTAAGGTGTTTTTAACACCGAGGGATAGGATTTTTGGCGCTTTATGCGTTTAAGGTGTCTTTGACACTGAGGTAGAATTAAAAAGGGTTCAACATCAAATATTATGTGGTCACTAAATATTCAAGAATTAAATTGGTATGTTTGTTGATTGAATAATTATTGATGATTGAATAGTTATGCTTTGAGAGTCATCACCAAGTCTAATAATATGTAAATAACGTAAAGTGAAAGAGATTACGCACCAAAACTCTTGGAACGTATATACCTTGAGTATGAACATATGGGGGGAGTTATGTGACTTTATATTTGATCATAACTTCTAACGGAGTACAGGACGCTGTATATTCCTTTTTATTATTATTATGCGCTGCAATTCCGCCACCTATGTGTGGCACAGGTTTGTCGCTGGCACGGTTAGCTCCCGTGTCAGTTAACCTCAATTTATTGGGGGAGGTATAGCTGGAAACCCGTTCGATGCGTAATCAACGCTAAATGAATTATTTAGTGTCTAGTTAAAGTGTCTTGTTGATAGGTGAAAGCATGTTAGTGTGTTTAATAACGCTTATGTACTCAGCTTTGCTGATTGTGTGTGTTTGGCCATGTCTTTATCTTGGCCCTATGATGACCCATTTTTAATGGAGAGTAGTGGGGACAAGTGGAGATAATCTTTTCAGGTGTTGAAGCATATTCATGACGGGGTGAGTGAAGAGCGAATCATGCTAGTTTCTATTAGTTGTGATGCGGTTTATTGCTTTCAAATATTATATTCTGTTACGCTTATGAGACTAACGCAAAGGTTTTCGTAATTTAATTGGTTTTGATAAGGGCCTTCAATGGTTCCAAGTTCACTAGTAGAAAAATTGCATTTGGCACCCCCATATGGCACCGGTTCAGCCCAAACCGGTGCCAAAAACCGGCCCAAAATTGGGCGGGTTTTTAAACAAAGGGAAAAGGCACCGGTTCAACTCAAACCGGTGCCAAAATTGTAAAAGGCACCGGTTTGAACCGGTGCCAAATGAACCGGTGCCTAATTCAAAAAATAAAAAAAACCGCGTCTTTCTTTCTTCCTTCTTCCTTCTCTTTCTCTTTCTTTCATTTTCGCTGTTCATTCTCGTTCTCTTCTTCACTGTTCCATTCTCTAAACCCCTCACCTCACCTACGAAACCCCTCACCTCACCGCCGCAACAGTCGCCGGCCACCATCACCGCCGCCACCCCTGGCCTTCTCTTTCTCCCCTGGCATTCTCTTCTCCCCTGCCGTGGTGTTTCTCCCCTCAGCTCAACCCCCTCCACGCCGACCTCATCTGTTCGACGCCGCACCACCGCCCTGCTGAAGGTTGCCGCCGCACCACCGCACCACTGACCACTAGCTACAATCTCAATTTGAGTGTTTTAGGTATAATTTTTTTTTATTCTCAATAATTTCCCATTTATGAACTTATATTAATTTGTTTTGCATGTTGAAGAATTGTTAGGCAAATTAAAATTTAGGTTAGAATATAATTTTACTTCAATTTGTTTCAATAATTGGTTTTTTTTTTTTTTTTATTGGGAAATTGTGAAAATATTAGAAATTAGTAACTTTGTTACTCATTTAGTTGGATATTAGTATGTTTTAATGGTTAATTTAATTTGTTTTGATGTGTAATTTTGAATAAAGTAGAGAATATTAGCCTTGTTACTTAATTAGTTGAATTTTGGTTTGGTATAATGGTTAGAGATTAGTAACCATTTTAGTTTAGCAATTTTGAATAATTTAAATGAAAAAAATTAGAGATTAGTAACCTTTTTAGTTTAGCAATTTTGAATAAAAAAAATGAATTTTGAACAAATTAAAGTAGTGAATACATAGTTTAGCAATTGTTAGTTCGATGAATGATGTGTTTTAGCTTAGAAATAAATTAGTGAATTGACATGTTATGAGAAGTACATACATAATGTTTAACCTAATTTTTGTTTTTTTGTTTTTTTAATATATAGATTCATATGTGAATTGAAGCAAGAGTTTAATTAGATTGAGGGCTACATATTGAGCTTAAGTGGGTAGTTGCTATATTGGTATGACTACTAAACTTTACTTAGCTATATTTCTTTCTATTCATCCATTTAATAAAAGTTTATTCATGAAATTGCAACTTGTGTATTGTTTAATTGCAAATAAATACAACAATATATAGAATACTTGAATTGCATCATCATATGCCTAGATACCCGTTCAAGGCTTTCTCATTAGGAGAAAGTCTTGAATAGTCCCCGGTTGGGACTGTTCTTGAATGTGTACTCTCACTTAGGTGGTGAATGTATGTTTTCTTTTCGATTTTAAGGAACATCTTGGCTTACCATTTCCTCACTATGTTCTCTGGGTACATATGTGGGTAATTAATTATCTACATCGTTGTAGGGAATAGTTTCAAGCCTTTAAAATCCCACTAGCTTGAACCCCACTGTGATCATACACTAAAGGTACGGTGGCGTCCAAAAGGGAAGAAGATAGAGCAAAAGAGTCGCCAACAAATTTTTGAGGAACTTGTAAACCGTTCACGAGGTGAAGGTTACACCCCTTAACGATCCAAGAGATCGTCAACTCCATAAGGTCATGAACCAAATAAGGGTTCGGGGATGATGGTACAAATCCAACCTAAAAGAGATTGAACCTGCCCTAATAATAGGCCTCTACTTTATTCTGCTTGTATTCATGTGCGCTTTCTGATTAACATGCAATCAATAGGATTAACCCTAAACCTGTTTAATCTATGTTGGTTGAATTTAATGCACAAATAAACTATTATTGGCGATCACTTGAAATTATAATCACAATTAACCTAACAAGATTATTAATTATCTTATTAAGCGTGATTGCAAATACCAATTCCCTTTAACCTGCAATAAAAGGTGATCAAGCAATAACAATATAATAATAATATGCATATCAAGCAACATAATGAATAATCATCATCAATCATAATAATAATATCAATCATAATCATAATCATATTAAAGCATAGCAAGATCCTAGGCATGATACTAACAAGAATAAATATTAGGAAGAGAATAGGAAGCATTGCAGGAATCATATTTAATATTAAAGTTACCCTAGACATGATACTAGGAATATAATAATAACGATATAAACATGATATCTACATCATAATATCAATTAATCAATTAAAGTACTTACTTGGATGCCTCGTACCTCTTTCTAATAACAAAATACACACGTTAGTAACTTCAAGGAAAACAATAAACAAAGTAATTAAATTAAATAATTGAAAGAGAGATTTGGGACCAAACCCTCAGAAATTAAAACCTTTCACGTCTAGGGCGAAGGCAACTTCGAATATGGCTAGGTGTATCAAGATCTTGTGAATGCGGAATTTTGTGTTAAACAATAAAGTTTAGAAAGAAAGAATGAAAGATTAATGATTCATAAACTAATTTGTTGACGATTGAAGATTGTAGATAAATGAACAAAAACGAATTTAGAAAAACTTAAGAATAAAAAAGTGGTGTATGATAGATGTTCATCCGTCCTCTAAAACAGAGTTTATTAATACGGTATTTATAGAGAAAATCAGCCAAAAAAGATAATTTATCAAAACAGAATCTGAAGATCACATAAACAACTTGGCGCCAGCCCTGGCTCATTGGCGCTAGGACCAGTGGGTAGCGCCAGGCGCTAATGGCTGGCGTCTGGCGCCAATCCTGGTTCCAGGCGCCAAGGCCTGGGGTTGGACGCCAAACCGGCTTTTAACACGTTTTCGAAAATCTGATAATTTTACCGTACTGGAAGATAAAATAATATAATTTCAGTCGAAAATGCTATTTGATCTAATTAAAACTCTAAAGAATCCTAATTGAATTAAGAATGATAAATCATATTAGGCCCTCCCCTAGATCATTGGGCCGTACTTAAAACTCAAACCGGGCCCAGTTTAGTAAATTGGCCATAAATTCCTCAATATTCATCGGAATTGGGCTTATAATATATCGTTGGAAAGGTCTTTAAAAGCCCCATCCAACTACACCACTATTGGACCCATATCATGGACCAACCAAACTAGATTGGCTGTTTTCTTAAAATAAATTTTTCAAAAACAGGAAGAAGAGAAAAAGAAATAAAAACTTTCCGCAACACTAGACTTTTCCACACTTTCGTTTTATTCGATTATGATTCGACGTGAAAGGCACTCATCACTGGGTTTGGTTTTGGGGAGACACAAATGGGTGTCTACAATTGTGTACTTGGAGAACTAGGGGGAAATGCTATCGGATTTTCCTTAAAATTGGAAAGTTGACATACATTCACTAGTGAGAGTAGACATTCAAGGATGGGTTAGGTTGGAGTGATAAGGACCCTTTGGAAACATGCATTTTTTCACTATATGAATGGTATATTCACGTTTTGTACTTGAATTTGATTTACATAAAATATGTAACACTTACACATTATAATTATATGGTGCTATATATATGTTTAGAGACAATTTACTAAATGGAGAAGGATCGTGGTTGGATGTATGGTAGACGCGATACATTGGAATTTTGGAATGGGGTTCAAGAGTTTTGCGAGAGGGCTTTAGCTTATCAACGCACACTGGGAGGCAAAGGCCTTTATTGTCCTTGTGTTGATTGTAATTGTGTGAATGTGGTCGATAGTGTTGAAATCATTAGAGATCATGTATTATGTCGTGGGTTTAGGCAATTTTACCATGTGTGGATTTGGCACGGAGAAAGTGGAGAGTACAGTGGGGATCTTGATCGGAATGATGTGCGTGTTAGAAGCACTGAGATTCATGTGGACGAGGAATACGAGAATGATGAGTATATTGTTGATAATGGTGAGGATGGAGCCGATGAAGATCAGGCGGATGAGGTCGAGGATGAACAAGTGGATGAGATGTTGCAAGGTGTTGAAGGTGAAGTGTTTGAATTATTATCGGAGGCTTCCAAAAAGCCTTTGTATCCCGGGTGCAAAAAATACTCCAAACTATCGGCCGTGCTAACACTTTTCAACATTAAGTCGAAGCATGGGTGGACGGACATTAGTTTTACTTCTTTGTTGACCGCATTAAGTGATATGTTGCCTGATGGGAATGAAATTCCTAAGTCTTATTATTACGCAAAGAAGCTCATGTGTCCCTTTGGTTTGGAGTATAAGAAGATACATGCATGTCCTAATGACTGTATTTTGTATCGAAATGAGTATGAAAAACTGCAGGAGTGTCCACGATGCAAGCGGTCGCGGTACAAGCGCATGAGTTGCAATCCTGGCACGGAGGGACCTCCTGCTAAGGTGTTGTGGTATCTTCTCATTATTCCAAGGTTTAAGCGTCTGTTCTCAATACCAAAAGACGCTAAAAACTTGAGGTGGCATGCAGAGGGAAGAAAGAAAAACAGAATGCTGAAGCATCCAGCTGACTCTCCACAGTGGAAGAACATTGATTTGAAGTTTGAGGAATTTGGTAATGAAGTCAGAAATTTAAGGCTTGGGTTGTGCACGGACGGGATGAATCCATTTGGCACTCTTAGTACCCAACACAGCACATGACCGGTACTTTTAGTGATTTATAATTTGCCTCCTTGGCTGTGCATGAAACGTAAGTATGTAATGCTTTCATTGCTAATAACTGGTCCTAAGCAACCTGGAAACGACATAGATGTTTACCTTGCGCCGCTTATTGACGACTTGAGAAAGATGTGGGACGAAGGGGTTTCCGTTTTCGATGCTCATCAGAACGAGATGTTCACATTGCGTGCAGCCCTTATGTGGACCATGAATGACTTCCCTGCATATGGCAACTTGTGTGGGTACAAGGTCAAAGGGAAAAAAGCATGCCCCATATGTATTGATGACACATCAAGCGTATACCTGACTCATTCTCACAAAGATGTGTACCTACGGACTCGAAGGTTCCTTAGGCGTGATCACCCGTACCGTAGGCAGAAAAAGGCTTTCGATGGAACCGTGGAAGAGGATACTGCGCCTAGACCATTGACTGGTGCTGAGATTAGTGCTCGGGTGAAAGGGATACAAACGGTGTTTGGAAAATCAGAAAAAACTGTGGTCTCAGCTGCTCTGTTTAAGAAAGAATCAATCTTTTGGAAGCTGCCGTACTGGAGAGAACATGACGTTAGGCATTGTCTTGATGTGATGCACATAGAGAAGAATGTGTGTGATGCTCTTTTGGGGACGCTTATGAATATCCCAGGCAAAACAAAGGACGGAAAGGGTGCACGGTTAGATTTGAAAGAGATGGGGATTCGTCCAGAATTGTGGCCTCAAGAAAAGGTTAGAAGGGGAAGGAGCCGAGAATAGAAGATGAAAGTGTTTCGAAAAAAGGGAAGGAGAAGAGCAAGGGAAAGGGAAAGGCCAAAGATGCGTCAAAGAAGAAAGTTAAGGGTAAAGGGAAGGATGAAAAGAATTATTTACCCTCGACTTGCTATACATTGTCAAGGGTAGAGAAACGTATGTTTTGTGCATGTTTGTACGGCATTAAGGTTCCATCAGGGTACTCATCTAACATGAAAAGATTTGTAACCTTAAATGGAGAATTGAAGCTGACAAGTATGAAATCCCATGATTGTCACATTATGATGCAAGTATTCCTACCGATTGCAATCCGTGGTATTCTACCGAAACACGTGAGGGAAGCGATTACAAGCCTTTGTTCGTTTTTAAATACAATTTGTAGCAAAGTTCTTGATCCTTGTACACTAGATGCTTTGCAAGCAGATGTGGTTGTGACTTTGTGCAAATTTGAGATGTATTTCCCACCCTCATTTTTTGACATAATGGTTCATCTGGTTCTTCATTTGGTGCGTGAGATTAAGTTGTGCGGTCCAGTGTTCATGAGGTGGTGCTACCCTTTTGAAAGACACATGGGTACATTACAAGATAAAGTACGAAACCGAGCTCACCCTGAAGGAAGTATAATGCAAGGGACAGTGGGTGAGGAGATAGGTAACTTTGTGGCGGACTACATAGCCCTTGCTCAACCTATTGGTCTTCCTACTTCTCGACATGAAGGTAGACTTGATGGTCATGGCACAATTGGGTCGAAACGAATGTCACCAGACCGAGATCAGTTCTTACAAGCACACCTTTATGTGTTGCACCATGTTTCAGATGTGCACCCATATTTAGACGAGCACATGGCTTGTTTGCGTGCCGAATTTCCATCCAAAGGTGAAAGGGCACTTATGCAGTTGCATAATAAGAAATTTGTTGATTGTTTTCGTGAACGAGTAATGAGTTGATTGAATGATACTAATGTGACCGATACAGTACGGTGGCTTGCGTACGGTCCTAGGGATGATGTCCGTTCATTTGAGGGATATGACATCAATGGGTACACTTTTTGGACCGAGGCTCATGATTTGAAATCTTCCTCCACCCAAAACAGTGGTGTAACTCTTGTGGCATCGTCAAGGGAGTTTGCAAGTTCTAAGGATAAATCACCTGTCGATGCAGAGTTGTCATACTATGGTCGAATTCAAGAAATATGGGAGCTTGATTATTGTGACTTCACGGTTGCTCTTTTCAAGTGTAAGTGGGTTGATAATATCAGGCGTAACGTCAAACATGAGGACTTTACTCTTGTAGATCTTGGCCACTTGAATGATAGTGCGGAACCATTTATCCTTGCATCTCAAGCTAAGCAAGTGTTCTACGTAACTGACCCAATGGATTCAAAATGGTCTATAGTGCTAGCTGGCAAAAGAAGAATCCTAGGCATTGGAGATGTTGAGGATGAGGAAGAATATGATGCGTTTGATGATTCAGCACCTTTCACTGTTCCTAGACCTGTTGTACTAAATGACATAGACAACAAAGCATGTTATATGCGATCAGACCACAACGAAGGAATTTCAGAATGAGGTAGTTTGATTAAAAGTTAGTAATGGTTTCATTGCAAATATAGTTTAGTTATCATGTATATAGGAGCATAAATAGGCGAAAATGATATATTTGTAGTTTGAAATTGCCTAAGTGTACTCATTATCATGCATATACAAGGTTATAGGACCATAAGTAGGTGAAACTGGCATAAATAGCTTCTACTTAACCCAACTCCTTTGTTTTGTGTATGAACTAACATTTATTCATTCTAACAACCTATTTTCCATATGTAGATTGAAATTGGCATTTTGTACTCATTATCATGCATATACAAGGTTATAGGACCATAATAAGTAGGTGAAAATGGCTAAAATAGCTTCTACATAACCATAATAACTATCATGCATATACTTTACTATACACTAATATTGTTTTATGATTGCTTTGACAGGTGCTTATATCTCATGGCGGACGATCATGATCCTCCTTTGGTAGAGGACATTGACGATGATGAGTATGAGGACGAGTACGAGGATGACGACTCCGATGATAGTGATGCTTCTTATGATGTGAATAAGGAGGATGACTTGGGTGAGCCAGAGGATCAGGCTCAAGATGAGTACGAGCGTAGGCTTGACGATTTTGAAATGTCAGTTGAACGTGCACCGGCCATTGTAAATACAGCACGTGAGATTGTTGGTGAGAACCCGACTCCTGAAAGTCAAGGCCAAGGACAAGATGAAAACAACACAGGTGGTGGAGGGGGGGAAAAGGCACCGGCTGAAAGAAAAAGAAGGGGTCCGACGAGAAGCTTTAAGAAACCGGACGGTCCCATGGTCTTGGATTATGACAACAAAGGCCAACCCGGGCCCAAATGGCGTCGACAATATGCTAATCAAGTTGGCTTATGTTCGCGGAAAATCCCCATTACACTTGTAATGCGGCCAGAACCTCCGGGTTTGATTCAAGCATTTTTGGATGATACAAGGGTAAGTGTGTTTTTGGCACATTTAGACAATTTAAGATACCTTAACCTTATGATTGTTTTTAAATAGAAACTAATAATCGGTTTTAATTTGTGCTTGCAGAGGCAGTTTTCTATTCCTAATGATCCCGAGAAGAAAAGGGTGTTTGTCTCTTTATTAGGGGAAAGATTCAGAGGCTTTAAGACCAAGTTGACTAATCGGTGGATCCACAAGAAGAAGAAGGTGCAAACAAAGAAGAAGAATGCCAAAGAGGATGACCGTCTCCCGTGGAAAATATGGCCGACCGTGTCAAAAGATGATTAGGAAGAGTTCGTTAGAATGAAGAGTCAAAAGAAAAGCCATTGTAAGTTTGTGTAAATCTGATGTCAATTGAATAATAGCTTGACACTTTTTGTATTAATGAGACTAACATTTTTTGTTTTGTAGGAACTTCGAGAGCAAAATCAAGCGAATGTAGAAAAGAAGGAATACGTCCATCGTATGGGTCCTAAGACTTTTGCTGAAAAGAGACCTGAGTGGGCCGCTTCGGGTTTATACCCTAAAGCGCTTCTAGTGGCATCGAAGGAACCCTCTAGTTCCACGATCACTACATTGGTGAGTCGTGCCGGTGATTTCTTTTGTTCTCTCCATTCGTTTGATAAGAAAACCGGAAAATGGTTCATCAAGGGTCCAGAAGCCAAAAAACTGGCGGATAAGCTAGTAAGTTACCTATGAATTGTTGAAATTAAGTCACTTTTGCATCTAATCACTGTACAAACCATTAACTGTTTTACTGACCTCATTTTTCCTTATGCTATAGCTTGAGCACACTCAAGAGATGGTGGAGGGCAAATTTGAACCAAGTGTGGAGAATGACCCTTTCACCATGGCTTTGGGAAGGCCATACCATCCAGGACGAGTAGTAGGTTCGGGAGGGTCATTGATTGGATGGAATAAGGTGATGGGTCCTGAATACACAAAATCGGGTAGATCTCAAGCCAGTGTTAACTCACCGGGGGAGTTGGATGCCAAGGTGGCATCAATTAAGGGACAAGTACGCAACGAGTTAGTTGGTGAATTGAATGCTTGGGCGAAGCTGATGAACTTACCGACTTTGCCGTTCCTCACTCGTACCCCGGTCGACTCATGTTCTGAACCAAAAGGACAAGGAGAAGGTGATAGACACGGAGGAGATGAGATACGTGGTGAAGATGTGCCACCTGAGGTAAAATCAATTGGGTTATTAAAAGTTTTAAAATACCGAGTTAATTGAGATTTGAGGTGCAATGATTGATGTACTGTTGCAGGTTCCTACTCCTACACATGCGGACTCGAGGGAGCTTGAAAATCCAACACCGCATGAATTTCCAGAGTTACAGGTGATTTGTAACCCTCTACCTTAATGAATTTTGTTATATCTATGCTGTTGTAAAAGTCCTATTTAACTATCTTCTTTTTATATATATACTTGTGTAGGAAGACACCCGGTGTGCACTTCTAGCCCCGGGGCATGCAAATAGTACCGTGTTGAGTTTGGTGGCGTATGGTAGTGCCCAACCGACGACGGGTGCTACGGCGGGGCCACATCATTACTCGGTTGGGATCGATTCTGTGGTTGCGGGGTTCGAAGACATCCCACTACCCGTACCGATAGAGGAGGTTGAGATAACAGCGCTTTGGCAAGCTGTAGGTAGCTTCGTTGATTGGCCACGTGCATGGGTGAAGCTGATTAATAAGGAGGTAAATTATTTACTTACTTGCCTATTTTCTTCATTTCTCAACTTATAAACTCCTTGCATCTCAAAACAACTCATAATCACATATTTATAAGTGTTTGTCATTTGAAATTACATTAAAATCGCTAAGTTCTAAGGTTTTGGGTCCAATTCATCAAACTAAAGCCACTTTGAGCCGAAATGGCTACTCACTTGCCTATTTTCTTCATTTCTCAACTATTAAACTTATACATTCTCAAACCATATCATAATTACATATGTATAAGCGATTGTGACATGAAATTGCATAAAAGAAGCAAACTTCTAATGTTTTTGGCGCATTTCATCAAAATAAACCCAATTCGAGCCGAAATGGCTACTTACTTGCCTATTTTCTTCATTTCTCAACTTATAAACTCCTTGCATCTCAAAAAAACTCATAATCACATATTTAGAAGTGTTTGTCATTTGAAATTACATAAAAATCGCCAAGTTCAAATTTTATTTTTTTTTAAAATAAGCAACTTCCGACGCACCGAGACACCCGAGGGAGCCGCCCCCGCTGCCGGAACAGCAAAGGCAGCCTGCGCCGAGGCCACAGCAGCCCCGACAGGAGGCTGCAAAGGCTGTAGCAGCCACGGCAGGTGGCTGCCAGACTGCTGCAGCCTCGACAGCAGCCTGCCTGGGCTGCTGCAGCCTCGACAGGCGGCTGCCATGGCTGCTGCAGCCTCGGCAGGTGCTGCCTATGCTGTTACAGCCATGGCAGCGGCCTGTCGAGGCAGCAACAGCAGACTGGCAGCCACCTGCCGTGGCTACTACAGCCTTGGAAGCCACTTGTCGGGGCTGCTGTGGCCTCGGCACGGGCTGCCTTCGCTGTTCTGGCAGCGGGGGCGGCTCCCTCGGGTGTCCCGGTGCGGCTATCGTTGCATTTTTAAAAAAAAAAAAATTAAGCAATTTTCATCATTTCATCAAAATAAAGCCATTTTGAGCCGAAATGGCTACTTACTTGCCTATTTTCTTCATTTCTCAACTTATAAACTCCTTGCATCTCAAAACAACTCATAATCACATATTTATAAGTGTTTTTCATTTGAAATTACATAAAAATCGCCAAGTTCTAAGTTTTTGGGTCCAATTCATCAAAAGAAAGCCATTTTGAGCCGAAATGGCTACTCACTTGGCTATTTTCTTCATTTCTCAACTTATAAACTCCTTGCATCTCAAAACAACTCATAATCACATATTTATAAGTGTTTGTCATTTGAAATTACTTAAAATTCGCCAAGTTCTAAGTTTTTGGGTCCAATTCATCAAAATAAAGCCATTTTGAGCAGAAATGGCTACTCACTTGACTATTTTCTTCATTTCTCAACTTATAAACTCCTTCCATCTCAAAACAACTCATAATCACATATTTATAAGTGTTTGTCATTTGAAATTTCATAAAAATCGCCAAGTTCTAAGTTTTTGGGTCCAATTCATCAAAATAAAGCCATTTTGAGCCGAAATGGCTACTAAATTGGCTATTTTCTTCATTTCTCAACTTATAAACTCCTTGCATCTCAAAACAATTCATAATCACATATTTATAAGTGTTTGTCATTTGAAATTACATAAAAATCGCCAAGTTCTAAGTTTTTGGGTGCAATTCATCAAAGGAAAGCCATTTTGAGCCGAAATGGCTACTCACTTGGCTATTTTCTTCATTTCTCAACTTATAAACTCCTTGCATCTCAAAACAACTCATAATCACAGATTTATAAGTGTTTGTCATTTGAAATTACATACAAATCGCCAAGTTCAAATTTTTTTTTAAAATAAGCAACTTCCGCCGCACCGGGACACCCGAGGGAGCCGCCCCCGCTTCCGGAACAGCAAAGGCAGCCCGCGCCGAGGCCACAGCAGCCCAGACAGGTGGATGCCAAGGCTGTAGCAGCCACGGCAGGTGGCTGCCAGACTGCTGCAGCCTCGGCAGCAGCCTACCTGGGTTGCTGCAGCCTCGGCAGGTGCTGCCTGTGCTGCTACAGCCATGGCAGCCACCTGTCGAGGCAGCAGCAGCCCAGGCAGGCTGCTGCCAAGGCTGCAGCAGACTGGCAGCCACCTGCCGTGGCTGCTACAGCCTTGGCAGCCACCTGTCGGGACTGCTGTGGCCTCGGCACGGGCTGCCTTTGCTGTTCCGGCAGCGGGGGCGGCTCCCTCGGGTGTCCCGGTGCGGCTGCCGTTGCATTTTTAAAAAAAAAAAAACAAATTTAAGCAATTTTCATCATTTCATCAAAATAAAGCCATTTTGAGCCGAAATGGCTACTTACTTGCCTATTTTCTTCATTTCTCAACTTATAAACTCCTTTCATCTCAAAACAACTCATAATCACATATTTATAAGTGTTTGTCATTTGAAATTACATAAAAATCGCCAAGTTCTAAGTTTTTGGGTCCAATTCATCAAAAGAAAGCCATTTTGAGCCGAAATGGCTACTCACTTGGCTATTTTCTTCATTTCTCAACTTATAAACTCCTTGCATCTCAAAACAACTCATAATCACGTATTTATAAGTGTTTGTCATTTGAAATTACTTAAAATTCGCCAAGTTCTAAGTTTTTGGGTCCAATTCATCAAAATAAAGCCATTTTAAGCCGAAATGGCTACTCACTTTACTATTTTCTTCATATCTCAATTTATAAACTCCTTGCATCTCAAAACAACTCATAATCACATATTTATAAGTGTTTGTCATTTGAAATTTCATAAAATCGCCAAGTTCTAAGTTTTTGGGTCCAATTCATCAAAATAAAGCCATTTTGAGCCGAAATGGCTACTAAATTGGCTATTTTCTTCATTTCTCAACTTATAAACTCCTTGCATCTCAAAACATAATCATATATTTATAAGTGTTTGTCATTTGAAAGTACATAAAAATCGCCAAGTTCTAAGTTTTTGGGTCCAATTCATCAAAGGAAAGCCATTTTGAGCAAGAATGGCTACTCACTTGGCTATTTTCTTCATTTCTCAACTTATAAACTCCTTGCATCTCAAAACAACTCATAATCACAGATTTATAAGTGTTTGTCATTTGAAATTACATACAAATCGCCAAGTTCAAAATTTTTTTTTTAAAATAAGCAACTTTCGCCGCACCGGGACACCCGAGGGAGCCGCCCCCGCTGCCGGAACAGCAAAGGCAGCCCGCGCCGAGGCCACATCATCCCAGACAGGTGGCTGCCAAGGCTGTAGCAGCCACGGCAGGTGGCTTCCAGACTGCTGCAGCCTCGGCAGCAGCCTGCCTGGGTTGCTGCAGCCTCGACAGGTGGCTGCGATGGCTGCTGCAGCCTCGGCAGGTGCTGCCTGTGCTGCTACATCCATGGCAGCCACCCGTCGAGGCAGCAGCAGCCCAGGCAGGCAGCTGCCAAGGCTGCAGCAGACTGGCAGCCACCTGCCGTGGCTGCTACAGCCTTGGCAGCCACCTGTCGGGACTGCTGTGGCCTCGGCACGGGCTGCCTTCGCTGTTCCGGCAGCGGGGGCGGCTCCCTCGGGTTTCCCGGTGCGGCTGCCGTTGCATTTTTAAAATAAAAAAAACAAATTTAAGCAATTTTCATCATTTCATCAAAATAAAGCCATTTTGAGCCGAAATGGCTACTTACTTGCCTATTTTCTTCATTTCTCAACTTATAAACTCCTTGCATCTCAAAAAAACTCATAATCACATATTTATAAGTGTTTGTCATTTGAAATTACATAAAAATTGCCAAGTTCTAAGTTTTTGGGTCCAATTCATCAAAAGAAAGCCATTTTGAGCCGAAATGGCTACTCACTTGGCTATTTTCTTCATTTCTCAACTTATAAACTCCTTGCATCTCAAAACAACTCATAATCACGTATTTATAAGTGTTTGTCATTTAAAATTACTTAAAATTCGCCAAGTTCTAAGTTTTTGGGTCCAATTCATCAAAATAAAGCCATTTTGAGCAGAAATGGCTACTCACTTGACTATTTTCTTCATATCTCAATTTATAAACTCCTTGCATCTCAAAACAACTCATAATCACATATTTATAAGTGTTTGTCATTTGAAATTTCATAAAAATCGCCAAGTTCTAAGTTTTTGGGTCCAATTCATCAAAATAAAGCCATTTTGAGCCGAAATGGCTACTAAATTGGCTATTTTATTCATTTCTCAACTTATAAACTCCTTGCATCTCAAAACAATTCATAATCACATATTTATAAGTGTTTGTCATTTGAAATTACATAAAAATCGCCAAGTTCTAAGTTTTTGGGTCCAATTCATCAAAGGAAAGCCATTTTGAGCCGAAATGGCTACTCACTTGGCTATTTTCTTCATTTCTCAACTTATAAACTCCTTGCATCTCAAAACAACTCATAATCACAGATTTATAAGTGTTTGTCATTTGAAATTACATACAAATCGCCAAGTTCAAATTTTTTTTTTTAAAATAAGCAACTTCCGCCGCACCGGGACACCCGAGGGAGCCGCCCCCGCTGCCGGAACAGCAAAGGAAGCCCGCGCGGAGGCCACAGCATCCCATACAGGTGGCTGCCAAGGCTGTAGCAGCCACGGCAGGTGGCTGCCAGACTGCTGCAGCCTCGGCAGCAGCCTGCCTGGGTTGCTGCAGCCTCGACAGGTGGCTGCGATGGATGCTGCAGCCTCGGCAGGTGCTGCCTGTGCTGCTACAGCCATGGCAGCCACCTGTCGAGGTAGCAGCAGCCTAGGCAGGCTGCTGCCAAGGCTGCAGCAGACTGGCAGCCACCTGCCGTGGCTGCTACAGCCTTGGCAGCCACCTGTCGGGACTGCTGTGGCCTCGGCACGGGCTGCCTTCGCTGTTCCGGCAGCGGGGGCGGCTCCCTCGGGTTTCCCGGTGCGGCTGCTGTTGCATTTTTAAAATAAAAAAAACAAATTTAAGCAATTTTCATCATTTCATCAAAATAAAGCCATTTTGAGCCGAAATGGCTACTTACTTGCCTATTTTCTTCATTTCTCAACTTATAAACTCCTTGCATCTCAAAAAAACTCATAATCACACATTTATAAGTGTTTGTCATTTGAAATTACATAAAAATCGCCAAGTTCTAAGTTTTTGGGTCCAATTCATCAAAAGAAAGCCATTTTGAGCCGAAATGGCTACTCACTTGGCTATTTTCTTCATTTCTCAACTTATAAACTCCTTGCATCTCAAAACAACTCATAATCACGTATTTATAAGTGTTTGTCATTTGAAATTACTTAAAATTCGCCAAGTTCTAAGTTTTTGGGTCCAATTCATCAAAATAAAGCCATTTTGAGCAGAAATGGCTACTCACTTGACTATTTTCTTCATATCTCAATTTATAAACTCCTTGTATCTCAAAACAACTCATAATCACATATTTATAAGTGTTTGTCATTTGTAATTTCATAAAAATCGCCAAGTTCTAAGTTTTTGGGTCCAATTCATCAAAATAAAGCCATTTTGAGCCGAAATGGCTACTAAATTGGCTATTTTCTTCATTTCTCAACTTATAAACTCCTTGCATCTCAAAACAATTCATAATCACATATTTATAAGTGTTTGTCATTTGAAATTACATAAAAATCGCCAAGTTCTAAGTTTTTGGGTCCAATTCATCAAAGGAAAGCCATTTTGAGCCGAAATGGCTACTCACTTGGCTATTTTCTTCATTTCTCAACTTATAAACTCCTTGCATCTCAAAACAACTCATAATCACAGATTTATAAGTGTTTGTCATTTGAAATTACATAAAATTCGCCAAGTTCTATCTTTTTGGGTCTAACTCATCAAAATAAAGCCATTTTGAGCCGAAATGTCTACTCACTTGGCTATTTTCTTCATTTCTCAACTACTAAACTTATACATTCTCCAACCATATCATAATTACATATTTATAAGTGATTGTGAGTTGAAACTTATTATTTCTCAAACTATTTCAGATTTCCAATGGAAGCAAAACTTCAAAGAGAAAGAGGGTGGAGATGCCTAAAAGAATTGATCAACCTAAGAAGAAGTTAAGTGAACAACAGTCCAAGAGTGAACAAGCGTCGAAGTTGCACTCTTCGAAAGGTTCACCCATGCCACATACTCCACTTGTTGAAGACATTGTTCTTCAATCGCTCTCTACTGACATGACCTTTCTTCACAACCGTGCTTGTCATTTGGTCGATCCCATGGAAGTTGCACTTCCTAAGGCAATGTTCCACTATGATGAGGATGCAATTGCATGGATCAGCAAAGAAGATGTGAAGGAATTTCTACATGGTGCAAAGCTTAACATTTCTCTCATTCAAACATTCATGAGGTACTTCAATGCCCACATAATCTATACTTTTTTCAATTTATTCAAATTGATGGTGATTATCCTACATCTGATAAATTATTGAATGTTCATGCACGCAGAGCACTACAGGAGCACTTAACTGACACTGATTCTCCTTGTAAAGTTGGGTGGTTATGCCCCGAGAAGTTATCCACTACTAAAATCATAGGCAACCCCCATGACGTGTTGTACTATGTTGAACAGAGTATAAGGGAATCAGCGCGTGCGGGAGACAAGTTCATATTCGCCCCATGTTATAGAGAGTAAGTCTAACCATGTCAAATTCAATCGATTTGGCCTCATTATATGTTGACTCCTAAATATTAATTACCTTGTCTATTGTGAACTTATGTAGGGAGCATTGGAGCCTCATGGTGATTTGTAATTCCACCAACACAATTTATCACCTTGATTCAGCTCGATCATCGGAGAAGTGGCTCGTGAAGTCTATATTGCAAAAGTAAATATATATAGCAACCTATAGTGATGATTATTGCTAATAATAACTAATTTAGTAATCATACGACTAATCAAATTTGAATGTACTTTTTTATACTACAGTGTTATGAAAAAGCTACATTGTCGTGCTCCAAAGGGTCCAACATGGAAGACACCGTTGGTAATTTACATGATATTGTGATTATCTTGAAAATCTATGGTAGTAAATATTTGCTCATTTCCTTTGCATGTTTCACTGATGTGATTTTTTTGTCATATGCTAGTGCGCACAACAAGAGAATGGACTTGATTGTGCTTTGTATGTGATGAGATTCATGCTTGACATTGTGACTCATTGTACGGACACTCAACAGCTTGATGAGGTAAGTCCTAAAACTTCTTGAAATGCTATATTGATGTGATTTCTAGCCTTAGACACCTAATATTATCCAAAAATGGCATGTTATGAGAAATAAAAAGGCTATTTCACAAGAAAGGTAGAAAATGGGCTGAATGGAAGTCATATGGGCCATATTAGGGCCATTTTGTGTTAATATGCTCTTTTGATGTGATTTCTTTCCTTGTACACCTATAACTAGATAATATTGACATGTTATGAGATAAATAAAGTTCATTTAATAAGAAATGTAGGAAATGGGCAAAGTAAGGTCATATAGGCCATATTCGGGCCATTTTGGGTAAAAAGCGTCATAAACCTTAACAAAATGCTCTCCTATACAATTTTAGGGCTTACACACATACAACTACCCAACATTGACATGTTATGAGAAAGAAATAGTTCATTTGATAAGTAATGTAGAAAATGGGCTACATAGAAGTCATATAAGCCCTATTTGGGCCATGTTGAGTAAAATACGTTGTTAAACTTCTTGAAATGCTATATTGATGTGATTTCTAGCCTTAGACACCTAATATTATCCAACAATGACATGTTATGAGAAACAAAAAGGCTATTTCACAAGAAAGGTAGAAAATGGGCTGAATAGAAGTCATATGGGGCCATATTAGGGCCATTTTGTGTTAATATGCTCTTTTGATGTGATTTCTTTCCTTATACACCTATAACTAGATAATATTGACATGTTATGAGATAAATAACTGTTATGAGAAATATACACCATATTAGGGCAAAGTAAGGTCATATAGGCCATATTCGGGCCATTTTGGGTAAAAAGCGTCATAAACCTTAACAAAATGCTCTCCTATACAATTTTAGGGCTTACACACATACAACTATCCAATATTGACATGTTATGAGAAAGAAATAATTGTTCATTTGATAAGTAATGTAGTAAATGGGCTATATAGAAGTCATATAGGTAATATTTGATAAAATACATATTGTTTGCCTAATTAATTATTTTTAAAATAATGTTTTTGTATTTCAAGTTTTGCAAGGTCCAAAAGGATGGTCCGTTGACAATCAAGGAGCTTAATGAAGTTCGTGACATGTTGGCGTCTTTTATCACCTTCAACATGTAAATGGCATTGTAATTGTATATTATTTATGTTAAGTTTTGAACAATATAACTTATTATTCATTATATATGTGTACTTACTATTATTTGTATATGTAAGCAACTTTTTTTTTTTTGTATTGCGTTTGGGAATATTTATATCTATATATATAATTGAATTCTTGTTTCTAATATTATTTTTGTATATAATAATTAATAATATTATTATTATTAGTGTAGACACCTAAAAATGTCTCCCCAAAACCAAACCCGATGATAAATAATCTTTCACCGCCACTGTTGGTCGGGTTTAGTATTTAATCCCGAGAGTGCTTAAAAAATTGTATTTTATTAAATTCTTATTTTTGAAAGGTTCATGGATTAGTCTTGGTGTTTGGTAAAAGCATAGTTTTAATTTTAGCCCAAGTTTGTTAATTAATTTTAAGCCCAAACCTTTTTATTTTATTATTTATTATTTATTTTTGGCCCAAACGTTTTATTTTATTTTATTAGTCCAAAAAATAAAAAAGGCCCGAAATTATCAATCATCACTTAAAAAGCCGAAAGAAATTAGGGTTAAAAATGAATTTAGACGGAAAAATGGACTGGAACTGACCGTGTCACGGTACAGCTTGACCGTGTCACGGGAACTGTTCCCGTCTGACGGTGGGACTTCCCGTGACACGGGAGGTCTGCCGTGACACGGAGAGTTTCGTGTCCTTTCCGCGTAAACCCTTAATGCGTTTTCCGTTCCGTTTTCTGAAAATTTCCCGCGTCACTCCAAAACTGACCGTGTCACGGGAACTTGTACCGCCTGACGGTACAGTCTGACCGTGTCACGGTACAGTCTGACCGTGTCACGGGATACTTTTTTAGGGTTTTTATCATTTTAGGGTTCCGTGTGTTCCCTCAGCACATTTCCCTATAAATACCCCCTCATTTCTGATATACGGGGCAACGAGAATTCTATTATTCTTATTTTTCTCTCTTCTATGCTCTTAACCTAAGCACTAGCCTACCCTTTTCACTTCAAAATTCCTTCTTCAAGCACTCAAAGGAGTCCATATTTCACTCGAGGTTCTGTCCTTAAACCAAGGTGTGAAAGGTAGAATCGTTTGAGGGTTTGGCCCCAAAATCAACCTTACTTTATTTAATTTAATTTAATTATTGTTTTGTTATTTCCTTGAAGTTACTAACTCGTTTATTATTTTGTAGTTGCAAACAAACAGATTCAAAGTAAGGATCATGCTCTTTTTACTATTGTTATTTTTCTAACGATCTTTATGTTGTTAGAATTATGATTAAATTGGTTTTTATATTAATATTGATTCTATTATTTATTTTGATCACCATATTGCATGTTTAAGGGGAATATGTAATTGAAAATCACGACTAATAAGATAATTTGGACAACCGGTTTAGGTTCCTTTTTAATCTTGTTGTTTAATCAAGTGATCACCAAATATTTAGAATTATGTGTGCATTAATCTTGAACCAATTTAGTTAAATAATAGTTTGGAGCGAATTGAATATTTTGTTTGTATGCCTTTGAGATCACAGGAATGCTTTTCAATATAAGAATCGAGTAGAGGCCAATACGGGCGAATGTGACTCCATGACTCACTTCGTACCATCATCCCCGATCCTCCTTTCGTGGTTCCGAACCATATGGATTTAATAATCTCATGGATTATGAATGGGGTGTAACCTTCACGGGTCAATCGTTGTTGCCAATCGTTGTCCCTTATCGTGGTTGCCTTTTTATGATCCGTGAACGGTTTACAAGTTCCTAAAAAACTTGTTGGCGGCTCCCTACTTTATTTGTCCCTAATCGTAATGTCAATTCCTACTTCCTATGAGTGCCAAGCATATTCACAACATGCTTTTAACGT
Organism: Chenopodium album; assembly: GCF_948465745.1. Lineage (NCBI taxonomy): Eukaryota > Viridiplantae > Streptophyta > Magnoliopsida > Caryophyllales > Amaranthaceae > Chenopodium > Chenopodium album. Next base: position 53,588,903 of record NC_137839.1, read on the forward strand.
AGGCGCACTTCGAGCGACGCCTACAATTTGGCGACTCCACAAGGGAGGATTCTTAATTATTTATCGATTTGAGTGATCGGTATTTAATTAAGATGAGTGGATGAGACTTGAAAGATTCTTGAAAAAATATTCCTGTGATTAATTTGGCATTTTTGCATCTGCATAGACGTTTTAACGTCGCATTCAGGTCTGTCTCGTAGGAAAAATTGGATAACATGGTTGCGCGCGAAGGAAAACAGGGCACCAGTCAGATTTTCTGACTGCCGTGTCACGGTAGAGTCTACCGTGTCACGGTACAGTGTACCGTCTGACGGTACACTGTACCGTGACACGGGAATTTCTGCCGTGTCACGGCAGTCCTAAAATCAGTCCGGTGACTTATTTTCTTTTCCCAAAGTCGACTTCCTTCGATTTTTCTGAAAAAACGTATGTGTTCTACATGCGTCTTAGCCCCGGGAATTTAAGCTCTATCAACCCAAAAACGCTCATGGCAATAAGGGTTCATTCGAGTCATTAAATTCACCCAAACCATGGAGTCGAGTTCGATTTCATCACGAACTCGCGGAGCCGCCCGTTGGCATACACCCTCAAGGGAGGCTGCCTTGCTAACGCGTCCAAACTCTTAACCATGGTACCCTTTTGACACCCAAAGCTTGACCGATAGTTGAACATAGATCTTGACTTTAGGTTGCGAACTTTTTGCATCATCGTGCCTAAATGCTATGTGTTTGTTCGGTGCTAACCCTAATGTGTTTGCTCTTTTTGTTTGACCCATGACCGAGGGTTTTTATTCTCACATAGTAATTAGTACGGACTTAAAATCAATTAAAATCTGAAAAAAAAAAAAAAAAATCACAAAACTGACCTGGAACTGCGCACCGTGTCACGGCATTTTCTGCCGTGTCACGGTGAACAGTGTCGTGACACGGTAAAGGCTACCGTCTGACGGTAAGCCTTAACCATGTCACGCCAGTCTGTACCGTGACACGGTGCCCAGGAAAATGTCCCGTCAGTCTTTTTTCTCGAATTTTGTGTCCAGTATTGAGTCGTGTCTAGCTATACGGTCAAAACACGCGTCTATAACCTCACCTAATCACTCACATATTATGTCCACACACTTTTTTTTTAGTCATGCACCACTTTTGACCGTATTTTAGGGAAGTTTCATTTTTTGTGTCGTTTTTTTTTTTTTGGAGTAAGTCGGATGGTATCCTTCCATGTTTTCTTTTTTTTTTAATAAGTAGAGTTCAATAAAAAAAAAAAATTTCTAATCCGGATAGGTTAAGGTCAAGTTTGGTCATTAAAGGTGTGTTTGTTTCGGTGTCACAGCGCTTGGGCAAGAAGCAAGGGTAGATTGTTACGGTTCGAGTCCATACCTCAACAACCTCTTGTACCAAAGAGGCGTACAAGGAAACCACCTCAGTCATCTCCACAAGATCCGTCTCCAGTCTACTTTCAACCAATGGCCACTAAGGAAGACATCGAGAACCTCAACAGGACAATCGAAAGGTTGTCTGACATGATGCAGACACTCACTACTAGAGTCAGCACTGTAGAGCAAGACAAGCAAAACAGTGTCACTGCTGCTGCGATGGACAAGATCAAAGAACAGATGAGTAAGATTTCAGAAGAGTTCACTTATGTGGAACAACCTGTCACTTCCTCGTCCATAAGAGAGAAGCTTCCTGAAAATTTTTCCACTGCTGATATTCCCAAGTTCAAGCCTACTGATAACCCGCTGTTCCATTTGAAGGCTTTTTCTGCAACTATGGCTCTTAAGGGAGTAGATATGACACTCTTCCCTACGGTGTTTCCTCTTTCCTTAGAGCATGCTTGTCAACAGTGGTTCTATTCTCTGGAATCCAAGCATGTCGCGACCTGGGAAGATGTTGCTGAAAGCTTTATGAACCGGTACAAGTGTAACATCCAGGCCAAGACTTCTGAACGTGAACTCTCCATTCTCAAACAGAAAGAGAATGAAGGCTTCACCACTTACCTAAGCAGGTGGAGAGAAACAGCTGCACTCTTGGTAGATCCTCCCAAGGAGAAGGAAATGGTTCGCTTGTTCATTACCAATCTGACACATAAATACAAGCAACACTTGAAGTTTCTGCCTTTAAGTACCTTTGAAGCTGTATACGATATTGGAATCAATATAGAAGATGAACTGATGAAGTCTGTTGGTAGTAACAATAACAACAGCACTTGGAAAAACAAGAGGAACGACACTCCTTCTTCTTCGTCTTCTAAGCCCAATAATGCTACCAACAATATCAACATCAATGATGTGCTGGCCCTTAATGCCTCTACTCAAAGATTCCAAAGGCAAAGGAGGATTTATACGCCTTTGGGAATGACTTATGATGCGGCTTATGACCGTCTACATGGTCAGGGACTGATTATGCCAATTGGACCATTTCCAGAACCTCGACCTGAGAATAGGACCGCCAACTATGACCCCAATGCTTATTGCAAGTATCATCAAGGCAAGGGTCATAACACTGAGAAGTGTTGGAGGCTGAAAGACGCAATCCAAGACCTGATAGATGCTAACCAACTTCCTGTCCCTCCAGGGGGCAAGAAGCCTAACATTCAAACAGGTCCTCTTTCTGATGCTTTGGCTATCATGGGAGATGAAGTCTCCTTTGATCCGTCAATACTCATTCAACCTGTGAATGAACCTCTGCCGGAAGTTGTATTTATCTCAAGCACTGAAGAAGTGAATGGGATTTGGGATAGTGATGATGAAGATGTCTATCTCAAAGACATAACCTGTTCATCTCTCGGCACCAGTAAAGATGTTTGGGGGGACCTTGAGGTCAAAGTTCTCACTAGAAGTGGACGGTTGCAACAACCTAACCCACCTCCACCTCCACCACAATCAAATCCGATAGTTGATCCCATCGACCCTGTGAATAGCGATGTGGTCAAACAGCTACAAAAGACCAAGGTAGAGATGAATGTATGGAAGCTTTTGGCCACTTCCCACGAGCATCGAAAGGCTGTAATGAATGCTCTGGTGAAGATAGGAGTTGATGACGACATGACTCCTCAAGGATTGGTCAACTTTCTCACTACTTAGCTGCCGAGTACCAGCAATCTGATCTCCTTTTCTGATAAGGATCTACCCCCGGAAGGGGACCAACATAATAAGGCCTTACACCTCACTGTAGTGTGTAGGCAGATGAATGTTCCTATGAGCCTGGTTGATAATGGCTCTGCAATCAATGTGTGCCCACTCTGTACTGCAAGGAAGTTGGGTATAAAGAACGAAGAGTTGACTCCCTCCACTCAAGGGATTCGAGCTTACGATAATACTCGTCGTCAAGCCGTGGGTACTATCGTACTGAATATAACTACCGGGGCTATTGAACGTCGCACCAAGTTTCAGGTGGTGAACATTAAGGCTTCTTTCAACCTGTTATTAGGACGCCCTTGGCTTCATGAGCTAAAGGCGATTCCGTCGTCGCTTCACCAGAAAGTGAAAGCCATAGTGGGAGGGATTCCGATTACTATCGATGCTTCTCCTATGCGCATTCAAGTTATTGCACCCCTATCGTCCATGTTGAACATGACGAGGAGGATGAAGATCTGTGGGGGTTTTCTTTAGATGATGTTCTTGCGATCGAAGAAGAAGAAAAGTGTCATCTCGACTTCGATCCTTATTCAAACACTAGTATCAACGCCATTCTGAAGAAGCAAGGTCACTTTCCTGGAATGACCCTTGGGCTCAAGAAGAAAATGGCTAAATCTTGGGGCCATCCTGGTACAGTCAAGAATGACACTTTCGGCTTAGGATTCGAGCCGACAAAGGAAGACCTGAAACGGGCCGCGTTGAAATTGAAGGCTCGCAACAATGCTCGAATCACAAAGACAGAAATGGCCATGGATCCATATCTGTTCACTCTCAACGGCCAAAGAAGGGGAAGACTTCCCATGCTATGAATTCCCCGAACCATTTGTCCATGATGGGATTCGTGAACCGGGATTCGAGGTGTTCCTCGATTGCGACTTCATTGACGAAGAGCTCTCCACAGTCGAGAAGTCAGCTAGCCTGAACTCTGATGATCTGGGAATTAACCTTCTTTTCGGAACAGAGAAGAATGAATCCAAGCTGATCTACAATGATAACTCTGAGCTCGTTCAAGCGATCATAGAAAACAAGGAATTTGATCCCTCCGAGTTAATCGTCCAAGCTGACAACATTTCAAGGGGATGGCGCAAGACATTGAGGATCACTACGCCGAGTGGAGAGAAGTTGGAAATAACCGCTGGCGAGGGTCCTATGTTTGATGAGTCTGAATCGTCTGGGTCCGAGTCAGAGTCTGAGTCTAAGTCTGTAGATGAGTCCTTAGAGTCTGAGGCCGACTCTCTTTCTGCTATAGAGTTCAACCCTGAGTCTCTTGTTGAGCCCTATCCTTCTAGTCCTAATAATTCTGGTGAGGTCGCAGCTGACCTTGCCTCTCTTGATGTATTAGCCAGTGATTTCAATAAAATGAGTACCTTTGCTTACGATGTGTGCCATCCCCCTAGCCCTGATCAATATTGCTTTGCTAATGATAAAAATGACAAAGAAATAATAAAAGCAATGGAAGAACACGAAAATAAAACAGCAGTTATTGAAGATACAGAAACAGTTAACATTTCCAATGATACGACTGTTAAAGAAGTAAAAATAGGATTAACACTAAGTCAAGATGAACGCAAAGAGCTAATTAACTTGCTTAGTGAATTTGTTGATGTATTTGCTTGGTCATACCAAGACATGCCAGGAATTGACAGGGATATAGCTCAGCATACGATACCACTCATTCCAGGTATGAAGCCTGTCAAACAAAAGCTGCGCCGAATGAAACCAGATGTGGCTCTCAAAATCAAGGAAGAAATCAGGAAGCAATTGGCCGCAGGTTTCATCAAAGTATCCAAGTATCCGGAATGGATAGCAAATGTGGTTCCAGTTCCAAAGAAGGATGGAAGGGTCAGAATGTGTGTTGATTACAGGGATCTCAATAAAGCAAGCCCAAAAGATGGGTTCCCTCTACCTCACATTGACATTCTGGTCGATAATACAGCAAATCATGCACTCCTGTCATTCATGGATGGTTACGCCGGATATAATCAGGTATTGATGGCCGAAGAAGACATGGAGAAAACCACATTCATCACACAATGGGGTACATATTGCTATACGGTAATGCCATTCGGGTTGAAGAACGCGGGTGCCACCTACCAAAGAGCAGCTACAGCACTTTTACATGACATGATGCACAAAGAAGTGGAGGTCTATGTCGATGATATGATTGTCAAGTCTAAGGATCGTCCAGGCCATATCGTCGCACTTCACAAGTTTTTTGAAAGACTCCGTAAGTACAACATGAGATTAAATCCAGCAAAATGTGCATTCGGAGTCACGTCAGGCAAATTACTTGGATATGTGATCAGTTCTCGAGGAATTGAAATAGATCCTTCAAAAGTAAAAGCAATCATGGCCATGCCACCACCCAAAAACGAGAAGGAGATTCGAGGCTTCATTGGAAGGTTACAGTACATAAGCAGGTTCATATCAAAGCTCACAGCGATATGTGAACCTACATTCAAGAAGCTCAAGAAGAATGTCCCAGTCACATGGGATGATGACTGCCAAAAGGCTTTCGACAAAATCAAAGAGTATTTGGCAAACCCACCCGTGCTAGCACCAGCAATACCTGACTTTCCTCTTCGACTCTACCTTACGGTCACAAGGGAAACGATGGGGGCAATGCTAGCACAAGAGATCGAAAGCAAGGAGAATGCAATTTATTACCTGAGCAAGAAACTCCAAGGATATGAGACGCGATACACGCCTCTCGAGAAGTTGTGTCTCGCACTTGTATGGGCCGCACAGAAACTAAGACATTACATGCTCACTCATACGGTGCATGTCGTGTCTAAGATGGATCCTCTCAAATACCTGTTCGAGAAAGCAACGCTCAACGGCAGATTATCAAGGTGGATAGTCAATCTGGCTCAATTTGACTTGAGATTTGTGCCACAAAAAGCCATCAAAGGTTCTGCAGTTTCTGATTTCTTAGCATACTTCCCGTTAGAAGAAGTTGAAAAAGAAGAAGATGAGTACGATTTCCCTGACGAAGATTTACTCATGACTGAAGACGATAGTTGGACGCTTTATTTCGATGGAGCTTCAAACCAAAAAGGATGTGGTGTGGGAGTCTTGCTCGTATCGCCCAATGAAGAACACATCCCAATTTCCATGAAGCTCGACTTTGATGTCACCAACAATGCCGCAGAATATGAAGCATGCATTTTGGGATTAGAAACAACTGTCGCCTTGGGGATCAAGAAACTCATAATCTACGGTGACTCTTCACTAATCATTAACCAAATCTCTAAGAGATGGAAAGTGAGGAGTGAAAGTCTCGCTACGTATCAAGCTCATCTAGAAACTCTCACGGAGCAACTAGATGAAGTGGAATATACGTATCTGCCAAGAGAACAAAACCAGTTCGCTGACGCACTAGCTAAGTTAGCATCAATGGTGCGAATTCCAGCTGACACGATCAGAATGCCACTGACCATAGAGAGAAGATATGAACCAGCTTATGTTCATACACTTGATGATGAACAAGAATCACAGGAAGAAGATGAAGAACCATGGTATACAGACATCCTTAATTATGTGACAAGAGCAGAGTATCCTCCTAATACTGATAAAAGGGCATGCCGTGCTTTGAGGCTCCTGGCCTCACAGTATGTGCTCATCAGGGGAGAACTCCACAAAAGAAACGCAACGGGAAGGAATCTCTTATGTATAACCAAGAAAGAAGCACATAAAACCATGGAAAACCTTCATGCCGGTATATGTGGAACTCACATGAATGCAAAGATGTTAGTCCAAAAAATTCAACGACAAGGTTACTATTGGACTACTATGGAGCGAGATTGTCACGAGTACGTCAAAAAATGTATGAAGTGTCAAATGTATGCAAACTTACAGCATGTTCCACCTTCACTTCTCTACATGTATACTTCTCCGTGGCCTTTCTCCACTTGGGGCATTGACATCATTGGGAAAATCACACCACCGGGACAAGGGGGGCATGAATTCATTCTCGTAGCAATCGAATACTTCACCAAATGGGTTGAGGCGGCCTCATATGCCAAGCTGACGGCAAAACATGTAGCTCAATTCATTGAGAAAAATATTATATGCCGCTATGGGGTACCACATGAGATGATCAGTGACAATGGAACACATTTCCAAGCCGAATGCGCGGAATTGTTGCAGAAATATCATATCAAACACCATCGATCATCACCTTACAGACCACAAACGAATGGAGCGGTCGAATCGACCAACAAAAATGTGAAGACCATCATCGAAAAGATGACGGAAAATTATAAAGATTGGCCAAGTAAGCTACATTTCGCCCTTTGGGGTTATCGAACCTCTGTTCGTACATCGACAGGGGCTACCCCCTTTTCTTTGGTCTATGGCGTCGAAGCTGTACAACCAATCGAGCTCGAGATACCTTCTCTCCGAATCGCATTGGAAGGCCAACTAGATGAAGTCGACTGGATTAGAGCAAGATACGACGAACTGGTCTTGCTTGATGAAAAACGCTTGGCAGCTTTGCATCATGTCCAAACCTACCAACAGAGTATGGCACGACATTTTAATAAAAAAGTCAAGACCAGGAATATCAAAGAGGGTGACCTAGTGCTTAAGGCACTTCGCAAAAATGTATTAGATCTAAGAGGAAAATTCAGACCGAACTGGTCAGGTCCGTACATTGTTAAAGCCATCCTGTCTGGCGGAGCGGCACAACTGGTAGACATGGACGGCAACAGCTTCCATAATTTAACCAACTTGGATCAACTCAAGAAATTCTACGCCTAGTCGCGTGGGTTCATGACCCAATAGAGCTACGTCTGGCCTGATTCCTTTTTAGGATACGTAGGCAACCCCTCAAGGGGGCTCGGCCACTTTAAAAAAAAAAAAAAAAAAAAAAAAAAAAAAAGGGGTAAATATGCCGCGACACGGGAAGTATTCCCGTCTGACGGGAGAAAATCCCGTGTCACGGCAAACTCTGAGCGGCAATAAAGGACAGAGTGCCTCCCGTGACACGGGATTTGTTCCCGTCAGACGGTAGAACTGTTCTGTGCCACGTCTCCCTGTCTGTCAAAAAAAACAAAAAAAAAAAAAAAAAAAAAAAAAGTTTTGCCGTGACGCGGGAACTTTAACCGTGTCACGGGACCCTTTGACCGTGACACGGCAGATTTTCAGTTTTCCGTTTTATTTATTGGCGCATTTGTTGCAAATTTATTGTTCGAGTTTTTATTTTCGCTCTTCCATTGCGTCCGACTCCTTGACTCGGATACATAAATAAAAAGTCGTTGTAATTTTTATTTTAAGGCTGAAATAAATGTGCTATTATTATTTAAATAAATGCGACTACAATTGGCATCATGTGCCTTATTTTAAATAAAAATAAAAAATAATAAAATGCAAAGCACTATTGATCTAATCTCTCTTCTCTTTAGGAACATCCTTCTCTTGTTCAATTAGGTCGGCCTTCACCATTAGTGTGTCTTTTGTAGCCCGAACCGTCACACCCCTAGTCGAACTTTCGCCCCTTTCACCTTTCTTGAACTTTTTCGGTTGTTTCTCCCTATACACCATCTTTTTTTTACCCTTTCCTTTCACATAGGTCTTCTTTCTTGGCATCTTAGGAGTCTTAAACTCAATTCCTTGTGTTCTCGGACCTAGGCGATCTTTAAGAGGAGCTTTCTTCTCTCCAAGACGACTCTTTACATCAGACTTGCGCGATCCGAATCGTTCCCTCCTACTTCTAGGATTCAACCACGCCTTGTATGCACTAGATAATGGAGGAGGAGCTTGGTCACTTGCAGAAACGGTCCACAAAGGCCTTCCAATCCAATAAGCCTCGTACTTGTGAACGTTACTTTCATGCAACGATACTTCACGAGGACTATCGTTATAGCGTGGAATTACTTGTTCCAGTCCATACTGCCGCATTAGTCGAGAGGGTCAGTAAAAAGTCAGTTTGGAGATACTAGGACACGGCAATATGGAGTTTCATTCGTGCCAACCATCCTAGTAAGCCTCCACCAAGGCACCACCCAACGAATGGAAAATTCTCTCTTTGCAAAGAAATTTTTCCAATCTTCATACGACATGTTCGCAGAATAATTCTTCTTCCTACGGACTAAGTCGTTAGGGCCATATTTTTCAATATCGTCGGGGGCTTCAAATAATTCCAAACGCTCCATCAACCAAATCTGCAAAAAAAAAAAAAAAAAAAAAAAAAAAAAAAAAAAAAAAAAAAACTGCAGATTCCCGTGACACGGCAGTTTTGACCGTGTCACGGCAGACTTTAACCGTGACACGGTGACTGTTTTGTATCACAGGGGCTATTCAGAGCGTATTTTTACCTGTAATAGTACCAGAGAGCCCATCCTGATGGCTTTCCGGTCAGATTTTGCCTCGTCAAGGCCACGAAATGTTTCTCCAAGGCACGTTGGCATAGGAGATCTTCCGGATTCTACATGCTCAAGTACAGACGCTAGACAAGCATGTCCTACCCTACCGTTTGCAAATAGTAGCTTGCTAAACATGCAAAAAATATATGCCCTTCTACGATATACATGATAAGATTCAGAGATAGGGCGATTAAAATATAAGTTAGCAAGTTTTTCTAAGTCTACTTCATTACCACAAACAATTCTATTTAAATCTGGATCTGTTAGATTCAGATGGCGTTCAAAGTCTTGGTAATAATATTCACGTAAGGTAGGCATGGCTATAAGATTCCTAGCAGGAAATCCAAAGATTGCACCAAATTCCTCCGGCAGAGGACAGATTTCATCATAATCAAATTTGAAACAATGCGTTTCTGGACTCCAATAGTCTAATGCTGCTCTAAGAAAATCATGTTCAATAGCTACATGTCGCAGGGCTAGCAAACCCCTGACATGAAATAATTCTAACTCTCTTTTATCAGCATTGGTCAAAGAATAAGACCAGTCGCGCAATGTATTATCAAAATTCTGAGACATGATTATTGAAATATGAAATTCTAAATTATTTTGTGTTTCGTAATTATGCACATCATGAATAATCTGGTCTTATTTTATAGCAAAAGCGCTCGGAACTGCCCAGAATTTATCTTTTCACACGCGTGAAACAAACCGCTGAATAATACGCTTCCCGTGACACGGGAAATTCCACCGTGTCACGGGAACCTTTGCCGTGACACGGCAGGTTTTGCCGTGACACGGTGAACAGTGCCATGTCACGGCACTTTACGCGCCTGATTTTTTTTATCTTTTCCGTATCTATCCGGATTTTTTTTTATATATATTTTCTTATCTTTAACATTTTTTTTTATTTTTCAGTCTTCTCTGAGAGTTTTATTTCTAATAATATTCTCACCTTTTTATTTTTATTTTATCTCTTTTGATATACTCATCATTTTATTTTATTTCTTTTCTTTTCTTTTGGGGAAATCTTATTTTAAGTATTTTCTTTATTTATTTCTTTTCTTTTGGGGAAGGTCAGTACCCTCCATTACTCCACTTATATTCTTCGTCGCGTCATTAATAAGTACACAGTCACACACAAAGAGTCTCAAACACACACTAACACACGTAATAATAGATGTATAAACTGTAAATAATGTACAAAGAGTCGTAATGTAAATATGTCAAGTGTCATCATAGTATGTACAAAGAGTCATAATACAAAAACCCTCGGTCAAAAATCTCTAGAATCAGAATCAGTCGCGTCTCCACCCTGGGTAGGTGGTTCGCCCTGGGTATATGGGAACGGCGAACCAAAGAGTCCCTCGACCATCCGAGTACGAGGAGTAGCGTCCCTACTAGTCCCCGTAGGCCCAGTAGTAGTCAAGCTCAAAGCAGGACCTGTCCAGCCGGAGAACGGAGTAGACTGGCCCAAAGATACTGGAATCGTCGGCGAAGGCATCGTCCCATACAGCGGAACCGAGAACAAACCCGACACTGGTGGAGGAATCCCAGATAATGGGGCCGAGAATGAACTAGGATCCAAAGGAGACCCAAACTCAGGAACTGGAGGCTGTGAAAATGACGGACGCTGAGAAGACTGACCCTGCTGCCACTGAGCCTTCTGGAACGACTGAGTAGTCTGTGGCTCTCGCTGAGAACGCCGGCGAGCCTCGGGAGATCGTCTACCACGACCAAGCTCCTCCTCGTTCGAGCCTCTGGGCGTCGAGCGCGAGCGGGACCTCCGTCGCTCCTGAAAAACACAAAATCAAAAGGTGTCAATGATGCAAAATAAAACAAACGGTAGAAATGAAAAAATAATAAGTGATACCTCAAGGACGTCGCTAGAGCTCCGACAACTCGCACCACGCCGAAGCTTGATGATGCAATACTTCAGCGCGTCCACCAGCTTCATGACTCCCATCACCTCTGGGCGGTTAGGCTGAGGATAAAAACAAAGAAAATATCAGTAATAAGCAGCATTAAAGGAGTGGATAATGCGTCAAAGAAAACTCACCGGCTCAAAAACCTCGGGCACTGACTCCTACGCCTGTCTATAACCCTCCGGCGCGTCGGCAATATGATCCTCCGTGATACCGATTGGCCCAGGGTAGTGGACAGACTGAGGAGGAATCTGAATCCTCCCCACAGGGTGAATGGTCGTCTGAAAATATGATCAAATAATCAAGTTATTCGACTATTTGAAACAGAGACTAGCAAAGAAGATTCTCGAAAGAAATCATACCTCGGGAAGACGGGGTGGAGGAGCCAGAGAGGGAAGCAAATCCCGCGCGTAGTCGCTCTCCATGCGAACGAGCTCCTGCCACGGAATAGTGTAGCGCTCTCCCCTGTTGATCAACCCTCTGATCAAGCGGGAGTCCAGCATCGACTCTGGCGGAGAAGAAGGCACCAAAAAGCGATCGCCGCTATGCTGACGGACGACTCGCTCCCCCAAATACCAGACGAAGCGCCCAGTACCAACCAAGATGGTACGGTACGCTGAAAGACGTAGGGCCTCGGGCAGGTCAGTCATCCCGGCCCAAGGACGGTACTGGACATCGATGGGGACCTGGAAATCATAAAAAGTTAGGCGTGAACAACGGAAACAATATCAGAAGGAAAGAATGTGACAAAACTAATCCTTACGCCAACAGAAGAGGTGCCACGGCGCAGTAGCCCGCGAAGTGCCGGAACAGACTCCACCCGCGACTCTCCTCGGTCGCGCCAGCTGGCCCCGACAGGAAAGTCGTGGACCGCTCCTCGACGCCGGCAAGGAGCCAAGCCTGGGAAGTACTCGTAGAACCATATCTGCAACAAAGTGATACTTAGTACACGAACCGAACAAGCCGAAATGAAACAAGAAGGGAAAAGATCATCACCTCTACGACTCTCCACAGGCCGTAAACGGTGATAGGGGACTCATCATTCAGCTGAAGGCAGCCATGACGTAGAGATAGAAGAAGATTCGCGTACCCAAGACTGGCCCAGCTGTAGGATCCTATCTCGGGAATCCTGGCCAAAGAGGGGAGGTAGCAGAGGAGCACGCGTGAACTCCTATCAGGAGAGAGGGTCATAGAGATCAGGATCAAGATGAAGATCCGCACCCGCTGCTCGGCCGTCGTATCCTCCATATCAAAGCCACGGGCAAGAACTAAAGCCGACTCCGATCGTCCACTCCTAGGACCACCTCGAGATACTGGTCGAGTCCTGATGTGCTGAACAATCGGACCCAACAAATCAGCTACCTCAGCCGATGCCCAAGATAGATCAGACATCTGGCCTACTGCCCGGTCAGTAAAGCGCAGCCCGCTGATCATGCTGAAGTCTAAGGGGGTCACCGTCATCTCCCCCCAAGCAAGGTGAAACGTGTTGGTAGTATCCCAGAAATACTCCAACAATGCGCGAACGACCGTCGCACCGCAACCCCGGGGGGTGCGAAACCCTACAACTGCCGCGTAAAAATCGACCAAGCCGGACGACTCCCATAAAGCGCGCGTAGCAGGATCCCTTGTAATAACCTGGTGAAGCCGAGGGATCAAATCACCGGCCCCGGAACCGTGCTGGCGAAGTGTGCCATCGACTATGCCAGAGAGTGCGCGGTGAGAGACGTGGTTTTCACGGCAGAAAACCAGCTGGTCTGGGTCCATGAAGGTGGAACCCAACTACCCCTACTCGTAAATGTCCGAGGCTCGGACTCCAAGACGTCGTCGTCCATGTCCTCAGGGACCGTGGGAGTGTCCTCCCGAAAAGCCCGACGCCGGCCGCGGGTGGAAAGGTCGCAGTCTCGTCGTCTAGGCATGCTATTGTCAAAATCTAAATGTTTAGCATCATTTCCTAAATATTTAATTCAAGTTGCATATTTATAATAAAAATCTAAATACTTAGCATCATTTCCTAAGTTATTTAGTTGTTTATTGAATTATAAATGTTTAGCATCATTTCCTGAGTTATTTAGTTGGTTATTGAATTATATGCTAAATTTTTACCTCAAGGCTAAAAATTGGCAAAATTATGGTATTTAGTTTCTCCATGACAAACTAATACTACAGTTCTCCTAGCCGCATGATACTATGTTCTCCATGAGAATATAGTACATATGCAAAATATGAATCAAAAAATCATTTCACAAAAATTCACCATTTCAAAGCATGAACATTATTTCACAAAGTAGCACCCAAAAATGGTGATTTGTTCAATTCTCCATCAAATCATGCAATTTTTGTCTCAAATTTCTCACAAACACACATGTACACATATACAAATAAAATCATGGCAAGAATTTCAACATAAAGCTTCAAAATCCAAAACCCCCAAATTGATTTTTTTAGGGTTTGTCATGAAATTGTTAATGTGAAGCAAATTCAAAGCAAAAATCAAAGGGACTTACATGAATGTTTGTAAAAGGTCAAAAATGAGGAGAAGATCGAGAAATTACAATAAAATCGGTGAAATTCGAACTCCAAAACTTGAAAATGTATTCCGGCCACCAGAGCAGCTGCCGCGACACGGGCGAGACTAACCGTGTCACGGTTAAAAGTAACCGTGTCACGGCAACCTTCAAGCTTGACGGAGCTCCGGCGAACTGGGCGGCAGCTCCGGGACAGAAGCAGAAGCAGCAACGGCAGACAGCAGCAGCGCAGAACAGTAGCAGGAAAACCGCAACAAAACAGAAAAAAAGAGAAAAGATTTGCGGACTAACCGTGTCACGGTCGCCGTTACCGTGTCACGGCGAGCTTCGAACGGCCGGCGGTTAACCTCAGACGTGGCGCGGCAGTTTTCGGTAAGAAAGGAGCAAAAATGGTGAAGTGTGAAAACAAGTATGAAGAAGAAATGTGAAATGTGAAATGTGAAATGGTGAAAGCAAGCATGCGGATTTAAAGGCAGAAAAGGACAAAAAGAGCAAAAGTAACCGTTGTTGACTGATTCAAACAGCAAAAAGTAAAAAAAAAAAAAAAAAAAAAAAAAAAAAAAAAAGAGAGAGAAAAATATGTGTCCCGTGACACGGGAGAATAGTCCCGTCAGACGGGAATCCTTGACCGTGTCACGGGAACCTGCTGACGTGGCGCGGCAAATCTGAGTCTGGTCAGAGAATATTCTTAGCTTTTTGACCAGTTTGGCTGACTTTCCGAGCTTATTGGGCGATTATTTTTCGCTACAGTTACGCGGAAAATTCCAACTGATGTTTAAGGGGGACTAAAATTACCATTTTACCCCTGGCAAGCGTCAAAGCCTATTTTTCGGCATTTTAAGCATTTAATATAGTCGGATAATCGGCTTAAAATTGTGAATCATCTGCGACCCACGTTCAGGGATAATTGAACCACCATGCACTAATCAATTCAGCAATCGTCGGCTTTCCTCAGGCTTGGAAAGCGTTATCGGTGGATTTTTCTACAAGTATAGAAAACCGCCAAGTCGGCTTTCCTCGGGCTTGGAAAGCGTTATCGGTGGATTTTTCTTCAAGTATAGAAAACCGCCAAGTCGGCTTTCCTCAGGCATGGAAAGCGTCATCAGTGGATTTTTCTTCAAGTATAGAAAACCACAAAATTCCTTTGTCGGCTTTCCTCAAGTATGGAAGGCATTATCGGTGGAATTCTTCAAGCATAGAATGACACCAAATTCGTTCGTCGACTTTCCTCAGGCATGGAAAGTATTATCTGGTAGCTTTCTTCAGGCTTAGATTGGTACCAAATTCTTCAGTCGGCTTTCCTCAAGCATGGAAAGCATTTCAACCAATGTCACTCGGTAGATTCCTTCAAGCATAGGAAAATACCAAACTCGTTTGTCACCGACACACTGGTGCCAGATATGTATTCTATCCCTTTACTCTTTTATCTGTGGAATTAACATTTTTCTGCAGGTATCGGCGTATACAGAGTGATTTAGGATCGCAGAACGTCTTAAATCATTCTCCGTCCCTATCGACTACTTTGACTATCGTTTTCGAAACTGACGTTTCTACAAACTCAGGCAAAGTGGGGGCTTCTGTAGACACCTAAAAATGTCTCCCCAAAACCAAACCCGATGATAAATAATCTTTCACCGCCACTATTGGTCGGGTTTAGTATTTAATCCCGAGAGTGCTTAAAAAATTGTATTTTATTAAATTCTTATTTTTGAAAGGTCCATGGATTAGTCTTGGTGTTTGGTAAAAGCATAGTTTTAATTTTAGCCCAAGTTTGTTAATTAATTTTAAGCCCAAACCTTTTTATTTTATTATTTATTATTTATTTTTGGCCCAAACGTTTTATTTTATTTTATTAGTCCAAAAAATAAAAAAGGCCCGAAATTATCAATCGGCACTTAAAAGCCGAAAGAAATTAGGGTTAAAAATGAATTTAGACGGAAAAATGGACTGGAACTGACCGTGTCACGGTACAGCTTGACCGTGTCACGGGAACTGTTCCCGTCTGACGGTGGGACTTCCCGTGACACGGGAGGTCTGCCGTGACACGGAGAGTTCCGTGTCCTTTCCGCGTAAACCCTTAACGCGTTTTCCGTTCCGTTTTCTGAAAATTTCCCGCGTCACTCCTAAACTGACCGTGTCACGGGAACTTGTACCGTCTGATGGTACAGTCTGACCGTGTCACGGGATACTTTTTTAGGGTTTTTATCATTTTAGGGTTCCGTGTGTTCCCTCAGCACATTTCCCTATAAATACCCCCTCATTTCTGATATACGGGGCAACGAGAATTCTATTATTCTTATTTTTCTCTCTTCTATGCTCTTAACCTAAGCACTAGCCTACCCTTTTCACTTCAAAATTCCTTCTTCAAGCACTCAAAGGAGTCCATATTTCACTCGAGGTTTTGTCCTTAAACCAAGGTGTGAAAGGTAGAATCGTTTGAGGGTTTGGCCCCAAAATCAACCTTACTTTATTTAATTTAATTTAATTATTGTTTTGTTATTTCCTTGAAGTTACTAACTCGTTTATTATTTTGTAGTTGCAAACAAACAGATTCAAAGTAAGGATCATGCTCTTTTTACTATTGTTATTTTTCTAACGATCTTTATGTTGTTAGAATTATGATTAAATTGGTTTTTATATTAATATTGATTCTATTATTTATTTTGATCACCATATTGCATGTTTAAGGGGAATATGTAATTGAAAATCACGACTAATAAGATAATTTGGACAACCGGTTTAGGTTCCTTTTTAATCTTGTTGTTTAATCAAGTGATCATCAAATATTTAGAATTATGTGTGCATTAATCTTGAACCAATTTAGTTAAATAATAGTTTGGAGCGAATTGAATATTTTGTTTGTATGCCTTTGAGATCACAGGAATGCTTTTCAATATAAGAATCGAGTAGAGGCCAATACGGGCGAATGTGACTCCATGACTCACTTCGTACCATCATCCCCGATCCTCCTTTCGTGGTTCCGAACCATATGGATTTAATAATCTCATGGATTATGAATGGGGTGTAACCTTCACGGGTCAATCGTTGTTGCCAATCGTTGTCCCTTATCGTGGTTGCCTTTTTATGATCCGTGAACGGTTTACAAGTTCCTAAAAAACTTGTTGGCGGCTCCCTACTTTATTTGTCCCTAATCGTAATGTCAATTCCTACTTCCTATGAGTGCCAAGCATATTCACAACATGCTTTTAACGTAGGCGCACTTCGAGCGACGCCTACAATTAGTTATTATAATAATAAAATTATTAATTATTATATTTAATATAATTGCTGGAATTACAGGTTATTATTATTGCAGTTTTTTTTTAAAAAATATTATTGCACGATGGAAAAAAAAACGAAAAAAAAAAAAATTACATCATAGGCACCGGTTAGGCAGCAACCGGTGCCTAAACTATCCACCACAAAAAAAAATGGCGGGAGAGCAGTTTTAGGCACCGGTTAACCGGTGCCTATTCTATCCTATGGCACCGGTTAACCGGTGCCTATTACACCCTATGGCACCGGTTTTGAACCGATGCCAAAAACCATGTTTTTGGCACCCCTCACATAGGCAGCGGTTCAAACCGGTGCCTTAGACCGGGTTTGAACCGCTGCCAAATGCAATTTTTCTACTAGTGGTTGTAGGTTGATTTTATTTGACTTCGTTTGACTTTGGTTTTAACTTTACTTTCGTTTGGTTGACTTTTAAGTTGACTCGTTTTGAATGGTTTTGATTTAAGTCTTCCGCTGTGTGTCTTTGATAATTGTCTTAGCCGTTCTCACGGTGGCGGTAATGTCTTAGATATTCCTAAATCGTATTTTAAAGAGTAAAATAGGTATTTTTAAAGGAAAGGAATTTCTAGGGTGTTACAATAACTATTAGTCATTACATGCATACTATATAGTTTAAATCATCACAAAAACACATCAATTCCTAACTAAATTTGTATCAATGATATGTTTTAAAATTTGACATATAGATTAAAAATTTATCTTAAAATTTAATAAACAACCCGGACATCGCACGGGCACAAAACTAGTTTAATATAAAGTAATGTAGGACTGGCAATCCTGACGTGACTTACGACCTAAAAGTTGACCTGAACTTGAACTGACCCGACCCGAAATGAAGTTGACCCGAATATGATCCAATGATCCAAACTGACCCGACCTTAACTTGACCCGACCCGTAGTGACCCGAAACCCGAAATGACCCAACCCTATTTTAACCCGAATTAATTGACCCAAATCAACCCAACCCGAATTTAACCTGTATTGATTGACCCAAATCAACTTGACTCGATTCCTGTAGTGATTAGGGTGAGATGGTGAATTACTTAGTTTAGGGCTTCTTTCTTTCGTTCCTCGGTCATAGGTACTCATCATGATTTTATTTTTAACGATTTTACTTTATTTTTTCAACTTTTTTTTTAAAAGTGAATTTATTTTGGAGACCCGACACAAACTTGATATGACCCGAATTAACCCGACCTAAAAATTGGTCCTAAAAATTGGCTGGACTCGACCTGAACTTGACCGAAGTGTTGACCCGAAACTCGAAGTGACCCAACCCAACTCGAACCTGACCCTAATATTTGCTGACTCGAAAATGACCCGACCCGATTTGATCCGATCCGAAAGACCCGTTTGTCAGGTCTAAAGTAATCGATAGCTATTAAAAATAAATAAATAATTAATTTATATACATAGTATAAGAGATAGTACTATTGAGTTAGTGGGCCATAAAATGAAAATTTTGAATTTGAATGTTAGGGCTGGGCTGGACTTCGGGATGGAATAATGGCAGTCCAATTACAGCCTTAATATACTTAAGGTCTAGCTAGTAGCTACTACTGACTAGTTGACTACAGACTACTACTGCCTTCATTTTCTTTTAATTCTGGTCACTTCATAGTTCATATTAACTTTTTATGTCCCCTCAAAAAAAAAAAAAACAACAACAACAACAACAAAACAATTTTTTTTAAAATTTTTTTATGGAAAACTAAAGAACATTAGAGTATTTGATTTGTTTATAAGCAAATTGTATAAACATTAATATATTGAAGATATACATATACATATTATAAGACAAATTCAATAATGTGTTTCCTTTTTAATTATCAAAACTTTATTTACTACTATTTTTTGTTTTTTTTTTTTTTTGTTTTTTTGGAAATCGATTGGTTTATGTTAATATTGTATATTTGTCATGTATATTATTTTAGAAGTTTTAAGCAAGTTAGGTCTCTTTGTATTATACTATATATATGGTTGTGAATTTTAATACAAGGCGAAGCCGTTTTCTCCGATTGTTCTTTAGTTTAAGATGGTATCACAGCCTCTTTAAAATTAGAGAATTTTTTTCGATCCATGTAATTTCATTCAATTCGTATTTTTTTTTTTGGTTAAAATTTTCCACAAAAGTGTGAGATTAGGGCTTCGTTATTTGATTCGTGTGTGTGTGTTGAGGGGTTAGGTTTTAATCTCTCGATTTGGTGTGTGGTGCGCTACTTAGGGTTTGTGTACGCTGCTTTGTTGTGGGTGTATTGTGTAGTATGCGTGTTGTGTTGTGTATTGCGTGCTGGTGTGTTGTGTGGAGCGCGTACGTGATGAATTTCAATACAAGGCGAAGCCGGCCTTTTTCTCCAATTCTTCTTGAGTTTAACAAAACCCAAGTTTTAAAATTTTAACCACATAAAGCGTAAACATTTGTGGACCATTATATAGCAAATTAAAGAGAGATTTAAGTGGTAAATCTTAAAAGTATCAAGCAAATTACTAGAGAAAATGGCAGAAAAATTATAGTACCATAAATCTATAATGCTATACACTACATTTCAATTTTATATAATTTTATATTCTTTCAATCTGTTTTTGTTAATTCTACATTTTTTTGCAATTCTCATGCAAATTTCATTTGGAAAAATACTTTAATTAAATATTCAAAAAAATAATATAATATATTAAAATAAATTATGTATACATATGGAGACAAATGTCATATGTATAAAGATCAAGCAGAATTATACTACCACCATTTTTATTTAGTTGACACCATTTTTTTTTTTATTATGCTTGCCTTAACAAATCTATAAATATTACTAAAGTAACAACCGCTG
Source organism: Chenopodium album (assembly GCF_948465745.1). Lineage (NCBI taxonomy): Eukaryota > Viridiplantae > Streptophyta > Magnoliopsida > Caryophyllales > Amaranthaceae > Chenopodium > Chenopodium album. The sequence continues at coordinate 53,608,973 of NC_137839.1, forward strand.
ACGTCATCACTGCTTACGTGTTACCCTCTCATTTAATTTTTTTTCCCGCCAAAATGCAAGGATGATGTCATATTGTTTTCTTTTTAAAATTTTTATTCCATTTTGAGCTACCCTATTTAACTAATTTTAAAATTAAATTCAAATTGAATTTTAAATTTTAGGTTTTCTACGCATATTATGCTATTTTATTATTTACAAGTAGTTGTTAAAAAAAGCTAATAATATACTACGTATTTTAACTAATTCTTCCTAATTAAATATGAAAATATGGATTTTTAAAAATTATATTTTCATATATAATTAGAAAGTACATACTACAAAGAAAGTAGTTGTTTTCTCTCAACATGTGCTAAAGAGTCTATAATTCATTTCTTATTTTAAAATCGTGCATCACACGGGACTAAACTAGTAAAATGAAGAAAGTAAGGTCTTACACAGTACTGAATTTATAATAATAAAAAAAATAAACATAACAAATAAAATCAAAAACAAATATTACAAAATTACCATACAATATCTTTATTTTTACAAATTCTTTCGTGTTTCTATGAGATGGAAGAAAGCATCGCTTCATTGGATATTTTACATTGTAGGTGATAAGGTAAGATAGAAGAAAATAAGGTCACTACAATGCATGTTTGTTGGATATGAATTTGATATTGAAAAAATCAACTAGTATGAGATTCCCATCACAAGGTATAAGATGCTATTTAGCTATTCCTAATATTATATGTAGATTCACTACATTGTTGACGTTTTAAAAAAAAAATATTATTGTTAAAATGGCCCTTGTTGACTAAAATATGCGTTTGTGTATGAGATAAATGTTGGCTGATCTACTTAGCCAAATAGGAAAGTGCTAAATAAATAAAGCTCACATTCAAGCAACTAAGGCGAGAAAAGGGCAAATCTAAGGGTTAGTTTGGCACCGCTGTGGTTTTCTATTTTTTGGTTTTTTGTTTTCTAAAAGTATATGATATGTGTCCCATAATGAATCAAAAATTATATAAACTTGTTAAAATTATGATAATTTTGAAAACTGACAATAGAAAAGTGGAAACACATTTTTCTTGTTTCCTGTTTTTGGTTTTTAGTTTTAAAAAAAAACAGAAAACTAAAAACCAAAACTGATGTCAAACAAGCCCTAAATCTCTTGTTTAGGTTTTAGGAAAGTGCTAAATAAATAAAGATCACCAATTACATACTAGGTTTTATTTGATCACCAAAAACTAAACATAACAAATAAATAAATAAAAAAATAAAAATAAATAAATAAAAAAAAAACAAATAAAAATTTTTTTACTTTGATCACCAATTACATACTAGGTAGTAGGTAGTAATTAGATAACAATTAAAATTTTATTCACTTGACAGGATTATTCTTATCACATAGTTTACAGTTTAAACTTTAAATCTTATCGAATTAGGTTGTGTTGTGGGCGAAAATCCCCTAAGGACATTTTAGTATTCTACCATCATGAATGTGAACTTATTTTCATTTAAAAATAATAATTGTATGTGAACTAAAATATGAAGAACAAAACCAACATTTGAAAAATGCGCATTCCAATGCTTTGATGTGGAGATTTCAGCTACAAAATATGGTCATACATATTAACGTAATGGGAGAATGGGCATATCATATTTTATTGTATTTTATTTTTTATAATAAGGCAACATCCAAAGTTATCTAAGAGAATTTTCATATTTTGTCCATTTAGTTAATTTAGGTTGAATTGAATAGCAAAAGGACCACTCAAAATTGTGTATGTCATTGTATCAACTATACAACTATACACCCTGTCTAACCCAAAAAACAACAAGTATACACCCTAGCAAAAGATTCTTTGTATTAACCTCTCTAACGACAAGTATCAGCCATTTATAAAATGAAGAATGGTTTCAGTATGGAGAGAAAATCGACCTAATTTTTATGTATAATGTACATTTGTGTTAAAAAAAAATACTCATTTTACGAATTAGCTACATGTAAAAAACTAACTCATTACTAAGTTTTTCATGGTATGTTGCTTCAAAAACATGTTAATTATTAAGCGTGCACAAAAACAACTGCAAGCCACCATATATACATGGCATGCTACCCCTGCAATTCAATTGTCCAAATGAAAGCTTTTTTTCTTTAACAATAACATTAACATTACTTTTAAAGATTGATAGATAGTGCATGACTATCTATGCAGTTGACTTTAAACCCTAAAAAAATAATTAGATTCGACTTCATAAAAATTGCTATTTAACATTATTATTTTTAAGTGGCATAATATTTGAATAATCATTGTCCTGTTTTTTCTTGTTCTGCCTGCTGGCTACTGCTAATACTCCCCCTTAATTCCATTTGTTTTTCATTGTCTTGCATAGTAATTGGAATCTTCACAGATTCAGTTTTATTTGGAATCTAATACTCTATAGAAAAATATATGTATATAAAGAAATGCATTCGACTACGATCTTGTTTAATTTATCTTGATGACTAAGTAGTTTTATATTTTTGCAATATTAACTGATAATAATTTTTACAATTACGTTTTAAAGATATTATAGAAAAGTGAAATAAGACAATATAATCCAGTAGTAGTACTTTATGTTTATTTTATTTTGTTTTTTTTACAATGGAATTTTTTTTTTTAATAGCAAAATAACTTACATACTTCCTTAAAAAAAAAAAAAAAAAAAAAAAAAAAAAAAAAAAAAAAAAAAAAAAAAAATTCCCTTTTTAACAATAAAATCCAAAACTCAAAAATTAAAAATAAAACAAATAAACCTACCAATTTAAGGGGTATATCTTGACAAACCGAACAAACTAGCAAAAATACAAAAATTGCAAATACAGCCATTATAAATACATGTCATATCAAACATTAAATCCCCATAACAAAGAAGATATTATAGGAGGTGTATGTACCCCCGTATTTATAACGTCAATCAATAACACATGCCCATTGGGAATCTCTTTGTAAGTTTTTATCACTATAAAATATTGTAGTAACTTATATATGTAGTTATTGTAGTACAACACATAATAATAGACAGCTAAAACTAACGTTTAGCGCTACGTAAATAGTAGGCAAGAGCACGATATTGTCGCATTATACATTTCCTCTCATCCCTTTCTTACCCCGATTATTTGCCCTATAGCCATACTTTACTCAAATTTAAATTAATTGGAATTGATTTGAGCAATTTAGTAATAATCCCTTAAATATAATACTTTTTCTGTTATTTTATGTTCACACATGTTTCTCTTACTAGTGTTTTTTTTTTTTTTAACTCTTAGCTAATTATTTCGTTTACATCTTCTGATTATGTACTTAAAACATATGGAAGTGACTAAAAATTCTTATCTAAACTCTGATACAAGATTACAAGGTATACGTTAAGTTATTTTTTTGACCATATGATGATTTGTTGAGCAATATCATCAAATTAAACATATATATATATATATATATATATATATATATATATATATATATATATATATATATATATATATTAACACTTCTTGTACCCTGTATATATAAGAACCGTACCTCTCTGACTTAATAATACTTAATATACTTCCTCCGTTCTGTTAATATTGCAATAATAGACTTTTTATACTATTCATCACTCTTGTTTGACCATATAATATAATTTATACATTATGCAAAATATAGTTATGTGATATCTTGTTGGATTCGTTTCATAAAATACTTTCACAATATCAACTTTTTATAATTTTTACTCTTACACAATTATAGACATCTAGTACTACCTTCGTTACAGGTTATGTGCAACGATTAGACATTTTCCCTCCCTACTTTATGTCAAATCGTTGCACATAATCTGTAACGGAGGTAGTATATAAAATGTGCATTGAAAAGCGTAATTTCCTCCTTGTTGCAATATTAATAAAACGGAGAAAGTATTAAATAATGGAAAAAGTTTGAAATTACCTTTTAAAAACAAAGTATAGTAGAAAAAATAATGGGACAAACTTAAAAGAAAGAATGTGATGGAAGGGTAGGCAAGAGCACGACGTTGTCGCATTATACATAATTCACATAAGTGGTTATATCAGTTTTGTTAAATGCAAATGCAGATCCATCTTTCACTTTCTAACTCTCTCTCTTACCAAAAATTGTACTGTTTTCTGTGTGTGTAAAGTGACTCGGATCCCAAAGCCGTGTCAATTACTCAACATTCTGCTCTGTTTATTTTCATGTCAATCTAGATCAACCTTGGTCCCCTCCCTTCCTTTTTATTTTCCTAACAACGAGGTAAAAATATTAATACAAATAAAATAAAATTAAAATTAAAATATAGTGTTACTTCCTCCAACATCTTTTTACATTCCCTTTATTTTATTATTAATGGAATAATCCAAAAATTCAGCCGTATCATCATCTCCTAAGCAACCTAAACAACCAACAACCCCACATCTACCTTATCTCGGATTCCTCCCTAAAAGCCACACTAATTGTACACGCTAGCTACTAATTAACTACTACTTGCTCCCTCTTGTGGGTCTCCTTACTTGTATTAACCCGTATTAAACCCGAACCTGTACTGTTGAGTCGATATGATACGATATGATGTGAGACCTGAGTTCTGGCCGCGAAAATAATGAATATGGTACGACCCCAAGATGATTTGAAAAAAGTGATACATGGAACTGAACCGAACGACTCATTATCACCTATCCTTAATAATAGTTGATTGATCAAACGTGAATTTTATGGTACGGTGTTGATTTGATCTAAAATAAACCCAAAATTATATGGTTTGATTTTGAGATAAAATAGACTTACCATGACCTGAAATTTTAGATGATTAACACACTCGGTAGATGATTGACACTAGACTTGAATGCAACGATACAACCTTAAATGACGTATATGATCCAACGCTAAACCGAACCGAATTCGCCAAACTCTGAAACATAATTTTAACAAAATTTAAGAAATTTCACATATACTGTATATAAATAAACTATATTCAAGAATGTAAGTATTTGAGTTTAACCATATGATGATCTGAAAATATATAATTAGTAACTGAGATCGTTACAATTTTTTTCATTTATCGTTCAAGATGGATGATGATCTACATTCGTGTAAATTAAAATTAATAAACTTTTAATTTTGTTATATCTAAATACAAATATAGTAGAAGAGAAAAATTGAATTAAAATGACTTTTAATCCAAATTAAACACAAGGACATCTCCTCTTGAGAAGCCTTCTTGAGTGAATTTGATCAAAGCTAGAAGCAAAGAATTCTTGAATTTCTTCATCTTTAGGAATAAAAAGTTGTGGTTGTTGTTCAAGAAAGTCTAGCTTCTTCCTACACGCTACGGCCACGCCGCACCGCCTCTTTCGAGGCGCTGGCGGCGGACTCCGTGGTGCCGGGATCTTATTCTCATCCGATGTCGGCGTTATCGGGTTTTCCTCATCCCCCTCCGTCTCCGCCACCGTCACCACCTCTACATCCTTCTTATTTTTTACTACCGCCACCGCGGCCTCGGAGATAATTTCTTTTTGTTGTTGTGGTTGTTGTGTACGCTGTTCTGATGATGAAAGACTACCAACAACACCACCACCACCGCTACCGCTACGGCTGTTGATCACCGTTCGATCAATGATTGACGGCATAAGTAGTGTAGGGTGTACATCTAGATCTGTGGACATGGTTTGTATGAAGAAACTATCTGACAATTATTTTTGTTTTGTAAGTAATTTAAGGAGAACTAGTTAATTGGATTGAGTGTGGAAGAGGTGTATGTATGTAGGTTTATATGGTAGTCGGTAAAGGTGTGAGAGAAAATGAGGCGTAAAAAAGAAGGTAATTCTAGAGAGAGAAAGTAAAGGTAGAGAGAGAAAGTAAAGAAAGAAGAAATGAAGAAGATGGATGGTGAGGTTAATGGATGATTATATATATATATGGATGATAATGTATGGATGGATCACATGAATGAAGGTAGATATAATGTGATTATAAAAAAAATTAAAAAAAAAAGTGATTTGATTATTCTAAGTTCTTAAAAATAAAGAAATTAAAAAAATAAAAATAAAAGGAGTGTGGGACCTACCAATTACTTTTTTTTTCTTTTATCTTTTCTTAAAAAACTTTCGAATTAGTGATTGTGACTTATGACCAATTTTGTGAATGTAGGTGCTTAGCTATAATTTTTGTCCTTGAAAATTTAATGGTTCGCTTTAATTTTTTTTGGTTTATTTACAAAAATGTATAATTTTGATCTTTATTACCTAATCATCAACTTTTACACTAGTAAAAGTTTCTTGTATTTTTGTAATGTTGGATTGATCAAGGTGGTTTATATAATTTTACAATTAATTAAGTGTTATGTTTGTTTGTCCATTTTTATTAGAGAATATATAGACATTTAGTGGGACACATCAGCATGATCTAACAAATACAAGAATTGCTAACATTAGGTACAAAACAATAGAAATGAGGATTGTATATGTTTTTTCCTATAAATATTATGCAGTAATTTCGTTTGGTATATTAAGTTGGGTCATATACAAATAATTACTCCCTCTGTCCTTAATTGTTTGCCCCAAACTATAAATCTACTTTATTAAGGCTTTGGGCAAAAATTGGTGCACATGGGTTGACACAAATATCAATGAGGAGAGAGATAGAGAGAGTGCAAGTGGGAAAACATGTCAAAAGTAGTATGAGGCAATCTTTTGGAGACACCTTAAAAAGGAAAGTGGAGCAAACAATTAGGGACAGAGGGAGTAATAAGCAAAAATTAATACAAACTATAAATAAAATACGTATATAAAAAGCATTAGTAAATTGTACAATATAGCAAGTTATGTCCCACTAAGGCCTTGTTCTTTTGAGCTCTGGGCAGAGCAGAGCAGATTTCAGCAGAGCAAAGCAAAGCAGAGCAGAGCAGAGCAGATTTCAGCAGAGCAGAGCAGATTTCAGCCGAGCCGAGCAGAGCAGAGCAGATTTTATTATTATTATTATTATTATTATTATTATTATTATTATTATTATTATTATTATTATTATTATTATTATTATTATCATCATCATTATTATTATTTATTATTATTACTACTACTATTATTATTATTAAATATTAATTATTATTATTATTAAATATTAATTATTATTATTATTATTATTATTATTATTATTATTATTATTATTATTATTATTATTATTATTATTACTACTACTACTACTACGGCCCTGTTCTTTTGAGCTTCTGGGCAGAGTAGAGCAGAGCAAAGCAGATTTCAGTAGAGCAGAGCAGAGCAGAGCAGATTGAAGCAGAGCAGAGCAGAGCAGGGCAGAGCAGAGCAGGGCAGATTGAAGCAGCTATTTTTAAGTACTATTTTTAAGCAGAGCAGGGCAGAGCAGATTGAAGCAAAGCAGAGCAGATTTCAGCAGAGCAGAACAGAGCAAAGTAGCTCTAAAGAACGGGGTCGTATACTACTAATATTATCGCATTATTATTATAATCATTAAATTTTTAAAGTTAAATATTAATTATTATTATTATATTAATTATTATTATTATTAAATATTATTTAATTATTATTATTATTAAAAATTAATAATTAGTATTATCTTTAAATATTAGTTATTATCTTAATATTAATTGCTATTATAAAAATCAATTATTGTTATTATAATTAATATTATTAGTTATAAGTATTATTATTATTACTATTAGTATAATTACTATTATTATTACTATTATTATTATTATTAAATATTAATTATTATTGTTATTATTATTATTATTATTGTTATTAATAATTTTTTTTTATTATTATTATTATTATTAAATATTAATAATTATTTTTTATTATTTTTTTTATTTTTTATTAAATATCAATAATTAATTATTGTTATTATTATTATTATTATTAAGTATTGATTATTATTATAATTAAATATTATTTATTTATTATTATTAAATATTAATTATTTATTATTATTATTATTATAAAATATTAATTATTATTATTAAATATTAAATATTAATTATTTATTATTATTATTAAATATTAATTATTATTATAATAATTTAATATTAAGTATTAATTTTAAGTAGAGCAGAGCAGATTTCAGCAAAGCAGAGCAAAGCAAAGCAGATTTCAGCAGAGCAGAGCAAAGCAGCTCTAAAGAATGGGGCCTTACTTAATTTAAGTTACAAATAAAAGTTAAGGAGAAAATTTAACTTTTATATGTTAAAAATTATTTGAGGTTTTTATTTTCTTAGCTAATACAATTATAAAATTTAGAATATTATATATATATATATATATATATATATATATATATAAGTCAATATACACAATAAGATAACTATAGACTACAATAATTTGAACAAAGTTTTCTCCTCTTAAAAAATTCCAAGTCTTCGTTGGATTCTCCAATCTCTATCATAGCTACAGGATATATCCTCTCCATAATAGAGCTACAGGAATAGGATATCCTACAAAAGACTCAATAATGTTAAACGAGGCATAATTCAATCCTTTTGAAAAGGAATGTAAAGTAACATTTCTTCCCATTTTCTCTCTTTCAGACAAATTCTTGTATATTAGTCTTTCAAAAAGTATATTGTATTTGTAGTGACATTAGCATAATAGGGTAACTGTAGCTAATAGGTGACTTTAATATTACTTAAAAACTAAACTTTTAACATCGTATAACATGAAAAAGTACATTATATCGTCTCATATAAAAATCTTTCATGTATTAATCTATAAGTATTGTCAATTACTATGATACCTTACCTTTTGTATAATTGGATATCACATAATATAAAAAACTTAAATTGTGGGAAAGTAATTTTTTTTAGTATGGTTAAATTTTCAAAAATTAAAGCATTATCTTCCACACACAAAGTGTTAATTTCATTAGTAATTATTAATGAATTTCAACTAATCACTAACCACTAACCACTAATTTAAATAGTACTGTAGTACATCATAAACCTTTTTTCTAAAATTGTAATGATTTTATTAAAGGTGGTGTCAAAAAGACATTGCTGTCGATACAAGTTTCATGCTTTCAGTGTCAAGATGATGATAAATAGAGCATACCGGCCACTCAATTTTAAATCATGATAAGCACTTTAAGAAAATAATCTATTTATTTATATTATATAGTTTATACTATATAGTCCACAAAAATTTAAATTCTTATCGTGATAGTGGGATTGTGATGTGCACCTACTAATTTAAGTTATTCTGTAATATCTTTAGTACTTGATTTGATCTATGTATTCTATTAATCGAGACAATCATTATACCACCATTTTCCTAAGTTATACTATCAAATTACTATAATTGTATAAGATTGTGGCAACACTAGCAAGTGCTAGTGTTTTGTGTTGTGGGTCATCAATACTTCCAATATACATTATTATGTGTATTTTGGCCGTCTCGTCTTTTAAATCTATCATGAATAGTTTCAGATGAATTTATTTAAGTTAATGAAGTTCACAGAAATTAAAAATTAATAATAAGTTGAATAAAGCTTTACATCCAAGCATCATTTTGTATCTACTCTTCAACATCACTCATTTTAATAAGAAATTACTTCATTAAAAAACAGCAAACAAAACATAAATTATGTCACTTATGTGTTGGGTCGTAATCATGTGTATTTATTTTAAGGGGGTGCATTTTTGAGTTTAAGTAAAAATTTGTAGGGTTAGGGACTTAGGGTAGCTAGATAGCTTAACATTATAGTGACTTGTTTCAGACAATGTTAATATAAATTCATATAAAATAAGTCGAATAGATTAAATAAAGCTAGCTTTACATCCACGCATCATCTTGTACCTAATCTTCAACATTACTCACTTTGACAAGAAATTACTTCATTTTGAAAGAAAAAGAGCAAACAAAAAAAAAAAAATTACGCGTCGGGTCGTAATCGTGTGTACTAATTTTAAGGGGTACATTTTTGAGTTTATGCAAAATTTGTAGCATTAGGGGGAGCTAGCATAGCTAAGTCCATAAGATGAAAGTATAATGTGGGGGCGTAATTATGGGACTTCATTGTGTCGCCCTTTTTGGTGAAAGAAGAGTTAGCTTGAGTGAGGCATTTCCTTTAACGCTAATCTAATGTTTGGACATTGCTTTCGTAGTACAACAATTGGTTGATTCTGTTTTAATTAACAATTAATTTTCAATTAGTAGAGTAGAATTGGTTAGTTGCGTAATAGGCTTGATTGACTAATTGCTTAATTATCTAATGAGAAATGTTAAAGCCAGCTGTCTCTCAAAACTCATCGTTGTCAACAAAAGAAAGTAGGTCAATATAAACTAAGCTTTGGGATTAGTTTTTTCATTCATGAATCACACGTTTGGCCTGGGTTTTTGGTCTAATATTACAAGTTGTCAATTCGTTTGGGTAGAATTTTCTCCAACATGTTTAGCAGCCTTTAATAATTTTACTTCTAATAATGTGCTATGTGCAATTCTGACTTCAGAGCTATGTGTAACATTATCTTAATTTTAAAAGTCAATTATAATTGAACAATTATAGTTTATATTATAATTAGTGAATGAGATAGTTTAATAAATTACCTTTATAATCATACGAAGTACATATTATGACACATTTTAAAAAGAAAAATGAGGCAAATATTTGTATATGAGAGAATAGCTCAGTTGCTTAGAACTTTTCTCATAAGTTAAAGAAATTTAGAGATCATTTCTCATCACCCGTCTTTCTAGATTTCTAGACACCAAACAAAAGAAAGTATATATTTACTTTGTTCCCATTAATTTTGATGTAGAAATAAACATTTTAAAAAGGGTCCACTTTAGCTTCATAAAATTCCAAATTGATTAATTTTTGGACATATTTCAATCTATCATTCAAATCTATATAACTAACTATCTTGGACCATTACTTGGATGGAATTTCACATGCAATGCTCTTTAAACTCCTGCCATTATGCTTGTTAATGGCCATGTAAAAAGATATCCATAAAAGTCATGACAATTTAGGACTTTATGATCTTTTACATATTGATATAGTGATATTATTTTTAATTTCGGTGAGTTTTTAAATAATTTGGGATCTATGAAAAGCTTATTCTTTTGTCATTACAATTATCTAAAAAGAGCAATTTCAATATAATGGTTGTAGTCAGAAACTTACTTACAATTTATAAAAAGTCCCAACGTACAAGCAATTATGTACCAAGTTAATTAGTAATTAATCACATAAGTATAAAGTAGCTTATAATATTATGTGGCAAGACGTACAAGCTTATTTGAAAATTAGGTTTCCATTGGAAATTTACATTTTTAAAATACAATGATATGAAAGATGGAACAAAGAATGTTCAATATGCAACAATGAGTCAATGATCAAAATTTTTGTAAAGATCATTTGATTTTATTCAATTATTATGTATTTGATAGAATTAATTCTCTTCGTAGATATCATATAACTTGTTACTACTCCTCCGTCCCTAAATGATCTGATAAAGTATATTTATTTTTAAAAAAAAATCTAATAAAGTATATAATTAAACCAATATTGGATTTTAACCATCAGCTTAAATTTTTAGTTGAGTTGGTTATTTAACATAATTATAAAACTAAGGTTATAGATCATAATTATATTAGCTTTTGCTTTGGGTCGCATCCAAGTTCTGCATTTTTTTAACACAAAAGGGAAAGTAGCTTATATTATATCAAGATATAGCTGATGATTAGCATCATCAGAGCAAAAGTTTGGTCCCTGAACAACAGGTCCGATGTAGGATAATCAGAAGGCATGACAAACCAATCTGAAATATCCAAGTTCATCCTAAAAAACACAGCATAGGCTAAGAACAGAAACTTAAAAACAAAATACAGAAAGCTAACAGCAACATGGTAATTGTCTTGAGCAACAAAAGGATGGAAAAGTTGAACCATGAATCTAAGTGTCTTGTCCCTCTGGAATTTCCATTGCATAAGTTTGATAGACTTCAGGAGTAGGGTAGTTAAAGGGTACGATTTCACCAATTTTGTATTTAGTTCTCCCCATCAAAGCTAGCCTGTCAGCAACATAGTTAACACATCTGTTTGCATGGAAGATGTTAACATTCCAGTTTCTTTCCAATAGGGCAGCAACATCTCTAATGATATTGCCCAAATCAGCATCTTCAAATGATTTTGGATCTTTCAGCATTTTGCTCAAACCATCAGCATCCGTTTCAAGCTCCAAATTCTTGATCCCTTTATCCCAAGCAAGCAGCAGGCCATCTCTTATAGCCAAAAGTTCAGCAGAAGCAGCAGTAATGGCATTGTACTTAGTAGCAAATCCAGCAAACCAGATACCCATATCACTTCTGATAACTCCCCGTCCACTAGCATTATCCATACTAATCCATGAGCCATCAGTATTCAGTTTGTAGAATCCTTTTTGTGGAGGAGCCCAAAGTCTTGGATTTTGAGAAGTTGAGGAAGATGGAGAATAAAAAATAGCAGCCTAATTCAATCTCAAACAGAAGATGTAATCAACATAGAACTTGTTAAAGGTAGATTGAATGAAACTCATTTATCCTATCCGATTTCGAGTTTGATATCTAAAAAAGAATCGATTTCATTCAACGTTTGATTCAAAGAACTGCGCTTAGCCCCGGGTCTGGAACCTGGGGGGTTGCTCCGAGAAATCCTTTCTTTCTCGTCCACTCAGGGGGGTGCGGACACACCTGCGCGGATTACCGCATAGAGATTATTGCTCGGAATATAATAAGCTCCTTTCTTCTTCTATTTTCAAAGATGGTTGTGTTTCTAGTACTCCAAATATGCCAAATAGCAACTGTGAAAACCTTTTTCCAAGAAGTAGAATTAGATAGATTAAAGTCCAACCAGTCAGATAGATTGGTGTTATAGAATTTTTGCAAATCAATATTTAAGAATTTAAATTTCATGAAAACCAAAGACCAAAAAGCTGAAGAGTTTGGACAATCTCTGAATAGATGAATAGTATCTTCTATAGGGGCTTCACAACGCATACACATAGGATCTAAAAAGTGTATTTTTCTCTTAAGGATATTCCCAACAGGAAGGATATCTCTAACTAAATTCCAGAGGAGCATTTTATATTTATAAGGAACTCTAATTTTGTACTGGATGTTTGTACTGGATATGATCAATTTGCAGACATTTTAATTTCAAGAAAGGTCTTCCAAGAGACTTATTTTTGGATTTTAGATCTAGTCTTAGCGTACGACCTCTTCCATCCCACTTTGACTGTAGGGGTACGGTGTGATAAATATTGAAGAAAGATAATTTTTGTTGCAAGATTATGATATGTTTTGTATATACATTTTGTACCATTATCATTCGAGGCTTTCTAACGTGATTAGGACTAGGATTGTAACCCTATATATAATGATCAATCATACACACTCCAATTTGAAAAGCATTTTTGAAATCTAAAACAATCTTCCCATTTTTCTTTTTAGTGTCCCAAAATATTATTCTCATTTCATATTGTTCCATTTTTGGATACTATGAAAAGATCAAATTATCCTCATTTTTTGGTTTTATCAACTTATTATTATTTACCTAGCTATAAAATACCATCAAATTTCCTCTAAATATTTGTGTCACACCCTTGTGCATGTACTTTATTCTTTTTCCAAATATGTACTCCCTTCGTTCTCTTTTGTTCTTTAAGTTTAGAATTATGTGCAATTATTTAGGCAAATTAATGGGCAAATACAAGTTTATCTGCCAGATAAACGAATTTTTGTTAATTTGATGGCACTTTTGTAAATATATTGAAAAAGTGTGGTCATTTATTTAGTACTTTTGGTGAGTTGTACAATTTCTGTTTGCAACTTGTTTTTACTATTTGGTGAGGAAATCACTGGCGGATCTACTAAGGAACCCGGGGTAGCACGTGCTACCCCCAAAAATTTAGAAAAAAATTAATAAGTAATATAATTCGCAGAATGTCATTAATATTGCATGTTGCTCTAGTGGTTAAAGTGGGTTTTATCAATCTAGATGGTTGGGGGTTCGAGTCCCATATCCTTCCCTTTTTGTTTTTACTTTCTATTATTTTCAGAAGTCTACTGTTGCTCAATTAAATTTCCTACTTTCTTCCACATTTTATTTACAATTAGATTGATTAAGATTCCATTAAAAAAAAATTGATTAAGATAAGATCTTCCAATTAATAATCAACAATAGTAAAAAAATAAATAAATAAATAATTCAACAATAATATTGTTATTGTAATTATACTCCATATTCATATTCACAATTTTTAAAAAATCCTAATCTCTCTATCTTTTTTTAAAAAAATTCTGTAGTATTAAATTTTGGTCGCTATTCACTTTTAATTTTACGTCTCTTTTTAAATTTATAATTATACTCCATATTCATATTCACAATTTTTACCAATTGGGTGTTGGTGTAGTGGTGATTGGGACTACACTTGATAGGGAGAACCTGTGTTCGATCCCCAAGGGTGAACCGGGTAGAACACCAAAAATATTCACAATTTTTAAAAAGATCCTAATCCCTCTATTTTGTAATAAAAAAAATTGTGTAGTATTAAATTTTGGTCGATATTCACTTTTAATTTTATGTCTCTTTTTAAATTTATTAGATCTTGGCCATTCACCTTTACTTTTACATTTTATTCATCTTCACATTTTTTAAAAAGATACTAATCTCTCTATTTTTTTTTTATTCTATAGTATTAAATTATTCACTTTTTTTTTGAAACAAAATTATTCATTTTTATTTTTATGTCTCTTTTTAAAATTATTAGATATTGGCCATTCACCTCTACTTTTACATTTTATTTATTTTCAAAATTTTTAAAAAATGCTAATTTGATCTCTGTATTTTTTTAAATTCTGTAGTATTAAATTTTGGTTGTCCTTCACTTTTATTTTTAAGTCTCATTTTAAATTTATTATATACTTGTAAAACTTTTGACATCATGATTAATAGTTACAGGGTGCATTAAAGTAATTCATGTCACATAAGGAGTAATTTTAATTGTCTAGTTAAGGTACAATTCCTAGATCCGCATTACCCTGGATCCGCATTAAGTAGATTATATACACAGTGGCGGATCCAGGAATTGTCACATAAGGAGTAATTTTAATTGTCTAGTTAAGGTGTAATTAGTACATCTTAAAATTCATGTCACAAAAACACGCGCAAATAAAAAATAAATCGATTTTTTTAAAAAAATTGTCTAGTGCTACCCCTGGTTAAAATTCCTGGATCCGCCATTGGAGGAAATTACACATGCACCTCTCAACTAGTACATGAAAAGACGCATATACCCCTCCACTGACACTTGAAAAGACGATTATACCCCCTGATGAACAAATTTTGTATATGAGGAATTAACTGAGTACAGCTTCAACTTAATAAAGTGAGTACATTCAATCATTTTTGTCATTATAATTTATTGGAAGATGGTAAAGGAGACTATTGTTACAAAAATAAAAATATAAAAATAATAATGAAAAAGAAAAGGTTGAAGAGGAGAGAGGAGAGAGAAAGTAATAATGAACATTGAAATTCGTACCCCATCTAATACTCCCTCTGATTCTCCCATTGATAGTCACTTTTGCTATTTTTGGTGACTCGAAATATTAGTCACATTTGCTTTTTCAAGTACCATTAATATTATTTTTAATAGTACCAAAATTCTCAAACATTTGCAAAAATATTTGTGCAAATTTAAATTTCCTATGTAAATTTTACTTTCCCATGTACTTTAATTACTTTCTCTCTCTACTTTTTTGCATACACAATGTAAATTTACTTTTTCAATGTACTTTCTTTATTTTCCTTAATTCCCGTGATTTTTTAGCAAGAGTGACTATCAATGGGAGACGGAGGCACTACAACAAAATGTCTTTTCGTAGCGATTATTTCGTAGCGATTGTACATTCGCTACAATATGCAAGTATGTTTGTGAAATAATTAAGGAGGTCGTATCATTTTACAATCGCCATGGTTTAACCATATAAAATCGATACGGAAAACATAATAATACATATCCACACTATTTTTATACATTTATATAATTTTGAGAAATCGTATCATTTACAATTGCCACTAAATCCTAAAAATCGATACGAAAAGCCTTTTCAACATTAGATATATAAATATTGTTTGACAAAGAATACATAAAATATGTCATAGCTTATTGGTGAAACATTTAATATAAGAGTTTGAGATTGCATGTTCGAATCTTGTAAAGATCATACGCATGTTTTTTTTTTTTTGAAGAAAATGAGTTAAACATTTATAGCGATTGTAATCGCTACAATAATCACCACGATTGGATGTAGTTTTTCGTATCGATTATTGAGGTCAACCCCAGCGATATTGAAAACCACTACTTAAAGGCTAAGGCAACGGGGGATATTGTATCGAATGACCATTCGTTGGGAAAGATTTTTGTTGCAATTACAATCGATACTAAAGGTTAAAATAATCGCTACGAAAAGGTTATTTTCTTGTAGTGAGGGAGTATAAAATTGGAAAAATTATGCTATCACATGCAAAATTGAGGGCAATATGAGATAATAAAAAAATAAAGCAAGGGTAAAGTAGTCATAATTTTATGTCTTAAGATATAAAAATTCTAAATATAAAGAATAAATAAGAACACCCAAAATGGAAAAGTAAAAAAAAAAAAAAAAAAAAATAAAAAAAAAAAAATAAACGGAGCTATTTGTGGCCCACTCACAATCCTAGTGTTTTTCTCTCTTTATAATGTACTTTATCTTTTTCCTCTCATTGCTTAATTTTGGTGAAATTTGGCAAATGACTTTTTAATGTACCTTATGCGCTTTTTCCTCCCAGTTCTTAATTCCTGCTAAATTTGGCAAATAGAAAAACCATTTAGGGACGGATGATGAATATAAAAATATATAATCTTAAAAGTGTAGTTTCCTATAATATTACTCACGAGCTTCCTATAATATATGTTGTTTCTAGGAATTGTTATATGTTTCAAGAAGATTGTTGATTATAGATAAATCTACATCATGAGTGTAAAGCAGCAATTGTTAATGAATATACAAAAATTGCTTCTCCTTCTACGTATAATCTACCTAGTAACTTTATTATTATTATTTTATAATCAAAGGCTACAAACAACCCATTTAATTTGTACAATTTTTTTTTTTTTTTTGTTCCCAACTGTTTTGGTTTGTTTAATTTAATTAGTTATACTTAATTGAGTTGTTTTGCCCCAATAAGGACATCATCATATATAAAAATTAATCATTGGTCAGAGAATTCGGTTAGATTATGAGAGAACATACATTCATGATAATTTGTATGTACACCTTCAAATTCAAAAAAAGAAGGGTGTCTTCTCTTCATGTATAAAACTCACATCTTGTACTAGATATTTTTTTTTTTCCAAAAAGGGAGACTCAAATCTTCCAATCTTAAATTCTTGCTTAAAAAAAAAAAAAAAAAAAAAAAAACACTTAAATTCTTAATCTTTACCTTTTTTTTGATAGATCTAGAGACCAAAATATCACTATAAATGAAAAGTTTCCTCGTCGGATGAAGGTTTAACGGTACATATCACCACAAGTTCACACAATACGTTTTAATTCTTTTTTAAAATAATAATGTAATGTATATGAGTATACTCATTGAATTGAAGTACCATGTATTTTATGTGACTGGTCACATCGTGCGGTCGGTTAACACACATTAAACTCGTGATCAATTCAAGTAACTTTTATTGACGGAGTATCCTTGCTCTAACTGATCGAATAACTCCTAATTGATTGAGTAACTCTTGATCAATTAACCCCTGATGACCGACTAAGTAACCACTGACTAAGTAACCTCGGCCAGAATGCAGGCCAGCCACCTAAATTTTTATGATTTGCCAATGCAACTCTAAGCTAGAACAATGACGAGAAACAAGGAACGAACGCATAACCTAAGGTTTGCACATTCATAAATAATATTATTCCATGCCCATTAGCCATCACCAATCACTAAAAAGGAGTCCTATATATTACAGAGTATTTTACAATTTACCATACCATCAAAACTCACATAGCTCCTTACATGCTCCCATCTAAGCCAAAAAGGTCTTAATATCCTCTAAATCCAACAACATTATCCCTAAAATTACGTTAGTATTTTATTACCCTTGGAATTGATGAGATGCATGGCTAAGTAAAATCTAATATAAGAAGGTCCTAAAATTAAACCTTACTTAGATATTAATTAAATTAATTAACTTTCAAGATACATTGGACCACAACATCAGAAGACCTAGCAACATGATTTAGCATGAACTTTAACCCCATTTAATTTATATAATAGTAATTAATGTTATGAAAAAGTAAACTTGGTGAAAAAAGTCTTCATAAATAAGCTAAGCATAAGAGAACAATTTAGCACAAACTCGCACATCTTTCGTCAAATAATTTGTCAGATGAATTTTTAATTACCATTTGACATCATCAATTCCAATCATTATTATTAACTGTCCCAATACTTAACCTTTTCATTTAATTTGGGTGGCGGGAGGAGTAGGGATTAGGGATTAGGGTAGGTTGATAATTAAACTACTTATCTATTCAAAAAAAAAAAAAAAAAAAAAAAAAAAATTTAACCTACTTATTACTAGCTTAGAATCATGCTCAAACATGGCATGACATTCATGTATTAGCTAAATTAATGGTTGGTTGGTTATAAATAAATAATTCAAATTATGACTTATGAGTATCAATAACAAATATTCTAAGGATCTCAATAAATCTAGAAGTTAGTGTTGTACAATTTTGAGTATAATATGTATGGATTGAAAGATCATATGCTTCTTTCTATTCTTAGAACCCTTATTATCTTAATCCATCTTCAAATTACTTATTATTGATATATTTATATTTATATATTTCAAACTCTCGTTTATTATATGTAACTTATTTAACAACCACTTGATACATTTTACTTACTTATTATTGATATATTTATATATTTCAAACTCTCGTTTATTATATATATGTATCTTATTTAATAGCCACTTGATACATTTTACTTCGTATCACTTACTACATTCCATTTACTATTTTTCATATATTTATACTTTTAAAATTTTAATAATCTAATTAGTGGTAACTCAATCATTTTCGAGTTCAAACTATTCGTATTGAACTCGAATGTCTGTTATATCAAACAATTATATTCATAATGTCAAATCTTCCTATCTTTTCTCCTCATGTACATCCGACCATATATCATACTAAGAATCCACCATTTTCAGCTAAATTACACCACCAAGTCTTGATCTTGGCTCAGCTTGTAAACAAAGCCGCCCTCATGTTGTTCAAACTAGTATTATAATCGATCGGCCTGATCTGATGCCAAAAGAGGGCAGCATGGATGAAGGTGGCAAAAAGTTGGCTTTCAATCACTGTATTATGTGGTGTGTAGATCCAAACTAACAAGTAAATTGTATTTGTGGGCCAACGTAATGGACAAATTATGAATACACTTGGAAATCTTAGGCTAACTTGATTTCTAATTCTTAATTTTTTTTAGCATAAAAGAGCATAGGATACTCATATCTTATCATATGATCATGTGGAACCTTAGAACATGGGCATACCTAACCTTATAATAATTCTTAGTAATTAATAATATCATAAATATTTATATAATTTAGATTATATTATACTTTATAAGATACACATAATTTATTTTACGTACCTTATGTAGTTTGTTGGCTTCTTGTATAACCCAAGATTGCATGTACATGTACGTTTCATAAATATAGAGAGTTATTACATTTTTTGGATTGGCTTTTCACTACCTACTGATTAGACATATGGATCTTTCCACGTGAATTGTCGTGCTATTTCCGATCACCGCTTTCTTTCGGGTTTTTTTTTTTTTTTCTTCTTGTTTATTGTACTATTACTCACGTGAATCTTAAAAGTGTAGTTTCAAAATACCAAGTTCATAATATAAAATAAAATACTCCCTCCGTTTCATATTACTCGCAACAATTACCAAAAATGGCCGTTTCACATTACTTGCAACAAACTTTTTTTTCCCTCTTATAGTAAGTTTTTTTATGTGATTGTACAAAATTACCCTTACTTTTTTTTAACACCCTAATTAAATTACTAATTTTATCTTATTAACTTAAGCATTATCATAAATTAACTTAATCATTTCTACCAAAATAATTTCCCTTCCATCTAAATTCATCACCTTCTTTATCAATCACCACCACCAATCTCCTATTTCTTCATCACCAAGAACTTCTTTACCGCTGTTTATCAACCACCACCACCACCGATCTCCCATCTCTGTTTATCAACCACCACCACCACCGGCGATCTCCTATCTCTGCTAATCAACTCACTACCGTTGTCCCGTTGCTTGTGGCCGCCACCGTTTTCTCTCTCTTCCTTTTCTTGTTGTTTTGTCGTTGCCGGTGAAGCTCAAATTTGAATGTTTTATGGTCAAATTTACCATGAAAACTCTAGATCTAGAGTTTTGATGGTTACATTTGACCAATTAAAGCTTTAATTGATGAATTAGTTTGTCATTTACATCCTTTGGCTCATATATTTAGGGTTCCATTTTTCTCAGGGGATGGATTTTTGGGTTCTCTTTGTTCGTGGATTGTGGGCGAAATTGGGGTTGTGGGTTTTGTGGTTCGACATCGGGGTTGTGGGTTTTTATGGTTCGAAATTTGGTTCGTGGGTGGTGGTGGGTTGTGGTTGTTGGGTGGTTCGAATTTTCTGGGTTCGAAATTTGGTTTGTGGGTGGTGGTGGGTTGTGGTTGTTGGGTGGGTTTGGGTGTTGTTGGTTGGTTCGAACTTTCTGGGTTCGATTATGGTGCTGTTGGGTGGTGGTGGTATGGTGCTAGGTGGTGGTGCTTGTAGGTGGTGGCGATGGTGCTGATGGGTGCTTGGTGGTTATGTTTGATTTTGTTTTTTTTTTTTTGGTTGGATTAATACTAAACACATGCCCTTATTTTTCATTAATTACACTTACTATCTTTTGCCTAGGAGTCCGCAATCACCCCATTTGTTGCGAGTAACTTGAAACGGAGGGAGTATAAAAACATTAATGGTAAAAACTCATTTAAAAAGTGGTAGTACTTTTTTTTTGTTGAAATATCATTCAAAATAGTACTTCCTTCAGTTTTATTTACTTGCAACACACTACTTAATTGACAAAATTTTACTACTAATAAAGAGATAATGATAAGTTGCTACGGTTTAAATTTTATTCCTTAATTCATTTGTTTACCTATTGTAATCACTTGCTTAAATAGCGTGCCAAAAAATGTTTTATAAGAGGCTTAGTTAGAAAATGCTTAGCCGAGTAGTAGCAAATTAGGCTCATATAAGGTCATTCATAATTATGTCGAGTCTTAGAAGGACCTAGTTTTTGGGTATGTGTTAGATTGAAATGAGTCATTTTGTTGCACGTATGTTATGGTATGGGGTGGTTCGAATTGATTAATTTTTGGTCAAGTTTGTAATCAGAGCAAGTCATAGGTTTCAGTAGACGACACAACCAGGTTGTAATCAATTTTAATCGAAGTGTTTATATAAGGTTGTAATCAATTTTAATCGGAGTGTTTATATATATATATATATATATATATATATATATATATATATATATATATATATATATATATATATGAACAAGTTTGATCGTTTCAGTAACGTATATCTAAAACATTCTCATTTTATAATCTTTGCTCTCTTGATTGTCAAAAAAAAAAAGTTTATTAGACTCTACAAAATAAACTTGTTTTTAATGTTTTATTATCAAGTATTAATAAGAACATATATTGAGGGTGAGGGATAATTCAAGTGCTTAGAGCTTCTCTCCCGATTTTAGGAGGTTTTGGGATTAATTCTCACCCCCGTCCTTTCTATACACCAAAAAAATAAGAGTTTATATTTAAATATTACTCCGTAAAAGATATTTTTTAAAATACATATGTATCACATGTGCCTTCTAACATCGGTATCACATTATAATTGTACTTCGTAAAGATTTGAACACCAAACCTCATTACCTAATGTGTATTATCATCTATAATAGAAATATATCTGTAGCTTTAAACAAAACAAATTTTTTATTTTTATTTTTTTTTACTTTTCTTTTTTGTGACAATATAACAAAACAAATTCAGAGAACAAACAGAGCATGGGAAATTGGAATTCCTCGACCCCTCTCTCTAACCTCATTAAAAATGAAGTTCAGCCGCGATAGAACCCACTACTTTCCTGATTTTATTAGAAGTCCAATCTCATCGTTTTTGGGAAAAATAATCGAGACAATATTACAAAAAAAAAAAAAAAACTGAACTATTTCCAAGGGGACCAATTTAATTTGCAAGGGACCTATCTAAAGGGCACCAACTATCTATCAATAATTCATTATTAATTATGAAATGAGTAGGAAATGTTGAGAGTTACCTTTGATGTTCCAAATTGTAAGGAGAAAAATTACCAATTGAGTTTAAATCGTGTGTGAAATCTCTGAATTAGAAGGTGAGAAAGATTACATGTGCATGTATATTCTTTTTTTTTTTTCTTTTTTGAAAGAAACATGTGCATGTATTTTCAACTAACTATCAATTTTTAATCTAATTTTAATATATATTTCTATGTAGTGCTGTCAAATTTCAAACCGAAATCGTTTAATTGCCCGAAACCGACCAATCTAAATGAGAACCGAACCGATTAAAAATCGATTTTTTTGAAACCGAAAACCGACCCGAACCGTATTTTAGTAAACCCGAAACCGAATCGACCCGAATAATGTTAAACCGTATAAGAACCGAACCCGTTAACAAACCGAACCGAATATAAACCGAACTGAAAGAAAACCAAACCGAAAAAGAACCGAACCGTATCTAACCCGAAACCGGTTCCAACCCGAAACCGTTTAAACTGGCAAAAAAACCGCTTACACCGAACTGTTAGCAAACTGCTACCCGTTTGCACCGAACCATTTAAAAACCGAACTGATTGTAAACCGAACTGGTTATAAACCGAACCGTTTATGAACCAAACCGCTTCTAAATCGAACCGTTTACAAACTTTTTTATATAATTAAATGGATTTTTTTTTTTGACGGGGATATAATTAAATGGATTAAATATTAGAAATCTTAGAATATTTTTTTTAAAATAGCAAGGA
The DNA here is from genome assembly GCF_948465745.1 of Chenopodium album. Classification (NCBI taxonomy): domain Eukaryota; kingdom Viridiplantae; phylum Streptophyta; class Magnoliopsida; order Caryophyllales; family Amaranthaceae; genus Chenopodium; species Chenopodium album. The sequence goes on from NC_137839.1 coordinate 53,632,187, forward strand.
AAATCATTCAATAAGGTCTTAAGGATAATCAGTGTTCACAAACAAGAGCAAAACAAGCAGACTCAGGCCCTGCCTCAAACTATTAGCAACACTACTGCCTCTAGTCATGTATACATTTGAGGTGATGAAACCAAATTAACAAAAAGCTTGTAATATTAAGTACCAAGGCTTGGATGAAGGCGTAATAAATAAAATTAATTCACAGAGACTATTAAGCATATGATTACATTGATTCTGTGAGTAATAATGAAATAAAGATGGGAGTGTGCTAGTGACATGAATATACTATTAGGCTATGTTTTAATTCAGATTCAACTATAATTTAGTAAACTTGAAATGGAACCGATATGAATAACGTTAAAGTGGTTAAACAATCGAAGAACCGAACCAGTTATAAACTGAACCAAAAAAGAACCGAACCAGTTAAAAACTGAACCGAAAAAGAACCGAACCAGTTATAAACTGAACCAAAAAAGAACCGAACTGTTTCTAACCCGAAACCGTTTCCAACCCGAAACTGTTTGAACCGGGATAAAAACCGTTTACACCGCACCGTTAACAAACCGCAACCCGTCTGCACCGAACCGTTTACTACCCGGACTGTTTACAACCCGAACCGAATTAAAACCGCTTAAGAATAAACCGAAACCAAATCGAACCGATAACTATTTAAACCGAACCAAAACCGACCCGTGAGACAATTAAACCGATTCCAAACCGACCCGATTAAATACCGAACCGATTTCAAACCGAACCGAAATCGAACTGTCAAACCGTTTTGACAGTGCTATTTCTATGATACTCTGGTTTATAAGATTCAAATTTAACATATAAATTTGATATTATCATATACTCCCTCCGTTTCTTATTTCTTGCAACAAAGGGGGGGTGCACGGTTCCCAAGTCAAAAGTTTTTAAGCATGATTATTAAAAAATAAGGGCATGTAAATAATGTAATTAAGGGGAGAGGGTGAATAATTAATTAAACAACTAAAACTCCAGCACCACCACCAATGAACGTGCAAGCCACCCAGAACCACTAGCAACGAAACGCTACCACCTGGTACCACCAACGAAACCACCCAGAACCACCTAGAAACCACCCAGAACCACCCGAAACCACCCGAAAACACCCAATGAAACCACTTCTACTAAAAACCACCCAAATCTAGAACCCACACCACCCACAACCGCCACCAAGACCCACCACACCAAACCCACGAAACCACCAAAACCCCTCCTCCACCCCTGCGAAACCACCGACACCACCGAACCTACTTCTGATCCAAGAACCACCAAACCACCAAAACCACCGACTCACCAAACCACCCAAACCACCAACAACCCAGACAACCTAAACCGCCGATAAACCCCTGCGAGACCCCATCAACACCACCACACCTCCTCGATCTAAGCTGATGAACTGTCAAAACCACCCACGACACCACCAAAACCAATGAAAGCACCAATAAGCCAAATTTGATTATGAGAGATGAAGAAGATGGAATAAGAGATACGAAGGAGAGAGAAAGATGATGGGGAGATGATTTAATTTGGGTGGGAAGGGTTAGAGATAATTAAATCGGATTAGGCCCGATTAGGGTTATAATGGGTAGTAATTATGTGTAGTGTTATGTGTTAAATTTTTTTAAATAAGGGTATATTGGTTTTTTGGCAGAAAAAAGTTTCCAAATAAGGAAAAAAAGAAGTTTGTTGCAAGAAATGTGAACCATCCAAAAATGGTAAATGTTGCAAGAAATAAAAAACGGAGGGAGTATATATCTTTAAAATACGGTGTAAAATCAAAATTGACCATGGTGTAAATTGATTCAAATTAAGCTACAAGTCAATTGAAAACCACCCGAGAGCTAAATATATTTGATTTGACTAATATCTAACCCTAAAATTTACATCCAAATTCGACATGCACCTGATTCGAGGAAAAAAAAAGTTTGACAAAGAATAATTAAATTCAAATGCAATAATTTGAGAGAAATATAGCTAACAAGACACATTATTTTAACACTTAAATAGGTTTTTTTTTTTTTTTTTTTTTTTTTTTTTTGTATAAACACTTAAATTGATCGGGAAAAATTGATTTTAATACTCCACTGTGTTTCTTAGGCAACGTCCATGATGGTAATTTTTTGTCAAATGATAAATTTTTTACGCCATAACTTGTTAAGTAATTGCTCTTAAATGTAAGTTTTAAAAATCGCTTATATTTAAATAGACTTCATAAGATAACAATTGACAAGTGTCGCGTCACCTTGGATAAACTTTATAAGATAAAAAAAGTTAGTTAAGAAATTTCATTTTCAATCAAATTAGGATCACAAAGTCTTATATGTGGCTGGTCACACCGTGTGGCAAGGGTTACTTCGTAGTGTAATAGAGGTTACTTAATCAGTGTTAAATGGGTTACTTTATCAGTATTATAAGGCTACTCAGTTAGTGTTATAAGGGTTACTCATTTAATAATATATAGGTTACTTGATCATTGTTATAGAGGTTACTTTATTATTTTGTAGGTGGTCACATGATGTGGCTAGCCACACACAAGACGAGCTGAATTAGGATAGAATTTTAAAATAAGATAGTTAGTTTAGAATTTTATTTTCAGTAAAATACCAAATAATAAACTTATAATTAGGCCACAAGCCAACATCATATACTTATTCAAACAATAATATACGTAGTATCATTTTAACTTTTCGCCAAGTGTCGTACCACGTTAGATAAATATAGATAGACTTTGTAGCAAAAAAAGTTAATTTAAAATTCTATTTTTAATCAAATTGAATTATAATATAATTCTATCTTAAAAGTCTATAAACAACCCGGACATCGCACGGGGCAAAATTGAGAGAAATATAGCCAACAAGACACATTATTTTAACACTTAAATAGTTTTTTTTTTTTTTTTTTTTTTTTTTTTTTTTTTTTTTTTTTTTTTAAAACACTTAAATTGATCGGGAAAAATTGATTTTAATACTCCACTGTGTTTCTTAGGCAACGTACCAGATGGTAATTTTTTGTCAAATGATAAATTTTTTACGTCATAACTTGTAAAAATCGCTTATATTAATATGATTTCTACCATGAATTGAAGTAAGCGAATGTCTATACTATATTACTATTTGCTTATTTTCCGTATGTACTATAAAAGTGTTGGTGTAAGAACCCTAGTTATATAAGAACCCTAGTTATATATATAGGGGAGGGATCCGGTAAGAACCCCTCCTTATGTAAGAACCCTAGTTATATAAGAACCAATCTCATCTGTAGGATTAGATTAGGATGAGCGGTCAAGATTAAAACAAAAAAAAACTCCCCCAAAACCCTCCCCCAAACGTTCATACTTTTCTCTCTCCTCAAACTTTCAATCCTCTTTACTTTCTCTCTCCTCAAATCTCAAAATCTAGCCCAAATTGCTGCAAAACAACCTAAATTGCTCAAATCAGGTACATTTTTCTTTGATTTTGTTCTAATTTTATGAATTTCACATGATATTCAAGTCGATTTTGTGCTTTCAATCGCATGATGTTTGCAAATTGGCGATTTTGATTTTTGCGATTTGATTTTCATGAATTTTGCATGAGTTAAAGCCGATTTTGTATGTTTTTCTTTTCAATTTTTTTGAGTTCGATTTTTGAAAATTTATGGCTCGAATTTTGTTCGATTTTTGAGTTCGATTTTTGTTCGATTATTTTGTTCGATTTTTGCTCGATTTTAGTTCGAATTTTGCTTTATTTTAGTTCGATTTTGCTAATATTTTGATTTTTGTTCGATTTAATTAGTTCAATTTATGTTCGAATTATTTTGTTCGATTTTTGTTGTTTGTTTTCTGTCAATTTCGAAAAGGCTTGTATAATGTTCGATTATCTGTTTTTCTTTTTTTTTTTGTTCGATTTTATATTTTTTTGTTCGATTAACAGAGTACTGTATACCACTGGTATACATGGAATGCGGCTATTAATTTTTATTGTGTAGTGATTAGTATAAATCAGTGGCAAATGGGAAAGATTTAATCAAGAATTTATGGGTTTGTTGAAGTTTGAAATCGAGACAATTTGTCGTTCCTTTTCAAGAAATTACTTGATGTATTTTGAGGAATTGGAAGTATTTTTTGTGTGCATTTGTTGTTGTGCTAATGCTTATACTGTGCGTTATTGATGATTGTGATTTGTGAAGCTGTTTGAGCGTGCTTCATTGTTTGTTCTGTGTTAACGCGCAGTTTTGCTGTGACTTTACTATTTGAATGTGGATGAATGTGTTGTGCTTGAAAGCTCAAAGCCAATAGTTTCTGGCTGTGGTATGTTTGATTTGCATTTGGGCCTATGTTGATTAATGAATCTTTCACTCTGTGTTTCTTTGCCTGTTTGAATAAATTGGCCTGGTTGATTATCGATGTGTTTTGTTTTTCCACTTTGGTTGGCTGTGCACTTTTGCCAATATTCTTGCTAATGCAATTGTCTGGTAGAAATTGTGATTTGTGGAATTGTGAATATTTTTAGTACTCCACATCATTTTTACTTCATTCTTATGTTTACACTGGCATATTATTATTTTCATTGTGCAGTTTTGTTGTTTTGTGTGTGCCTGCCTTGATTTGATATCATATGGAACATTGATATCATATGGAACATTAACCTTATTTGGAACATTAACATAATTTTAAGTTATTTTTATTATGTTCTAAAGTTTTCCCATATTTTTTAAAGTATTTCTATTATGTTCTAAAGTTTTCAATTATGTTCTAAAGTTTTCTATTATGTTCTATTATATTTTTCCCTTATGATCTAAAGTTTTCCCTTATGTTCTAAAGTGTTTCTATTATGTTCTATTATTTTTTTTCTTTATGTTCAAAAGTTTTCCCATATGTCCTAAAGTATTTCTATTATGTTCTAAAGTTTTCCCTTATGTTCTAAAGTTTTCTATTATGTTATATTATATTTTTCCTTATGTTCTAAAGTTTTCCCTTATGTTTTAAAGTATTTCTATTATGTTCTAACATTTTCTATCCATATGTTCTAAAGTATTTCTATTATGTTCTAAAGTTTTCCCTTATGTTCTAAAGTTTTCTCATATGTTCTAAAGTTTTCCATTATGTTCTAAAGTATTTTTATTATGTTCGAAAGTTTTCCCTTATGTTCTAAAGTATTTCTATTATGTTCTATGATTTTCTATTATGTTTGAAATTATTTATATTACATGTCAATCTTTTAAAGTACTTTAAATTTTATATATATGTTATAATTTACATATCAATGTTCTAAAATAATTGTAATTGAGTTCTAAATTCCATGTCAATGTTCTAATTATATTATTAATTTTTTAGTTGGAAGCATTTGGTGAATTTTATGAAGAAGTTGATAAGAAGAGTGCAATTATTTCCACTTATGAAACAAGAAATGTTGAGATGAGATGGAAAAGCAACCAGAATAAACATGATTGTGGAATATTTCTGTTGAAGCACATGGAATCCTATGAAGGCCAATGTCAAAAACAATGGAATTCAGGACTAGAGAAGGATAAAGTAAGTACAAAACATATATGATTAGGTTCTAATTACGTGTCAATGTTTTAAAGTAATTCTTATTATGTTCTAAATTACATGTATATGTTCTAAAGTCATTTTTTTGTGCAGTTTGAGCAAATGAAAAGGTTACGAGTGGAGTATTGTGGGAAGATTATAACATCAGAAGTAAATGAAGAACGGAAAAGAGTGTTGAAGATGGCTAGAGAGTGGTCAAAGATCAACAAATTTTGATATTTGATTGTGTAAATCTCAAGTATATATAATAGTAATTTTTTGTACAAATATATGATTATGGGCATAACTGTTTTGAACATGTGTATATTTTGAAACATTAATATAATTTGGAACATTAACCTAATTTCAAGTTATTTTGATTGTGTTCTAATGTATATAAAGTAATTCTTAATATGTTCTAAGTTGCATGTGTATGTTCTAAAGTAATTCTTATTATGTTCTAATTTATTATTATAATGTTTTAAAGTATTTAAGTTGTTACTTGCAAAATTTGCACAAAATAAATGGTTCACATTAGTTGAAAAATATTATGTTATCTCATACTCATCCAACCCCATTCTCATATTATAATATTGCCAAAAATTATGTTAATAAAAGAATAAGAGTTATAATATAATCATGTTATATTATAATTGTAAACATAAGAATATAGAGAATAATTAGACAAAAAATAATATGCATTATGTTCTCAAAATAATAAAAAAAATGTATAAAAGAAAAATTTACACAAAATTTTTTCCATGTGCTATTTCCTAAAAATAAAAAGTCCCATGCGGTTGTACGAATAGCATAATCAACCTGAAAAAAAAATTAATAATTAGAACATAAACACATTATAAATTTCCTAGAAGTAAACCCAGCGGCATTTGCATATGCTTTATAAAAACTAAGACCCTCTTCGGGATCTTTGAATATCATCCCCAAATGAGGTTTTAACTCTTCGGGAACACTTGGAATCCATTCCTTAGTGGTACCACCAGGGCTAAACGATCCAACAACCTCAGGAGTACGATAAATAACACCAACTGCATTAGAACATAAAGAGAAAGAGAAACATTCATAGAAAACTTTAGAACATAATGAAAAAAGTTTAGAACATTAAGAATAAACTTTAGAACATAGTAAATTACTTTATAACATACATAATAAAATTTAGAATAAAGTGAAAAAATTTAGAAAATAAAGAATTACTTTAGAACATAACTAGAATTTTTTTTGAATATTAAACAAATTTTGAACATAATCAACAAATTTACAAAATTACTTTAAAATATACAACTAAGTAAAGTTTAGAACATGTAAGTAAATTGAAATTAAAGTATTAAAACAATGAAAATTACCTGAATGAGTAACAACGGAAGAAGGAGAATTATCTTGAACATCATCTAAATCCATGAATATGCCAAAACCTAATTATCATAAATACAAATTGTAGTAAAAAACCAATCTAAAATTACTTATAGAAGAAAAAGGTAATTAAAGTTTATGTATTATTTTTCCCTTATGTTCTAAAGTTTTCCCTTATGTTCTAAAGTATTTCTTTTATATTCTAAGATTTTCTATTATGTTCTAAAGTATTTCTATTATGCCATAAAGTTTGCTATTATGTTCAAAAGTTTTCTATTATGCCATAAAGTTTGCTATTATGTTCAAAAGTTTTCTATTATGTTCTATTATATTTTTCCCCTTATGTTCTAAAGTTTTCCCTTATGTTCTAAAGTATTTATATTATGTTCTAAAGTTTTCCCATATGTTCTAAAGTTTTCTACTATGTTCTAAAGTTTTCCCTTATTATGTTTTAAAGTTTTCTATTATGTTATAATGTTTCTATTATGTTCTAAAGTTTTCCCTTATGTTCTAAAGTATTTTATTATGTTCTAAAGTTTTCTATTATGTTCTATTATATTTTCCCCTCATGTTCTAAAGTTTTCCCTTATGTTCTAAAGTTTTCCCATATGTTCTAAAGTTTTCCCTTATATTCTAAAGTTTTCCCATATGTTCTAAAGTTTTCCCTTATGTTCTAAAGTATTCTCTTATGTTCTAAAGTTTTCTATTATGTTCTATTATATTTTTCCCTTATGTTCTAAAGTTTTCCCTTATGTTCTAAAGTATTTATATTATGTTCTAAAGTTTTCCCATATGTTCTAAAGTTTTCTACTATGTTCTAAAGTTTTCCCTTATTATGTTCTAAAGTTTTCCCTTATGTTCTAAAGTATTTATATTATGTTCTAAAGTTTTCCCATATGTTCTAAAGTTTTCTACTATGTTCTAAAGTTTTCCCTTATTATGTTTTAAAGTTTTCTATTATGTTATAATGTTTCTATTATGTTCTAAAGTTTTCCCATATGTTCTAAAGTTTTCTATTATGTTTTATTATATTTTTTACTTATGTTCTAAAGTTTTCCCTTATGTTCAAAAGTATTTCTATTATGTTCTAACATTTTCTATCTATATGTTCTAAAGTATTTCTATTATGTTCTAAACTTTTCCCTTATGTTCTAAAGTTTTCTATTATAGTAAAAAAAAACAATTTGAAATTAAAATCCAATAATAGAAAAACTCAAGCAAGAAAAAAAAATTTGGAAAAAAAAATTGAAAATGAAAACTAGAAACTTAAAAAAAAAAAAAAAAACGAAAAAAATTAGGGAAAAAACGAGGAAAAAAAACGAAATAAAAATAAAAAATTGAAATCGAAAAAAAAAACTGGAAAAAAAAACGAAAAAATAAAATAAAAAACTTGAAAAAAAAAATCGAAAAAAAAAATGGAAAATGGGCAATAAAAAAAAAAAAACTGGAAAATATAAATAACAAAATGGAAAATCGAAAAAAAAATTTGAAAAATAAAAACAGAGGAAAAAAAAACGAATTGAAATTAAAAAATTGAAATCGAAAATAAAAAACTGGAAAAAAAAAACGAAAAAAAAGAAAAAACTTGAAAATAAAAATCGAAAAAAAAATGGAAAATGGACAAAAAAAAAAAAAAAAAAAAAAAACTGGAAAATATAAAAAACAAAATGGAAAATCGAAAAAAAAAAATGGAAAATCGACAAAAAAAAAAAAAAAAAAAAACTGGAAAATAGAAAAAAAAATCGTAAAAAAAAAATTGAAAATAAGAAATCGAAAAAAAAAATGGAAAATCGACAAAAAAAAAAATGGAAAAAAAAACTGAAAAATAGAATAAAAAAATGGAAAATCGAAAAAAAAATTGAAAATAAGAAATCGAAAAAAAAATGGAAAATCGACAAAAAAAAAAACTGGAAAATAAAAATAAAAAAAAAAACTGGAAAATCGTAAAAAAGAATCGAAAAAACAACTTGAAAATAAAAAATCGAAAAAAAAAACTGGAAATTAAAAAAATATATTATTAAAAATCGAAAAAAATAAAAAACCAAAAAAATAAACTTTAAATCGCAAAAAAAAAAATTCAACAAAATCGAACCAAATATAAAAACAATTGAACTTAATATGGCAAAAAAAAAAACGCAAAAAAAATAAAATAAATAAACTTACCAAGTTCCTTGAGGTAGAGGAGAGAGAACAGAGAAAATGTTGAGGAGAGAAAAAATGTTGAGGAGAGAGAAAATGCTAAGGAGAGAGATTTAGGGTTTTCTTTTATTTAAAGATTGAAAAAGAGTTATTAAAATTACAAAAATGCCATTACTAAAGAGAGATTTTAGATGGTTAGATCAAAATCATTGAAGGGTTGAGATGGATTCTTATATAAGATTGGATTCTTATATAGAGGAGGGTTCTTATATGAGCCTTCCTCTATATATATATATATATATATATATATATATATATATATATATATATATATATATATATATATATATATATATATATATATATATATATATGGAAAAATAGAAATAATTAATCTCACTTTTCCGTGGTTTGACAATAACAATCCAATCTTTTGATTATTATATATATATATAAGGAAAAATAGTAATAATTAATCTCACCTTCTCGTGGTTTGACAATAACAATCCAACCTTTTGATTATTACGAGACAATCCTACCTTTGCATGTCATCTTCTTTTAACAGACCCTGACTTGTTAGTGACCGAGTTTTGTAGGTTATGTGCCACGTGTCAAAATTTAATAGGTCTATTTAATTTTTTTAATGAAAAAAAGCAAAAAAAAAAAAAGGAAAAAAAAACCCAACTAATAACCCCCACCGTGAAACCCTAGCCCCTACCCCAGCCACCACTAAAAACGGCTGGTCGCCCTCCTTAACCTTCGCAAATGGTTGGGCGGAAACAGGGTTGCGTTTATAGTGTTTAAAGGGGTTCTTTGAGGGCTAGAGTCGGGATTTTCATGGTGGTTAGGTAGGTTGGGATGGAGTTTTCGGAAATTGGTTGGGGTTCTCGGCGGGTTTTCGGCTGTTGGGTGGGGTTCTCGACGGGTTTTCGGCGATTGGGTGGGGTTCTCAGCTCGACGGGTTTTCGGCAGCTAGGTGGTGTTCTTGACGGGTTTTCGGTGGTTGGGTAGGGTTATCTGCGGGTTTTCGGCATCTGAGTGGGGTTTCGGCGGGTTTACGGTGGTTTTCATAGTGTCGGCTTTGGCATGTGGTGGTTATGGTGATTTCGGGGGTTGATTTTGGTTAGGAGGTGATTTCGGGGGTGGTTTTTGGTTTTTAGGTTTATCCTGTTTTCAAGGGTTTAGGGCGGCAGCTAGCCGGTTTATGGTGGGGTTAGGGTGTTGCGTTGGCTGGGGGTGGTTGGTGGTGGTGGGTTTTTTATTTTTTAAAAAAATTACTTGTTTTTGTTTTGTTTTAAACTTTTTTTTTATTTTGACCAATTATTGAGCGACACATGGCTTTAAAAAAACAAATAAAAAAAACATTTTAACCTGTTTAACAGAATGTGAGTAAAAAGATTTGTTAAAAGAAGATGACACTCAAAGGTGAGATTGCCGCGTAATAATCAAAAGGTGGGATTGTTATTGTCAAACCATGCAAAGGTAGGATTATTTATTTTCATTTTTCTAAAATATAAATAGAAAATTTGTCAAAAATAATACAAACTTTGAGCAGTCCGCCAAAAACAAGTCAAACTTTTGATTATTTCTGAATAATACAAACTTTGGTGAGTACCCGCTTTAAACAAGTCATTTTACCAAAGACCGGTTAAATTATTTTTTTTTAATAAAACCTTTTGACTATGTAATTAATTATTAAAAATAACTTTAATTATGTTTAATTAACAATTAATCTTTTCAAAAATAAAACTAACAATTAAAATATATACTTTTGAAAATTTTCTTACAAAAAAAAAAAAAAAAAAAAAAAAATCTCTTGATCCCTCCACCACCGGCGCCCCTAAAACCCTCCTAGCTCCCCGGCGCTGGCCGCTTTCAGATCCCCCTCCCTGGTGCCGGCGTCGAACCCCTCCCCTACGTGTCACCTTACCCTCTTCTTTCCTCCTCAACAACCAATTAAGACCTCCCCAAAACCCTCCCTCCCCCGCAAAACCACCAAAAACCCATCCTTCACCCCAAAAAACCCTACTCGAACCCCTAGCGGTAGTTGGGGAGATCTAATTAGGGTATTTTGAGGGTGGGAGATGGGTTTTTTTTTGTGGTTTTGCGGGGGAGGGACTGTTTTGGGGAAGGGGGTTTGCTGGTTCCTGGGGAAGAGGGATGACGCGCAGAGGAGGGGTTTGTTGCCGGGCGAGGGGATTTAGGGACTGCATATTGGGGCAAAGGAAAGGGAGACGAGTCAAATCAGGAAAAGGCCGAGAAAGATGGGGCTAGCCGGCTGGGCTGGTCATTCGCTCGGCTGGCGCGAGGGGGTTTGAGGAGTCTGGGCGGCGAGTCGGCGACTGGAGGTGGAGGAGGAAGGTGATGGCAAAGCTGAGTTGTGGTGGTGGGTGGGTTTTTTTTTTTTTCATTTTAAACAAATAATAATAATAATAATAATAATAATAATAATAATAATAATAATAATAATAATTAATATCATTTAATTTTTTTTCCATATTAAAAACATTAAATAAATTGAATAAAATTAAAAAAAAATTAAATTAAATTGCCTAACTAATAAAACGATTACACGTGTCCCATACAACCTATTAAACAAGTCACCAACGGGTCATAACTTGTTTAAAGTGGACACCGCTCAAAGTTTGTATTATTTAGAAATAATTAAAAGATTGACTTGTTTTTGACGGATCGCTCAAATTTTGTATTATTTTTGACAATTTTTCTATATAAATATGATTTAATACAAACTCAACCAACACATGATCAATCAGATTCTACTAAAATTACTGTATATGAACTTAGAGTAAGAAAATCAACATCATATATTAATTACGTGATAGAATGGATTGGCAAGTTTAGTAAATTAACCTAACACACTATATATTGGATTCAATAAATATGACTTTAATTGACAAATCGATAGAAAAGATAATTTTTTTTATAAATTTTATTAAATAATCCAATATAATTATTACCTAAACGTGAATACGATTCTATTTCACTATAAGAAAATTGTCTTTTTATAGCGATTATTTCATAGTGATTGTACATTTGCTACAATATGTATATATGTATGTGAAATAGTAGAGGGATCTGTATCATTTTACAATCGACATAGTAAACTCCATATGAAATTGATACGAAAAACATAATAATAATTATTCACCTTTTTTCAGCACATTTATAAAATTATGAAAAAGTGTATCGTTTACAGTTGCCACTAAAATCCAAAAATCGATACGAAATGTCTTTTTTTTTTACACTAGATTTTAAAATTTTGTTTGACAAATAGAACATAAAATATGTCATAACTTATTAGAAAAACATTTAATTCTCAAGCTTGTAGCGGTGGTGGTGGCGGTGGTGGCTTCCTAGTGAGTGAAAAATAAGTGAGGAGAGAGAGAAGAAACTGATAAAAGAAGGTAATGAAGAGAATCACATGCTATCGATTTACAATAGCATTATTGTACATCCGATTTCTTTTAACATTTGTTTTGGAGGAAGGAAGTAATTCAAATCGCAAACACATCCATTTATAATACATACTAATCGGTTAAAATAATATACTTCACAATCTAATGAAATTTTATTACTATATAAACCTGCTAATTAGGGTGGGTCATGAGTCATCTCGAATTGGGTCACTTCAGGTTACGAATCAAGAAATGTTCAAGTGTTCAACCCTTGCCCAAAGTTTTGGTTTTGGGTAAACCCATCGGGTTTTGAACATTTATTTTATTCAATTTAATTTTTGCTAATTTTTATTTATTTATATTTTTTTAATGTATTAAATCAAACATTCCCACCAACATTATTATTAATCATTACATGTCTACTATATAGCAAATCGTTACAAAAGCACATCCATTCCTAACTAATTTTGTATCAATGATACATTTTAAAATTTGACATATAGATTAAAAAATTATCTTAAAATTCAACAAACAACCCAAGTATCGCACGGAGCACAAAATTAGTATATTACTAAAGATATACTCATATACAATCGTATTTTTACTCTTTAAGGCCTTAAGGGTTTAATATAATCTGATTCGATATATTACCTCCATTTCTGAATGCTCGACTCATTTATTATTCATAAGGTAAAAAAAAAAAAATAATAATTTTGACTATATTAAATGACTTTTACAATACACGGAGTAAGTAAATTAGCATATGTGATGATTGTGATCTTATTATATTCCCTTTATTATAAAATTTCTAAATATTAACTTTTTATGAATTTTCAATTATAAATAGTCGAAGATATTCATTGTTAAAGATGTTTATTGGAGACTGCTTAAATATAAAGTAAGTCGAATTTTTAGAAATGGAGAGAGTATTAAAATTTAAAAGTAAGCAAATACAAAGAGTTAAAATCAGATCAAACATGTGACAAGTTCAATAATTAATAATAACTGTCCAAATCTTTATATTATACTCGTACTTCCTAAAATAGAGTAGCCGTATAATTTCCCAAAACCCCAAATAATGGGAAAATAAAAAAGAGAAAGAAGAGAAGAAAAAACACAAAAAATAAAAGAAAGGAAAAAGAAGAAAAAGACAAGTAAAACTGTGAGAGTCAGAGAAGGTGAAGGCGTATAATACGAGAGATTACTACAACTAACGTCAATGCATGTGGATCGCATCCGATGCTTTCCTGATTTGAGATGACTCATTTCATTATTGTCTTCTATTTCCATGTGCCGCCTTTCTCTTTTCATTGCGGCCTCTATTCTCACGCGTTGTTTGAGAGCGTGCTATTCACATCTTCCTCAATGAGGACAACGATCATTTTACCAATTCTACCCCGGCCCTAGGGGTCTTGACAGCCGAGCTGAACCCGGACATGGTCGTGTCTCCGAGCTGAACTCGAGTAGTTTGCGAGCCGGCTAAGCTCATTAACACCATTACGACTAACTCCTCTAATATATGTAGTAGTTACTTTTTTTCTACTCGCATATAAAGTCTAATTACATCTTATTACATAGGTGTTTAGAAAGGTGAATGAAAAATCAGATGCTTGCACTAAGATTTGATTGGTATACAAATTCACACATACACATTTTTTTTAAATTGAGAGTCTTATTTAAAAGAATCAAATAAAGGTTAGATTGACTCACCTCACCTCACCTCATACTTTATAAAAATTTTCCCTTTTCCATCTTTGTATGAAAATTTTAATACTCCATTCAATTTAAGAATTTCTAATTCTTCTCACACCAAGCTTTATTTTAGTGATGACAAATATGTTATCAACTAAACCCTAGCAAACTCGAAAGACTTTAATTTGTGATGCTTATTGATCTACACTTATATTACTCATCTATTCACTTTCCTTAATATGTGGATTTTTTTTTTTTTTTTTTAATTATACTGAAGTCATTATAAAACAAAGGTGCATGTAATCTTTTGTGAAATAGATAAAGTTACATTAACCTTGCAACAATTAAAAGTATTAATACTATATTATATATTTATAAGCTACTTTTATATATTCTTTCTTGTAAGTTTAGTTCAAGTGCATCTTTTTGTTTCTATCCTAGGTGTTAGAATATATGAAAATATATTCTGATAATATTGTATATAATTAGTTTGGTAATTGTATATATCTTTGCCTAGTTTATAGCTAGTTAGTTTCCTAGTTTATCTCTTGTAATTGTATATTTATACTTGTCAATATTCAATGAGAAAGGCAACGATCATCCTCTTTCATGGTATCAGTTTAGGTTTCGATCATATCCTTTCCTCCTCCCTCTCTCATGGCCCATCTCCATCTTCTTCCTCAAAATTATTTTTCCTTCTTCCGCTGCGATTTTCCATGGCAGAAACACCAAAGTACCACCCTGCTTTTGCTATCACCAATGTGAAATCATTGATTCCGATTACTTTGGACGCTGCCGGGATGTATCATTCTTGGGCCGCTCTTTTCAAAGTACTATGTAGGCCACATTATTCCTCCTACGGAGGCGACGGAACTCGCTGCATATGACCAAACCAAGAAGGCAGACTTGGCTTATTGGAAACGACTTGATGCTGCGGTCCTTAATTAGATTTACGGTTCCATCTCTCATGACCTTCTCACTGCTATTCTTCTCAAAGATGACACCGCTCAAGGTGCTTGAGCTCGCCTCGAGTCCATGTTCCAAGACAACAAAGCATCCCGGGCTTCTCATCTCGAACAAGAACTTGCTGATCTTGACTTCGAAAATTTCTCTTCAATTGACGGCTATTGCAATCACATCAAATCCCTCGCTGATCGTCTTGCGGATGTCGATGCTCCGATTCCCGATATCCGTCTCATTCTCAAACTTACTGCTGGTCTCCCTGAAGCATACGCCGGTACGGTGGATTTCATCCAAAATCAAGAACCCTTGCCTTCGTTTGAATCATGCCGATCTCGCCTTAAATTGGCTGAGCAAACCATCAAAAATCGCTTAGCCAAAGAAGGTGGCTCCACCACCCGACCACCAACTGCTCTTGTGTCCACCACCGGAAGTCAGTCGGATTCCTCTGCTTCTAGGCACTCCTCCAAGAACAACAAGCAGAAACAAAAGAATTCAAAGAACTCTAACAAACCTGCTCGAAATTCTGGCGGATCAGCCCAACAGTCAGGCCCAACAAATGGCCAACCTTGGTTTTATCCGCAAGGTTCATATCCTTGGGCAGCCTCATGGGCTCCTTGGCAGGCCCAATGGCCTAACCCTCCATGCCCTTACCCGTCTCAGTCTTGGAACCCAAAGCCTGCTGCCCCTTCTTCTGGGCCACGGCCAGGTGGGCCTGGTATATTGGGGCACTCTCCGCAAGCTTACAGTGCTATGGCCAATGGTCCAAATCCTTCTCCGACGCATATCGAAGCTGCAATGCAAATGCTTGCTAATGTCAATCGTCCAGATAATAATTATTATATGGACACCGGAGCTACATCTCATATGACGGCCGATCAAGGTATTCTTTCATCCTATGTCAATTCAAGCATTAAAAATCAAAACATTGTTGTTGGTAGTGGTGATTTAATTCCAATTATTGGTCATGGTAGTGCTATTTTGCCTAACCCGTACCCTCCCTTTACCCTTAACCATGTCTTGCATGCTCCCAAAATAATAAAGAACTTGATATCCGTCCGAAAATTCACAACTGACAATATGGTTTCTATTGCTTTTGACCCTTATGGATTTTCTGTGACTGATTTACAGACGGGGGCTCACCTAATGAGATGTGACAGTACTGGTGACCTATGTCCAATCTTTCCAAATAGTCAAGCCAACTCTTCAGTCCAACATTCAAATTTTAGTGCTCTCTCTTCCGATCTTTGGCATAATCGTCTAGGACACCCTGGAGATGTTGTACTTAGATCTTTAAGTAGTCAAAAATTTATTGAATGTAATAAGGCTTGTAATTCTTTTAGTTCTTCATGTCCTCTAGGGAAACATGTTAAGTTACCTTTCTGTAATTCTATGTCGCACACTGCTTTACCTTTTGATATTTTTCATAGTGATCTTTGGACTTCTCCAATTACTAGATCTTCCGGTCATTGTTATTATCTATTATTTCTTGATGATTACAACAAATTTTTATGGACATATCCTATTGCAAAAAAATCCCAGGTCAAACACATTTTTCAATCTTTTCATAAGATAGTCCAAACTCAATTTGAACGTAACATTAAGACTTTTCAATGTGATAATGGCACTGAGTATGTCAATGGTACTCTAAAATATTTTTTTGAAAATCAGGGCATGCTTTACCGTCTTTCTTGTCCTCACACATCTCCTCAAAATGGTAAAGCTGAATGACATATTAAAACAATAAATAACATCATTCAGACCCTTCTTGCTCATGCCTCTTTGCCACATTCTTTTTGGCATCATGCTTTAGCTATGGCCACATATCTTCTAAACATTCTTCCAACCAAAGTCTTAGGTTTTAAATCTCCAACTCAAATTTTATACCAATGTGATCCCATCTATTCGGAATTACGAGTCTTTGGTTGTCTATGTTATCCTCTTTTTCCCTCTACTACTATCCACAAATTGCAAGAAGGGTCCACTCCTTGTGTTTACCTTGGTCCCGCACCAAGTCATCGTGGCTCGAAGTGCTATAATTTGTCAAATGGCAAAATCATTATTTGTCGGCATGTGAAGTTTATTGAAAACGAATTTTCGTTCTAAAAAATTCACACACCGAAATCTAGTGATTATGAATTTTTGGATTCCACTCCACTTAATCACCCACCCCATTTGCGCACGGATAAGCCCAGTCCTCCTGCTTCCCCGGCCCAGCCCATGTCACATGGGCAGCCAACTCACCACACTCCTTCTCACACACAACACACGCACACACAACAGACTTCGCAGGTGAGTCGCGGCACGTCTGGCCCAACTGCACCCACCCTGCGGTCTGTTCTGTGTAGCCCATATTCTACTCCTGCTGTCACTCCATCTCATGTGGGCCCTGTGCACACCTTGGCCCAGCACACCCCAGTCTTGTCTTCCCCTCCTTATGACAGCCCAGCCATCACTTCCTCACGAAGTGAGGCTCCCAACACACCCACGTCTGCCAGCTCCCCCGAGTCTGCCACCGCAACCAGCCATACCCCACCTCTATCTCCTCCTCTCACCTCCCATCACATGACCACTAGAGCTAAGGACGACATTATAAAACCTAACCCGAAATATTTTTCCAACCTAAACACAATGACCACTACACCTATCTCTCCTATACCAAAGGACCCGGTTAGTGCTATTCATGACCTTAATTGGAAAAATGCAATGTTAGATAAATATAATGCTCTTATTGATAATCATACTTGGGATTTGGTTCCTCGACCTCCTAATGTGAAAGTTATTCGTTCTATGTGGATATTTCGTCATAAACGAAATTCTGATGGTTCTTTTGAGCGGTATAAAGCTCGTCTTGTGGCTGATGGCAAGACTCAGCAGCAGGGTATTGATTGTGATGAGACTTTTAGTCCGGTTGTCAAACCGGCTACTATTCGTACTGTTCTTAGCATTGCTATTTCACACTCTTGGCCGATCCATCAGTTTGATGTCAAGAATGCTTTTCTACATGGTAAGCTCAATGAGACAGTTTATATGCATCAACCCATGGGTTTTCGTGACAAGAGTCGCCCTGATCATGTGTGTCTATTGCGAGGTTCTCTCTATGGTCTCAAACAGGCTCCTAGGGCTTGGTATCAGCGGTTTGCAGATTTTGTCACTTCTATTGGATTTACTAACAGTAAATCTGATACATCTCTGTTTAATTTTAGACAGGGATCTGATACAGCTTATATTCTGTTATATGTTGATGATATCATTCTCACAGCATCTTCTGACCAGTTACGGACACGTATTATGGGTCTTTTAGGCTCCGAATTTGCAATGAAGGATTTATGTCCTTTGAGTTTCTTTTTGGGTACTACTGTGACTCGTGATGCTAATGGTATGTTTTTGTCTCAGAAACAGTATGCTTCTTCTATTATTGACAAGGCAGGCATGTCTAACTGTAGTCCTTGTCCCACACCTGTTGACACGAAATCTAAACTTAGTGCTTCTCATGATGATCCATATGAAGATCCTACTAAGTACAAGAGTCTTGCTGGTGCTCTTCAGTATCTGAATTTTACCAGACCTGACATTTCTTATGCAGTACAACAGGTGTGTCTTCACATGCATGATCCGCGCAATGCGCATATGGGGGCTCTGAAGCGTATTATACGCTATTTACAGGGCACTTTATCTCATGGCTTACATCTGTATAAGTCTTCTATTAACCAACTGGTTGCTTATACAGATGCGGATTGGGGGGGATGCCCCGACACCAGGCGATCTACTTCAGGCTATTATGTGTTCTTAGGAGATAATTTGATTTCTTGGTCTTCTAAACGGCAACCTACATTCACTAGTAGAAAAATAGCAAATGGCACCGGTTCAAACCCGGCCTAAGGCACCGGTTTGAACCGGTGCCAATGTGAGGGGTGCCAAAACCCCCCCCTTTTTGGCACCGATTCAAACCGGTGCCATAATTGATTTTTGGCACCGGTTAACCGGTGCCATAACTATTTCTTTTTTTTTTGTTGGGAATTAAAGTCAATTGGCACCGGTTAACCGGTGCCAATTCATGTATTTTTTTTATTATTTTATTTTTTTTTAAAGTTTGCTTTATCCACACATTCAACCAGAGATATATTGATCAAAATATAATCAGAAAATATAACAAGCTTGAATACGAAATATAATCAGAAATATATTGATGATTAAATTGTTATTTTACAATACAAAAAAATAAAATAAATTATAACATCAAAATCCAAAAAAAAAAAATTACAACATCAAAGAAAAAAAAAATTACACATCGAACGAAAAAAAAATTTACAACAATAAAATAAAAATTCCAAAATCAACACTTTGATTCTTCACCTGCATCAATTAAAACACCGAATTAATAAAAACTCACAATAAACTAAAATTACGAAAATTAAACCCAGAAAATAAACCCAGAAATCACGAAATTAAAAGCAAGAAAATAAACCCAGAAATCCCCCCCCCCCCAAAAAAAAGAAAAAACTCCAAAAATACTATCACGAACTGAAAATAAAAAAACCCAGAAACTCAAAATTATAAGAAAAATTGAAAAAAAAAACAAAATCCCCGAATTACTTAACAAGAATGGCTTAACACAAGTACTTCATCCATTTTTTTTAACATGCATGTACCCAGAAAAATACAAAATCCCTGAATTTTCTCTTTTAAAATTAAAACACCCAGAAAACTCAAAAAAAAAAAAAAAACCCAAAAGACACATGCATATACCCAGAAAAATCGATTAATTAAACACAAAATTAAACCCAGAAAAAACGAGAAAAATCGAATTAAAATACAAAACCGATTAAATTCGGATAATTATACCTAGAAAATTTGATAAAACTCGAATTAAAATCCAATAATCAATTAAATAAACCCAGAAAAATCGATTTAAATCCAAAATCAAACCCAAATTTAAATCCAACAAACTCGATTAACATCGAATTAAACCCATAGAATAAACCCTAACCTCGAAGGATACCCAGAAATTGTTGTTGATGATGATGTTGGTGGGCTTTGCGGCGGCGGTCGACTTTTGTGGTGGTGGCGGCGGCTTTGCGGCAGTGGTGATGTTGTGGTGGTGGGCTTTGTGGTGGTGGTCGAATTTGTGGTGGTGTAGATCAAAGAAAGAGAGGAGATCGAAGAAGCTAGGGAGAGGAGATGTAAGAAGATCGGTTGAGAGAGAGGAGATCGAATATGCATGGGAGATGGAGATGAAGATGAATAAGGGAGATGAGAGGAGAGAGAAGGGAGAGGAGAAGAAGGGAGAGAGCGAGGAGAGAGGAGAGAGAAGGAGATCAGAGGGAATGAAATAAAAAGAGGCGGAGTGAGTCAACTTTATTTAGGGTTTATTATGTGTTGAACCGTTTTTTTTTTACATCTTATGGCACCGGTTCAAACCGGTGCCATTTGTATTTTTGGCACCGGTTTGATCTGAACCGGTGCCATTTCTCTTTGTCTAAAAACCCGCCCATTTTTAGGCCGATTTTTGGCACCGGTTTGGCCTGAACCGGTGCCATTTGGGGGTTGTCTTTTTGTATTTTTCTACTAGTGATTATCTAAGTCTAGTGCAGAGGCCGAGTATCGTGGGGTTGCTAATGTGGTGTCTGATTCTTGTTGGATCAGAAATTTGTTGCTTGAGCTCTATTTTCCAATTCGAAAAGCAACAATTGTTTATTGTGACAATGTGAGTGCCATCTACCTTTCAGGGAATCCGGTACAGCATCAGCGCACTAAACACATTGAAATGGACATTCATTTTGTCCGTGAAAAGGTCGCTAAAGGCGAGGTACGAGTTCTTCATGTTCCTTCTCGTTATCAGATTGCAGATATTTTTACGAAGGGTCTTCCACGGGTTCTGTTTGACGATTTTCGTGCCAGTCTTAGCGTTCGTGATCCTCCCGCTACGACTGTGGGGGAGTGTTAGAATATATGAAAATATATTATGATAATATTGTATATAATTAGTTTGGTAATTGTATATATCTTTGCCTAGTTTATAGCTAGTTAGTTTCCTAGTTTATCTCTTGTAATTGTATATTTATACTTGTCAGTATTCAATGAGAAAGGCAACGATCATCCTCTTTCACTAGGTCCAAGTTGAGTATATGATCGATCTAGCGACAATTATATAAACAATAATAATGCTTGTGTAATGTTATGTTTGTATAGTTGTATCGCCTGTTTATGATAATAATATTGTGTCGAACATTTGTACTCCGTACTAGCTAGTAGCTACTATGCTCAGCACAATCGACCGCATAATTTAACTTCAATCTTTTGTTTGTATTATAATTAAAATCTTAAATCATCAAATTTAAAGCTAACAACGTTACTTATATAAGTAATGAATTAATAATGTATAATTTTAAAGTTAAATATATTATTTTTAAACTTTATTGACCGCACAGTACGCTTTAATGAATTATAAAGAAAAATTACTTGTTATAGAGTAATTTTAAAATACTTTGTATTTGCCAAAGTTTAGGCATATGTTATACCAAAATTTCTATAAGAACAACAATCATACGTTACTTTTATAGCACATAGGAAACATAAAACTAGTAGATAAAGCAAAAGCATGCACTAATTAATGGAAAGTGGTATGCTTTAGAAGAAAAATGGGAGAGAAATGTCGTTTTCTAAGTTTGATAAAAAGAGTTAAAACAGGAGTAACTATTTATTTGTACTTGGATAACAACCTAACAAGTAACAACGTGGAGCATCTTCTAGCTTTAGCCTACTCACAAGATAATATAATATATACCAAGTACTATACAAATTGCATGATTTGAATAAAGTCGAATTTGAAACTATATGATATACCAAACCAAAAAAGGAAAATATGTTAAAATATATTAATACTCCCTCCGTTTCATAATGTTAGTCCCATATACTATTTTGGGCGTTTCAAAAAGATGTACCCATATTGAATATATTTCATTTATAACTTGATTTTTTTTGGAATTAATTGATTGTGTATTGATGACATGACTCTAAATAAGGAAAATTTTACCTTAAATTATGCAATTATGATTTGTGCTTTCCTAATGAAAAATCAAAAAAGTTAAATAAGGTAAGCTAATTATGAAATTTGTTGTACTTTAATGTTAGATTCCAAATATATTTGTTTTCTTATTTTATGTGATTGATTTCATATGGGACTAACATTATGAAACGGAGAGAGTAATAATTAATTAAATTAAATAAAAAGATGCACGGCAGATGTCGTAACCCCTAAATCGAAAACATTCTGAGCATAATCAGATTAATTAGTTGAATTATATTGGTACTATAAATGTTTAATAAAAAGATTTAATTATGAGCATCGAGTAAATTTGTATTCTACGCCTCCAATGTTTATTTTTACCATCAACGTACTCCACGTTTCGTTTTGCACGCCTTTCTATGCATGTGTAATTATTGTTTCGGAAATTGTATTGGTTAAGACTTAATATTAGCATAAATGTTATAAAGTCATTTTGGTAAATTATATACTTCGTATAATGCAAACTTTGGAGTAAGAACTGAAAAACAAAAGTAACGTCCCTTATTTACATGTTACTTCTTATTTTTCACCGGAATTAAGGAATTTAGGATATGTTCATACTTATTGAAATAAGCCGAACTGAATTGAAATGATTGGAGTTGAATTGAACTGAACAAAACAAAACTGAATATTTTAAGAGAAAAGGAAATAAGGGCTTGTTCTCTTACGTTGAAATTCAGTTCAATTCAGTTCAGTTCAGTTCAGCTTAGCTCCTAATTTCCTTCTCTTATAAATATTCAGTTCGGTTCAGTTTAGTTCATCTCAGTTCAATTTAGTTCAGTTCAGTTCAGCTCAATTCAGTTCAGTTCAGTTCAACTGAGTTCAGTCAATAAGAACAGACCCTAAGAAACTAAAGTGAATTGAACTGATTGCAGCTGAATTGAACTGAACTGAAATTAAGCTTAAGTGAACAGGCCCTTAGAGACTCCTTAAAATTCTTGATTGGGAATTACAAATACGCATGTAGGGTTAGAGAGAGATAAAGAGAAAGAAAAGGCAATTGGTAATTATTGAAGAGATGGGGAGAAAAAATATTGGAAAAATGTTATTTTTTAAAATAAAAATTATGAAAAAGAGGGAATATTGTAAAAAAGTACATTCTTTAATAAAAATAGACATGTAATTTTGAAACCCCAAAAAAGGAAAGTAACGACCCACATGCCCCTACTCGTCCTTATCTAATGTGGCTTGTTTCTAAGTTTAAACCTATGTTTTTACTTCTCTCAGAAACTAAGTTAGTTGTCGATGTGGCTAGGCCTCTTTTAGATGTGTTTTCCCCCTCCACCTCTTTTGGTTTTGATTCGGTTGGAGCTAGTGGTGGTCTTATGGTTTTTGTGTGGACAAGCTCCTTAGTAACTTGTATGCACTCTTCTCAAAATATCATCCTTTGTAAGATAGCTGAAGCTAATGATAATATCAAGCATGCATGTAGCTTTTGTTTATGATGCTCCGTCTCTTGATGATAGGGTTTTAGTTTGACATGAACTCTCTTATATTGTCCAAAATTTCCCAAATTGTCTTCTTTTGGGTGACTTTAATCAAATTGTCTTCTTTTGGGTGACTTTAATCAAATTGAAATATTGTCCAAAATTTCCCAAATCTAATATAAGAGGCATAGATGAGTTTATTGATTAAAGATTACATAATACAGTTCTTGATGTTCCTTTCTCGGGTCCTCATTACACTTGGTCCAACAAAAGACTTGATTCAGAGTTAATCTTGGAAAGACTTGACCATGGATATGTCACCCCCGATTACTTCGACATCTTCCCTAACTGACGTATTATGCATGAGCCCATCTTGGTATCGGATCATGCCGCAATTGTCTATGATTTGGACCTTCTTCAAATAAGGTCCTCACGGCTGTATCAACTGGAACTCTAGTGCCTTGGCTTTTCAAAAGTGCAAGAAATTATCTCCTCAAGTTGGTCTTCAAGGTGTCAAGGCTCTCCTACCTTCTGTCTAATGAGAAAATTACGAAAAGTCAGGAACAGGCTTCAAAAGTGGTCTTGGACCATAAACAGTTATAGGGCATCAATTTGAGAGAAGTCTCTAAAGACTTGACTTGTTATGGTGACGACATTGTTTCTCTTGCGGATGGGAACGCCTATATCCAACGCATTAACTACACTATTCCTAAATGTGCCATTGATTTCCAATATTGGAGACAAAGGGTCAAATGTGAGTGGATTAAAGATGGTGATGCTCCTACCAAACGCCTTTTTAATAAGGTCAAACAACGGAAGGCCCGGAATGAAATTGTAATGCTACGAAATGATATCTGGGTGGATGGTTACTCTGCAGTCTCTGACTTAATTGTCTCCTCTTTAAAAGAGGTCTTTGCTCCCACTGTAGATCTCAATCATGGTGAAACTATTGATCTCCTTCTATAACAACTTCAATTTCCATCTCTCTCGGATCCTAAGATCGAGGCGCTAGTTAAACCCTTTGACATGATTGAAATTAAGCAGGCAATTTTTAGTATTAAAGGCTCCAAATCTCCGGGGCCAGATGGAGTCATTGTGGAATTTTTCCATAAAAACTGGGAAACAGTCGGCTCTATGGCGGTTGATAGTGTTCAACACTTTTTTGAAACAGGGTTTCTTCTCAATGAACTAAACTCAACACTACTAGTCATGATCCCAAAGACAGACATTACAGAGTCTGCATCACAATTTAGAACGATCAGCCTCTGCAACACGGTCTACAAATGCATTTCTAAACGTCTAGTTGCACGACTCAAATCTGTTCTTGCCTCCCTCATTACGGATTACCAACATGCTTTCATCCCTGGAAGATAATATCTTTATGTCCCAAGAGATTATGCATTTTATCAACTCCAGACAACTCTCTAATCATCTTGTTGCCATCAAAGTGGATATGTCTAAGGCTTATGATAGGGTGAACTGACTCTTCCTTTTCAAAACCCTCCAAGCTTATGGCTTCCCCGGGAAATGGCTACAATGGATCTCTCAATGCATCTCGACATTCTCCTTTAGAGCCCTTGTCAATGGGCAAATTTCTGAGCCCTTTAGGCCTACCTGCGGCTTAAGGCAAGATGATCCCCTTTCTCCTTATCTGTTTTTGTTATTGTAGGGAATAATTTCAAGCCTTTAAATCCCACTAGCTCGAACCCCACTGTGATCATACACTAAAGTACGGTGGCGTCCAAAAGGGAAGAAGATAGAGCAAAAGAGTCGCCAACAAGTTTTTTAGGAACTTGTAAACCATTCACGAGGTGAAGGTTACACCCCTTAACGATCCAAGAGATCGTCAACTCCATAAGGTCTAGAACCAAATAAGGGTTCGGGGATGAAGGTACAAATCCAACCTAAAAGAGGTTGAACCTGCCCTAATAATAGGCCTCTACTTTATTCTGATCGTATTCATGTGCACTTTCTGATTAACATGCAATCAATAGGATTAACCCTAAACCTGTTTAATCTATGTTGGTTGAACATTAATGCACAAATAAACTATTATTGGCGATCACTTGAATTATAATCACATTAACCCTAAACAAGATTATTAATTATCTTATTAAGCGTGATTACAAGTACCAAATTCCCTTTAAGCATGCATAAAAGGCGTGATCAAGCAATAACAATAAATATCATCAAGCAACATAATCAATAATCATAACAATAAAAATATAATCATCATCAAAATAATAATCATAATCATGAATAAAAATAATCATCATCAAAATAATAATAATATTCATAATCATAAATTATAACAATTACAATCATAATCATGTTCATGTTAATATTAAAGCATAATAATAGCAAGATCCTAGGCATGATACTAACAAGATTAATAACAAACCCTAGCATGTCACTAAGAAATAAAAATCAAATCTTTAGCCCTAACATGATACTAACAATCATAAATATTAGGAAGAATATAGGAAGCATCATAGAAATCATATTTAATATTAAAATTAACCTAGACATGATACTAGGAATCATAACAACAATATAAACATGATGTCTACATCATAATATCAATAAAAACCAATAAAGTACTTACTTTGATGCCTCGTACCTCTTTCTAATAACAAAATACACACGTTAGTAACTTCAAGGAAAATAATAAAACAAACAATTAAATTAAATAATTGAAATAGAGATTTGGGACCAAACCCTAAGAAATTAAACCTTTCACGTCTAGGGCGAAGGCAACTTCGAATATGGCTAGGTGTTTCTAGATCTTGTGAATGCGGAATTTTGTATGAAAAAGTGAGAAAGAAAGAATGCTAAAGAATTAATGATTGTTGATGAAAGCTAATTAAAACTAATTGTTGATGAGAATTCGTGAATATTGGTAGATGATGAATGAATGTAGATGAATGATTGTAGATTGTAGATTGAAGATTAAAGATTGTAGATTAATCAAAACGGAGTTTTAAATATGATATTTATAGAGAAAATCAGCCAAAAAAGATAATTTAACAAAACAGAGTCTGACGCACGCAAAACAAGGTTGGCGCCAACCCTGGCTAGCTGGCGCTAGGCACAAGGGGCTAGCGCCAGGCGCCAATGGCTAGCGTCTGGCGCCAAGCCTGGTTCCAGACGCCAAGGCCTGGGGTTGGACGCCAAACTGGATTTCAACGCGTTTTCGAAAATCTGATAAATTTACCGTACTGGAAGATAAAATAATATAATTTCTTCGAAAATGCTATTTGATCTTGATTAAAACTCTGAAAAGTCAACAAAGTCAACTTATCAATGCTAATTGAATTAGGAATGAAAAGAACCTTCTAGTTCTAGAAGACTAAAACCATTCCTAATTGCATTAGGAATGATAAATCATATTAGGCCCTCCCCTAGATCATTGGGCCGTACATAAAGCTCAAACCGGGCCCAGTTTAGTAAATTGGCCATAACTTCCTCAATATTCATCGGAATTGGGCTTATAATATATCGTTGGAAAGCTCTTTGCAAGCCCCATCAAACTACACTACTATTGGACCCATATCATGGAACAACCAAACTGGATTGGCTGTTTTCTTAAAATAAAGTTTTCAAAAACAGAGAGAAGAGAAAAGAAAATAAAAACTTTCCGCAACACTAGACCTTTCCACACTTTCACTTCATTCGATTATGATTCGACGCGAAAGGTACTCATCACTGGTTTTGGTTTTGGGGAGACACAAATGGGTGTCTACAGTTATGTATGGATGTTCTCTCTCGTATGTTATCCCTAGCCAAGGACATTAACACCCTCAAAGGAGTTAAAATCTCTAGAAGGGCTATCTCTATCTCGCACCTTTTCTTTGCAGATGATTCTATGTTCTTTTTTAAGGCGAATACGGATTCCTGTCGCACTATTGCTGATATTCTGTCTAGATTTGGGAAAGCCTCAGGCTAACAGATCAACTTCACCAAATCATATATAAAGTTCATCCCCTCTGTCTCGGCTTCTCTTGCTGAGACCCTTAAGGAGATCTTGAGAGTTCCGGTGGTGGATAATATTGGAACGCACTTAGGGGTTCTAGTGGATATCTCAGGAAGGAAAGGTCAACACTTCACCTACCTAGTTGTACATGTTAAGAAAAAAATAATTTCTTGGTCTCAGTGCCGGCTTTCAGAAAGTGCTAAATTAACTCTGTGCTCCTTGGGATCTCTTCTCATGTCATGATATCCTTCAAACTTCCTTTATCTATTGCGCACAAGCTTGACTCCCTCATTACTAGGTTCTGGTGGGCAAAGAAAGGAAGGAAAGGTCTCCACTAGGTTGACAAGCTTGTTATTCAACTACCTAAAGGCATGGGGGTGGGGGTCTTGACATCCAATCTGCTAGCACTTATAATGATGCTCTGCTCTTCAAACATATCTAGAGAATGCACAATAACCCTCAACTTCTGGCTTCAAAGGTGTACAATGCTAGCCTTCCTTGCCTTCTAT
Source organism: Chenopodium album (assembly GCF_948465745.1). NCBI lineage: Eukaryota > Viridiplantae > Streptophyta > Magnoliopsida > Caryophyllales > Amaranthaceae > Chenopodium > Chenopodium album. The sequence continues at coordinate 53,660,276 of NC_137839.1, forward strand.
GCCTAGGAAGGCCAACAGAAAAGGCTCCTAGCTCCTTTTTCTTGGGTTTGGAGGAATATGCACAATCTAACTCTAAAGATGAGGAAAGGTTTTGCGTGGAAAGTCAGCTCATGGAGGAATGTTCTAGATTGTAGCTCTAAATGGGTCCATGGGGTAACCCCGGTGGTCAATTATGACCAAAATCTCCTATAAAGTGAAAAATGGACAGTCAGTGACCTAATCAATCCCACTAATCACTCTTGGAATGTGAGCATCATTAGGGAAAAGGTTCGAATGGGATAGTGCACAATTTTTTTTTTCTGTTGATCTTCCTTCAGGAAGAAGACGACTTCCTTTACTAGCAAGGTCACAAATCCGGCGCCTATACTGTCAAATCAAGTTATGCTTTCCTCTCAGGCAATCGTGATCGTACTGACCCTCATCTCCAGAAAGATTCTTCCTACTTCTTCGAAATCATTTGGCACCTGGATATCCCTCCTAAATGGCGCTTCTTCCTATGGAAACTAGCGGTTAATGGAATAGTAGTGAACAGTAACCTTCTTATTAGAGGTCTTCATTCGGATGGTCTATGTGGTTACTATGGTGTCCATCTTAAGGATATCCGACACCTTTTCCTGAAATGCACTATAGCTCGTTATGCTTGGGATAACTCTGGCATCCCAAATTGTAAAATTCCTACTGGCTCCACTTCGTTTCAGAAACGGATCCAAACTCATATCTTGCTATTTTATAGTCAGGATGGAATCCATAGCCAACGGGTTCAATGACTTGTTTCTACCTTATGGTCGATTTAGACCACCCGGAACAAGAGGGTCTTTGAAGGAGATAATGGTTATTTTAGAACCTTTTTCTCTAATATCCTAATGGCTTTTAGGTTTCTTCAAATTTCCTTAAGCCGAATGTTCGAAAATTAGGAACTCTCAGCATTTATGATACGAGTGAGCCTGTTCCTCCTGGGTTTCTACATGTGTTTTTAGGAAGGGAAAACTTTTCTATCTCCTTTAGGTTTAGACCTCACATAGCTGTTGTTCGGGTTGACGGGTCTTGGCAAAGGCTCAAATGCTTATGGAGTTGGCTAGACGATTTCTATATAGGACCACCCTGAAAAGGAAGTGGGTGGATACTCAGGTATTGCAAGCTCACCTCTTCAAGCAAAAGGGTTTGGATGCCTCTCTGCTTTGCAATGGAGTCTTAACTGTGGGATTCAATCTCTTATCATCCATACGGACTTGACTTCACTTGTGAACTCACTTCTTCATACAAAAATGCCTACTATGGAAACACATTGGACGACCCAAGAAATTAGGAAGGCGGGACGCTTGTTCCAACACTGTGCAATCTTGAAGGTAGATAGGGCTGCGGTCCACCAAGCCCACTTGCTTGCTAACCAATGTCGTCTCCTACGCAGTTCTTTTAGTTCTCCCTACCCCTTTTAGCTTTTCTTTTCTTGTGTTTAGCTGTTGTAAAAAAAAAAGGAAGGAAAGTAGGCATGTAAGGTGGAGGGAGTAGCTATTTCAAAAAAAAAAAAAAAAAAAAAAAGGCGAAAACATGCGTTTTAAGCATGTTTTTATCTGAAATTTTCTTCATGGATGCATATGTACCAGCATGGTACATATGATTCATATTTTTTTTAAAAAAAGCGCAATGAACATATACTTGTTTTTATAAAGAACATATAGCTATTTTGTAGATAGCTATTCTGTAAATAGTTGTTTTATAAAGAACATCCAACTTTATTTCTTTTTGTATATCGATCTAAAGAACATTTATCCTTCATATTAATAAACAACATGATTATATTAAAGAACATTATTCATATAGTAAATGTACATTTGGTAATTTATAGAATTTAGTTATTATAAATGATCATGCAAGTATATGAAAAGAACATTTTATTGTATGTTAATGTACATTTTATTATTTGCTGATGAACATATATGTTATAATGTGTTGAATTTCTAATTAAATTCTAGGAATTAACAAGACATAACAAATAAGTCAAACAACAAATAATAACGTCAAACTCCGAAGCCCTAACCTTGCATCGGCCTAGCCGTACGAGGGCTAGGCTAGCGCGTGCTTTCACAAGAACTAGCTGCAAGCCCAGGAAGCCGCAAGCATAGGTGATCTGGGCGTGCTGGCCGAGTGCGGGCATTGCTAGCAATTGCAGTGCACATGGCTTGTGAAGCCTGCTAGTAAGCTTGGCATGGCAGCCCAGCAACGCACAGCAGCCCAGCAGCTTACGTGGGCTTGCGGTGTGTGGTGAAAGGACAATGCTGAGGAGCGCACAAGTAGCCGCGTGGGCTTGCGTGTGGATCTGAGGCCCAACCAAGTCAAAGAAGGCCTTGACCGGTTTTCCTTGGTGCCCAAGGATGTTGACCGGTCATGCCTCCTTGTAATTGGTGGGTTTGGTGGCTTGGGGAACAAGGAGGTTAGGTGGTCCTCCTTGTGGTCCTCACCTAGACACTCCCATCTGTGTGCCAAATGTAGTTTAATTATTTGTCTAGCTATTTAATTTAATTTAGAATTAAATTAATTGCTTACTTTTCTCACACTATCATTTCTCCCACATGGAAACATGATTGGACTTTTTGTAAGCCTTTTCTTATAAATAACAACCCTAGGAGTTGGGATTATTCACTTGATTTGGAATTCAAAAAGGCATATCCATCATAGTGGAAACCCTTTAAGTTCACATAAAACTCGAGTTGGTGTTTTTGGTCCGAACTCGGCTAAACTTCGAGTTAGAGCCGTCCAGGTTGTTGCGGGTGGATTATCATTGGAGGTCTACGTGCTTGCAAGATTCGGCTTTCTAAGTAAGAGCTCGTTGGAACGAGCGAAGCACGCATCAAGGGTAAGATGGTCAATTCACTTTATCATGTTATTTATGTCTTTTAGTTATATTAATTGTGAGCGGGTCTTGGGGTCGGTTTTTGTTCCGTGGGATTTTCCAAAACCAAACATTTCAAACTCATTTAAGCGTCTTATTCAGACATTAAATTGTCCCTATTTTGTGAGAATAAGACGATTCCAAGATCCAAAGAATCAATGAGTGATTAAGCATGCTTTGGATTGTCTTAATAGTTATTACTCTAAGGTAAGCAACTCTTTGCTAATGGCTCCAAGCCACTCTTGGTTAGATAACTCGTCGCATCTAATGCTCTCGTGACAATTTATATTTTTTGCCACGACATGTTAGGACTCCATCACTCATATCCTTGAGTCTAACCAAAACTAACATTTATATGATGTCTTGCTTTGGCAAACCCATCAACATAACTTATGTTCGTAGGAAAGTAGTGATGCCTCGCTTTGGCGTACCCCATCACTTTTCTCAATAGTTCGGTAAGTGTTATTTTGGAATGGCAAGTTTTACTCAATATTTTAGGGACCTAGGGTTTTATGTTGGTTGATTTAAGTGAACTTAATTAAATATTGCAACATTCTAAATTCTAAACATGCATGTAACATATCATTCAATTCATATCTATAAGCACAAATATATATCGAAAACATAAGTAAATGATGCATTTGGCAACTAACATTACCCCTTGAGTCTTCAAGGGTCTTCTATTGCAACTTCATGGCTTTGTATTCCAAGAAACTCCGTCTTCAATACATAACCAAAATAATGCAACTACTAGTATCTATGATTAGGACTAATCTGTATATTAAGGTACAAAAATACGCAACATTTCACAGACCGTATTAAGATTTACAAAAATACATGACGGAATGCAGTCCGTATTTTCTATCCAAATAGGGCCCTACTAGTTGCCATTTCATAAAACCCGTGAGAGAATATACATTCCATTCATCCATTGACTATATGTGAATGGCCAGTGCATTTTACAACGAAAAGCAAGCAACAATGCATTAACACGCGTAAACTAGTAACTAACTTAGGTGGTTAATTCGATTAACGCTCCTAATTAAAACTAGTCCAAATTGTTCACCGATTATGTGGTTAAGCGCAATTAAAATAGCTCAAATAAATAATGAAGCTCATACTAAATTTCGCATCCAACTTAATTAATCCGATTTATTAAGCCGGTAAACCCAAAATTTTGCCAAATTAAAATTTTCAATTGCCGTTCAAAACCGAGGGCTAGCCTCTAAATTTTAATTAAAATAAATAACCATAAATATAATTATTAAATTGGCAAACACGCAAAAGATCAAGCCTAAACACGCCCAAGTGCCTAGAATCAAGCCTTGTGCTAGGCACCCAGGTCTCAGGTGCCTTAACGTGGGCTCCCCGCACAACCACGGTCGTGCCAAGCGTCACCATGTAGCCTACAGCACCACAAAGCGTGTAATGCTTCCTACGGGGCGTGCTAGCGACGTCTGGCTCGTGAAGGCCACTGTGGGCTTGCTATTATGTGGGCCTATGCTACCTCGCAGCAACTTGTCGCACACAAAGCCCCACATGCAACATCGCAGCACCAATTATGCACCCGCCCTGCACACCTCACACGCACTTGAGGCGCCCAGCAGCCTCGACAGCCACATGTGGGCTGCACCAGCAGCCCGGCTGGCCGAGAGCTTATTTGGGGCGGCTTTGGATTGTGTGGTCGTGCATTCGGGTTTTATTTCCCAAGTTTGTGTACCTGAAATATCTATTCTAAATTAATTTTAGTATCAATATTTGAGCAAAAATGAAAATTAAAACAAATCAAACTTAATAAATTCATTCAAGCGCACACAACAAATTTATTCCAAGAACCATTTGTTAAGGAAAATTTGGTTTAACTTGATTCTTCAAAATGAAGGGCTATTCTCACTATTAATTTAATCAACATAAATTAATCATGAGATTTGACAAAAATAAAGGGAGTTGGAATAATGAACATACATATTCAATGAAAAATTCCAACTTTAACTTATGAATCTTTGAAAAATTACATCTTCCAACATGAAGATTAATTAAATTTCAATCAGAAGTTTGAAACTTTATGACTTTAATCAACTTAATAAAAGATTAAAATAAGGAAGTTCAATAAACAATCATGGAATTTAGTAGCACAAAGTTCCAACAAACTAAAATATCTAAAGATTGGATCTTTAGTACTTATGAGCCTCAAAACACAAACTTTTCACACTTAAAGCAATTTGTTTGCAATTATGTGAAAATTTGAGCCAAACATTAAGCACTAATTACTGCGTAGTAATCATGCTCAAAAGTGGTTCAAAGTTGCAGAAGCTTAAAGGAAAGAACCAACCACATAATCACAATTAATGTGCCATTAAAATTCAATGTTTAAAAGATTTAAAATTTTTCGTCAAAACAAAAAATCCCACGAAACAGGCATTTCTGGGCAAAATTTGGCTTTTTCACAAACCTTAAAGGATAAGAATGTTTCCAAAACAAAGATTCAACCCAAAATTCACTAGTCTTTGGTGAAAATATAGGGTCGGGAGCCAAAATTTTAATTAAAACGAGATTAAAATTAATAAAATCGATTTACTAATCTAATTATCAAAAAAATTTAAATACCTTGAAAATATTAGTTACAAAAATAAACGAACCTAGCTTTGATACCAGTGTTGGGTTTCGGAAAGTCTGACTTTCCACGGAAACGAAATCCAACCCCAAGATCCCCTCACTATTAATATAAGTAATAAGCATAATTAACAAGATAAGGAGAAAGACAATATTCCCCTTGATGCGCGCTTCGCTCGCTTTAAAAGATCTTACTTTGAAAGTTTTGAGTCACGCAAGTGCATAGACCTCCAACGGAAATCCACCCGCAACACGACCCGTTCGGCCCTTACTCGGAGTTTAGCCAAGTTTGACAAAAAAAAAAAAAAAACCTTACTCGTGTTTTTATGAACTTAAAGGTTTATTTTCTCTCTTTTGGAGATGCCTTATTGAGTTCAACTCAAGTGGATTTCTCAAATCCCAATAATTTGGTATTTGTAGAGAATTCCCACCAACATTCCTCTCCCCCATCAATGTGGAAGAGTTGGTAAAAATCCTTTTTCAATTTTATTTTTAAATCAAAATTCAAAAGAAAAAGCAATGCAATAATTAATCAACAACAGTCAAGCAAGGAGAGAGATTAGGTGAGGACCACAAGGGGGGGGGGGGGAAAGCCTTGCCCCCCAAGGATCCCCAAAACTGCCTCACCCTTTCTCCCAGGCCTAATAGCAACTCGCCAGTTGGCCGCAGCAAGCCTTGGGTGCCAAGACTGCCACGCTGGTGCCTGGCCCTCTTGGTTGGGCCTGCTTGCTGACAGCACCAAGGCCTAGAACGCTATGCGTGCATGCGGGCTATTGGTTGCAAGCCCTGTTGGCCTGCCCCAGCAAGCCACACAATGATGCGGGCTGCTGGTTGCTACTGTGCAGGAACATGCACGCCACAACCTCTAGCCAAGGCACTAACCCGCACATGTACGTAGCATGTTACGCACGCAATGCGGGGTGCTGGTGTGCTTATGTGCGGCTGATGATGCTAGCATTGCTAGCGTGCTAGCATGCGATGCCCCACACATGCTAGCGGCTATGCTAGCTGCCATGCCCCTAACACTCGGTTTGCTGGAGGTATTCCGATGCTAGGAGTATTTTGGTAATTTGTTCATTAGTTGATTCTTACCGTCTTGTCTTTTTATTAATTCAATTCGACTTCCTACGCTCGATCTCGGCGTTCTTAGCTCGATTTCCGACGTCTATGTTTATAGTACTCGAGCGACTCTTTAATTACTTTCGGATTAATTCGTTGTGATGGATTGGTAGTTTGCTTGGGTGTGACCCAAATGGTTCATTCAAGATTGAGTTGTAATATTAATTATACATTGATATTACTAATCGGAAGTGGCCTCTAACTATGCATTACGATCACTTCACCTCACTGAATAATTAGGTATCTAATAATTTCGAACCTTCTGTTGGAATAATACACTTGTTTAAAGGACATCATTCCTATCATAATACTCCCTCCGTCCCCAAAAGAACCACTCTTTTGGGTTGATTTTGTGGGTATTAAGTAAGTTAAATAAAAAGAAGCAAAAGTATAGTGGAAAGATAAATTTACATGGGGTTTGTAAAAAAAGAAAAGAGAGAAATTAAGAAAAAAAAAAAACATGAAAAAAACAAAATTTTATATGGGGAAGCTAATTTTGCACAAATATTGTTGTAAATTGGTGGGTATTTTAATGCAAATGGGTCAATAATTTTGGAACTAAAATTAGGCAAAAAGGGTCGAATTTTTTGGGAAAAAAGGGAGTAATATTTTTGCATACCATATAAGTGAGTAAAAAATTCGGAAAAATCTTAACAATGTTGCACTGAAAACTATATTTTCTCTAAAAGCAATAATAATAATTATTATTTTGTATAACTTTAGACAGCTACTTTTGGCCTCTTGTCTCGAAAAGGAAGTGCGATGATGTTATAAAAACCCGTTCTTCATGCTAGATCAAAGTTGAAGTGTTTATGGACTACGAAAATCATTATGAAGTAAGCTTAAACCCATATTTGAGACCAATTTATCTTAGAGCCTTGTCGGATTACTAATTAGGCCTAAAACGTGTTCATACATGTTTAAACTTGATTAATAACGGACCCATATGCGTCAAATGCAATGATTGGATCCAATGGAACCTACATTGTTTAAAACCGAGCCAAAAAGATAAACCAACCATCAAATTCTCGTGCAAGGCCTATACTAATGGATAGCCCTTTCAAATAGCTTTCCAAAGGTATATTATAAGCCCATTTTCGAGCCACAAAGAATTTATGATCTAAACACTAAACCGGGCCCTAAAACCGATACCCTTTCATTCCAACGGCAATAACTTTTGATCCATAACATATTTTAACCTAATTTTAACGTCATTGGAAAGTAGACATTCAAATCTTTCCAATGCTATCTCACACACCTTAATCTGACTCTGCAATCAAAAGCTATGGAAGTTTTAAAAACGCGCTTTCGTATAAGGCAAATCGCAAACCAGCGCAACTCAATCAGTTGCGAGTGCCTGGCGCGCGCGACTCATTGAGATGCGCGCGGCACCCAGTGCGACTCAGAGAGTTGCGACCGCCACCTGACGGCGCGGCTCTAAAACCCTAAACCTAGATCCCTACGCCTATAAATAGGGGTCTTCGTTCAGCATTATGAGGACCAAAAATTCAGAATTAAAACCCTAGTATTCTCAAAACCCTAATCTCTCAACTTCTCTTACTATCATACTATTTTTTCTTCTCTTTTCCCAAATACTTTCCAACCCTAATTGAATCCATTGAATTCCTTGGAGGTGCAAAGAAGAAAGAAAGTCCATGAACACATTAAACGGAGATTTAACATAAAAGAAGAACGGTTAGTTTCCTGAGCACTTAGATAAATCACTTTTCTTTTATTGTTTAAAAAACTGTAATTGAATAAATAGTGTTGTTTGATCTTTTTAAACAAACTTTTATTTAATTAATTCACATAGTATTCTTTTGTTAATCAAGAATAGAATTTTATAATTAATTGTTGTTTTATCACTTAAGAGAAGACGAATATTGTTTATTTTGTTCTTTTCACGAATATTGATTAAACAAAGAATAACGACTTTTGCAATGTAATTCCTACGTGATTAATGCTTGTAAATAAAATCAAATAACTTAGTCTTTAGGTATCACGTATCATATGTTGTTTGGTAATGAAATTGTGAAAAAGGAAGAGCTAGTATAGGCCGTACTAAAGCTAAGATAGGGATTCCCCTCTAAAGGGAACGTTATCTTAGTACCCTCGCTCCCGAACTCATTTCTGGTTTATGTATGTAGACCAATTTGTGCATGGGTAAACTTACGATTCGTGCTAATTATCCCTTGAACTCTACTTGGGAGAAAGACATGAACGAGGTTTATGAGTTTTCCTAAAACTCATTGGCGACTCCTAGCTACTTTTTTCTTCCAAAAAAGCGTGATGAAAGTATCATTTCTAATTCAAGGTCTCCTAAACAGTCAAGAATTCAAATTCTAATACACTCTAACAAGTGTAAAGTCCTAGGCTTTTAAATGGCCATGGGCATCTAAGGAAGGACCTCCTAAGATGGGATCACCTTCCTTACAATAATAAAGATAAATCTACTATTAAAGCTTGACTCAAAGCATCACCTGAAAAGACTTGACCCGATCTTGACCTAACCGAACTTGACCCTATATATGGACCAAAAAATTGACCCGGTCCAAATTGATCCAACCCGTATTTACACGAACCAAAAAAATCCAACCCGACCCAAAGGTGACCCGAAGTATTGACCTAAAACCCAAAACGACCTGACCCGATCCAAACCCAACCCGAATATCTGTTGACCTGAAATGACCCGACCCATACCTGACCCATTTACAAGGTCTATTGTTAATGTGTTAAATAAATAAATAAATAAAATTCTAATTTAGGAAATTATTAAATTGTAACAAATAGAAAAAGGAAATGTAACGGTAGGTTAAGAATAAAGAACTTAATCTAATCTAATTAATTAGAACTCGGATTTAAACTCAAAGAGTTCATTAAATCAAATAAACTCCTTTAATTAAACCCTTAGAATAAACCTACTTTCTTTAGAAACAAATTAAGTCGATGATTAGAAATACTATTAGTCTAATTCATTTTAAAACGAGTACCTTTAATACCTAATTAAAACTCATTGATTAAAATTCATTTAGACATGGTAGCACATAATCAACAATTAATAACATAATCAACACTTTAATCAACTTGAATTGACTTATTCTTGACTTTAATTTTTACTTTACTTAGTTCGATTCATGAACGGGAATCATGGGAAGTCGTGACAATACTTATTGCATTGTCCTCCGTCAACCCTACTACTACTAATAGAAAGAGATCAACTTTCTAATAAAATGGTGTATGCAATCTGCCTCCACATAACACAAAAACCTTGGGAATTCCAGTTAAAAACAGTAGGGCAACATCTCATATTGCAATTAGGAGACTAAGCATTAAAACATTAGACTCCACCCATATTACTTTAGAGAAACTCTAATGGTTGTAGCTAGGGACTTGCTTGCAATTTTCAAAAGTGTGTAGCTACTAGCTTGACCATTGGAACTAAAAAGTACAATTAGCTTGGCCAAGCAAATTAGCTTGTCTAAGCCAATTTGCTTCACAAATAAGTTTCCAAAATTATTGGAGATTAATATATTAAAATAATTAAATATCTAAGGCTAATAGAGAAAGTCAAGTTTATTTAGCTAGCAAATTAGTAGCTAACCATTGGGGCACAAAATAGATATAAAGAAAGTTAGCTTGAAATTATATGTGGCATGGCTAGCTAATTTAACAATTAGCTTACCATTGAAGTTGCTCTAATACAAGCATCATGCCCTATTAATTAACTAATCTTGACTTATTTTATATTCACAGACTTAAATAATTCTTCTTGACTTTAATCACTCTCTATGTGATTAATAAAAAATATTTATGCTTCACTTAACTTTGACATCATAATCATACTTACTTTTCATAATCAAAACCATCACTTTACTCCACTTTGTTCGCATAATTCACATAATAGAACTCATGAATACATACTAATAAAATAATACACGATTAATCATACATATAATTAATTTCAACATACTTTATAACTTGCATAAAAATTCATACATCATATAAACATGTTTCTCATATATCAAGTAGTACATAAAAAAAGAGTAAGGCCTCTCATGGACCCTATATGCTTCACACATAAATTCCCAGGCCTAACATGATACTACTTGCGATAAAATAGATATGCCTAACATGACACTACCTAAAGCGAGAGTATGTGTGCACATTCCTTGCTTAGCAACTCCAATGACAAGCACAAGCACTAGAACTCTCCTTCTACAAACTCCCTCCTCAAAATAAAAAATAAACCATAATCAATACTACTAATCAACAATTACATAATCTAAAATAAATTTCAGCTTTATAAACTAAAATTTCATTTTATAAAGCTCTAAAACCCTTTTTAAAATCAAACCAATAAACTACATCAATACTCTTTGAAAACCCTTGAATTTATTGATAGATATTAACTAATATTCATGAATTTAAATTCAAAAATAATCAAAATAAACTTTAAAATTAGATAAACTAGGTTAAATCCTAAATTACGTGTCATGCACGGTGATCTTTATATATAGTTATATATTATTGATTGAGAAATATTATAATCATAAATTAGTCAAGAAATAATAAAAGTATGTGATATGTTAATTTGATATTTGCAATTTTAATTGTCGCTTCCAATACATAACTAAAACAAATTAGGCAAAAAATCTTAGCAATATTTCTTTATTGTTAAAATAGGTCACTAATTATTTAAAAATATTGATTTTTGTTATATATTGCCCATTTTTTTAAAATAAAGATTTGTGAATAAATGTTTTTATTTTAAATATAATAATTATCACGTGTCAATATGGAATATGTACCAAAAAAATATGATTTTTGTAATTGATTTGTTTCCTTAATTAAAATATTTTTTTTAAAAGAAAAGAAAAAAATTAACTAAGGACACACCAGGAGATGACACGTGTCATCGCTGGTGTGTCTTTTAGTATATAGTATTGATTAAAAATCTGAAGAATGAAGTAGAAAAGAAGAAAAATATTTTTTTAAAAAATAGTCGAGCATCAACCTTACTGGCCACGGTGGTTACAGTCGTGATTTGGTGATTGACGGCGACTTGTGCTTGTTGCCTGCCGAGGTTGCAGTGGTGGTAGGCTGCCCTTGTGGTGGCCAGCTACATTTATCCTTCTCTCTCTTTCTTTTTTTTTTTTTTCCAAATTCAAAAGTAATAAAATGCTTACTTTGGTTTGGAATTCAAAAATGTTTGAAAATTCATGACTAAATTGTTTATATAGATATCCCATTTAATCATGTGTGCCATAAAAATCTCTTGGCTTGCTTACCAAGATTATTTAGTTGTCAAAAAATAAAAGTATAATTAAGGCAATTATTTTGCAATAATAAATGCTATTAGGAAACTTGGAAAGATACTCTAGCATAAAATAATCTTTTTTACTATAAATTTTTATAAGAATATTTAGTAAATAAGATGATCATCTTATTACCTTAATTTTGGGTGATCATATTATTTAGTTTATATTCTAGTATAATCTTACATAATAAAATATATGAAATAAAATACATTCAAATACTTGCTTTAAAATATAATAAATGTACTTAAGATATTTATAAAATACTTGTATAAATACTTACTACTAGTATTTATACAATGAAAATATGTACTTTATATAGTATAAATACTCTAAAAATATGGGGTATTATAGTTTACCCTCCTTAAAAGATTTTTCGTCCCCGAAACTTAGGAAAGATAGGTTAAAAAACAGTTTAAAACTTTTAAAAAACATTTGAAATACGTCTTTAAAGACGTTAAAGCTAATAGCTTTGTTCTTGACTCACTTAACTTTACTTTCTACTTACATAAATTTACACTTGACTAGTTCATAACTAAGCACAAATTAGACCAAACTTGAAAGAAAAAGGTATGAAAAAATGCAAAACGTGGAACACATTTACCCTCCTTATAATGAAGTTATGACTTTGTAACTCACCTCCCTAAATAACTCGGGGTACTGCTTTTTCATCTCCTTCTCGGCTTCCCAATTTGCCTCTTCAAACAATTGGTTCGACCAAAGAACTTTTACTATGCACAAATCCTTGTGGCCAATGTTATGAACCTTATAATCCAAAATCCTAATCGGCTTCCCGTCATATGATACAGATTCATTGATCTCAATCGCTTTTGATTACATCATAAGAGACTTATCAGGAATGTACTTCTTAAGTTGATAAGTCACTTTGCTAACTCTTCAATATTTCATAAGGGATAATAAACTAAACTTTTGGCTCAACTTCCCCTTCTTCACAAATTTCATTACCCCTCTTCATAGGCAAAACCTTCAATAGGACTTTGTTAGCAACTTTATATTCCTCATCTCTCCTCTTCAAATCGGTATAGCTCTTTTGTCGATCTTGGGCATCTTTATTTTCCCTTGAATAATCCAAAATTTTTCAACCGTCTCTTGAATCATTTTAGGACCAAGAAAACAATTTCAATTATGTTAAACCATCACTAAGGGCTATGACATTTGTGTCCACACAAAGCCTTGAATGGTGCCATGCCAATACTTGCATGGTAGCTAATGTTGGACGAAAACTCAATCAAATCAAAGTTATCTTCCCAAAATCCTTGAAATTCCAACGCACAAGATCTCAACATGTCCTCTAAAGTTTGTATGGTGCGCACCGTTTGTCCATCAGTCGCAGGATGAAACGTTATACTCATAAACAAGGTTCCCAAAGCTTTTTGCAGACTATTCCAAAAGTTCGTAAAAACATTGAATCACGATCATAAACAATACTCTTTGGAATTCCATGGTGTTTAACTACATTCTTCACATTATAAGCATTAGCTAGTTTCTCCATCTTCCAAGTGTCTTTCATTGGACTGAAATTCACAGTCTTGGTCAATCTATCAACTACAATTTATTCCCACTCCTTGTCTTTGGCAATCAAATAATAAAATTCATTGAAATCGAATCCCATTTCCACTCTAGAATATCCAAAGGTTTCAATTTTCCTTGCGGCTTCTAATGGACACTCTTCACTTTTGGCACGTAAGACTTAACACCAAAATCGTAACTTCGTTCTCCATTATTTCCCACCAAAACATCTTCTTGAGACCCTTATAAAGCTTGTCACCTCCTGGGTGCACATAATATCTCGTATTGTGACCTTCCTCCATCACTTTTTTCTTTAATTACTCACGCTTTTAAGTTATACATTGTCTCCTTTTACACCTCAAACTTCCATCTTATGCACTTCAAAATCAAAATCTTTTCCTTGAGAAATGTGCTCCTTGATCTTATCCATCTCGGTTCGATAGTTAAAGAATTCAAACAAGCTACCAATTCTCCACTAGGAACCACTTTCAAATTCAACTTCTCAAATTTCTTACACAATCGATCACAAACCATCAAACTATTCTACACATACATGAGTCGTCTTTTGACTAAGAGCATCGACAACTACATTCTCCATCCCTTTATGATGCTGAACATTTAAATCATAGTCCATGATCAACTCAAGACATCTCCTTAGTCGCAAACTCCTTTGAGTGAATATGTACTTCAAACTCTATTGATTTAATTGTATAGATCTTACAAGTCACTCCATAGAGATAATTCCTCCAAATCATCAAAGCAAACGTAATAGCGGTTAACTCTTGTAGGGAATATTTCAAGCATTACCCCAAACTTGAACCCCACTGTGATCATACACTAAAGTACGGTGGCGTCCAAAGGGAAGGAAGCTAGAGCAAAAGAGTCGCCAACAAGTTTTAGGAACTTGTAAATCGTTCACAGGGTGAAGGTTACACCCTTTAACGATCTAGGAGATCGTTAACTTCAATAGTTCTAGAACCATGACTAGAAGTTCGGGGATGAAGGTACAAATCCAACCTACAAGAGATTGAACCTGCCCTAATAATAGGTCTCTACTTTATTCTTTTCGTATTCATGTACGCTTTCTGACTAACATATAATCAATAGGTTTACCCTAAACCTGTTTAATCTATGTTGGTTGAATATTAATGCACAAACAAATCTATTATTAGCGGTCACTTGAATTATAATCATATTACCCTAAACGAGATTATTAATTATCTTATTAAGCGTGATTACAATTACAAATTCTCTTTAAAAATGCATAAAAGGTGTGAACAAGCAATAACAATAAATATATATCAAGCAACATGATATTAACAAATTATATATAAGTTATCCGTCAATTAACAAATAACATGAAATAATTCGTAAATTAATAAATTATGTAAAACAATTCATAAATTAACAAATTACGTGAAACAATTCGCTAATTAACAAATTATGTTAAACAATTCGCTAATTAACAAATTACGTTAAATTATATAATTCGATACAACAATAATCATAATCATAATTATCATAATCATGTTAAAGCATAATATTAATAGCAAGATCCTAAGCATAATACTAACAAAATTAATAACAAACCCTAGCAAGTCACTAAACAATAAAGATCAAATATATAGCTCTAACATGATACTAACATGAATATTAGGAAAGACAATCGAAGGCATCATAGAAATCATAATTGACATTATATTCTTTACCCTAAACTTGTTAACTTGTCCTTAACTTGTTGAATAGCATTATCACAAGATTCATTACACACAAACTTTGTTTCCTTCCTCATCAACATAATCACAAGCTTAGCAATATGCGAGAAATCCACAACAAAACATCGATAATATCTAGTTTATTCTAGAAAACTATGAACATCCGTCACATTATTTGGCCTAGACAATCCATGACAGAACTAATATTCACATGATTAACCATCCTTTGAGATAATGCGGCCCAAAAATGTCACTTTCTTAGTTAAATATTTTTATTTTTAAACAATTATTTTGACTTTTACCACGTCCAAAAAACGACTTATTGGTCTTTACCACCTATATGATTTCAAGTTTTATTTTACAACCTTTTAAAAATATAAAGTTGGTTTTTCCCACCAAATTCCAACTCCGGTGACGAAATAGTGATGTGGGGCCCACTTTTTTCTTTTTCCCTCCAAATTAAATGCTCTAAACATGATTTCCCTCTCTCTCTTCATTACCCTCACCTTCCCTATTCAATTCCTTTCACTTCCTCACCTTCCTCCCATTAATTTTTTTGAACTTCTAATCTCTCTCCTTACATTTTTCATCTCTCTGTAAAATTTAAATCCTAGTCCAAGAAGTAAGACTTGTCATTGGAACTCCACATTGACATCTTCTCTCTTTTGAAGGAGATAGACTTATGGAAGACATTTAATTTTGCAATTCACAAACAATAACTTCAATACTTATTCTAGTTCAACACAATTATCATTCCCTAGCCCTAATTTTCATAACCAATTACGTACTATTTCAAAAACCCCCAAATTAAATTTCAGTATGATGAACCCTAATTTTTAAACTTAAATTTTTGTCGTCAATTCATAAGCGAGAATAAGAATTTCAATCAAACATTACATTAGGAAGAATGAAAATTCATTATGTGTGTTGCTAATTACGTGAGATGCAAAATCTATTTCCAAATTCTTTTCAAGTGATCTTTTTTCAACACAAATCTGGATGAATTAATGCTAGGATTATTAAGCTTGATCAAATTTGAGAATTTGGAGAGAAATTCGGCAAATTTGATGTTCAATCAACGTTAATTTTTGAGAAATGAACAAGTTATGTTTATATAAAGAGGGAAATCGTGATAGATTGGGAGAAATTTTAAAAAGTAATCTTAATCGTAACCGAAGTTGGGTTTTGGTGGGAAAAGCCAAATTTATTTTTTTATGAGGTCGTAAAAAAAAACATTAAAGGAAAAATTGCTAAAATTAATACAACCTTTGGATCATTCTCTTTTAATAATACAACCTTTGGATTATTTTGTAATAATACAACCTTTAGGGGATTTTCATTTTAAACAAGATAAAATAAAATTTATGTGGACTTTGAGGTTTAGAAAGGGGACGGATGAGTTTTTGGTGGTGGGAATGAGGAAGGATGGAATATCCCATCCCCTTCTCCCACCTCAAAACTCACCAAAAATTCGATTTTATCTTGTTTAAAATGAACACCCCTTAAAGGTTGTATTATTACAAAATAATCAAACAGTTGTATTATTAAAAAAGAATGGGACGTTGTATTATTTTTAGCAATTTTTCCAACATTAATTATATAGGTTGTAAAAGCCAATAAATCGTTTTTTAGAGGTGGTAAAAGTCAAAATTTTCCAAAATATAAATACATAATTTATATTTTTTTTAACATTACTTTTTTTTTTTTAAAAAAAAAAAAAAAAAAAAAACCCCACCTACTCCCTTACCCAACTTACCACTCCCCACTAGCCACCTAATTTCTCATCGGCAATGACGTCGGCGCCCTGCCCCCTGCCCTCCCTCGCATCAATGCTTAGCCTTCTCCACCGTCGATGACTCCTACCCCATCCTCTTTCCCCCAATTTGATAATGCCCTCTCTCTTTTCCCCCACACCAATACCCACCTCCCCCATTTCTCATATTTTAAGCTCTATTGTCGAGTTATTCCGAATTTGTGAATGATAAATTTGTTTAAAATTGTTGGAACAGGCTAAATGTAAATTTGAATTTTTCATAAATTTGTTTTTTTTTCTCATTTTGATCTCAATTATTTCGAGATTTGGCAATTTGGCTTGAAAATGTTAAATTTGTTACTGATTCAAAGTTGATTGGTTTGAAAATTTGATCGCAAATCTTTGTATAAATACGGCGACGTTCAAGATGTGTCGATGATCAACGATTAGAATAGTTTGACCGAGGGTTTAATATGGGTTTTTGAGCGAGGCAGGCGGTTTTAAGTTTGGGGAGCAATTATGGGTGGGGGATAAGTGTTCGACCGAGGAGAAGGTGGTAATGTCGTTAGGTGAGAGATGCTAATCAGCAATGGGGGTGGCTTGCTGGTGGGGAGGGGGTTGGGGTTGTTTATTAAAAAAAATTATTTCTTTAATAATTTAATTATAAGAAAAATTAAAAAAACTACCCGTGGTAAATAATTTAATTTTAAGGGAAAATTTTTACTTTCTCCATTTTTATTAGATGCATTACTTTCTAAACACTAAAGTTTTAATTTAGATGCATCATTTTCGCTTTTAGTTAATAAATTGTCTCTATCCTATCACACGAGCCCTCTAAAATTTTATAGGAGTTCCCAATTACAAAAGTGAGGCATCTAAATAAAAACAAAGAATTATTAATAGGAAAAATTGTCCAGAATAATCCCACCTTTGGGCCATCCGCCCAAAATAATCCCACCTTTGGATTATTTTTAAATAATCCGACCTTTATACCAGATCCACTCTAAGTGGTCCCGAGTGACTAGTAACCGGTTGAAGAGGTAATTTTTTTTATCAAATTTAATTTACACATGTCACAACTTGATTTGTCCAAAAAAAAAATTAAAAAATAAAATAAAATCAAAGTTTCAGCCAACACCATCCCCGCTAGTCCACCACCATCCAAACCCAGAACCGCCACTGCCACAAAAACAGATCCCAGCCAACCCAGGAACCACCGCCACGGCGCCACCAAATCAAACCCGAACCAAACCCCATCCAACACAGGAACCACCGCCACCGAACAAGACCCCGCCAAGCCAACCCCAAAACCCCCTTCGAAAATTCAAAAACCCAACAAACCAGAACCTGGGGAGTTCAACGCGGCTGGAAACGGTGGACGAGGGAGATCAACACGACCATATCTGGGGATGTGGGAGTTCGGTGCGCCGGAGCTAGGTTTAAGGGAGATCGACGACGCGGCTAGAAATTGTGGTGACTTGCCTGGGTTTTCGCGAAGGATTGAGGGAGAGGGTTGGTGGTTCAAGGGAGGGGGTGAGTCGCGCACCGGAGCTGGGTTTAAGGGCTGGCTGGCCGGAGCCGCGTGAATGGGGTTGGCCGGTTGGGGGTTGGCTTGGGTGGTGGATGGTTTTTGAATATTAATTATTTATTTATTTTTTTTAAAAAGATTTTTTTTATTTTTATTTTTTTTACCAATTACAGGCTGACACATGTATGGTAACTTGTTATAACAAGTTAAATTACCGGTTGGGACCAGTTATAGCGGTGTGGGTATAAAAGTGGGATTATTTAAAAATAATCCAAAGGTGGGATTATTTTCAGCGGACGGCCCAAAGGTGGGATTATTCTGGGCAATTTTTCCTTATTAATAATACCAACTTTGCCCCATTTTTAAAAAAATAATCTCATCTTTAGATTATTTCGGAATAATCCCTACTTTGGGGAGTTGTTTACTTTCATCAATCCCAAGCTGGTCAATAAAAGTGAATAACCTAATATATCAGGTTACTTTACATGTTTCAAGTCGTGGTTGGTCCAAAAAATTTTTGAAAAGCCACAAAAAAAAAAAAAAAACAAAAAAACAAAACCCCAGCTGTTTCGGGATTTTCGGTGCCCCTAAGAAGAATTACGTCACTAAGTCTGGATTTCGACGCTTGTAACTGCAAAACAACGGAGACTCTGGTTGGTAGGACCTTTGCTTCCGACGATCAAGTAAGAATTGGTTGAAGAGTAGTAAAAAGTGCGGAAAAGGTAAGTTGAGATCTTCTCGGATTTTGAGATCAAGTGTTTTTCTCTGATGTGAGAGAATTGATTGCTGTAATAAATGAACGTTCACCCAAAATGGAAGAATCTCCATATTTATAGGGTCCTTGGCGCCCTTATCTAGGTCACGGAAACCTAAGACTGATGGGCTGCGTCGCTTTGCGGCTTTCTCGCAATTTGGTCCATGAAGGCCTTTTTTTTCCTAAATAATTAGGATTGACACGTGTCAAATGGAGATAGGTCCACTTTGAACCTCTCACTTGGTGATACATGTCACCTTCTGATAGGACCACATGGCCAGGATAATTTTACCAAAAACATTTGCCCCTCACAGGTGTGACGTGGCGTGCTACGTGGCATCTGTGACACTTGTTTTAGTTAAGACGATTAATACAAGAGGGGGGGGTGAATTGTATTGAGTTCCTAATGACTACTTTTTGCGGATTAATAAACTATGCATATAGGAACTTGCTTGAACACACAGATTTTACGAGGAAACCTTCCAGGGCCCAACTGGAAGTAAAACCTCGACCCTGCCTTAGGGATTTCAAACACACAAACTCCACTATAATAGGGAAAACACCAAGTTACAACCTATTAGACACGGACCTTTATTTTCACAAGATCCTCACTGGACTTGCTACTTGATAAGACCCTATCCTACCCAATCTAAGCACCACACTTAGATTCACTCGTACCACCAAAGTACTACACGTACTACCAAAGTACAAACTGCTTGCACCACCTAAGTACAGAACACTCAGCCTCACCTAAAGGCTTACAAAACTGTATGTAAAGTAAACAATAAACTCACCCAAATAACCCAACCTAATACAAGTGTACGACACCTAGTATGATAGGTAAGCAATGCACGAAATCCGAAACTAATATGACAATTTAGAAGCTTGGTAAACTTACACAATTATAGCACAGTGATTTCTCCACGCATAAACTCACAAAAACCTAAAATCATTTTGTTCTCTACTATTTATAAAAGTATTACCCGTATAGAAAGTAGGTTTTCTAAAAGATAAATAAGTTAACTTAACTTATCTTTAAACACGGTTTTATGTAAATCAAGTGGAATAAAATCTTTTCCGGAAAATAAGATTAAAAAGATATTTGTTAAAAAGATTTATCTTTTTAACAAACTGATTTAAAGAAAATAATCTTTTTAGAAAATCTTTTCTTAAAATCTATCTTTTATATTTTCCATATTATTTTATTTACCAAGCCAACTTGTCACACTTCTAATAAATTTCGTGCAATAACCTATTTATCATATTAACAATAATCTAGAAGATAAAAACCTTAACTAAATATAATTGTTGCGTCGCGCTTTTGTTCAGGTAGGTTACTTGGGCTCCAAGCTTATTAAGTTCCACCAAAGAACTTAAGCTTGCTGTCTTCAAGTTCCTGTTAGGGAACTCAGTTCTTGTTAGAGAACTCTTCTTCTGATTTGTTTAGCTCCTTCAATAAAGATCTTTTCATGTCTTCTTAGTTCCAGCTACTTCTTCCATCACCACGATCAACTTCACCTAAAATAATCAAACACTTGAAAACCTTTATTAGTTGAGTTTGCTTTAGTTTAAGTTCCTCATCATCAAAACCTTTATGCTTCAACAACTTGTCACTCAGCTATTGGTGAATCAGTTTTAGCTTTTCACCTTCTAGGGAAATTACACCGTTGTCCCTAAATTAACCCCTATATAAATATGGTTTTTACCTCCCTTATTTTAGACTTCCAAAAAGTCTAGAGAGAGAAAGTTAAAAAGTTCTAGAGAGATAGAGTCTGACAGTCGTCCGAGTAATTAATATTTAGACGTCGGAAATTCGAGCCTAGAGTGTCGAAAGTCGAGTCGAAAATAATAAAAGACGAGACGAGAAAAACTAATAAATCAACAAATTCCCAAAATACCTCTAGCATCGGAATGTCCTGAGCGAACCGAGTGCTAGGGGCATATAGTCTAACCTGCGCACCAAGCCGAGCCTATAGCTGGTTGGTGCGTGCTAGTGCACCTATGCTAGCATGGCTGCCACGGCCATGTGCGCATAGGGCCAGCAGCAGCCCTTGGAAGCAGCCCGCACATATGGTTCAAGGCCTACTGGCCAAGGGAGCTAGCAGCAACCCACGGCTGCAGCAGCCTGCACAAGCGTGCTGGGCCTGCTAGCCATGGGTGGCCGCATGCATTTGGGGAAGCATGGCAGCCCAATTGGGGTGCCTTGGTACCATGTGGCACATAGCAAGAGAGGGAGATAGTGATGAGGTGGCCGGTTTTTACAAGGAGAGTGGGGAGCAAGTTTGGTCCCCCCCCCCCCTCCTCCAAATGGTCCTCACCTAACCCCTCATGTGAGCTTGACACTTGTTGATTTGTTAGTAGCTTGCTTATTCATTTTATTCTAGATTTAAAATAAAATGAATAAAATCAAAATCTCCCACATGGAAAGATGATGGGAATTTTGAGAGCCTTTGCCTATAAATACCAACCTAGGTAGTTGGGAATTCTTCACTTGAGTAAGTATTGAAAAAGGCAGCACAGTGTGGACCTCGAAGGAGGTCGCTGTGTGAGCCTTTCTAACTCCAAGGCATTAGACCAGTTCGGTGCTCGCATTGCAGGTGGACCTTGAAGAAGGTCGATGTGTGAGCGGGAGTTGAAGGCTTTCAAATAAGAGCTCGTTTTTGGTGAGCGAAGCACGCTACAAAGGTATTAATTACTTACTTAGTCTTGTGTTTATGTTAATTATGTTTATGGTTATAATTATTGTGAGTTTGATTTTGGGGTCGGGTTTCCTTCCACGGTGGGTCGGACTCACCGAAACCCAACATTCTCGGCATGTATTATATATTTATTAAATTTAAATTTAGAGAAAAGAATGAATGAATTAAGGTAATTAAACACAAAAATTAGAATTCTTGTAGAGTTATAAAGGTAGTACAAAAGAAAAAATAATGGATTTGAATTTTGTATACAAAAAAGAAAGAGATATAAGTACTATAATATAAATCATGATTGCTACTATAAGTTAAATCAAGAAAATGAATAATTAAAATGATGTGGACCAATAATGTTGAGTGGTACAAGGAATGGGACACAATAATGAGATAGAGGAATCGAACCCGATAATATGGTGTTCTAGAAAAATAACATACATAACCACATTTCAATCATCTAAACACAACATTTTGAAAAATGATTTTCGGATTTTTGCATATTAACAAAAAGTCAAATTGAATCATCTAAACATTTAAATAAATCAATTTCATATTTCGATAAATCTAGCAATTTTTTTGAACTGATTCAAATCAACATGAAGCAAATTATGTTAAAATTATCTATAAACTAACAAATTACATGAAAACGTATGGTAGTTGACACTTTTGCTTTGTTCATTTCAAGTGTTAAATAATTCAGAAAGTTGTTTTGTCTAATTTATTCAATAATGAATTTGACCTACAAAATTAAATAAATCTTTCTTAATGAAAATGGATTGTTTTAACATTAACTTAAATAAGAGAAGTGAATGCACACTACCTATGTTCTACTATGGTTATCCGACCTTAAAATAACTGTTACTATTTTTAAATCATGTTGGTTGATTTTTTTCTTTTTAAAATGCTTGGTAAAACCTTTTTTTTTTAAAAAAAAAAAAAACTCTTTTTCTTTTTTCAAAAACCTAATTTATGATTTTTCAAAAAAATAATTTCTGATTTTTTAAAAAAATTATTTTTATTTTTATAATGATTATATTAAAAATCACTTTTTCTTAAAGGAAAAATGGAAACTAACAATCCAACCTTTAGTGGGTCTTCCATAAACAGTCCCATATTTTGAAATTCCAGAAACAATTTCACCTTTGACAGATATCTTCCACTTACGATCTCTTTGACCTACAACCTGTTAAACACGTTAAAATATTTTTTTTCCTTTTTTTAATCTTAATCTCTTCTCTGGCCACCAGGGCACCAGTTACCACCATGCCCACCTAAATACTCACCCTTTACCGCTACCTCCACCCATTAGGCCACCACCAAACTCAACCCACGCCAGAAAACCCTATCAACACCCTCTCTGCCCCTAAATACTCAACCCACAACCCAAAAAACCCAACCCAACCTTGAAAACTTAACCCTCAGTTCTGAAATACTCCATCCCAACCCCGAAAACACCACCCACAACTTAAAAAAACACCAACCACAACTTTTAAAACACCACTAGTTGCCCAAAAAAGCCTCTCCCAACCCTGAAAACTTAACCCTTAACAACCCCAACCCCGAAAAACCCCACCAAACCGGCTCATAGGCCGGAAAACACCCTAACCTTAGTCTCATGAACACTTTTTTTTACCACTTCACCAGAATCTAAGCCTCATATCTTCGCCAAAAACAACGGTTTCAACCTATCGTTGTCCTTGTCAACCATCAGACGGAATGACGACATTTCAAATCAAAATTGGGGTCAAGTTATGGTCGCCATTGAAAAGCGACTTCTAGAATTCAAACAACTTCGCGAGTGCAAGTGCATTGAATGTAATTTAGAAGAATTGACGACAATTTACTCTCGTAAAGGACATACAGACGAAATATTTATAATTGGAGGTGTCTCCAGGATAAGACCAGAGAGTGCTTGACGTGAAAATTAGGATGGTGATGACGACGGTCTTTTAAAGGTTGGAGAGGTTGGTTGCCGGGTGGGGATGGGGAGGGGAATGCAGTGGTGGAGTTGGGCCGAGGGTTTTAATTTTGTTATTTTTTATTTAATTAGTTTTGTTTTGTACTTTTTTTTATTTATTAAAAATTAGAATAAACCTATAAAATCACGACATGTGTCTTATAACCTAAGAAAATCGGTTATAAAAACAATCTAATCGGCGAGGGATCGTTAGTGGAAGATCCCTGTCAAAGGTGGGATTGTTTCTTGAATTTCGAAAGCTGAGATTGTTTGTGGAAGACCCACTAAATTAAAAGTGGGATTATTAGTTTATATTTTTCCTTTATTAAATTACAAAAATATGATTAAATCAGAAAAAATTAAAATCAAAATATTGTTCTTCATTAATTTTCAATGTTCTTCAACGTTTTTAATGTTCTTCCTTCATGATGTTTGTCCCTTGATCCACACACACATCGAAGGAGAATGAACATATGTCCTAATCACACACCATCTGCTATTTTTTTGTTTTCGAAAATCGGGTTTCTAAAAGGATGCAAAATTGGCGATAATATGTATCGAAAATCTTAAATTTTCATAAAAATTGAAAAAAAAAATTGACCAAGCATTTTTTTAAAAAATAGTAAAATCAACCAATAACACTTAAGAATAGTCATGGTCATTTTCACATTCAAATTTTTATTTAATTCATTGTGCGTAAAGACAATAATGTTGTCACCTATCTACATGAATCTAATATCCATTATATTTTGAAATGGCAAGGCAAAAAGGCAACGATTATGTAAATTTCATGCTCATATACATAGATTCTAAAACATTATTTTCTTGGATAAATCATAAATTGTTAGAACTCTCTAAAAAAACAACAATAGATCTTTATCCTAGATAGTTTAATATTAGAACTTTCCAAAAATTCCATCATTCCAAAATATGCCACTTTCCAATAACAATTATAAATTTCTAAAGTTCAAAACTAGATTTCAATGTATTTCAATTTTCTTATGATCCGGAAATTGACACGGTACTGCAAGAGCTGGATCTTCCTCGTTTCAATTCCTCCCAAGTCACTAATCTGGAACGACCCTTCACGGCCACTGAAATTCGTATAGCAATGTTTTCTTTAGGGAACTGTAAGTCTTCGGGGCCAGACGGAATTACAGTAGAATTCTTTAAGTCTCACTGGGATGTTGTGGGAGACTCAGTGGTCCAAGGTATTCAGAGTTTTTTTTCAAACAAGGTATCTCTTGAAGGAGTGGAATCAGTCCCTCCTTGTTATGATTCCTAAAATTGGTACCCCAATAGAGATGACCCATTTACGACCGATTAGCCTCTGTAATACGGTTTATAAATGCGCTTCTAAATGCTTGGTGGCCAGACTACGCCAGTATCTCCATCTTCTCATCTTGGATTCACAACATGCTTTTGTTCAAGGCTGTGTAATGACGGATAATATTTTGCTCAGCCATGAACTGATGGAGAAAATCAATGGCTCAAAAACTGGCACTAATTGGCTAGCCTCAATCAAAATTGAAATGAGCAAAGCTTATGACAGAGTTCATTGGAGTTTTCTTCTGCAGGTCTTACAAGCCTACGGGTTTCCAGCTCGTTGGTTACAGATGATCCAACAGTGCCTCGCCACGATTACTTACAAATCTTTGGTTAACGGTACTACCTCGGACACCTTTAAACCACAATGTGGTCTTCGCCAAGGTGATCCTATCTTACCGTATCTTTTCCTATTCTGCATGGATATTCTCTCTCGTATGTTGCATCTGGGACAGGATTTGAAGCTTTTTCAGGAAATCATGCTATCTAGAACTAGCCCTATTATCTCCCATCTATTCTTTGCGGATGATGCTCTTATCTTTTTTTGGCCTACGATTGTTTCCTGTACTAATATCATGCAGATCATTTAGAGGTTTACTAAGATTTCTGGAGAAGAGCTGAACCTATCAAAATCATTGATTAAGTTTAGCCCGAATATTGGTTCACCTTCTCGGGTTGGGTTCAAATCAATATTCCAAATGAAGCATGTTCAGGTGTTCGATGATCACTTGGGGGCTCCAATCGACTTCATTGGTAAAAAGAAAGATCACTTCCCATTCATCATCGACAAAATCATTGGAAGAATCCATTCTTTAAATGCAACCAGGCTTTCACATCCGCAAAAGTTAATTTTCATTAACTCAATCCTTGTTGCGATGGCTTCCCATGTGCTTGCTTGTTATGAGCTGCAAATCTCAGTTACTGGGAAAATAGATTCCTTGCTCATGCGCTTCTTCTTGGCGCATTCTGACAATCAAGGCATGCATTGGGTTAATAAGGATACCATGCATCTTCCTCGAGGGTTGTGTGGCTTGGGCATTCGTTGCTTGTCATTCTTAAACAAGGCGTTGTTAATGAAACAGGTTTGGAGACTCATTACCAACCCGCAACTGCTAGTCTCAAATTTTTTTGGTGCTCGAACGACCTTTCTTTCCAAAAACTCCAGTACTCAGACCCCTTATCCAAGTCGTCATTCTTATGGCCTTTGGGGGTTACTAAAGGAAGACACTCTTTTGAAGAAGGGTTGTAGCTAGAAAATTGGTAACGACTAGTCTACTTTAGCTGGCTCAGCTAATTGGGTCAATGGGTGCATTCCGGAGTTCAAACCTAGAATTCATTTGCCAAATTTGGCTCCTCATACTATCAGTTTTTTTTATCAATCACCAGACAATGGGGTGGGATACGACTAAAATTGTCGACTCGTTTGTTCCTGCGGATGATTCTACTATCTTGGCAATGGAGGTTCCTGATATGACTCAGGATGATTTCTGTTATTGTGCGGGTACCCCTTCTGGAAAGTACTTGGTTAAAACTGGTTATGCTATGCTTCAACAACAACTTTCTCCTACGTCTACACTCTATGATACTAACTCTTTCTAGAAGTTTCTATGGTCTCTCCAGTAGCAACCTAAATGGAAGTTGTTCTTATGGAAACTGCTACACCGTGCTCTTGCAGTCAAGGTGGAACTCTATCATAGAAGAGTTCCAATTCAAAATGTATTTTGTGACCTTTGTCGTTCGACACCAGAGGATTTACAACACCTATTTAGAATGTGCTTTAGTGCACGATCGGTTTGGAGGGGTGGATGCCTTGGCATTCGCTCTGAATTTAATGGAGACCTTTCTCTCTCATATTGGATCCAAGATTATATTCGACTTTTTATCAGTCAGGATGGACCTTCTAGTACTCGCTTAGGTACCTTCGTCGGTACGCTTTGGAGCTTGTGGTTATGTCGTAATTCTAGAATCTTTAGGGATTCTTCGGCGTCCCGGCCTTTTGATTCCCTGTTTGCGGAGGTCATGGATAATCATTCAATCTTTGTCAACTCGGATGCCCCATCTAGTACTCCTAAATTTGCGGTGGCAGATGGTGGTGCCTCTTCTCCTCCAGGGTTTTACGTTGTCCAACTTGGCCTAACTTCCCATGGGAGCACTTTTCTTTCTCTTCAAATAGATGGCTAATAACTACGGGGATGGTGCTTGGATAATGCTGACCCGCTGGATGATCGGATCAGAGGTGGTAGTAACTACGGGGGTTGTTCCTCAACTTTACATACGGAGGCGTTGGCATGCTTGTATGGGCTTCAATGGGCTTTTGATCGTGGGTTTTGTCTCTCACGGTTTTAACTGATTCATATAATCTGGTCACCCTGCTTCGTGGGGAGGGGCAAGGTAATGTCGCTTATATATGGCTTATTCGGAGAATTTAACAACTTGGCTCGTGCTTCCAGGTTTGTAGTATTCATAAGGCGGATCGTCGGCGTGTCCATAGAGCTCATCTAATTGCAGGAGAAGCGACGGTTCACTCTATTTGCTTTCGTATTAATATGTAATTGTTTGTATCCTTTGTCAAAAAAAAAAAAATCTTCTGATCTAATTTTGAGGTAAAGGTGAGATTATTAAATTTAGTTTTTCTTCTTTTTAACTGTAAAAGGATTTAAATATTTAACAATGCATTTAATATTATGATGTGCTTAGCGGGTCTAGTGGTGGGGGCTTTCTTTTTTCAGGGATAGACCATGCTTCGAAACCCAAGGAGTAGCTAAAATGATGTTAATAGTAAATGTTAATATAGATATTTTTTTCTTTCTTTTTCTTTTTCTTTTTTTTTTTTTTTTTTTTTTTTTTGACAAAGGATTAATTTGCATATATTGAAATAGTTCGCACTAAAAAACAATAAGAAATAGGCCTATTAAGACCTTTACAACAAAGCTACGAGCAACACTTGCTCTTATGAATGCTAGAAAACTTAGCAACTTACAAGAAACTGCTATCATAGTTATCCCCTGAGTGTTGGAACCACTCTGTAGGTAACCTTGCCTTGATTCTAGTGAGTCGAAGCCTACATTACATGTTATTCCTGGTGTCCTTTTTCCACCAAGGGAGAAGCTTGGGTAATTGACCACAGTGGAAACACTTTGTAACCTGTGGAGCTTGAAAAACAAAACCAAAGCAAGAAACGACATGAAGGTAAAATCACGGTAACAAGTAACTTGATTTCTCTCCTTTAAAGGAAAGAAATTCATGGTTGGTAGCATACTATGAACCCCAAATAATATGGGAGTAGCACACAGATTTGAAATTTTGAATGTAATGAGTACAAAACCCATCACAGACCTGAAAACACTTAAAGAACTCCAACTATAAAAATTAGAGCCAACTAACGACAAAACTAAACACAAACCCTTCAAGTCGTACACTCGCAAACCAAACAGATTAAAAGCCATTACCAAATGACTTTCACCCAACTTGTTCTTCAAGCTGGCAAACCCAAAATTACTTCCCCTTACCTCTTCAAAATTGGACAAGCCCACCATGGTCATCCAACCATTTGGAGATGTAAGGTTTAGAGTACTTTTGAAAATATAGTGTGTCAAAGTCATAAAAATCATCCATTTATTCCTTTCCAAATTCAATTCTAATTGATAAACCGCCTCAACACCTTAAATCAACATGTATTATGCACGTCAAAATTACTAGTTTAAAAATTTGTTTAAATAACGATACTACAATTGATTTCACTGTATGAGTTTGGAGCCATAAAGGTTATGTATAACATTTAACTTTTACGGAAATTCTCATTGGTAGCCTTATACTTTTGCGTATTTTCATTGGTAGCCACTTTTTATATGAATTATCTTTTGTAGTCTCGAACTCTTAACCGTTTCACTTCCGTAACCATATTTAACATAAACCGTTAAATGAGTGTTAAAATTTAATTGAATAAATTTTAATTTAATTAATTAAAAAAAATTAGAATATCCCCCCCACCACGCATTAGCCCAGCCACCTCCCTCACCTAGTCCCCTCTCCCCCTCTGCCGGCACCGCCGCTCCGACTGCCGCTGCCCTCCCTAACCCTCAGTCGTGTCCCCGTCCCCCCTAATCCACCACAATTACCTGGCCTATACACCACGATATCACCTCTTTTCTCTTTCCCTCTTTCTATGAAAACCCTCAAACCAATCATGTTTTTTCTTTCCTTTCTTTTGCTGCTCACGATCTACCCCAATTTAACCTTCTTCATGCGTCCTCATCGAACATCTCCATCAGTCAGCATTATCATCAAAAAGATCAAAACCTTGGTTGTTTGCTAGCTGGTGTTGCGAGGTTTGCCGATTTGGTGCGCGAGGGAGCAGGGGCTTGGGAGTTCGGGAATTGGGGTTGGGGTTTTCAGGTTTTAGAGTTGGGGGTGTCGGAAATTGGGGCCGGGGTGTCGGGAAGTGGGCGCCGGTGGGAGGGGAGGCTTGGGCATCGACGTCGTCGCCGTCGGTGGAGGTGGAGATGGGAGGGGTGGCTGGCTGGTTAGGGAAAAGGTTGTTGTTTTTATTTTTGTAAGATTAATTAAATTATGATATAACTAACCTTAGTTAAGTATTTTTTAATTGTTATAAAACTAACCTCGGTTAAATTTAACAGTTAACTAACGGTTTTAGCTCAATAAGGTTATGAAAGTATTTTTTATAGAGTTGGCGGCTACCAAAGATAATTCGTATAAAAAGTGACTACTAATGAAAATACGAAAAAGTACGAGGCTATCAATGCGAATTTCCCTAACTTTTATTATTTAAGATTTTTAACTCTAATGTTCTTTCAAACTTTCATCACCGATTTTTTTTTAATTTATTTATTTATTTTTTTTATTTTAAACTTTCATTACCGCTTTAGTGAGGCATAATCATGAATTGAACTTTATGGCAGATTGGGGGCACAACAATCCGATTATGTTGTAGGCTATGTATTATCTCATCATCTTCAATAATGAGTATAACAAAGTTCCAAAATAAGTTGCCCACATAATAAAGTTCAAAAAAAGACATTATTCTTTCTTGATACTATTACATCATATAGCCAATGCAAGAAAATACCAAAACATTTTCAATTTAGAGCATTTTTGCCAACCATATTTTATAATTTAGACATATAAACAAAAGAAAATATACAATTTTGTTTACCCAAAACAGTCAATTACTCTTTTTGGACTAGTACACATAGGCCACCTAGGACAAATCACCTATTTCGACTTCTTAACAAATTTTGTAAACCTCTTTACAAAGACAAAACCGTGTATTCCACTTATTTTATTTTATACGAATTAACATTTTACGCTATTTACATACTATTACATAAAATGTCATGGTACAATGGCCAACACCATGATTTGCACAAACCATTACACTACCCCCTCAATGAACATTTTTTTTTTTTCTATTTTTTTGGGGAGTGATTTTGCTAGCCATGATATTCAGAGAATGTCTGAATCTTGTCACATAAAAATTGAGCAAAAAAAGTCATCATTAGAAAGAGATGATAAGATTAAGCCGTGAAAGGCTGAAAGCTGCTTGCTTAGGCTGTAAGCACCTGCGTTTCCAATGGCTTTGGCCCCGCAATTGTCCCAAAAATAAGGGCCCTTCTTAAAAATAGAAATGATTAGTTTATCCCATCAACACTTTATATCTTTTCCAAGAATTTACAGTTTATACTTTTCTGTAGTAATAGTACTACTGTCTATTGCAAGACTTGTTTGGTACTAAATCTAAATCTAATTATTATTTAGAAGTATTATGTTTAAGGTTTGATGGAATTGTCTATTTTCAAGCGCAGATATGCATGTTTTAGTCTCAACTCTCAAACTGAGCTCACTCTAGCTGAGTTCGTTGCTCTGCTTGCACGCAAGCTAAGCTCATTCGCGGTAATACTCCTGACTGAATTATTATTGATCGAGACAATGGGGCAATTTTTTCTGAATTATTGTCACTTGAGTCGATAGTACAAAATTTTCGGGTTGGGTTTGTATCCTAAAACTATGGATCTTCAGCCATCTCTGATGGGGCAAGTTATTGCACTTGCTAAGTTGCTGGTTGATTTTTTACGCGGTGATGAACCCAAGCAAATTCAAAACAGTGCAGAGGAGAATCAATTCAAACTTTCCAAAAGACAAATGGTGCCTTGTTCAAAATAAGGCCAACATTTTTTACAATCAAGAAAAAGTCTTCTCAAGCTTTTAGGCCCAGAAAACACCACCACCCAATTCTAAATTTCTAACATCAGAAAATAAGAGCAATGCAGAATTTATTTTATAACATCTTTCTTCAGAAGTATCTGAAATATACGTGACTGCCATAATCAGTTGCTTGTCAAATTTCTTTTTATAAAAAATTTGCATATAATTACAGAATGATAGGAGAGCATGCATGCAACAATCACCGAGCAGTTGAAAGCTTTACGAATTACGACTAACGAGAACGATCTTCACATTTGAATTTTTACTCACAAGAAATCTTAGAGATCCCAATTTCAATACCAATTCAGCTAGTAGTCCTAGTACCTGTTACTATAAGGTGTTCCATAGACAATGAGAGCAGGTACAGTCTGCAATACAGTGTCAATTGGAATCGCAAAGTTAACACCAGAGGACATTCCAGAGCCTGCATTTAACAAAGTTTGATGGTAGAAAGATTCAGTACAGTATATTAAAATCAAATTCAGACAGTAAGGAAAAAGGGAATACGACCAACAAACATCACCAAACATTAAAATTAGCAACGTTTTAGAGCTTCCATGCTCTTATCTCCTAAAAATACTGCAATTGTCTTTCAGAATATGGATGCTCATTTCATATAAATTAAACCTTGCATTTTGAATAAATGACATTTTGAACTTATAAACAGATAATATGAATTTGTATATTTCTTTATTTTAAATTTATATTTTTTGGGTTGATAATCCGAAGCCAAGTACCCACCCAGATATCTTTATTATTTACCATTATCAATACAGGTTTAACCAAATGCTTCAAGAACACTTGACACATCTATTCATAAAGTTTTCATCTACATAGAAAATGAAAAGGAATATTCACATAAAGCTTTTTTATTTTAAATTTTATTTATTTATGTTAAATTAACGAACAGAGCATTTATTATTGAATCATAAAGTTAAGCAAACAACCAACATCAAGAGCAAGATGGGACGGGATACCTTCCAGGGAAGAATCCCTTAAACCTTACCCAAAAAGCCTAACTATCAGACAAATTTGCCTGAAAAAAATCTACAGTCCACTGTTTTAGTGTTTACCAATCAAATCAATTATTAAGAACTAAAGATTGAAACATGAGAAGGTAAAAAGTCGTATCTGTAGATTACAACAGGATACATCCAATAGATTGAAAGAGTAAAACAATAGGTGTCATTCATATGAAATATAATAGCACCATGAGACAGTCAGCAAATTCAAAGTTAAGAGTCTTAAGACTGCCAAAAGAATTTTGACCGAATTATTACGTTTCTAGTTGAAGTAAATTACTTATTACTTGTAAAAGACGAGATTCTACTAAGTGCAAATCCACTGCTTTCTTATTGCTTTGAGAAAACAAACAAAAAGATAAAAATATAATGAAATTTACTCACCTTTGAGAGTAAATGTCGCAGTATTCACACCAATGACATGACCATATGAATCAATCAATGGCCCTCCTGAGTTTCCTGATATCAATGTGCTAAAATAAGGATAAATTTTATCATAGAAAATGTACACAAACTGCTGGTCCATCTTGTAAAAAGGGGTTGGTTCTGTGCAAAATTATACCCTATTGAGGCTCTAAGAACTGATGAGAAACAAGTATAGTAATATGAAAGTAAAGATTAACAATTGAGAAATTATAATTAAGCTCCTCTCGAGTTTTACCAGCATTAATAGCAGCATCTGTTTGTATGGCTCCTCGAATGGCCTGTCCATTTGGAGATGGTATCTCTCTGCCCAGACCACTTACTACCTGGGTTAAAATTTAAAAATCCAATTACACATCAATAATGGTAATTATGATAATTCCGACAGATAAGAAACCAGCTTTAGAAGCAGTAATTTAGTTAGTTCTATTGCTGTAAAAGTGACCTTGTTATCCCAAAAGATAGCATGCGTATAGCATTAATCATCTATCAGTTATGATAAGATCTATTATACCAGCATACATGTGGATAATGAACACCTCCCCCGCAACATTTCACAGGAAAAGTTGTGTGGGTTTATCAACAGTTTAGGACTTTAGGTAACACATAACAGTCCAATGCTGTATTTTTTAGTAGAATCCTGTCATTCTAGTGTATTTTCTGGTACATTCAGTCCTTAACAAGAATATGCAAATCCGTATAACTGAAATCTTGCTCGTGTAAAAGTGTATAGGTAAACAATGATAAATCAACTTTGGGAATCAGGAATGAGGGGTAATTTGAAATTTGAAATTTCATTTTAATATATATATGTGATTAGCATAATAGGTGCTAGTCCTCCAAGTTAAAATTAAATAACTAAATTAAGATCACAATTAATGTGAAAAACTAACAATTTGGCCAACATTCAAGAAATCAGCATCTCGCATTAATCGCAATATCACTCTAGCAGTAGATAAGATATCCAACTGTTACTAGTAGCAAATGTTGGCTTGCAAGTGTATACCCCAGTTGTTAGAGTGTTTTCATAACCATAAGGATTCCCAATAGCAAAACAGTTCTGGCCGACATGCAGATTACTTGATGTTCCTATAAGAGCAGGCGTTAACTCTTTTCCCTGAGGATCAAACTACACCAGAAATAAAATAATTAGAATTTACTCCAAAATGCAGAATTGACAGAATTATCTGCTACCATTTACAAAAACAGATGTACTAAGGGGGGAAATAAATAAATAAATAAATAAAAAATAAAAAAAATAAAAATAAAATAAAAAACTGAAGAAAGCTGGGAGAAGATTGTATTGCCCTTAGAGAAAATTGATTGTATATCCACATTGTTGCGATAAACAAAATAAAGACCTACATAACATATGTGGTAATGATTAACTAGTATTTCCTCTGTTTTTTTTTTACTTAACCCGCTTTGACTTTTACACTATTCACCATCCCTCCTTTGACCGTCTTTTGCAAATTATATGTAAGTAAAAACATATTCATGTGGGATCTTGTTAGATTCGTCTCAATAAGTAATATCATAATATATAATTTCTATAATTTTTACTTATAGGGAATTAAAGTTATTGATCATTAAAGTTTTGCATTGGCAAGCGTGATAATTGATATAGGTCAAGTAAAAAAGAACGGAGGAAGTAGTACACTTACTGTATTAGGGTCCCAAATTACCAAACATGAAAAAAATATAAATCTCTACTTTTAAATTTAGAAATCTGCTTCAATCTCTGTATGAACTGTTTCTGAGAATCACTTGCCATGTTACACTAACCTTGCCACCAGAGTAAAACATCAAAACACTAGCATAGTGGCAATCACAGAGGGCGTATTAGATCTAAAAAAAGGCCCATCTCTCATCACCAACATTTTAAATGATTCTACATGCCCCAATGTTGCAAAGAGGTTGAAATATTACAATGCAAAAATAATGCCTTATCTGATACCTTAAGAACAGCAAGATCATATGTTGGATCAAAACCGATGATCTTGGCCTCAGTTGAAATTTTATTTCCTTTTGCATCTCCTACAGTCACCTGTAACATGTATTTCAGAATTCAAATTGTTCATGCAGAAGTAAGGCATAATAGCCATTTGAACCTAAATAATTATGAGTTGCAAAACCTTACAATACTGCAGTCCACTTTGATCAGTTACAAACTTAGCCACGACATGGTAGTTGGTAACCTATCAAACAAAAACAGTAATCCAATAAATTTAAAGTTTAAAAAAAAAAAAAAAAACTCTAATATAGATGCATACAATCGCCTGGCAGAAGAAAGGAAGTGCTAGTGCTTAGTTTTACTAGTAAATCAACATGGAAAGAATACCAAAGACATAGCAATATGAAGACAGAATGAGTTACAGAGACCATGAAGTCGTTTTGAGTGCATTCACGCTCATAATGTCAAAAGTCGCCACAAGAATTAGGAAATGAAGAAAGAAGCTAGCACTCTTTTAATCAAAAGTTATTTAAATACTGCCAGAAATTGCGGAAAATAGCCATATAAAAATCAGAATTCCCAATAAGTTCAATGAAAACTTTCAGGTAATATCTTATAGTTTGATACTTTGATGTTACAAGTTATAACCATATAAAGAGATATAATAAGCTACATTCAACCATATTGGAAGTCATTTAATCCATGGTTAAATTGATATGTGCAATTTAACTTAGTGCATTAGTCCATTTTAATAATTTCTAATTTATAATACGAGAGATGGCACGAAAAAGTAGCTCACTTTTGAAACCATTTGAAAGAACAGACGTCTAATAAAAGCAACAATGGCTGTAAACTGTTCATAGACAAGAAAGAAAAGAAAGGGGGGGTCAAATATTACAGAATAACCCAATATTTTTGAACCTCCTCAACTGAGTAACTCTTAAAAGCCCAGAATGGCGCTAATAAGGGACTTTATCCCACAACAAATCAATGTTTGCAAAGTCCCCTAGATATTCAACTTAACTAGCAATAATTATATGTAAGAATAATATTACTATGCCCACAATATATTAGTAAGATGTCTATATTCTGTTAGGAGCTCAATGAGTCCCTATATCCCCCATCATACTTCTTATTTATCATCTCTTATTTTAGTTTAATCACCATTGTAAACTTTCAGGTAATCTTTCGCATCTCAGTTCTCTATGTTTTCTAAATGAACGCAACAATACTCTCATAGAATTATTTTTTAAATTAAATCCCACTAAACATGCATTCTAGTTTAAACCAACATTTACTACCCTTGCAGCTCTCATGAAGGCTTCAGACTATTGAAGGTTTTGATTAAACAACTTCTTGAGGTTGGTTATAAGGGACCATGTAATTCGGCTATGAAGGAATTTATAAACATCTTATATTTTCTAATGTGTTAGGTGTAAGGTATACTATCATATTCTGTTATTCAGAAGGTTGTTGTGGAGGGGGGCTTTACATCCCTGTTCTATAAATGGAGCCCAGGTAGTAAAGAACAAACACTTTTAGCCTCAAAGACTGTGTTATCTTTTTTGTATATCCCGGTCCCTCTTTTCATTGCAACAACTGAGGATGTAAATCATGTAATTCCCAGACTTAATAGCCTACTAGAGGTTATACATGAGTATCTTATCTAGAGACCTCATAATTAGAATATAAAGGATCATTGATTAATCACTATTACTTCCACATAAGCATTAGTCAAACTGAGTGACACAAGACATGCACGATACACGTAACCACATACTACCACAGGTTATATAAAAATAAATTTGAATGATTCACAGCAATCAATCAAATCTGTTGATGTCTAGTGATATAAATTTGATATTTAAACTTAAAAAAATAAAAAAATTCCTACAATGTGACCAAATTTGTCCCAGAGGAAGCCAGAACCTGTCCCCTCAACTTTTGCACTACTTTCGTCAGCTAGAAAGGCTTCCTTTGCCTTGTTGGAGCTATTCATTAGTTCTAGCACTTCAATGTATACCACAGATGGTGAGGTTTCCTGCAAGGACAAGGGAAATCTATAATTACAAATGATTCAAAACTGGCACAAATAGCATGGAAGATGGAATAAATTATGCCCACATAGCGCACAATTTAAACACTAATATGCATTAAGGATGAAAAGCCACAGAAAATATAGAGAGAACCATACAAAGCTGTAACAAACACCATTATCTATTTGTCACCCCTTTCCTGGAATAAAGAATATCATCACTCGAATCTTATGGCAATCCTCTCTATTACCTGACTATTTGTGGTTTACTTTGTCTAAGTTTTTTCTTTGATACATTTACAGGATTCAAATCAAAAAACAGTGGTAATTTACAGCATCAATACTCAAGCAAATAAATAAATAAAAATAAAAACACACAACTGCCTTTGTAATATAAAAGTTGATAAAGTTACATTACATCATATTGCATACCATAGAGCATCAATTATTGACTGGTAAACAAATCATTGATATCCTCACGTCAAGGCAGAACAAGTCACATATCTCGGAACCAGCTAAATACTATGTTGACATTTACATAGACTACATTCTACTAAGACCAACAAGGCACACTACAGTAAGCCAAAATCAACTCCATGACCAAATAGTTAATGTTTCATGCCTTTATGTTAGTCTCCATTTTCTCAATAGCCCCAAAAATTATATAGACTTCAAAGATGTTGTATGGACTCTGAGTCAGGTTTATATCATACTTGTATAATATAATCAATAATCATATTTCTGAGCCCATTGCAACTAATCTGGCTGAAATAAGGTAAATATTTCAGGTTATGAGCTTACACTGTCTTTCATATCCAACATGACTTTCTCAATAATTATTGAAATAATTCTGCAACTTCACGAGTATAAGACCATTGCAACTCTACCTCTTAGTTAAGTATATCCAGCAATATTCACTCTAAAGCCGTACCTTAAATCCAAATGATAGCACTCTTAGGTGAAACACCGCGACAAACTTATTACAAAATCATAAAAACTTCATCATAGATGTCTAATTGCAAAAAAAAAAAAAAAAAAAAAAAAAAAAAAAAAAAAAAAAAAAAAAAATAAAATTAAATTGCCATGAAGTGGGTAACATAATTCAGATCAAATAAGTACCTGAAAAAGGCGGACAACAGTGGATTCTTCTTGTTCATCCAATTCTTGGGCATTAGCAGAAAGCAAAGGCGTTGATGAATTGGGGTTGATATTAAGAAACAAAGTGAGAAAAGAAGCAGAAAGAAAGATAGAACTCCTCCTTGATAATGTTCGAATGTTTGGGAGCTTTGAATTAGTGGTGAAGTTGCAGCAGTTTATGCTGATGGGAAGTGAAAATGGCGGACGAGGATGAAGCACATTACCTAGCAATGGCGCCATTAGTGGTTTTCGGACATGGATGGAGATAACACTACTTCAGCTTGCGTGGTGTTCTTCCATTTTCGTCTCGAATTCTAACCGAGTTAATTAGGGCCTATTCCCACTTATAGAAAACAAGTTACTTCATCCGTCCCTAAATTATAAATCTAGTTTTTATTTTGGGTAATTCAAAATTACATTCCTCCTTTTTATTTATAGTAAATTTTATTTTTTTCTAAATATTTCAAATAAACTCTTTTTTTCTGTTGTATAATTAATATTTTCTCACTCTTTCTGTCATAATCTAACTCTTATTTTCTCTCTGCAAATTGATTTTGGCACACCCTTTATTGATTTTGGCACACCTCTATGTGAGATAAGCATAGAAAACTGTGCTCTCACATAGGAATGTGCCAAAATCATTTCCCTTTCTCTCTCCATCGATTTTCCGGTTTCTTCCACCAGGTTCTCTCTCTCTCCTCTCTTCTTCATACTCCCTCACTCTCTCTCCTTATTCTCATGGTTTGTTGCTTCAAATCTTACGAAATTTACAATAATTCCATCTGAAATAGTCCCCTCTACAAAAACCCCATGTTAATTTAGCGCAAATAGTGTTCCTTTTTCGTAGATTTAGAGTTTTCGGAGTCACTATTCATTTTCTCTCTCCTAAAAAACATCAGATCTAGGGTTAGCTTGCTCAATCGTTATTTACGACTCATTCCCTCGATTATTTTGAGGTAATTTTCGACAATCTTCAGCAATTTCTTTGCAAAAATTGAGTTTCCTTCTCCAATTTATTTTCGACAAAATGTCTAAAAATTCGAGTTCCAATCTTCCAAAACAACAAAATCCTCCAGTTTGGGATGAAAGGTTTGGCCTAGATCCTGACATTTTGTTTCGTACCGACAGTGATGAGGGTGGTGGGGAAACTGTGCCTTACGAGTGTTCGAATCGTGACTGTCACTGGTCGACTGAATGCAATGGCGACCATTCTTACAGCTTAGATGTTTGGAGGAGTCGCTTTGGTCGTTATCTCTACACTAGGGAAGAATTCCAGTATTATGGGTGGTCTGTTGGTGATGGTGATGGTAAAACCCTAAGTGGTGAGGAGGTGACATCTAAAATGGCTCGAAAAAAAATGTTGATGAAGTTAACTCCTCCCCTGTTACTGATTCCACCTTTACCTATGGATGTTGAGACTTTTAGGCAGTTAATTGTGCGCTACATTTGTGTTTATAATCAATGATTTATGGGGACTTCTGAGATTAATTTGATTCCACCTTTACCTATGGGTGTTGAGACTTTTAGGCAGCTAATTGTGCGCTACGTTTGTGTTTATAATCAATGATTTATTGGGGACTTCCGAGATGAAAACAATAAGCTTATACTTGGCCTTAAAAAAAATACATTTGATTTATATATGATGAAATAAACGTTTCATTTCATTGAGTCATTAAAATAGTTACAAAAAACTTGGTACCATTGCTTACATAGCATCACATTAATTTATCTTTGATGAGTCAGCCTCATGGTCATTGTTGCAAAATGGAGTTCCATATTTTGACAAGCCCCGTGACTCTAGAAATTCTTCATTGTTTAATACTGACGCCCAATGATGCAGTTCTTCAGTGTACTCACTTTAGTTGAACAATCTTAAATCCATGTTATCAGCTTCTTCTTCATGAATGTTTGTGTTATATTCCTCCCGAATACCTGCAACTGTTTCTGGTGGTAGTTAATGCTCTGATTGTGTTATGTTTTCTGGTTCTTCATCTTGTTCTTCAAATGTGGGATCACCCACATCCCCATAAAACTGCCTCCCATGACTTCAAAACAGCCCATGTAGGCGCATCCATTCTTTCCTTTAGGTTGCCTTCCCTTAAGAGTTTTTCTATATTAATGGTGAGGCACGGTGAAGTCATTGCCACTTCTAACCTTGAGTATCTCATTCATGACTGT
The DNA here is from genome assembly GCF_948465745.1 of Chenopodium album. Lineage (NCBI taxonomy): Eukaryota > Viridiplantae > Streptophyta > Magnoliopsida > Caryophyllales > Amaranthaceae > Chenopodium > Chenopodium album. Next base: position 53,700,440 of record NC_137839.1, read on the forward strand.
TTGCAAAGTACACCACACAAAACATAGTGTTTGTGGCTCTATCTCATATTATGCATCTTTAACTGCCTTGAGTAGCTCATCAATGTCTTTTGGCATTTTTTTTGTGTTGCAATGATTGTATGCTTCTGAAAAATCCCAAATCCAATATGTTAAGATCAGGGTTGTTTGGTAGTTGTTGTACCAAAATGAATGTGAAATCATCTTGTTTGTAGACTTGTTGCCACTAGGGGTCATCTTGAGTTATGTGTGTTTTGCAATTATCTTGTTGAATGTAAATAACCTTTGGTTGCCCATCATTTGGCCAATTTGCCTTTATGGCTGGTACAATTTAATATATAAGCATCCTCCTTGTAGTTTCTTTTGTGATTGATTCAATGATTTTTGTGACCATAGTCCCCTTCTCCCTTTTGAGTTTCGCTTGGCTGGTTCTTGCTTTGTGAATGGGAATATGCCATGTCTTCCATCAAAATAGCAATCCCCATTTTCATCAAACCTTGGCCTTTGAAGTGGCTTCCATGAACATCGCCTTTGGTATTCTTGTGCTTGATTTTAGATACCTATGTTTGCCCTTTTCAGACTTTGACAAATAATACCTCTGACTTTTTCTTGATAAGTTGAACCATTTCTCATCTATATGAACAAAGTCGTACATTGGAAAGTATTTGTTCTTTGTCCAAGCTGTTGATCTCATCTACAACCCTAGGACCCACTTCAATCTTGCCAATTTGTTAGCTTTTGTCATTTTTGGCTTTAAGGCATTAGTTTGTGCATTCAAGTCCCCTCTCTGGATTATCCTAAACACTGTGCTTTTAGAGACATTAAGCATGTGTGCCAAATCTCTAATACATGACCTCTCACCAATGCTCAGCTTTGTTACGCCTTCTTCTTGGATTTGGATCATTTTCCTTCCTGCCATATAGTATTTTGGGACTGGATTGTAACCTCCAATATTTGCTTTTTGTTTTTTTGCATCATGTCATATTTGACTCACTAACCTTATGCATATGTTGTACTTTTCTGCTGCTGCTGTTATAGCTTCTTTGTGTGGTTTGTCCCCTCCCGAATTTTTCATGAGAAACATGAGGACATTAAACCTCCCTTCAGTGCTGAGCCTATTGCCTTTTTTTCGTTGCCTTTGTGGAGCTTGTTCTTGCTGCCCATTCATATGGACTTGTTGTTGCTGCCCGTTCATATGAACTTGTTATTGCATATCATTAACATGATCCTCATGCCCTGAATCAGACTCTACTACAACTGGCTGCGTGTTTAAGTCAAATACAAGTCCCCTAGTACGTCCACCAATGTCAGCTTTAGTAGGTCCATCCTCATTTGGCGGCACGTTCAAATCGATTCCCGAAGGCATGGCTCAATTTGGCAATGATGCGAAAAAGTCCCCTATTTTCTCTGTTTTTTTTTTTTTTTGGTAATCTAGCAGTAAAATGAACGGTGATTATGGTGGAATATTTTTGGCTTCATGTGTTTTTATAGCCAGGTCCGTTGAATTAGAATTGGAGGGAATTTGAAATTTTCAGTCAGACTTTAAAAAAAAGTCAGGATCCTTGTACCTAATTTAAATGAATATGATTGACTTTAATTTTCAATTAGAAGCATGTTATTGGTCCTTTTTTTGCAAAGGATTGATGACATTGCATCATTAATCTGTCTTTGTTTTACTCAAAGACATCATTTAATGGTTTGTATTTCCCATTGAAATATTTCATTATTGTTATTTGTCTTATTCTTTCCTCCTTAATTCCCATGTAATTTTACAAACAGGAATGTAATTTAGGGACAGAGGGAGTAAGTGAACTGAATAGAGTTGCGATAGATTATTTATGAGAGAAAGAAATTAGGAATGGAAATGAAATGATTGAAGCTAAATTAAATTAATTTAAGTTGAATAAAACAAACTCTTAAAGTCCTATTTTTATATTCGAACTAGATGATTTTAAAATAGATTTCACAAAAGATAATTTTTTTTTTATAAAATTTTGATTTAAATTATATGTAATTTGTAATGCGACCTTATTAAGATTTTTTTTTAAAAAAAAATTAAATCTATTTTTTTTAACCGTGGTACATAAAATTATCTCTCAAATCTTAAAAAAAAATAACGCCTTTGTATATATTATACTAAATTAACATTTAATATTCAATCATAATAATAAATATTAATACTAAGTACAACTATTTTTTTTAAAAAAAAAACATTTGTTTGTAAAATACAAAGAAAATAATTTATGGGAAACTATATGTATATATGTTTAACTAGACTTCTGCCTCAAAAAATTTGAAAAAAAAAATTTAACTAGACTTTTTTCAAATTATGTACACAATAAACATAAATCACCTGATTATGCTAGTTTATAATATAAAAGTTGCAAAAACTCACACCCTGATCAACTTTTAAAAAAGGTTTCTTTGTGTGGGATTGACATTAAATGTGTTCATATAGGATTTAAATAATATTGAATTTAAAGTGATGATAAAGTGTTATCATTAGATAAACAATGCATAATACTTAATATTTTATACGAATAAATGATAACCATTGTAGGCGTCGCTCGAAGTGCGCCTACGTTAAAGCATGTGGTGACTATGCTTGACACTCTTAGGAAGTGGGAATTACGTATACGATTAGGGAAAGGAAAAAAGGGAGCCGCCAACAAGTTTTTAAGGAACTTGTAAACCGTTCACGGATCATAAAAGGCAACCACGATTAAGGGACAACGATAGGCAACAACGATTGACCCGTGAAGGTTACACCTCATTCATAATCCATGAGATTACTAACTCCATATGGTTCGGAACCACGAAAGGAGGATCGGGGATGATGGTACGAAGTGAGTCATGGAGTCACATTCGCCCGTATTGGCCTCTACTCGATTCTTATAGTGAAAAGTGATTCCTGCGATCTCAAAGTCATGCAAACAAAGATTCAATTTGCTCCAAACTATTATTATGCTAAATTGGTTTAATATTAATGCAACATATAATTCTAAAATATTTGTGATCACTTGATTAAACAACAAGATTAAAAAGGACCCTAAACCGGTTGTCCAAATTATCTTATTAGGCGTGATTTTCAATTACATATTCCCTTTAAACATGCAATATGGTGATCATAATAACAATAGAATAAACATTAATATTGGAAGCAATTTAACAATAATAGCGTTAGTCAAATCAAATAATAATAATAACCCTGATCATGATACTAGCAACAAGAATAAAAATAAGAGTAATTAAGTGAATCAATTACTCACTTTTCGCGTTTCCTTGAATTGCTACATTACGAATAAACCGTTAGTAACTTCAATAAAAATAAATCAAATGGAAATTAAATTAAATTAAATCGATAAATAACCAAGAATCCTTCCCAGTGGAGTCGCCAAATTGTAGGCGTCGTTTGAAGTGCGCCTACGTTAAAGCATGTGTGAATATGCTTGACACTCTTAGGAAGTAGGAATTGACATATACGATTAGGGACAAGGAAAGTAGGGAGCCGCCAACAAGTTTTTAAGGAACTTGTAAACCGTTCACGGATCATAAAAGACAACCACAATTAAGGGACAACGATAGGCAACAACGATTGACCCGTGAAGGTTACACCCCATTCATAATCCATGAGATTACTAACTCCATATGGTTCGGAACCACGAAAGGAGGATCGGGGATGATGGTACGAAGTGAGTCATGGAGTCACATTCGCCCGTATTGGCCTCTACTCGATTCTTATAGTGAAAAGTGATTCCTGCGATCTCAAAGACATACAAACAAAGATTCAATTTGCTCCAAACTATTTTTATGCTAAATTGATTGAATATTAATGCAACACATAATTCTAAAACATTATGATCACTTGGTTAAACAACAAGATTAAAAAGGATCCTGAACCTATTGTCCAAATTATCTTATTAGGCGTGATTTTCAATTACATATTCCCTTTAAAACATGCAATGTGGTGATCATAAAAAATATAATAGAATAAACATTAATATTGGAAGCAATTTAACAATAAATTGTTAGTCAAATCAAATATAAAATAACCTAATCATGATATTAGCAATAAGAAATAATAATAAGTAATTAAATTGGTTAATTACTCACATTCCGCGCGTTCCTTTAAATTGCTACATCATGAATAAATTGTTAGTAACTTCACTAGTAACTTCAATAAATAATAAATCAAATGGAAATTAAATTAAATAAATGAAAAGTAGAGTTGATTTTTTCCAAACCCTCAGTTATTTGTACCTTTCACGCCTTGGTTTAAGGACGGAACCTCGGGTTAAGTATAAACTCCTTGGAGTGCTTAGGGGAATTATTATGGAAGAATAAGGAGGCTAGAAATTAGGTTAAAGAGGGAGAAGAGAATGATTTTTGGTGTAAGGTGAGAGAGAATGATTATTGGTGCCCCGAATTGCAGAAAGGGGGGGTCCTATTTATAGGGAAAATGAGCAGAGGGAACACGCAAAACCCTAAAAAATAACACTGTGTCACGATAGAGAACACCATGGCACGGTGCCAGGCACCGTCAGATGGGGGAAGGCACCGTCATACAGGGGAAAATCCCGTGACGCGGTGGAAACTGGAGTGACGCGGGAAATATTTGACCTACGGGAAGTGAAAACGCGTGAAGGATTTACGCGGAAAAGACACGAGAAAATTCCGTGACACGGCACACGTACCGTGACACGGCAGGGTCCACCGTGGCACAGTACAGTATACCGTGTCACGGTATAGGAAAACGCGGAAATTACACGGAAAAAGCACCGTGACACGGTGGGAAATACCGTGTCACGACAGCAGGTACTGTGTCACGGCAACAGGTACCGTGCCACGGGGGAATTTGACGCGAAAAAAATGGAACCGTTACACGATGTACAGTACCATGTCATGGCACCAGGCACCGTCAGATGGGGGAAGGCACCGTCAAACGGGGCAAACTCCCGTGACACGGTGCTTTTGCACTGTGCGCGGTGATTCCAATTTTTTACCCGTTTTTAAAATCATCATAACTTTTGATCCGTAACTAGGAATAAGGCATATAATATATAATTGGAAATATTATCAAGTCTAATTTCCAAATCAATTAAAATCAGGTCAAAATTATTTGTAGATTTTAAGATGTAGCCGTTTTAGTGGAAGGGTGTCGGTTTTAGGCCGAGTTTAGTGTTTTTCTCATATCTTTTTCGTTATAGCTCGGAATTGGGCTTATGATATATGGTTGGAAATCTTATTTAAAGGCCTATCCAAAAAAATAATAATTGAATCAAAATTGTATATCCATAAAATAAGTTTCTCTAAGTTTTGCGATGTGGACACGAAAAGTGGAAAATAGGTTATGGTTTAGGGAAATGAGCTAGAAATTGGATTGGTTCATGAAATATATTGGATAGAGCATGGATTTAAGCACTCCAAAGGTTAAATACTCAACCTGACCAATAATGGCGGTGAAAGGTGTTCATCAACGCGTTTGGTTTTGGGGAGACATTTTTAGGTGTCTACTGAAGCCCCCACTTTGACTGAGTTTGTAGAAACGTCAGTTTTGAAAATGATAGTCAAAGTATTCAATAGGGACGGAGAATGATTTAAGACGTTCTGCAATCCTAAATCACTCTGTATACGCCGATACCTGCAGAAAAATGTTAATTCTACAGATAAAAGAGTAAAGGGATAGAATGCTTATCTAACACCAGTGTATCGGTGGCAAATGAGCTTGGTAGCTTCCTATGCTTAAAGGAATCCACCGAATGACGTTTTGTTGAAATACTTTCCATGCCTGAGGAAAGTCGACTGACGAGTTTGGTAGCTTTCTATGCTTGAAGAAATCTACCAGATGATACTTTCCATGCTTGAGGAAAGCCGACATATGAATTTAGCGGTTTTCTATGCTTGAAGAAATCCACCGGATAATACTTTCCATGCTTGAGGAAAGTCGACAGATGATGAGATTGCAAGTCTCTGCGTATCGAGAACCATGCGCCGTGAAATGATGGTGGTTCGATTGTCCCCGAACGTGGGCTGTAGTTGGTTCGCTTGTCCCCGAACGTGGGCTGTAGATGGTCCGCTTTTCCCCGGACGTGGACTGTAGATGGTCCGCTTGTCCCCGAACGTGGGCTGTAAATGGTTTGCTTGTCCCCGAACGTGGGCTGTAGATGGTCCGCTTGTCCCCGGACGTGGGCTGGTTGTAAATGGTCCGCTTGTCCCTGGACGTGGGCTGTAGATTGTCCGCTTGTCCCCGGACGTGGGCTGTAGATGGTCCACTTGTCCCCGGACGTGGGCTGTAGATGGTCCGCTTGTCCCTGGACGTGGGCTGTAATTGAGACCTGCAAAATAAAATCTGCCAGGGGACTCGTATAGACTATGATTGACTTGACCAACTAACTTGACCATGTTTGACTTGACACGACATGACATGGCATGAGTATGACTTGTGATTGTGTGTGTATAGTTTGAGTGTGTGTGTATAGACACAAGCAACCGAAAATGCAAAAGCAAAAATTTTCCATCATTTTTGTCATGAGACGAGTGGAGGGTGCCAACTTTCTCCCGAAAAAGAAAGACGTGAAAAATGAAATTTTATTTTCGAACTTCCCTCGATAAAAATTTTGAAAAAGTTTTTGAACTTCCCCAAAATAAAATAAAGAAAAAGGGAAGAAGTTTTGAACTTCCTCCTTGAGCAAGACGAAATGAATCGTATGGATTGAATTGCTTGTCCTGAAAATAATGTATGCATGATGCATGTTCTTAGGCCAGGAGGCTAAGGACAATTACATCATGTGACACGATAGATGAATGAAATTAAGTCATGGAGCTAAGCATCATATATGGTGTAAAGAAGCGATCTTGAACGTCACTTAGGTTTGGAAGCTAAGCACGTATATAGATGAAGTGATTATGAACGTTGCTTAGGTCAAGGAGCTAAGAACGATATGCTTTGTATTATTACAAATCATTGATATAGAAATGTTATTTAGCACATTATGCGATGCATGAAACAATGAACATTGCTCAGGTCAAGAAGCTAAGCAAGTATACAACGTTTCTTCTGATGAATGTTGTCTTGAAAGATGATGAAGCATGCGCGGTAGGGAAACAAGATTTCATGATAAAGGGTTCCTAAGGGAAAGATGATATTGATATGTATGTGTGAAAGAAGTGTGTGAAAGTGATACTAAGGTGAGGCTGCAAAGGTTATGGTGATGGAAATATATGTGTGAAGAGTCAAAGATGATGACTCTTTAGGCTGGGTAAGCTAATGTGATGTGGGTTCAAGCCCCCAAGTCTAGATCTAAATGGGTAGGGATATAGATATAAGCATTGGATATTCTTTTGACTCGATCATGCATACATATGAATATGAATGTGGCTGCACCTCAATGTGAGGTTGCCTACGTATTCGTTAGGAATCAGGCTGAACGTAGCTCTAACCGAACTTTGCACAAGTGTATGTACACCTCAAAGAGGTCTTTAAAGGGTTGTAGTGTGGTTAAGTTGATGGTTTAAGGAAGAAAGGGGTAAAAGGCTCAAGACCCGAGAGAAGCCCCTAAGATGTGTAATTGTGAATTTGAAAATTTTGAATTTTGCAAGTTTATTTTCAACATTTTTTTTGCTTTGATTTTTTTTTTTCATTCTTTTGAATCAATGTAGGAAATCTCAGATCATGCGGTCCATCACTCACTTAGCATTCATGTTTCTCAGGCACGGTACCAAGCACTCGATAAGAGACGCAATTTGAGACGTGTTCGTATCAAAGACATTGGAAACACTTGCCTTTAGACATTGTTTTATTGTTGCTTTGCTGCCTTTTTTTTTTTACTTGCTTTTTGAATGTTATACAATTACACATCTTCCAATCCCAGGGTTAAGTGAATGTGGGTTGAAGAAATGAAGGCCAAACGTTAGACGAGGCTCAAAATGGTTGATGAAGAAATGGAATGTGATTAAATGGTTAACAGGGAATGACAGGGTTGCAAAGGTGCCTCAAGTCATTGGTGTACCTTGGGTTTAGTTCGGTAATTGATTTTTTTTTATTATTTTTTTTTGAGAATGAATGAATGAATGAAAAATTCTATGATCGAGATGTAAAGGAAATTTGCTCATTTTATTAATGGAAAAGGTGAACGAAACACATGAAACATATAAAAATTCAAAATGGAAAACCTATGCTAGACATGAATGGGGGAATGGAGATGAATGATAAAGAAAGAAATCATGAAATCTTGCACGAAGGATTTGTTGTGCGCCTTGTGTTCCTTACTTCTTGCCACCTAGAGGGACAGGAAGTTTGTTTGCATCCACCAAGTCTTGAATGACGTCCTTCAAATTCCAGCATTGCTCCGTAGTGTGGCCCCTTCCTTGATGGTACTTGCAATGGGCATTGGGATTCCATTTGGCGCTCCTTTCTTCAGGTTTTGGCTCTGGAAATGGCCCAATAGGTATGATCAAGCCTTGACCGTAAAGGCGATCAAAGGCCGCATCATAAGTCATTCCTAAAGGAGTGTAAGTTCTTTTCTTCTTGGGCAATGGAGCATCAAGATCTAACACTTCATTGAGATCAACTTGGCTTATATTGTTGGTAGTATTTTCGTGCTTAGAAGACGAAGAAGAAGGATGGTCGTTTTTCTTGTTTTTCCAAGTGTTATTATTGTTACTACCAGCAGTCTTTATTAGCTCATCCTCGATATTGATGCCGATGTCGTATACAGCTTCGAAAGTGTTCAGTGGAAGAAATTTGAGATGTTCCCTATATTTATGAGTCGGATTTTAGATAAAGAGGCAAACCATATCTCTTTCTTTGGGAGGATCTACTAAGTGTGAAGTTGTTTCCTTCCACCTGTTCAGGTAAGCGGTGAAGCCTTCATTCTCTTTCTGTTTGAGAATGGTGAGTTCACGTTCAGAATGAAGTTTTAGTTTGAATGTTACACTTGTAACGATTCATGAAACTGTCGGTGACATCTTGCCAAGTCGTAGTATGCTTGGCATCTAAGGAATAAAACCATTGTTGGCAAGCATGTTCTAAGGAGAGAGGGAACACCGTAGGAAAGAGTGTTACGTCCAATCCCTTAAGAGCCATGGTTGCAGATAACGCCTTCAAATGGAATATTGGATTGTCAGTAGGCTTGAACTTTGGAATATTAGCAGTGGAGAACTTTTCAGGGAGTCTATCCTTCACATCCAAAGGAGTGGGAGGCTGTTCCACATAAGTGAAATCCTCAAAAATCTTACTCATTTGTTCCTACAGTTTGTGAAGGGTGGAAACAGTGACCTTGTTTTGTTCCATGGTAGTGACCCTACTGGTAAGAGTTTTCATCATGGCAGACAGTGCCTCGATGGATTTATTGATGTTCTCAATATCTTCTTTAGTGGCCATTGAAAGTGATAAGTAATGGAGATGGCAAACTTCTCTTTAAACGCCTATTAGATCCGAGAGATTGTTGCGGTAATGACTCGAACCGTATTAATCTATCCTGTTCCTTGACCAAGTACTGTGAAATAAAATAATTCACTTAATTGTTTGACTCATTTCTCAAGATAGGAAAGGAAGGAAAAAATAGACATTTGAAAACAGGTGAGAAAACTCCACTCATTTTTTTAATATGACGAAAAAAGGGTGCATGAACCTAATATACGATCATAAACGACCTGGTGCACGACTCAAGTCGAAACATAAAAAAAGTGTGTGGACTATACTTAACTCGTGAGTGACTAAGTGATGTTATAAGACTCGTGGTATGATCGTATGGCTAGACATGTGAATAATAACCAAAATGACTGACGCGAGGACCAAATTAACAGGGAAGATTAAAAAAAAAAAAAATTTAATAAAAAAGCTGACTGGACTTATTTCAAGGGCACCGTGACACGGAAAACTATATCGTGTCACGGTACAAGCTGCCATGACGCGGTGGTTTTTTTTTTGTTGGAATTCCACCGTGCCACGGTGGAAACTGCCGTGACACGGTGAACTTTCCCGTGGCACAGTGGATGCTGACGTGTCACGGGATTTTTTTTTTGCTAGAAATCCACCGTGCCACGGTGGAAATTGCCGTGACACGGTGAACTTTACCGTGACACGGTGGATGCTGGCGTGGCACGAGTTTTTTTTTTTTTTGGAAATCCACCGTGCCACGGTGGAAATTGCCGTGACACGGTGGATGCTGACGTAGCACGAGAATTTTTTTTTTAGTTTGCGCTAATTACTAAGTGAGTACGGTCCATTGGAAATCGTTAGTCATAAAATAATCCACCATAGACAGAGAAACATCGTTAGGGTTAGGATCAAAACGACCAAACATAAAACACGTAGGCACAATGATGCAAAGAATAGTTCGCAACCTAAGGTCAAGTTCTATGTTCGACAATGGTCAGGTTTATTTGGTGTTAATAGGGTACCATGGTTAACAGTTTGGACGCGTTAGCAAGGCAGCCTCCCTTGAGGGTGTATGCCAACGGGTGGCTCCGCGAGTTCGTGATGAAATCGAACTCAACTCCATGGTTTGGATGGATTTAATAACTCGGATGAACCCTTATTGCCATGAGCGTTTTTGGGTTGATAGTGCTTAAATCCCCCGGTGCTAAGACGCATGTAGAACATACACGTTTTTTCAGAAAAATCGAGGAAGTTGATTGTGAGAAGATAAAACAAGCCACCGAACTGATTTTAGGACTGCCGTGACACGGCATAGAGCACCGTGCCACGGTACTGCACACCGTCAGACGGTGTACTGCACCGTGACACGGAAGATTCTGCCGTGGCACGGCAGTCAGACAATCTGACTGGTGCCTTGTTTTCCTTCATACGCAATCAAGTTATTCAATTTTTCCTATGGGACAGAACTAAATGCGACGTTAAAACGTCTATGCTTATGCAACAATGCCAAATTAATCACAGGAATATTTTTCAAGAATCTTTCAAGTCTCATCCACTCATCTTAATTAAATACCGATCACTCAAATCGATAAATAACCAAGAATCCTCCCCTGTGGAGTTGCCAAATTGTAAGCGTTGTAGTGCGCCTACATTAAAGCATGTGTGAATATGCTTGGCACTCTTAGGAAGTAGGAGTTGACATATACGATTAGGGACAAGGAAAGTAGGGAGCCGCTAACAAATTTTTAAGGAACTTGTAAACCGTTCACGGATCATAAAAGGCAACCACGATTAAGGGACAACGATAGACAACAATGATTGACCCGTGAAGGTTACACCCCATTCATAATCCATGAGATTACTAACTCCATATGGTTCGGAACCACGAAAGGAGGATCGGGGATGATGGTACGAAGTGAGTCATGGAGTCACATTCGCCCGTATTGGCCTCTACTCGATTCTTATAGTGAAAAGTGATTTCTGCGATCTCAAAGGCATACAAACAAAGATTCAATTTGCTCCAAACTATTTTTATGCTAAATTGATTCAATATTAATGCAACGCATAATTCTAGAACATTGTGATCACTTGATTAAACAACAAGATTAAAAAGGATCCTAAGCCGATTGTCCAAATTATCTTATTAGGCGTGATATTCAATTACATATTCCCTTTAAAACATGCAATGTGGTGATCATAAAAAATATAATAGAATAAACATTAATATTGGAAGCAATTTAACAATAAATTGTTAGTCAAATCAAATATAAAATAACCTAATCATGATATTAGCAATAAGAAATAATAATAAGTAATTAAATTGGTTAATTACTCACATTCCGCGCGTTCCTTTAAATTGCTACATCATGAATAAATTGTTATTAATTGCAATAAATAATAAATCAAATGGAAATTAAATTAAAAAAATGAAAAGTAGAGTTGATTTGGTCCAAACCCTCAGTTATTTGTACCTTTCACGCTTTGGCTTAAGGACGGAACCTCGGGTTAAGTATAAACTCCTTGGAGGAATTATTATGGAAGAATAAGGAGGCTAGAAATTAGGTTAAAGAGGGAGAAAAGAATGATTTTTGGTGTAAGGTGATAGAGAATGATTATTGGTGCCCCGAACTGCAGAAAGGGGGGTCCTATTTATAGGGAAAATGAGCAGAGGGAACACGCAAAACCCTAAAAAATAACACCGTGTCACGGTAGGAACACAGTGACACGGTGCCAGGCACCGTCAGACGGGGGAAAATCCCGTGACGCGGTGGAAATTGGAGTGACGCGGGAAATATTTGACCTACGGGAAGTGAAAACGCGTGAAGAATTTACGCAGAAAAGACACGAGAAAATTCCGTGACACGGCACACGTACCGTGACACGACAGGGTTCACCGTGGCACAGTACAGTATACCATGTCACGGTATGGGAAAACGCGGAAATTACACGGAAAAAGCACCATGACACGGTGGGAAATACCGTGTCACGGCAACAGGTACCGTGCCACGGTGGAATTTGACGCGAAAGAGCTCAAAAAATGGTACCGTGACACAATGTACAGTACCGTGTCACGGCACCAGGCACCGTCAGACGGGGGAAGGCATCGTCAGACGGGGCAAACTCCTATGAGACGGTGCTTTTTTCACTGTGCGCGGTGATTCCAGTTTTTTTACCCGTTTTTAAAATGATCGTAACTTTTGATCAGTGGAAGGGTGTCGGTTTTAGGCCGAGTTTAGTGTTTTGCACATATCTTTTTCGTTATAGCTCGGAATTAGGCTTATGATATATGGTTGGAAATCTTATTTAAAGGCATATCCAACAAAATAATAATTAGATCAAAATTGTATAGCCAAATAATCAGTTTCTCTCAGTTTTGCGATGTGGACACAAAAAGTGAAAAATAGGTTATGGTTTAAGGAAATGAGCTAGAAATTGGATTGGTTCATGAAATATATTGGATAGAACATGGATTTAAGCACTCCAAAGATTAAACACTCAACCCGACTAATAATGGCGGTGAAAGGTGTTCATTAACGGGTTTGGTTTTGGGGAGACATTTTTAGGTTTCTACAACCATTTATTTATTTATTTATTCCAAGATAAAGAGAAAAAGGACTTTTTTTTCAAAGATTTTAAATTTTTTTATCTTATCCAAAATTTATAGTTTTTTTTTTTTTAATTATTGAACATAGTTTCCTTTTTTCATTAGTTCATTTTTATTAATAATAATGTTTTTTTTTACAATCAATTCTCATGTTTCATTATTTTCTTTATCTAATCCATTTTTTAAAAATTTATCAGTTGAAGGTCATTCATTTAATTTTTTATGTTTAACATTTTTTTATTAAATATATGTTATATAAATATTATAATAACTAATTTTCATATGCAATTAATATTTTTAATCTAATACAAAATTAAACATTTTTTTTTTATTATAATTATATTGAACACGGTTTTCATAATTTTTAATTTAATAGTTTCTTTAAAAAAATTAAAAATTTATATAGTAACATGGAAATTCTACATTTGTATATTTCTTATGGTCTCTTAATCTCTTAAATTTTTTATTCTATTTAAATTTTTTGACATCTCACGTAAATGTTTAAGCAATGTAAAGTTTTTTCTTGCATTATAAGTTATAATTTTTTTTAATAAAAATATCATCTAATTCATTTGATATTTAGATAATATATTTTTTTCAACAATTTAAATGCTTATAACAAAATATATTTTTTTTGCTTATTTTAAATTATTTAAATCCTAAAATCTAAAGATAATTTTTCTTTGAAAAATGAATAATTATTATTTTTAAAAATTAAATAATTTAAATCCTAATAAATCATTATTCATAGTTTTTACATACATGGCAAAATTGTTAAATATCATTTGTCAATTTTACTTAGGTGGCGAGTGAATTTTTTAATTCTAAAATAAAATACAAATTTTAATTTAAATTTGTCAAAATAATACCTTTACCTATGTGACGCGTCGAATACTCACCAAAAATGCCTACTTTAGTTATATATATTAGATTAGATTAGTTTTATACCCAGATCAGATGATACCTGTCTATTTACTAACATATTATCTATATACCAATTTTTAAAAGTGAATTACTAAATATCGCTAGCAAAATTTATCGAACCGCCAATATTTCAAGCAAAGGGACAACATTTCCCTTACGAAAATCTCTCTCTATTTACTTTCTGTTACTTTATTCCATCCACCACTTCTAAAACAACCACATCAACCATCACTAATCACACCACCGGTACTAGGGTTGTACACCGGTCCAAAATCGGACCGGACCGGAACCTGGAATTGAATTTTTTTGGGGACAGGGACCGGACCGTAATCAACCGATCCGGGTTCCGGTCTAAACCTAATTATTCCGGTCTGGTCCGGTTTTGGACCGGAATGGACCGGTTACATTATTTTTTTAATTTTCTTTTTCATTTTAGTATCTTAATATATACATACATTTTTAACGTCTTGTTTTTGTTTGCGTGTTTTCCTATTTTACACCTAGAATTTATAAATTACAAGTTTTGTACCTAAATTTTTTAGAAATTTAAAAATAAAATTTAAATTTTTCACCCAAAAATTTACAAAAACACACATTCCGGTCCAGACCGGAATATTCCAGTTCTTACCTGGACCGGACCAGAAACCCGGAATCCCCAATTTGTGAGGACCGAAGACCGGTCCGGGTCGGTCCGGTCCTGATTGGTTTTCCGGTCCAGGTTTATTTATGCACACCCCTAAACGGTACCACTCACCCCACCACATCGACCACTACAATCCACAACCAGTAGGGGTGTGCAGAAATGGACCTGGACCAGAAATCCGACCAGGCCCGAGGCGGAATTGAATCGGACCAGACCGGGGGATTCTGGGTCGGTCTTCGGTCCTCACAAATTGGCGATTCTGAGTTTTCGTTCCGGGTAAAAACCGGGATATTCCGGTTAGGACCGGAATGGAACAGAAAATGTATTTTTGTAATTTTTTGGGTTAAAATTTTAAATTTTATGTTTTAATTTCTAAAAATTTAGGTACAAAAATTGTAAATTATAAATTCTAGGAGCAAAATAGGAAAGCACGCAAACAAAACCAAGATGTTAAAAATGTATTTATATATTAAGATACTAAATGTAGAATAAGAAAAAAATTGAGGAAAGAATATAACCGGTCCATTCCGGTCTAAACCGGACCGAAATAAACTTTTCTGGACTGGACCCCGGAACGGGTGATTACGGTCCAGTCCCGGTCCCCAAAAAAAGTCGATTTAGGTTCCGGTCCATTCCGATTTTGGACCAGTGCATAGCCTTAACAACCACTACTTCAACCACCACCATCTACACCAGACTGCCAATAATAATAACAATTAATTATAATTATTATGTAATAATAATAACAATTAATTATAATAAGTTAGAAAAAAGACTGTTAGCCGTTATAACGGTGGTTAAAATCGATTAGCCACCATCATCCGCCGATTGTCAAAATCGATTAACTATTGCGGTCAACCGTTTTGAGCGTTGGTTACCAGCCACCGGGATTTAACAAAAAACCTTAAATTCCAAATAAAAGGCTAATCAGTATACTTACCTCATTCCCAGGATTTCTGGCCATGTAGTCACCGTCAACGACCGAACACAGACGTATGTCCGCACTGCCACCTCCTAATCGTCGTCGCCTGGTACGTCGGTTGCCTCTGTGGAGTGGTGGTGGTGGTGGTGGTGGTGGTGTTTGGGGATCTTGGGGTGGTTAATGAGAGAGAATAAAGAAAGAGGAGAAAGATGGGTTAGGGTTTAGTAAGGGCAATAATGATATTTCACTTGAAATGTTGGCGGTTTTAATAATTTTTTTATGGAGGTATTTAATACCAATACCCCCTTTTTAAAACATATCACTAATATAAATAGTCTTACACAAAAGATAGGTGTATATCCTTTTAATTAAGGATAGTTTGACATCGGATATGATTAATTTTTGGTAAAAGTGCAATACATATTATTGCATCATTTAGGAATGCTTACAGTTTTAGAAAAGTAATATAATATTGTAAGTGAATGAATAAATTATCATAGTAAAAGTAAGATATGGACCATGTAGGGAATAATTTCAAGCGTTAACCCCTAGCTTGAACCCCACTGTGATCATACACTAAAGTACGGTGGCGTCCAAAAGGGAAGAAGATAGAGAAAAATAGTCGCCAACAAGTTTTAGGAACTTGTAAACCGTTCACGAGGTGAAGGTTACACCCCTTAACGATCCAAGAGATCGTCAATTCCATAAGGTCTGGAACCAAATAATGGTTCGGGGATGAAGGTACAAATCCAACCTAAAAGAGATTGAACATGCCCTAATAATAGGCCTCTATTTTATTCTGATCGTATCCATGTGCGCTTTCTGATTAACATGCAATCAATAGGATTAACCCTAAACCTGTTTATCTATGTTGGTTGAACATTAATGCACAAATAAACTATTATTGGCGATCACTTGAATTATAATCACATTAACCCTAAACAAGATTATTAATTATCTTATTAAGCGTGATTACAAGTACCAAATTCCCTTTAAGCATGCATAAAAAGGTGTGATCAAACAATAAATATAAATAATCAAGCAACATATATTATCATAATAATCATGACAATAAAATTATAATCACCATCAAAATAATAATAATCATAAAAATAATAATCATAATATCATCATAAATAAAATAATCATCATCAAAATAATAATAATAATAATAATATTAATATTTATAATCATCATAAATTATAATCATTTTAATCACAATCATGTTCATGTTAATATTAAAGCATAATAATAATAGCAAGATCCTAGGCATGATACTAACAAGATTAATAACAAACCCTAGCATGTCACTAAACAATAAAAATCAAATCTTTAATCCTAACATGATACTAACAATCATAAATATTAGGAAGAACATAGGAGGCATCGCAGGAATCATAATAAGCATATTTGATATTAAAATTAACCTTTTCCCTAAACATGATACTAGGAATATCATAATAACAATTTAAACATGATTTCTACATCATAATATCAATCAATCAATTAAAGTAATTACTTTGATGCCTCGTACCTCTTTCTAATAACAAAATACACACGTTAGTAACTTCAAGGAAAATAATAATCAAAAAATTAAATTAAATAATTGAAATAGAGATTTGGGACCAAACCCTCAGAAATTAAACCTTTCACGTCTAGGGCGAAGGCAACTTCGAATATGGCTAGGTGTTTCTAGATCTAATGAATGCGGAATTTTGAATTGCATTAGGAATGATAAATCATATTAGGCCCTCCCCTAGATCATTGGGCCGCATATAAGGCTCAAACCGGGTCCAGTTTAGTAAATTGGCCATAACTTCCTCAATATTCATCGGAATTGGGCTTATAATATATCGTTGGAAAGCTCTTGTCAAGCCCCCATCCAACTACAATACTATTGGACCCATGTCATGGACCAACCAAACTGGATTGACTGTTTTCTTAAAATAAGTTTTCAGAAACAGAGAGAAAAGAAAAGAAATAAAACTATCCGCAACACTAAACTTTCCACACTTTCGCTTCATTCGATTATGATTCGATGCGAAAGGAACTCATCACTGGGTTTGGTTTTAGGGAGACACAAATGGGTGTTTATAGACCATGAAAGAGAAATTATGTGAGAATGGTTAGATAATTTTATTATTTAATTGGAGACCATGGAAAAGAGAGATTTGATAAAATAATTTGAGTGAGGTTTAAAGTAAGAGAGAGAAATGATATTTATTTTACAGCCAGAAAAGGGAAATTAATCCCCACTAGAAGTACACACAATGTAAACACAGTGAAACATAAATGAGAAATTTTTTAACTTTATCAATAACATCCTTGCATCATTTACCCTGCCTTATCTCCTTTGAGCCCCTTGATGACTTCTCTATCTTAAGTTTCAATTTGGACATGCCACACTTTCCTGCTTGCGGTGGCATGGAGACCCTTTAGAAGTAATTTTAGTGTGTTAATACATCTAGTTGAAGGCTGCACAGATAATTCTCCGTTGGCAAGGATGGCATTTTGTGAGGTAAGAGTCCAATGCCCTTTAACTCTTCCATTGTCACCTTTTGCAAGCTTTGTATGCAACTACATTGGGTTGCCCCCACAACCATCTTCTATTATATATTGGCGCTTACCCTATTGCTGGACCTCCCTTATTCCTATCCTTTTTCCCAAGGCAAGGTTGCCATGCTTTCCATCCTTTTGATGATAGACCAAGGGTTAGGGTGTATCTTCTTGAAAATCTTATTGTTTTTTGCTTCCCAAATTCCTTCGAGTGCTGCGAGGAAAAGCAAATAGTTGTCTACCAGGCCTCTTTCCCTGTTGCACATCATGTTTTTCTAGTTACTGTAGACACTTAAAAATGTCTCCCTAAAACTAAACTCGATGATGAACAACCTTTCACCGCCATTATTGGTCGGGTTGAGTATTTAATCTTGGAGTGCTTAAATTCATATTTCCATTTCATAAAACAACCCAATTCCTAGCCCATTTCCCCAAACCATAACTTATTTTCCTCTTTTCATGCCTAAACCAAAAATTATTCATTTCGTGTCCTTTAAAATCATTCATTTTGTGTCCTTTTTATAAAAACGTTTATTACGGTTTATTTTGGTCCATTATCTGGGTCCAATAATTTAATAATTGGATGGGGCTTGAAAAGAACTTTCCAACGATATATTATAAGCCCAAATTCGAGTTATAACGAATAAGTTATGACCAAAATATTAAACTAAGCATGACTTAAGATAATTTGAGCTTTTGTTCAAAAAAAAAAAAAAAAAAAGGATAATTTAAGCTTAAATTTTTGTGCCACTAGATTAATTAAATTGAGCTTAAAAAGATAATTTTATTGTTTTTCTAAAGAACTAAATGAGAAATTCCATGTTTTGAGCTTTTTGAAACTGTTTTGCCTCAGGTTATGCAACTAAGACCTGCAATTGAAAGTATTATTCGTGAACAGCCAGGTGAAATGAACCCCTAGCTCTTTGTAGCAGCTATTTATGCAACAACTTATCAGGTTTGTTGTGTTTCAGTACTTTTCAATAAGAAACTATAATGATATAGAGTATCCTATTGTTCGTTGATTCTATATGAATGAATTGAGTTGTGCTTAAATTTTTTTTTGAATTTTATGCTGGAGTAAACTATTGCTGACTTCGTATGAATTACCTATCTATGTCTACATCTTCTTCCTCTCTCTTATTCCCATATATTGATTTATAGTATTATCTTGTGCCACTAGGCAGGCATAAATGCATTATATTCCACCATTCACAATATGACCAAAGGAATTACAAAAAATCTTAATAATTGTTGAAATGTATAGTTTGCATTTTTGTTTAGTTTAATTCAATTGAATTGTGGTTTTGATTTTGCTTGAACATTTCTCTTATTTGTTGATTGATCTTGAATGTGTTAATATTTTTTTATGCATTATATCTTCATATGCCTAGATAACCGTTCAAGATTTACTATGAGTAAATCTTGAAAAGTCCCCATTTGGGACTATTCTTGGAATTGTATTCTCACTTAGGATATAAATGGTTGCTTGTTTTTCGGTCATAAAGGTAACTTCGCGTTAGCATTCCCTAATGTGTTATCTGGATACATATGTAATTAAGAAGTTAATTACATCGTGTACTTGGAGAATCATAGGGAAATGCTGTCGAAATTTCCTTAGTCCCGAAAAGTTGTCAACCATTTGCTAGTGGGAATACACTTCTAATGATGGGTTAGGTTGGAGCGATAAGGACCTTTGGAATCATGCATCTGGAATGTGTTGATATGTGATGTATAATATAATTTGGTTCATGGGTTTTAATCATACATTATTAGAAATAGATCATCGTTGGATGTATGATTCTTGAACCACACCAGAATATTTAGCCGGGGTCAATAAGTTATGTAGAATTGCAGTGCAACACCAATGAAGTATTCTCGTTGAACAAAGGCTAACCAAAGCAAGACCTATTTTCTGCCCTTGTCATGATTGTAACAATGTGAAGAGGTGGGAAGACATTAAGATAATAGAGGACCATTTGATTATTCATAGGTTTATGCCAGACTACAGTATTTGGTATTGGCATGGTGAAAAATTACCTCCCATGGATAATTCTTCTTCTATTAACGGCAATGAAGCTGATGAGAGAGAGCCGAATGGTTTTGATGATAATGAAGTGAGTTCTAATGATGACATGGAGGAAGACATGGAAGAGGAGATTATAGGTGATCATGTTAATGAAGATTCTCATATCTATGAGAATGTGTCGAAAGCAGCTAAGACACCGTTGTATCCTAGTTGTTCTAAGTACTCCAAGCTTTCTGGGATTTTAACATTATACAACTTCAAAGCGAAGAGCGAGTGGACCAACACTAGTTTCACTTTGTTGTTGGAAACCCTCTTTGATATGTTTCCAGAAGGAAATGACATTCCTAAGTCGACTTACTATGCGAAGAAGTTGATGTGTCCATTGAATTTAGAGTGCACCAAGATCCATGCATGTCCTAATTATTGTGTGATGTATCGTAAGGAGAATGCAAAATTGGATGCTTGCCCAAAATGTGGTGTGTCACGATACAAGCGAGAGGGCTTAAATAAGGATCCCTTGAAGTGGCCACCAGCTAAGGTAGTATGGCATTAAGTATGGATGGGATGAATCCGTTTAGCACTCTTAGAAGTCAACATAGTACATGGCATGTTCTTCTGCCAATATACAACCTACCTCCTTGGTTGTGCATGAAGCGCATATACATCATGTTATCACTTCTAATCCCGGGTCTCAAACAACCTGGCCATGAGATAGATGTTTTTTTGGAGCCCCTTATTGACGATTTGAAATTGTTGTGGGATGTGAAGGTGTTGTGACATTTGATGTTCTTTCATTGATTTCAAATTCATAAAAACCTAAATATAAGTTAATTATTAATGTTATGCGTTTTATTTCTATAATTTGGACCAATACATGAAAGATGGGAAAGATAAAAGTCCCTTAGGCAATTTTGAAACCTTTTTGGCTCTATACGCCCAAAAAAGTAAGTAAATGGTCATATTTCATTGATTTCAATTCATAGAAACCAAAATATAAGTTAATTATGGATGTTATGTGTTTTATTTCAATAATTTGGACCAATACATGAAAGATGGGAAAGATAGAAGTCCCTTAGGCAATTTTGAAGCCTTTTTGGCTCTATACGCTCATAAAAGTGAGTAAATGGTCATATTTCATTGATTTTAATTCATAGAAACAAAAACATAAGTTAATTATGGATGTTATGTGTTTTATTGTGTTAATTTGAGTTTTATTTTTGTAATTTGGACCATCACATTTATTCTAATGATTGTTTTTATTTTGTAACCTCATTCATATGTTTTTTTTTGAAGGATTTTTGTCCAAGGAAATCCCCTTATGATGTTGATGGGTTGAATGTGGTTCGAGAACAGTGGGTGTAATAATTTAGAACTAAATATTTATTGAATGTATAATTATTAGCTTAGGTAGAATAGGTAGAACAAAGTAATATTATTCGTGTTGTATGTATGTGTTGGATAAACTTATACAAGTTCTTTAGTTGTAATATTATATTTATATTTTTATATTATGTCTAATTATATTCTACGAATGTTTGTTCGGCATAATTGTTGATATACAGGAACATGTTTATTATAACAGGTTTTAATTAATATATATTAATTATATATAAATAAATGCTGCCGAAATTCAATTAAAAAAATTAATGACTATTCGTAACGACCATTTTAGTTGCCAATTACAAATAAGTACTTATTCGTAACGGGCATTTTGGTTGCCCGTTACAAATAAGTACTTATTTATAAAAAATAATTCCTTATTCGTACTAGGCAATAAAAACGCCCGTTACGAATAATGGGATACTCGTAACAGGTGTTTTATATGTCCGTTACGAATAAGGAATTATTGTACCAAAATAACAACTTATTCGTAACGGGCAACCAAAATTCCCGTTACGAATAACCCATTATTTGTAATGGGCGTTTTAAGTAGGGCTGGCAACCAGGTCGGGTCAGGTTCAGGTCGACCTGTTTAGATAAACGGGTCAACACCCCCAAACCTGAACCCGACCTGTTTACATAAACAGGTCATAAATTTCTGACCCGACCCAACTTGTTTATAAACGGGTTGATCTGAACCCGACCCATTTAACCTGGTTTTTTTAAAGCGTGTTTATGAGTGTTAAAAGTTAAAACCAAACAAAATCATTATTTACCCACTCGAATTAACACACAGTAGTCGTTAATATTCTTACAAAAATTGAATCATTTAATACATATTTACATTCACAAATACTTGTACTACTTACTTTGTATACATTTTGTATTACATTTTTCAACAAAAAATTAACTTTTGCAAAAATCAATATTCTCCAGCTTGTCTTGGTTGAATTGATTCTTCTTTTCAATGGGTAATTTCATGGTAATGAAATATCAAAATTCAAGTGCTAGATATTGAAGAAGAGAAGTTAAGAATGAATCCTCACCTAATTGGCTAATCTACTACCTCAATTATTGTGTTAGTGAAATAGAAGAATGTTAGAAGAAAGTGGTATATATGCCGCCATAGTGGAGATTAGGAGAGAGAGTGAAGAGAGAGAATGAGGAGATAGGAGGAGAGGCGGTAGAAATGAAGAATCAATTTCATTTAGGGTTAGTTTATATTTATATGACTATCTATTGCGTTGGGCTTGACCTAAAAAAATTTCTTATGGGTTAAACGGGTTATGATATTCAGACCAAAATTAGTTAAACGGGTTAGGTGGGTTATTTTCGGGTTGGGATTTCTAACCCGATCCCGACCTGTTTATTTTCAAGTCGGGTTCGGGTTGACCCAATTACATAAACGGGTAAAATTTTAATTTAAACCCATTTATTTCGGGTTGGGTTCGGGTCGGGTTGTCGGGTTGGGTCAGCTTTTGCCAGCCCTAGTTTTAAGTGTCCGTTACGAATAAGTAATTATTCGTAACGGGCACCTGATATGCCCTTTACAAATAAGTACTTATTTGCAATGGGCACCTAAAATGCCCGTTACGAATAATGGGTTATTCGTAACGGGGGTTTCAGGTGCCCGTTACGAATAACAATGGCCATCCATAACAACCACATACGTAACAGACGCTGCCCGTTACGGTGGGCCCTTTTTGCCCGTTACAGATGACCTTTTTTCCACTATTGTTCGTAAGAGTATCGCGTGTCCAGTATGAGGTTTTAAAGTAAATTTGCTTTAAGTGTGGCAAATTAGGCCACAAGGAATCTGATTGTGAGCTGGAGGTTCTCCATGATGAGAATGGTGAAGAAAGATGGAGTTGAACATAGGGAAGAACAGAGAGTGAGACCAGAGGAACAAGATCAATATGGTTCTTGGATGTTGGTGCAACGAAACACACGCAAGTATTTTCAGAAGGCTAAAACTGGTCCTCAGAAACGGAATGAACAGAATAAGACTCATGATTGTGGCCAAGGTTCAAAGGTTGGAAGCTTAGCTACTTCAAAGGCAAAAATAATAATGACTCGGGCAAGTTTTGGACTAAGGTGAATTCTACTAGACAAAACAATGGATCGAGGTTCAGTGCCTTGGAGATGGATCAAGAGATGGAGGAGACTAACACGGTCCAGGAAAGAAATTTTACAAGGATTAACTTAGAGGTAAATAAGGAAAGTGCTTCATTGGAGGGCAACTCTTGCCAAAAGGATGCTATTAATTTAGGAGAGGATAGTATTGATATGGATATTGAGAATAAAATCCCTAGCAAACCTCTGAATGAGATGGACATTGACAGCTGAATTAATGAAGTTGTTGACTTGGGATTATCTTTGATTGGAGGGAGTAAAAAAATTCCTAACAATATATTAGGAAAAGATATATCTTGGTGAAAGATGATTCTATTCCTAAATAATTTTATAAAATAAGGAAAATATCAATCCTAATGATATGCTTGATGGGGAGTTGGAATACGGTAGGGACTCGTCTCTTAGATCAGCCGCAAATATTTATCATAACACTCATATGAGATTGCGACTTCAACTCCTTCTGCTCTAAAGGAATCGAATAATGATCAAGTTAGGAACAGTGCTAGTGAGGATGGCTTGCCTTTGATCCCGCTATCATTAGAAATTAGGTCCCCTCCAACATACACATTATTCATCGACTACCCTATGGAAGGCCCCACAATAGTGAAGATGCATCCCATGGCCAACAAGGCATTACTCGAGGTGAACTCATATCTCCCCCCAAGACACAATCCCTTGGAGATGATGATGACAGTGGATATCCCACTAAGAATAAAAGGTCCTATGAAAGCACTGAGGAAGCGTTCCTGGGACTTTTGCCTAGTATTCCATTGAATATGTATGAACGATACCCTAATTTTTCGAGGTTTAATATGTCCTTAAAAATTATGGTTTAGAACGTTCAGGGAGCTGGTAGTAAATTAGCTGCTATACGGGAGCTAATTAGAATTAATGATCCTACAATCCTTGCTTTAGTTAAAACTCACTTTGGCACCCAAGCTCAGAAGGTATGTGATAAAATTGGTTTTTCATGCCACACAAGAGTCGATGCGCAAGGCTTTAGTGGTGGTATATGATTATTTTGGAGAGAGGAGCAAGTCATTGTTACAATTCTAGACAATCATACTCAACACATTATTGTTGAGATTGAACGACAAGGGAAAGAACCATGGATGTTCTCGGCTATTTATGCGAGTCCGGATTCGACTATTCGGAAAGAGTTATGGAGGGAACTAGAAAATATTGCTCGAGGTTATACTGGTCCCTGTTTACTGGCTGGAGACTTTAATGATACCTTGTCAATGTCCGAAATAATTGGGGTTGGAGGTTCAGAGATGAAGAGGAGGTGTAGAGAATTTAGTGAGTGGATTGAAAGCAACAATCTAATTGATTTGGGCTGGCTCAGGCCGTGCACATATGTGGTGCCGTGGTTTGAGTGCTGCAACTTTTAAATCAGCAAGACTGGATCGTGGATTTTCGAATGAAGAATGGCGAATGAAGTTTCCAGAAGGGGCGGTTTGCAATCTTCCTAGAATTTCTTCAGACCATTGTCTGATTCTCATCGGCTCAAATGGTTTTGCCCCTATTCCATCGGCCATTAAGCCATTTAGAATCCATGCAGCTTGGGTGTTTCATGAAAGGTTTAATGAATTTGTTCAATTAAATTGGGATAATAGTCAGCCTTTGATCCCCTTCTTACCAATTTTCGCAAATAATTTGAGTGATTTGAATAAAAATGTTTTTCACAACATTTTTATTAAGAAAGAAGAATTATTTGCAAGATTGGAAGGAATTCAGCGATCCTTAGCTTTAGGTGGACCTTGTCATTTATTGAAGCTTGAGGAAAAATGAAAGGCCAAGATGAACAAAATTCTTGATGAAGAGGAATCACTTTGGTTTCAAAAATCTAGAGCTGAAGCTATATGTGATGGGGACAGAAACACGAGGTATTTCCATTTATCAACGATCGTTAGACAAAAGCGTAATCGTATCGAGACTCTTCAGGATGGGAATGGTGACTGGCTTACGGACCTCAATGATGTAAAGAATGTTGTGTTGTCTTACTAGTAGAATCTCTTTAAAGAACAAGGTAATGGTAACTCATTCAATGATTGGTTACTAAATTATTTTCCGAAAATTGACAAAGAGGATTGGGAGATTTTGACTCGGCCTTTTGCCTCGTGTGAAATTCGTGCAGCTTTACGAAATATGGACCCGTACAAAGCCTCGGGTCCTGATGGGTTTCAACCGCTTTTTTACCATAAGTTTTGGGACTTGGTTAACCTAAGTTTGATTACGATGGTGATGGATATTTTTAAAGGGAAAGACTTCCCTAAAGGATTCAATGATGCCTTCATTGTCTTGATTCCAAAGATGGATGTTCCCCAACAAGCAAAGCATATTCGTCCCATTGGCCTATGTAATATCACTTAAAAGTTGGTGACAAAGGTCATTGTTAATCGACTTAAACCGATCCTTCCATCTCTCATATCGCCTACTCAGTGTAGCTTTGTTTCCCAACGCTAGATTACATATAACATCATCATAGTTCAGGAAATGCTCCACACTATGCGAAGAAAGCACGGTAAAATTGGGTATATGGCGATGAAGATAGATTTCGATAAAGCGTATGAAAGGTTACGATGGTCCTTTATTCGAGATTCTTTGTTGGAAATGAGATTACCTCAGAATCTTATCGATATTATGATGCTATGTATTACCTCAGCTAAGTTGAATGTGCTATGGAATGGAGAGCCAGCTGAGAAGTTTGCTCCATCTTGAGGTATCCGACAAGGAGATCCGCTGTCCCCTTACATTTATATTATATGTATGGAGCGTTTAGCTCATTTAACCGACAGAGAACTTAGTTGTGGAATGTGGAAACCTGTGAGAGCAAGTAGGAACGGACTCTCTATCACAAACTTGACTTTTGCAGACGACTTAATACTATTTTGTGAAGCTACTGTGGATCAAGCTCAAGTGATCATGCAAAGCTGCCTTGACAAGTTCTGTCAAGGCTCGTGTAGCAAGGTCAGCAATGATAAATCCCGAATTTACTTCTCTCCAAATACTGAAGTTCAATGTCGTGAGGATATATGCAGCACCTTGAGGATGGAGTGCACGGACGACTTTGGTCTCTATCTTGGTGTCCCGACAATAAATGGCAGAGTTACTAATGCCAATTCTCAATTTTTGATTGATAAAATTGATAAGAAGTTGAGTGGATGGAGAGAAAAAACCATATCTCTAGCTGGTCGTGCCACTTTAGCCTAAGCATCTTTGCCGACAATCTCTTATTACGCAATGCAATCAACTCGGATTCCAAAAGGTGTATGTGATGTGCTCAATAACAAAGCTAGGATATTCATATGGGGTAGTATAGAGGACAATAGACGCATCCATCTTGTAGGTTGGAATTCAGTTACAAAGCCAAAACAAGAAGGGGTCTGGGTTTGAGATCAATGAGACAAGCTAATGCTGCGTTTTTATCCAAATTGGGCTGGAGGATGATAGCAGAGCCAAACTCTTTGTTGTCGTGTGTTTTGAGACACAAATATTGCGATGGTAGATGCGACATAGAGATGTTTAAAGCCAAAAGTAACTCTTCTAATGCTTGGAAGGTATCATCGAGAATGTGGATGTAATCCACAAAGGAATTGGAATGGTTGTTAGAAATGGAAAGGCTACAAATTTTTGGAAGCATAAATGGGTTAACAATAATGGTCTATTAGAATTTGCTACTCACAATCCTCCTGTCAAAGTGTTAGACTCCAAAGTATGTGAAATGTGGGATCAAAACAGAGGTTGGCTATTTGAGAAATTTGTTGACTACTTTCCTGCCTCGATTTTGAAATAAATCCAAGCTCGTGAGTTGTTAGTTGATGAGGAAGCCATTGACTCAATGTACTGGACTGGTTCTTCGTCTGGTAAGTTCACTATCAAGTCATCCATGCAAATTATACGAGGGGACAATGATCTTGATCCAACTGAAAC
The DNA here is from genome assembly GCF_948465745.1 of Chenopodium album. Taxonomy (NCBI): domain Eukaryota; kingdom Viridiplantae; phylum Streptophyta; class Magnoliopsida; order Caryophyllales; family Amaranthaceae; genus Chenopodium; species Chenopodium album. The sequence goes on from NC_137839.1 coordinate 53,727,940, forward strand.
AAAGAAATAGGACACAATTTGGTCCACTGCTGCACCACAAAGAATTAGATTCTTTTTCTGGCTAGCTGTGCAAAATAAGCTTATGACGAATGCAACTCGCTTCATGAGAAAACTCACTGCTGACCCTAGGTGTTTATTGTGTGGAGAAGGGGAAGAGAACATAGAAAACATTCTCGGGTTCTGCCCTGCGGCGAAAGTTGTGTGGAATACATTAGTTGGAGATGCGATTATGCAGCAAGGGCCTACTGATTTCAAAGATTGGGTTGTCCATCATCTGAGATTGGATCAGGGGTTCGATTTTGAGAGATGGCCTCTGATCTTTGGCGTAACTTGCTGCTGGTTATGGAGATGAAGAAACGCGAGAAGCTTCACGCGAGATGCTGAAATTCCTGTTGATCAAGCTAGTTTCATTCTAGCTCGAGTCAGAGACATTCGTAGAGCGTATGAGAGAGCTGAAAAATAGACCATGCCCAAGAGAAAAAGAGAAGAAGTGTTGATTCGTTTGGATGAACCTCCATACGGCTAGGTTAAGTTAAACACGGATGGTGCCTCCAAAGGTAATCTAGGTCTGGAAGGGGTTGGGGGTGTGATTAGAGGTCCAGGTGGGGAATTACATGAGCTTTTCTCGGCTAATTGTGGCTCATGAACCTGTACCCAAGCTGAACTACTTGCTGTCCTCCGTGGCTTGGCTTTGGCTTGGAACGGTGGTCATAGAAAAGTTCAACTCAGAGTAGACTTTGAAGTTGTACTTTGTTTGGTGGATCCCTTCCCTTTAAACTCTCATTATTTCTTAATTTGACAATGCAAGACGATGCTTTCTCGGCCTGGCTGGGAGGTAACAATAGGCCATTGCTACAGAGAAGCCAATAGGGTTGCGGATTGGTTGGCAAATTTTGGAGTTCAAATGGAGCAAAAGCTTATTGTGTTTGAGGCGGTCCCGGGGGACCTTCGTGTAGTTTTATTAGAGGATTTGCACGGGATGGCTCTTCCAAGAAAAGTGCCGAGCAAGAAGACTTAGTCTTTAGGAACTTTTGTTGGCAATAGCTTTGGTTTTGTTATTTTGCTTTCTTGTTTTTTCTGTTTTCTTTTATTTCTGTCTTTTTGGTTTTCTTTATAGTTTGTTCTAGCTTTCTTTCTTCTTAGGGGATTACCCCTCGTTTCGAAAAAAAACAAGTAATAAACAGTACGACGTATACAAAGAAGTAATGAACGAGGGTCGGTCTCATACTCTCATTATGAGAGATTATAGTACTCCACACTTGGTTTCAAAAAAAAAAAAAAAATAGTACTCCACACTTATTTCCCCCAAAAAAATGTTGAAATAAAAAAAACCCCATCATCCTGAACATCTCAACTCCTCAAGAGAGAGCCCCAGATTATATTTTTGATAACACTTACCGTTTATATTGTGTACATGGCATCTGACATGTGTCTGACATTGGCGGCTTAGTAAGACTTGCTGCGGTGGATTCCACGTAGATAAACGACTGCTGGCTTGTAGGTTGGGTATTATGACGGGATTTTTGAACACCATCAACTAACGTTGACTAACACATTATTGGAATTAATGAAGTAGTTGGTTGTTAAGGCAAATTTGTCGGCACCCTTTCAAGTCGTTGCTCATATTCTCCTACTCGAAGTGAAGGAATGCGAGCTGAGGGGAGAGCTTCGGTTCAGCTTAGCCGCGCATGTCCAATTGCAGCTCTGTTGTTAGTGAGTGCAATCCTCAGGGTTGGTGACATGTTTAATAAGGTTAGTAATTTAATTAAAAAGTATTATGTTAATGCTTTTTAAATGGATGGGGTTTTAGTTCGATCGCTCTATTGTATATAATATTAGTAGGCATAAAACTGTGATTTATTAATTGATTTAATAGTATATGTGGATAAAATTCTCGCTTATTTAATAAATGGGTGTATTAGTAGTTGTATTATGAGTATTTGACGAGTAATTAATCGGATCTTACACAATTCTGTTTATTATAAGTCTTATTATTAGTAAATGAGAGTTATTGGGTATTGACAACGCTATACAATGTCTAAGTTTTAAGTTATACAGATTATGTAGCCGATTAGATCTTGATATTGCTATGTAATTGGTGATATTGCTCTGCCGATCTGGCTATGCTTGTATGGTATATAAATGTACTGTGTTGAGTCTATAGCAAATGAAGATGGGATTTGTAACTTATAGGTTTGGATTTACTTATGTTTTTGATAGAATTTGAGTTGTTTGTTGCTCAAGACCACAATTGTTGTGTAGATGGTTGTTGTGAACATCTTTATGACTGCTCAAAATGGGGTAATAATTTGTGATGAATGTCTTTTGTAGGTTTAGTGATTGTTGTGATAGGTAATGGATAGAGGTTGTTTAGAAGTAGTTGATGGTGTTGTAGGGAATCTTGATAATGGGAATGGGGTGAAGCGTGTTGAGCGTAGTGGTGACGAGCAGTTCTCGATTGATGGAAATTTTTCAAATTTATGTGATGGAAAGGAACATGTCAATGACGATGTATTTTGCACGCCGGATGCAGATAGAATAGTGGAACCCGTGAAAACTATAGTTGGTAGTAATCATGTTGGTGAAGAAGTGATAGTGGAGGCACCTAGGGTGGGAATGGTGTTCAAGACTTGGATAGAGGTTGAGAACTATTACAAAGAGTATGCAAAACAACAAGGGTTTGGGGTAAGTAGGGTTGCAGGAGTGTATTCTAAGTGTGGAGTTAGAGAGAGGACGGCGAGTACTTGGAGGTGTGAGTGTTGGGGTAGGCCAGATATGAGGGCTGTCAGGGAAGCCAAAAAATGGCTAAAGATATGGAAGTTTCTGGTTCAGTTGGGAAAGTTGGAGAAGCAATGTGTGAAGATGAGTTAAGTAGGAGGAAGAGAAAGTCTAAGAAGTGTGAGTATACGGCTATGATTTATGTTGACCGTAGTTGTCAAGGTGAGTGGGTAATTAAGAAAGTCGTATTGAAACATTTGAACAATTCCCCTAAACCTGAGGATGCTCAACTTGTTAAGGAGTACCGAATGAAGAAATTAACATCAAACATAAGGAGAAAATTATTGCATTACTTTGATGAGGGGTACCCGTGACCCAAATCATTGGTTGTCTGGGGCTGGATAATAATGGATAAAATGGCCTGAAACTAACGTTGAAAGACCATCAACATGAATTGTATAAGGCAAGGAAGCTTAGGATGGTGGGGGGCAACTCGACAGCAATGATGGCTTACTTTGAAAAAATGCAGGCTGAAAACCAAAACTTCTATCATGTTCAGCGTCTGGACGAATTAGGACGATTGAAGGATGTGTTTTGGGTTGATGCTCGTAGTCGGGCTGCTTTTGAGGAGTTTGGTGATGTGGTGTGCTTCGACGCAACATACCTCACTAATCAGTATGATCTTCCTATTGTTAACTTCGTTGGGGTAAACCATCATGGACATTCAATTTTGTTAGGATGCGGCCTTGTTTCTCATGAGGATTTCGATACGTTCAACTAGATATTCCAACAATGGTTGTGTTGCATGAACAACCGGGCACCACAAGCAATTCTTACTGATCAGGCGGCCGCAATGAGGAAGCCTCTCGAGGAAATCATGCCTGGAACTCGGCGTTAATGGTGCATTTGACAAATTATGAAAAAAATACCTGAGAAGCTTGGGAAATGTGCACGACATGTGAGTTTTAGAGTGGTTGTTATTGTTACCTACTTTTACTATTATATAATTATGCAGCATTGTTTTTGACTCAATTTATGTGAATTATTTTTAGATTTTTTGTTGTTGTTGGTTTTTCACATATTTTACACTTCTAAGTTGTCAATTGGTTATGAGTTGTTGCTCCACAGGTATGCAGATTTGAAGCAGGAGCTGAAGGCGGTAGTGTATGAAAGCCTAAATGTTCCAGAATTTGAGAAGCGTTGGATTGCCTTTATTGGACATTATAAGCTTGAATCAAATGATTGGCTTACTGATTTGTACGCGGAACGTCACATGTGGGTACCTGCATTCATAAGGGAATACTTTTGGGCTGGAATGAAGGCAGCACAAAGGGGGGGGGGGGAGTATTAATAGTTTATTGATGGTTTTTTGTACCGTAATACGAAGCTATTTGAGTTTCCTGAGAAGTATTCGAAGGCCATGAAAAAAGGGTAAGTGATGAGATGGATGCAGATGCAAATTGTTCAAAGTATCTTCGTCGCCTTGCAACTAGATACAAGGTTGAAAGGGTCTTCCAGAAGCTGTATACGGACCGGAAATTTCAAGAAGTACAAACCGAATGCATTAGGATGAATTATTGTTGCCCGCGTGAAGAAACAAAGGTATATGAATATGTAACACAATATGTTCTAGAGGATCGCGTATGGATTGTACCTGATGGTTCTAATGAAGAGATCATCATTGATAGGAGGAGGTACTATTGTGCTACGTTCAACAGGGAAACAAACGAGGTGTTGTGTGAATGTAGGAAATTTGAGACCCACGGGATTATGTGTAAACATATGATCAGGGTGTTAGACCTCAATCATGTTCATGATATACCATCGCGCTACATATTAAATAGGTGGCGCAAGTACATACTAAGGAAACACATTCTAGTTAAGGTGGCATACCATGACCAGGCTGAGACTGAGGAGGTCAAAAGACACAAGAAGCTGATGTCTGTATTTGAACCCATATGTGATGTTGCTGCCATGGTTGACGATGAAATTGTAGATGTAGTTGTTAAGGGTTTACATGACTTGTAAACGAAAGTATTGAAGCAGAGGAAGCTCAAGTTAGACCAGACATTTCCATGAATACCCCCTGTGAGGCTAACCCCAGGGTGCAGATTGACAGTGATGATGTGGTAGACACAACCCCCTAGGCAAGGCTTGATGATCCCGTCACCAAAAAAAAGGGTCGCGAAAGACCAAAAGAGAGTCGCAATAAAACTTTGCAAGAAATTGGGTATAAGATACCGGCTAAAAAAAAGGAAAAATCAAAGGTATCTGTTGTAGTTTGTAATTTGATTGGATGCTTCATTTCGCACCAATATTAGGCTGTATTGTTGTTTATAATAACTCCATTGTTTAGTTTTTTAAATGATCTTGGCAGGGAACGCCACCTTATGTTTCAGATTTGGTAATGGAGTCAATGGTAGACCTTAATAACAAACTACCTTTAAGTAATGGGTGATCCTACCACGAACTCTGTGGGCGTTATGTTGCCATATATATGTTTTTGTTAGCTATCCTTAATCCGAAATTCATATGGTATGACAGGTGACTTGGACCAAGCCTTCAGAAAGAAAAAGACTAGTGCTGCTGTTTCTACATGTGTTGGTTTGGACCATATACCTGAAGATGATATACGTCTTAACCGCACCTGGGAATCTCAGTCGATGTTCTCACAAAGTTTTTGACTCATTCCCTTCATTTTGATTGCGAACTATATTGATGGTTTATTTGTATCTTGAATGGATTTAACAAAACAAAATTAGCTTTGGTTGTCAATTCTTATTTATTTTATGTACAAGGACATCATTACGTGATATACCCCTTGTGTGAGCAGTTCCTTTGCGTCGCAAGTCATGTTATCTTTGTTGTTAGTGTTGTAGTTGTAGAGTGTACTTGTGACGCATGTTGAATGGGGTATTGAACTGATATGGCGCATCTCTTGATCAGGTTCAAAATCGAGACTCATTGAATGAAATTTAATTTGAATTTGGGCGTGATATTAAAAAATGGGCCTAAATTGCATAATAATGTACAAAATTTACGTTTGGGATGATTTAAATTATACTTGATGAGTACCTGTTCAGCTTCTTATGTGGGTGGATATATTACTCAGGTAATTTTACCTAACGCGATGTTAATTAGTACTAAACAGGTTTTGGCTTGCTTTACGAAGATCATATATGTATTTCCTCGAATCTATTACAATGATTTTATTGACCGCTTAAGGTAACACTCACAACCATACTCTAGAACGACTTCTATATGCTAAATTCATTTGTTATTCGCCACATTCATATTTTTTGAAATACATAACTTTGAGTCTTGCAATAACTTAAAAGTGGCACCTAAAACTTATTATTCAATTAATTGTCTGTTTAATTGCGTAGGAGTATTTCATTTTGAACCAATTACCCAATTTATAAAGACCCATTTACAATGTTCGAATCATGTTAACAAGTAAAACTGGGTTGTGCCTTAAATTTTTAAAATTCCATCCACAGACTGTATACTTTTCTTGCCCAACACTTATATGGGTTGGACTTTTTAACTTGAACCACAACATGGCCATGAACTATTAGCCCAACATTTCTATACGGTAATTATGTTCTTTGTGGGATTCATAAAAAATTGCCACTAGGTACAATAGTTCCTTAAAATTTTATTCCATTTTCCAAGACAACTTGATAAATTGAACCATTTATGTGTTAGATATCTTAACCGAATTAAGGTATACATAAATAATAAGGATTTTCGTCCTTTTCAATTCTTAACCGTACTTAGGGACGACAAAGTTTTAATAATTAATCTATTTTAAATTTCTTCGTATGTTAATCACATTTATAGAGGGACAATTTAGAGGGATATGGTTAGAAGTTGGGAAAATACATATTATTTTAAAATTTATATTAAAAATTTATTATATCTACTTTGGGTTAGTTCATTACTGTTTTCTCATTGAACCTATTTGGAAATGGATACATATTTGCCTTATTTCACACTTTAATTAAAACAAACTAAATTTGCATTAAAATTTGATAAGGAGGCTAGTTTCTTAACATCAATATACTAAAACGAACAACACATAAAATCCACTTAGACGATACAATCATAGAACATAAGAAGACCATGCGTACATACATTATAACATAGATAAACTACCCTAGATCATGTTAACATACGGGATACATGTAACATATCATACCATACTATGCCTAAACCTTAACGGCATACATTACCATAATAATACTCACTACTACCTGATCCAAGCTACAGACTATGAAGTACCATGTGATAGCCTGTACCCCATCTTCTAAATTGTCCTCCTACAGATTAAGCAGTTGTTGTGTACTTTGGTTTGAAACAAAATCCAATGTACTTGTTCACCCAGTTACTTGGATTTGCAACCCTAAGAATTTTCCGAACACCACCCATAATAGATCTACGACCGGCATCTTTCTTAGGGGACTGGTTGATGGATGACCACGGACTAATTGGGTCTTGTGGATTTCTGAAGGGAGTAGTAGTAAACAGGGGTGAGAAATTCATCAAGTATCTTAGAGGTGAACCAAGCTCCAAGTCAAAGTTTGTGATTAGCCGTTTACCATCCAGATAAACACTATCACTTTCTCCTTCACTTTCAGAACATCTTAAGAATTGCAGCTAAAGGGGGATTAGGACCTCTAGCTGGTCTTAAAGGACAGCAAGGGATAAGGGGGTCATAACGCCTCAGGTTGGTGATAAGCAACCTATTCGACAAATGGTTTGTTGCTTTGGGGAAATTGTGTGTATTTGAGATTTAAGTGAAGGAAGTAATAAAGGGTTTTTTGTAGCTTGGAGAGAAGAAGTTTGTGATGAGTTTCATGAGGGAGCCCAACACTTGTTATATACTAAGTCTCGTACAAGTTAAATTAAATGAGTTTGTTATACATCACTTCTATAGCAAGTAATGAATTGCACCTCCAAACTATAAATAACATAACTGTATGGATATTACTCAGGAGTTAATAGTCTTGTTCATGGGTAAAATGGAGTACAAGCTACCATTACTGATGTAAGCTTTTTATTCAGAAAAAAAATTTTAATCACCAAAATATCAGGAGTCTTATTAATTGAAGCACAACATTTCAAACTACTTAATTCATATATATTATAAACACTAATTAGTCCTTACATGATCATTTAAAGTCTTACTAGACCCTATTTTAGATACACCTACCACATCTTACGCACACACAGCTTGTAAGTGTGTGTAGCACCCAAAAACTCCCCAGATACACTATCATCACTTAGGGCATACAACCAAATTCAAAATACAACATAGTAACCAAGTTTTATGGTTATTCTAATCAAGGTGACGACCTAAAAACTTAGTGGCATAAACTTCTATTACAAACAGCACGAGTAGGTAGAGCCTAAATTAGCCACTGATTATTTATAACATAACCATACTATTACCACACCACCTTGCAACACCCTTTGATTCTACTCAAGGCAAAACCCATAACGGTTTGGCATTAACAAAAGTTCCTAGTGGTTCATAATGCCAGCCGCCTTCACAGTGTCCAAAGAAGTCAACCATTTGTTCTAAAAAATTGGCACAATCCGGTACCGGCTAAGGTTGCGCTCGGTAGCCCAGTCCTCATATATTTCCCTGATTAGGGCGACCTACTACAGCCACCTTCACTGGAAAAGTCACGCAGTCACGGAGGAAGAAGCGCTTGAATCGAGCATCAACATTGTGCTCTGGGTTCTGCACAGAGTCGATAATAGCACAACATGATCACAAAGAGTGTGGGTCACACGACTTTTGCTAGAATATACATTTTTGAAAGTAACGTGATCAAAGGTCAACTGTTGACTGTGTATCAAATAATTTACTAAAAATTCCAGGTCAACCTTTATTTTATAAAGACGTATCACATTTCTTTAGTACGATTGTACTTCCATTCACAAGAATTAAAAACATAAATTTTGTTTCCAAGTGTTGTGGGTCTATTACTTTGCTCAAATAATAAATTTGTACAGTTAAATAAATGAGATTAATCTATGAACCACATGTTTCCAAATTAATTAAACAATAATTTGGACTACATAATTCTTCGTTAACGGACTAATTAAATGACACACAAAGCATTACTCAGTTATTATGCTCACAGTGCATAATTATATCTAATTACAAATTAAATAAGGACATACATGTATTTTTTTCATTAATAATTTGCATTTTTTCTTAATAATTATCACCTTATGTATGATTTGCACTAAGTATACCAAACATCTCATGTTGACTATGCAATAATACCTTATCCCACTTATGTACCAATAAGTAAAAAATTGAGCAATATTATGAAAGTCGTTTAATTTCATGCAAGCTAAATAAATCAAGCGTTATATTAGGGATATAGTAATTACCACAGCTCGAACGTATAGATTGGCGTATGCAATTCCAAATGACCCCGGAGTGCTTGTGCGAGGAACTGACACACCCCTTCCCGTCTGGATAATTATCTCATCTTGAGCACGATCTACCCTTCGTGCGTAGTCATCGTACATGTGCTCGAAAGACTCATCTTGACTAATGTTGTACAAGATTCCAGAATCATCATGATTGTAGCTTCGAAGACGGACTATGAAAACAGCAACACGAAAGGGACTTGGCTGCTGAACCCCCTCAGCACTTGATGGGCGAGGAGGTGCCAGGGATAGGGTTTCGTAGCCATAGTATGGCCTTGCAAGTTGGTCTCCAAAGGGCGGTCTAGGAATCAGGATAGGAGGGGGGTTTGGGGCAGACGAGCGGCCTCCCTGAGCCGAACTCTCGCCACATCAGCAACCAGGGTAGGTGATACGAAGTGGGTCAGATCTACTGGTGGAAATAACAATAACGTTACTCATGAAAGTCTGGAATTTTTTTTGGGTTGAGCAACCCCTAAAATATCATAACCCCCCTCAGGCAATTGGGGTATTTCATGGTTAGTTGCCGCCGTAAAAGGGTGCTGCTGGATGGGTTGCAAAATTGGTTGGGATAAGGGCAGGACTTGGTGGCTTACGGGCTCAAGTTGCTGACTCACTGACATGGGTGGATGGTTAATGGGCTGAACCGGAGGGTTGTAAGTAATAACAGGTACCTGGAATTGCTGAACCGGAGAGGGGAATGGTTGAACCGGCAAAGGAAACGACTAAACCGGAGACTCAAATGCCCCTTTTTTCTCGTTCAAGGCTACGGCGACCGGTTCGGACGCTGATGCAGAATTTCCATGCCCTTTCGCAGTAATCACCTCTCCATCCGGAGGTGAGCCACCACCACCAGCATTTCGAGGCACCTGTTGGAAATTGTCCAAAATGTCATTCAATCCTCTTCGGCGACGAGGTGGGGGGGGATTTCCTCTACCGAATCTGCGACGGCGGACAGCTGCAAATGATGAAGAAACTTCGGGTAAGAAACCCGTACCGCTAGACGGCGGTGGTGAGGTCATGGTTAAACTTTTAGGGTTGACTGGTGGTATTAAAAAAAGAAATGATGAGTGGTGTTACTTTTCTAGCGTAGTATAAATCCTATTTATAGCCAGGTAGAAGCGTTATTATGGGCTCGACCATAAATTACCAAATTTCAATAGACACTATTCATTTACTTGAGCAAACGGTAAATAACCTTGAAATTTTTCAAAGACTGTGATTGTTATTAATTGATTCATTTATAATGTGAATCGTACTCAAAATACATGACTTGAGGCTTCAGATGTGTATTTTAATTTGATTAACTAATCTTTAATTACATTACTGCATTACAAGATGCTATCGTGTTATTGATTATTATTTTCATATTAAACGATTAAACACATACTTCTAATTTATTGGTCATTTGGATTAAGCTTGTCAGTATAATTTGTACAATGTGACATTGGGTTTAAACCTAATCAATTAATGTAGTACATTACCTTGGACAATTTTGAAAAGGTTTTGAGAATAGTGTTTTGAGTATTAATTATCAATGACAGACACACCCTTAAGGAAATAACATTATTTACAGCAGTTTCATTAATTGAATTTAAAGTATTGCTTAATTAAGAACCAAAATCATATTTATGTATCATTTCAAGTTTTGGAATAGTGGACTTTTGTGCCGTTACCAATATAACCCTTTAAGTTAAAACCTTAAGTATAACTACGATAATAATTATTATTTATATATTTTGGTAGGTTTATATAACTACAAATTTAATAATAAATTATTGGTGAGTTATATATAAATCGACTACATGTTCCACAAATTTGTGTTGCTATTGTCTTCTTATTATTTGTTCTCCCTTTATCTGGTCCACACTCCCTGAATATGTTGCAATTAAATTGATATTATTAATAACCATATTTGGAGGTGTATACTTAAAGTATATAATTTTTGGATAGGGTAGGATAAATATTAATAATATCCAATATTCATATGTTAATTTGAATGTTAGATGGGAGAAAGATTTGAAGTCTCAAATAAAGAGGTAATGCATCAATTATGTAAATAAACTAGATAAGTCAGGGTATATTATTGGTCCACGATTATAATTAATTACATGTTATTGTTTCAATTGAATCCTCTTCCCATTTCCTTGTTAGATTACGTTCCCTTGTGCAATATTGTAATAAGCTTTGTATCGTATTCTTTGGTTTTTCTTGGACCCTATTTTTGGGAAAAATTGTTCCCGAGTAAACCACCTTACAACAAAATTTAATGGATTCAAAGAATTTTGGTGGTTATCGATGCTACCAATTACGGATTAGTGTAATTATATCTTTTTAATGAACCAAAAAATACCAACATATGTTATGTAATTTTAATTAGATTACATACTTTGGCATCAACGTCTACGGTCGTCAGTAAAGAAATTAGATAATGGTGTCATGTGTTGTTATGTACCCTTAATGGTGTTTAAATTGTAAAGATAGTTGAAGTTTGAATTTCGGGTCACATAAAATATACGTATCTCAACGTTAGATTGGGTGGAATTAGTTATCATTGTGGTTAGTACATCGCTAATGAAGTAGTAGTGTCTAAACAAATTTTATCTCTTAGGGAATTTAATGGGTTTATTTCAACAATAACTTGTTATTTGCCTTGTGTTAAATAGCATTATTGGACAAAACAACTTCGTATCAATATAATAATGTAATGTATTATTTATACCACTAATCACTACTGTTAGATAAAATTATTCACCTAGGACCTGGATTTATAAAATAAAACCAATTTGTTTTCTATTCAACTGCACTCATATCACATATTTTATTAGTTTAGTTCTTTATGAATAGCTTTGCACAGTTTAATAGAATTTCGCATTGGCTTGGTGTTCCCACAACAAATTTCTTTAAATTGACCTTTGTATGGGGAGCTTAACTTACTCACTCTAGTGTGTCCCACTCCATTGTACTCTAAGTTTTCCTTAATTATTGCAACATTCAATTTTTTGCCAGTGAAGAAAAGCTTTACAAATGACGGCTATGAATTGACATATATCTATAATCTGATTTTACCTGAAAAGAGGGCCGCCCATTTAATACTCCAATCAACTTTTTTCTTTATTTGGTTCCTAGATAAATCCCTGAATTGCTTCCAACCCAATGTTCACTCCAATTTTATTTATTATCCTAACATATTGGTTACAAGAAGGGTAACATTTTTGTTATATTGGTTAAGGACTACTACTCATCTAATTTGGAAATCATCATGTTAGTGTTGAACAAATCAATCATCATCCTATATAGTTCCATTAGTGAAATCACTTAAAAAATAATTTTTTTAAACTGATTCGGTACTCTAAAAAGATTTTGCAATCTCTACCAAGGTCACTGCCCTTCAGTACTCTAAATAGAATTTGCATTCTCTTACAGGGTCAAGTGCCTCCAACGTAACAAAAAATCTCAAAACACAAGTTGTTTAAAGGTATTTGATGATATCTCAAATTTTATTTGTGTAAGCATATTTTTTTTTTTTTGCTTAACTTTTATAAAGCAATGTACAATTTGAGTCAACTACATATTTCAGCTTTGCAGCAAAATTCAGTAGAGTATTACTCATTGTACATAAATTGTATTTAATGATGGGTAGCAAAACCTTCCCTTACAAGCAAAGCATTTATACTTTAGTCAACCCTTTGGAATTAAATTAAAGTAAATACAATCTACTAAGCGTACTCACACGTAATTACATAACAAAAATTTATAAAAGTGATGAACAATATTGATAACGTTGGTAGCTTAAATTATTTTTTTAATTATACAAATTTGGTTCTTTAGGGAAGAGTACAGTACACTACCAAATTTAATTGTATGTTTTTATGCTATACAAGATAATTTATGCTTCAAAGATTTTATTTAAATGAGATAATCTTATAAAACTTAACATTTATTTCAAAAAAAAAAAAAAAAAAAAAAAAAAAAAAAAAAAAACTTAACATTATATAAAGGAGTATTTTTGGCGATTATATCAAACCAGATTGTTAGGGCTCGTTATGTGGAGAACAAGTTTCCTGTACAATTACAAAAAAACATTAATTAAATAGAATACGTGTCGTTCCATAACTAAAACGGATAAATGGGTTAAGAAGGAAACTTTTTTTAATCATTTGCTTGTGATATCATAAATTTTTAATGTTGAATAATGACATTTAGGAAAGTGGGAGCACTATTAACAAAATTAACTAAGTAACTCACGTGTAGTGGATAAGGCAAAATAAAAATATTAATAATTACTATGCTGGGATTACTATTTCTGGTATATACCAAAAGTAAGTGGATTTGAGGTGTGAAAATGATTAAGTAACCCTATGTGGTTTTATGTGATATATAATGAGATCAACAAACAAGAGTTTTCCCAATTGGTTTTGGTTGTAATGTGTCTACAATTATCACCTAGCTTGCTGGACAACTGAGTTATTAGAAGTAATTTTGTTAGTTGTGGAATTAAAAATTTAGTTATTTTTTTTAAGGGATTAACTTTTATAATAGGGGACGAAGTGAGAGTACTAAATTATAAGTGTTGGGCATAAATCTGGGAAGACTATCTTCAATTTCACCTTTAGGCTTTGTAAATATTTTATTTCGTCATATATAGTTCACGTGGTTAATAATCCACTCATTAAACCCAATTTACTAAATTACCTTTACAACCGAAAAAGTTTAACCTAATCTGCATGTTTAAATTATCCCCTAGTAATGCCTAGCGTTATGCATTATAAATGCCCTTTAACAAAATTTAATCTGGCTTATTATTTAAGAAATCATTTTATAGTACTTTAAAGTGAACTATATATTTCTGACTCTCTTAATATCTCTCACCGTGCTTAAACTTTGTAGATTAAATTCCAAACAAGATGAGTTCCAACCACGTTTTCAAAGTCTCTTTAAATTATCACAACATGGTTGGTTAGAATAAAAGAAATTTTTAATTGGTTGTCAAAAACGAAAATTTTATTTTTAATTATTTAGAAACCAAAGTAAGTTGAACTAATTGCCTTATTTGTCCCCGTAAAGTATTAGGGGATGTGGAATAAATTATTGCTTTTGTAAAGTATTTGTAAATTTGAGTCATATTACGACACTTTTATTAACATATATGTATGTTTTCCAATTTAAATTTCAAATTATATCTTACAGAAACCAAATAATCCACCCACAACATTAATATAAATGTTCGACTTATGCATAAATATATATTAGTTATAACTAAAAAAACAAAAAGATACATCACACATAATTCATTTTTTGGATAGAGAGAATCTAAACTCCACTGATGATAAATAATTTATGTAACTAAATCTAAGTTCTTGATACCCAAAGTCAAACTAGTTGGAAGTTGGCCTAAGATTTCAATAAATAGGAACAAGTGAAGGATTAAAAATTATGAATTTACTACCACTTATACTCTACCCAACTACAAGCAGGATGGAGTCCCTCAAACCCCCATTAATTCCCTGAATTTGGACTGAATTACTTGCGGTGGATGGTCCCACTCAAGGCTATGAATGCATAGAAAATCTTCCGGAAATTTGGTGCTACAAAGATCTTAATTTAGGTTAGTAGACAAATGAATGGGATAACTAGGGTTCAAATTGACTAATTTAACAAGTTTTAATATGAGTTTACCACACCATGAAGATGCTAATAGTGCTTCAAATGTGAAAAATACTACTTGTTATTAGGGTAATTACGTACTAATGTACTACAAATGTTACAAATCATAGTCACGATTAAAATCATGTCTAGTATTAACTATAAAACTATTACAAGAACTCCGTTACACACTAGTGCATGCTGTATACACAAAGATAAATAAAACCCGTGTCTAAGTTCTAATAAATGATTAAGGAAAATTTAAAAGTCGAATTGCGACTTTAGGACTATGGGTTTTGCAATTACAACTTTAACAATTTTATGTTTTTAAGTCACCATTTTTGACTAGAGATTTGGAATTTGTTTACTTAAATCAACTGGGCATTGTATGCGCAAAAGGTAATCTGTAATAGTAATTGTCTTTTTTCATTATCTAAATATTGAATCTAAAAATTTAATCTATGTTAAAAAATAACCTATAATAAGATTAATTAAATACCTACAAATTTACTCTTTCACAATGATATTTATTTCTTTTTGTTAAAGCTTAATGGTGTTCGATTAAGGAGGCAATCTAGAAGTATTGGTAAATAAATATACTCCTTGTCAAAAGTTATCTGTAATTAATTAAAGTATATATATTAAATTGGTTAAACATCTAGTATTATTTACTTACATTACATAACAATACAGTAGAAGAAGTATTTCAATAGATCAACGTAGAGGACGGGGTGATTTTTGTGATTCAAATAACAATATTGTACCATAGTATTATAAAACGAAAGTATGTAGCCCATTATTAAAAAGTACTCTTATAAATTTTAATTCATAATTTGTTCGATTTATGAACACCTAATAGCAAGTTTAATCATCAAAGATATCGGTGTCCTGTCACACTTATATGGTTAAGTCCTAGTAAGCATAACGTGTACAAGTCAATAATGTAAGAAGTGTAGTAACCTTTTCACCGGTGTGGTCGTTAAAGTCGATATAATACTTATCTCAATATAAAGTAATGGTAACAGGTTAACAATGACTTATAAAGTATGCAAGAATGAGTAAGTGATTATTAACTCTAACTCATTACAATAACATAATATCATCAATAATAAATTAATGTGTAATTCCAGTTATAACTGAGAAATTAGGGAGAAGAAATAGAATAGAATGGTTGGTTTATTACTCATCGATAGGTAGAATATTTATACAAAACCTACGCTCATACGATAGGAAACAATATTCCTAAAAGATATACCATATATCCTAATGATATATTATCTAAATAATATCTTAGCATAAACTAAATATATTTTTCTCTTAAATGATATCTACGGAAAATATATAAGACATATATTTTGCGATATCTCATATGTGTAACAATAACAATTAATACTTACACATGACTTCAACAAGATGAAAATTTACCCCCATTACATACTGCCTATTTTTAATCTTCTCTAACAATATATGCGCTGACCATTTGGGGAGTGATTCGTTACATGTAAAATATGTTAGGTTCTTTTTTTCATTTTATGTTGCAAGTAAGTACATAAGTAAAACTATACTTATTGCACTACAACCGATTAAGGTTATTTTGTTCATTTCAAAAATAAATAAATCATTCTCTTTTTGTTTACTCATTGTATAATTATTATTATTATAAGTTCTAAAAACTAAAGTGTTTATATAATTTTGTATAACTTGTATACGAGACTTAACCTATTATTAAACATAACTTGTTTCGAAGTAACCGGCGACCTAACCAGAAAATTTTGGTATGTAGTACTCGCTACGCCCCATATGTTGAGATAATTATCCTTGTGTTTGTAACAATAATAGTAACAAGTACTATAAAGTATTTCGATTGTTACTTTATGTAATAATTATGTGAGATATTATCACAATCATACCTTTCCTTTGAGATATAATAATAACGGTTTTTATACTCTATTATTGTAATAATTGCTTAATTGAGCAAATTTTATAGACTAATTTGTGTAATTTAAGGAAGATTAATGACTCCGGTGAATTTTGATGGTACTACATTTTCTCCAAATACCATCCTAAAGCTTGTGTCACGCGCATGATATTCCAATTGGTTTGCACTTCTTATATAAATTAATAACACCTCTTCCCCTCCATAACAAGTTAGCGAAATAATAGTGCAAGCATGAGTGGTACAAGTAAGTCTTCGCATTCGTTCGGTAAGAGAAAAGCCTAAAAGCTTTGCCACCACGGGATACCAGCCAGGATTGGTACTTCAACCAAGAAATCCACTGCGGCGCGGACTTTCTATGGTTTCCCATATTGGTAGGAAAGGTACATTTTACACTGAACTACCAAAATATATTAACTTGGGATAGGGCTTATTAATTAACACTCATATAAGTGTTATACTCTATAGGATAAAACAAGCACATGTGGTTTCTTCAAGTGGGACACCATGGGAGATGATGTGCATTCTCCGGAGATGCCAAAAGTGCGTCTAGGGAACGTAGGGGATGGATGTGTTAACCTTGAAACCAAGACTGAACAAATAATAGAGGTTGTCATGGATGTCCAAACCAAGATGAAGTCCGAAATTGAAAATCCGGCACGTGAGGTGGGTGCGGGTGCTGTCAACGCCCTTGTCAAGTCAACCTGCTTGGAGATTAAATTCCTTTTAGTAGCTTATGTCTTAATTATGGCTGTCATTGTTAGTTTAATGTATTGACGATTGAAGAGTTAAGGCCGATATCTAACCAATGTTGAAATAGTATGTAATGATCCTTTAAAGTAATAAGATGTGTTCTTAAATTTTATTTAATATAACTCCCGTTTGATTTAGATCTAGTAATGATTTTAATCAAATCTGTTGAAAAAAATCCAAAATCCATGTCACTTGAGTGAGTTATGGTCGAGATGTAATTTTCATTGGCCTTATTAGCATAGGTGGGTCTATGGAGTGTTGCATTAAAGTTTAACAAAATGAAAATGAGACATATGTTTATTCAAACAACAAGGGCAACGTTACAAAACAGAGTTTACTTGGCATACACTGAAAATAAATAATAGCCACGGTAAAACAAGGGAAACTAACATCAAGTGCTAAACTGGAATAACTAATTTCAATTAAAACAACAACAACCATGACTTCTTCAGCTCGATGACCAACCAAAAGTGGGTCATAATCTTTGACCGTTGATAGTCAAACCTCGAATAGCTTACGCCTTGCTTCCGGATGACCCTGTAAACAACAAAATTGTAAGCATAACAACATCGATTACCAAAACAAACAATACTTAATAATTAAAATATAATTAGCTTGTCTAATTTAGTCGACACCTTAAAAAACATATCACCCTTGATAAAATGTGAGTGTATACGCTGCTCCTCCCTGTATAGCATGTGTTCTTTCCACATTACCACAATTCCACCACAAATTCCTTCATCTGGGTGACTAAAATAAAACTTGTACTCTCTAGGTAACTTGGATATAAGCTGTGTTGTTGTCCCTAAGTTGTGCCTAGTTTCAAGTAGCACAACTATACTAGGTTGGTGTTTTTCATAGATCCAAGCAAAGTTCTCAATAAGGGATGACCTAGCAATACCTCTCATATTCCAACACACAATATGTGTGTCAATGGGTATAGGGACACATGGGGGGTTGACAAGGTATTTAGCTCTTTCACCGTTAAAAGGGGTGAGATGGACTTTGTGATAGCCGGGGACGAATTGGGCATCTGTGTCAAAAGACACAACTAGATGAAGGATGTGTGGCTAAGGAGGAAGTTTAACAACTTGGTAAGCATGTATGTCCCCATACACAGAGTAAGGGGGACTAGGTCTAGTTCCCAAACCAGATTATCAACGTTAATGTAAGGCTTAGGGTTAAATAAATACAAAGCGGGCCTCAAGCAACTAGGTGCGAAAGAGTCAGGAAAAGTCCCAAGGCACCACCTCAAAAAAATGTGGAACTCACACTTGAAAGGGTAAATGTCAAAGACGTGTGGAAGATAAGCAGGTTTTGGTTCTCCTTCGGTATCAACTTCATTCATAACAAGGGAACTAATCTGGCTAAGACTAGGGCTGGTAGGGTTTAGGATTAGAAACGGCAGGGTCTCAGGAGTTAATGATTTTAGAGATCCCGTGATTTGGTCTTTGAAAAAGTACTCAAACCGGGTAAAATCAATCTCTGGAAGGAGACCAGAAGGAGGAGTGAAAAAAAGGAGTGCCAAACAACCAGCTTGGGTTCTTGCACGGCGTGCCACTATCTTTGTGGGAAAGGAACAAGGTAAAGTCAAATGGAAGGAGGAAGGTTTAGAGTAGGATTGAAGCACAATTGTGAATGATAAAGTGACAACATGCATGGCTATTTATAGAAATTTAGGGGAAGGAAATCAAAAGAAAAAGGGTACGTGGTTAAATAACTACCACAAGTCTCGGTCATAAAAGGAAACTAAGAGGTGTACGTTGAATTCAACATGTACTACACTCCTTTTGGTAATGGGTCCTTTTGAAAATTAATTGAAAATAAACTCCCTCAATTCTTTAAGATCATCTTTATTATAAAGGTTGTTAACTTATTTTAGAATTTTTCCAATTAAGGAATTTGACCAACAATTTCATACTAAAAAAAAAAAAAAAGTGCAACTATAAATTATACAACTGTAGGGAAAATAATCACATGGCAGTCAAAGTATTCTCCATCGGTAACAATTACAGTTTACATTTTGACTGGCACATAAATTGAAGTAATGTAACTGAGACAAAAAAAACACATATAAAAAGGGGAGTACATATGGTGTATTACAAAAATACAAAACTATTTCTATTTGGATTCATCAATTAGTGAAAATTTAATAATATAAGTACAAAAGGAAGTGTAATTCGTTAATAACCTAGACCGGACTTAACTAGAGCCCCTAGGAAACAATAAAAAATTACACATATGTATTGCCAGGAACTTGTTCATAGAGAGTAGTATATTAGAACTTCTCCAATGGTGATAATCAATTTTGAGATTTGAAATACAAACAAAAGAATGTTTTTTAGCAACAATGGTGATAGACCCAATCCTGAATAAATCAATCCATCTGAAGTCTAAATTATGAAAGGTTTGATAAGTTTAATTAAGCATATTCCCATTTCAAATGTTCACTCAACAATAGTTTAAAGAATTATCAACAACAAAATATGTTATAGATATATACTACACAAATTATAATTCAATTCTGTCAAGGGGGCTCAAAATTTCAATCACTAAAGTCTCACAATTGAAAATTGTCTCATAATAGTCATCACTTGAGTCTCGCCTTTGGATATGGTCTTGTTAAGTATTCAGGGTAAATCTGTTTTCCCAAATTCACTAAAGACATGAATCCCCTCGTAAGTAGTTAACATGTGAATGCCGAAATGAGTGTAACAAGTAATATAGTAGTGAAGCATGGATAAAAAAAAATAATTATTATTGGGGAATATATCCCAATGGTCATACTGTGTGAAATATAATAGATATACATAACCAAACTTATCTGAGCAACGGTATAGATGGGACAATAGTTTAAAGAATTTCCTTCAGAAATAATGTTCACTCAACAATAGTTTAAAGAATTTCAATAAACATCACATAGTTTTCAAAATATGTTAGGGAAAATAATACTCAAACGTATAGATAGGACACATATAATTACTCCGTATTAAAGAGTTAAAGTTGTACCAACAACAAAAAAATCCAAAATAATTAGAAAATAAAAAAATACACCTATCATATACCAGCTTTTCCTTCAGAAATATTTTCTTATGAGTTCAGAATTTTTAATATTTTCAAACATAAGATAATATAGGTTATCAAATGTATTTTGCCTTTTACAACCATAATTTGAGGGGTTTGTTCATGAAAAATTTAAAAATCACTTATAAATATGTAATTATTAAGAAAAAATGGAAGGATACATTGTCTTGCTCATAAATAATTTTAAAAATTAAAAAAATAATTATAAAATGCTAAAAAAGAAAAGAACCTTGGCCCTCTAAACAATCCCTTAATACACTCACCAAGATGGCAACTATCAATTCTTACTACAAAGTTGCAAGTTTAAAAATTAATGTTACTTTGTGTAGGGAATAATTCAAGCCTTAAATCCCACTAACTTGAACCCCACTGTGATCATACACTAAAGTACGGTAGCGTCCAAAAGGGAAGAAGATAGAGAAAAAGAGTCGCCAACAAGTTTTTTAGGAACTTGTAAACCGTTCATAGGATGAAGGTTACACCCCTTAATGATCCAAGTGATCGTCAACTCCATAAGGTCATGAACCAAATAAGGGTTCGGGGATGATGGTACAAATCCAACCTAAAAGAGATTGAACCTGCCCTAATAATAGGCCTCTACTTTATTCTGCTCGTATTCATGTGCGCTTTCTGACTAACATACAATCAATAGGATTAATCCTAAACCTGTTTAATCTATGTTGGTTGAATATTAATGCACAAATAAACTATTATTGGCGATCACTTGAAATTATAATCACATTAAACCCTAACAAGATTATTAATTATCTTATTAAGCATGATTACAAGTACAAATTCCCTTTAACATGCAATAAAGGCGTGATCAAGCAATAAAAATAAATAAATAAATATCAAGCAACATAATAAATAATAACGATGATAATAATAATAATAATAATAATAATAATAATAATAATAATAATAATAATAATAATAATAATAATAATAATAATATCATCATAAATAAAATAATCATCATTAAAATAATAATAATAATAATAATAATAATAATAATAATAATAATAATAATAATAATAATAATAATAATAATAATAATAATAATAATAATAATAATAATAATAATAATAATAATCATAATCATAAATTGTAACGATTATAATCATAATCATATTAATGTTAAAGCATAATAAAAATAGCAAGATCCTAGGCATGATACTAACAAGATTAATAACAAACCCTAGCATGTCACTAAGCAATAAAAATCAAATCTTTAGCCCTAACATGATACTAACGATCATAAATATTAGGAAGAGAATAAAAGGCATCATAGCAATCATATTTAATATTAAAATTACCCTAGACATGATACTAGGAATATCATAATAATAATGTAAACATGATTTCTACATCATAATATCAATAAATCAATAAAGCACTTACTCTGATGCTTCGTACCTCTTTCTAATAACAAAATACACACGTTAGTAATTTCAAGGAAAATAATAATCAAAACAATTAAATTAAATAATTGAAAGAGAGATTTGGGACCAAACCCTCAGAAATTAAAACCTTTCACGTCTAGGGCGAAGGCAACTTCGAATATGGCTAGGTGTTTCTAGATCTTGCGAATGCGGAATTTTGTATTAAAACACAGAGTTTAGGAAAAAGATGAATGAGAGAGATGAATGATTAAAAGAATTGGTGAATCTCGATGATTGAAGGTGAATGAAAACGGGGTTTTTAATACGATATTTATAGAGAAAATCAGCCAAAAAAGATAAATTAACAAAATAGAGTCTGACGCTCAGAAAACAGAGCTGGCGCCAACCCTTGCTAGCTGGCGCCGCGCACCAGCACTAGCGTCAGGCGCCAGGCCTGGTTCCAGGCGCCAAGGCCTGGGGTCAAACGCCAAGCTTAAATTTAACGCGTTTTCGAAAATCCGATAAGTTTACCGTACTGGAGGATAAAATAATATAATTTCTTCGAAAATGCTATTTGATTTTGATTAAAACTCTGAAAATTCAACAAAGTCAACTTATCAATGCTAATTGAATTAGGAATGAAAAGAACCTTCTAGAAGAATCTAGAAGACTAAAACCATTCCTAATTGCATTAGGAATGATAAATCATATTAGACCCTCCCCTAGATCATTGGGCCGCATATAAAGCTCAAACCGGGCCTAGTTTAGTAAATTAGCCATAACTTCCTCAATATTCATCGGAATTGGGCTTATAATATATCGTTGGAAAGGTCTTTGCAATCCCCATCCAACTACACTTCTAGAAGATAAAATTACGTAAAAATAAAATCAAATGAAATTAAATAAAATAAAGAAATAAAATAAAATAAGAAAATGAGAGAAAAGAAAAATTAATAAATAAAATTACGAAAATAAACTAAAAACTAATAAAATGCAAAAATGCTCAAATATAAAGACCAAAAAAAAGGAAAATAAGAAAATAAGCGAAATAAAGCATAAAACTAGAGAAATTATTACAAACTAAACCGGAAAATAAGCATAAAAATGCCCTAAAAGTGACATAAAGGTCACGTATCGAACTCTCCCAAGCTAAACTTTTGCTCGTCCTCGAGCAAGTTAACACAAAATACAAGTAAGGAGAATGATTTATTCAAGCAAGAAAAAAAAACTAAAAATAGAAAGAATATACACTAACTCACTTTCGTAGGAATCACGGTCAATTTTAGCAATAAAAGACAAGTCCTTTAAACCTCTAGATCGCCCTAGAGGACGAGTGTGCTCTCGTGAGGGTTTCCTAAGAGCTTAACCCACAACTCTAGACAAAAACCAAGGCTAAACAAAAAAAAAAAAAAAAAAAAAAAGCAAACACAAAAAACAAACACAACCATGACCAACATAACATGGCAAGGTTTAGGAAAACCAATCAAGCTCAAAGGCGGAAAATACTCCATTTGGACTAAAAAAGAAGGGACATGCACCAAAGAATACTCACCTTTCTCAATTCAATGAGGGAAAACATATTCTAAGATGCTCATGGTTGAAAAAGACAAACTTAAGCTAAGCATAGAGAACTAGAGAATTCATTCTCCGCCCTAGCCCCATCTAAGACGGTTCAAGTTCTCTCCACTAGCTTCAAATCACCCCTAGTTAGCTCCTCATGATTCCACGAAGGAACCGGAAAAAGATTCAATTTGTGGAATTAGTGGGTCATCACGACATCTCAACTATGCATACTCTCTCCATAGGGTTAAAATCTATCTCCCTCCACCGGAATTTGACCTCACCCCTCTAAAGTCTAAGGGTCTTAACTAGGGTTGTAACGTAAGGCAAAGGGTTAAGGCGAAGTAAAAATTTGAAAATTTTGGTGATATTTTCTAAGTGAAGCAAAAGGGTGATCAAACCTCAAAAACAAACTCAAGAAATCACCAACCATCAAGCAAAAATACCAATAATGCCATCTCCCCCAAGCTTACTCAACACCAACACTTGATAAAAATAAAGACGAAGAAACGCTCCCCCAAGCTTGAACGAAGCATTGTCCTCAATGCTTAAACTAGGGAAGAAAACGAAACCAAATTATTTTTTTTTATTATTTTAAACTCTTATTTGTTGTCCTTGCCTTTTTTAATTATGGACGACTTTTTCTTGAATGCGCTTGTTTTATTAAACACAATATATACAATTTACTTTCTTGCTTGGTCCAAAGAGCATAATATTTTCTCATCTTCATTACAACATAAAAAAACCTCACAAACAAAAATGCTTCACAAAACTAAGGGTTAGGGAAACGAAAGATCATAAGGCTTGTAATGTGGCTCATAATCGAGAAAGGGAATAGGCTCAAAGGGTTAGCAAGAGGAGCAAATGCAAAATAAAAACAAAATATGTAACAAAACAAAAAGAAGATAAAGAAAAATGAGAAAAGGGGTGCCCTTTTCCTCCCCTAGAATTGCTTGGTCACGATCTTGGGAGTTAGAGGAAAACACAAGGATTAAGATATGCCTAGTCAAGGATCCTAAACGCCACTCAACAAAATTGATGAAGGCTTGAACAATTTAAACCTCACAAGGGATGGGAAGTAAGCAAATACCAACTAAAGAGGTTCATATCCACTATAGAGAGCAACACCATCTTACCACTTTTCCGTGAACTAAGGGTTTAAGCGTCCTAAAAAGTTCTTAAACTGGCTACCTTAGCTTAAAATTTGTCTATCTCAACCATAAGCACTCTCAAACCGTGTAGGCCATCATCAATTAGGAAGAAAAACATTCTTTGGCACATTATCAAAGCAATCAATTCCAAATGCATGAGCGAATTCCAAAACAAATTCATTTTATCTTTCCAAAGTCATGTTTGTCACAAAAAAAAAAAAGGAAAAGAAAACAAAAGATAGAAGAAGAAATAAAAAAAAGGTTCACAAACGAGGCATAAAATCCAAATAAGTCCCGATCGTCATACAAGTGATCGTTCGATAACAACATCAACGATCCCAGGTTCCATAGAACCAAAAGCAAACATCCTCGAACCATTCAACTTCTTCCTAAACTAGTCCTAAACTAAGCACTCAAAGAAGAGTAAAAGAGTAAAAATAAGAAAGGTCTCACCGGGAGGTTGGCTTAAAAGAATAAAGGAGCATAAAATAGAGTTCACAAATGTCACTCCGCTCTAAACTTCCAAAAAGCAAACTATAAGGCAAGACAAGGCACAAAAGAAAATATTAAAAGAGAACAAAGAAATAAAACAAAAAGAAAAAAGAAAGGAGGGGAGAAAAAGGGTTAGAAATCCTCCGGGTTGCCTCCCGGGAAACGCTTGTTTATGGTCTCTAGCTTGACCCTTCACCTCATTCAAGGTGGATTAAAGAACATCACCCTCATCAACTTGAGGATTCAAACTTGAGAACTAGCACTCCTTGAGGTCTCACATCACCACAAGGAAAAGGAGGGGATGAATCAAGAGCCAAAGGTGGCTCATCTTTTCTCTTTTTCTTCTTCTTGTTGTTTCTTATTCTCTTTTATCTCTTCTTTATTTTCCTTCTAAAAGGGGGATCGATCTTGGTATCCTCAATATTAGGAAGGGCAACCTCACCATCCTCAAGAGAGCCTTCAAACCAAGCGGGAATTTCAAGGAAGTCATCATACCTCATTGTCATCTTATCACCACATGGTGGTAAGTTCTCATTAGCCATCACACCATCGACCACATCAACTCTACATACACTCACCGCCATAGGGATCTTCAAAACAACATTCTCAACTAGCCTACCAAGAAAGGGAACAGGGCCTTCAAACTTGTTTGGTTCACTAAAATCAAATGGCTCCTCATTTTGTTCTTGAACCTTATTCTCAACCACATCATCTTCAACCTTGTCTTCCTTGCAAGTTTCGGGTTGATAAGTATGTGAAGGGTTAGTAGATGATTGGAAGGGGAGTTTTTTGGTTAAATGGATAGAATAAATTTTGGCTAGTTGGGAATCAACAACTTCATTGTGAGATTTGATCTCTTGGAATTGTTGAGTGATAATTTGACGTTGTTGAAGAATTTGGGTTTGTGTGTGGGCGGGTGGGGATTTTTCTTCATACGCTTGAGAACATAAGTCATGATTTTGATCTTGAGAATTCTCTACTTGGTTGGAAAGGTAGGAAAAGGTTTGGGTTGGTGGATTGAAGAGAGGTCCATCTTGGGGGTAGGAAATTTCTTGCCTTGGAGGTTGTTGAAGTTGTTGGGATTGAGCTTGGGTTACAAACTCTTTTTCCCTCAAAGTCAATACTTCACCATGCTTGAGATTGAACTCTCTACAATAGAATGCATCATGATCCGTCCCACCACAACGAGCACATGAGAAATCAATGATTTGTAAAGGTTTTGAACACAAACCAACACTTGAGTTCAACTTAGAAAGACCTTCATTCAAGAACTCAACTATGTGCTTAAGTTGGCCGACTTTCTCCAACTCATAAATATCTCCTTGCTTCCCTTGGGACCTTCTTTGACCTCCCCAAGAATAGCTAGTAGCCACTTCTTCAATTGTAGCTTCAACTTAGCTTTGAGGGATCTTAATCAATTGGCCACCGACACTCGCATCTAGATTGGTCCTTGACATTGGCTACAAGCCATCATAAAAGAATCTCATGAGCAAATTATGGTTAAATTCATGATGAGGACATGCTCTAATCAAATCCTTAAACCTTTCCCATGCTTCCCCAAGAGTTTCATCAGGTTCTTTCTCAAAGGAAGCTATCTTCCTCCTCATTTTTGCGGTTTGCTCATCGGAAATGAACCTCTTGAGAAAGGCCTTTGCAACTTCCTTCCATGTAATGAGAGAGTTGGGCTTCAAAATCTTGAGCCATTTCTTTGATTTTCCAGTGAGATATTGCCGAAAGAGATGCATACGAATGTACTCTTGGCTCACTTCATTTGTTTGCATCATTGCACACAACTCAAGGAATCGGTCCAAATGCTCAATGGGGTCTTCACTTGCATCTCCGAAAAATTGCTCAATTTGCAACATCCTAGCATATTGTGGATGGATTGTAAAATTAGTCTCGGTGGTCGGGAGAAGTATACCACTCATGAGCTCATAGATTTTCGGGTTTCCAAACTCCATAAAAAGAAGGTCATCCTCTTGTCTTGCCATATCTCTTTGAATACAACAAAGCTAAGCACACGATTAGCAATGACAAGTAGGATTAAACAAGCAAAAAAAAAAGAAAGGAAAGCAAATAAAATGACTCTAACAATAGCAAAAATAAATGTTAAACAAGCCGCTTCCCCGGCAACGGCGCCAAAATTTGATCGAGGGTTGAATAGGTCGTTAAACTACTACCTTAATCAAATTAATCATTTATATACCTAAACTACCCTAATAAAAGTATAGGGGCAAGTAAAGGGTCAAATAAACCACTAAGGAAGATCACTCATTCAACATCAATTTTCACTAATGCAAGAGTAAAAAGGGGAATGTTTTTGTTGGTTTTTGAATAAAGAGCACTAAAACTACAAATAAGCAAAGATAATGATGATTAAAATCAAGAGAGAACAACGCTAGGGATATGGGGGTGTCAAACATGATTAGAAAGAGGGGAACAATAATGGTTATCATGATGAACATGCCAAAGAACACAAGATTCTACCTAAACAATCATTCTCATGCAATAGTCTAAGCAAATTAATGAAAAAGGTCTATACTAATAAGGATCATTCTCATGCATCCTATTAGTTACAATCAAATCAAGAGAATAAGGAAACACAATCCATAAAAACTCCACTTTAATAACTCATTCTCATGCAATCATTAAAATAGAGATGATCTTAATCTAGTTCAAATCACTTTCATGCATTTAAACTAGATTACATTAAATAGAGTGCAACAATAATCTCAAACTATAAAAATCATGTATGTCTTTCATCAATTTATGGCATGAGTTTAATCCAACCATCATCATTCATCCAATATCAACTCATATTTTCCACCCCCTTCCCTAGCTAAAAGATTAGCCTAGAGAAAGGAGATTAAACATAATATCAAAACTAGAAACAAACTCAAGAAACTCAAAACAAAACATGATTAAAAACAATGAAAACAATAATAACTAGATGAACTAAAAAGATTAACAAAAATAAGAAACAATAAAGCAAATAAATAAAACTAAAGGAAAGGATTAGAGATTACTAAAGAAAGGATTAATGAAAGATGAAAACTTGAAGTCTTGCTTGATTGAAGATCAAACTTTAGCAAAGTTGAATACCATAAGGAAATTTGAGTAACAATCTACTTTCTCCCTCTAAAATTATCTAATCTAACCCTAAGAGAGAGAAACTCTCCTAAACTAATTAAGAAAATAGCATAATAATCTCCTCCCCCTAATTACCCAAAAAATGGGTATTTATACAAAGCTAGGAAAATAGACTAAAGATAAAAGAAATGGAAATAAAATAAGTAAACTAAAAAGAATGAAAATAGAGCAATTTCCCACAATAATGCTAGAATAAAAATAAATTCCCTTTATGCATCGATTTGGAAACTAATTCCCTATATACCGTCCATGTAGGATCGGTGTTGAGTGTGATTTTTTTCACCTTAAAACCGCTAATGACAATAGCGGTTAAAGCTTTAAAATCGCTACTGTCATTAGCGGTTTCATAAAAGAGACCGCCTATTTCAATAAACATGTCTCTTTTCTTCCTTTTTCTTTTTTTTTAAAAAAGTAAAGAGGCAAAGAGACCTGACAATAAAAAAGGAGGTCTCTTTTCTAAAACCATGTCTTAGCCACTGCTAGGAAAGAGAACACCCACATTATTACTGTTAAGTTCAAAGAGACCTAATTTCATTAATAACAGGTCTCTTTGCTTTTTTTTTTTTTTTAAAAAAAAACCAAAACCGCTAATATTGCTAGCGGTTTTATCCAAACCAAATACCAATCCTACCTGGACGGTATTTTGGGAATTTGTTTTTACTGAAGTGAAGCGAACTGATTGGAGCTGAATTAAACTGAACTGATTGGAGCTGAACTGAACTGAAAATAAGTAAATATGAACAGGCCCTAAGTTTCCTTTTGTTTTTTTTTATTGCATTTGAGCGATATTATTAAGTTAGAGAATTTCACAAGGTTTTTTTTTTTTTTTTTTTTGGTATAAAATTTTACAGGAAATGAATAGTATGGAGGATAAACAAGAAGAAAATGAAGAAGGTAGCGAGCAAGAAGAAGAAGAATATTACATGCTCAATTTGAAGTTGTTTTTAACCCTTTTATTGTTATTTCTCACTGAGACATAATTATTTTCTTTTGTTTATTAGCTAGACTAATATTATAGCCTACAACATACTATGAAACAATAATTTATTAAGATAGGATTTGATGCTGTAAACATGTTGATATTGTTTTTGCTTTTTTTGTACTAACTAATTTTATAAGTTTAGAATTTTCTATTTAAATGCTTATTACATGTTTTAAAGTTCAATAGTTTTCTAATATTTACAAGAATACGATTCCATTCCTTAAACATAATATAGTAATATATTACAATAGAAATAACAATAGCCCATTCATTCTAGTCATCTAATTATATATAATAGTTTTCTAAATGTTCTGATCTTTAAAATATTTGGCAACACTTTTGTATTATTCCTAGCAAATACAACAAGTGAAAAGATTGTTGCATATTAAAACATATGACAATTTTGAATTGTCTCCTAAGGTGGTAACATTTTTCTTTTGTTCCCTTTGTAAAATTGTTGCCTTAGGTATCATTTTACCTTAGCTTTTAAAATTGTTGTCTTTGTACGAAAATGTGTTGCCTAGGAATAGACAACGGAGGCATAAATTACGCCTCATATGTGTTGCCCTAGGTACAAGGCAACACTTTTTAATAATAGGCAATGGTTTTTCATTGTTACCTTTGCTTTATTTTGTGGTAGTGTTATTTCAAGGCCAAAATATTCTTGTCACCCCCTTTTTAAGAAAAAACTGAGTCATCCGCATAGAATAGGTGACTGATCCTTGAACCTGTTCAGGAAACCCTTAGTCCTAAAATATGCCCCTCGTTTTCTTTATCACGAATTTAACCTAATAACCCTTCCATACAAAATAAGAAGAGATAAGAGGATAAGAGATCCCCTTGACAAAAAAGGTCGCACTTTGGCTTAATAGCTTGTTGTGGGTTACCATTGATAATAAGTTAATAACCAAAAAAGAGACCAAGCTTACACCATTCATGAAAATAGTGTAGTGCACCGCATGGTACACCCGGAAAGAACATTAGACATATTTTAAAGAACATGGGCAAAAAAAAAAAGAACATGCTAGTGTTTGAAAAAGAACATACCTGTGTTTGACAAAAGAACATGTTTGTGTTTGACAAGAACATGACATTACAAAGAACATAAAGTCTTTACAAAAAGAACATGTTTATTTTTCATGGTTACTTGGGTGGTTGAACGTGTTTGAAAAAGAACATTATATTTGACAAAAAAGAACATGTTGGTGTTTGACAAAGATATAGGTGATCATTAGGCGGACCGGGCCAAGGTTAAAAAATCAGCTCACTTCTCGAGTCGGGCCAAGTTTTGGGCTGAAGTTTTGTGCCCAAACCTGCCCAAAATGGTCCGGCCGTGCAGGCTTTTCGGGTTGAGTTAAAAAAAAAAACTAAAATGCATAAAAACACAATCCCAAACCTGCCCAAAAATTTAAATTTACAGGTCGGGTCCGACCCGATTTGGGGGCGAAATAATTCTGCCAAAAACCCGTCCAAAATCAAGCCGGGCCGGTCTAACTTTGATCACCTTTAGCCAAGGAACATAAAGTCTTTACAAAAAGAACATGATAATACAGTAGAGAACATGTTCTTTTTTCTAGTTACTCGGGTGATTTTTTTTTTTTTTTTAAATGTACATACATTAAAGAACATATTGTATAATATAAAGAACATATAGTTCAAACTCAAAGAACATAATAATCAAATTTAAAGAACATATTATGCTCACGTTCTTTATAAATATCTATAATGTTCTTTTTTTTCCCCATGTTCTTTTAAATATACCTAATGTTCTTTCCGGGTGTACCAACCATACATTACACCATTCATGATAGTTTTCAAGAAAATCCCATTTAATTCTATCGTATGCGTTACTCATATCTATTGTGATAGCTAGTTTCTCTTTCTTGCCCTTTTTATTCTTCCTATGTAACACCCGAATAATTTCTAATTTTATAAAATATAATTTTTAAATAAATAATTTATATTTCTAGTTATTAATTATATTAATAATCATTATTATTTATTTTTATACCTAATATATCTTAAACCCTATATATATATATATATATATATATATATATATATATATATATATATATATATATATATATATATATCAAACGGCAATCATTAGCCTTTTGATGATCAAATACCAAATTAAAGCAAATATCCATTTATTAACCAAATAGAGTCCATTATTACCTTACGCAAGTCATGTTATACGGCAATTTAACCATGCTTCCGTGAGGTAATCACACAAAAATTGGAGATGTTTGTAAAATAAATTTTGTATTATTATGTGTGATATGATTTATTATTGGTACTCTCTTTGTATATATGATTAACTATTATGATATTGCATGATTTGATTTGAATATCATATTATTGTTGTTGTATATAATTAATTGTACAATTATTTCTAGGGTTTTTCATGTTGTTGCTATAGAAAGTATTGTTTTATTGAGGTTTTAGGGTTGCTAATGTGGAGTATTATTTTTGGGTTGAGATTTGATTCATTTTGGGTAATAGTATTAGTCCTATAAGAGTTGAGTTATTTTATGAATCGAATATGTCGTCATATATGAATTGGGAACCTGTGCCAATATTGAGATATTATTTATTATCATGCGAATGATTATTTGATCAATGTATGAGATCAAAAAGTTGAGAATTATTTATATTGTTCTTGGTTTGAGGCTCAACGTAATATACCTTAGTCCTTGGCATGTTGGTTAGGAGATAATAATCATGAGTTAAAGAATGAGGTACAATCTTTATTTTTTTATGGTCCCCTATAGTGGGATTGACCCGTATGTGGTCTGCCTCAAGGTGTTTTCTAGTTATTGAGAGTATTCAAGTTTTTATAGTTGTTGGTTTATTTATTCGAATTACTCATGTCCAAGGCTAGGTATAGAACAAAGAGCACGACACACTTATGGGATAGAGAGTTGAGTAAAGAATTGTATTATTATTTGAGGTTAGGTTTGACAAAAGTTATTTTCGGAGTACAATGTGTAATGTAGTTTGAACTACATTGTTTAATTAAGCTTTTTGCTGACGTGTGTGTTGTTTTGTTGTGCTACTTGTGTTTGCGGCCATGTCTTTTTCTTATGGTGGCCCTGCGACGATCTATTTTGGAATTTGTCCTTAATGGTGAGTAGTCAAGTTTGTATAAGAAACATGTAATACCATATTCACAGAAACATAAAACCTTTCTCTCTCTAGCGCCCCCCCTCTCTCTCTCAAAAACCTTTCGGCTTCCCTATCTGCTCTGGCCATGAGGCTCGCCGGCCGGCGTGCAGCTCACCGCCCATGCCACAGCGTCGGCGAGCCTCCGATCTACTCCCTTAGGTGGTTTTTTTTTTCCTTTCTCGTTTGCGTCTTAGTTTTCGTTTTGGTTTTTTGTATTTTCGGCCTAGCATCGTGCACCGCTTCCCATTTTCGGCCGCTCCGTTTCCTCACCGGCCTTGCTGCAGGCTTGCCGCCGGTTTTGGTTTTCGCTTCCCCGCCGTGTCTATGCCCCTCCGTTTTGTCCGTTGTTGCGTCGTTGTTTTCGAGAACGGGGAGGGAGATCCCTCTGAGTCCCTCGCGTAGGGCCGTTCTTAGTCCCTCGCGTAGGGCCGTCGCGGTCGCGGTTTAGGGGTGTGGGGGGTTTGGGCTTCTCGGGCGGGCCTTGGTGGTTCGGGTTTTATTGTCAGGCGGTAGGTGGTTTGGGTTGGTGAACCTCGGAGCTTTGGTGGTTGTGCTCGGAGTGGCGGCGGGGTGGGTTGTTAGGGTTCCGTTCGTAGTTCTTGTTTTTAAGTTTGTTCCTGTTTTTTCTATTAGTGGTGTGTGTAGTGTTTGGGTTTCCTGTTTCCGTCTTTGTGTGTTTTTTGGGTCTGTTAGTTTTTCTTTTTGTGTGGTGTGTTGGTGTGCTATGGGGTGTGCAGATCGGTATACCGATCTTCTGGTGCAGGATTTGAACCGGGTTTTTTGGCTATGGGGCTTTGGTTTGATCTTCTGTTGGTTTGGGCTAAAGGGTTATGCTTCCATGCCGATATCTGTGTTTAAATCGGAGATTGTCTTATCAAGGGTGAAGTGTACGACACCAATTTTGATTTCAGGTCGAGGAGTACAGGATTTTGAGCCAATGAAGGTTCTCGTCAGAAACTACAACATATTGCCAGACCCCCTTGCAAGAGGCTGCATAGGACAGCGTTATATGAGCCAAGGGTATCTTAGAAAGTCATTCTGCGCGTGCAATTGTAGTTTCCTTTATTTCGAACTTGTAATTGGTTCTTTTGTCTTTGTATTATTCGATTACGATTTCTTATGTAAGTGCCGTATGGCTTATTATTCATGAATTTTAATCTCCCCCCCCTTCAAAAAAAAAAAAGTTTGTATAAGCAAGTTTGATCAAGTGATCTTAGCTAAAGGAGCTCAAGTGATCAATTAGTATGCTATAACGAGTTTGTAAAGTTGTATAAATAGCTCACCTAGATTTATTGGGTTGTAATTATT
The DNA here is from genome assembly GCF_948465745.1 of Chenopodium album. Taxonomy (NCBI): domain Eukaryota; kingdom Viridiplantae; phylum Streptophyta; class Magnoliopsida; order Caryophyllales; family Amaranthaceae; genus Chenopodium; species Chenopodium album. Next base: position 53,761,723 of record NC_137839.1, read on the forward strand.
GAGATTTTGTAAGCCTTAACACTTGGCATGTTGTTGAGTGTAGCGGTAATACTTTCGATTTAGGTGTATGTTTCCGCAATTTTATTCAAATTTTTTTTATTATTCCTTTAATTCTTGTTTATTATTTGTTGGTAAATCGGGGGTGTTACATCCTAATATTTTTTAGCAATTTGTGAGCTAGCAGAATGTTATCAAAAATAGCTCGGCACGGGAGAAAAGCATTTTGGAAAATGCTTACCAGATCATTCATCACTTTTCTAAGTCTATTAGTATTGCATTTGGAGATAATTTTGTAAATAACATTAGGCTTATCGGACGAAATTTATCCATAGACTCCGGATTATCACATTTCAGAATAAGCGCAATATTAGTGAAATTGAACTCCCGAAGGAGGTTGCTTGAGCTTAAAGCAGATTACACAACATCTGTTATGTCATCCTAGATCCAATTCTAATTTTTTTGATGAAAACCTGCTGGAATTCCATCCGGACCGATGCTTTACATGGTTTCATAGCAAACAGGTTATTCTTAATCTCCCTTCTGGTGTAAGGTCTTGATAGCAAGTCTTTTTTATCCTCAAATAGTGTTGATCTCATTCCTTTAATTCCTTCGATATTCAACTTTTCTATCATTGGAGCAAACCGCATGACCAACATTTTGACCCTAAAAGACCAGAAAAACCCTTTTTCATTGCAATGGAAACTGCGAAATCATCATCTTCTTCTTCTCTTCTTAATAACAAGAAACCATCACCTAAAAAAAATCTCTAGTGAGAGAAAGAAATCTAGTGAGAGAAAATCCTCTCTAATTTACTTGTTAAGTTTACAAGTTTACAAGTTTCTAAGTTTTCCTTTCGTCAGTATCTTTCTTCTAGTATTAGTTCTTTGCTTTAGTTGCCTAAGTTTCTCTGTAAGTTGTTAAGATGAGTGACCGAGTATTTCCCAATACCTTTGTTTACCCTCATCGAATCGGAACTTTTCCTTATCCCCCCCTGTTTACGAAACTAGTCATCTTTGTTGGGACTATTGTATTATTGGGAGGTTTTTGGATACTAGGGAATTTTCTGTTGAATTGGTTCAACGTTTGGTGTCTCGTTACTGGCATCTTAGACAATCAGTGGCGGTGTTCCCATATGGTGAGGATTTTATCTTCTTTTGTGGTAATGAACAAGACGCTGCTGATCTTGATGCTCGAGGTTGGATTCATCTTAAAGGTAGTATTATGGTTATTCAGCGACTTCGAGGACATGCTGTACCTGAAAATCTCAACCTAAATTTGGCTGACATGTGGGTCACCGTGGTTGGCCTACCTATTCGATACTCTACTCCGAGGGTGGCGGCTTTGGTATCAGCTCATGTTGGTGATGTTACTATGGAGGAAGAATTACAAGGTGATTTTCCTATTCCTCGTCCGTGTGTTAAGATTTTGGTGGACTTGTCCCTTCCATTAATTGCGGGATGTTATTTTCCTACCTATGACAATCGAGCTACATAGGTACGTTTTAAGTATGATGGTATATTTAGATTCAGTAAAAAGTGTGGTTTTGTCGGACACGGTCGGACTACGTGTAATAAAGAACAAGGAGAAGTGACGTTCCACCTTGAACGTCGCTTTCGTAAGCTACACGAAGGCGGCGCACGTGTTTTATTTGGCCCTACGGATATTCCTCTATATTCTAATGCAGTTAGAGGAATTGCGCCTCATCCGGAAATTTGGACTACGGAACTTTGGTTTGGTAACCATGACATTAATGATCCTTCATAATATTCAGGGGATTCTCATTTCTCGGATGGGGATGAGTTTGGACCGGCTGGTCTGGAATCACCACCACCGCCGTTGCCGGCGCGTTCTTTGCCAGACTTGTTCCCTTCGGTTTTTCCAGGTAGTTTCAGAAATGAACAAGATGAAGTTTGGCAGCGTAATTTGGGTGTTAACCGGGCGGTGCGATCGGAATTCAAACCCCGGGGAGGCAAGACCGACAACCCCAGGTAACACGTGTTACTCGGTGTAGACACCCATTTGTGTATCCCCAAAAACAAACCCAGTGATGAATACCTTTCACGTCGAACCATAATCGAATGAGGTGAAAGTGTGAAAAGTCTAGTGTTGCGGTTAGTTTTTGTTAAAATTCTTTCTTTCTGTTTTCGAAAACCCACTCTATTTTATGGAAACGTCCATTTCAGTTTATTTTGGTCCATGATAAGGGTCCAATAATGGTGTATTAGGATGGGGATTGAAAAGACCTTTCCAACGATATATTATAAGCCCAATTCCGATGAATATTGAGGAAGTTATGGCCAAAATACTAAACTGAGCCCAAACCGGATTTTACCTACGACCCAATGATCATGAGGAGGGTCCAAAGGTTTAATCCTATTCCTAAACTAATTAGTATTGATTAGAATCTTCTATAAGTTTCTAAAATATCTTAATTATCCTTTTTTGAAAAGATAAGATCAAGGAATTTGATTTAAATATAAACTTTCCTTTTTTTTATAAAACTTTCCTTTTTTAAAGTCCTAATTCTATTCGGATTTAAACATGTTCAAAGACAGTCAGATATTATTTTCGTGCCTCATTTTTTTTATCTAAATTTTATATGGTTGGATAGATCTTTAAATTATCTTTCCAATGATATATTATAATATTAAATCCGAGCTATAACAAAAAAGATATGAATGAGACATGAAACTTTATCCAAAACTGATACCGTCCTACTATTTCGGCTATATCTTTTTATATACAAAAGATTTTAATCTGATTTTAATTGGGTTGGAAATTAGACTTCAAGATCTTTCCAACGACATATTATATGCCTTATTTGGGCTTCTGGATCAAAAGATATGCCTTATTATATGCCTTCTTTTCTTAATTCTATGGATCAAACGACATATTATATTCCTTATTATATGCCTTCTTTTCTTAATTCTTCGACCCTCTTTTTTCCTTTAAATAGAGGTCATATCTTCCCTTTTTCAATCACCAACTCTCATCAAGATTTTCTTGATTATTCTCTCTCTCTCTCTTTTCTAAACTAGCCTTTTCTCAAATAAATAATTCCGCATTCACAAGATCTAGAAACACTTAGCCATATTCGAAGTTGCCTTCGCCCTAGACGTGAAAGGTTTTAATTTCTGAGGGTTTGGTCCCAAATCTCTCTTTCAATTATTTAATTTAATTGTTTTGATTATTATTTTCCTTGAAGTTACTAACGTGTGTATTTTGTTATTAGAAAGAGGTATGAGGCATCCAAGTAAGTACTTTAATGGTTTAATTGATATTATGATGTAGAAATCATGCTTAGATTGTTATTTTGATTTCTAGTATCATGTTAGGATGTTTTCCTTAATTTGATGTTTAGGGTGACAACAATAAATTCCTAGTATCATGTTTAGGGTAACTTTAATATTAAGTATGATTAAAAGTATGATGCCTTTTATTCTCTTCCTAATATTTATTCATGTTAGTATCATGTTAGGGCTAAAGATTTGATTTTTAATGCTTAGTGACATGCTAGGGTTTGTTATTAATCCTGTTAGTATCATGCCTAGGATCTTGCTATGCTTTAACATGATTATGATTATTGATTATGATTATTATTATTATTAATGATGTTGATTATTTATTATGTTTCTTGATACATATTATTTTATATTGTTATTGCTTGATCACCTTTATTGCATGTTTAAAGGGAATTGGTACTTGTAACCACGCTTAATAAGATTATTAATAATCTTGTTAGGTTAATTGTGATTATAATTCAAGTGATCGCCAATAATAGATTTATTTGTGCATTAAATTCAACCAACATAGATTAAACAGGTTTAGGGTTAACCTATAGATTGTATGTTAGTCAGAAAGCGCACATGAATACGAGTAGAATAAAGTAGAGGCCTATTGTTAGGGCAGGTTCAATCTCTTTTAGGTTGGATTTGTACCATCATCCCCGAACCCTTATTTGGTTCATGACTTTATGGAGTTGACGATCTCTTGGATCGTTAAGAGGTGTAACATTCACCTCGTGAACGGTTTACAAGTTCCTTAAAAACTTGTTGGCGACTCTTTTGCTCTATCTTCTTCCCTTTTGGACGCCACCGTACTTTAGTGTATGATCACAGTGGGGTTCAAGCTAGTGGGGTTTTAAAAACTTGAAATTATTCCCTACAGTTTTTGGCGACTCCGCTGGGGAGGATTTCTATTTTAATTCCTGAATTTGTTTCGGCCGATGAGTGGATGAGACTCGAAAAGTTCTAAGTATTTCATGTGCGTAATTTTGATTAACATTATTGTCATATGCATAAAAAGGTTCTCATTGGAAAGACCATCCGTAATAAGTCAAAAACATAGGATTTTACACGTAGGAAATTTGATAAATGTCTTTCACAACTAGGACTGAAATAACACCACGCGAAACTGGATGATTTTATTGAGCACCAAAAGCTGCTGCGGCATGTGGGAAGTAGCGTCAGGGGCCAGAGCTTGGCGCCATACTTTTAGCCGTAGCGCCAGACGCCAGTATTGGCGCTAGGCGCTACAGTTAAAAGTTGGCGCTAGTCTCTGTTTGCTAGCGCCAATTTCCCCCAATACCGAGCCAGAAATATGCGTTCTAATTTCGACCGGTTTTTCGTATTGTTGGCTCGATCCTACTTCCTGATTGAATTTTTTCTCACTTTTCTGAAACCCATATGTGTTCTACATATGGACATAACCCTCTGGGAATTCATGCTCTATCTACCCGATTGAACGCTCTTGGCAACAAAGGGTACATCTGAGATGTTGAATTCACCAAACCATGGAAGTGAGTTTTTTCTAAAAAACTCGCGGTGTCCCATCCACACGCGCTAACCCTTCACGGTTAGGCTTCTGCGCGGTGCATCCGGAAAATTAACCATGGACCCTCTATTGACTAAACCATATCCCGAACTTTAGAGAACTAGAGCCATGGTTAGGTTGCGAACTCATTGCATCATATTGTGCCTACCTGACTAATTGTGCATTATTTGTTGTGCATATATATTCTATACTTCTCTTAACCGTTTGTTGATTTGTGTTGAGACTAAAATTAATGACTTAAAGAACTTTGCCTAATTAATTAATTAATTAATTAATTAATTTGAGTCAATAAAGTTTTTTTTTAATCGGAATTGACCTAGTACGACTTTAGGCATGCCCCAGCTGACTAATAATACCGAAAACAGTCCCGGACCAAAGCTCCAGTATTGGCGCCAAAGTCTGAGCTGTAGCGCCACAGTATAGTGTGTAGCGCCAGACATTACCTAAATTGTCTGGCACCAACCACCATAGTGTGACGCCAGTCCTGTCGCTTGGACAACAGTTCGGATTATTTGTCGAGTCATCACCTAGGGTCTAATTAGCCAGTTTACTAATTAATTCGGTTAATTTTCGCTGTCAATAACACCTTGTCAAGTCATTAATCGAATCTTGCTCACATAGTCTAGCCACATGGTCATGACAAAAGTCTCAACATGTCACCTACACTCACTAGTCTTAGCACACACTTTGAGTACATATCACCATGGCCATGTCTTAGGTTCATGCATGAGTCGGTCTTTTCCGTTATTTGAGTTGGGGGGTAAATTCTATTCCTAATTCTTCATATCCCTCCATCTAAATCTTCTTTCACATTATATTCCAATTTTCCTTCATTTCCTCCATCCATTGCATGTTGAATAAAGTTTGAGTCAATAATTAACAATATATATCCCCAAATTCCTTTCCCACAGTACTTGGTCGAGGAGAGAAGGGCGATTAATCAAGGACAACACCTTTGTTCAAGTCTTACTTTTTGATAAACCGATTCGTCAAAAGAGAAAGGCTAAGAAGATAATGGCAACTAAAGAAGAAGTCAATAAGCTTAGGAACCAATTGGTTACCATGACTGAAAGACTGAAGCTACTCACCCTCAAGGTTGATGATCCCGTGAAGCAACAACAGATGAACCTCATGCAAGAGAGTCTAAGCAAGCTATCTAGTGACTATAAATTTCAGGGCATGAGTTCGAAAGGGGTCTCGCTGGACAAAGAACTTCTTCCGCATAAGTTCAACGCCACTGACATCCCTAAATTCAAGGAAACAGATAACCCTTACTTCCATCTAAGAGCTTTTAAAACTATAATGAGCATTAAGGGTATCGATAAGAAGGTTTTCCCCTCTCTGTTCCCACTATCTCTCGAAACCGTTTATCAACAATGGTTCTTTTCTCTCGAGAAAGAAAAAACCTCTTCTTGGGAGTCGATAACAAACGCTTTCATATATAGATATAAGTGCAACATCCAAGACGAGACGGACCATAGACAACTCGAGATGTTAAAACAAAAGGAAAACGAAGGGTTCACTTCTTTCTTCAATAAATGGAGGGAAACTTCTGCTAATATGGTCAAGGCTCCTACCGAAAAAGAATCTGTGAGGATGTTTATCAAGAATCTCCAAGGGAAGTATTCAAAGCACTTAAAGTACCAACACAACTTGAATACTTTCAAAGCTGTCTATAATATAGGCATTGACATTGAAGATGACCTTCTGAAAGATAATAGTGCGAGAGGAAAGAAGAGCGACCATCCTTCTTCTTCCTCTAATGAGGTACATGCTACAAACACCTCTAAATCACGAATCCAAAGATAAAAAAGGGTGTTCACTCCACTTGGTATAAGTTATGAAACGGCTTTCGAGAAGCTACATCACAAAGGACTAGTCATGCCCATAGGGCCCATCAAAGATCCGGTTCCAGAAGCTAGGCCACCTAAGTGGGACCCTAATAAGCACTGCAAATATCATCAAGGAAAGGGTCACGACACTGAAGAGTGTTGGAAACTCAAAGAAGCTATTCAATATCTGATTGATTACAATGAAACTTCCGAGATTCTAGTCATCGAAGATGACCAAGCATCCTTTGATCCATCACTTCTTATCACACCTATAGGAGAGCCTATGATCGAGACAGCTTATATGACCTCTCTCGATGAAGTGGCCATAATTGAGGAGGATGAAAGTCTTTTCTTAGATAATACCAAGGAAGACTCGTCAAGTCTAAAAGTGGAAATTCGAAAACTGCAAGATGTCATTGCCATGCTCTTGAATGTGGTAGAAGGATTAGCAAATCGGGTGATGGCCATCGAACAAAATTCTCGCCAAGAGTTTAATGAAGAACTCAATACTCCTAAGCCACAGGAAAACCGGACCATTGTAGAATACACACCAATAGGAATGACTTACAATGAAGCTTTTGACTGTCTTCACGATCAAGGTCTCATTCAATCCATTGGTCCCAGTCAAGAACCTCCATCTGAAAAACGTTCTCCTAATTGGGATCCAAATTCCTATTGTCGATACCATAAAGGTCGCGGTCACACTATTGAAAGGTGTCTCGCCCTCAAGGATCGTGTTCAAGACTTCATTGATTCAAATCTCCTTCATGTTCCTCCGCGCGACAAGAAGGCCAAGATTAGTAACAATGGTAACAGTGGCTGTAAAGGGAAGAAGAACGACTATCCTTCTTCTTCCGAAAACACCTACTCTAGTAATAGTGTCGGTACTTTCGACCTTAGTGAGATCCTAGCCATGGGTAATCGAAAGCAACCGAAAAGGGAATTTACCCTTATCGGAATTAGCTACGATGATGCTTTCAATCGACTCCATGCCAAGGGAATCATTACTCCCATAGGACCTATTAAAGATCCCCCACTTAAGAAAAGATTGCCTAGTTGGAATCCAGACGAACACTGCAAGTACCACCAAGGTAGGGGTCATACTACTGAGAGCTGTTGGAAGCTAAAGGAGGCCATCCAACATTTGATTGATAACAACAAGCTTCCCATACCTCCAGTTAACAAGAAGAGCAAGTGATGATAAAAGAAGCAACACAAGACAAGAGGCGAGCTTCGACGACAAGATTTTATGACCTCTTTTTCTATTTCTTTTTTCATTTTACCCCTTCCCCAATAAGTCTAGCATAGACACCTTTGATTTTTCTTTTAGATTAATTTTGTAGATTTTTCCTTTTTCCCTTTTTAATAAAATGAGCATTTATTTCCTTGCATATGATCATTTCATTACATTGCATTAAAAAAAAAAAAAAAAAACCATGTCGAATTAAGCACAAGGTATACCAATGATTTGAGGCAACCCTTGTAGCCACATCATATCTCATTTGACCCTTCAATTATACATCCTTTCTTCATAAACCACTTTGAGCCTCGTCTAACGATAGACCTTTATTTTTTAACCTACATCTATCTAACCTTGGGATAGGATGGTGTGCAGCTTATGCAATTTTCAAAGAACAAAGCTTGAGTGATTTGAGTAATTCAAAAGATAGCAAAAATAGAAAAAAAAATAAATAAAAGTGTACAAAAGGGTAAGTGTTCCAATGTCTTTGATATGAAAATATCTTCGATAAGAACACGTCTCAGATTGCGTCTCTTACCGAGTGCTTGGTACCGTGCTTGAGAAACATGAATGCCAAGTAAGTGATAGACCGCATGATCAAGATTGCCCACACTTATTAAAATAAAATAAATGCTAAAGCAAAAGAAAGAGCTAAAAAAAAAGAGTAGAAAACCTCAAGCATGAAAATACAAATATTCGAAAGCAAGGTTGCACACCTTGGGGGCTTATCTAGGGTCTTGAGCCTTTATCCCCTTCTTCTTTAAACCTTTAGCCTAACCACGTTACAACCCTTAAAAAGACCTTTTTTGAGGTATACACACTTGTGCGAGGTTCGGCTAGAGCTACGTTCGGCCTGATTCCTAACGGATACGTAGGCAACCTCACATCGAGGTGCGGCCGTAATAAACATGCATTCATATTCACATTCACACACTTACACCATAATCATATCAAGGAATTCCCTATGCTCATCCCTTTTCATTTAGAGCTAGACTTAGGGGCTTTATCCCTATATTATTAGCTTACCTAGCCTAAGAGTCACCACCATTTGACTCTTTTCAATATATTTTTCCACACATTTAGCTCTTGCGGCCTAGCTTTAGTGTCACTTTCACACACATCACGCATACATGACCAAATATATTTCCCTTAGGAACCCTTTGTCATGAAATCTTAACGCTGAAGCTAAGCATGCGTCATCAAAATCACTCATAATTGTCATTGCATCACGAAGTATGAAGTGCTTAGCCTCCGTGCCTAAGTTGCCCAAATACTTTCATCATGGAGTCAACAGTTGAGATAGCCTAGGATGAATTAATCCTTGAACCTTGAGAGATAGTATCGAACAACATTTGACTAAGCTCATTCAACATGCATCTTCAAACTTTTGATTTTCTTTTTCGCGTCTTTCTTTTTCGGGAGAAAGTCGGTACCCTCCACAAAATTGACGGGAAAATTTTTGCTTTTCTGCATTTTCGAGTCGCACGATCACATTACAATGCACACACAAGTCATGTACACACTGAGAAATGTCATGTCATATCACTTTGATTTGTGTCTAAGACATGTGTCATTACACTTTGAGTCGAGTCAACCTCGAGTTAGTCAAACATATCAAGTCAAGTTTATACCTTGAGTCGTGTCAAGTCGATGAGTCAAGCAACATTAAACCTTAGGTCAACCCTAAGATAATTTTAAGCCTTAGGTCAACCCTAAGATAATTAAAGAAATTGGCAAAGTTCTATAGTAAAAAATAAATACAGGTGCAGCAGAATAGGGAGGACCCTACTCCAATTCTCGGCGCCAGAAATATTTCGGCAACGACAGAGCTCGAAGCATCTCAGAAAGGTGATTTCGAATTCATATAGCAATTTTGGGTTCCTTGGTACGCCAGTTAGCCCCTATAAGCAATTTGACATGATTAAGTAGTCAGTTTGATTACAATTGCAATAAGTGATCGACTTGATGAAAGATCGTCTCACTTAGCTTAAAGAGCCTAATCACGGAGACACCGACATACTGGTTTTAGCGGAATAAAGTTCAGGCGAGCTTTAGAGATCGACAAACGGAAATTTTTTCAAGACATTATTGCAACAAACGTTCAAGTACTGAAGCTCTATTATTCAGAGACGCGTGAACATTTCCATCAAGCTCTTTTGCTCCAGAGACGCGTGGGCATATCATTCAAAAGCTCTTTTATTCAGAGACGCATGGACATTTCATTCAAAAGCTCTTTTGTTTAGAGATGCGTGGACATTTCATTCAAGCTCTTTTGCTTAGAGACGCATGGGCATCCTATTATCAAGCTCTTTGTTCAGAGACGCGTGAACATATTAAAAAGAAGCTCTTTGTTCAGAGACGAGTGAACATCGAAACAACAAGGGGGCGTTCCCTAGATTGTGGAGAGTTGTCACAAACAACCGAGGATTGTTTCAAGAGAAGCAATCTTCGATGGTATTCCCTTGGACGTGGAATATTATCAAAGCGGAGGAGGATAGTTTCAGGCGAAGCAATCTTCTAATTTGGAAGCAGTTACAGGCGTAGCAGTTTTCAAGCGGGATGGCATTCTCTAGCTTGCAGAAGGTCATCAAAACAAATCGGTTACTTACAGAGACGTGTGCTCGACGGTGCAAGATACGCGTTTCTTAACTCTTTTATCTATTAAACTAACTCTAGTTTGCAGGTATCGGCGTTACAAGAGTGATTTAGGATCGCAGAACGTTCTGAATCATTCTCCGTCCCTATCGATACTTTGACTTTTGTTTTCGAAACTTGCGTTTCTCCAAACTCAGTCAAAGTGGGGGCTTCTATAGACACCCATTTGTGTCTCCCCAAAACCAAACCCAGTGATGAATACCTTTCACGTCGAACCATAATCGAATGAGGTGAAAGTGTGAAAAGTCTAGTGTTGCGGTTAGTTTTTGTTAAAATTCTTTCTTTCTGTTTTCGAAATCCCACTCTATTTTATGAAAACGTCCATTCCAGTTTAGTTTGGTCCATGATAAGGGTCCAATAATGGTGTAGTTGGATGGGGCTTGAAAAGACCTTTCCAACAATATATTATAAGCCCCATTCCGATGAATATTGAGGAAGTTATGACCAAAATACTAAACTGGGCCCAAACCGGATTTTACCTACGACCCAATGATCATGAGGAGGGTCCAAAGGTTTAATCCTATTCCTAAACTAATTAGGATTGATTAGAATCTTCTATAAGTTTCTAAAATATCTTAATTATTCTTTTTTGAAAAGATAAGATTAAGGAATTTGATTTAAATATAAACTTTCCTTTTTTTATAAAACTTTCCTTTTTTAAAGTCCTAATTCTATTCGGATTTAAACATGTTCAAAGACAGTCAGATATTATTTTCGTGCCTCATATTTTTTTATCCAAATTTTATATGGTTGGATAGATCTTTAAATTATCTTTCCAATGATATATTATAATATTAAATCCGAGCTATAACGAAAAAGATATGAATGAGACATGAAACTTTATCCAAAACTGATACCGTCCTACTATTTCGGCTATATCTTTTTATATACAAAAGATTTTAATCTGATTTTAATTGGGTTGGAAATTAGACTTCAAGATCTTTCCAACGACATATGATATGCCTTATTTGGGCTTCTGGATCAAAAGATATGCCTTATTATATGCCTTCTTTTCTTAATTCTATGGATCAAACGACATATTATATGCCTTATTATATGCCTTCTTTTCTTAATTCTTCGACCCTCTTTTTTCCTTTAAATAGAGGTCATATCTTCCCTTTTTCAATCACCAACTCTCATCAAGATTTTCTTGATTATTCTCTCTCTCTCTCTTTTCTAAACTAGCCTTTTCTCAAATAAATAATTCCGCATTCACAAGATCTAGAAACACTTATCCATATTCGAAGTTGCCTTCGCCCTAGACGTGAAAGGTTTTAATTTCTGAGGGTTTGGTCCCAAATCTCTCTTTCAATTATTTAATTTAATTGTTTTGATTATTATTTTCCTTGAAATTACTAACGTGTGTATTTTGTTATTAGAAAGAGGTACGAGGCATCCAAGTAAGTACTTTAATGGTTTAATTGATATTATGATGTAGAAATCATGCTTAGATTGTTATTTTGATTTCTAGTATCATGTTAGGATGTTTTTCCTTAATTTGATGTTTAGGGTGACAACAATAAATTCCTAGTATCATGTTTAGGGTAACTTTAATATTAAGTATGATTAAAAGTATGATGCCTTTTATTCTCTTCCTAATATTTATTCATGTTAGTATCATGTTAGGGCTAAAGATTTGATTTTTAATGCTTAGTGACATGCTAGGGTTTGTTATTAATCCTGTTAGTATCATGCCTAGGATCTTGCTATGCTTTAACATGATTATGATTATTGATTATGATTATTATTATTATTAATGATGTTGATTATTTATTATGTTGCTTGATACATATTATTTTATATTGTTATTGCTTGATCACCTTTATTGCATGTTTAAAGGGAATTGGTACTTGTAACCACGCTTAATAAGATAATTAATAATCTTTTTAGGTTAATTGTGATTATAATTCAAGTGATCGCCAATAATAGATTTATTTGAGCATTAAATTCAACCAACATAGATTAAACAGGTTTAGGGTTAACCTATTGATTGTATGTTAGTCAGAAAGCGCACATGAATACGAGCAGAATAAAGTAGAGGCCTATTGTTAGGGCATGTTCAATCTCGTTTAGGTTGGATTTGTACCATCATCCCCGAACCCTTATTTGGTTCATGACCTTATGGAGTTGACGATCTCTTGGATCGTTAAGGGGTGTAACCTTCACCTCGTGAACGGTTTACAAGTTCCTTAAAAACTTGTTGGCGACTCTTTTGCTCTATCTTCTTCCCTTTTAGACGCCACCGTACTTTAGTGTATGATCACAGTGGGGTTCAAGCTAGTGGGATTTTAAAGGCTTGAAATTATTCTCTACACTCGGCCTATGACTTTTTCTAGAACAGCTGATTATTGCGGCACCTGGCATTATTCTCCGCCACCTGTAAACCATGCAGAACATATTTGTTCGGCACGTTGCAACTTGTTACCACATGATCCCCCAGCTCTACCTCATCAGATTTTCCATCCTGATCATTTAGAAACTTATGTTCAAATGACATCTGGAAGTTTTAATGCTACGCCAGCCCAATCTTTCTCACACTCTTCGAATTCAACTTAAAGTGGGGATCCAGCCCAAGTGATAAATGGGTCTACTGTTCATGTAGGCCAGCCAGGTAATTTTATATATTCTATTGCGTCTTTTTCAAATGTGGGCCTGGCCCAATCTTCTATTTTGCCTGGTCTGGACTCTGTGCTTCCTATTAATTCGACTCTCCATGGAATAAATGGGCCTGGCCCAGACTTTCACCTACAAGCCCAGATATTACAAACTTCTGTGACGCTTGAGTTTAATTTAGAATCTGGGTTTGATCCTCTGTTTCGTGACTTTGATCCATATGCCTCGTATCTATGCCATGGTCGAGGAGGTTTACCGGTGTCGGAAGCAAGGCGGTTTTCCCCTCCTCCGTTGGGTCCTTCTGGCCCTATTTTCCCGGACCCTTTCGGAGCAAGACCGAGTAATTGGGGTTCTTTAGCTGCTAATTCTCCATCTTTTATTCCATGTTATTTTCCGTCTCCGTCGCCATCCCTTGCTGCTTCTTTTCCGACTGAAAGTGCTAATGAATCGGGGTACATGGCTGACTTTGAAGATGGGTTCACTTTTTCTCAAGATTTGCAGGTTTCTGATGAGGCGTGTGGGGGTATTCCAATTCAGGTGATTAGCTCGGATACTAGTTCTGTGAATGTGATTTAGGATATCAGCTCTGACTCGGGTTCTGATTGGCCGGTGCCAATGGATTGTTCTCCCCCGATTTCCAGGTCTCTGTCTTCGAAATCGTCACATTCTGCTACAGCTGACTACCATGATAATAACCTAGTCAGGCGAAAAAATCCCTTTCTCTTAAATTATCAAAGAAAGGTGATCGAGTTTGGAATTGGGTTAAGGATACTAGCCCCTGTAAGCGTCATTCTGTTTCCCAAGCTGGTCCATCAACAAACTCCTTTCTTTCTGATGCGGGTTCAGTCTGTCTTTCGTTTCTAAAACCTTTTAAGAAACGTAAGTGTGATTCTCACGGTACTTCTTTTGGCACAAACTCTGAGGGTACTGTGACTCCTCGAACTGAGTCACCAAGGCAGCCATGAATGTTGCAGCTTGGAATTGTAGGGGCCTTGGTACGGCGGACTCCCCTAAAGTTCCATATATAGCTTCACTAGTCCGCTCTTTTGATGTAGATATTATGTTTCTTATGGAAACTCTTGTGTCTGTTGATATGGCTATTAAAAAGTTGTCGGTAGTAGCTTTTGATGGTTTTTGTGGGTTAGACTCTATGGGTCTTAGTGGGGGTTTGGTAGTTTTTTGGTTTGCCCCTGTGGTAGTTGTTCCAATTTCCATTTCACCTAATGTAATCCTTTGTAAGGTTGTAGTTCCTGGTAAAGAAATAAAACATATCATCTTTGTGTATGGGTCGCCTCATATAGCTTTTAGAGATACAGTTTGGAGAGAAATTTCTACACTTTTACTTTCTTTTCCAAACACAGTACTTTTAGGTGATTTTAGTCATGTTGGGTATATGAGTGATAAGGTTGGGGGTTCTTTGGATATTCCTGGTTGCCATAATTTTATGGAATGGAAGTTGAATTTGCAGTTGATTGATATTCCCTTTTCTGGACCTCAATTTACTTGGACAAATGGCCAAATCCATAATCCTACCTTTGAAAGATTAGATAAAGGATATGCTACCTCTTCTTGGTTTGATTTGTCTCTAGAGGCGACTATGGTTCATCAACCGATCCTATTCTCGGATCATGCTGCGATTGTTTTACGTGAACAAGGAAGGATCGCGTTTAAGAAACGTCCGTATAAAGTTGAAAATTGGTGTTTAGGTCTTCGGGAGATTTCCTCGCTTGTCAACTCTACATGGAAGATTCCCTATCAAGGTTCTCATATGTTTTCCATTTCTCGTAAATTGGATGATATGAAACGAAATCTTTTGTCTTGGTGTGTTTCGAACAAAAGGAAGTGGGGTATTGACTGGCAAGAGCTACAAGATTCCCTGGATTCTTCTTCTAATTTACAGGGGGAGCAGGCAAGAGGTGATCTTATGTTTTTACGGGACGATAAACTCTCTCGTGCTCAGACGGCCTATTTATTCTGGAAACAACGTTGTAAGACTCGTTGGGATGCCTTGGGGGATATCCATTCTCGTCTTCTGTTCCGTCTGTTCAAATTAGACAACGGCGAAATAAGATTATGAGCTTAAAGGATGACAATGATAATTGGGTTTTTGATCAGACGGGTATTTCTAATCTCTTGGAGAAGAATTTCTCGATTCTCTATAATTGTAGTGGAAATGCCCCTACTCCTTCACCTTGTAATTGGGATGATTTGGAATTTCCCACCCTTACCCCTAGTGATTATCAATTTTTAATGCTTCCTTTTTCTTCTTCTGAAATTAAGGATGCTATGTTTCATATTGGTTCTGACAAATCCCCGGGGCCGGATGGTTTCACGACAGGTTTTTTTTAAGACTCACTGGCAAGTGGTGGGTCACCATGTTATTGAAGCAATACAATATTTCTTTGCTCACGGTTATTTGTTGACGGAATGGAATCGCACCTTTTTGGTGCTGCTTCCCAAAGTTGAGCATCCAGAATCTCCTTCTCAGTTTCGTCCTATTGGGTTGTGCAATGTGCTTTATAAATGTATTGCTAAATGTCTTACTAATCGGATGCGTAGAGTTTTGCCTTCCCTGATTTCGGATACCCAGAATGCGTTTGTTCCAGGACGATTGATGGCAGACAATGGTTTGTTAGCGCATGAGCTCCTTTCGTTTATAAATACTTCATCTTCTAAAAAATGCTCGGCTGCGTTGAAACTGGATATGAACAAGGCTTATGATAGGGTAAATTGGGATTTTCTTTGGGAGGCGCTTCGTAGATTTGGGTTCCCGCCTTACTGGGTTCACATTCTACAGTCTCATAACAAAGTCTTATTAATGGTTCTCCGTCTCAGCCTTTGCATCCTAAGTGCGGTCTTCGTCAGGGTGATCCCTTATCTCCGTATCTTTTTGTCATTTGCATGGAAGTCTTTTCTCTGATGCTTTGTCGAGATGAACAACGAGGTTTAATTCAGGGCTTACGAGTTTTGCGTTGAGCTCCTTCGATTCCTCATTTGTTTTTTGCAGATGATACGTTGTTATTTTTTAAAGTTTCTCCAGCAGCCTGTGATCATATTCTCTCGGTAATTAGAGAATTTTGTTCAGCGTCGGGCCAGATGATTAGTTTCTAAAAATCCTTTGTGAGATTTAGTTCGAATACTCCTGAAGATTACAGAGACTACTTATCTTCGCTTCTTAGAATTCAATCTCGTTCTTTGATTGGGGCATATCTGGGTCTCCCAGTGGATTTGAGTCGTAGTAAATGTAAGGATTTCCAGTTCTTGGTGGATAAAGTGGTCCAAAGACTTTCTTCATTTACTTCTCTCAATTTATCAGCTGCCGCCAAGTTAGTTGTGACTAATTCAATTCTAGTAGCCTCCTTTAATCATATTCTTTCTATTTTTAAAGTTGCTTCCACCATTTGTGATCGGCTGGATGCTTTGCTTTCCCGGTTTTGGTGGAAATCTGGCAAAGAATCTAAGGGTTTAGCTTTGGCTTCGACTGACTTGATACATCTTCCTAAAGGTTTAGGGGGTCTTGGTGTTCGCCATCTTCGTTCTTTCAACTTGTCGTTTCTTGCTAAGCAGACGTGGCGTTTGATGAAGAACCCTCAACTTTTGGTATCTCGAGTTATTAAAGCTAAGTATCCTACACTTATTTTCTTCTCTTCCTAGCCTTCCTCGTTCTCGGCCTTCCTGGGTAGTCGTGGTCTGTTGGAAGGCCGATCTGTCTTATCTCATGGTCTTGCTTGGAAGGTTGGTTCTAGAGAGAAGATTAATATTCTGAATGATTGCTCGGTGCCTAATTTTTCGGTTGTTTTTAAGAATTCCGTTCCTCAGGAGGAGCGACCCTCCTTGGTGTCTGAGTTGTTATTGCCAAACTCTGTTGTTTGGAATTACTCTTTGGTTTGGTATCTATTTCCTGATGGTGTTGCTTCTGCAATTTTGGGCCTTGAGCGCCCGCGTCAGTTAATTGACGATTTTATGTAATGGAAATACTCTCGGGATGGTGTTTTTTCTACTAAGTCTGCTTATACTTGTGTTCTGACTCGGGGGCGGTTGTTGGGTGATGACTTTCTGCCTACTTCGTGGTGGAAACAGTTATGGGGGTTGCCTGTTCTCCCAAAATGGAAATTATTTTCTTGGAAACTTTTGCACAATGCCCTTCCTACAGATGACTTACTTGTTCGTAAGGGTCTTCCTATTGATCCTTCCTGCATTTTTTGTCATATGTCTCCTGAAACTCCAGAACACTTGTTTAGAAATTGTCCTTTCATTCGGGACCTTTGGGCCACCTATTATGGGTTTTCTCTGTCTACATTGGATTCTTTGGTTGCTTTCCAGCATTGGATTTCAAATATAATTTATGTGTATGCTAAGGCAAAGAACTGGGTGTCTTTGGATCTTTTCTTTGGTATGTGTTGGGCAATTTGGTTAACAAGGAATAATGTTAGGTTTCGATCGGCGGTTTATTCTCCGCAACCTTTCATTCATTTGGCTCTTGATTGGTGTGATAGAAGTAAGCAGGCTCGTGAGGTTCTTGACCTACCTGTTGGGGTTCCACCTGGTTTATGGTTCCTGTTGTGTCTCGGGTTCTTCGAGGTGATTTACAGTCTACTTGTGATATTTATATGATGTTTGATGGGGCTTGGGAGCAGGGTAGTTGTAATGCTGGTACCGGGTTGTGATTTTGGGAGTCTTCTTCTCCTCAAATCTTTGCTGGTGGTGCTAGAGCATGTGTTACTAGTTCGGCTCTTCACTCTGAATTACTTGCGTGTCTTTATGGTCTGAGGCATGCTTCTCATCAGGGGATTACTCGAATTGTTTTATTTACAGATTGCATGATTATTCTACAGTTGCTTGCTGATCATCAAATTAGAGATGTTTATGTTATCTGGGTTCTGGATGATATTCAGCATGTTTTATCCTCCTTTGAGGTGTGTCACATTTGGAAGGTTTCTAGGGCTTCGGTTGAAGATGCCCATAACCTAGCCGGGGCAACCAGACGTAGAGATTTACTTTGTTTTCAATTTTAGTTTGTTAGTTCTCTTTGTCAAAAAAAAAAAACACATTTTGACCCTCAACCCCATAAATACTTTAAGAATAACTCAAAGCTATCCTTGATATATCCTCTTCTTCCGTCATCTAATTAACTTGTAGACACCTTATTGTGTCCCCCCAAAACCAAACCCAGTAAAGTGTACCTTTCACGTTTTGATTATCGAATTGGGTGAAGTGTTGAAGAGTCTCCTGAATTTCCTCTAAGCTTTGACCATTACTAACATTTACTTAAATGTTTTAGGCCAAAAATATTCATTTTGTGTTCTTAAAATCATTCATTTTGTGTCTTTAAAATCACTCATTTTATTCCAATTTATAAAACGTCCAAACTAGTCTTTTTGTACATGATCACGGTTTAATAAATGCTCAGTTGGATGGAGTTTGAAAAGAGCTATCCAATGATATATTATAAGCACAAATCCAACTTATAACGAAGAAATTATGACCAAAATACTAAACCAATCCCAAACTGAGCCTTGGTCTACCTTACCTACGACCCAATGATCATGTGAAGGTCCAAATACCTTAATCCCAATCCTAAACTAATTAGGATTCATTAGGAACTTCTAGAACACGTTTAAGTTTACACGTTTTGACTTTAGCACTATTCACACACTCCCCTTTGACCCTATTTTGTGCTTTAATTTATGTGTAATGAAAAATACAGTCATGTGAGATGTTGTTAGATTCATCACAATATGCATTTTTTAAAATATCAACTTTTTATAATTTTTGCTTCTTGGTAATTAAAGTTATTAATGGTTGAATTAGTGCATTGGTAAACGTGACTAAAAAAATGTGTCAACTAAAAAGAAACGAGGAAGTATTATTTATCTTATTCCGATTTCTGGATCAAAACTTATGATAAAAATCGCAAAAAACAGTTATCTATCGCGCTGCGATGGTTCCATCAAGCCGCGATAGAGCTGTCGCTAGACCTGGCAATCCTGACCTAGACCCGATGACTCGACCCGAATGACCCGACCCATGACCCGAAATCGACCCGAAACTAGTGACCCGAAATTGACCCAAAACCCGAATTAACCCGACCCGACCCATACACGACCCGAAGTGGAACTGACCCGACCTTGATCCGAAACCCGAAATGACCCAACCCGAAACGACCCGACCCGAGATGACCCGACCCAAAGTTGACCCGAGACCCGAAACGACCTGACCCGAAGTTGACCCGAGACCCGAAGTTAACCCGACCCGAAAATGACCCGACCTTTAACTTCTTTTAGTAAATAATTATATAAGTTATAAAAAGTTTATACTAGGAAATTATACATTAAAATAGACCCAACAACATCTTACATGACTACATTGACTTTCATATAATAGCTAAAAAAGATGGTCAAAGTGAGATGTGTGAATAGTGCAAAATGTCAAATCGTTAAGAGTAATTTGGGACGGAGGGGGTATAAGAATAATTCAAAAATATTATTAAAACAATGACAATGATAATAAGAGTACGTATTAAAACTAAGATCAATAAGAGAGTGAGGTATAACTGAATTAGTTAGAGCATCCCTCTTAGTTTCAGGAGATCCTGAAATTTTAGTCAAAAATTCTAAACACACAAAAAAAAAAAAAAAAAAAAAAGGTTAATAAAAGTCAAACAATTACTATAATCCATGAAAAAAGTAGCCTTAATAAATATAGTGAGTTTTTCGTCAAAAATTAGATAAATAAATAAATATATATACAGAGTTGAATTTAACCCAATGAATCACCCGAATATGATTCGACTAAAAGTTGACCCGACCCGAAAATTTACATGACCCTAACAGACCCGATCCGAAAATTGACTCGACCCAAACTCGACCCGAAGTGTTGACCCGATACCCGACCCGACCCGATTATCGGCCGACCCGAAATCAACCCGAAATGAACCGACCCGGCCCAAACTTGACCCGATAATCTTTTGAACCGAACTTGACCCGACCCGAAATGACCCAACCCATACCCGACCCGAATGACCCATTTTCCAAGTCTAGCTATCACGCCGCGACAAAATTATTTTACTACAATTTGGATTCTTAATCTTTTCTAATCCTTCAACTCTCTTTTTTTCTTATAAATAGAGGTTGTTTCACCCCGTTTTCAATCATCAACAAGCTTGATCACTAACAATCATCAACTCTCTCTCTCTCTCTCTCTCTCTCTCTCTCTCTCTCTCTCTCTCTCTCTCTCTCTCTCTCTCTCTCTCTCTCTCTCTCTCTCTCTCTCTCTCTCTCTGAGTATGATAAAAACTTACTCCACTAGTTTAGTAAAAGACAATCACTTGTGTACACTATCCAATCCCTATCTTTTTTTTTACAAGATCTAATTAACTTGGTCACATCTCACATACTCATACTCACTGCGTTGCTACACTTAATTAATGGTTTACTTTACCAATGATTATTTCATGGCTCTTATTACCAACTTGATGGTTTTTATTAAGATTATTTTAGCCAAAAAAAAAGGATGGAAAAGAAAGCAAACCTTGAATAAAACTTCTTGGTATTATTAATTTATCTATGACTCTGTGTGCCAATGTTGTGTCAGTTGCAGTGTTAATTCGGATGATATACTACAAGAGGGGGGTGAATTGTAGTATGTTCCTAGTGCCTACTTTTCACGGAATATAAAACTGATTGCTGTTAGGAACTTAGACAATGCAAAGAGGATTTTACGAGGAAACCATCCAGGGCCCAACTGGAAGTAAAACCTCGACCCTACCTTAGGGATTTCAAACACAAACCAATTCACTATAATAGGGAAAACACCAAGTTACAACCTATTAGACACGGACATTTATTTCACAAGTTGGTCACTGGACATGCTACTTGATAGGACCCTATCCTACCCAATCTAAGCACCACACTTAGATTCACTCGTACCACCAAAGTACTACACGTACTGCCAAAGTACTAAATACTTGTACCACCTAAGTACAAAAATACTCGTACTACCAAAGTACTAATCACTCGGCCTCACACTAGAAGCTCAAACGGCCTCACCTAGAAGCTCACACATTGCACTCTTAGATTACAACGAGAATCCTCACAAACTCTCACACCCCAATACATAAAACACTCAAAACCCTTTTTCCCAATAACAAGATCTCAAAGAGTAACTCTAAATACATACCAATGAATAAAGAGATAAAACTAATATGTTGGACACTCGAGATCTGTCTGGAACTTACTGGAAGAAGTGTAACTGGAACCTGACTGGAACTTCGACCTGGAGGTTTGAATTAGCTTCGTGGTGAAGGATGAAACCATTAAGCACGACCACTAAGCTTCATCAACCTCGACTTTGAATGAATACATATGAGCATATTTATAGTACACCCAAATTATTCTTTTCGTAAAAGATAAGTTTTATTAAAAGATAGAAATAAAAGATATTTTCCAAAAATAAGTTTTCCAAAAATATATCTTTTGTTAAGAATATATTCTATCAATAATAATAAGATATGTTTACCATAAAATCAGATTTTATCTAAATCTTATATTTTTCAAATATACTAATATATCTTTTAACAAAAGATATACTTACCATATCTTTTTACAAAAGATATACTTGCCATATCTTTTTATAAAAGATATACTTACCATATCTTTTTACAAAAGATATATTTACCATATCTTTTATACTTGCCATAAAATTAGATTTTATTTAAAACTTATTTTACTGAAAATATTTTCCAAAAATAACTTATCTTTTTCCAAAAGGGATTTATTAGAAAATAAATATTCTTATTCTGTAAAACCAAATCCCTAAAAGATATGCACGTATTAGGTAAATATTTATATCATTAAATTCGACCTGCGACCTTTAACGACGTGCAGACCTAAGTTCCGATTAGGTTTTGGAACTCTGACAGTCTCTGAGTTCCTGACAAGTCAGTAACTCTAATTTCATTGACTATCATGAGTTCACCTTGGTTCTTTAGACTTGTTCCAGACTGACTTTTATGTCCAACATACTTACATGAATCCTAGAGCGATATACTTCGATTTCTTCGTCTTCATGTTGTTTCTTTGAAACTCTTGTTCTGGAATCTTGTAGTATTGATGTATTCTAGTTCTCGGGGCAACGCTAAGTTCCTGTTAGGGAACGTTCCTGTTAGGGAACTTAGATAGTTCTTGTTAGAGAACTAAGTTCCTGTTAGGGAACTCTTCATGTACCTGTTAGGGAACATGGAGCTCTTCATGTACCTGTTAGAGAACATGCTCCGACTTTCGTGAGAAAGCCTGCCGAAAGTTCCTTCTGGATCTTGTTAGAGAATACCTTCAGGTTCCTTTGTGGTTTGGTTCTTGTGGGAGAACCTTCTTTAGGTTCATTCATTCCCTCTTGTTCCTCTTGAAGTCTTCTATGTTCCAACCCATTGACTTCACCTAAGTCAGTTCCTGTCTTCACATGAACACTTAAGAGAAACATTAGATTGAAGTTTGTTTGTCATAAACAAACATCAAGTGAGAGAACTAATTAAACTTAAAGCTTATGTAAATACTCCTACACATATACGACTCACGTATGTATAGAGTACTTACCTCATGAAGCTAACATATGCAAACACCTATTTACATAGTTACCTTCATAGTTCCTTAGCCATCATCATGCTTATCAACCATAACACTCATCATTGTTCTTGTTCTTCTATTGCTTATCATATATTGCTTAAGTTCCTTATATACATACTTGTCATTGCTCAGGTTACTTGTATCATGTTCCAAGTATAACTTGTTCTTTCTATGCACAACTTAACAAACACATTAGATAGATAATCATCATTAGTTTACAATCATCAAAACCTAATTACTCAACAATTTCCCCCTTTTTGATGATGACAAACTAATGATGCTTATCACACATTAAAGGATAAATCGTTGTACATTTATTCCCCCTTAGTTCTTCAAGGAAATAACATTTAGAACAAGTTAGGAACATACACAGAAACTTGACATAGTTAGAAACTTAGCAATACACATCCTTATCAATATATATATATACTTTCAAAGATCATGTTGTAAGAACTTTAGACTTAACTACTACATACCATAAGCATCATACATATTCTTCCCCCTTTTGTCTTTATCAAAAAGGGTATTGTTCCACAAGTTTGTTTTACGTAAATTACACACACATAAAGTCATATGTCACACCTACCACCATATAATAAGTAAATATATAATGGTTAAACACTTGTTGTTCTAAAAAGCCTCAAGGTACTCACTTTTCAAACTGGATACTATTTCCACACTAATTTCCAACTCACAATCCAAAGGCCCAACTTCAAAACCCTTAATTGAACTTGACAAATAAGAAGTTAAAAATCAAGTAAAGATCAAAGCTAAAAGGTTAGAAATGGATTGCATGAATAGGAAAATGAAAGCGCAAGCTCAAAGGATATATAAAGAAGCATCTGGAACAAAATAAGTAGAGGGAACATGAAGTGGAATTTGTGCTCTTCTTTTAGACCTTTTGAGATGATAAGATTCACCACATTTATTCTTCATTTCATACTCTTGAACCTCCTGCTAAACACAACACATATTCATCTTGCTAATTGATAACCAAGTTCCCTTACTTCAACTACCAACTTCTTTCAGAAAAATTCTGCTTACTGGAACTTAAACAGATTTCAGCTTCATAGTCAAGTTCCTTCAACGTTTAATGTTGCTCCTTCACTAGCTAGCTTACCAAGTACACGAGTACTCGACATCAACATAGTCAATATTATTCATATTTAGATATCTAGGAAATTAAATATTGGATCACCCTTATTATTTATTTATTTTTTTTTTCATATGGTGTCATTACAAAGATTTTGCATGCTTTCCTAGAATAACACATTTTAAATCAATGAAGAAAATACTTACTCATATACTTGATTTCCACAACCAAATATGAACCAATTTGATTTCTTGGTTCCTACCTTATTCCCCCTGAGTTCCTTACCATTCTTCTTCCTTTTCAAGTGCTTACTTCTTTTCTTTTTCTTCAACTTCCCCCTCAACATGTAATCACTTTCTTCACGTTTCATTGAACCATAAAAGGATGATGAACAAACTTAGAGCACATGGGATTTAAGAATAAGAAGTATGGCTATATGAAAAGATAAGGAAATAGGGTCAATAGAATTCCGAATATATGAAAATATGAAATAAGTATAGCGCAACACGGACACACAACTAAAAGTTGTTGAATAATGTTGCATTCGAAGAAATATGGTGTGGATGCTTGAAAGTTGGCTAATAGATAGGTTAGTTCCCTCTGAAATTTAAACGGGTGAGATACAAACGGTCTGGGAACTTACCTGTCTTGTTCCATCAAAGTTTCTTCCATTGTTCCTTTGGCAACTTAGGAACTTCGTGTTTGACAGCACCCACAGTTCTATTATGAGATCTCTAATACTCTTAGGCAAGTGAATATGTCTTTTACAACACAAGAACTAAGTGTGACACATAAACAATAAGCGTACATTCTTTACTTCAAGTTTAACATGCATAAGAACCCCAACTTGACATAACTTAAGGGAAAAATACTTTATACTCATGTTATGTTTCATCAAGTCTTGTTCCATTAAGCAATATACAAGAATATGACAAGTTAAGACAGAACCATAAGTTAATCAATTCATAAATTCACATATTGCATTCATACCAAAAATATATCAATTCAATTCATCTAATGCCGTCATGTGAACATGAACTTATATCTTATGTAGTCTTAAACCAGTAAAAATATAACTTTTAAAACTTTTGGTTGATATGATGGCTTACCTTGGAGTTCTTGAAGTGGTTGTGTTTGTTCCTTGATGATCTCAAATCTAATATGAACTTCCACTTCTAACTCAAGTTCCATTGTCAATGGTTAATGCTTACAAATATATTTTCTCATCATAGAATCATCAAAAACCAATGCACAATGGCTCATTAGTTGTACCAAAAATATAATCAATGTAAATAAGTACAACTAATACCTTAGTCCATCTTGAAAACAAAAATTGACAATTTTAAAGCTCAATTTTCAAGAAGGAACTTGGATAACAATCTATCCTAGAGTATGTTCCACATAGACATCTATAACAAAAAGTTATACAAAAGACATCCATGACATCCATGTGGTACAACTCTAATCCCATATAAACAGCAAGATAAAATAACATTCAATTACCTTCAAGTCTAGCTATACGAGCAACAAGTTCCTGAAAAACAATACATACCTTTGTATTGGTTGTTTCCTATAAGAACCAACATGGCCTTGTTCCAATCACGTGCCTTACTCAACAAGCTTTTTCCAGAACACCCTTTTTAATCTCCGACCCTTTTTAGGTGTTCTAGAATAGGTTCAGGATGTAATAAACACCTTCTTCCTTTTAAGCTCATTGAGTTCTTGTTACACATCTAACCTTCAAGCTCCATCCTCAAATGCTTCAATATCTTGAGGCTCGGTCTTAGTTACATATGCATATAAGACACTGTAGCTCCATAGTTTGTTGAGATTTTGCTGGTTGGAACAAATATTATCTCAGTTCTGGAACTTTGTCGGAACTTGCTTTCTTGTATTGAGTTCATTGAACTTTGCTGCATGAGTTGGAACTTAACATCTAAAAGTTCCTCAACATGTGTAGATAGCCCTTGCTGTTATCCTTAGTGACATATTTCTTTATTAGGAACTCAGTTAGTTCTACAAGAATTTGTGAGTTCATCTTTTATAACCTGCTTGATGAGAACAAACCTGTTAGTCTCAAAATATGTTCACTTTTTGCACATTAAACATGATAGTGTAAACTCTTTTTGTTTTACTGATCTAGGCATTTATGGGTAATCGCCTTGGCACTTCTATCATCAAACATCCCTAAGTGGAACATAGGGTGTCTTGTTAATCAAAGATCTATTGCTTCAGTGTTGATGATGTAGTAAGAGACATTGAAAACTATTCCAAAGAACCTACAAAGACCATTAGCATATAACTTTGTTCTCTTCAAGTCTTTCATGATTCAAAGTTGGAAACTTGTTGTCAATCTTGTGTTCCTACTACAAACATCAAACATGACTGGAACTAGGTTCCATTGTTAGATCCATAACTTCATAAATAATGAACATTTAGCAACAAACCCTGTGATAGAAAAGACTTTCAACAAACAGTTCATCATTTCTTCTATTAAGAAAATTAACCAAGTGTCCATTTGCGTTCATTACTTATAAACAAGACATATCTTTCAATTAGTCTCTAAATATCACATGATAAACAAATCCATATCACTGAGATCCAACAGATTAGTGTTGCTTACCATCTACCCGATGTTGAAAGAGAATATAACATGTTTTAATCCTCATGCTTCTCAGTTTTTACCTGTTTTGAACTTACGTATACATATACCTATTATCAAATTCCTACTAGGTTTATCAAGCATAGAAAGATTAACATGTTTACAGTTTGAAGCATAGAATTATTTCGTAAAACATCTAGAGTTCCCAGCATTTAAAACACCAAAATGTGCATAAAAAACTCGACAAGATATATGTTCATAATTGTATAGGAACTTGACTTACTAACCACCTGTTATGCAGCAATTTTACCTTATGTGTTAGTCTTATAAGTCAAAGCTCTTCCATTGTAGGTTTATAGCAGGAAATATCTTGATTTGACAATCATCATCCCTTTGGAACCTCGCTATCAAGATACTACGAGTTCCTTCCTACTATGCACCTTCAACTGTTCATGTTCCTATTGATATTAGGTTGGAACATGCCCTTCTGGTCCTATTGACCATTGTATCTTGGGTAGAGGAACGTGTTGGTTTAATCTCAAATTCTTCAACACCTTGTCAAAGTTCCTCAAATATTCATTCTGAAGATATAACCTGAATAATCAAAACCCAAGAGAATTCTTTTGTGCTTTCAAAAGGTTAGTAGGTTAGTCAAGAGAGATAGATAAAATCTAAAGCATAAAAGTATTGAAACATAAAGTTCCATTGAGAATACTCCCTTTTAGATTTCGTTCCATAAACGAAATTATGGATCTCCAACACGTAGTCAAAGATAGTCATCTTAACTCATCATCCTTCATAAGAGTCTGCTACAGGAATTTATGCTTGGTTCCAAAGAACTTTGAACAATAGGAACTTGACCGGAACTTGCATAAGAAGCTGAACAGGAACTTGTACACTAACTCTTATAGCACCTTGATATAGAAGCTTTGTTATTCCTGTATCCTAAATCTATTTTATCAATTCAAGTTCATCAAGTTCCAACTAGTTAAGCACCAAGTTCCTAATGGAACAAACTTTTATGCACCGATTTATCTCATTGGACAAACTTACAAAACAATCATTAACAACTAGCACCAAACTAGAAGAGAAGTTAGTTTGTCATGATATATGCTATAAGCTTTAAAACAAGTTCTCTTTTACATCCATTCACAAATACCACCTTGGAAATATGTAATTGAATTTCAACAGGAATCTGTGAAGGATTAAGATATATACCAAAAGAAAATGACCAATATTTACATAGATTAGTATAGGCGACTTACACACTCTTCCATATTGTCGCTTCACCTACTACAAACCTCTTATAAAGGCTCTCTAGTGAGAGGAACTTGCACATAATTCCTTATATACAAACAACCAAAGTATCATCATTATTAATAGGTTGTCTCTACTCACATAGCCTGCAAAATCATTCACCTTTTGGCTTTGGTTACCTAAAATATATTGGGTACCTTCTTGTTAGTAATAGTCGTCAATAATCCAGAATTAAAACAACTACGATTAAGCCAACTATCTTTACTAACCATAAACATCATGTGTCTACATAATAAATATTCAGAATAATAAAAACACATGATAAGGTCATTCTTTGGCAAATATTCAAAATATTCGTTTATTACCTTGCCTAAAGAATTAAGTTTCCATTCAAGGGTAGTCCAGGTTCCAAAAGACCAAATATGCATAATTCTAAACAATAAGTTCCTTAAACTATTTCCAGTAAACAGATTCTTTATTAATAAATCAATTTATAAATTTGAAAAAAAATGATTTTTTTAAATACACTCAAATCAGATTTGAGGTTACACAAAATTGATTTAAAAACATTAATAATAAAATCAACAATTTAACTAAAAATACCGCAAAGAACTCGCATACATAATAACATGCATATAACAAAGAATTCAAAGACGAAACACTTACCTCAAGGATGTTAATCTTTGAATTACTTCTGCTTTAAAAGAAGATTTTGGTCTTAATGTGGAGTTGGGAACATTCTCGGGCTGAGTTCCAATTGCTGCATTTCTCGTAGATATACATCCTAGCCTGGAACTTGCTCCTCGGGGTTACCCCGTTTAATCTAGAGCATTGGCTCTGATACCAATTGTTAATTCGGATGATATACTACAAGAGGGGGGTGAATTGTAGTATGTTCCTAGTGCCTACTTTTCACGGAATATAAAACTGATTGCTGTTAGGAACTTAGACAATGCAAAGAGGATTTTACGAGGAAACCATCCAGGGCCCAACTGGAAGTAAAACCTCGACCCTACCTTAGGGATTTCAAACACAAACCACTTCACTATAATAGGGCAAACACCAAGTTACAACCTATTAGACACAGACCTTTATTTCACAAGTTGGTCACTGGACTTGCTACTTGATAGGACCCTATCCTACCCAATCTAAGCACCACACTTAGATTCACTCGTACCACCAAAGTACTACACGTACTGCCAAAGTACTAAATACTTGTACCACCTAAGTACAAAACTACTCGTACTACCAAAGTACTACCCACTCGGCCTCACACTAGAAGCTCAAACGGCCTCACCTAGAAGCTCACACATTGCACTCTTAGATTATAACGAGAATCCTCACGAACTCTCACACCCCAATACATAAAACACTCAAAACCCTTTTCCCCAATTACAAGATCTCAAAGAGTAACTCTAAATACATACCAATGAATAAAGAGATAAAACTAATATGCTGGACACTTGAGATCTGTCTGGAACTTACTGGATGAACTGTAACTTGAACTTGACTGGAACTTCGACCTGGAGGTTTGACTTAGCTTCGTGGTGAAGGATGAAACCATTAAGCACGACCACTAAGCTTCATCAACCTCGACTTTGAATGAATACATATGAGCATATTTATAGTACACCCAAATTATTCTTTTCGTAAAAGATAAGTTTTATTAAAAGATAGAAATAAAAGATATTTTCCAAAAATAAGTTTTCCAAAAATATATCTTTTGTTAAGAATATATTCTATCAATAATAATAAGATATATTTACCATAAAATCAGATTTTATCTAAATCTTATATTTTTCAAATATACTAATATATCTTTTAACAAAAGATATACTTACCATATCTTTTTACAAAAGATATACTTGCCATATCTTTTTATAAAAGATATACTTACCATATCTTTTATACTTGCCATAAAATTAGATTTTATTTAAAACTTATTTTACTGAAAATATTTTCCAAAAATAACTTATCTTTTTCCAAAAGGGATTTATTAGAAAATAAATATTCTTATTCTGTAAAACCAAATCCCTAAAAGATATGCACGTATTAGGTAAATATTTATATCATTAAATTCGACCTGCGACCTTTAACGACGTGCAGACCTAAGTTCCGATTAGGTTTTGGAACTCTGACAGTCTCTGAGTTCCTGACAAGTCAGTAACTCTAATTTCATTGACTATCATGAGTTCACCTTAGTTCTTTAGAATTGTTCCAGACTGACTTTTATGTCTAACATACTTACATGAATCCTAGAGCGATATACTTCGATTTCTTCGTCTTCATGTTGTTTCTTTGAAACTCTTGTTCTGGAATCTTGTAGTATTGATGTATTCTAGTTCTCGGGGCAACGTTAAGTTCCTGTTAGGGAACTTAGATAGTTCTTGTTAGAGAACTAAGTTCCTGTTAGGGAACTCTTCATGTACCTGTTAGGGAACATGGAACTCTTCATGTACCCGTTAGGGAACATGCTCCGACTTTCGTGGGAAAGCCTACCGAAAGTTCCTTCTGGATCTTGTTAGAGAATACCTTCAGGTTCCTTTGTGGTTTGGTTCTTGTGGGAGAACCTGCTTTAGGTTCATTCATTCCCTCTTGTTCCTCTTGAAGTCTTCTATATTCCAACCCATTGACTTCACCTAAGTCAGTTCCTGTCTTCACATGAACACTTAAGAGAAACATTAGATTGAAGTTTGTTTGTCATAAACAAACATCAAGTGAGAGAACTAATTAAACTTAAAGCTTATGTAAATACTCCTACACATATACGACTCACGTATGTATAGAGTACTTACCTCATGAAGCTAACATATGCAAACACCTATTTACATAGTTACCTTCATAGTTCCTTAGCCATCATCATGCTTATCAACCATAACACTCATCATTGTTCTTGTTCTTCTATTGCTTATCATATATTGCTTAAGTTCCTTATATACATACTTGTCATTGCTCAGGTTCCTTGTATCCTGTTCCAAGTATAACTTGTTCTTTCTATGCACAACTTAACAAACACATTAGATAGATAATCATCATTAGTTTACAATCATCAAAACCTAATTACTCAACATGCACGATAAGTAATACTAAAACTTCTTGTTGTTCTGAAATTTTATTACTTCCTGAATTCACCATGCTAGCTAAATCTGTCTCACTTTCAATATGCTACTAGTTTAGATACAATGTCAAAAAAAAAAAAGAAAAGAAAAACCTAGTTTAGATATATGGCAATTGAGAAATTTTGACAAGACCCACACCAGAATTTCAGAGGCACCTTCAAATCCCTCCTTTGTTAAAACACAGGAAACTGCTCTATTAGATATTAGCATTCTTTGTTCTGTCACCCCACCATTGACGGTTGTAATCTTTCCTCCCCCCCCCCCCCACCATTGGCTACTGTTCTAATATAATATGCCCCCACATCGCTCCTCCCTATTGCTGCTATTTTAATATGTTTTCTCCCCTTATTAACTGTTGGTAACTACTGTTAAAGCTTTTCGTATTATTTTGGGAATATCTTATTGAAGCAATTCAGAGTTACACAATATCAATGAGGTTGTGTTGGAATGTAATACTATTTAAGCGTTTATGATGATCTGAAATTAAGAATGGTTTTTTTTTTTTACATTCGCTTTGAGATGACTTTAATACTCAAGTCTAGAAACAAATAAGCTACCTTACTTATCCATATACAATGGTTATGATATGTTATTGACTGTTGTTTTGAAATGTTCTGCCCCCCAAATTGCAATACTTATTCTATTTTTATGATGATCTGAACTTTAGAATTGTTTAGCATTACATTCTATTTGAGATACCTCTCTTTGAAATGTTTTCTCCCCTCCCCTCACCCCCATTGGTTGTTGTTCTTGAAGGAAATGTGTCCTCGACTTTAGTGCAATTACTTAATATAATTATGGATCGTATTATGGAGATAGTAATTCGTTTATTTGGGTCGTCTATTCGTCTTGCTAGAGAATGCTATAGAACTTTGGGTTAGTATGTGACAAACCCAAAACCTGCCTAAAAGGATCGATCCTACAAGGTCACACATTATGTTTGGATCAATAAAGAAACCCGAAGCCCAAAGTTGGCCTTAGGGTGACCGGCCAAAGAGGGAAAGGGAAGAGAAAACCCTAACCTAATTAATAATAATAATATGACTATATATTAATTAGTTTTAGGGAAAATAAAAAATACACAGTATTCTGTTTTCTGAAAAACAACGTAAGTTTTCTCTCAATATTTTCTCTCTAAAATTGGTTCGTTCTCAACTCCAAGAAAGGTGAAAGGTTTTTTCCGTCCAACTAGCATTGGTGGAGTGTTATCCGGTGGACCAAATAGAGGAGTTGCAATTGAGGCTCTTTATCTCTGGTAGAGAAGAAGATTCCTAAGAGGATTCACGCTTCAAAGGTTAATTCTAAACTATTATGCGATCCTTTATTTGTATATGCATGAGATCCTGTTTAGGTGCGTATGAATGAGATTCATGAAATTCCGCTTAGAGTACCTAAAACCCTACAGTGGTATAAGTTAGCCCATTGCATATAATTTACTGGTCACTATAATATGATTATTTTGATGTGTGAATTAGGCTAATTTTAATTCGATTAAGGGGAGGAATTG
This sequence comes from Chenopodium album, assembly GCF_948465745.1. NCBI lineage: Eukaryota > Viridiplantae > Streptophyta > Magnoliopsida > Caryophyllales > Amaranthaceae > Chenopodium > Chenopodium album. The sequence goes on from NC_137839.1 coordinate 53,794,094, forward strand.
AATTATGGATTAAAATAACCTCATTAAAATATGATTATAATTGATTAAATTGTGAATTTAATTTCTCAATTAGCCTCTAACCCTAATTTTTTAAGAACCCTAAAGCCCTAATTTCGAATTTGATGGTTATAAACCCTAATTTTTGATTTTAATTGTTAAATTTATATAATATAATCTATTTTCCATATTTAAAATTTTTTTAGATATGATTAATTAATTCATGTAAAATTAGTTTTATATGAATTGGGAATTATTTTATATGAAAAGCCCTAAATTAATTAAAATGGTGATTTTGATTAATTTTTCTGAAATTATGCATAAAGGATTTTGTGTTTAATTGTAATTAGATCACCAAAATTAATTTTGCAAAAGTTGTAAAATTAATTTAACTCAAAAAAACAAAAACAAAAAAAAAATTAAAATTGGGCTTGAAGGGGAGCAGCCACGGCTGGATGGCAGAACTACCTAATGGTGGGCCACGGTGGCTGCTCCGGTGGTCGTTAAGGGCGGAGGGCAGCAGCTAGGGGTTCAGGGGAGGGGGCAGTGGCCGAAACGTGCAACTGTTGCACGGTTCCAGCCACTACATCTACTGGTTGGTGTTCTGGGCTGCTGCTTGGTGCGCCAGCCAGCGCTGCTGTGGCTGGGCAGCTGCCTGGCTGCGGCGGCCAGCTGCTGCGCTGGCTGGGCTCCGGCCTGGCTGCTATAGCGGCTGTGACGTGGCTGGGCAGCAAGCTCAGTCACGCAGCCCTGTTTTCTGATTTTTATTTTTTTTAATTTAAAATAATAAAAAAAAATTATTTTAATTAAATAATAAAACATTTTTGGATAATATTAAAAATAAAAAAAATGATTTTAAGGGGATATTGAGCAATTCCAATTAAGGTTGTTTTAACTTGATTATAAGATAATCACATAATTTGATTTTTTAATCTAATTAAAATTAGTTGGTTAGCTTATTTTTAAGATAAAATCTTTTAAGTGGTTAGGATTTCAGTTTATCAAATATGATTTATATTATAGGATTTCCTAATTTATTGATTTATCCACTTACCATAATTAAGAATATTTGATATTTTGATTATTGGCAAGTATAATATGTGATATTATTATGTGGCATTTATATATATATGATATATTATTGCTATAAATGACTAGTATGGCCCTAGATTTAAATTATAAATACGATCTGCGTATCGTTATGTATTTTTGTAATTTAAATACGATCTGCGTATCGTTAAGTATTTTTGTAATTTTATTTAATTAGGAATTAGTTTAATTATTTAAATTCTTAATTAATCCAAAGAAGAGCCCAGATGAGAAGGCCCATGACGAAGGTGGATGGAGATCCATGAAGAGTCCAAGGAGGTGCCCATTCAAGCTTAGTTCTTACGATTAGGGGCCATACTAGCTCATATTTAATTTTGCATTTTATTATAATTCTTAAAATGCTTATAAGTTTATTGTATGTATGTTATCAATGCGCTAGAGTTCACTTAATTAATAACGACATAATAAACTTAGGTCCCGCAAATATTGAGGTTTGCTTTTCCAAATATAAAGTACTTATTAACCCTTAATTAATAGTAATAGGTCATGCATCCGCAGGGTATTGTTATTAATTTTGGGAAGTGAGGTGAAATTGCGAACTTTGCACACTTAATTTGGTTAACCTCAACAAAATCATCAAAAGCGTTTGGATTTTGAAGCAAAGGGACAGTTAAGCATGAGATGTTATTCTGTCTAACCAAGAGTTACAAATGTTGTAAATAGTAAATAGGTTACTTACCTTGAAAATGTAATTCTAAGAAAAGGCCTCCGTCTGCTTAATGTTGCATGTTGATAGGATCTTGGAATCACTTATTCAATTTGGGACATTAAAATTAACTAGAGTGCTATGTAACCTAGAAAATATAGCATTTCAGGTACTTTTATAAACATAAAATTGAACTTTGCCTTTTTTCTGTCTGTAGATAACATGACTAATAACAACAACAACTCGATTTTTAGCATCCGTCTCTTCCTTGAGAAGGATAGGCTGAGCGGAGAAAACTTCATCAATTGGGAAAGGACCCTAAGACTTCTTTTAAAGTCGGAGGGTAGAGAGGATGTCTTAGAAAACCAACTTCCAGTAGTGACTGATGAATCATCTGAGGCTGATAAACGTCGTGCTAGGCAGGCTAATGATAGGTCTACTCAATCACTTGCTTAATGGTGGCGGCTATGGAACCGGACCTCCAAAGGAGGTTTGAGACCAAAGATGCTTACACCATTATTCAAGAGCTTAAGGCCATGTTTCAGAAACAGGCCAGGATTGAGAGATATGAAATTAATAAGGAGATTTTGGAATGCAAGATAGGAAATGGTGAATCTGTTCGGCAACATGCTTTCAAAATGATGGGTCTTTTTGAAAGCATGGAACGTCTTGGATTCCCTTATAGCCAACAGTTGGCTACTGATATCATTCTCCATTCATTGTCTGACATCTTTAATCAGTTTAGGATGACCTTCAACATGAATGAGTCTGAAAAGACTCTGACTCAATTGCATGGGATGCTTGTCAATGCTGAAAGGAACATTCCCAAAGAACAAAAGAAAGAATTTTTTTATGGTTCAAAAGGGAAAGGGTTTCAAAAAGAAGGGGGCAGGCAAGAAAAACAAAGGCAAGCAAGTTGTCAAAGTTTCTGAAAAGCCTAAACAGACCGCTAAACCAAAAGTTGCTGTGGAAAGCAATTGTTTCTACTGTGAAAAGATAGGTCACTGGAAGAGAAACTACCCCAAGTACTTGGAGGACAAGAAGTCAGGTGCTTCCACTTCAGGTATTTATGTTATAGAAGTTAATTTGACTTCTACTTCTTTATGGGTATTTGATACCGGCTGTGGTTCTCACATAGTTAATGATGTGCAGGGACTAAAAAGAAGTAGAAAACTAGCAAAAGGCGAGGTGGAGCTTCGCGTCGGAAATGGAGCAAGAGTTGCTGCACTTGCCGTCAGAAGTTATAGTCTACATTTACCGTCTTGATTATTTTTTTTATTATTATTATTTTTTTAACGGTCGTCTGGATTAATTTTAGAACTTAATAATTGTTATTTCATTCCGTCAATTACTAAGAACATTATTTCTGTTTCTGTTTTGGATAATGAAGGTTTTTGTTTTGAGATTAAGAAAAAAATGTTGTTCCATTTCTTACAATAACATGTTCTATGCTAGTGCAAAATTGATTAAGGGTTTATATGTACTTGATAGGACAATACAAGTCTATAACATAAATAGCAAGAAACAAAAGTCGAATGATTTAAACCTAACATATCTATGGCATTGCCGGATGGGTCCTATAAACCAAAAGCGCATCCAAAAGTTACAAAAGGATGGAATCCTTACATCATTCGATTATGAATCATTTGATGTATGTGAATCATGCTTGTGGGGGAAAATGACAAAGTCACCTTTTACTGGAAAGGATGAAAGAGCCAATGACCTCTTGGCACTTATACATACAGATGTTTGTGGGCCTATGAGTTCAAAGGCAAGAGGTGGGTTTAGTTACTTCATCACTTTTACTGATGATTTATGTCGATATGGGTATATCTACCTAATGAAGCATAAGTCGGAATCATTTGAAAAGTTCAAAGAATTCAAAAATGAAGTACATAATCAACTTGGTAAAACAATAAAAGCATTACGATCCGACCGTGGTGGCGAATATTTGACCCAAGAATTCGATAATCATCTAAAGGATTGTTAAATAGTTTCACAGTTGACTCCACCAGGGACGCCACAATTAAATGGTGTGTCTGAAAGGAGGAATCGAACTTTACTGGATATGGTTCGATCAATGATGAGTCTTGCTGATCTTCCAATTTCTTTTTGGGGATATGCTCTAGAAACACCTGTACACACACTAAATAGAAGCCCGTCAAAGGCTGTAGAAAAGACTCCATATGAGATGTGGAATGGAAAAGTTCCAAACTTATCTTTTCTTAAAATCTGGGGTTGTGAGGTCTATGTAAAACGTTTACTATCAGACAAAGTTGCACCCAAATCAGATAAATGTCTCTTTATGGGATACCCAAAGGAGACAAGGGGTTACTACTTCTATAACCGTCAACAGAACAAAGTGTTTGTTGCTCGTGATGGTGTCTTTCTTGAAAAGGAGTTTATTTCCAGAAAGACAAGTGGAAGTAAAATAGTTCTCGAAGAAATTTGAGATGAGCAAAAAATGGATGTTGATCAAACCACGCCAGAGGCGAGGGCGCATGACTATGCTATGACAAGTCAGGTGTCGGAGCAAGCTAATTCATTAAGCGAAACTCCTATCATCCAACTTGAATCTAATTCATGCGAAAATCTTCAAGATGTTGAAGAGAATATTTCTATTGATGCTCAAGCCCCACGTAGGTCGAGTAGAACAAGGATCTCAAACAAGCAGTTGGTTGATTTCCTGTCAACAGAAGACTCTGAAATATTGATTTTGGAAAATTCTGAACCTAATACCTACAAAAAAGGTTTGACGATCCCAGACTCTGAGAAATGGCTTGAGGCCATGAAATCCGAAATGGACTCCATGTCTTAGAACAAAGTTTGGACCCTAGTCGACTTGCCTGATGGGGTTAAACCTATTGGATGCAAGTGGGTGTTCAGAATAAAAACAGACAAGAATGGAAATGTCTATATCTATAAAGCAGGATAGGTTGCAAAAGGATTCAAACAAATACATGGTATAGACTATGATGAAACCTTTTCTCCAATGGCAAAGATTAAGTCAATTCGGATACTTTTGGCGATTGCTGCACATTACAATTATGAAATTTGGCAGATGGATGTCAAAACCGCCTTCTTGAATGGGTTCTTGATGGAGGATGTGTACATGACACAACCTGAGGGTTTTGAGGATCCAGAAAATCCCAAAAGAGTTTGCAAGCTTCAGAGATCCATTTATGGATTGAAGCAAGCGTCTCGGAGCTGGAATCTTCGATTTGATGAGGCAATCAAACAGTTTGGTTTTCTCAAGAGTGAAGAAGAATCTTGTGTTTACAAGATATTTAGTGGGAGTAGCTTAGTCTTCTTGGTTTTGTATGTAGATGACATACTACTCATATGAAATGATATACCAATGCTTGAATCAGTCAAGGAATGGTTGAGAAGTTGTTTTTCCATGAAAGACCTTGGAGAACCTGAGTACATTTTGGGAATCAAAATCCATAGAGATACATCTCGAAGGATGCTTGGACTGAGCCAAGAGACTTATATATACTCTAAGAGAGGATTCATTCCCATGTCACATGGCATTTCGCTTAGCAAGAGTCAATGCCCATCGGAGCCTGATGAGTTGAAGCGGATGAGTAGCATACCTTACGCCTCGGCTATAGGTTCTATCATGTATGCTATGATATGCACTCGACCAGATGTTGCATTTTCTCTAAGCTTATGTAGCGGATTCCAAGCAAATCAAGGTGAAGCACACTGGACTGCGGCTAAGAACATCCTAAAGTACTTGAGAAGGACTAAAGGAATGTTTTTGGTCTATGGAGGAATAGATGAGTTGGTTGTTAAAGGTTATACTGATGCAAGTTTCCAGACCGACAGAGATGATTACCGCTCGCAATCAGGGTACATGTTTTGTCTGAATGGAGGAGCAGTGAGCTGGAAGAGTTCAAAGCAAGGCATTGTGGCAGACTCTACGACAGAATCAGAATATTTAGCGGCGGTAGAAGCAGCTAAGGAAGCTGTTTGGATAAAGAAATTCCTAATAGATCTAGGCATCGTACCTAGTGTTCTAGAAGGAATTGAGTTGTTTTGTGATAATAATGGAGCTATTGCACAAGCAAAAGAACCAAGATCAAACGACAAATCCAAGCATGCAATGACGAAATACACTCGCGAGATTGTAGACATGAATGATGTCAAGATTTGCAAAGTTCACACGGATGAGAATGTTGCTGATCCACTCACTAAAACTCTCCCTCAACCCAAGCATGAACGTCACGCTAGGGCTATAGGGTTGAAGCAAGTGTTAAAATGGCTTTAGATTGTTTTTGTTTAGAGAAACTTGTTACAATTTAAAGACATGATTTTGATGTTTTATGTTTATATGGTATGAAATTTTTATCTTATTTAATTTTGGTTTAGTATTAAATAAAATGTCCAATATGTTTATTGAATTTAATGGTCTTGTCAAATACGTGATTTGATGAATGAAACCCCATAAGTGAACTGAATTCATAAAATATTTAAGTTCCTAATCTGAGTTGTTAATTTGGACATAAATGACTCAATAAAAGGATTAGCATATAAGATTGATTGATAGTGTCGTTTCATGGGCTGTGGAAACATGGATATGTTTAGTCAATCATATGGATATGTATAGTCGATACATGATCGAACAGACCTACTTAGAAGTTCTAAAACTTCGCAAATTATATTAGTGGATTCCTTAGACATGAGTGGAACACTACTCAATTCAATGATTAGTGTAACTTTGATGTTGTCAAACGTCATGCCGTAAAAGGAGACTATAAAGGCAACACTCCGGTTGTGCTAAAAGTTTAGTGGGAGTTTTGGTTGCCACAAGATTGAATAGGTCCTCCTATGTTAGATAGGATGGGTGTCTTGGCCTCTTGAAGAGTAAGAATTGAAAATGCATGGCCGTGCTCAAATAAATCATAAGATGATCATTTGCTTAGAAATTCAAACTCGGATTTAAAGAAATAATTTGAACGCTAGTATGGATAGCATGGAGATATGATCATACTATCAAATTAGACACTAAGAGACTTAAGGAATTTGAATATTGCATACTTGTCTTGGACAAGTGGGAGATTGAAGGAAATGTGTCCTCGACTTTAGTGCAATTACTTAATATAATTATGGATCGTATTATGGAGATAGTAATTCGTTTATTTGGATCGTCTATTCGTCTTGCTAGAGAATGCTATAGAACTTTGGGTTAGTAAGTGACAAACCCGAAGCCCGCCTAAACGGATCCTACAAGGTCACACAATAGGTTTGGATCAATAAAGAAACCCGAAGCTCAAAGTGGGCCTTAGGGTGACCGGCCAAAGAGGGAAAGGGGAGAGAAAACCCTAACCTAATTAATAATAATATGATTATATATTAATTAGTTTTAGGGAAAATAAAAATTACACAATATTCAAAACAACGTAAGTTTTCTCTCAATATTTTCTCTCTAAAATTGGTTCTCAACTCCAAGAAAGGTGAAAGGTTTTTTCCGTCCAACTAGCATTGGTGGAGTATTGATTCAATCCGGTGGACCAAATAGAGGAGTTGCAATTGAGGCTCTTTATCTCCGGTAGAGAAGAAGATTGCTAAGAGGATTCACGCTTCAAAGGTTAATTCTAAACTATTATGTGATCCTTTATTTGTATATGCATGAGATCCTGTTTAGGTGCGTATGAATGAGATTCATGAAATTTCGTTTAGAGTACCTAAAACCCTACAGTTCTAATATGTTCTGCTCCCCCCCCCCCCCCATTTCTCCCCCATTGATTGTTGTTGTGATATGTTATGCACCTCCCCCTCTAATTGGGTTTTTCTGATTTTCTATTTCCCCCCTCCTCAAATAGACGCTGATATGTGGCTGGTTTTTATTTATTTATTTATTTATTTGTTGAGTAAAATGCAAGTGAAAGCTAGTAGTTTTCTCAATTTATAAGATAACAAAGGTTATGTCTGATGAGAGGTTAAAGAATTTTTAAAGTTTTTACTCTATGTCGTGATAAACTTAGCTGATAAAGAAGTGCTATATTTACTGAATGTTGCTGGATGTGTTGTTTTTCTAAATATGATTTTATTTTTATTGATGTTAGATGAATATAATGGTTGTCCTTAATGGATCGACTAATAGACCACCTATGACAAAATCTAAAAGGGAGTATTGTCCTGCCTCTTATTCTGTCACGCTATTTTTTTATTCTTAGCTTAGGTTACGTAGAAGGGTTTTTAAATCCAAGTCTCGAGAACGTGTTGTAGGTTTAGAAGGAGGAATAACTTTAAAAGATATGACGGGACCTCAACCTAGTAGAGAAGAGCTTCAAACTGAGTTGACTTGTATTACCCCCAAATCTCCCTCTACGTAAATACTATATTTATATGTATACAAATACCGTAGAGATAGACTTGGGCGTATTATCGCCACGTAAAAACGTAAGGCTTAATTAATTACTCAAATTGCAGCGGAAAAATAACTAACTTTTATTAATAATATGAGTAACCATAATAAATGTTTCAAAATTATCCAATAAAAAACTCCACACATAAATAAAAATTAACTCCTAACTATGTGATCCCATCCCGACTTTAGCATGCGCACGACAACTCCACACCTGAAATCAAGACTGCTTACCAGTAATGGTAAACAGAGCGAACTAAAACAAAAAAGAAAACAGATTAGCACAAACGCTAGGTACGTATAAGTGCAAGGCATGTAAATACTTTTGTTAGGCAAACATGCTTTTAAAAATAACCAATTAAATTTAACTTGTCACAAGCCACTTTCAAAATTAGACTTTCTAAAATTAAACCTTCCAAGAGTAGTAATGTTCATCAGTAAAAGCTTTCCAAACCAATAAATTTCCAATTTATTAACTTCTCAATTTTTAAGATATATTTCCAAACCAATTTTTCCTCACCTAAGTGTGCACACCCCCAAGCAAGTTATACTACACTTGAGAAAAGACCAGATTATACAAAGCTCATGGTCTTACTTAACCAGTCCCGGGTAGAGGGACAATTAAAATATCAAATACTCAAGCTCATAATGAGCTGCATATTTTAGATTAACTCAATCAAATGATTTATAAATTAAACCAACCAACACTTTTAGAGATCAAACCTTTAAATCATATCTTTTAGCTCGTCATAAAAATCATTAACTTAAATATTTATATGTAACATTTATTCAAACAATCATTAAAACAAACATTTACCAAACACGCATTCAAAATTGTATCAAGGACCTAGCCACCTATAGGTACCTTGATCCTTGCTAGAAAAACCACACAAAAAGAACCTCAAGAACCTTGATTGAATACACCCTATAAATAAATATAACCGTAATCAATATAAGGTTAACAAATAATAAAAAAATAATTAAATTAAAACCTCCCAACTATACGTACATGAACCTTTCAACATAAACATTATTAAAAATCTGATTTTATATAATTAAAACTACTCATAATAATTATTTGTAAATCACCCATAATAATAATAATAATAATAATAATAATAATAATAATAATAATAATAATAATAATAATAATAATAATAATAATAATAATAATAATAATAATAATAATAATAATAATAATAATAATAATAATAATAATAATAATAATAATAATAATAATAATAATAATAATAATAATAATAATAATAATAATAATAATAATAATAATAATAGAATTAGAGAAGAGAATAAGAAAAGATAAGAAACTAAGGAAAAGAGAAGAATTGGATTTGCTATGGAAAGAATAGGCAGAACTTGCAGAGGCTATAACTCCTTCGATATAACTTCGAATTGGGTGATTCTTGAGCCTAACCTCAAGAACTTTTTGAGAGGAACAATCTTTTGTGAAACGCCAATACCCCAAAAACTGTCCAGAAGTGCCCAAAAATAGGCGATAAACGGGATGATTTGTGTAAAAAGAGGAGAAGAAAAGTAGAGAATTAGTGTGAATAAGTGGGAAGAATTAAGGGTATATTTATAGTGTTGAGGGTGTAGAAAGGATATAGCTTAAGGTGTGATATGATAACTAGAAAATATGATAAGTTTGTGGGGTTGTTAAGGTACTTGAATCAAATTAAGTCTAGATTAATAGTTGGGTTAAAAGCTAAGAAAATTTAAATGGATATACATATGGTTGGGAGAAGAAAGATAGGAACAAAATGAGATAATGAAGAAGAGAATTAGAGGTTAATTAAAAATATAATAATTAACAAACTAAAGTGATAACAATCACTCTTTAAAACATGATCAAATCACGTTTCACAATTATTTTTATTTTATTTTTTTAAATATAAAAACGAAAATAATAATAAAATAATTGAATAAATAAATATTTTAGATAATAAAAAATTAGTTAATTAAATAATTTATATTAGATATTTCTTTTGAAATAGTTAGTATAATAAAATATGGACCGACCTTAAAAAAGATAATTAAACCTATATTATTAATTTAGAAATCCGAAAATAATTAATTATTCAAATGATTAAATACTTATATTTGGCGCCAAATTCAAATATTATTTTGGCTCTAAATAATGAATTTACTAAAATACCCTTTTTATAAAATAATTCTTAATTAATTAATTAGAAAATACGTATGAAAATACGGGGTTAAGAAAACTAATTAATTAATTGTTAATAAAACTCCCCAAGCTAGTCTCTTTATATTACAAGGCTATTCTTGAGGAAAGACCCGGTCATACAAAGTCCAAAGCCTTATCAATAAACCAAATCCGCATAGTGGGATTACTAACCTGCTTATAAAGCATTAATAATAATAATTCAATGGTTCAATAAATCCTTTTAATATCCAATAGTTCCCAATATTATTTACACACTATAAGTAATCCAAACCAAAACATGATTTAAAAATCAATCATTCAAATACTTTTATTAAAATATATACCTTCAAACATAATTTATTTCAAAATCAATTTAATTCAATCACCAATCAAATCATGTAAAACATGTTATTCAAACCAATAATTACTTTCAAAGGTATCTAGCCACCTAAACGTACCTTGATCCTTGCTAGAAAAACCACACAAAAAGAACCTCAAGAACCTTGATTGAACATACCCTACAAAAAAATATTACCTTAATCAATATAAGGTTAACAAATAATCACAAATAATTAAATTAAAACCTCCCAATTATATGTACATGAACCTTTCAACATAAACATTATTAAAAATCTAATTTTATATCATTAAAACTACTCAAAGTAATTATTTATAATAATAATAATAATAATAATAATAATAATAATAATAATAATAATAATAATAATAATAATAATAATAATAATAATAATAATAATAATAATAATAATAATAATAATAATAATAATAATAATAATAATAATAATAATTGAATAAGAGAAGAGAATAAGAAAATATAAGAAACCAAGGAAAAGAGAAGAATTGGATTTCCGTTGGAAAGAATAGGTGGAACTTGCAGAGGCTATAACTCCTTAGATATAACTCTGAATTGGGTGATTCTTGAGCCTAACCTCAAGCATTTTTGAGAGGAACAATCTTTAGTGGAAAATCAATACCCCAAAAACTTACCAGAAGTGACCGAAAATTGGCTTCAAAGATAAACGAGAGGATTTGTGTAAAGAGAGGAGAAGAAAAATAGAGAATTGGTGTGAATAAGTGGGAAGAATTAAGGGTTTATTTATGGTTTTGAGGGTGTAGAAAGGATAGAGCTTAAGGTGTGATATGATTACTAGAAAACGTGATAAGTTTTTGGGGTTGTTAAGGTACTTGAATCAAATTAAATCTAGATTAATAGTTGGGTTAAAAGATAAGAAAATTTGAATGGATATACATATGGTTGGGAGAAGAAAGATAGGAACAAAATGAGATAATGAAGAAGAGAACTAGAGGTTAATTTAAAATATAATAATTAACTTACTAAAGTGATAACAATCACTCTTCAAAACATGATCAAATCGCGTTTCACAATTTTTTTTTGTTATTATTTTTTTTTAATATAAAAACGAAAATAATAATAAAATAATTGAATAAATAAATATTTTAGATGATATAAAATTAGTTAAATACATAATGTATATTAGATATTTCTCTTGAAATAGTTAGTATAATAAAATATGGACCAACCTTAACAAAAATAATTAAACCTATATTATTAATTTAGAAATCCAAAAAATAATTAATTATTAAAATGATTAAATACTTATATTTGGCGCCAAAATTCAAATATTATTTTGGCTCTAAATAATGAATTTACTAATCTACCCGTTTTATAAAATAATTCTTAATTAATTAATTAGAAAATACGTATGAAAATACAGGGTATTACAGTCTACCTCCCTTAAAATAAGTTTCGAACCAAAACTTAACCAAAAGAAACGAAAATCATTTTGAAATTATTGGTTCATGCACAATCCTAACTTGACTTAGACTCCAACCAAACTCAAGACTCGAAATCACTCAAAAATGACTCGAAAAGCAAACACGCGAAACTCTATCTCCCTCTACCCCCCTTAAAAGGAGTTACGCCCCCGTAACTCGATCAACACTGCAATTCACTAAATAAATCAACTATATTAACAATAAATCAACAATCATCAATCAAAATACGGAAAATAAAAAAGTTTCAAACATCCAAAGAGCTTAGGTTAAAATGATTTGAATACGAATAAAAGTAGTGCGTAAACTCGAAAAATATTTTTATAAGTCATTCGAAAAATAATTTAAAATACTTACATTAGGAGAAATTGTTGTAAAAGTCTCGTATATATATAATTATAAAGTATGAACTGAAATAAAAATATTTAATAAAATATTTTAAAAGATCTATGAAAGTTTTCAATCCAAACAACTATTTAGAAACAAAGAATACAAAACTTTATTTTGAAAATTGTGTTTTTGAAAATTCATTTTGCATACTTATAATAAAATAATTGTTTCAATAAAAGTCTTACTTTTACATAAAGAAACTCAATAATCACATATTCAACTTCATAGCAAACACTGTCATGGGTACTAAGCATAATAGGAACACATCTTATCTTGACCATCTTATCGCTAGTAGATTAGCGACTTGTCTCAAGGTAAGAACACATATGGTTGGGAGAAGAAAGATAGGAGAAATTTAAGTCTAGCAAGGATCAAGGTACGTTTAGGTGGCTAGATACCTTTGAAAGTAATTGGTTTGAATAACATGTTTAACATGATTTGATTGGTGATTGAATTAAATTGATTTTGAAATAAATTATGTTTGAAGGTATTTATTTTAATAAAAGTATTTGAATGATTAATTTAAATGGATATACATATGGTTGGGAGAAGAAATATAGGAACAAAATGAGATAATGAAGAAGAGAATCAGAGGTTAATTTAAAATATAATAATTAACAAACTAAAGTGATAACAATCACTCTTCAAACACATGATCAAATCACATTTCACAATTATTTTTATTTTATTATTTTTATTTTTTAATCTTAAAATGAAAATAATAATAAAATAATTGAATAAATAAATATTTTAGATAATGTAAAATTAGTTAAATAAATAATGTATATTAGATATTTCTCTTGAAATGGTTAGTATAATAAAATATGGACCGACCTTATAAAAGATAATTAAACCTATATTATTAATTTAGAAATCTGAAAATAATTAATTATTCAAATGATTAAATACTCATATTTGGCGCCAAATTCAAATATTTTTTTGGCTCCAAATAATGAATTTACTAAAATACCCTTTTTATAAAATAATCCTTAATTAATTAATTAGAAAATACGTATGAAAATACGGGGTATTACATAACTACTGCCAAAAACAAAATGAAGATCTTACAAATTATGTGGAGACTTACTTTAGAACGTTATCAAGGATTTTTATATACTCAGTATTATTTATGTAGGTAGTATGGATCAGACTAGTGTATGACGCTTCATTATTACTTGAAACGTGTTTTAATAATTAATTTGAGATTTTTCATGATTATTGCAAACATTCTTCTCATACTAAATACAATAATTATTTCATTACAAAAAACAGGTTAAAAAAATTCACTACAAGAAAATAACCTTTTCGTAGCAATTATTTTAACCTTTAGTATCGATTGTAATTGCAACAAAAAGCTTTCCCAACGAATGGTCATTCAATACAATATCCCCCGTTGCCTTAGCCTTTAGTAGTGGTTTTCAATATCGCTGGGGTTGACCTCAATAAACGATATGAAAAACTACATCCAATCGTGGTGATTATTGTAGCGATTACATTCGCTATAAATGTTTAACTCATTTTCTTAAAAAAAAAACATGCGTATGATCTTTACAAGATTCGAACATGAAACCTCAAACTCTTATAGTAAATATTTCACCAATAACTTATGACATATTTTATGTATTCTTTGTCAAACAATATTTATATATCTAATGTTGAAAAGGCTTTTCGTATCGATTTTTAGGATTTAGTGGCGATTGTAAATGATATGATTTCTCAAAATTATATAAATGTGTAAAAATAGAGTGGATATGTATTATTATGTTTTCCGTATCGATTTAATATGGGAAAACCATGGAGATTGTAAAGTGATACGACTTCCTTAATTATTTCACAAACATACTTGCATATTGTAGCGATTGTACAATCGCTGCGAAATAATCGCTACGAAAAGACATTTTTCTTGTAGTGATTATTATAGGATAGGGTTGCAAGGTAAGTGATTCTTGTTATAATATTCATATATAACTACAAACTTTTACCGTCGTTGTTTTACAAAATTTGAATTTTTAAGATGATTTTCATATAATTTTACGAGAGATAATGTGGTTGTTAATGAATATAGGTTCGTCGTCATATGAATTTAATTACAACAACAAAGTGTACCGTTGTTAAATAACGATGAGAAGATTTTTTGTCGTTAACAAGTATACACAAGCGTGTATATTGTCGTTATTTGTTAACGATGAACATTGCCGTTATTGAAACTGTTACATCAACTTGACGATTAAATTTATTTATTTTGTCTGTAGACACCCATTTGTGTCTCCCTAAACCCAAACCCGGTGATGAGTGTCTTTCACGTCGAATCATAATCGAATGAAACGAAGTGTGGAAAGCTCTAGTGTTGCGAAAAGTTTTATTTCTTTTCTCTTCTCCCTGTTTTTGAAAACTTTGTTTTAAGAAAACAGCCGTTCCAGTTTGGTTGGTCCATGATATGGGTCCAATAGTGGTGTAGTTGGATGGGGCTTGCAAAGACCTTTCCAACGATATATTATAAGCCCAATTTCGATGAATATTGAGGAAGTTATGGCCAATTTACTAAACTGGGCCCGGTTTGAGCTTTATGTATAGCCTAATGATCTAGGGGAGGGCCTAATATAATTTATCATTCCTAATGCAATTAGGAATGGTTTTAGTCTTCTAGAACATTCTAGAAGGTTTTTATCATTCTTAATTCAATTAGGACTCTTCAGAGTTTTAATCAAGATTAAATAGCATTTTCGATGGAATTATATTATTTTATCTTCCAGTACGGGAAATTTATCAGATTTTTGAAAACGTGTTGAAAATCAGTTTGGCGTCCAGCCCCAGGCCTTGGCGCTTGGAACCAGGATTGGCGCCAGGCTGTTTTTCGATCTTCAGACTCTGTTTTGTTAAATTATCTTTTTTGGATGATTTTTTCTATAAATATCGTATCCAAAACTCCGTTTTCATTCATCAAGAAGTATCATCTATCATCAACTCTCTTTATTCACAAATCATTCAATCAACATTCATCAATTCTCTTTTTCTCTTCATCAACAAATTCATCATTCATCTCATTCATTCATCAATTTTCAATATATTAATTCTTTAGAATTCTTTCTTTCTTGTTTTTTTAATACAAAATTCCGCATTCACAAGATCTTGATACACCTAGCCATATTATAAGTTGCCTTCGCCCTAGACGTGAAAGGTTTTAATTTCTGAGGGTTTGGTCCCAAATCTCTCTTTCAATTATTTAATTTAATTGTTTGATTATTATTTTCCTTGAAGTTACTAACGTGTGTATTTTGTTATTAGAAAGAGGTACGAGGCATCCAAGTAAGTACTTTAATTGATTTATTGATATTATGATGTAGAAATCATGTTTAGATTGTTATTTTGATTCCTAGTATCATGTCTAGGGTAAATTTAATATCAAGTATGATTAAAAGTACGATGATTCCTATGTTCTTCCTAATATTAATTCATGTTAGTATCATGTTAGGGTTAAAGATTTTATTTTTATTGTTAGTGACATGCTAGGGTTTGTTATTAATCTTGTTAGTATCATGCCTAGGATCTTGCTATGCTTTAACATGATTATGATGATTATGATTATGATTGATATTATTATTATTAATGATGTTGATTATTTATTATGTTGCTTAACACATATTATTTTATTCTTTATTGCTTGATCACCTTTATTGCATGTTTAAAGGGAATTGGTATTTGCAACCACGCTTAATAAGATAATTAATAATCTTATTAGGGTTAATTGTGATTATAATTTCAAGTGATCGCCAATAATAGATTTATTTGTGCATTAAATTCAACCAACATAGATTAAACAGTTTTAGGGTTAATCCTGTTGATTGTATGTTAATAAGAAAGCGCACATGAATACGAGCAGAATAAAGTAGAGGCCTATTATTAGGGCAAATTCAATCTCTTTTAGGTTGGATTTGTACCATCATCCCCGAACCCTATTTTGGTTCATGACCTTATGGAGTTGACGATCTCTTGGATCGTTAAGGGGTGTAACCTTCACCTCGTGAATGGTTTACAAGTTCCTTAAAAACTTGTTGGCGACTCTTTTGCTCTATCTTCTTCCCTTTTGGACGCCACCGTACTTTAGTGTATGATCACAGTGGGGTTCAAGCTAGTGGGATTTTAAAGGCTTGAAATTATTCCCTACAGTTTTTGGCGACTCCACTAGGGAGGATTTCTATTTTAATTCCTGAATTTGTTTCGGCAATGATTTAGAATGAGTGGATGAGACTCGAAAAGTTCTAAGTATTTCATGTGCGTAATTTTGATTAACATTATTGTCGTATGCATAAAAAGGTTCTCATTGGAAAGACCATCCGTAATGAGTAAAAAACATAAGGATTTTACACGTAGAAAATTTGAGAAATGTCTTTCACAACTAGGACTGAAATAACACCACGCGAAACTGGATGATTTTATTGAGCACAGAAAGCTGCTGAGGCATGTGGGAAGTAGCGTCAGGGGCCAGAGCTTGGCGCCAAACTTTTAGCCGTAGCGCCAGACGCTAGTATTGGCGCCTGGCGCTACAGTTAAAAGTTGGCGCCAGTCTCTATTTGCTGGCGCCAATTTCCCCCAATACCGAGCCAGAAATATGCGTTCTAATTTCGACCGGTTTTTCGTATTGTTTGCTCGATCCTGCTTCCTGATTGAATTTTTTTCTCACTTTTTTGAAACCCATATGTGTTCTACATATGGACATAACCCTCTGGGAATTCATGCTCTATCTATCCGATTGAACGCTCCTGGCAACAAAGGGTACATCTGAGAGGTTGAATTCACCAAACCATGGAAGTGAGTTTTTTCTAAAAACTCGCGGTGTCCCATCCACACGCGCTAACCCTTCACGGTTAGGCTTCTGCGCGGTGCATCCGGACAATTAACCATGGATCCTATTTGACTAAACCATATCCCGAAATTTAGAGAACTAGAGCCATGGTTAGGTTGCGAACTCATTGCATCATATTGTGCCTACTTGACTTATTGTGCATTATTTGTTGTGCATATATATTCTATGCTCCTCTTAACCGTTTGTTGATTTGTGTTGAGATTAAAATTCATGACTTAAAGAACTTTGCCTAATTAATTAATTAATTAATTTGAGTCAATAAAGTTTTTTCTTTTTTAATCGGAATTGACCTAGTACGACTTTAGGCATACCCCAGTTGACTAATAATACCGAAAACAGTCCCAGACCGAGGCTCCAATATTGGCGCCAAAGTCTGAGCTGTAGCGCCACTATATAGTGTGTAGCGCCAGACATTTACTAAATAGTCTGGCGCCAATCACCATATTGTGACGCCAGTCCTGTCGCTTGGCCGACAGTTCGGATTATTTGTCGAGTCATCACCTACTGTCTAATTAATCAGTTTTCTGTTTAATTCGGTTAATTTGCCGACAATGATGCTTAATTAATGTTCGAGTCTAGGCACTAAGTCTCATGGTCTTATACAAGAGTCCAAACATGTCAGTTACACTCAATAACACACACCAATACACATGTTTTGACCAAGATTAAGAGAGTCTTGTGTGCGCGCCTTTTTTTCGTCATTTTTTTAGGGGGGTAAGTCGGATATTAATCCTCCAATAAATAATAATACCTAGTTCCCTAAACACATGTACATTATTGTTCCCCTAAAATGCATACTTTTTTTTTAAAATAAAAACCATAAAGTCAAATTGATTCGAGTCAGGTAATTAAAACGCAAATTGGCTTAATTTACAGCGCGTGGTCAAGAAAGGAAGGACGATTAATCAAAGATAACCTCTTCGTACAAGTCCAACTTTTCGACAAACCTATAGCTCGCAAGAGGAAAGCAAGAGTTATAATGGCAACTCAAGAAGAAGTCAATGATCTCAAAAACCAACTGGCTACTGTAACTGAGACACTGAAGCTTCTCGCACTTAAGATCGAGGATCCCGTGAAACAACAACAAATGGACCTCATGCAAGAGAGCCTAAGCAAGTTGTCCAGCGACTATATGTTTCAAGAACTCACATCCCAAGGGGTCTCGGTGGATAAAGATCTTCTTCCACAGAAGTTCAGTGCCAACGACATCCCAAAATTTAGGGCAATCGACAACCCTTACTTCCACTTAAGAGCATTCGAAACAATAATGAGTATCAAGGGTATCGATAAGAAAGTCTTCCCTTCCCTGTTCTCACTATCTCTCGAGACCGTTTGCCAACAATGGTTCTTTTCTCTTGAAAAAGAAAAGACCTCTACCTGGGAATCCATAGCAAACGCTTTCGTTGATAGGTACAAGTGCAACATTCAAGTCGAAACTCATCATAGAGAACTTGAAATCCTCAAACAGAAGAAGAATGAAGGCTTCACTGCTTTCTTTAACAAGTGGAGAGAAACCTCAGCTAAAATGATTGAGGTACCAAGTGAAAAAGAGTCTGTGAGACTGTTCATTAAAAACCTCCAAGAAAAATATTCAAAACATCTTAAATATCAAAATAACCTTCATACCTTTAAAGTTGTTTATGATATTGGGATTAATATTGAAGATGACTTGGCTAAATCTAAAGCTGCCAACAATAGCTCCAACAGTGGCTGGAAAGGAAAGAAGAACGACAATCCTTCTTCTTCCAAAACCGCCCACTCAAATAATGTTAGCACCTTTAATCTAGGAGAAGTCCTTGCCATGAACAACCAAGGGCAAAAGAAACCGTTTAGGAGAAACTTCACTCCTATTGGCATGAGTTATGACATCGCATTCGATCGATTAAATGCAAAAGGTCTTATGACTCCCATTGGACCATTTGGAGATCCACCAGTTGAGAAGAGGTCGCCTAACTGAAACCCCAACGCACATTGCAAATATCACCAAGGTAGGGGCCATTCTACTGAAAGCTGTTGGAAGCTTAAGGAAGCTATCCAAGACCTAATTGACAGTAACAAGCTGCCGTTGCCCCCTGCCTGTAAGAAGCCGAGTATTGACAATGCACCTCTAGCTCATACTTTGGCTATCTCTGATGAAGAAAGCGAAAACTTCGACCCCTCGAAGCTAATTACTCTAGCTGAAGGATCACTGCAAGGGTGGCGCAAGACTATCAAGGTGACTACTCCGAGTGGAAGGAAAATATCAATCACGACAGGGCAAGGGCCGATGTTTGAAGAACCGTCAGAGTCAAAGTTTTTCCCTTTAGAGTCTTTAGCAATAATGCCTCCCCTTCCTATTTCTTCTTCTAGGATAGTTAGTGATCCAGTCCCCGAGGACATATCACTCTTTGATGTAATGATCTCAGAGTATAATAATATCTCTCATTCTCCTTACTTCTCGTGTTCTTCCCTAACCCAAGATGACGAACATTGCTTAGCTAACGATGAAAAAGATAAAGAAATTATTAAAGCAATGGAAACACTTGAAAAGAAAACACCAGTAATTGAAGAGACTGAAACAGTTGACATCTCAAATGATTCAACTCATAAAAGAGAAGTTAAAATCGGACTAACATTTAATAAACAAGAAAGAATCGATTTAATTAACTTACTTAAAGAATTTATCGATGTATTTTCTTGGTCATATGAAGATATGCCAGACATTAAACGAGAAATAGCTCAACACACTATACCATTAATTCCAGGAATGAAACCTGTAAAACAAAAGTTGCGTCGAATGAAACCCGACGTAGCACTTAAAATAAAAGAAGAAGTTCAAAAACAAATAACTGCAGGTTTCATCAAGGTATCCAAATACCCCGAATGGGTCGCCAACGTCGTCCCAGTTCCAAAGAAAGACGGAAGGGTAAGGATGTGTGTCGACTATCGAGATCTAAATAAGGCAAGTCCAAAGGACGACTTCCCTTTGCCACACATCGATATTCTGGTAGATAACACGACAAATCACGCGCTTCTCTCATTCATGGACGGATATGCAGGGTACAATCAGATTCTCATGGTAGAAGAAGACATGGAGAAAACGACTTTTATCACACCGTGGGGCACTTACTGTTACACGGTAATGCCATTTGGGTTGAAAAACGCAGGTGCTACTTACCAACGTGCAGCAACTGCCTTACTCCATGACATGATGCACAAAGAAGTTGAAGTATATGTCGACGACATGATTGTGAAATCAAAGGACCGTCCAGGCCATCAAGTAGCCTTAAGGAAATTTTTCGAAAGGCTAAGAATATACAATATGAGGTTGAATCCATCAAAATGTGCTTTTGGAGTCACCTCAGGCAAGCTCTTTGGATACGTCATAAGCTCTAGAGGAATAGAGATAGATCCAACCAAGATTAAAGCAATCATGTCGATGCCACCGCCCAAGACCGAGAAACAGATTCGAGGATTCATTGGCCGGTTGCAATACATAAGTAGGTTCATATCAAAACTGACAACGATATGTGAACCAATCTTCAAAAAGCTCAAGAAGAATGTACCAGTAATATGGGATGATGAGTGCCAAAAAGCCTTTGACAGGATCAAAGCCTATCTTGCAAATCCTCCCGTATTAGCGCCAGCACTTCCCGGAATACCTCTTAGGTTATATTTGACGGTTACCAAAGAGACAATGGGAGCCATGCTAGCAGAAGAGGTAGAAAACAAAGAGAATGCAATCTATTACTTAAGTAAGAAGATGCTCGAATACAAAACACGCTATACACCACTCGAGAAATTGTTCCTCGCTTTGGTGTGGGCCACAACTAAGTTGAGACATTACATGTTGGTGCATACCGTTTTCGTAGTATCTCGATTGGATCCACTCAAATATCTGTTCGAGAAATCAACACTCAATGGACGTATTTCAAGATGGATAGTCAACTTAGCCCAATTTGATGTGCGGTTAATTCCATAAAAAGCTATTAAAGGATCTGTGGTGTCAGACTTTCTGGCAGACTTTCCAATAGAAGACTCGACACCGATACATGACAATGAATTTCCAGATGAAGATTTGATGGTCACCGAAGATGATACTTGGACCTTGTATTTCGACGGAGCCTCAAACCAAAAGGGATGTGGCGTTGGAGTGCTACTAGTATCACCCAAATAAGAACACGCCCCAATCTCAATAAAGCTTGATTTCGACGTTACCAACAATGCTGCTGAATATGAAGCATGTGTGGTAGGCCTTGAAACAGCCCTGGCATTGGGAGTAAAGAAGTTAAGGATATTCAGAGACTCTTCTTTGATTATAAATCAAATATCTAAAAGGTGGAAAGTAAGGAGCGAAAGCCTAGCCCCTTACCAAACTTATCTGGAAACTCTTACCGACCAGTTAGAGAAGGTAGAATACACATATCTACCTAGAGAAGAAAACCAATTTGCTGATGCCTTGGCAAGATTAGCCTCAATGGTTAGGATTCCCACGGATATCGAGCAAATGCCTCTAACTATCGAAAAAAGGCACAAACCAGCATATATACAGGCTATAGAAGACGACGACCCAGTCCAAGACGAAGAAGAAGAACAAGAAGAAGAACCATGGTACACAGACATTCTCAACTATGTCACCAATGGAGAATACCCTCCTCATGCTGACAAAAGAGAAAAACGAGCCTTGAGACTTTTGGCTTCTCAATATGTACACATAGACAACGAGCTACATAAAAGGGTACCTAAAGGTCGAGCTCTTCTATGCGTAGGAAAGGTGGATGCACAAAGAATAATGAGAATGGTCCACGAAGGAATCTGTGGAACTCATGTAAATGGCAAAATGTTAGTCCAGAAAATAATGCAAGAAGGGTATTATTGGACTACCATGAATAGGGACTGCCATCAATATGTGAAAAGATGTCCTAAGTGTCAAATTTATGCCAATTTACAACACGTTCCTCCATCTTTGCTCTACACCTACACATCACCATGGCCATTCTCTACATGGGGAATTGATATAATTGGAAAAATCACTCCCCCAGGGACAGGAGGCCACGAATTTATTCTAGTAGCAATTGATTACTTTACAAAATGGGTCGAAGCGCAATCATACGCTAAACTCACTTCAAAACATGTAGCACTCTTTATCGAGAGAAATATCATTTGTCGATATGGAGTCCCACATGAAATGATAAGTGACAATGGAACTCACTTTCAAGCCGAATGTGAAGAATTGTTACATAAATATGGTATCCAACATCATCATTCTTCCCCTTATAGACCTCAAGCAAACGGCGCAGTCGAGGCAGCTAATAAGAATTTAAAGGCTATCATCGAGAAAATGACAGAAAATTATAAGGATTGGCCTGACAAGCTCCACTTTGCACTATGGGGTTATCGCACGTCAATCCGTACGTCAACCGGAAATACACCATTTTCTTTAGTATATGGAATGGATGCCGTACAACCTGTCGAACTAGAAATACCATCTCTACACATTGCGCTAGAGAGTAAACTTGATGAAGTCGAATGGACTAGGGCACGATATGAAGAATTGATCCTACTCGACAAAAAACGACTAGAAGCTCTACATCACACTCAGTGCTATCAAACTTGTATGGCTAGACATTTTAATAAGAAGGTCAAGACAAGAAATATCAAAGTAGGAGATTTGGTATTAAAAGCACTAAGGAAAAATGTTTTAGATCCAAGGGGAAAGTTTAGACCTAATTAGTCTGGCCCCTACATTGTCAAAACAATCCTGTCAGGTGGCACAACAAAATTAACTGACATGGATGGCAATGAATTCTCAAACATGACCAATCTTGACCAACTTAAAAAATACTACTCATAGTTACTTGAGTAGGACACTCAAGAGAGCTACATTCGGCCTGATTCCTTAGGAAAGGATATGTAGGCAACCCTTTACGGGTGCGGCCACTTTATTTTTCGACATCTCCGCGTTCCAGAATCAACTAGAAGTCAACAAAAAGTCAGAAAATTATTGGCGTCGCAGAACAGAGTGTGGCGCCAGCAATAAACCATTAGCGCCAGCCGATGGTATTGGCGCCTGGCGCTAGACCTCAATAGCTGGCGCCAAACTGTAATTACTGACGCCAATTCAGTCATAAAATCTGGGCGAATTTCGGTGTTTTTCGGAAAATTTTCGACTTCCGTACTCGAAGAATTTCTTGAAAATTAATTTTTTACGGTTTGTCATTGCTTTAATAAAATAAATTTAAAGTAATAATTTAATTGAAAGCTGGAAATTTCATTAATAAAATAAAATTACATTGTTAATGGAATTTAAATAAGGCTGAAATAAATTAACTTTAAATAAACATTAACAATCTAATAAATCTAAAGCTAAGCAATGTTTTAATCTTTCTTCTCCTTTTTTGCTCTTTTCTAATTCTTTTCTGTTTCCTCCTCTTCATCCATTACTTTAGCTAGTAGGCATCCTTTAGAGGACCTACATTCAATTTTGGAATAGATTGTTTCCCCTTCAGCTAGCACCCCATGCTTCTTTTCCACCCAAACCTTTTTGTCTGTGGTGTTAGCTTTCCTTTTCCCCTTGTCTTTAGTAGTATTCTTCTTCCTAGGCATCGCAGGTGTTTTGAATTCAATTCTTGCACCTAAGCGTTCTTTGGCCGGTGTCACCCTGTCACCTAGACGATTCTTCACATCGGTTCTAACCTGATCAATTGAAGACTTCTTCAACAACCACTTCTTTACATCATTAGGTAAAGAAGGGGGAACCTTTTGGGTAATAACTTCCCATAAAGGTCTAGCGCTCCAGTAAGTGTCAAATTTATCTACTTCTTGAGACACGGGGTACTCATAGGGAGGACGAAGATCCCCAGAAGGAATATTTTGGAGCAAGCCATATTGCCTTTTTACCCTGTAGGGATAATAATATGTTACACGAGACAAGCTTGGGAGACGGCAGAAAGGTTGCTTGTTAACACCAACCATCCTTTTTATTTTCCACCATGGGATGACCCACTTGATAGTAAAGTCACGTGATTCAAAGACTTTTCTCCACCCATGGCGCCCAATTTTAGGGATGCGCTTCTTCCTTCTCACGAAGCAAGTGGGAGTATAATTTTCAATGTCGTCCGGAGGGCTAATTAATCCTAGCCTCTCCATTAGCCACATCTGTAAAAAATTGCAATGCAAATAAATTATTATTACAATACAAAAATATATTTTTTGATTTCTGTAATTAAAAATATTATTTTTCTACCTGTAATAAAATTGGAGAGCTGCGAAGAGGTGCTTTTGGGTCCCTTTTCAATTCATCTAGACTAATCATAGTCTCTCCAACTACCAATGGCATTGGATTTCTCCCTGATTCAATTTGTTCTAGCACAGTGGTTATAATTGATTGACCCTCGTTACTTTTACCACTACTAAGACAATATTGATTAAGCATGCAGAATAAGAACACCCTTCTTCTATATATGTGAAAAGATTCAGAAAGAGGTTTATCAAAATAGTAGCGTGCAAATTCTTTCAAGTTCACTACATTGCCATCTACTATTTTTTATAAATCCCTTTCCTTCAAATTAAAGAAGCGCTCAAAATCCTTATAGTAATATGCATCTACTCTAGGGATTACTACCAGGTCTATTGCAGGGAAGCCTAAAATAGCACCAAATTCCTCTAGCAAAGGGCTAATTTCATCAAACCCTATTCTAAAACAATGTGTATCGATGTTCCAAAATTCTAAGGCGGTATGTATGAAGTCTATGTCTAAATCTACCCCTTTGATGCCATAAATTCCCCCCAAGTGAAACAAATCCAATTCTTTTCTTTCTCTAGCATTAAGAGATCGACACCATTCATGAGAATATTGGGAGAAGGTTTTAGTGACTAAAGACATGGTTATTATTTTTCTCTAAGGAGGAGAATAATTTTTTTCGCTGGAATTATGAGAAGAATCGGCTGAGCAGGGGGCTATTTATGTACAAATTGCGAGGAATTTCAATCTGAATGAAATACGGAGTCAGCGTCAATTGGCGTCAAAGCCTCGACATTGGCGTCACCCATCAGCGCTTGGCGCCACACGCTGAGTGTAGCGCCTGGCGCCACGCGCCACAGGCTGGCGCCAGCTGGCGCCAAGTCAGCAGAGAAACCGCGCGTGCTTAGTTTGCGTTTTGATATTAAACTTGAGTCGGTTAATGACTTTGTGGCCCCGTTTAATTTTTTCTAAATATTTTTTCTATCTTTTTTCCATAATTAATTAAATATAGCAATTATTTTTAGTTAATTTTATTTCTTTTTTGGATTTTATATTAATTTTCAAAAAACCAGCATTTTCTCCGTTTTATTTTTCCTTTTTATTTTTCTTTTTGGGGGAGAGAGTCGGATGATACCCTCTATCAATAATAAAAATGACGGAATTTTTGCGCAAAATTGTTATCACACTTGCACACACTAACATACACTAACATAATAATAAATAATAATGAAGTTACAATAACATCACATAAAAATACAAAGTGTCTAAATAATGAGTCAAAGGAAAAAGTTCTATAAAAAGTCAAAATAAAATACATATGCAGAAACAAACTACGGCGCCGGAGGACGTAGGCCCATCATGCCAAAAAACTGCGCCGTCCGAGGAGTCACCTCTCCACCAGCTCCGGCCTCAGCACCAGCTCCAGTCTCCGTAGGAGGAGGAAAACTCAAGACAGGACCGCTCCAGCCAAGGTCAACCTGACGCTGAGACCGCGGAGGCTGTTGCGATGACGAGCCAACCTCGTACATCCCACCACCTCTGAAAGCCGAGGTAGCCTCTCCTACCGGTGCAGCAGGAGCACCCTTAGATGAAGATCCTGAGCCCTCAGCGATGTCGGCTCGAGCAGCCTCGGAACGACCACCTCTACCTCCTGACGAAGTACGGCGACGTCTTGAGATAGACCTCGACGGATCTCTCCGCCCCTCATGCCTCGTACGGGTGTGAGAAGCGATCGACTGACCCTGCAAAAAGAATTAAATCAGAAACAAAGTAAAAATGAAGCCATGATACAGAAATAATAAGTGAAGGAAAGTTACCTCTCGGACAACGTCGTCCCGACGACAGGTAGCCGCGTTCCTCATCCGGACGAGCTGGCTCCGGAAGGCATCTATACATCGTGCCATAGCCGAGACCACCTCGCGTGAGAACGGGCAAGAAAATAAGTCAGTGAAAATACATGATAACTGAACACAAGATTATGAATTAAAACTAGGCTTTCCCTAGTCTGGTGACGAGGAATCGACCACTCCACGAAGCGCTCACCCTCAGGAGCCAGAGAAATCATCTCCTCCATCGGCCCGTACGTCCCTTGGTAGCGGATGGACATACGGGGTGGCACAAACTCAGTGGGACCATCCTGATAAAACAGAAAGAAATCAGCAAGGTATTACTTGGGGGCTACTTAGCGAAAAATAAAAAGCTAAGGATCTTACCCTCACATCCTCGGCCGGTACAGGGGCTGGAGCTAACAAAGGAAGTAGCTCCTCAGCATAACTCCACCCAAGGATCACATGGGACCGCCAGAGGGAACCAGATCCCTCAGCCATGCTCGACAACTGTCCCTCGTCGAACATGTGACGTGGTGGAGGAGCAGGAACAACGAAAACATCGGAAGAGTGCTGTCTAGCAACTCTCTCCCTAAGTATACAACCGCTCCATAGGTTCCCAGAAAGTAGCGGCGCTCAGCAGAGTACTGTGCGGTTAATCCAGGGACTGTCCAACCGCCCCACGGTCGGTATACTACCTCAGGTCCCTATAAAAAGCACCAATCGGGTAAGAACATGTCCAAAACATCACAGAAGAGCAAGATAAACACTAAAGTCGTACCGAGATGATCCGACTCCGGACACGTGCAGTAGACATGTCCACATGGTGGCCGCCCCAAGAGGCGCTCACCGGATATCCCCTCGGCGATGGTCTCGCCGGCGCAACGGAAGGAAAGTACTCGTAGAACCAGATCTACAAAAAGTTAAAAGCGTGAGTAAATGCTAACTAACATGTAGGGCTAAACTTTATAGGGAATAATGTTTACCTCTATGACCTTCCAGAAAGCAGACAAAGCGACGTTCGTCCTAAAGGACTGGTGACGACACGAGTCCCTCAGCGCGCGAACGAAGTCAGTATAGGCAAGCTAGCCCAGTCATAAGTCCCGTCTGTCAGTAAAGCAATGCCCTACTACCCCTGTCAGGGGAGAATGTCCCTGACAACAACATCAGCACGAAGATGCGCACCTGCTGCTCTCGGGTGGTCGCATCATCATCAAGAGCCGCTGCCAGCGTCGAGCGGCGAATCCCTCTAGCACTGAACTGAGTCGTCTCGACCTCAGCTCGGGCCCGAACAGCAATCGGCCCCAACAGCTCCTCGACCTCTGGAGAAAAGACGTCGATCCCGCCGTCGAACGGCAGCGGCACAGAAGTAAACTCCAGTCCTGTGATGAGACCGAAGTCTTTAGGGGTGACCATCATCTCGCCCCAGGGAAAATGAAAGGTGTTGGTGGTGTCCTAAAAGAACTCCACCAAAGCGCGTACTACGTGATGACCCCCGCTAGAGGCGACCATAGCCTCGGAGGTCTATAATAGGGCAACTAGTCCGCAAGACTCCCATAGGAGTCTCGTCTCGCGGTCTCTGGCAATGTGCATCCTGTACAAATCACCTAGACCGTCACAGCCAGAGCCGTGATGCCGTGTCCTCCCAGGCTCGATTCCTCGTCTCACCCTCTCATAAATGTGGTGGACAGGGGCAAAGAACAAATTCTGCTCATCCCATTCTGGGAGCCAACCAAGCGAAGTGGATGGTGTGGTGTCGTCCTCCACGGGCTCATGCTACCGTCTAGTGTTTCGGGACCGTGAACCTGAGCCTCATTGTCTAGCCATGCTACATTGTGCAGAATCATCATAAATTAAGGTTCTATAGTATCTAAGGTTCGCCTAGCCGCATGATACTATGTTCGCAAATACAGAGTACGTAGTACTAAAACAGAGCACAAATTCAAAATTGAGCATGACAGCATTTTTCAAGCAATCAAACAATTTCTTGCAACACTATAGTGATTATTGTGACAAATTGAACAAGAATTACTAGCAAAAACGTCAAGAACAGGCCACATTGTTCTTCACGACCTTAAGAGGTCCAACAATGGCAGATTGCTCATTTCTTCACCAAATTGAGTCAAATAAGTCTCAAATTACTCCCAAGGCAATATACAAACATAATCAAGCAATTTCATGGCATAAAACTTGATGAACAAAGCAAATTGAGCATTATAAATTTCGAATTTTCATGAAATTCGTGAATAAACATGCCAAGAATTCATAAAAACCGGCGTGAGTTTGAGGAAAACTTACATAGATCGGGAATATAGATGAAAAGATCTTTGATTTGCAACAAATTTGAGCGAATTCGGTTGAGAAACGAGTGAGCAGCGTTCGCGACAAACCAGAGCAAGAAATGAACTGGAAACTGGAATTTAAAGAGATTCCCGTGCTGGCGCCAGTCCCTAGGCATTGGCGTCACGTTTTGTGATTGGCGCCTGACGCCAACGCCAGCGCCTGGCGCTAATGCCATTAGGCTGGCGCTGATGGATTTTCAGCGACGCCAAAGCAGCCAGCCACCTGTTGGGGTTGTGCTAGCCTTCTGCAATATATTTTGGGTTCCTTGGTACGCCAGTTAGCCCCTCTAAGCAATTTGACATGATTAAGTAATCGGCTTGATTACATAAAGTGATCGACCTGATAAAAAGATCGTCTCACTTAGCTTAAAGCGCCTAAGCATTGGCTCATTAGCAAAAGGCACCGACATATAGGTTTAAGAGCAAAGGGCACCGACATACAGGTTCAAAGCAAAAGAGCGCCGACGTACAGGCATAGCAAAGGCAAAGTTCAGGCGAACTTTTAAAGATCGACAGGCATGGATCTTCGGTAATTTCCTTGGGAAATTATCGCATCAAATGAGGATGACTTCAAGAGAAGATGTCTTCGACATCATTCCCTAGCTTGCGAAAAGTTGTCGCTAACAACTGAAGGTAATTTTGGGCGAAGTTGTCTTCGATCATAGTCCCTTAGGCATGGAAGATGATCATAATGCGGATGAGAATTATTTCAAGAGAAATAATTTTCGATGATATTCCCTTGGACGTGGAATATTATCAATGCGGATGAGAATTATTTCAAGAGAAATAATTTTCGATGATGTTCCCTTGGACGTGGAATATTATCACAGCGGGGAAAATAGTTTCAGGCGAAGCGATCTTCTAATTTGGAAGCAGCTACAAGCATAGAGGTTTTCAAGCGGGGTGGCATTCTCTAGCTTGCAGGAGGTCATCAAAACAACAGTAAAGCGGTAGCAAATCGGTTACTTTCAGAGACGTGTGCTCGACGGTGCAAGATACGTGTTTCTTAACTCTTTTATCTGTTTAACTAATGATAGTTTTGCAGGTATCCGCGTTACAAGATTGATTTAGGATCGCAGAACGTTCTGAATCATTCTCCGTCCCTATCGTTACTTTGACTTTCGTTTTTGAAACTTGCGTTTCTACAAACTCAGTCAAAGTGGGGGCTTCTGTAGACACCCATTTGTGTCTCCCCAAAACCCGGTGATGAGTGCCTTTCACGTCGAATCATAATCGAATGAAACGAAATGTGGAAAGGTCTAGTGTTGCGGAAAGTTTTATTTCTTTTCTCTTCTCCCTGTTTTTGAAAACTTTATTTTAAGAAAACAGCCAATCCATTTTGGTTGGTCCATGATATGGGTCCAATAGTGGTGCAGTTGGATGGGGCATGCAAAGACCTTTCCAACAATATATTATAAGCCCAATTCCGATGAATATTGAGGAAATTATGGCCAATTTACTAAACTGGGCCCGGTTTGAGCTTTATGTACGGCCTAATGATCTAGGGGAGGGCCTAATATAATTTATCATTCCTAATGCAATTAGGAATGGTTTTATTCTTCTAGAACATTCTAGAAGGTTTTTATCATTCTTAATTCAATTAAGACTCTTCAGAGTTTTAATCAAGATTAAATGGCATTTTCGATGGAATTATATTATTTTATCTTCCAGTACGGGAAATTTATCAGATTTTTGAAAACGCGTTGAAAATCAGTTTGGCGTCCAACCCCAGGCCTTGGCGCCTGGAACCAGGATTGGCTTCAGGCGCTAGCCACTGGTGCTGGCGCCAACTAGCCACGGCTGACGCCAATGCTGTTTTTCGATCTTCAGACTCTGTTTTGTTAAATTATCTTTTTTGGATGATTTTCTCTATAAATATCGTATCCAAAACTTCGTTTTCATTCATCAAGAAGCATCATCTATCATCAACTCTCTTTATTCACAAATCATTCAATCAACATTCATCAATTCTCTTTTTCTCTTCATCAACAAATTCATCATTCATCTCATTCATTCATCAATTTTCAATATATTAATTCTTTAGAATTCTTTCTTTCTTGTTTTTTTAATACAAAATTCCGCATTCACAAGATCTTGATACACCTAGCCATATTCGAAGTTGCCTTCGCCCTAGACGTGAAAGGTTTTAATTTCTGAGGGTTTGGTCCCAAATCTCTCTTTCTATTATTTAATTTAATTGTTTGATTATTATTTTCCTTGAAGTTACTAACGTGTGTATTTTGTTATTTGAAAGAGGTACGAGGCATCCAAGTAAGTACTTTAATTGATTTATTGATATTATGATGTAGAAATCATGTTTAGATTGTTATTTTGATTCCTAGTATCATGTCTAGGGTAAATTTAATATCAAGTATGATTAAAAGTACGATGATTCCTATGTTCTTCCAAATATTAATTCATGTTAGTATCATGTTAGGGTTAAAGATTTGATTTTTATTGTTAGTGACATGCTAGGGTTTGTTATTAATCTTGTTAGTATCATGCCTAGGATCTTGCTATGCTTTAACATGATTATGATGATTATGATTATGATTGATATTATTATTATTAATGATGTTGATTATTTATTATGTTGCTTGACACATATTATTTTATTCTTTATTGCTTGATTACCTTTATTGCATGTTTAAAGGGAATTGGTATTTGCAACCACGCTTAATAAGATAATTAATAATCTTGTTAGGGTTAATTGTGATTATAATTTCAAGTGATCGCCAATAATAGATTTATTTGTGCATTAAATTCAACCAACATAGATTAAACAGGTTTAGGGTTAATCCTGTTGATTGTATGTTAATAAGAAAGCGCACATGAATACGAGCAGAATAAAGTAGAGGCCTATTATTAGGGCAGGTTCAATCTCTTTTAGGTTGGATTTGTACCATCATCCCCGAACCCTATTTTGGTTCATGACCTTATGGAGTTGACGATCTCTTGTATCGTTAAGGGGTGTAACCTTAACCTCGTGAACGGTTTACAAGTTCCTTAAAAACTTGTTGGCGACTCTTTTGCTCTATCTTCTTCCCTTTTGGACGCCACCGTACTTTAGTGTATGATCACAGTGGGGTTCAAGCTAGTGGGATTTTAAAGGCTTGAAATTATTCCCTACAGCCGTTATTAATTTTAATGACCAATTTTTGGGCATATAACGGCGAATATGTTTGTCGATAAAAACCCTTTTTCTAGTAGGCCTCCTTTACTAGATTCGAATACTCCTAGCCATACTTTACGTTGCCTTCGACCTCGATGTGACAGGTTGATTGTTCTGAGGGTTTGGTCCCAAATCTATATTTCAATTCATACTTGATTTCTTTGTTTGATTTAATCTTTCTTTAAGTTTACTAACATGTGTGTTGTTTTTATAGAAAGAGGTATGAGGCATTAAAGTGAATAATTTGATTACTTATTTTCACTTTAGACATTGAAATCATGCTTAGAATTTTATGTTAATTCCTAGTATCATGTTAAGATGGTGATTATGATTCCTAGTATCATGTTTAGGGTGTTAACTAATATTTCTAATATCTTGTTGATTTCTAGTATCATGTTTAGGATAAAGCTTTGATCTCTATTTATTAGTGACATATTAGAATTTGTAATCAATCTGTTTAGTATCATGTCTAGGATCTTGCTAATTATATTTTGATGATATTATGAAGATGATAATTGTTGTGTCAATTATGTTGCTGTAGACACCTAAAAATGTCTCCCCAAAACCAAACCCGATGATAAATAACCTTTCACCGCCACTATTGGTCGGGTTTAGTATTTAATCCCGAGAGTGCTTAAAAAATCGTATTTTATTATATTCATACTTTTGAACGGTCCATGGATTAGTCTTGATGTTTGGTAAAAGCATAGTTTTAATTTCAGCCCAACTTATTTTAAGTCCAAACCTTTTTTTATTTTATTGTTTTATTATTTATTTTTGGCCCAAACCCTTTATTTATTTTTATTTAATTATTTTCTTATTTTAGCCCGAATAATAAAAGTCAGAAAAAGCCCGAAATTATCAATCGGCACTTAAAAAGCCGAAAGAAATTAGGGTTAAAAATGAATTTAGACGGAAAATGGACTGAAAAATTCCCGCGCCACGGCAGACAGCCACCGTGTCACGGGAATGCTTCCTGTCTGACGGTGGAACTTCCCGTGACACGGGACATTCCGTGTCCTTTCCGCGTAAACCCTTAACGCGTTTTTCATCCCGTTTTCTGAAAATTTCCCGCGTCACTCCAAAAGTGTACCATGTCACGGGAAAGTGTACCGTCTGACGGTGGAGCTTCCAGTGTCACGGTACAGTCTGACCGTGTCACGGGATACTTTTTTTTAGGGTTTTTATCATTTTAGGGTTCCGTGTGCTCTCTCAACACATTTTCCCTATAAATACCCCCTCATTTCTGATGTACGGGGCACCGAGAATTTTATTATTTTTATTTTCTCTCTTCTATGCTATTAACCTAAACACTAGCCTACCCTTTTCACTTTAAAATTCCTTCTCCAAGCACTCAAAGGAGTCCATATTTTACTCGAGGTTCTGTCCTTAAGCCAAGGCGTGAAAGGTAGAACTGTTTGAGGGTTTGGCCCCAAAATCAACTTTATTTCATTTAATTTAATTTAGTTATTGTTTAATTATTTCCTTGAAGTTACTAACTCGTTTATTATTTTGTAGTTGCAAACAAACAGAATCAAAGTAAGGATCATGCTCTTTTTATTATTATTATTTTTCTAATGATTTTATGTTGTTGGAATTGTGATTAAATTGGTTTTAATATTAATGTTGTTCTATTATATTTATTTTGATCACCATATTGCATGTTAAAGGGAATATGTAATTGAAAATCACGACTAATAAGATAATTTGAACAACCGATTTAGGATCCTTTTAATCTTATAATTAATTGAAGTGATCCAAATTTTTAGAATTATGTGTGCATTAATCTTGAACCAATTTAGTTAAATAATAGTTTGGAGCGAATTGAATCATTGTTTGTATGCCTTTGAGACCACAGGAATCATTTTTCACTATGAGAATCGAGTAGAGGCCAATATGGGCGAATGTGACTCCATGACTCACTTCGTACCATCATCCCCGATCCTCCTTTCGTGGTTCCGAACCATATGGAGTTCGTAATCTCATGGATTATGAATAGGGTGTAACCTTCACGGGTCAATCGTTGTTGCCTATCGTTGTCCCTTATTCGTGGTTGCCTTTTATGATCCATAAATGGTTTACAAGTTCCTTAAAAACTTGTTGGCGGCTCCCTACTTTATTTGTCCCTAATCGTTGTCCCTAATCGTAATGTCAATTCCCACTTCCTATGAGTGCCAAGCATATTCACAACATGCTTTTAACGTAGGCGCACTTCGAGCGACGCCTACAATTTGGCGACTCCACTGGGGAGGATTCTTAATTATTTATTGATTTGAGTGATCGGTATTTAATTAAGATGAGTGGATGAGACTTGAAAGATTCTTGAAAAAATATTCCTGTGATTAATTTGGCATTTTTGCATCTGCATAGACGTTTTAACGTCGCGTTCAGGTCTGTCCCGTAGGAAAAATTGGATAACTTGGTTGCGCGCAAAAGAAAACAGGGCACCAGTCAGATTTTCTGACTGCCGTGTCACGGTACAGTGCACCGTCTGACAGTGCACAGTACCGTGACACGGGAATTTCTGCCGTGTCACGGCAGTCCTAAAATCAGTCCGGTGGCTTATTTTCTTTTCTCACAGTCGACTTCCTTCGATTTTTCTGAAAAAACGTATGTGTTCTACATGCATCTTAGCCCCAGGGGATTTAAGCTCTATCGACCTAAAAACGCTCATGGCAATAAGGGTTCATCCGAGTTATTAAATCCACTCAAACCATGGAGTCGAGTTCGATTTCATCGCGAACTCGCGGAGCCGCCTGTTGGCATACACCCTTAAGGGAGGCTGCCTTGCTAACGCGTCCAAACTCTTAACCATGGTACCCTTTTGACACCCAAAGCTTGACCAATAGTTGAACATAGATCTCGACTCTAGGTTGCAAAATTTTTTTTACATCATCGTGCCTAAATGCTATGTGGTTGTTTGGTGCTAACCCTCATGTGTTTGCTCTTTTTGTTTAACCCATGACCGAGGGTTTTTATTCTCACATAGTAATTAGTACGGACCTAAAATCGATTAAAATCTGAAAAAATCACAAAACTGACCTGGAACTGCGCACCGTGTCACGACATGTTCTGCCGCGCCACGGTGAACAGTGCCGTGACACGGGAAAGTCTACCGTCTGTTGGTAGACTGCACCGTGTCACGACAGTTTGCACCGTGACACGGTGCCCAGGAAAGTGTCCTAACAGTCTTTTTCTCGATTTTTGTGCGAATGCTGTGTCTAGTTTTGTGTCGTGTCTAGCTATACGGTCAAAACACGCGTCTATAACATCACGTAATCATTCACATATTATGTTCACACACTTTTTTTAGTCGTGCACCACTTTTTGACCGTATTTTAGGGAAGTCTCGTTTTTGTGTCGTTTTTTTTTTCGGAGTAAGTCGGATGGTATCCTCCCATGTTTTTTAAAAAATAATAATAATAAATTATAAAAAAAATTTCTTTTTTTTTAATCCGGATAGGTTAAGGTTAAGTTTGGTCATTAAAGGTGTGTTTGTTTCGGTGTCACAGCACTTGGACAAGAAGCAGGGGTAGATTGTTACGGTTTGAGTCCATACCTCAACAACCTCTTATACCAAAGAGGCGTACAAGGAAACCACCTCAATCATCTCCACAAGATCCGTCTCCAGTCTACTTTCAACCAATGGCCACTAAGGAAGACATGGAGAACCTCAACAGGACAATCGAAAGATTGTCTGACATGATGCAGACACTCACCACTAGAGTCAGCACTGTAGAGCAAGACAATCAAAACAATGTCACTACTGCTGCAATGGACAAGATCAAGGAATAGATGAGCAAGATTTCTGAAGAGTTCACTTATGTGGAACAGCCTGTCACCTCTTCGTCCATAAGAGGGAAGCTTCCTGAGAAGTTTTCCACTGCTGACA
Source organism: Chenopodium album (assembly GCF_948465745.1). Classification (NCBI taxonomy): domain Eukaryota; kingdom Viridiplantae; phylum Streptophyta; class Magnoliopsida; order Caryophyllales; family Amaranthaceae; genus Chenopodium; species Chenopodium album. The sequence goes on from NC_137839.1 coordinate 53,829,925, forward strand.
TTCCCAAATTCAAGCCTACTGATAATCCGCTTTTCCATTTGAAGGCTTTTTCTGCAACTATGGCTCTTAAGGGAGTAGATGTGACACTCTTCCCTACGTAGTTTCCTCTTTCCTTAGAGCATGCCTGTCAATAGTGGTTCTATTCTTTGGAATCCAAGCATGTCGCGACCTGGGAGGATGTTGTTGAAAGCTTTATGAATCGGTACAAGTGTAACATCCAGGCCAAGACTTCTGAACGTGAACTCTCTATTCTCAAACAGAAAGAGAATGAAGGCTTCACTACTTACTTAAGCAGGTGGAGAGAAACAGTTGCGCTCTTGGTGGATCCTCCCAAGGAGAAGGAAATGGTTCGCTTGTTCATTGCCAATCTGACTCATAAATACAAGCAACACTTGAAGTTTCTGCCTCTAAGTACCTTTGAAGCTGTATACGATATTGGAATCAATATCGAAGATGAACTGATGAAGTCTGTTGGTAGCAACAGTAACAACAACACTTGGAAAAACAAGAAGAACGACACTCCTTATTCTTCGTCTTCTAAGCCCAATAATGCTACCAACAATATCAACATCAATGATGTACTGGCCCTTAATGCTCCTCCTCAGAGATTCCAAAGGCAAAGGAGGGTTTATACGCCTTTGGGAATGACTTATGATGCTGCTTATGACCGTTTTCATGGTCAGGGACTGATTATGCCAATTGGACCATTTCCAGAACCTCGACCTGAGAATAAGACCGCTAGCTATGACCCCAATGCTTATTGAAAGTTTCATCAAGGCAAGGGTCATAACACTGAGAAGTGTTGGAGGCTGAAAGATGCAATCCAAGACCTGATTGATGCTAACCAACTTCATGTCCCTCCAGGGGGCAAGAAGCTTAGCATTCAAACAGGTCCTCTTTCTGATGCTTTGGCTATCATGGGAGATGAAGTCTCCTTTGATCCGTCAATACTCATTCAACCTGTGAATGAACATCTGTCGGAAGTTGTATTTATCTCAAGTACTGAAGAAGTAAATGGGATCTGGGATAGTGATGATGAAGACGTCTATCTCAAAGATATAGCCTGTTCATCTCTCGGCACCAGTGAAGATGTTTGGGGGGACTTTGAGGTAAAGGTTCTCACCAGAAGTGGACGGTTGCAACAACCTAACCCACCTCCACCTCCACCTCCACCACAATCACATCAAATAGTTGATCCCATCGACCCTGTGAATAGCGATGTGGTCAAACAACTGCAAAAGACCAAGGTGGAGATGAATGTATGGAAGCTTTTGGCCACTTCCCACGAGCATCGAAAGGCTGTGATGAATGCTCTGGTGAAAATAGGAGTCGATGATGACATGACTCCTCAAGGATTGGTCAACTTTCTCACCATTGAGCTGCCGAGTACTAGCAATCTGATTTCCTTTTCTGATAAGGATCTACCCCCGGAAGGGGACCAACATAATAAGGCCTTACACCTCACTGTAGTGTGTAGGCAGATGAATGTTCCCATGAGCCTGGTTGATAATGGCTCTGCAATCAATGTGTGCCCACTCCGTACTGCAAAGAAGTTGGGTATAAAGAATGAAGAATTGAATCCCTCCACTCAAAGGATTCGAGCTTACGATAATACTCGCCGTCAAGCCGTGGGTACTATCATACTGAATATAACTACTGGGGCCATTAAACGTCGCACCAAATTTCAGGTGGTGGACATTAAGGCCTCTTTCAATCTGTTGTTAGGACGCCCTTGGCTTCATGAGCTAAAGGAGATTCCGTCATCGCTTCACCAGAAAGTGAAAGCCATAGTTGGAGGGGTTCCGATTACTATCGATGCTTCTCCTATGCGCATTCAAGTTATTGATACTCCTATCGTCCATGTTGAACATGACAAAGAAGATGAAGATCTTTGGGGGTTTTCACTAGATGATGTTCTCGTGATTGAAGAGGAGGAAAAGTGCCATCTCGACTTCGATCCCTATTCAAACACCAGTATCAATGCCATTCTGAAGAAGCAAGGTCACTTCCCTGGAATGACCCTTGGGCTCAAGAAGAAAATGGCTAAATCTTGGGGCCATCCTGGTGCGCTCAAGAAGGATACTTACGGCTTGGGATTCAAGCCAACAAAAGAAGATCTGAAACGAGCTGCATTGAAAATGAAGGCTCGCAACAATGCTCGAATCATGAAGACGAAAATGGCCATGGATCCATATCCGTACAATGGCCAGTACATCAAAGAAGGGGAAGACTTCCCATGCTATGAATTCCCTGAACCATTTATCCATAATGGGATCCGTGAACCGGGATTCGAGGTGTTCCTCGATTGTGACTTCATCGATGAAGACGAAGAACTCTCCACAGCCGAGAAGCCAGCTAGCCTGAACTCTGATGATCTAGGAATCAACCTTCTTTTTGGAATGGAGAAAAATGAATCTAAGCCGGTCTATAATGATAACTCCAAGCTCGTTCAAGCTGTCACAACAAACAAGGATTTTGACCCCTCCGAGTTAATTGTTCAAGCTGACAACATTTCAAGGGGATGGCGCAAGACATTGAGGATCATTACGCCGAGTGGAGAGAAGTTGGAAATAACCGCTGGCGAGGGTCCTATGTTTGATAAGTCTGAGTCGTCTGGGTCCGAGTCCGAGTCTGAGTCTAAGTCTGTAGACGAGTCCTTAGAGTCTGAGGCCGACCCTCTTTCTGCTATAGATTTCAACCCTGAGTCTCTTGTTGAGTCCTCTCTTTCTAGTCCTAATAATTCTGGTGAGGTCGCAGCCGACCTTGCCTCTCTTGATGTATTAGCCAATGAATTCAATAAAATGAGTACCTTTGCTTACGATGCGTGCCATTCCCCTAGCCCTGATCAATATTGCTTTGCTAATGATAAAAATGACAAAGAAATAATAAAAGCAATGGAAGAACACGAAAATAAAACAGCAGTTATTGAAGATACAGAAACAGTTAACATTTCCAATGATACGACTGTTAAAGAAGTAAAAATTTGATTAACACTAAGTCAAGATGAACGCAAAGAGCTAATTAACTTGCTTAGTGAATTTGTTGATGTATTTGATTGGTCATACCAAGATATGCCAGGAATTGACAGGGATATAGCTCAGCATACGATACCACTCATTCCAGGTATGAAGCCTGTCATACAAAAGCTGCGCCGAATGAAACCAGATGTGGCTCTCAAAATCAAGGAAGAAATCAGGAAGCAATTTGCCGCAAGTTTCATCAGAGTATCCAAGTATCTGGAATGGATAACAAATTTGGTTCCAGTTCCAAAAAAGGATGGAAGGGTCAGAATGTGTGTTGATTACAGGGATCTCAATAAAGCAAGCCCAAAAGATGGGTTCCCTCTACCTCACAATGACATTCTGGTCGATAATACTTCAAACCATGCACTCCTGTCATTCATGGATGGTTACGCCGGATATAATCAGGTATTGATGGCTAAAGAAGACATGGAGAAAAACCACATTCATCACGCAATGGGGCACATATTGCTATACGGTAATGCCATTCGGGTTGAAAAACGCGGGTGCCACCTACCAAAGAGCTGTTGGGGTTTGGTGAGTCCAACTCACCGCGGAAACAATCCCGACCCGAGGAACCACTCGCAATAATTAAAATCATAAAGCATAAATAAATAATCACAAAGAAAAGATAACGAATCTTACCCTTGAAGCGAGCTTCGCCCAAAAACCGGGGCTCTTACTTGAAAGCTACGAGCACGTCAAGCGCCGCGCCTCCGACGGTATCCACCCACAAAAAGGGCGAACACAACTTTAAGGTCCGCTACCTTGGGGTTAGCAAGGTCCGACCAAAACCCGAGTGTTATGTGAGTTTAAGAGTTTTCCCAAAAATTATGGAATGCTCTTTTTAACTCCCACTCAAGCAAAGAATTCCCAAGCCATGCCATGACTATTTATAAGGAAGTATGCCTTGTGAATTTCACTCATCTTTCAATGTGGGACTTTTCACAAAAAGATCCCACATGGAAAGATTGGTGAATTCAGCCCTTAGTTAAATAAACAAAGGAACAACTAACAAGTGTCACATGGTTAGGTGTGGACCACTTTCTCACTTGGTCCCCAAGGCATTTCACATGCAATGTGAACTAACCATGTGTCACCCAACCTTGAGCCCCAAGTTGGGTTCGGTTGGCCCATTTTATTTTGGCCCGTGTCCATGACCCATCAACCCGGGTCCACGGCCATTGCCACATGTGTCGCCACCGTGGCGCGCCGCCATCATGGCGCTGCCAACGTGGCACGCTGGCACTTGGTGGCTGCCAATGTGGCGGCTGACAACGTGGCGGCCATGTGTGCTGCCACGTGGCATGCTCCTATAGGGCATGCATTCCTAGCCTTTTGCGTGGCTAGGATTTTACTTGTTACTTAATGCATTTTCCCGTCTAGCCAAATCCTAAATTTTGGCTCGACATTTGAGATTCTCCGACGCTCGGTTTCGACGCTTCAGGCTCGAATTTCCGACGTCTAAATGTTTAACACTCGGGCGACGAATTAATTTCTTCCGAATTAATTCGTTGAGTTGGTTCGTATATTTTGCTTGGGTGTGACCCGAAGGGTTCAGTCAAGATTAAGCTGTAATATTAATTATATTAATATTACTGATCGGAAGCGGCCTCCACCCAGGCATTCCGATCACTTGACCTTACTGAATATATTAGCTTTCTAATAATTCTGAACCCGCTATCAGAATAATACACTTGTTCGAAGGACACCATTCCTTTCAATCTTCCACTTGTCTTTCCGGACAAGTGTGCATTTAGTGTATAGCCCCTTTCCTATGTCTCTTCATGTCTCTTCATGAACTACAGAGTAAGATTACTAGTCATCTCTGTTACGTCCAGAAGTGTTTCTCGAAATCCGAGTTTGACTGTTAATAAGCAGATGATTTCTAAAATCCATCTTAGCACGGCCATTCATTTTTCACAATCTCGCTCTTCGAGAGGCCTTGTAAAACAACAAGACATGTTCCCTATTGTTAGTAGGGGGACATTTCCAGTCTTGTAATGTAGCTTTTCTTACTAAGAGGACTCACCCGCCTGATATCTGTCTTTATAATCCCCAGTTACGGCAGACGTTTGGCGGATACCAAAGCGGACCAGTACTCAAACAAGAGATCTCCCACTACTCATGGTCAAAGGAAAAGAGTTCCGATAGTAATAATGAGAAAATACTTATGACGATTTTTAAATCTCTTAAAGTATCCTCATAGGTCTATCCAGTATGGTTCTAAACCAATACATGTGCAAATGATTTATATCCTCATAGCACAAGAAACGGTGCTACAAATCATACTACACACTAATCTCTGATGGTCATCAATCGCCCACAAAATATGACCTTGATTAGGGATAATTTTCGATTAAAATATTCAATGTTCACTTAATAGGTGTTTCTTTATCCAAGCCATTGACTTGATACCCTATTTTGAATATTTATTAAAATCGAATGGACTCATTATTTAATTCTAAACCACAATTAAATAGTTTTGTGGAATATTTAGAAATATTTTATTCCACTATGAAACTTCACAATGTTTCATCTTATGATAAATGGTTTTTCCCAAATGTTTAAAGAGTAATACTCTTCATAAAACATTCATAGAAATCACACCCATATTTGATATGCTTGATTTCTTTCATGCAATTATGAATGTTGTCGTTCACTTATTGCAAAGGTTTAGTTAAAATTACTTTGCAAACCTTAGCATCTTCATTATCCACCATTTCCATAATAAGATGATAAAATTTTGAGAGTGTTTATGGATTACATGTGATTCAGGATTTATTGTCCAAGCAATGGCTCCCACTCATTTTTATGATTCGAGACCTTCTACTTGACAACCTACAATCATCAACGTTCAACAACGAACTTTTCATTTAACATCTTTCTTTATTATTGTCTTTAAGGAAACAATATTCTCAACATATATTTTAGTAGACTCCCTGATGATGCCTTGCTTGGGTTTCACTCCAAGCGACTCACAACGATTTGGGATACCCTAATCACTTTTGTGAGCATGGAAATTTTCCTTAAATTCCCGCACATTATACATGGATGCACATCCATGTTACCATTATCAAGCCACGACACTTCTTGCCTCGTGCTTATAAATGGCTTCCTTGCTAAGGATCTAATCCTTGTTAAGGTTTGTGCTTGCAACATCAAAACTCAAATTATATTTGTTTCCATGCGTCAAGAACTCATCCAACTACTTATCTAAGTTCTTTGGATGTTCTTGACTATAATCTAATGATCTAATACTTAGATTAATGTCGATTGGTATTATATACGTACTTCACATGCTCTAAGCATTTAAGTCATCTGACGATTCCATATCATAGCTTTACATGATGGATTTAATTCTAGAATTATTCTCAATTTTATTCCATCCATGTAACATTTAGCTCATACAGTTACACCGAGTCTTGCTAAATTGTTCGCTATGTGGTTGAAAGTCTCCTACTAGAGTCTTTCTCGTTTGACTTAGTACTTAGCCTAGCTTATACATAGGTCAAACATTTACTTAGCTTCATACATATGGGTCGAAAGCCTTTCAAAGTCTTTCATGTTTAACATGGTAATTTCTTTTACTCATTTAAACATTTAATTAAGTCTATACCATAGAACTTAATTCCCAACATGTACTAAGTATCGTGTTTAGCTCGGTCCATTGTCGAAAATACTTTCAAATCTAAACATTTAGCATTTGATGGTTGTTTCACAATAGAGTTCGTAAACTTCTTGTTGGACCATTACTTTTGCTCCCACTAAACTTCTTATTCATCAGAATTTCTATGTTTCTCCATAAGTCAATCCTCTTATTAACTTTATGAGAAAACACGTTCCAATTCCTTCATGCAATGCTTCCTTTAATCCTATGACGGATTCCATGTGATTGCTTTCAAATCTAGCATTATTTAGATTTTCAAAACCCTTAGACTATTCCATAGTCACTTCCAAAATCCTATTTTGGGTAGGCGGTTTTTGTATCTATTTTTCCATATTTCATATGTGCAATTTTGCTAGGTCAATCACGAAAAGACTTGAGCATTCCGATTGGTGAATGGGATTTTATTAAAATCAACTCCTTGATATTAATTATATCCTTTACAACCAATCTAGCTATGTATGCATATACATTTCTACATTTGTTAGTTTTCTCCTTGAAAACTTATTTGCAATCGATGGGTCTTTCACCTTTCATGCAAATTAATCAAGTTTCAAACATGATTTTCAACCATGGAGTCTACTTCGGATTTTCATGGCTTTTAACCATTATTCGGAATTTGGATTTGTCGTAGCTATCTTACAAGACATTATTCCTTTACTATCTAATAGTAAATAGTATGCTTGTAAGTCTTAGTTTTGTTTCTAACTTAATAGAAAATTTATAGGATTCAATCCAAACCTTTGGTGAATTCTATATCTATACGGGGCATCAAACACTGAGTTTTAAGGCGCTTTCAAAGCCCTTTTGTTATGTTGATCTTACTCCAACATCTTTAATGTTTTGTGAGTAATGAATTCTCTTTTAAGGCACTTGTAAAGTCCTTTTGAGTATTCTTGATCAAGCATTATCACGAAGTCCTTTAAGGTCTTCCGAGATTCTCAGTTCTAGTTTGTTGCTAAGATCGATGGTCATCGAGTTCATTTTACTCCCACTTGTCGTTTTGGAAACGTGTTACTTTCCAGAAAGACTCTACTTAGAGCAACAAATAATTTTTTGTTCTCAATTAGGATGTGGAGGTAATACCCGTAGTCTCACTTGAATGCTTACAAAGAGACATGTATATTGTCTTTGGGTAAAAGTTCGTTGTGAAACAAACAGTTAGCTCCTACTTGAGCTATCTTAGTCTTTATTGAGCCATTCAGCCCCTACTGAGTCACCTAGCTCCCACTGAGCCACTTTGCTTCCACTGAGCTAGTGAACTCCCACTGAGACTAAGAGCCTTATACATATACTTGAAAAGACTTTTAGAAGTTATTTCTATCCATGACTAAATATGGCGTCCTTTCTTAGCTTCGACATTTTGTTTAGTGTAACATTAGTCATTTGTGCAAATCTTTAAGAACTTTATAGGAAGGGTTGTGAACCATCATCGTTCGAGTCATTTTCAAATGACACCGAGGTCTCCGTGAAGACACACCATGTTCTTTGTGGAGTTATTTATGAAAATTTCCATTCATAACTTTGAGATAGTCACGCTTGGCTCAAGCAAACATCGCTCGATCTAATCTAGACATTTTGATATCTTGCCAAGTCGATTTTGTACTTTACCGAACTCTTGAGCTACTCAAGTCAAGTTTGTTCACATTTGATGAATATAGCCATATCCTTTCAAATTCTTTGTGAAACGTTGAAGTAATTGAATCCTCTTTAGCCTTCAGAGTCAATTGTCTATACCAAGAACAATAGCTCTTTGCTTTGTCGGTTTCAACAAGTAAGACTTTCTTGTCTTAGAACGATTCCAATTCAAGCAACTATCAAGAGCTTATATAATAGAGCCTTGAGTACGTTCTTGTCGATGTGACATGGCTAAAGATGTTTGGAACGCAAATCAAGCCCATGACTTGAACTTAGTGAGTTTATCATGTTAGAGAAATGTTTGTTTATAATCAAGCATTATTAACTCAACGCTTGGATAACCATCCCATTCAAATAAATCTCGCAACTATTGCTCATTACTTTGAATGTGAGTCTTTCCGTGTGTAAACGGATCAGTTGCTGATTATGGAACATAATAACCATTACTTGTTCCAGCCTTTGGCTTAAAAGGTCTTTAAACAAAACATACGACCTTACAACTGATGTAGCTTTTCTTGCTTCATTCTAAGCTTGTAAGTCGATAACTTAGCTTAACTTCAATAGTTTGAGGTCACTATCATAGTGGAACACTCAAGCAGTATCCGATACTTGTGAAGATAACGAATTGCTAAGTAAAATACAATAACATGAACTCATGAGTTGAAATGAAATCTAATTCCTTTTCTTCGTTCCTTTTTTTCCTATATTTCTTATCATACAATATCTCATAATCTTACTTTAAGAATCATTTCTTTAAGTACCTTGACTATTATACTTTGTTAGGAATAATCAAGCATCTAGTGCGCCGTTAAACAAAGTTCCATCTTTTCCATTAATTCTTACTCGAATTACTACATCAATGAGTCCTACTCAATTGTGATGCGAAAAGATACGTTGGTTGTCAAACATTGACAATCTTGAGTTTGCAACTCAATACCTCATGTTTTATCAAAACTACCTAGTATTTTGAATACATGATGTCCAACCGTCCTTTCGGACTTAATTTTAAAAGTCATTTATGAGAATTGTATTTTAGAAATGCTTTTCCTTTCTTTGAGAACTATTCTCAAGGATTTCCTTTACCAATCATGGAAACAATATTATTTGATTTAGAATACTATAAATATAAGTGCAAAGTATAACCATTTATCAAGAACATAATAAGTTTGAAATTTAATAGCATTCATGCAAACTTCAACCTTATTAAACGTCTTATTTACGCATAAAAAATGTCCCTATTTGGCGAAAATAAGGCGATTCCAAGATCCAAAGAAACAAAGAGTGGTTAAGCATGCTTTGGCTTGTCTTAAACACTCAATCTTCTAGGGTAAGCATTGCCTTTCTAATGGCTCTAAGCCACTCTTGGTTAGACAATCGTCGCATCTAATGCATCTTTGACGATGTATCTCTTTTGCCACGGTATGTGAGGACTCCTCACTCATACCGATGAGTTAAACCAAAACCAACGTGCACACCCGGTGTGCCTTATGCCCCTTAGAGAAGTGATGGCACCTCGCTTTGGCGTAGCCTACCATCACCATCGTCCGGTTAGTAAGTGTTGTTTTGGAAAGGCAAGTTTGACTCAATATTATTAGGGACCTAGGATTTCTATGTTGGTTTATTTAAGTGAACTTAACTAATCATCGCAACATCAAGAAAACCTAAACATGCATCTAACGAATAATTCACACATATATATATAAGCATAAAATATAAAGCGAAATTATAGATGCATATTGGCAACTAGCATGACCCCTTGAGATCTTCATATCTTCAAAAGGTCTTCATTTGCAATTCAAGGCTTTGTCTTCCAAGATACGCCGTCTTCAAGACTTAACCAAACTATGCAAAAACTAGTGTCTACAACTAGGAATAATCTAAATATTAAAGTACAAAAATACTTAACGGTGCGTAGACCGTATTTAGATTTACAAAAATACATAACGGCACGTAGTCCGTATTTTCTATCCTAGTCGGGTCCCACTAGTTGCCATTTCATAAAACCTGTGAGAGAGAATATATATATATTCCATTCATCCATTCACTATTTGTGAATTGCCCATGCAATTTACAAAATTAAAACAAGTAAAATGCATTTAAACAACGAGCGCACTAGTAACTAATCTAGGTGGTTAATCCGATTAACACGCCTAATTAAAACTAGTCAAATTTGTTTAACCGATTATATAATTTACGTCATTAATAATTGAAGCTCCCACTAAATTCCGCATTTCCTTAATTAATCTAATTAATTAAGTCGGTAGCACCCAAACTTGTCAAAATAAAATTTTGCCAATGCCGCTCAAAACCGAGGCCTAGCCTCCCAAAATTTTAATTAAAATAAACAAAATTAATTAAAATAAATAAAACGGCAAAATAATTAACATTAAGCCTACTACGGCTAGTCACCTCACCAAGCATACGCACATGCCAAAAAACGAACACACGACCCACGACACACGACCGCGAGCTGCTGCAGCCCGCGTGCTGCTGCTGCAGCCCGCGTGCTGCTGCCGCGCGTGTGCTGCTGCCGTGCGTGGCTGCTGCCGCGCGTGTGGCCGCAAGCAAGGCGGCGCTGCCACCTTGGCAGCCACATATGGGCTGCTATGCAGCCCGGCTCGCCAAGGTGATGCATTGCCTCGTTTTGCGTGCCACGGCCTCGGGATTTGATCCCTTTTCGCGAGACAACAATAATTAATTCTAAATTAATTTTAGAACTAATTTAGAGAGCAAAATAAAATTTTAAACAAGTCTAACTTAATAAAATTTTCAAAGTGCAAATAACCAAAATAATTCCAAGAACCATTCTTAATTAAATTGGTTTAGCTTGGTGCAACATAAAATTGAGGCAATTTCTCACTTTCAATTTAATCAATTTAAATTAAACTTGAGAATTTGACAAAATAAAGGGAAATTAGAAAAATTTGAACTTTAATGTTCAAATGAAAATTCCAACATCTAAATTTTGTGAATCCTTGAAAATTATATCTTCCAACATGAAGATAACCAAATTTCTATCACAAAAATCGAAACTTTATGTTTCCAATCAACTCAAAATGATTAAAACATCAAAGTTTAACAAAAAATAACATGGAATTTAGTGGTTTTTTAAAGTTTCAATCACTTATCACAAATAAAGATTGAATCTTTAACACTTAGGAAGCCTAAAAAATAAAACTTTCACACTAAAAAGCAATTAGTTTGCAATTATGTGAAAATAAATCAACCTTTAAGCATCAAATACTACCAAGTAAGTGTGCTTTAAGGGGACATAAAAATGCAGAAAATAATGCAAATAATCAACCATATAATCAACAATTTATGCCATTAATTTCAAGGTTAGAAAAGACTTAAAATTTTTCGTCAAAAACGAAAAACCCCTCGAAAAAGGCATTTCTGGTCAGAATTTGGCTAAAATCACAGTTCCCTTGGGGATTTAAAACCTTTCCAGAACACGTTTTCCACCCAAAATTCACTAGTCTTGGGCGAAAATCTGGGTTCTGGGCCAAAATCGACATTAAAACGGGATTAAAATAAATAAAACCGAGCTACTAATCTAATTAGCAACTTAAACCAGAAAATTAAGCCAAAATAAACCTTGAAAAACATGATTATAAAAATAAACGAGCGGGGCTCCGATACCGCTGTTGGGGTTTGGTGAGTCCAACTCACCGCGGAAACAACCCCGACCCGAGGAACCACTCGCAATAATTAAAATCATAAAGCATAAATAAATAATCACAAAGAAAAGATAACGAATCTTACCCTTGAAGCGAGCTTCGCCCAAAAACCGGGGCTCTTACTTGAAAGCTACGAGCACGTCAAGCGCCGCGCCTCTGACGGTATCCACCCACAAAAAGGGCGAACACAACTTTAAGGTCCGCTACCTTGGGGTTAGCAAGGTCCGACCAAAACCCGAGTGTTATGTGAGTTTAAGAGTTTTCCCAAAAATTATGGAATGCTCTTTTTAACTCCCACTCAAGCAAAGAATTCTCAAGCCATGACATGACTATTTATAAGGAAGTATGCCTTGTGAATTTCACTCATCTTTCAATGTGGGACTTTTCACAAAAAGATCCCACATGGAAAGATTGGTGAATTCAACCCTTAGTTAAATAAACAAAGGAACAAGTAACAAGTGTCACATGGTTAGGTGTCGACCACTTTCTCACTTGGTCCCCAAGGCATTTCACATGCAATGTGAACTAACCATGTGTCACCCAACCTTGAGCCCCAAGTTGGGTTCGGTTGGCCCATTTTATTTTGGCCCGTGTCCATGACCCATCAACCCGGGTCCACGGCCATTGCCACATGTGTCGCCACCGTGGCGCGTCGCCATCATGGCGCTGCCACGTGACACGCTGCCACATGACGTTTTGCCATGTGTGCTGCCACGTGGCATGCTCCTATTGGGCATGCATTCCTAGCCTTTTGCGTGGCTAGGATTTTACTTGTTACTTAATGCATTTTCCCGTCTCGCCAAATCCTAAATTTTGGCTCGACATTTGAGATTCTCCGACGCTCGGTTTCGACGCTCCAAGCTCGAATTTCCGACGTCTAAATGTTTAACACTCGGGCGACGAATTAATTTCTTCCGAATTAATTCGTCGAGTTGGTTCGTATATTTTGCTTGGGTGTGACCCGAAGGGTTCAGTCAATATTAAGCTGTAATATTAATTATATTAATATTACTGATCGGAAGCGGCCTCCACCCAGGCATTCTGATCACTTGACCTTAATGAATATATTAGCTTTCTAATAATTCTGAACCCGCTATCAGAATAATACACTTGTTCGAAGGACGCCATTCCTTTCAAGAGCAGGCACAACATTGTTACATGACATGATGTACAAAGAGGTGGAGGTCTATGTCGATGATATGATCGTTAAGTCTAAAGATTGCCCAGACCATATTGTTGCACTTCGCAAGATTTTTGAAAGACTCCGTAAGTACAACATGAGATTAAATCCAGCAAAATGTGCCTTCGGAGTCACGTCAGGCAAATTACTTGGATATGTGATCAGTTCTAGAGGGATTGAAATAGATCCTTCAAAATTAAAAGCGATCATGGCCATGCCACCACCCAAAAATGAGAAGGAGATTCGAGGCTTCATTGGAAGGTTGCAGTATATAAGTAGGTTCATATCAAAGCTCACAGCGATATGTGAACCTATATTCAAGAAGCTTAAGAAGAATGTCCCAGTCACATGGGATGATGATTTCCAAAAGGCTTTCGACAAAATCAAAGTGTATTTGGAAAATCCACCCGTGCTAGCGCCAGCAATACCTGACTTTCCTCTTCGACTCTACCTTACGGTCACAAGAGAAACGATGGGGGCAATGCTAGCACAAGAGATCGAAAGCAAGGAGAATGCAATCTATTACTTGAGCAAGAAACTTCAAGGATATGAGACGCGATACACACCACTCGAGAAGTTGTGTCTCGCACTTGTATGGGCCGCACAGAAACTAAGACATTACATGCTCACTCATACAGTGCATGTCGTGTCCAAGATGGATACCTCTCAAATACTTGTTCGAGAAAGCAAAACTCAACGGCAGATTATCAAGGTGGATAGTCAATCTAGCTCAATTTGACTTGAGATTTGTGCAACAAAAAGCCATCAAAGGTTCTGCAGTTTCTGACTTCTTAGCAGACTTTCCGCTAAAAGAAGCTGAAAAGGAAGAAGATGAGTACGATTTCCCTGACGAAGATTTACTCATGACCGAAGATGATAGTTGGACGCTCTATTTCAATGGAGCTTCAAACCAAAAGGGATGTGGTGTAGGAGTCTTACTCGTATCACCCAATGAAGAGCACATCCCAATTTCCATGAATCTCGACTTTGATGTCACCAACAATGCCGCAGAATATGAAGCATGCATTTTGGGGTTAGAAATAGCTGTCGCCTTGGGAATTAAGAAACTCAGAATCTACGGTGATTCTTCACTAATCATTAACCAAATCTCCAAGAGATGGAAAGTGAGAAGTGAAAGTCTCGCTACGTATCAAGCTCATTTAGAAACTCTCACGGAGCAACTAGATGAAGTGGAATATACGTATTTGCCAAGAGAAGAAAACCAGTTCGCCGACGCACTAGCTAAATTAGCATCAATGGTGCGAATTCCAGCTGACACAATCAGAATGCCACTGACCATAGAGAGAAGATATGAGCCAGCTTATGTTCATGCACTTGACGATGAACAGGAACCACAGCAAGAAGATGAAGAGCCATGGTATACGGACATCCTTAATTATGTTACAAAAGGAGAATACCCTCCTAATACTGATAAAAGGGCACGCCGTGCTTTGAGGCTCCTGGCCTCACAGTATGTGCTCATCAGGAGAGAACTCCACAAGAGAACTGCAATCGGAAGAAATCTCTTATGTATAGCCAAGAAAGAAGCACATAAAACCATGGAAAACCTTCATGCTGGCATATGTGGAACTCACATGAATGCAAAGATTTTAGTCCAAAAGATTCAACGACAAGGTTACTATTGGACTACTATGGAGAGAGATTGTCACGAATACGTCAAGAAATGTATGAAGTGTCAAATCTACACAAACTTACAGCATGTTCCACCTTCGCTTCTCTACACGTATACTTCTTCATGGCCTTTCTCCACTTGGGGCATTGACATCATTGGAAAAATAACGCCACCAGGACAAGGGGGGCATGAATTCATTCTCGTAGCAATCGACTACTTCACCAAATGGATCGAGGCTGCCTCATATGCCAAGCTGACGGCAAAACACGTAGCTCAATTCATTGAGAAAAATATCATATGCCGCTATGGGGTACCACATGAGATGATCAGTGATAATGGAACACATTTCCAAGCCGAATGCGCGGAATTATTACATAAATATCATATCAAACATCACTGATCATCACCTTACAGACCACAAACAAACGGAGCAGTCGAATCGGCCAACAAAAATGTGAAAACTATCATCGAAAAGATGACAGAAAATTACAAGGATTGGCCAAGTAAGCTACATTTTTCCCTTTGGGGTTATCGAACCTCTGTTCGTACATCGACAGGGGCTACCCCTTTCTCTTTGGTCTATGGAGTTGAAGCTGTACAACCAATCGAGCTCGAAATACCTTCTCTTCGAATCGCATTGGAAAGCCAACTAGATAAAGTCGACTGGATTAGAGCAAGATACGACGAACTGGTCTTGCTTGATGAAAAACGCTTGGCAGCTTTGCATCATGTCCAAACCTACCAACAGTGTATGGCACGACATTTTAATAAAAAATTCAAGACCAGAAATATCAAAGTGGGTGACCTAGTGCTTAAGGCACTTCGTAAAAATGTGTTAGATCCAAGAGGAAAATTCAGACCGAACTGGTCAGGCCCGTACATTGTTAAAGCCATCGTGTCTGGCGGAGCGCCACAATTGGTAGACATGGACGGTAACGGCTTCCATAATTTAACCAACTTGGATCAACTCAAGAAATTATATGCCTAGTCGCATGGGTTCATGACCCAATAGAGCTACGTTTGGCCTGATTCCTTTTTAGGATACGTAGGCAACCCCTCATGGGGGCCCGACCACTTTAAAATAAAAAAATCCGCCCACTGTTGATCAAATATGTGCGTCGGTTAAGCATTGCGTCACGGCGAAAAAAAAAAGGAAGTTGCCGCGACACGGGACATCCCACCGTGTCACGTTACTGTTCACCGTGACACGGTGGGCCTGAACGAAAAAAAGGGGAAAGGGAAATTCCCGTGACACGGGAATTCATCCCGTCTGACAGGAGAAATTCCCGTGCCACGTCACCTCCTGTCCGCAAAAAAAAAAATAAAAAAAAATTGCCGTGACGCGGGAATTTGTACCGTGTCACGGGACCCTTTCACCGTGACACGGTGGAATTTCAGTTTTTCCGTTTTATTTTTGGAATATTGGCGCATTCGTTGCGAATTAATTGTTCGAGTTTTTATTTTCGTTCTTCCATTGCGTCTGACTCCTTGACTCGGATAAATAAATAATAAATAAATGTCATTGTAATTTTTATTTTTAAGGCTGAAATAAAGGTGTTATTATTAAAATAAATGCGACTACAAGTATTGGCATCGTATGCCTTATTTTAAATAAAAATTATAAATCATAAAAAGCAAAGCACTATTGATCTAATCTCTCTTCTCTTTAGGAACATCCTTCTCTTGCTCAATTAGGTCAGTCTTCACCATTAATGTGTCTTTTGTAGCCCGAATCGTCACACCCCTAGTCGAACTTTCACCCCTTTCACCTTTCTTGAACTTTTTCGGTTGTTTCTCCCTATACACCATTTTTCTTTACCCTTTCCTTTCACATAGTTCTTCTTTCTTGGCATTATAGGAGTCTTAAACTCAATTCCTTGTGTTCTCGGACCTAGCCGATCTTTAGGAGGAGCTTTCTTATTTCCAAGACGACTCTTCACATCAGACTTGCGTGATCCGAATCGTTCCCTCTTACTTCTAGGGTTCAACCATGCCTTATATGCACTAGATAAAGGAGGAGGAGCCTGGTCACTTGCAGAAACAGTCCATAAAGGTCTGTTTGGAGATACTAGGAACACGACAATATGGAGTTTCATTCGTGCCAACCATCCTAGTAATCCTCCACCAAGGCACCACCCAACGAATGGAAAATTCCCTCTTTGCAAAGAATTTTTTCCAAACTTCATACGACATGTTCGCAGAGTAATTCTTTTTTCTACGGACTAGGTCGTTAGGGCCATATTTTTCAATATCTTCGGGGGCTTCAAATAATTCCAAACGCTCCATCAACCAAATCTGCAAAAAAAAAAAAGAAAAAAGAATTAGTAAAAAAAAATAATAAAAATAAAAAAATGCAGATTCCCGTGACACGGCAGGTTTAACCGTGTCACGGCAAACACCCACCGTGACACGGTGCCTGTTTTGTGTCACGGGGGCTATTCGGAGCGTGTCTTTACCTGCAGTAGTACCAGAGAGCCCTTCCTGATGGCTTTCCGGTTAGCTTTTGCCTCGTCAAGACCACGAAATGTTTCTCCAAGGCACGTCGGCATAGGAGATCTTCCGGATTCGACATGCTCAAGCACAGACGCTAGACAAGCATGTCCTACCCTACCGTTTGCAAATAGAAGCTGGCTAAACATGCAAAAAATATATGCCTTTCTACGATACACATGATAAAACTCAGAGATAGGGCGATTAAAATATAAGTTAGCAAGTTTCTCTAAGTCTTCTTCATTACCACAAACAATTCTATTTAAATCTGGATCTGTTAGATTCAGATGGCGTTCAAAATCTTGGTAATAATACTCACGTAGGGTAGGCATGGCAATAAGATTTCTAGTAGGAAATCTAAAGATTGCACCAAATTCCTCCGGAAGAGGACATATTTCATCATAATCAAATTTGAAACAGTGTGTTTCTGGACTCCAATAATCTAATGCTGCCCTAAGAAAATCATGTTCAATAGCTACGTGTCGCAAGGCTAGCAAACCCCTGACATGAAATAATTCTAACTCTCTTTTTTCAGCATTGGTCAAAGAATAAGACCAGTCGCGCAATGTATTATCAAAGTTCTGAGACATGATTATTGAAATATGAAATTCTAAATTATTTTGTGTTTCGTAATTATGCATATCATGAATAATCTGGCCTTATTTTATAGCAAAAGCGCTCGAAACTGCCCAGAATTTATCTTTTCATACGCGTAAAACACACCGCTGAATAATACGCGTCCCGTGACACGGGAAGTTCCACCGTGCCACGAGAGCTTTTGCTGTGACACGGCAAGCTCTGCCGTGACACGGTACACAGTGTCGTGTCACGACACTTTACGCGTTTTCTTTTTTTCATCTTTTCCCGTATCTATCCGGATTTTTTATAATATTTTATCTTCACCGTTTATTTTTCAGTTTTTTCTCAGAGTTTTATTTCTAATAAAATTCTCACCTTTTATATTCTTATTTTTATCTTTATTTTATTTATTTTAAGATTTTATTTCTTTATCACATTATTTATATTTTGTCTTCTTTTTACTTTGGGGAAGGTAATTTCAATTATTTTATTTCTTTATCATTTTATTTTTGGGGAAGGTAATTTTATTTATTTTATTTCTTTATCATTTTATTTTTATTTCTTTTCTTTTGGGGAAAATAATTTTATTTCGCTTGTCTTTTTATTTCTTTTTCTTTTGGGGAAGGTCGGTACCCTCCATTACTCCACTTATCTTTTTTCGTCGTGTCGTTAATAAATATATAATCACTCACAAGGAGTCTCAAACACACACTAACACACAATAATAAATAAATAAACCGTAAATAATGTACAAAGAGTCGCAATACATAAATATGTCAAGTGTCTAGTATGTACAAACAAAAACCCTCGGTCAAAAGTTCCTAGAGCAAGAATCAGTCTCGTCTCCACCCTGTGCATATGGTCCACCCTGTGCATATGGGAACGGCGAACCGAAGAGTCCCTCCACCATCCGAGTACGGGGAGTAGCGTCCCTACTAGTCCCTGTAGCCCCAGCAGTAGCCAAGCTCAAGGCAGGACCCGTCCAGCCGAAAAACGGAGTAGACTGGCCCAAAGACACTAGATTCGTCGGTGAAGGCATCGTCCCATACATCGGAACCGAGAACAAGACCGACAGCGGTGGAGGAATCCCGGATAATGGAGCTGAAAATGAACAGGGATTCAAAGGAGTCAGAACATACCCAAACTCAGGCTGTGGAGGCTGTGAAAACGACTGTCGCTGCCCCTGAATCTAGCCCGGAAAGCGCTGGGAAGACTGACCTTGCTGCCACTGAGCCTCCTGAAATGGCTGAGTAGTCTGAGGCTCTCGCTGAAAATGAGAACGCCGGTGAGCCTCAGGAGATCATCTACCACGACCAAGCTCCTCCTCGTCCGAGCCTCTGGGCCTCGAGCGCGAGCGAGACCTACGTCGCTCCTGAAAGATACAAAATCAAAAGGTGTCAACAATGCAAAATAAAACAAATGGTAGAAATGAAAAAAAATAAGTGATACCTCAAGAACGTCGCTAGAGCTCCGACAACTCGCACCACGCCGAAGCTTGATGATGCAATACTTCTGGGCGTCCACCAGCTTCATGAATCCCATCATCTCCGGGCGGTTAGGCTTAGGATAAAACAAAAAAAAAGTCAGTAACAAGCAATATTAAAAGGGTGGATAATGCGTCGAAGAAAACTCACTGGCTCAAAGACCTCGGGCAGAGACTCCTGCGCCTGTCCATAACCCTCTGGCGCGTCAGCAATATGGTCCTCCGTGATACCAATCGGCCCTGGATAGCGGACAGACTGAGGAGGAATCTCGATCCTCCCCACAGGGCGGATGGTCATCTGAAAATATGATCGAATAATCAAGTTATTCGACTATTTAAAACAGAGACTAATAAAGAAGATCCTCAAAAGAAATCATACCTCAGGAAGACGGGGTGGAGGAGCCAGAGAGGGAAGCAAATCCCGCGCATAGTCACTCTCCATGTGAACAAGCTCCTGCCACGGAAGAGTATAGCGCTCTCCCCTGTTGATCAACTCTCTGATCAAGCGGGAGTCCAGCATCGACTCTGGTGGAGATGAGGGCACCACAATGCGATCGCCGCTATGTTGACGGACGACTCGCTCCCCCAAATACCAGACAAAGCGTCCGGTACCAACCAAAATGGTACGGTACGCTGAAAGACGCAGGGCCTCAGGTAGATCAGTCATCCCGGCCCAAGGACGATACTGGACATCAATGGGAACCTGGAAACCATAAAAATTTGGCGTGAAATAACGGAAAGAACATCAGAAGGAAAGAATGCAACAAAACTAATCCTTACGCCGACAGAAGAGGTGCCTCGGCGTAGTAGCCCACGCAGTGCCGGGACGGACTCCACCCGTGACTCTCCTCGGTCAAGCCAGCTGGCCCTGACAGGGAAATCATGGACCGCTCCGCGACGCCGGCGAGGAGCCAAGCCTGGGAAGTACTCGTAGAACCATAGCTGCGATAAAAGTAATCTTTAGCACATGAGTCGAATAACCTAAAGTGAAACAAAAAGGGAAAAGATCATCACCTCTACGACTCTCCACAGGCCATAAATGGTGATAGGGAACTCGTCATTCAGCTGCCGGCAGCCATGACGTAGAGACAAAAGAAGATCCGCGTACCCAAGACTGGCCCAGCTATAGGATCCTATCTCGTGGATCCTGGCCAAAGAGGGGAGGTAGCAAAGGAGCACGCGTGAACTCCTGTCGGGAGAGAGGGTCATAGAGATCAGGATCAGGATGAAGATCCGCACCCGCTGCTCAGCCGTCGTATCCTCCATCCCGAAGCCGCGAGCTAGAACTGAAGCCAGCTCTGATCGTCCACTCCTAGGACCACCTCGAGACACTGGTCGGGTCCTGATGTGCTGAACAATCGGACCCAACAAATCAGCTGCCTCAGCCGATCCCCAAGATAGATCGGACATCTGACCTACAGCACGGTCGGTGAAGCGCAGCCCGCTGATCATGCTGAAGTCTAGAGGGGTCACCGTCATCTCCCCCCAAGGAAAACGAAAGGTGTTGGTAGTATCCCAGAAATACTCCAACAATGCGCGAACGACCGCTACAACCGCCGTGTATAAATCTACTAAGCCGCCAGCCGATTCCCATAGGGCGTTCGTAGCAGGATCCCTCGTAATGACCTGGTGAAGTCGAGGGATCAAATCGCCGGCTCCGGAACCATGTTGGCGAAGCGTGCAATCGACTATGCCGGAGAGTGGGCGATGAGAGACATGGTTTTCACGGCAGAAAACCAACTGGTCTGAAGTCCACGGAGGTGGAACCCACCTACCCCTACTCGTAGAAGTCCGAGGCTCGGACTCTAGGACATCGTCGTCCATGCCCTCAGGGACAGTGGGAGTGTCCTCCCGAAAAGCCCGACGCCGGCCATGGGTAGAAAGATCACAATCTCGTCGTCTAGGCATGCTATTGTCAAAATCTAAATGTTTAGCATCATTTCCTAAACATTTAGTTCAAGTTGCATATTTATAAAAATAATAAAATAAAAATACTTAGCATCATTTCCTAAGTTATTTAATTTTTTCGAATTATATGCTAAATTTTTACCTCCAGGCTAAAAATTGGCAAAATTATGGTATTTGGTTTCTCCATGACAAACTAATACTACAGTTCTCCTAACCGCATGATACTATGTTCTCCATGACAATATAGTACATATGCAAAATATGAATCAACACATCATTTCACAAGATTCACCACCATTTTTTCACCATTTCAAGAACAAAATGAACATTATTTCACAAAGTAGTGCCCAAAAATGGTGATTTGCTCAATTCTCCATCAAATTATGCAATTTTTGTCTCAAATTTCTCACAAACACACATGCATACATATACAAGTAAAATCATGGCAAGAATTTCAACATAAAACCTCAAAATCAAAAACCCCCAAATTGATTTTTTAGGGTTTGTCATGAAATTACTTATGTGAAGCAAATTCAAGACAAAAATCAAAGGAAACTTACATGGATGCTTGTAGAGGGTCGAAAATGAGAAAGATGGCAAGAAGTTACAGCAAAGTGGGTGAAAATTCAAACTCCAAAAGCTCGAAAAAAAAGGGGGACTCCGGCCACCAGCAGACTGCCGCGACACGGTCAGCACAACCCGTGACACGGCGAAGCTGTCCCGTGTCGCGGTAAGCTCAAAAAGTGATGGACCTCCGGTGACCCCGACGGCAGCACCGACGAACAACAGCAACAACAACAGCGAAGAACAGTAGCAGCAGCCAGCAGTAAAATAAAAAAATAAAAAAGAGAGAGAGAGAATGATGCGCCGCCGTGTCACGGTTGCTGTTCCCGTGTCACTGTCAGGACGGACGGCTGCCGGTTTGTCTTAGATGTGGCGCGGCGTTTGTGAGAAGCCAGAAGATGAAAATGGAGAAGTGTAGAGAGAGGAGATGAGAAATGGTGAAATAGTGAAGCAGAAATGCGAATTTAAAGACAAAAAAAAAAGTAACCGTTACAATAATTCAAACAGCGAAAAAAAAAGGGAAAAATATTCCCGTGACACGGGATTTTATCCCGTCTGACGGGACGAGTTCCCGTGTCACGGCAAAGTGCTGACGTGGCACGGTGGCTCTGCACATTGACAGCGAACATTCCTGGCGTTTTTAACTAGTTTGACTGATTTTTCGAGATTATTGAGCGGTTATTTTTTCGCTAGAATTACGCGGAAAATTCTAACTGATACTTGAAAGGCACTAAAATTACCATTTTACCCCTGGCAGGCGTCAAAGTCTATTTTTCGGCATTTTAAGCACTTAATATGGTCGGATAATCGGCATAAAATTATGAATCATCTGCGGCCCACGTCCGGGGACAAGCGGACCACCATCATTTCATGACGCAAGGTTCTCGATACACAGAGACTTACAATATCATCATCTTTCGACTTTCCTCAAGCATGGAAAGTATTATCCGGTGGATTTTTCTTCAAGTATAGAAAACCGCCAAGTCGGCTTTCCTCAGGATTGGAAAGCGTTATCGGTGGATTTTTCTTCAAGTATAGAAAACCGCCAAGTCGGCTTTCCTCAGGCTTGGAAAGCGTTATCGGTGGATTTTTCTTCAAGTATAGAAAACCGCCAAGTCGGCTTTCCTCAAGCTTGGAAAGCGTTATCGGTGGATTTTTCTTCAAGTATATAAAACCACCAAATTCCTTTGCCGGCTTTCCTCAAGCATGGAAGGCATTATTGGTGAAATTCTTCAAGCATAGAATGACACCAAATTCGTTCATCGACTTTCCTCGGGCATGGAAAGTATTATCCGGTAGCTTTCTTCAGGCTTAGAAAGCTACCAAACTCTTCAGTCGGCTTTCCTCAAGCATGGAAAGCATTTAAACAAACGTCATCGGGTGGATTCCTTCAAGCTTAGGAAAATACCAAACTCATTTATCACCGATACACTGGTGTCAGATACGTATTCTATCCCTTTACTCCTTTTATCTGTAGAACTAAAATTTTTCTGCAGGTATCTACGTATACAGAATGATTTAGGATCGCAGAACGTCTTAAATCATTCTCCGTCCCTATCGACTACTTTGACTATCGTTTTCGAAACTGACGTTTCTGCAAACTCAGTCAAAGTGGGGGCTTTTGTAGACACCTAAAAATGTCTCCCCAAAACCAAACCCGATGATAAATAACCTTTCACCGCCACTATTGGTCGGGTTTAGTATTTAATCCCGAGAGTGCTTAAAAAATCGTATTTTATTAAATTCATACTTTTGAACGGTCCATGGATTAGTCTTGATGTTTGGTAAAAGCATAGTTTTAATTTCAGCCCAACTTATTTTGAGTCCAAACCTTTTTTTTTATTTTTTTGTTTTATTATTTATTTTTGGCCCAAACCCTTTATTTATTTTTATGTAATTATTTTCTTATTTTAGCCCGAATAATAAAAGTCAGAAAAAGCCCAAAATATCAATCGGCACTTAAAAAGCCGAAAGAAATTAGGGTTAAAAATGAATTTAGACGGAAAATGGACTAAAAAATTATCGCGCCACGGCAGACTGCCACCGTGTCACGGGAATGCTTCCCGTCTGACGGTGGAACTTCCCATGACACGGGAGGTCTGCCGTGACACGGGACATTCCGTGTCCTTTCCGCGTAAACCCTTAACGCGTTTTTCATCCCGTTTTCTGAAAATTTCCCGCGTCACTTCAAAAGTGTACCGTGTCACGGGAAAGTGTACCGTCTGACGGTGGAGCTTCCCGTGTCACGGTACAGTCTGACCGTATCACGGGATACTTTTTTTTAGGGTTTTTATCATTTTAGGGTTCCGTGTGCTCCCTCAGCACATTTTCCCTATAAATACCCCCTCATTTCTGATGTACGGGGCACCGAGAATTTTATTATTTTTATTTTCTCTCTTCTATGCTATTAACCTAAACGCTAGCCTACCCTTTTCACTTCAAAATTCCTTCTTCAAGCACTGAAAGGAGTCCATATTTTACTCGATGTTCTGTCCTTAAGCCAAGGCGTGAAAGGTAGAATTGTTTGAGGGTTTGGCCCCAAAATCAACTTTATTTCATTTAATTTAATTTAGTTATTGTTTTATTATTTCCTTGAAATTACTAACTCGTTTATTATTTTGTAGTTGCAAACAAACAGAATCAAAGTAAGGATCATGCTATTTTTATTATTATTATTTTTCTAACGATTTTATGTTGTTGGAATTGTGATTAAATTGGTTTTAATATTAATGTTGTTCTATTATATTTATTTTGATCACCATATTGCATGTTAAAGGGAATATGTAATTGAAAATCACGACTAATAAGATAATTTGAACAACCCGTTTAGGATCCTTTTAATCTTATAATTAATTGAAGTGATCACCAAATTTTTAGAATTATGTGTGCATTAATCTTGAACCAATTTAGTTAAATAATAGTTTGGAGCAAATTGAATCATTGTTTGTATGCCTTTGAGACCACATGAATCATTTTTCACTATGAGAATCGAGTAGAGGCCAATATGGGCGAATGTGACTCCATGACTCACTTCGTACCATCATCCCCGATCCTCCTTTCGTGGTTCTGAACCATATGGAGTTAGTAATCTCATGGATTATGAATGGGGTGTAACCTTCACGGGTCAATCATTGTTTCCTATCGTTGTCCCTTATTCGTGGTTGCCTTTTATGATCCGTGAATGGTTTACAAGTTCCTTAAAAACTTGTTGGTGGCTCCCTACTTTATTTGTCCCTAATCGTTGTCCCTAATCGTAATGTCAATTCCCACTTCCTATGAGTGCCAAGCATATTCACAACATGCTTTTAACGTAGGCGCACTTCGAGCGACGCCTACAATTGCTAATTGTTTTTACTTAATCACGCCCTTTCTTGCAGGATTAAAGGGAACTTGTACTTGAAATCACGCCTAATATGATAATTAACAATTTGATTTAGGCTAATATGATTTTAACTCAAGTAATCACCAATATTATATTTAATTGTGCATTAATAATCAACTAACGTAGATTAATTAGGTTTAGGATTAATTTGATGTATGTATGTTGATCGAAAAGTGCACATGAATATCATAAAAATTAAGTAAAGGTCGATTTAAGGCGGGTTCAGTCTGTTTTAGGATAGATTCGTACCATCATCATTGAATATCTAGTCATGGTTTCGGACCACTATGGAGTTAGCGATCTCCATGATCGTGAATGGGGTGTAACCTTCACACCCGTGAACGGTTTAAAAGTTCCTAAAACTTGTTGGCGACTCTTTTATCTCTAGCTTTCTTCCTTTGGACGCCACTATGCTTAAATGCATGATCACAGTGGGGCTCAAAGTTGGGTTTGAAAAATTCCCTATACACCCCTATCATCTTTGATGGCTTCTAGTTTATTTTGTGCTTGCCTTCCTGTTACAAAACTAAAAAATTACTGAGAATAAGTGTCGCTGACGTAATTCCACTTCAATTTTGTCAATTGTCTTTAGTACAAATCCATTTTAGTCGAGTAATCTTCTAGTTTCTTGCTAGCTATAAAAAATTTTATCATCCCTTCCATCATATTCCAGAAGCAATTGCGCTTTCAGGAGGTCACTTTCAAATTTGTCCCTTTCACCATTCCACTCTTCCCTCTTGTTTAGCCTCCATTTTTATATTCCTTATTTAGGTCGCTGTAGTTTCCTAGCCAATTGAACATGGGAGAGCCTCTGAGTCGCACCCCAATTATTGAGAGCTACCTCAATACATTCGTTGTAATTCAGACTCCATCTCTCTAATTTGTAAAAACTCCTCTTTTTCCTAGCTTGGTATTATTTTGGAAAATAATTGGAACATGATCTGAAATTTGTATTGGTTGATGTTCGATTATAGTGTGTCGAAAGATGGAAACCAAGCTAGTATTTTCATAGCCTTTCTCTAGTCTCTTTATAACTAAACTCATCACCCTTTCTCCTTTTTGACCAAGTAAATTTCGGTCCTTCATATAGGAAGTCCTGGAAATTATTCAGAGCTTTCCATTAGTTAAAAAGATTGGCATCCCTTATAGTTGAGGAGTTAAGACCTATTTTGTCTAAACTAGAATAGACTTGATTGAAGTCACCTAAGACTGCTGTTGGTAAATTTAGATTTTGATTCGTCCATTGGTTGAGAAAATCCCAAACCTTGGCTCTAAAAGAAGTGCAAGGTTCGGCGTACACCAAAATCTATCTCTATTTCCCATTAATACTATCGTTAACATCAGCTAAAAGGAAATAAATACAAACAAAAATAAAATTAAACAGGTTATTGTCTTTCCAACTTATCCATAAACAACCATTTAAACCTCTAGGGTTGACACTCTTAAAGAAATTAAAACAAAGCTTCTTAAGTAATTAAAAACTAAATTCGGACTACTCTTAGTTTCTACTAAATAAATAAAATCCAAACAAAAAGACCCAATAATATTTCTGGATTTTAGAATTGTGCGGGTTGTTAGGCTTTTGATGCCCTAACAATTTTAAAGAAGGCCAATCACAGTGCTAGAGGTGGTTATTCTATGTCAACCACCAAAAGCCCATCACCTGCATAAGTTAGGTCAATGTAAAATTCAAAAACGAAAGAAGGCATCGGCCTAGGCCCAAATTTAGAAGAAGATGGCCCTACTTCATGAGCTCCACAGTCAATGCTTTTCTCTTTTTTCTTTTTCCTTGTCATTAAGGAATCCATGTTATCCTCCTCATCTTCAATAAACGAAACTAAGTCTAGATCTGAGATAACCTTTCTCTTAAGTGGGAAATTTTCTTACTTCAATATCTTTTTCTTTTCCTTCTTTCTTTTGATTCGTATGTTCCTTACTGTAGACACCCATTTGTGTCTCTCCAAAACCAAACACATTGATGAGTACCTTTCCCATCGAATCATAATAGAATGAAGTGAAAGTGTGCAAAGTCTAATGTTGCGGTTAGTTTTATTTCTTTTCTTTCTCTCTGTTTTTGAAAACCTATTTTAATAAAACAGCCAATCCAATTTAATTTGGTCTATGGAAAGGGTCCAATAATGGTGTATTTGGGTCGGGTTTAAAAAGATCTTTCCAATGATATATTATAAGCCCAATTTCGATGAATAATGAGGTTGTTATGGCCAAATTACTAAATTGGGCCCGGTTTGATCTTTATATGCGGCCCAATGATTTAGAGGAGGGCCTATTATGATTTATCATTCCTAATGTCATTAGGATTTATTATAGTCTTCTAGAATCTTCTAGGAGGTTCTTTTGAATCCTAATTTGATTAGCATTGATAAATTGGCTTTTAAGAGTTTTAATTAGAATAAAAGAAGTGTTTTTAAGGAACATACAGTTTTACCCTCTCGTATGTTTAAATTTTATCAAAATAAAAAAACGTGTGGAAAACTGATTGCAGCGCCATACGACAAGTCTGTCGTCTGGCCACAGTCCTGTCGTCTAGCGACATGCGAGTGTTTGGCGCTGTAGTCGTGTTTTATTCTTTTCGAAACTCTGATTCGTTTTTTTTATCATATCAAGCCGATTTTCTCTATAAATAGCCTCCTAAAACCTCCGTTTTCAATCACCAACACTCATAAAAAATTCTTGATTCTCTCTCCCTCTTTCTAGTCTTGCCTTTTACAAACACAATTCCTCATACATTAGCACTAGACACACCTTGCATTGTTCAAAGTTGCCTTCGCCCTAGACGTGAAAGATTTTAATTTATGAGGGTTTGGTATCAAATCTCTCTTTCAATTATTTAATTTAATTGTTTGATTTTATATTTTCCTTGAAGTTACTAACGTGTGTATTTTGTTATTAGAAAGAGATACTAGGCATCTACGTAAGTAATTTAATTAATTTATTGTTATTATGATATAAAAATCATGTATATGTTATTATTTTGATTTCTAGTATCATGTTAGAATGTTTTTCTTAATTTGATGTTTAGAATGACAACAATAAGTCCCTAGTATCATGTTTAGAATGAAGAATATAATGTCAATTATGATTTCTATGATGCCTTCGATTGTCTTTCCTAATATTCATGTTAATATCATGTTAGGACTATATATTTGATCTTTATTGTTTAGTGACATGCTAGGGTTTGTTATTAATCTTGTTAGTATCATGCCTAGGATCTTGCTATTAATATTATGCTTTATCATGATTATGATAATTATGATTATGATTAGTGTTGTGTTGAATTATATAATTTAATGTAATATGTTTATTATCGAATTGTTGCACGTAATTTGTTAATTTACGAATTGTTTTACGTAATTTGTTAAATTACAAATTGTTTTACGTTATTTATTAATTTACGAATTATTTCATGTTATTTGTTAATTTACGGGTAACTTATATAATACTTGTTAATATCATGCTGCTTGATATATATTTATTGTTATTGTTTGATCACGCCTTTTATGCATGTTTAAAGAGAATTGGTACTTGTAATCACGCTTAATAAGATAATTAATAATCTTGTTTAGCGTTAATTTTATTATAATTCAAGTGATCGCCAATAATAGTTTTATTTATGCATTAATATTCAACCAACATAGATTAACCATATTTAGGGTAAACCTAATGATTACATGTTAGTCAGAAAGCGCACATGAATACGAGAAGAATAAAGTAGAGGCCTATTATTAGGGCAGGTTCAATCTCTGTTAGGTTGAATTTGTACCTTAGATTTATCCCCGAACTTCCAGTCTTGGTTCAAAACCTATTGGAGTTAACGATCTCCTGGATTATTAAGGGGTGTAACCTCCACCATCTGAACGGTTTACCAATTACTAAAACTTGTTGGCGACTCTTTTGCTCTAGCTTCCTTTCCTTTGAACGTCACCATGTTTAAGTGTATGATCACAGTGGGGTTCAAGTTTGGGGTAATGCTTGAAATATTCCCTACAATTTTTGGCGACTCCAATGGGGAGGATTTCTATTTCAATTCTTAAAATTTATTTTGACAATTATTTAGAATGAGTCGATGTGACTTTAAAAGTTCTAAGTATTTCATGTGCGTAATTTTGATTAACATTATTATCATATGCATAAAAAAGATCTAATTGGAAAGACCATCCGAAATGAGTTAAAAACATAGGATTTTTACACGTAGGAAATTTGAGGAATATCTTTCAAAACTAGGATCAAAATAATGCTGCAAAGAACTGGAAAATTTTGTAGAGCAGAGAAAGCTGGTGAGGCATGTAGGAACTGGCGTTCAAAAAACAGAGTCTGTCGATAACGATATGACTCTGTCACCAGGCGACACTTCTGTCGCCAGGCGACAGAGCCATATTGCGGCGACAACCTTTGTTCGCTGGCACCAAGTTCTTCCAATACCGAGCCAGAAATATGCGTTTTAATTTTGACCAGTTTTTAGCACTATTTGCTCGATTCTACTTCCTAATTAAGTTTTTCTCACTTTTCTGAAACCCATATGTGTTCTACATATGGACATAACCCTCTGGGAATTCATGCTCTATCTACCTGATTGAACACTCTGTGCAACAAAGGGTACATCTGAGAATGTTGAATTCACCAAACCATGGAAGCGAGTTTTTAACTCGCGGTGTCCCATCCACTCGCGCCAACCCTTCAAAAGGTAAGGCTTCCGCGCGGTGCATCCGCACAATTAACCATGGACCCTATTTGACTAACCCATATCCCGAACTTTAGAGAACTAGAGTCATTGTTAGGTTGCAAATTCATTGCATCATATTGTGACTACTTGCCTAATTGTGCATTATTTGTTGTGCATACTCTATGTGTATTTCCTAACCGTTTGTTTGACTTGTGTTTAAGACTAAAATAAATAGATTAATGACTAAAGGACTCTGTTTAAGTAATTAATTAATTAATTAGGGTAATAAAAGTCTAATAATCTAATCGGAATTGACTTAGTACGATTTAAGACATGTCCCGTAGAGTTAAAATACTGAAAGCAGTCCCAGATTAAAGCTCCAGCAATGGCGCCACGATTTGGGCTGCAGCGCCACACTATGTTGTGCACCGCTTGGAGACAACTTTGTCGTCTGGCGCTGCACTGTAGAGTGCGGCGACAGTCCTGTTGCTTTGGCGACAGTTCAACATTTTGCTCGAGTCATCACAATGAGTCTAATTAAATAGTCTGCTAATTAATTCGATTATTTTGTACCTTTGTTAAGTCCTTAATTGAGTCTAGTCACATAGTCTAGCCACATAGTCTTACACAAGAGTCTTAACATGTCACCTAAAGTCACTAGTCTTAGCACACACTTTATATATATGTCACCTTGACCATGTCTTAGGTTCATGCATGAGTCGGTTTTTTCCTTCATTTGAGTTAGGGGTACATTCTATTCCTAATTTTTTCATATCACTTCATCTACATCATCTTTCCATTCTCTACGTGCTTTCCCCATATCACAATATTCATTCTTCCAACCTCTTTTGTTGAATAGAGTTTGAGTCAAATAATTAACAGTGAATATCCCTAATTTCCCTTTCAACAATACTTGGTTAAGGAGAGAAGGGCGATTAATCAAGGAAAACACCTTTATTCAAGTACAACTTTTTGATAAACCGGTTGGTCGAAAAAGAAAAGCTAAGAAGATAATGGCAAGTCAAGAAGAAGTCAATGAGCTTAATTTAAGAAGCAAATGGCTGACGTGACTGAGGTGTTGAATACTTTAACCCTTCAAATCAATGACCTTGTGAAGCAACAACAAATGGAGCATATGCAAGAAAGCTTGAGCAAGATATCCAATGACTATAAATTCCAGGGCATCATCTCGCTAGGGGTCTCGGTGGACAAGGAGCTTCTTCCGCAGAAATTCAATGCCACTGACATCCCTAAATTTAAGGCAACAGATAATCCTTATCTTCACTTAAGAGCCTTTGAAACTATAATGAACATTAAGGGGATTGATAGGAAAGTCTTTAATTCCTTGTTTTCCTTATCTCTTGAAACCGTTTGCCAACAATGGTTCTTCTCCCTTGACAAAGAGAAAACCTCTACCTGGGAATCGATAGTACACGCTTTCATTGATAGGTATGAATGCAATATTCAAGTCGAAACCGATTATAGACAACTTGATATGCTAAGACAAAAAGAGAATGAAGGCTTTACTTCTTTCTTCAATAAGTGGAGGGTAACTTCCGCTAAAATGTTTGAGGTGCCCTCCGAAAAAGAATCTATGAAGATGTTCATCAAAAATTTATAATAAAAGTATTCAAAGCACTTAAAATATCAACATAACTTGAATACTTTCAAAGCCGTCTATGACATAGGCATCGAGATCGAAGATGACCTTGCAAAGACAAAAGCTACTAATAATAGCAACCATAGTGGCTGGAAAGGAAAGAAGAACGACAATCCTTCTTCTTTCAAAAAGGCCCACTCTAGTAACAATGTTAGTACCTTTGATCTCAACGAAGTTTTAGCCATGGATAATCAAGGATCTAAGAAGCAACTAAGGAAAGACTTCACCCCCATTGGGATGAGCTACGATACTTCCTTCAATCGACTCCATGATAAGGGACTCATTACACCCATTGGATCTATTCAAGATCCCGCACCTTAAAAGAGATTGCCTAGTTGGAATCCAGATGAACATTGCATATATCATTAAGGTAGGGGTCATACTACTGAGAGCTGTTGGAAGCTAAAGGAAGCTATCCAACATTTGATCGATAATGACAAGCTTCCCATGCCTCCAGCTAGCAAGAAGAGCGAGTGATGATAAAGAAAACGACACAAGGCAGAGGCGAGCTTCAACGACGAGATTTTGTGACCTCCTCTCTTCTATTTCTTTTATTCTCCCTTTCCCCAATAAGTCTAGCATAGACACCTTCCTTTTTTTCTTAGATTAATTTTGTAGGATCATTATTTCTTCTCCTTTAATAATAATGAGCATTTATTTTCTAGCATATGATCATTTCATTACATTGCATTAAAAAAAAATCCATGTCGAATTAAGCACAAGGTATACCAATGATTTGAGGCACCCCTTGTAGCCACCTTATATCACCTTTCACCCTTCAAATATGCAATCCTTTTTTTATAAACCACTTTGAGCCTCTTCTAACGATAGACCTTTTTTTTCAACCCATATCTACCTAACCTTGGGATGGGATGGTGTGCAACTTATGCAATTTTCAATTTCATAAAAAGCTTGAGTAACTTCAAAATATTAAAATAGCAAAAAATAAGCAAAAAAATAAATGAAAGTGTACAAAAGGGCAAGTGTTCCAATGTCTTTGACGTGAACATGTCTTTGATATGAACACGTCTCAGATTGCATCTCTTATCGAGTGCTCGGTACCGTGCCTGAGAAACATGAATGCCAAGTGAATGATAGACCGCATGATCGGGATTGCCAACACTTTTAAAAATAAAATAAATGCAAAAGCAAAAAAAAAAAAAAAAAAAAAAAAAAAAAAAAAAAAAAAAAAAAAAAAGAGCAAAATATAAACAAAAAAAAAGAGAAAAGAGATCTAAAAAAGAGTTAAAAGCCTCAAGCATAAAAATATAAAGATTCAAAAGCAAGGTTGCACACCTTGGGGGCTTATCTAGGGTCTTGAGCTTTTATCCCTTTCTTCTTCAACCTTTATCCTAACCATGTTACAACCCCTAAAAGACCTTTTTGAGGTATACACACACTTGTACGAGGTTCGGCTAGAGCTACGTTCGGCCTGATTCCTAACGGATACGTAGGATACCTCACATCGAGGTGCGGCCATAATAAAAATGCCTTCACATTCACATTCACAAATCATGATAATATCAAGGGATCTCCTATGCTCATCCCTATCTACTTAGAGCTAGACTTGGGGGCTTGATTCCTACATCATTAGCTTACCTAGCCTAAGAGTCACCACCATTTGACTCTTTTCAATATATATTTTTCCACACACTTAGCCTTTGCGGCCTAACTTTAGTGTCACTATCACACACATAATAGATACATGGACAAATATACTTCCCTTACAAACCCTGTGTCATGAAATCTTAACACAACGCTGAAGCATACCTTGTCATATCATCATCAATCATCATAGCATCACAAAGTATGAAGTACTTAGCCTCCGTGCCTAAGTTACCTAAATACTTTCATTATCAAGTCAACTAGGATATTCTAAGATGTTACAATCCTTGTACTATGAGAGACAACGTTAACGGATTAAGCTCATTCAACATGCACCTTTACAAATTTCGCTTTTTCTTTTTTTGTTTTTTTTGCGTCTTTCTTTTTCTGGAGAAAGTCGATACCCTCCACAAAAACGACGGAAATTTTTTGCTTTTTTGCATTATTGAGTCGCGCGATCACATTACAATGCACACACAAGTCATGTACACATTGAGTCATGTCGTTTTATCACATTGAGTCAACACTATGCACACACGAGTCACACGAAGTGAGTCATCATTAATTCAGGTTTATACCTTGAGTCGTGTCAAGTCAATGAGTTAAACAACACTAAGCCTTAGGTCAACCCTAAGGTAATTAAAGAGATGAGCAAAGTCTTATAGTCAAAAATATAAATGCAGGTGCATCCCAGCAAGCAAGAACATTCCCGGATTTTTTCAGAAAACCGCAAATACGCCGCATGAGACTCTTCCAAGATGAAAGGAGTTTGAGCAAAATTACATGAATTAGTAAATTGGAGATGAAGAGCTTTAATTTACAAAATATTTGAGCGGATTTGGTGGAAAGGAAACGACCAAATTCAAATTTCGAAGCGAAACCGAGCAACGAACAGCAACAGAAGGGCAAAATAGAAAAAACCTGACTCCAGCGCCAGGTGACAAGGCTGTCGCCTAGCGAAAACATCTGTCTCCTGGCGACAGAAGAAAATTACGTCGCTAGATAGTTCCAGCGAGCTCTGGTGCAGCGACGCAATACGTGGCCCCCATATTAGATTATGCGGACCGAGTGCAGCAACTTCCGGGTTCCTTGGTACGCCAGTTAGCCCTTATAAGAAATTTGACATGATTGAGTAGTCGGCTTGATTACAAATGCAATAAGTGATCGACCTGACAAAAGATCGTCTCACTTAGTTGAATTCTCGGATTTTTTTGGAAAACTGCGAATACGCCGCATGAGACTCTTCGAAGATGAAAGGAGTTTGAGCAAAATTACATGGATTAGTAAATTGGAGATGAAGAGCTTTAATTTACAAAAGATTTGAGCGGATTTGGTTGAAAGGAAACGACCAAGTTCAAAGTTCAAAGCGAAATCGAGCAACGAACAGCAACAACAAGGGAAAAATAGGGAAGACCCGACTTCAGCGCCAGATGACAAGGTTGTCGTCTTGTGACAACATCTGCCACCTGGCGAAAGAAGAAAAGCGCGACGCCAGATATTTCCAACGAGCGCTGGTGCGGCGACACAATGTGTGACCCCCATATTAGATTATGCGGACCTCATGCAACAATTTTAGGTTCCTTGATAAGCTAGTTAGCCCCTATAAGCAATCCGATATGATTAAGTAATTGGCTTGTTTACAATCACATAAAGTAATCGACCTGATAAATAATCGTCTCACTTAACTTAAAGAGCCTAAACATTGGCTCATAGCAAAGGCACTGACATAATGGTTTACAAACAGTAAAAGCACCGACATAATGGTTCACAAAGAATTCCTAGGATGGAAGATTTTTACAACTCAATTTGAAGCCTTTAAGAATCGCGGATATGGTTCTTGAAAAAGATTTTCCAAAGATGGAAGGGTTGATTTGAATATTTAAGATGACGAAGCTTTCAATAGGGGGGCTTTAAGATTAAAAAAAAAAAGTCTCTCGCTTGGATTTAAGAAGGAAGGTTTAAGATGAAGCGACCTTCGATAGCTTTCACTATGATTGAGGAGGTTATTATTTGATTTGTGAAAAGAACGATTCGAGATGAAGCAGTCTTTGATAGCTTTCGCTAAGATTGTGGAAGTTGTCACCAAGATTTGAGAAGATAGCATGAAATGGGCGATCTTTGACGGCATTCGCTAAGATTGTGGAGGTTGTCACCAAGATTTGAGAAGATAGCACGAGATGCGCGGTCTTCGACGGAATTCTCTAAGATTGTGGAGGTTGTCACCGAGATTTGAGAAGATAGCACGAGATGGGCGGTCTTCAACGACATTCGCTAAGATTGTGGAGGTTGTCACCAAGATTTTAGAAGAGCGGTTCATGATGGACGGTCTTCAACCTAGCTTGTGAAAGGTTGTCACAATAGCAAATGTAGCAACAAATCGATTACCCTCAAAGAAGTGTGCTCGAAGATGCAAGATACGCGTTTCTTAACTCTCTTATCTATTTAACTAACGCTAGTTTTCAGGTATCGGCGTTACAAGAATGATTTAGGATTGTAGAACGTTTTGAATCATTCTCCGTCCCTATCGATACTTTGACTTTTGTTTTCGAAACTTGCGTTTCTCCAAACTCAGTCAAAGTGGGGGATTCTCTAGACACCCATTTGTGTCTCTCCAAAACCAAACCCGGTGATGAGTACCTTTCGCGTCGAATCATAATCAAATGAAGTGAAAGTGTGGAAAGTCTAGTAATGCGGTTAGTTTTATTTCTTTTCTTTCTCTCTGTTTTTGAAACCTATTTTAAGAAAACAGCCAATACAATTTAATTTGGACCATGGAAAGGGTCCAAAAATGGTGTAGTTGGGTCGGGTACAAAAAGAGATTTCCAATGATATATTATAAGCCCAGTTCCGATGAATAATGAGGAAGTTATGGCCAAATTACTAAACTGGGCCCGGTTTGATCTTTATATGCGGCCCAATGATCTAGAGGAGGGCCTATTATGATTTATCATTCCTAATGCAAGTAGGATTGATTATAGTCTTCTAGAATGTTCTAGAAGGTTCTTTTAAATCCTAATTTGATTAGCATTGATAAATTAACTTTTAAGAGTTTTAATTAGAATAAAAGAAGTGTTTTTAAGGAAAATACAGTTTTACCCTCTTGTATGTTTAAATTTTATCAGAAATAAGAAAACGTGTGGAAAACTGATTGCAGCGCCATACGACATGTCTGTCGCCTGGCGACAGACCTGGCGTCTGGCGACAGCCCTTTTGTCTGACAACAGGCGCGTGTTTGGCGCTGCAGTCGTGTTTTATTCTTTTCAAACTCTGATTCTTTTTTTTTTATCATATTCGGCTGATTTTCTCTATAAATAACATCCTAAAACCTCCGTTTTCAATCACCAACTCTCATCAAGAATTTCTTAATTCTCTCTCCCTCTTTCTAGTCTTTCTTTTTACAAACACAATTCCTCATACATTAGCACTAGACACAACTAGCATTGTTCGAAGTTGCCTTCGCCCTAGACGTGAAAGGTTTTAATTTCTGAGGGTTTGGTCCTAAATCTCTCTTTCAATTATTTAATTTAATTGTTTGATTTTATATTTTTGTTTGAAGTTAATAACGTGTGTATTTTGTTATTAGAAAGAGATACTAGGCATCCAAGTAAGTACTATAATTGATTTATTTTTATTATGATACAGAAATCATGTCTAGGTTTTGATTTTGATTCCTAGTATCATGTTAGAATGTTTTTGTTAATTTGATGTTTAGAATGACGACATTAAGTTCCTAGTATCATGTTTAGGGTAAAGAATATAATGTCAATTATGATTTCTATGATGTCTTCGATTGTCTTTCCTAATATTCATGTTAGTATCATGTTAGGGCTATATATTTGATATTTATTGTTTAGTGACATGCTAGGCTTTGTTATTAATCTTGTTAGTATCATGCCTAGGATCTTGCTATTAATATTATGCTTTATCATGATTATGATAATTATGATTATAATTATTGTTGTGTCGAATTATATAATTTTAAGTAATTTGTTACTTAGCGAATTGTTTCACGTAATTTGTTAATTTAGGAATTTTTTCACGTAATTTGTTAATTTACAAATTGTTGTACATAATTTGTTAATTTACAAATTATTTCATGTTATTTGTTAATTAACGGGTAACTTATATATAATTTTTTAATATCATGTTGCTTAATATATATTTATTGTTATTGCTTGATCACGCGTTTTATGCATGTTTAAAGGGAATTGGTATTTGTAATCACGCTTAATAAGATAATTAATAATCTTGTTTAGGGGTAATTTGATTATAATTCAAGTGATCACCAATAATAGTTTTATTTGTGCATGAATATTCAACCAACATAGATTAAACAGGTTTAGGGTAAATCTAATGATTGCATGTTAGTCAGAAAGCGCACATGAATACGAGAAGAATAAAGTAGAAGCCTATTATTAGGTAGGTTCAATCTCTTTTAGGTTGAATTTGTACCTTCATCCCCGAACTTCCAGTCTTGGTTCCAGACCTATTGGAGTTAATGATCTCCTGGATCGTTAAGTGGTGTAACCTTCACCCTGTGAACAGTTTACAAATTCCTAAAACATGTTGGCGACTCTTTTGCTCTAGCTTCCTTTCCTTTGGACACCACCATGCTTAAGTGTATTCTCACTGTGGGGTTCAAGTTTGGGGTAATGCTTGAAATAGTCGCTACACTTAACATCCTGCCCCTTCTGTCTCTCTTACCCCATTTAGTGAATTTAATTGTGATGTCCCTTAGTTTCCGATGGAGGTGTCTTCTCAAACTCACTGCTACCTATGATCTCAACTTCAATCTCCTCCAACCTGGGATGAAATCCTCTCTACTAATCCGCCTGAGCTTGCACACTATCCTGTTCTAGCTGGTCCTTTTGAGATGTCAATCGGCTGTTTCCCTGCCTAGGGACTCATTAGATCCTCTGGGATCTGGTCGGATTGGTAGGCAACATCCTCGTCTCCACCTTGAAAATCTATCGGCTCATAAAGGGGTGAGTCGGGTTCTCTGATCTCCACCGCTCGTGGATAATTTCTTCATCAAAACTAATGAAGAAACGTTGATTGTAGCTTGAGTTATCCACTCTTTTTCCGGTGATCTCATCATTTGGCTCAACTCTTGATTGTATAGCTGAACCCATGATTATGTTAAACATGATTTTTCAATGTCCGGGTCATAACAAGGCACTGCATCAGGCAATTCCCTGATGGGGCTCGAATCCCTATTTACTTTTTCGTTCGGTGTAGTAAACGCCAACGTTTTATTGTGGTTTCTCAACAAACCTTCACCATGGTTGTTTGCTAGATAAGACCCCTAACTAACTCTTTACCTTCTCCTTCGACATCCATCATTGCTTAAGTGTTCTAGGTTGGTGCTTGTTAGGCTTTCCCACCATTCCCTATTGTTGGGCCTCTAATTAGAGCTCCTATGCTATTAAACCTCACACCTAGTCTAACGGCCTTTCCCCCATCATCCCCGATCCTCCTTTTGTTGTTCTAAACCATATGGAGTTAGAAATCTCATGGATTATGAATGGGGTGTAACCTTCACGGGTCAATCATTGTTGCTTATTGTTGTTCCCTTACTCGTGGTTTCCTTTTATGATCCGTGAACGGTTTAAAAGCTCCTTAAAAGCTTGTTGGCGGCTTGCTACTTTCCTTGTCCCTAATCGTACATGTCAATTCCCACTTCCTAAGAGTGCCAAGCATATTCACATCATGCTTAACGTAGGCGCACTTCAAACGACGCCTACACGTAGACGCACTTCGAACGACGCCTACTATTGGCATCTCACTCCTCACTTTATGTGCACTATCTTTTTTGCATATTATTTTTCCGTCATTTTCCTACTTGTTATCTTATGAGATGTGTAGTAGTGCATTTGACAATTTCTTGGGTTCGTTGCAATATTATCCACTAGATCGGTTAAGCTTGGACCTTAAGTAAGCCTTTCTCGGGAAGTGTAGACATCCATTTGTGACTCCCCAAAACCAAACCCAGTGATGAGTACCTTTCACGTTGAATCATAATCGAATGAAGTGAAAGTGTGGAAATTTTAGTGTTGCGGATAGTTTTAATTTCTTTTCTGTTCTCTCTAATTTTGAAAACTTATTTTAAGAAAACAGCCAATCCAGATTGGTTGGTCCATGATATGAGTCCAATGGTAGTGTAGTTGGATGGGGCTTGAAAAGAGCTTTCCAACGATATATTATAAGCCCAATTCCGATGAATATTGAGGAAGTTATGGCCAATTTACCAAATTTGGCCCGTTTTGAGCCTTATATGCGGCTCAATGATCTAGAGGAGGGCCTAATATGATTTATCATTCCTAATGCAATTAGGAATGGTTTTAGTCTTCTAGATTCTTCTAGAAGGTTCTTTTCATTCCTAATTGAATTAGCATTAATAAATTGACTTTTGTTGACTTTTCGGAGTTTTAATTAAAATCAAAGAGCACTTTTGAGGGAAATATGATTTTATCCTCCTGTACGACAATTTTTATCTGATTTTAAGAAAACGCGTGAATTTCCAGGTCAGCGCCAAACACTAGCTGTAGCGCTTGACGCTAGCTTTGGCGCCTGGCTCCAGGGTTAGCGTTTGGCGCCAATAACCAGCGCTGGCGCCAACCTTGTTTCATGTGCGCCATACTATGTTTTGATATTTTATCTTTTTGGCTGATTCTCTTTATAAATAACGTCATAAAAACTCCGTTTTCATTCACCTACAATCAGTTTTAACGCATTCACAATTATCAATTCTCTCCCATTCTCTTTAATCATTCACCAACTCTCATCAAGATTCTTTTGATCTCTCTCTCTCTTTTTCTAAACTAGTTTTTACATACAAAATTCCGCATTCGCAAGATCTAGACACACCTAGCCATATTCGAAGTTGCCTTCGCCCTAGACGTGAAAGGTTTAGTTTCTGAGGGTTTGGTCCCAAATCTCTATTTCCATTATTTAATTTAATTGTTTTGTTTATTATTTTCCTTGAAGTTACTAACGTGTGTATTTTGTTATTAGAAAGAGGTACGAGGCATCAAAGTAAGTACTTTAATAGTTTTTATTGATGTTATGATGTAGATTTCATGTTTAGATTGTTATTTTGATTCCTAGTATCATGTCTAGGGTAAATTTAATGTCAAATATGATTAGTACAATGCTTCCTATGTTCTTCCTAATACTTATGATTGTTAGTATCATGTTAGGGCTATATATTTGATTTTTATTGTTTAGTGACATGCTAGGGTTTGTAATTAATCTTGTTAGTATCATGCCTAGGATCTTGCTATACTTTAACATGATTATTGTTATTATTATTATTAATTATGATTGTTATTATTATGATTATTATTATGATTATTCTTTATGATTTATGATTATAATTGTTATAATTATTGTGATGATGATTATTTTTAATTATGATTGTTATGATTATAATTTTATTATTTTGATTATTATTATGTTGCTTGATTATCATTGTTATTGCTTGATAACGCCTTTTATGCATGCTTAAAGGGAATTGGTATTTGTAATCACGCTTAATAAGATAATTAATAATCTTGTTAGGGTTAATTATGATTATAATTCAAGTGATCGCCAATAATAGATTTATTTGTGCATTAAATTCAACCAACATAGATAAACAGGTTTAGGGTTAATCCTGTTGATTGCATGTTAGTCAGAAAGCGCACATATATACGATCAGAATAAAGTAGAGGTCAATTATTAGGGCAGGTTCAATCTCTTTTAGGTTGGATTTGTACCTTCATCCCCGAACCCTATTTGGTTCAAGACCTTATGGAGTTGACGATCTCTTGGATCGCTAACGGGTGTAACCTTCACCCTGTGAACGATTTACAAGTTCCTAAAACTTGTTGGGGACTCTTTTGCTCTATCTTCTTCCCTTTGGACGCCACCGTACTTTAGTGTATGATCACAGTGGGGTTCAAGCTAGGGCTTAACGCTTGAAATTATTCCCTACAGTTGTTGGCGACTCCGCTGGGGAGGATTTCTATTTTAATTCCTGAATTTGTTTCGGCAATGATTTAGAATGAGTGGATGAGACTCAAAACGTTCTAATTATTTCATGTGCGTAATTTTGATTAATATTATTGTCATATGCATAAAAAAGATCTCATTGGAAAGACCATCCGTAATGAGTTAAAAACATAGGATTTTACACGTAGGAAATTTGAGAAATATCTTTCACAACTAGGACCGAAATAACACTGCGCGAAACTGGAAAATTTTATCGAGACTAGAAAGCTACTGAGGCATGTAGGAATTAGCGCCAGGGGCCAGAGCATTGGCGCCAGATTTTTAACTGTAGCGCCAGACGCCAGCATTGGCGCCAGGCGCTACAGCTAAAACCTGGCGCCAGTCTCTATTTGTTGGCGCCAAATTTTTCCAATACTGAGCCAGAAATATGCGTTCTAATTTCGACCAGTTTTTCGTATTGTTTACTCGATCCTACTTCCTGATTGAATTTTTTTCTCATTTTTCTGAAACCCATATGTGTTCTACATATGGACATAACCCTCTTGGAATTCATGCTCCATCTATCTGATTGAATGCTCTGAGCAACAAAGGGTACATCCGAGATTGTTGAATTCACCAAACCATGGAAGCGAGTTTTTTCTAAAACTCGCGGTGTCCCATCCACTCGCGCCAACCCTTCACGGTTAGGCTTCCGCGCGGTGCATCCGGATAATTAACCATGGACCCTCTTTGACTAAACCATATCCCGAACTTTAGAGAGCTAGAGCCATGGTTAGGTTGCAAACTCATTGCATCATATTGTGCCTACTTGACTAATTGTGCATTATTTGTTGTGCATATATTCTATGTTTTCTTAACCGTTTGTTTGACTTGTGTTGAGATTAAATAAATTAATGACTTAAAGAACTGTGCCTAATTAATTAATTAATTAATTAATTTGAGTCAATAAAGTCTAATATTTTAATCAGAATTGACCTAGTACGACTTTAGGCATACCCCTATTGATTAATAACACCGAAAACAGTCCCAGATTGAAGCTCCAGCATTGGCGCAAAAAACTGGACTGTAGCGCCACTCTGTGGAGTGTGGCGCCTGGAGACAACTCTGTCGTCTGGCGCTACGCTACACAGTGCGACACCAGTCCTGTCGTTTTGCCGATAGTTCGGATTATTGGTCGGGTCATCACCTAGTATCTAATTAACCAGTTTCCTAATTAATTGGGTTTATTTTCGCTGTCAATAGTACTTGGTTGAGTAATTAATCGAGTTTAGGCACTAAGTCCCATGGTCTTAAACAAGAGTCCAAACATGTCACTTACACTCAACACAAACACCAATACACACACTTTGACCATGTCTAAGGGAGTCTTGCATGCGCGTTTTTTCCGTCATTTTTTTATGGGGGTAAGTAGGATATTAATCCTCCATTTAAAAAAAAAAAAAAAACTATACTTAGTTCCCTAAAAATATGTACATTATTTTTGGCAAAAATATGCACCCATTTTTTATTTTATTTTTTTTCTCCTTTAAAAAAAACCGTAAAGTCAAGTCGATTTGAGTTAAGTAATTAAAACACAAAATGGTTTAAATTACAGCGCGTGGTCAAGAAAGGAAGGACGGTTAATCAAAGACAACCTCTTCGTACAAGTCCAACTTTTCGACAAACCCATAGCTTGCAAGAGGAAAGCTAAGACCATAACGGCAACACAAGAAGAAGTCAATGAGCTTAGGAACCAACTGGTTACCATGACTGAAACACTGAAGCTCCTCACACTTAAGGTCGATGATCCCGTGAAACAACAACAGATGGACCTCATGCAAGAGAGTCTAAGCAAGCTATCTAGCGACTATAAGTTTCAAGGGCTTACTTCACAAGGGGTCTTAGTGGACAAAGATCTCCTTCCACAGAAGTTCAATGCCAACGACATCCCGAAATTCAAAGCAATTGATAATCCTTATTTTCATTTAAGAGCATTCGAAACGATAATGAGTATTAAGGGTATCGATAAGAAGGTTTTCCCCTCTCTGTTCTCACTATCTCTCGAGACCGTTTGCCAACAATGGTTCTTTTTTCTCGAGAAAGAAAAGACCTCTACCTGGGAGTCCATAGAGAACGCTTTCGTTGGTAGATACAAGTGCAACATTCAAGTTGAGACTGACCATAGGGAACATGAAATCCTCAAGCAGAGAGAGAACGAAGGCTTCACCTCTTTCTTTAACAAATGGAGGGAAACCTCAGCTAAGATGATTGAGCTGCCAAGTGAAAAAGAGTCTGTAAGGTTGTTCATAAAGAACCTTCAAGAAAAATATTCTAAGCATCTCAATTATCAAAATAATCTCCATACCTTCAAGGCCGTCTAGGACATTGGGATCAATATTGAAGACGACCTGGCTAAGTTAAAAGCTGCCAACAATAACTCCAACAGTGGCTGGAAAGGAAAGAAGAACGACAATCCTTCTTCTTCCAAAACCACCAACTCTAACAACGTTAGCACTTTTAATTTAGGCGAAGTCCTTTCTATGAACAATCAGGGACAAAAGAAACCATTTAGGAGAAACTTTACTCCTATTGGCATGAGTTATGACACCACATTTGATCGATTAAATGCAAAAGGTCTTATAACTCGATTGGACCATTTGGAGAGCCACCAGTTGAAAAGAGGTCAGCTAATTGGAACCCCAATGCACACTGTAAGTATCACCAAGGTAGGGGCCATCTCACCGAAAACTGTTGGAAGCTTAAGGAAGCTATCCAAGACTTAATCGATAACAACAAGCTACCATTGCCCCCTGCCAGTAAGAAGCCAAGCATTGATAATGCACCTCTCGCTCGTGCCTTGGCTATCTCTGATGAGGAAACGAGGTCGACCCCTCGTCTCTCATTAAACCTGTCAAAGGAATCCATTCCGTTGAAGAAGACGAGAAGATATTCTTCGACGCCATGGATAGCCTTCCAGAACCGGCAAGTAAAGAAGACATACAATCGCTCACACTATCTATGATGGAAGGGTTGAGTTTGCTACGTGAAACTCTCAAAGCTATAAAGGAACTTCTAAAGAAATATGACGAGGTTCCACCCTTGAAAAGTAAACCCAAGAGAGAATTCACACCCATAGGAATGACCTATGA
This sequence comes from Chenopodium album, assembly GCF_948465745.1. Lineage (NCBI taxonomy): Eukaryota > Viridiplantae > Streptophyta > Magnoliopsida > Caryophyllales > Amaranthaceae > Chenopodium > Chenopodium album. The sequence continues at coordinate 53,874,215 of NC_137839.1, forward strand.
TGCTACTTTTGATCATCTCTATGATCAAGGACTAATCAAACCTATTAGTCCTACAGAGGATCCAACACCGGAAAAGCGATCTCCAAGGTGGGATCCCAAATCCTACTGCAAGTACCATTAAGGAAACGGTCATACCACAAATGAATGCTACATGTTTCAAAACCTCATTCAAGATCTTGTGGAAGCTAATAAGATCTCATTACCTCTAGCTAGCAAGGGAATGACTTATGAGGCAAAGCGTTTTCCTTTACAAGTCACTGAAAAACCCAAGAAGAGTAATAGAATTTACACTCCATTTGGGATCCCATTTGCACAAATGTTCGAAATGCTCTCCGAGAGTGGTGAGATCAAACCTCTCGAACCAAGACCGTTCGAATCATTGAAAAGGACAGATAGGTAATACTGTCAGTATCATCAATCAGGGGGTCACACTATCGAAAACTGTTTTAAATTTAAGGATTTAGTTCAGAAAATGATTGATGAAAAGAAACTAGTCCAAGTTCCACAAGAAGACGATGAAACCATTAATGGAGTTTGGGACAGTGATGAAGAAGATATCTATTTAAAAGACATAGTAGGATCCCCACCTTCTGTGTTGTACGCCATGGATGACTTTTGGGCTGAAGAAGACTCATCGATAGACGTCCTCACAAGACCCGGGAGAATGCAACCTCCCATTTCAACATAACCTATGCCAACCACACAACAAGTTCCCATACCTATCATTGAAGACACTAATATTGTTAAGCAGTTTAAGAAGACAAAAATTGAGATGAAGGTATGGAAACTTTTGGCGACATATCGAGAGCATAGGTTGGCTGTAATGAATGCCTTGGACAAAATAAGGATAGATTCTGACACTACTCCTAAGGGGTTAGCTAACTTCCTCACAAGTGATCTTCCTAGTCCAATTAATTTGATCACCTTTTCTGACAAGGAATTACCTCCAGAAGGTGACAAACATTAAAAGGCATTAAACCTCACAGTAGTTTGCAAGAGAATGAATGTTCCTATGACTCTTATAGACAATGGATCGGCCATCAACGTCTGTCCACTTAGAACTGCGAGGATGCTAGGCATAAGGGATGAAGATTTAACTCCGTCTACACAAGGAATAAGGGCCTACGACAACACTCGACGTCAAGCTCTTGGTAAAATTACCCTGAATGTAACAGCGGGAGCAATAGAACATGCTACTACTTTCCAAGTTTTAGACATTAAAGCTTCGTTCAATTTATTATTGGGGCACCCTTGGCTTCATGACCTAAAGGCCATCCCCTCATCTCTCCACCAACAAGTAAAAGCTATAGTTGGGGGAATTCCTATCACCATCGATGCTTCGCCTATGAGGATCAAGTCTATAGAAAATCCAATCATTAACGTGAAGCACAACGAAGATGATGAAGACTTATGGGGCTTTAACGAAGAAGTCTCCTTAATCTAGGAGGATGAAAGGACCCCTCTTTGCCATGACCCCTATTCCAACATGATTGTAAATGCTATGCTGAAGAAACAAGGACATTTCCCTGGGATGACCCTAGGAAAGAAGAAAGGAATAGCAAAGTCGCTGGAGTCACCTGGCCTCCCTAAGTTAGACACTTTCGGACCTGGTTTCGAACCGACTCGGAAAGATCTCAAGCGAGCCCAGGAAAAGTCAAAGGCACGTAGAGATGCTCGCATTCAAAAGAAAGCAGTCCCAATGGATCAGTACCCTCTTACATTTAACGGCCAATTTATTAAAGAAGGAGAGGACTATCCATGCCATGAATTTCCCGAGCCATTTGTTGTAAACGGCATAAGGCAGCCGGGATTTAAGATTTTCTTGGATTGTTATTTCACAGATGAAATCCCAACCCCTGTCCATAAGGAGAAAGCACCCCCATGCTTTGACTTTAACGTCATGGGATTATTATTTGAGCGAGAAAAGAATGAGCCAACTTACAGAGAAGACAACTCCTCGCTCATTCTGACAGTCCTACAAAGCGAAAGCTTCAATCCCTCGAAGCTAATCACTCCAACTAAAGGAACACTACAAGGGTGGCGCAAGACTATCAAGGGGACTATTCCAAGCGGAAGAAAATATCCATCACGACAAGGCAAGGACCAATGTTTAAAGAGTCGTCTGAGTCCGAGTCTGAGTCGGAGTCTCTCCCTATAGAGTCTTATAGGTCTTTAGTAGTAGCACCTTCCCTTCCTATTTCTTCTCCTAGAATAGTTAGTCATCAAGTCCTTGAGGACATATCACTCTTTGATGTAATGATCTCAGAGTATAATAATATTTCTCCTTCTCCTTATTTCTTGTGTTCTTCTCTAACCAAAGATGACGAGCATTGCTTAACTAACAATGAAAAAGACAAAGAACTTATTAAAGCAATGGAAACACTCGAAAAGAAAACACCATTAATTGAAGAAACTGAAACGATTGATATCTCGAATGATTCAACCAATAAAAGAGAAATCAAAATCGGATTAATACTAAATGAACAAGAAAGAACCGATTTAATTAACTTACTTAAAGAATTTATCGATGTATTTGCTTGGTCATACGAGGATATGCCAGGCATTAATAGAGAAATAGCTCAACACACTATACCACTAATTCCAGGAATGAAACCCGTAAAACAAAAGTTACGTCGAATGAAACCCGACTTAGCTCTTAAAATAAAAGAAGAAGTACTCCAAAAACAAATAACTGCAGGTTTCATCAAGGTATCCAAATACCTCGAATGGGTCGCCAACGTTGTCCCAGTTCCGAAGAAAGACGGAAGGGTAAGAATGTGTGTTGACTATCGAGATCTAAATAAGGCAAGTCCGAAGGACGACTTCCCTTTGCCACACATCGATATTCTAGTAGATAACACGACAATTCACGCGCTCCTCTCGTTCATGGATGGGTACGCAGGTTATAAACAGATTCTCATGGAAGAAGAAGACATGGAGAAAACAACTTTTATAACACCATGGGGCACTTACTGCTACACGGTAATGCCACTCGGGTTGAAAAACGTGGGTGCTACTTACCAATGCGCAGCAACTGCCTTACTCCATGACATGATGCATAAAGAAGTCGAGGTATATGTCGACGACATGATTGTCAAATCAAAAGACCGTCCAGGCCATCAAGTATCCTTAACGAAATTTTTCGAAAGGCTAAGAAAATATAATATGAGGTTGAATCCATCTAAGTATGCTTTTGGAGTTACCTCAAGCAAGATTTTGGGTTATGTCATAAGCTCTCGAGGAATAGAGATAAACCCAACCAAGATCAAAGCAATCATGTAAATGCCACCGCCTAAGACTGAAAAACAGATTCGAGGATTTATTGGCCGGTTGTAATACATAAGTAGGTTCATATGAAAATTGACAACAATATGTGAACCAATATTCAAAAAGCTCAAGAAGAGTGTACTAGTGATATGGGATGATGAGTGTCAAAAAGCCTTTGAAAAGATCAAAGCCTATCTTGAAAATCCTCCCATATTAGCACCAACACTTCCTGGAAAACCTCTTAGGTTATATTTGACGGTTACCAAAGAGACAATGGGAGCCATGCTAGCACAAGAAGTAGAAGGCAAAGAAAACGCAATTTACTATCTAAGCAAAAAGATGCTCGAATACGAAGCACGCTATACACCACTCGAGAAGTTGTGCCTCGCCTTGGTGTGGGCCACAACCAAGTTAAGACATTACATGCTAGTGCATACTGTCTTCGTAGTCTCCCGATTAGATCCACTCAAGTATCTATTTGAGAAATCTACACTCAATGGACGCATATTGAGATGGATAGTCAATCTAGCCCAGTTCGATGTAAGGTTTATGCCACAAAAATCTATCAAAGGATCCGTGGTGTCAGACTTTCTAGCAGATTTCCCAATAGAAGACTCGACGCCAATACAAGACAATGAAGTTCCAGATGAAGACTTAATGGTCACTGAAGATGATACCTGGAAATTATACTTTGACGGAGCCTCAAACCAAAAGGGATGTGGCGTTGGAGTATTACTAGTATCACCAAAAGAAGAGCATGTTCCAATCTCCATAAAGCTTAATTTCGACAATACCAACAATGCTGTTGAATATGAAGCATGCGTGGTAGGCCTTGAAACAGCTTTGGCATTGGGAGTAAAAAAGTTAAGGATATTCAGAGACTCTTCTTTAATTATCAATCAAATATCTAAAAGGTGGAAAGTAAGGAGCAAAAGCCTAGCCCCTTACCAAAACTATATGGAAACTCTTACCGATCAGTTAGAAAGGTAGAATACACCTATCTACCCAGGGAAGAAAATCAATTTGCTGATGCCTTGGCAAGATTAGCCTCAATGGTTAGGATTCCCTCGGAAATCGAGCAAATGCCGCTAACTATAGAGAAAAGGCACAAACCAACATACATCCAGGCTATAGAAGACGACGAAGTAGTCCAGGACGAAGATGAAGAAGAAGAAGAAGAAGAAGAAGAAGAAGAAGAAGAAGAAGAAGAAGAAGAAGAAGAAGAAGAAGAAGAAGAAGAAGAAGAAGAAGAAGAAGAAGAAGAAGAACCGTGGTACACGGATATACTAAATTATGTCACCAAAGGAGAATACCCTCCCCATGCTGACAAAAGAGCAAAACGAGCATTAAGACTCTTGGCTTCCCAATATGTACTCATACGCAATGAGCTACATAAAAGGGTACCTAAGGGTCGAGCTCTCCTATGCATAGGAAAAAAGGATGCACAAAGAGCAATGAGAATAGTCCACGAAGGAATCTATGGCACTCATATAAATGGCAAAATGTTAGTCCAAAAAATAATGCGAGAAGGATATTATTGGAATACAATGAATAGGGATTGCCATCAATATGTAAAAAGATGCCCTAAGTGCCAAATCTATGCCAATTTAAAACATGGTCCTCCGTCCTTGCTCTACACATATACGTCGCCATGGCCATTCTCTACATGGGGAATTGACATCATCGGCAAAATCACTCCCCAAGGAACAGGAGGCAATAAATATATATTAGTAGCAATTGATTACTTCACAAAGTGGGTTGAAGCGCAATTATACGTGTAGACACCCATTTGTGTCTCCCCACAACCAAACCCAGTGATGAGACCATTCACGTCGAATCATAACCGAATGAAGTGAAAGTGTGGAAAGTCTAGCGTTGCGGATAGTTTTAATTTCTTTTCTTTTCTCTCTGTTTTTGAAAACTTATTTTAAGAAAACAGCCAATCCAGTTTGGTTGGTCCATGATATGGTTCCAATAGTAGTGTAGTTGGATGGGGCTTGCAAAGACCTTTCCAACAATATATTATAAGCCCAATTCCGATGAATATTGAGGAAGTTATGGCCAAAATACTAAACTGGGCCCGATTTGGTTTTTATATGCGGCCCAATGATCTAGAGGAGGGGCAATTATTAATTATCATTCCTAAAGATATTAGGATTGATTATAGTCTTTTAGAATACTCTAGAAGGTTCTTTTAAATCCTAATGGAGTTAGGATTGATAATTATGTTTTAAAGAGTTTGAAATTGAATAAAACTACTCCTTTTAAGAATCCTTGTTTTGTACGAAGTGGAATATATTCAGATTTTATTTTCGTGCCTCATAATATTTATCCAAATTTTATATGGTTGGATAGATATTGAAATTATCTTTCCAATGATATATTATAATATTAAATCCGAGTTATAACGAAAAAGATATGAATGAGACATGAAACTTTATCCAAAACTGACACCCTTCCACTATTTTGTCCATATCTTTTTATCTACAAAATATTTTAATCTGATTTTAATTGGGTAGGAAAGTAGACTTTAAGATCTTTCCAACGACATATTATATTCCTTATTTGGACTTCCGGATCAAAAGATATGATAAAAACAAAAATGCATTAAAAACGAGCTTGGCGCCTGACTCCAGGCATTGGCGCCTGGAACCAGGTCTGGCGCCAGCCATTGGCGCCTAATGCTAGCCATTGGCGCCTGGCACCAATGGCCAATGCTTGGCGCCAACCTCGTTTTGTGTGCGCCAGACTCTGTTTTGTTAATTTTATCTTTTTGGCTGATTTTCTCTATAAATAACGTATTAAAACTCCGTTTTCGATAACCAGATTTCACCAATTCTTTTCATTCACCAATTCCCATCAAGTTTTCTTGATTATTCTCTCTCTCTTTCTCTCTTTCTAAACTTCCTTTTTACATACAAAATTCCGCATTCATTAGATCTAGAAACACCTAGCCATATTCATAGTTGCCTTCGCCCTAGACGTGAAAGGTTTAATTTCTGAGGGTTTGGTCCCAAATCTCTTTTTCAATTATTTAATTTAATTGTGTTGTTTATTATTTCCTTGAAGTTACTAACGTGTGTATTTTGTTATTAGAAAGAGATACGAGGCATCCAAGTAAGTACTTTAATTTATTTATGATGTAGAAATCATGTTTACATTGTTATTATGATATTCCTAGTATCATGTCTAGGGTAATTTTAATATTAAATATGATTGTTACGATGCTTCCTATGTTCTTCCTAATATTTATTCATGTTAGGGTTAAATATTTGATTTTTATTGCTTAGTGACATGTTAGGGTTTGTTATTAATCTTGTTAGTATCATGCCTAAGATCTTGCTATTTCTATTATGCTTTAACATTAACATGATCATGATTATGATTGTTATAATTTATGACGATCATGAATATTATTATTATTATTATTATTATTATTATTATTATTATTATTATTATTATTATTATTATTATTATTATTATTATTTTGATGATGATTATTTTATTTATGATTATTATTATTTTGATGATTATAATTTTATTGTTCATGATTATTATTGTGATTATTTATTATGTTGCTTGATTATTTATATTTATTGCTTGATCACCTTTATGCATGTTTAAAGGGAATTGGTACTTGTCATCACGCTTAATAAGATAATTAATAATCTTGTTAGGGTTAATTGTGATTATAAATTCAAGTGATCGCCAATAATAGATTTGTTTGTGCATTAATATTCAACCAACATAGATTAAACAGGTTTAGGGTTAATCCTATTGATTGCATGTTAGTCAGAAAGCGCACATGAATACGATCTGAATAAAGTAGAGGCCTATTATTAGGGCAGGTTAAATCTCTTTTAGGTTTGATTTGTACCTTCATCCCCGAACCCTTATTTGATTCTAGACCTTATGGAGTTGACGATCTCTTGGATCGTTAAGGGGTGTAACCTTCATCCTATGAACGGTTTACAAGTTCCTAAAAACTTGTAGGCGACTCTTTTGCTCTATCTTCTTCACTTTTGGACGCCACCGTACTTTAGTGTATGATCACAGTGGGGTTCAAGCTAGGGGTAAAGCTTTAAATTTATTCCCTACAATACACTAAACTCACTGCAAAACATGTAGCACTCTTTATCGAGAGAAATATTATTTGTCGATATGGAGTCCCACATGAAATGATAAGTGACAATGGAACTCACTTTCAAGCCGAATGTGAAGAATTGTTACAAAAATATAACATTCAACATCATCATTCTTCCCCTTACAGACCTCAAGAAAATGGAGCAGTCGAGGCAGCTAATAAAAATCTAAAGACTATCATCGAGAAAACGACTAGAAAATTATAAAGATTGGCCTGACAAACTTCAATTCGCATTGTGGGGTTACCGCACGTCAATCCGTACATCAACAGGAAATACGTCATATTCCTTAGTATATGGAATGGATGCCGTATAACCTATCGAACTAGAAATTTCATCTCTACGCATCGCGTTAGAGAGCAAACTCGATGAAGTTGAATGGACTAGGGCAAGATATGAAGAGCTAATTTTACTCGATGAAAAACAACTAGAAGCTCTACATCACACTCAGTGTTATCAAACTCGTATGGCTAGGCATTTTAATAAGAAGGTCAAGACAAGAAACATCAAAGTAGGAGACTTGGTGTTAAAAGATTTAAGGAAAAATGTTTTAAATCCAAGGGGAAAATTTAGACCTAATTGGTCTTGACCCTACATTGTCAAAACAATCCTGTCAGGAGGTGCAGCAAAACTAACTGATATGGATGGCAATGAGTTCTCGAACATGACAAATCTTGACCAACTTAAGAAATAGTACCCATAATTACTTGAGTAGGATACTCAAGAGAGCTACGTTTGACCTGATTCCTTAAGAAAGGATACGTAGGCAACCCTTTACGGGTGCGGCCACTTTATTTTTTTACATTCTCGCGTCCCAGAATTAATTAAAAATTCGACAGAATATCGGCGTCATAGAGAAAACTCTGGCGCCAGCCAACGACCACCAGCGCCAGCCGACGACACTGGCGCCTGACGCTAGACTATTATGGCCGGTGCCAGTAGCAAATAAGCGACGCCAATTCACAGCTAAATTCTGGGCATATTTCGGTGTTTTTCGGAAAATTTTCGACTTCCGTACTCGAAGAATTTCTGGAAAATTAATTTTTTTTTTCGGTTTTCATTGCTTTAATAAAAAAATTTTTAAGTAAATAATTAATTAAAAGCTAAAATTTCATTAATAAAATAAAATTACATTATTGATGGAATTTTAATAAAGCTGAAATAAATTAACTTTAAATAAAATATATAAACTAAGTCTAATAATTTGAAATTAAGCAATGCTCCTTATCTTTCTTTTCTTTCCTAGCCCTTTTCAAATTTTTATCTGCTTCCTCCTCCTCATCCATAACCTTAGCTAGTAGGCATCCTTTAGAGGACCTACATTCAATCTTAGAGTAGATAGTTTCCTTTTCAACTAGGACTCCGTGCTTCTTTTCTACCCAAACCTTTTTATCTGTGGTATCAGGTTTCCTTTTTCCCTTATATTTTGTAGTACTTTTCTTCCTAGGCATTGTAGGTGTTTTGAATTCAACTCTTTCACCTAAGCGTTCCTTGGCAGGAATCACCCTGTCACCTAGACGACTCTTCACATCAATTTTACCCTAATTTTTCTTCAAGTCCTTTGAAGGTCTCTTCAGCAACCACTTCTTCACATCATTGGTCAAGGAAGGAGGAACCTTTTGGGTAATTAATTCCCATAAAGGTCTAGCACTCCAATAAGCATCAAATTTTTCTACTTCCTGGGAGACAGGGTACTCGTAGGGAGGAGGAAGATCTCCGGATGGAATATTCTGAAGCAAGCCGTATTGTCTTTTTACCCTGCAGGGATAATAATAAGTCATACGAGACAAACTTGGAAGACGGAAGAAAGGTTGCTTGTTGACACCAACCATCCTTTCTATTTTCCACCATGGGACGACCCACTTGGTAGCAAAATTGCGAGATTCGAAGACCCTTCTCCACTCATGGCGCCCAATTTTAGAGAAGCGTTTCTTCCTCCTCGCGAAGCAATTTGGAGTGTACTTCTCAATGTTGTCCGGAGGGCTAATTAATTCTAGCCTTTTCATTAGCCACATCTGTAAAAAAATTACAATGCAAATAAATAATTATTACTATACAAAAATATATTTTTTGATTTCTGTAATTAAAAATATTATTTTTCTACCTGTAATAAAATTGGAGAGCCTCAAAAAGGTGCTTTTGGGTTCCTTTTCAATTCATCAAGACTAATCATAGTCTCTCCAACTATCAATGGCATTGGATTTCTCCCTGATTCAATTTGTTCTAGTACGGTGGTTATAATTGATTGACCCTCATTATTTTTACCACTACTAAGAAAAAATTGATTAAACATGGAAAATAAGAAAACCCTTCTTCTATAAATATGAAAAGATTCAGAAAGAGGTTTATCAAAATAATGGCGAGCAAATTCTTTCAAATTAACTATGTTTCCATCTACTATTTTTGATAAATCCCTTTCTCTTAAATTGAAGAAACGTTCAAAATCCTTGTAATAATATGCATCTATTCTAGGGATTACTATGAGGTCTATTGTAGGGAAACCTAAAATAGCACCAAATTCTTAAGGCAAAGGGCTAATTTCATCATACCCTATTCTAAAGCAATGAGTATCAACATTCCAATATTCTAGAGCGGTATTAATGAAATCTAAGTCAAGATCTACCCTTTTGATACCATATATTCCCCCCAAGTGAAACAAATCTAATTCTTTTCTTTCTTTGGCATTTAGAGACCGACACCATTCATGGCTGTATTGGGTAAAAGTTTTGGTGACTAGAGACATGATATTAGTTTTCTAAGGCCAAGAATTATTTTATTTGCTGAAATTATGAAAAGAATCGGCTGGGCAGGGGGCTATTTTTGCACGATTTAGGAGCAGTTTTAATCGTGGTAGAATACGGAGACAGCGCTAATTATCGCTAGACGCCGCGATTGGCGCCACACGCCAAAGCTTGGCACCACACGCTAAGTGTAGCGCTTGGCGCTACACCCAATTGCGTGGCGCCAGCTAGCGCCAATCTGCCACGTCATGCGCGCTTTCTAAAACCGCGTTTTTACCTTAATTCGAGTCTACTAATGACTTTACGACTCCCTTATCTTTTCTAAACATCTTTTTATTCTTTTTTAAATTAATATAGCTATTATATTAATTATAATATTCCTTTTTGGATTTTTATTTAAACTGATTTCAAAGTTTTTTATAAACCCAAGCTTTTATTTGACTTTTCCTTTTTTTCATTTTTCTTTTTGGGGGAGAAAGTCGGATACCCTCCATCAATAATAAAAATGTTGAAATTTTTGCGCGAAATTCTCTTTTCTTGCACACACAAACATGCACATAATAATAACAATAATAAAAAATGAAAAAATTAAAAAACATGATAATAAAATAAACTAGTAATAGTATGTATATACAAAATATGTCTAATGAGTCTAACTAAAAGGCAAAGTTCTATACAAAGTCAAAATAAAAAAAGCACAGGAACAAACTACGGCGCCGGGGGGCGTACACCCATCATCTTGTAAAACTGCGTCGTACAAGGAGTAACCTCTCCACCAGCTCCAGTCTCCGCAGGAGGAGGAATGCTCAACGTGGGTCCACTCCACCCGAGATCAACCTGAGGCTGAGGCTGCGGAGGCTGCTGCGATGACGAGCCAATATCGTACATCCCACCACCTCTAAAAGCCGAGGTAGCCTCTCCCTGGCCTATCGGTGTAGCATGAGCACCCTCAGAGGAAGAACCCGAGCCCTCCGCCACATCGGCACGGGCAGCCTTAGAGCGAGCGCCTCTACCCCCTGACGTAGTGCGGCGACGCCTCGAGCTAGATCTCGTCGGATCCCTCCGCATCTCAGGTCTCATGCGGGTGTGAGAAGCAATAGGTTGACCCTACAAAAAGAATTAAATAAAAAAAAAGGTAAAATCGAAGCGGTAATGCAAAACATATGAAAGAAAGACTACCTCCTGGACGGCGTCGTCTCGACGGCAGGTAGCCACATTCCTCATCCGGACGAGCTGGCTCCGGAAGGCATCTATACATCGTGCCATCGCCGAAAGACTGATAAGCGACATTGATGTCACTTTTAGGGTGTTTATTGAGTCGTATTCCAGCTTATTTTCCAATAATTTCACCCTTTTTATCCTTTATTTCTATTATTTTATTATTCGTCTTTTATCTTTATTTTGTGTATTTTTTCCCTTTTTATTAGTTTTTAGTTTATTTTTGTAGTTTTAGTTAATAATTTCCCGCTTCTCTCATTTTATTTATTTTATTTTAGTTTCTAGTTTGTTTTATTTTATTTTATTTTATTTCATTTAATTTTATTATTTCTTTAGTTTTAGCATTTTATTTTACTTTATTTATCTTATTTTATTTTAGTTTATTTTTCTTATTTTATTTTATTTTATTTTATCTTCCAATACCCTCGTGTTTTTTGTTGTAGGTGTTCCGGGTTTCAAGTTCAAATCGTGTTCGGGGTCCGAGGTTCGAGGCAAATGCACAATGCTCCCTGCTCTTCCCCTGCTGCCACCTTAACCATCACCACACCACAACTTACCCTACACCACAACACAACACCAGCACCACGCAACTCCCCTGCCTCCATCTCCACACCCCAATTCACCAACAACAATCAGCAACAACAACAATTCCCCTGCTCCTCTTTCCCATCCAATCAGCCAACAACAATTACCACCAACCCATTTACCATCACCAACAGCCACCACGTACTTCACCCCGCAGCACCAGCCACCACCAAACCACCTCCACCGCAACCAACACCAACAGCAGCAGCAATTTACAGCAACTAGCAGCCCGCAACCAATCGGAACTTACAGCCACCCACCACCACTCACGCGCAACCGCTGCTGCGCTAAACCTGTCACCAAACACAAACCTGAGCAGCAGCAATTTCCCAATCACAAACCGCCAATCGCCTATCAATCAAACCACCAATTTAAACCACCAGCTGCCGCAAACAGAAGCACCACCTGCGACCTCCATCTCACCACCATTAATTACAGCAGCCACGCATCCTCACAACTCCTCCCCGCATCGCCAAGCCGCAACAATTCACAGCAAGAGGCTACCCAGACCACCGCGGGCGCACAGCCCTGTCAGAAAGCGCACGAAATCGAGTCCAAAATCGAGTTGAGGCAGAAGCTTTGCGCGACTTGCTGTGCGACCTCTGTGCGGGCGCGCAATTGTGGGTCAATCACGAGATTTTCACGTGATTTTTATGAATATTGGACGGCCACGATTCCTTCAATTAATCCAAAGGCTGCGATTTGGTGATGCTAGATGATGACAAAGTTGATGAACGGTGATGATGATGCGTGATATGGTGAATGGGAGCAGCCACTAAGAGAAAGGGGGAAAATGAAGGTAGTCTGGTGGGGGGGTTTTCGTGGGTTTGTACGGGAATGGTGGGTTTTGGGGGAAATTAGTGGGTTTGGTTTGTTTTCTTTTTCTTTTTCCTTTTCATTTTCCTTTTATTTTATTTTATTTTTAGTTTAGTTTTTTTTTTTTGTTTTTAATTTTAGTTATTTTAATTATTTTAGTTTAGTTTTTATTTCTTTTTAGTTTTCTCTCTTTTATTTTAATTTTATTTTAGCTTGTATTATAATTACCTCCTTTGGGGTTATTCTCTCTTAACTTTCAACTCTCAACATTTTTAATTCTACCCTAGATTAGATTAGAGTAGGTTTAGTTCTTTTATTTTCTCTCTCTTAGGGTTAGATTAGGATTTTCTCTCTCTAGTTTAGGAGTAGTTTAGAGAGAGAAAGCTTTGATTTTTCATGGAGTTTTTGGGATTTTGAAGAAGCAAATTTGTGGATTTTTCCTCTCATAAATTCAATGAGTTTTCCTAACTTTCACTCACCTTTATTGCTTTCATTTATTATTGTTTTTGCTTATTTATTTGTTGATTTGAGTAGTTTAATTAGCTTAGGTTTTGTTCTAGGGAAATGGATGAAGGTCATGTTAATAAATTGAATGATTGATTGTAATTAGTATGGAATTGTTTCTTGATTATTGTGTATGGATGATGCTTTTATGTATTAGAATCTTTCTAGCTAATTGATTCTATGCTTTTAATTGTTCTTTCAATCGATTGTGCGAGAGTGAGTTGGTTGAGAGCCCTAAATTCTTCCATACCTTTGTTAGGCTAGTTGCACGAGAGTGAATTAGTTTAGTAGGATAATTAACATGCTTAATTGTGCGAGAGTGAGTTAAATGTGTTGATTGTTCCTAATCAAGGTCATTTTCATCTAATTGTATGATGTTATTGAATGTATTGATGTAATTGGATTCCACTTTCCCTAGTTTTAGTTATTTGCTCTTAGTAGTGTTTAGTTGAACCTCTCTTTACCTCACAAGCTTCCCTAGTAGTCTAATTAGCATAGATTGATACACTTAGTCCTTTTGGGTTCGACCCTTTACTTACCCCTAAACTCATATTAGGGTAGTTTAGGTATTATAAATTTCTAATTTGATTAGGGTTAGTAGACCAACGACACTATCTATCCCCGATCAAATTTTGGCGCCGTTGCCGGGGACTAAGGCGTTCATTAGTTTGTGTTGATTAGATTAGCTAGGTTCTTGTATATAATTTGATTTTTGTTTGCTTTTCTTTGTTCTTTGTATAAGAATGGCATGCTTATCTTTTCCTCAATTTGATGGTGAACCCTTTTATGCTTACTTTGAAAGACTAGATGGTTTTCTTAGTTACCATGGGTGTTCTGTTAATGATGCTTGTGGTATAGCTTATTGGGGCATGAATGAGTATACTAGGGGAATGGTTGAGGACATGAATAATGGTAGATTTTGTCATTTGTCTATGCATGACGCGTGGGATTTCTTCACATGGTTTGCTAGGGATTCTTTTGATTTGCATGTTTCTTGCTTTGATTCTCAATGCCAAGATTCTTTTAATTTTTGCATGAATTCTCTTGATACTTCTTATGTGCCTAGTGATAATCCAAGTATGCAAATTGACACCTTTCCCCCTTATGCTCATTTTGATGAGGTTTGTGCTAATTTTGATGATGTGCAATTTTACTTTGATCATGAACCTCAACCCAATAACATTGATGCCCAAATTCTTTCTCAAATGCAATATCTCACCCAAAAACTCCAAGAGCTTCAAGAGGAACAAAAATTGAGAGAAGTGAGGCTTGCCCAAGTGATGAGTGCTTTGGTTGATGTAAATGGATGTGAGGCACCTCACTTGGAGTATGAGAGTGTTTTTGAGAATGATGTGGGCCAAGGGTGTGAAGGTGAGGGGAGATTTTCTTGTGATGAGAGGATTTTTGAGGATTTTGATCCTTTTCATTCCCCATTTGAGCTTGATTGCCATCCTTCCCCTTATTCACCCCCTTTGAGAGCTTCCCTTGGTGAGGATGTGAGTGAGCCATCTTCATGTTTTAATGAGGGAGATCATGAGGATGATGATGATGAGTTTTAGCAATCAAGAGAGATTGAGAGTCCCTTGAGTGATGGTGGAAGAGTTGTGAACGAAGAAAATATCGATTTTGAGGTTTCCAACCCCCTTCCCCATCTTGATGAGTCTACCTTGCATGTTGGTGACCCTTCTATCCATGAGTCTTTGGACTCATTTGAGGTTATGGCTAGTATGTTCATTGAAGGTGTAACAAATCATTATAGCCTCTTGAGAGAGTTCATTGGCAATGCTTCATGGGAAAGGGATGAGTTTGAGAGAAACCTTTATCCTTTCATGCATGGTTTAGAGACTCTAGGCTTTGAGGATCCTGAGGGAGTTGTTGTTCATCGTTGTGATAGAGAGGAGGATGAGGTTGTTTCTATTGGAGAGTTTTTGTTTGAGGGAGATGTGAGTCATGAGTGTTCTTTTGAGGATTCTATGATTGATTTTCATGCCCTCATTGGTGATGTGAGGCTTTGTGAGACCATTGTTTCTCCTCCCCTTCCTCATGTCCCTTTCTCAAGGAAATTTAACCACATCTCCTACTATCCCATGTTCCTCCGTTCTTTTGTCAAATAGCCTATTGAGGACCCTCTCTTATTTGATGAGACTTTTCCTTTTCATCCTCCCATTATTGAGGAAATGGGTGATTATGCCACCCAAAAATATTTTGAGGAGAGTTTGCCTTATTTTTCTTCTTCGTTCTCTTCTTATTTTCTTGATTTTTCTTTTGATTTTTCTTATTTCTTTTGGCATCTTCCTCCTCACTTACGTGCAATAATCTTGTTGCACGTACTCCTTTCTTCAATTGCCTACTTGTTATCATATGAAATGTGTAGTAGTGCATTTGATAAGCTCTTGCGTTCGTTGCAATATTATTTATTAGAGCGGTCTCGCTTGGACGTTAAACAAGCCTTTCTCGGGAAGTAACCCGAGGTTTTTATTGCTTTCATTTTCTTTTCTTTTTAGATTAGATTTTCTCTCATGGAAATGTTTGTGTGCCCCTTTCTAGGTACATAACTTGATATACACTAATGCATTGGTTTGGATCAAGAATCAAGGAAGTTTGATGCCTATTTTTGCTAGCATATGGAAATCGAGATTCAATTCAAGAGGAAATCGGCTTTGAAAGGTTAAATTGGTTCATTTGCGGGTAATTACACCCACCAATATCCGGTAATATCTTTCTTAGCTCTTTCTCTAATGGTTGGTGACTCGTTGGACATGTGTTGGTTTGTTGGGTTGATTTCTTTCTTTTCCCCTCCCATGGTTTATTTGGTTTACGTTTGAGTATATTGTCTCATTCAAGCTTGGGGGGAGGGTATTCTATCATGTTGGGAAGGATGTTGATTCATTTATGCCATGCACTTGAGTATATGCATTTTCATGTATTTTCTTATATTTTGAAAAGTCCAAAAAGATTTTTGTTTACTTTCAAGGAAATTTTGGCAAAATGTGTTTTGTTTGTTCTTATTTTGGACATTTTGTTTTGGAATTGCATTCTTGAATGTTTTTCTTCCTAAGTGGTAAATGTATGCACGGTTTGAGAGTGTCATTGGTTGACTCTAGGATACTATATGTTAAGGTAGCCGGTTTAAGAACTTTTAGGGGTCCATGAAGCCTTAGTTCACGGGAATGTGGTAAGATGGATTTGCTCTCTATAATGGATTTGAAACCCTTGGTTGGTATTTTCTTGGTTATAATCCCTTGTGAGCTTTATTTGTTCTAGCCTTCATCACCTTGTTGAGCGGCTATTTAAGATCCTTGACTATGCATGTCTTAATCCTTGTTTTGACCTCTAGCTCCCAAGATTGTGACCGGGCCTCTCTAGGGGAGGAAAAGGGCACCTTTTCCCATTTTTCTTTATCTTCTTTTTATTTTGTTACAAATTTGGTTTTCTATTTTTCATCGACCTACTTATTAAACAATTTGAGCCTAATGTTTCCCGCTCTTGTTTAAACCGCGTTACAAACCCAATGGCCTATGTTTACCAACCCTTTTAGTTAGTGAAGCATAGGCATGTGAGGTTTGAGTTTTGAGAGTGTTGATCATGAGCAAGAAAACTTTTTGAATTGGTTTAAGTACGGTATTGAAAGTTGAGCTTGAAAAGAAAATGCAAAAAGTTTGAGAAGAAAGATGCAATTCAAGAAAATCAAATGAAGTTTCAAGAAAAAGCCGTCCAAAGTTAAAAAAGGCAAGGACACAAAAAAAAAAAAAAAAAAAAAAAAAAAAAAAAAAAAAATAAAATAAAATAAAATAAAGAAAAAAAATGAATAAGAAACAAATAACACAACTATATATTAGTTTGGTTTCGTTTTCTACCCTAGTTTAAGCATTGAGGACAATGCTTCGTTCAAGCTTGGGGGGGAGCGTTACTTCGATTTTTGTATATTGTGTTAGTGTTGAATAAGATTAGGGGAGATGGCATTTTTGGTATTTTTGTTTGATATTTTGTGATTTCTTGAGTTTGTTTTTGAGACTAAGCCACTCTTTTGCTTCACTTAGGAAATATCACCAAAATTTTCAAATTTTTACCCCGCCTTAACCCTTAGCCTTATGTTACAACCAAATAAAAGTCCCTTAGACTTTAGTGGGGTTAGGTCAAAGAACGGTGGAGGGAGATAGACTTCAAACCTATGGAGAGAGTATGCATAGTTGAGATGTCGGGATAACCTTCTCAAAGTTTTTCATTTCTTTATCTTTTTCCGGTTCCTTCGTGGAATCATGAGAAGCTAGCTTAAGGGTTGATTTGAAGCTAGTAGAGAGAACGCGGCTCGATCGGTTGGGGCTAGGGTGGATTGAGTCCTCATTAGTTCTCTATGCTTAGCATATGTTATGTTTCAATCAACCATTGACATCTTGGAACGTGCATACATTTGTCTATTTAGAAAGGTTTGCATACATTTGTGTTTGTTCCTATCTCTTGTCCAAATATGAACTTTGTGTTTTCTTTCTCTTGTTATGTTTCTTTTTCTTTTCTTTTTATTGCCTTGCCTTGGTTTTTATTTAGAGTTGTGGGTTAAACTCTGAGGACACCCTCACGAGAGCACACTCGTCCTCTAGGGCGATCTAGGGGTTTAAAGGTGATGTGAATTATTGATCCGAAAATCAACAAAACACAAGGGATATGTTTGAGTCTAATTCTATACAGGAAATCCACCAAGAATTAAACAAAAACTAAGATTAATCAATTAAGAATCCACCTAATTAATCAATCCAAACGAATGTTTTAACTAAAACAAGCAAAACAGCAATTGATCGCAATCAACCAAAACTCAAGTATGCAACTTAAGAAATAAATCTGAATATTAATCTATGTATGTTTATTTGTGTGTTTACAGCCCTATTTATAAGACTTAGTTTACCTAGGAAGATTAGGACAAGTCCCTAATTCAATCCTAATTAAACTAGAATTCTAACTTGCTTGAAGAGCAAGCACCTTGGCGCACAAGCATACACCAAACTGATTTATTTTGTTAACTAACTGATTTTTAAAGCAACTAAATAAATAAATAAAAATTAAAGAATTAAATAAAGATTAAAGATCCTAATGCTTGAACCAAGAAAAACCCTTTCAAGTGAAAGGTAAAAACTTGTAAGCAAAATCTAAGTAAAGAAAATTCAAGAAAGTTCAAGAAAGTGAACTAGACTCCAAGAAAAGCCACTAAGCAAACCGTGGCTTTGCTTTGATATCCAAGAAAGTGTCCATGCAATTCTTGGCTTGAATCAATGTTTAGGGACAAGTTATCTTGATGCATGATAAGCAAATCTTCGAAGTTCTCCATGCTTAGACTTGCATCAAAAGGGCTTGTCTTTAGTTGCTAAAATTGACCGTGATTCCTACGAAAGTGAGTTAGTGTACATTCTTGTCTCCTTTAGTGTTCTAGCTTTGCTTGAATAAATCATTCTCCTTCTCCCGTGTTTCATGTTAATTTGCTCGAGGACGAGCAAAAAGTTAGCTTGGGGGAGTTTGATAAGCGACTTTGATGTCACTTTTAGGGTGTTTATTGAGTCGTATTCCGGCTTATTTTCCAATAATTTCACCCTTTTTATCCTTTATTTCTATTATTTTATTATTCGTCTTTTATCTTTATTTTGTGTATTTTTGCCCTTTTTATTAGTTTTTAGTTTATTTTTGTAGTTTTAGTTAATAATTTCCCGCTTCTCTCATTTTATTTATTTTATTTTAGTTTCTAGTTTGTTTTATTTTATTTTATTTTATTTCATTTAATTTTATTATTTCTTTAGTTTTAGCATTTTATTTTATTTTATTTTACTTTATTTATCTTATTTTATTTTAGTTTATTTTTCTTATTTTATTTTATTTTATTTTATCTTCCAATACCCTCGTGTTTTTTGTTGTAGGTGTTCCGGGTTTCAAGTTCAAATCGTGTTCGGGGTCCGAGGTTCGAGGCAAATGCACAATGCTCCCTGCTCTTCCCCTGCTGCCACCTTAACCATCACCATACCACAACTTACCCTACACCACAACACAACACCAGCACCACGCAACTCCCCTGCCTCCATCTCCACACCCCAATTCACCAACAACAATCAGCAACAACAACAATTCCCCTGCTCCTCTTTCCCATCCAATCAGCCAACAACAATTACCACCAACCCATTTACCATCACCAACAGCCACCACGTACTTCACCCCGCAGCACCAGCCACCACCAAACCACCTCCACCGCAACCAACACCAACAGCAGCAGCAATTTACAGCAACCAGCAGCCCGCAACCAATCGGAACTTACAGCCACCCACCACCACTCACGCGCAACCGCTGCTGCGCTAAACCTGTCACCAAACACAAACCTGAGCAGCAGCGATTTCCCAATCACAAACCGCCAATCGCCTATCAATCAAACCACCAATTTAAACCACCAGCTGCCGCAAACAGAAGCACCACCTGCGACCTCCATCTCACCACCATTAATTACAGCAGCCACGCATTCTCACAACTCCTCCCCGCATCGTCAAGCCGCAACAATTCACAGCAAGAGGCTACACAGACCACCGCGGGCGCACAACCCTGTCAGAAAGCGCACGAAATCGAGTCCAAAATCGAGTTGAGGCAGAAGCTTTGCGCGACTTGCTGTGCGACCTCTGTGCGGGCGCGCAATTGTGGGTCAATCACGAGATTTTCACGTGATTTTTATGAATATTGGACGGCCACGATTCCTTCAATTAATCCAAAGGCTGCGATTTGGTGATGCTAGATGATGACAAAGTTGATGAACGGTGATGATGATGCGTGATATGGTGAATGGGAGAAGCCACTAAGAGAAAGGGGGAAATTGAAGGTAGTCTGGTGGGGGGGTTTTCTTGGGTTTGTACGGGAATGGTGGGTTTTGGGGGAAATTAGTGGGTTTGGTTTGTTTTCTTTTTCTTTTTCCTATTCATTTTCCTTTTATTTTATTTTATTTTTAGTTTTGTTTTTTTTTTTGTTTTTAA
This sequence comes from Chenopodium album, assembly GCF_948465745.1. Classification (NCBI taxonomy): domain Eukaryota; kingdom Viridiplantae; phylum Streptophyta; class Magnoliopsida; order Caryophyllales; family Amaranthaceae; genus Chenopodium; species Chenopodium album. The sequence goes on from NC_137839.1 coordinate 53,894,480, forward strand.
GTTTAGTTATTTTAATTATTTTAGTTTAGTTTTTATTTCTTTTTAGTTTTCTTTCTTTTATTTTAATTTTATTTTAGCTTGTATTATAATTACCCCCTTTGGGGTTATTCTCTCTTAACTTTCAACTCTCAACATTTTTAATTCTACCCTAGATTAGATTAGAGTAGTTTTAGTTCTTTTATTTTCTCTCTCTTAGGGTTAGATTAGGATTTTCTCTCTCTAGTTTAGGAGTAGTTTAGAGAGAGAAAGCTTGGATTTTTCATGGAGTTTTTGGGATTTTGAAGACACAAATTTGTGGATTTTTCCTCTCATAAATTCAATGAGTTTTCCTAACTTTCTCTCACCTTTATTGCTTTCATTTATTATTGTTTTTGCTTATTTATTTGTTGATTTGAGTAGTTTAATTAGTTTAGTTATTTGATTCTTGATTTTATTATTATTTTACCTTGTTTTCCATAGTTTTGTTCATTATGTTAGCTTAGGTTTTGTTCTAGGGAAATGGATGAAGGTCATGTTAATAAATTGAATGATTGATTGTAATTAGTATGGAAATGTTTCTTGATTATTGTGTATGGATGATGCTTTTATGTATTAGAATCTTTCTAGCTAATTGATTCTATGCTTTTAATTGTTCTTTCAATCGATTGTGCGAGAGTGAGTTGGTTGAGAGCCCTAAATTCTTCCATACCTTTGCTAGGCTAGTTGCACGAGAGTGAATTAGTTTAGTAGGATAATTAACATGCTTAATTGTGCGAGAGTGAGTTAAATGTGTTGATTGTTCCTAATCAAGGTCATTTTCATCTAATTGTATGATGTTATTGAATGTATTGATGTAATTGGATTCCACTTTCTCTATTTTTAGTTATTTGCTCTTAGTAATGTTTAGTTGAACCTCTCTTTACCTCACAAGCTTTCCTAGTAGTCTAATTAGCATAGATTGATACACTTAGTCCTTTTGGGTTCGACCCTTTACTTACCCCTATACTCGTATTAGGGTAGTTTAGGTATTATAAATTTCTAATTTGATTAGGGTTAGTAGACCAACGACACTATCTATCCCCGATCAAAGACCTCGCGCGAAAACTGTCAAAGAAATAAGTCAGTATACATGCATGAAATATATGGACAAAAATTGCAAATAACTAATCTTACTCGAGTCTGGTGGCGAGGAATCGACCGCTCTACGAAGCGCTCGCCCTCGGGATCCGGAGGAATCATCTCCTCAATCGGCCCGTATGTCCCCCGGTAATGGATAGACATACGGGGTGGCACGAACTCAGCAGCATCGTCCTGATAAAGCAAAACAAAGTCAGTAAAGCATTACTTGGAGGCTACTTAATGAAAGATGAAAGCTGAAAAACCGTACCGCCACATCCTCTACAGGTACAGGAACTGGAGCTAACAGCGACAGTAGCTCCTCCGCATAGCACCACCCAGGGATCGTGCAAGATAGCCAAGGGGTACCAGCTCCCTCTGACATGCTCAACAACCTCACGGCGTCAAACATGTGACGTGGTGGAGGAGCAGGAACGACAAAAACATCAGAGGAATGTTGCCTAGCAACCCTCTCTCCCAGGTATGCGATCGCTCCGTAAGTCCCCAAGAAATAGCGACGCTCAGCAGAGTACTGTGCGGCTAACCCAGGGACTACCAAGTCAGCCTATGGCCGGTACACCACCTCAAGCTCCTGCAAAGAGCATCAATCAGGCAAGGATCTGTCTAGAGCATCACAAAATGGCAAATAAGAAAGAATCGTACCGCGATGATCCAATCTTGGACATATGCAGTGGACATCCCCACACGGCGGCTGCCCCAAGAAGCACTCACAGGAAACCCGCGCGGCGACGGTCTCGCAGGCGCAACAGAAGGGAAGTACTCGTAGATCCATATCTACAAGGAGTTAAAATTATAAGCAAGTGCTAGATAAAATGTAGAGCTAAACTTTATAGGGAATAATGTTTACCTCTACGACCCTCCAAAAAGCGGACAAAGCAACATTCGTCCCAAAGGAGTGGTGTCGACACGAGTCCCTCAGTGAACGAATGAAGTCAGCGTAGGCCAAGCTGGCCCAGTCATAAGTCCCGATTCGATGTAGATCGCGGACAGTAGGAAGGTAGTAAAGCAGCGCCCTACTATCCTTGTCAGGGGAAAATGTCCCTGACAACAAAATAAGCGCAAAGATGCGCACCCGCTGCTCTCGGGTGGTCGCATCATCATCGAAAGCCGCTTCCAGAGTCGAGCGGCGAATCCCCCTAGCACTGAACTGAGATGTCTCGACCTCAGCTCAGGCTCGAATGGTAATCGGCCCCAACAGCTCCTCGACCTCGGGAGAAAAGACGTCGATCCCACTGTCGAACGGCAGTGGCACAGAGCTGAACTCCAGTCCTGTGATGAGACTGAAATCGGTGGGAGTGACCATCATGTCACCCCAGGGAAAGTGGAAAGTGTTAGTGGTGTCCCAGAAGAACTCCACCAGAGCACGCACTACGTGGTGACCCCCGCTGGAGGCAACCATCACCTCGGAGGTCTCAAACAACGCAGCAAGACTGCAAGACTCCCATAGGAGTCTCGTCTCAACGTCCCTGGCGATGTACATCTTGTACAGGTTGCCCAACCCATCACAGCCGGAACCGTGAAAGCGCATCCTCTCGACAGTGATGCCCTGTCTCACCCTCTCAAAAATGTGGTGGACAGGGGCAAAGAACAGGGTCCGCTCGTCCCACGCGGGGAGTCGACCAAGTGAAGTGGACGGCGCGGCGTCGTCCTCCACGGGCTCATGCTCCCGTCGAGTGTCTCGTGACAGTGAACCAGAGCCTCGATTGTCTAGCCATGCTACATTGTGCAGAATTATCATAAATTAAGGTTCTATAGTATCTAAGGTTCGCCTAGCCGCATGATAATATGTTCGCAAAAAACAGAGTACGTAGTACCAAAATAGAGCATAAATTCAAATTGAGCATAACGGCGTTTTTCAAGCAATGAAACAATTTCTTGAAATACTATAGTAATTATTGTTACAAATTGGACAAGAATTGCTAGCAAAAACATCAAGAACAAGTCACATTGTTCTTCACGACCTCAAGAGGTCCAACAATGGCAATTTGCTCATTTCTTCACCAAATTGAGTCAAACAAGTCTCAAATTACTCCCAAGGCAATATATAAACATAATCAAGAAATTTCATGGCATAAAATTTGATAAACAAAGTGAATTAAGCATTATAAATTTCGAATTTTCAAGAAATTCGTGAATAAACTTGTGCAAAATTCATAAAAACCGGTGTGAGTTTGAAGAAAACTTACATAGATCAGGAAAATGGATGAAAAGAGCTTTGATTTGCAACAAATTTAAGTGAATTCGGTTGAGAAACGAGCAAGAACGGAGCAAGCAAATTTCTGGAAGTTTTCGAGTGAAATCGCGGCGAGCAAACAGCAAAATGAAGAAGAAAGGGGTATTTAAGGAAAACCCCGTGCTGGCGCCAAGCGCTAGGCTTTCGCGTTAAAAATCAGGCTTGGCGCCTGGCGCCAATCCCTGCGCCTGGCGCTAAGGGCAATTGTGTGGCGCTGATGGTTTTTCAGCGGCGCCAGGACACTCAGCCACTCAGTGGGGTTGTTCTACCTTTTTACAACATATTTTGGGTTCCTTGGTACGCCAGTTAGCTCCTCTAAGCAATTTGACACGATTTTTAGAAATTGACTTGATTGCACAAAGTGATCGACCTGATGAAAGATCATCTCACTTAGCTTAAAGCGCCTAAGCATTGGCTCATTAACAAAAGGCACCGACATAGTAGTTCATTCACAAAAGGCACCGACATAGTGGTTCATTCGCAAAAGGCACCGACATAGTGGTTCATTCGCAAAGGGCACTCACGTACAGGTTCAAAGCAACAGAAGCGCCAACGTACAGGCATAGCGGGAGAAAAGTTCAAGCGAGCTTTTAAAGATCGACAAGCGGAAATCTTCGGTAATTTCCTTTGGAAAATTATCACAACAAATGAGGATGGCTTCGAGCGAGGATATCTTCGGCAGCATTCCCTAGCTTGTGGAGAGTTGTCATAAACAACTGAAGGTAATTTCAAGCGAAGTTGTCTTCGACCATGTTCCATTAGACGTAGAGGATGGTCATAACGCGGAAGAAGATTGTTTCAAGCGAAGCAATCTTCGATAGTATTCCCTTGGACGTGGAATAATATCAATGCGGATGAGGATTGTCTCAAGCGAAACAATCTTCGATGGTATTCCCTTGGACGTGGAATATTATCATACCGGGAGAGGATCGTTTCAAGCGAAGCAGTCTTCTATATTGGAAGCAGTTACAAGCGTAGCGGTTTTCAAGCGGAATGACATTCTCTAGCTTGCAGGAGGTCATCAAAACAGCAATGCGGCGGCAAATCGGTTACTTCAGAGACGTGTGCTCGACGGTGCAAGATACGCGTTTCTTAACTCTTTTATGTGTATAACTAACGCTAGTTTTCAGGTATCGGCGTTGCAAGAGTGATTTAGAATCGCAGAACGTTCTGAATCATTCTCCGTCCCTATCGATACTTTGACTTTTGTTTTCGAAACTTGCGTTTCTCCAAACTCAGTCAAAGTGGGGGCTTCTATAGACACCCATTTGATTCTCCGCAAAACCATACCTAGTGATGAGTACCTTTCACGTTGAATCATAATCGAATCTGAAAATGTGGAAAGTTTAGTGTGGCAGATAGTTTTAATTTCTTTTCTCTTCTCTTTGTTTTTGAAAACTTATTTTAAGAAAACATCCAATCCAGTTTGGTTTTTCCACGATATGGGTCCAATAGTAGTGTAGTTGGATGGGGCTTGACAAGAGCTTTCCAACGATATATTATAAGCCCAATTCTGATGAATATTGAGGAAGTTATAGCCAATTTACCAAACTGGGCCTGTTTTGAGCCTTATATGCGGCCCAATGATCTAGAGGAGGGCCTAATATGATTTATCATTCCTAATGCAATTAGGAATTTGCATTAGGAATGGTTTTAGTTTTCTAGATTCTTCTAGAAGGTTCTTTTCATTCCTAATTCAATTAGCATTGATAAATTGACTTTTGTTGACTTTTCGGAGTTTTAATTAAAATCAAAGAGCATTTTTGAGGGAAATACGATTTTATCCTCCTGTACGACAATTTTTAATCTGATTTTAAGAAAACGCGTGAATTTCCAGGTCAGCGCCAAACGCTAGCTGTAGCGCCTGGCGCTAGCTTTGGCGCCTAGCGCCAGGGTTAGCGTCTGGCGCCAATAGCCAGCGTTGGCGCCAACCTTGTTTCATGTGCGCTAAACTCTGTTTTGATATTTTATCTTTTTGGCTGATTTTCTTTATAAATAACGTCGTAAAAACTCCGTTTTCATTCACCTACAATCAATTTTAACGCATTCACAATTATCAATTCTCTCCCATTCTCTTTAATCATTCACCAACTCTCATCAAGATTCTTTTGATCTCTCTCTCTCTCTTTTTCTAAACTAGTTTTTATATACAAAATTCCGCATTCGCAAGATCTAGAAACACCTAGCCATATTCGAAGTTGCCTTCGCCCTAGACGTGAAAGGTTTAGTTTCTGAGGGTTTGGTCCCAAATCTCTATTTCCATTATTTAATTTAATTGTTTAGTTTATTATTTTCCTTGAAGTTACTAACGTGTGTATTTTGTTATTAGAAAGAGGTACGAGGCATCAAAGTAAGTACTTTAATAGTTTTTATTGATGTTATGATGTAGATTTCATGTTTAGATTGTTATTTTTATTCCTAGTATCATGTCTAGGGTAAATTTAATGTCAAATATGATTATTACGATGCTTCCTATGTTTTTCCTAATACTTATGATTGTTAGTATCATGTTAGGGCTATATATTTGATTTTTATTTTTTAGTGACATGCTAGGGTTTGTTATTAATCTTGTTAGTATCATGCCTAGGATCTTGCTATGCTTTAACATGATTATTATTATTATTATTATTAATTATGATTGTTATTATTATGATTATTATTATGATTATTCTTTATGATTTATGATTATAATTTTTATAATTATTGTGATGAGATTATTTTTAATTATGATTGTTATGATTATAATTTTATTATTTTGATTATTATTATGTTGCTTGATTATTCATTGTTATTGCTTGATCACGCCTTTTATGCATGCTTAAAGCGAATTGGTATTTGTAATCACGCTTAATAAGATAATTAATAATCTTGTTAGGGTTAATTATGATTATAATTCAAGTGATCGCCAATAATAGATTTATTTGTGCATTAAATTCAACCAACATAGATAAACAGGTTTAGGGTTAATCCTATCGATTGCATGTTAGTCAGAAAACACACATGAATACGATCAGAATAAAGTAGAGGCCTATTATTAGGGCAGGTTCAATCTCTTTTAGGTTGGATTTGTACCTTCATCCCCGAACCCTATTTGGTTCAAGACCTTATGGAGTTGACGATCTCTTGGATCGTTAAGGGGTGTAACCTTCACCCTGTGAACGATTTACAAGTTCCTAAAACTTGTCGGCGTCTCTTTTGCTCTATCTTCTTCCCTTTTGGACGCCACCGTACTTTAGTGTGTGATCACAGTGGGGTTCAAGCTAGGGGTTAACGCTTGAAATTATTCCCTACAGGAAGTAACCCATGTTTTATTGTTTTCATTTTCTTTCCTTTTTAGAATCGATTTTCTCTCATGGAAATGTTTTTGTGGCTTTTTCTAGGTACATAACTTGACACACTTTAGTGCATTGGTTTGGATAAAGAATCAAGGAAGTTTGGCACCATAATTGCTAGCATATGGAGAACAAGATTCAATTCTTGAGAAAATTAGCTTTGAAAGGTTGAATTAGGTAATTTGCGGGTATTTACATCCACCTAACGCCCGAAAATATCTTTTCTTGCTACTTCTCTAATGGTTTGCAACTTGTTGGATATGTGTTGCTATTGTTGGTTTGATTTCTTCTTTTCCCCTCCCATGGATTTTATAATTTATGATTTGAGAGTGTTGTCGCATTCAAGCTCTAGGGAGGGTACTCTATCATGTTTGGTGGGATGTTGATTCATATATGCTATGCACATTTGTATATGCATTTCCATGTTCTTTTATTTTGAAAAAAAAAACTCCAAAAAAGATTTTTGTTTCTATTAAGGCAAATTTACAATGTGTTTTTCTTTGTTCTTGCTTTGGACATAATACTTTTGGACTTGTATGATTGAATGCTTTTCTTCTTAAATGGTAACGGTGTGCACGATTTGAAAGTATGCTTGGTTGGTTCTAGGATAAAGTATGCTAAGGTAGTGTGTTTAAAAATTTTGGGACCTTGAATCTTGAGTCTACTTGTTTGTGGTAAGATGGTGTTGCTTCATATAGTGAATTTGAAACTAATAGTGAGTTATTTCTACACCCTGTGATGTTTCATTCTTTTCTAGCCTTCTACATATTTTACATGAGCAGCAAATTGGATCTATGAACATCGCTTTCTTTATCTAGAATTTGACTCCTATCTCTTGAGATCTTGACCGAATCATTTAGGAAGGACAAAGGCATCTTTTTTGGGGTGGTAATTATTATTTTTCTAGGATACAATTCTGTAGCCATCTACATTTGGCCTCCTGTCCCGACCGAAAGTGCTATGACAATAAATAAAACCATCTTTGTGTTGGATAAACCTAAAGAATGCTTATGAACTACTGATTAAGTCACAAGAACGCAAAACAGCTAGCCTAACCAATAAAACAAAATGAACTAAAGTCCAATTAACTAAGCCCGGTCAATAATTAGGCTTAAATCCAAAGTTACACCTAATTTTGATAGACTTAGGGGTGCCTAGGTTAAAAACTGAAGTCGAGTTGGTATGGCGCGTGCAACTTCCAAGGTTGAGCATGACACCCAGCACGGCCTCCATTGATGCGCTCACAAAAGATGTAGAATTTTGTGAAAAATATTGAATCGAATCTTACCATAATACCGCGCGCATGAAAATGAGTTGTGGTGCCCCTGGCCGCACATCTCAATCACTTGCGCGCAGCAGGCGCGCACGACCCTTCAAGATGCGCGCGCCACCTACTGCGGCATAATGCAAAAAACCATAAATGCACTCATTCCCTATAAATAGGGGCTTAATCCGAAGCTTAAACAAATAGAAATTAACCCGAAACACTGGTAGAAACTTTGTGAACTTGTGTATTATCAACCTTTTTTTCCTAAACAAGAAAAAGGTTCCTGAACAAGAAAGAGTCCATAAGTGTTCTAAACAAAGATCTCGCAAAGAAAAGTGGTTAGTTTCCCAAGCACTTAGATAAATAACCTTCTTTTTATTGTTCAAAACAACTTTAATTAATTATTAGAGTTGTTTAATCACTTTAAATAAATTTTTAATTAATCAATTTAACATAGTCTTCTTGCGTTCTTTAATCAAAGAATAGAATTGGAATAATTAATTGTTGTTTTATCACCTAAGCCAAGACGAATCTTGTTTATTGTTACTTTTTACGAATTTGAATAAAAAAAACGACTTTTGCAATGTAGTTCCTACGTGATTAATGCTTGTAAATAAAATAAACTAACTTAGTTTTAGGTATCATGTTGCATATATTGTTTGGTGATTAAATTGTGAAAAAAGGAAGATCTAGTAGAGGCCACACTAAGGCTAGAATAGCGATTCCCCCCTTAAGAGAACGTTATTTTAGTACCCTCACTTCCGAACTCATTTTTGGTACAAGTAGACCAATTTGGGCATGGATAAACTTATGATTCGTGCTAAATATCCCTTGAACTCTACTTGGGAGAAAGGCATGAGTGAGGTTTATGGGTTTTCCTAAAACTCATTGGCGACTCCTTACTAATTTCTTATAAAAAAGTGTAATGATTGGATCAAATCTAATTCAAGGTCCCCAAATAGTTAGGAATTCAAATCTTAATACACCTTAAAATAGTGTTAAATCCTAGGCTTTTAAAGGGATATAGGAATAAAGGAAGAGGATCCCCTACGATGGGCAAACCCTCCTTGCAATGGCTTTTCCACTGGGGACTTAGAGGTTAAAAGATTAGTTTTTAGTTATGGTCCAAGGTTTCAAATCCTAGGTTGCCTATGGGTTGTAACGGGAATTAACTTGGATAATCTCTAGTTAGAGAGAGAGACTTGAATGCATAATATCTTCCTTTTGTGCAAAATTAAAAACCAAACAAGCAAAATTGCATCATGTATAATCATAACACACTATAACCCTTGGGGATTGGCTCATTGACTAGGGGTCTCCAACACAAGGCTTCTATCCCAAAATCAATAACAAACATCCCACCCATATTGCCAACAAAATGTAGGGAGGACTATGTCATGAGTCAACATGTTGAGTGATTGATTTGTGTATCGTTTCTTAAGATATGGTACCCTTGGACACCCAAGCTTCGACCTTAGAAAAGCATTATGTGGATCAATGGCTTATTGTATACTTATTATATGATTATATGACTATTTGTGACATGTTCAGAATAGCTTTTAGTTTTGTTTTAGGTTCCCAATAGCAAATTTGTCCCTTCGTAATTTTGAGTCACATTAGAAGGATATCATAAAAATAAAAATATAAAAAAAGAAATTCGTTAATATAGACATCTACTTTTGGCAACCTGTCCCAACAGGAAGTGCAATGAAGATTTTAAAACCATATTCGTGTTAGATTGAAGTGGAGAATGCTTATGGATAACCGGTTAAGCCACAAAACACAAAAACTAGCCCAAACTAACAAATAAAGCTAAACAAGGTCCAATTAACTAAATCCGATCAATATTAGGCTTAAGCACGTGCTTAAAACCCAATACTGAAGGATTTAGTTAGTTGCGCGCGACACTTAGCACAACCTCTAGAGATGCGCTCGCGGAAGATTCAAAATTTTACAAAAACATAGAATCAAATCTTACCTTAATGCCGCGCGCAAGACACTCAATTGTGTTGCCCATAGCAGCGCCACCCAATCACTTGCGCTGGAATACTGCGTGCAACTAATCCTGTTGCGCACGACACCTGCTGCGGTAGAATGTTCAAAACCCTAATCCTACCCATTCTCTATAAATAGAGGCTTAATCCGAGGCTTAAGCACAGAAAAAATAGCCTAAAACTCTTTTGGAATACTTGTGAACTTGTGCTACTTAACCCCTCTTGTCCTAAACATTCACCCCTTGATATTTTGTTACTACGATTGAGGTTCCCCAACAAGAAAGTGTCCATAATTGTTCTAAACGAAGATCTATCAAAGAGAAGTGGTAAATTCCCGAGCACTTAGATAAATCATATTTATTTTCTTGTTTAAAAGAATCTTAATTAATTAATTAGTGTTGTTTGATCACCTTAAAAGGAATAATTAATTATTTCCACATAGTATCCTGCGTTAAATAAAGATTAGAATTGGATAATTAATTGTTGGCTGATCACTTAAGCCAAGGCGAATATTGTTTATTTTCTGGTTCTTTCCACAAAATTGATTAAATAAAGAATAACGACATTGCAATATAATCCCTATGTGAATTAACGTGTGTAAATAAAATAAACTAACTTAGTTTTAGGTATCGCGTTGCATATATTGTTTGGTAATTAAATTGCAAAAAAGGAAGAGCTAGTAGAGGCCGTACTAGGGCTAGAATAGCGATTCCTCCCTAAAAGGAACGTTATTTTGGTACCCTCGCTCCCGAACTCATTTCTGGTTTATGTAGACCAATTTGGGCATTGGTAAACGTACGATTCGTGCTAATTATTCCATGAACTCCACATGGAAGAAAGGCATGAACGAGGTTTATGAGTTTTCCTAAAACTCATTAGCGACTCCTACTTGTTTCTTACAAAAAAGCGTGATGAGAGTATCATTTCTAATTTATCTTTAATTGTTCAATCAGAACTCGTACTAACTTAAGCATTGGAGGACCGTTGGTTATGGCAACGGCCACCTGTAACCCTTGTGATCCAAGTGCAGCTATAACCTACCAAAGCTACAAATGAACTAAGGGCCAAAGCGCCGAGTACCAAAGACACTCAAAGCAAAAAAAAATCATAGATGCTTGGAAGCAAAAGCGAAGTATAATATAGTAAAATAACAAATTCTAATTTATTCAAAAAGAGCCTATAGCATCGAAAGTTAAAAGTCAAAAGCAAATCTAGAAAATTGAAACCTTTACTCCCATGAACAGAGTAAAATACAAGTTCAAAAACAAAATCGATGTTTTGATACCAAGAAAGCATAAGATAAAAGCTAAGCATGAGGTATGTCTTTTTCACCACCAGCACCTACAGCTGGATGTTCCTCATTGTGACCTAGTGAAGAATCAACATTAGACTTCTCAACTTCAATACCATCACCCTTAGGTTCCCTAGATATCAAGTCTTTGATGTTTCCACAATCAGATAGTCGTCCACCATCTGCCGTAGCTTCTTTTCTCCTTCTTCACCTTCGTAATTCTTAAGTACAAACCCATTTGCCATATGTGCCCTAATTTTCAAAACAATATCAGCTTTAATGTCCTTAAAATCCTCTTCTAGCTGAACCACCTTGTCAAAAAGAAACTTCACTTCTTCATCCTTGTTTTTTCATACCCTCTTTAAACTCTTTCTTCTACTGCTCCATGGTTGTTTTAAGGTCCTTCAAATTCTAGTCAATTGCATCCCTCTAGGATTTTAAGTATTTCTTGGTGTTGTCAGCCTTCTTTGGCTTCCTTATGGTGTCTTCCATATAGCTCTTGGAAGACAAAACATCTTGAACACTCTGTGTAGACACCCATTTTTGTCTCCCAAAAACCAAACCCAGTGACAAACACCTTTCATGTCTTTTGATTATTGAACGATGTAAAGGTGTGAAAAGTCTAATGTTGCGGTTAGTTTTTATGAAAAAATCTTTCTTTCTGTTTTCGAAAGCCCACTCTATTTTATGAAAATAGCCAATCCAGTTTAGTTTGGTCCATGACAAGGGTTCAATAACAGTGTGGTGGATAGGGTTTGAAAAGACCTTTCCAACGATATATTATAAGCCCAATTCCGATGAATAATGAGGAAGTTATGGCCAAAATACTAAACTGGGCCCGGTTTGGTTCTTATATGCGGCCCAATGATATAGAGGAGGGTCTATTATTAATTATCATTCCTTCAGCTATTAGTTTTTATTATAGTCTTCTAGAATACTCTATAAGGTTCTTTTGAATCCTAATAGAGGTAGGATTGATAATTATGTTTCAAAGAGTTTGAAATTGAATAAAACTACTCATTTTGAGAATCCTTGTTTTGTACGAAATGGAATCTATTCAGATATTATTTCGTAACTCAAAATATTTATCCAAATAGTTTATGTTTGAATAGATCTTGAAATTATCTTTCCAATGATATATTATAATACTAAATCCGAGCTATAATGAAAAAGATATGAATGGAATATGAAACTCTATCCAAAACTGACACCCTTCCACTATTTCGGCCATATATTTTTATATACAAAAGATTTTAATCAGATTATAATTGGTTTAGAAATTAGACTTCAAGAGCTTTCCAACGACACATTATATGCCTTATTTAGACTTCTGGATCAAAAGATATGATAAAAACAAAATCCGTAAAAACTAACTTGCAGCGCCAGACGACAGGTCTGTCGTGCGACAGGGGCTATTGCGGCGACATCGGCTTGTTTTATTCCTCTTCGAACTCCAATTATTTTTTATCAAATCCGGAATGTTTTCATTATAAATAGTGTCCTTAGACCTTTGTTTTTAATCATCAACTCTCAACCAGAATTCTCTAATTCTCTTCTCTCTCTCTAAGCTAAAGCTTATTCTCTCTCTCTTTCTAAGTCTACCCTTTTACAAACAATATTCCTCATACATTAGCACTAGACACACCTATCCAAGTTTGAAGTTGCCTTCACCCTAGATGTGAAAGGTTTGATTTATGAGGATTCGGTCCCAAATCTCTATTTCAATTATTTAATTTAATTGTTTTTTATTATTATTATTTTCCTTGAAGTTACTAACGTGTGTATTTTGTTATTAGAAAGAGGTACGGGGCATCGAAGTAAGTGCTTTAATTATTTTATTGATATTATGAAATAGAAATCATGCTTAGATTGTTGTTTTAATTCCTAGTATCATGTTAGGATGTTTTTATTGCTTCCTAGTATCATGTTTAGGTTAACAACTAAAAATTCCTAATATCAAGTATGATTGTTTTGATGCTTTCTATTTTCTTTATTAATATCATGTTAGTATCATGTTAGGATTAAAGCTTTGATTTTTATTAGTGACATGCTAGGGTTTTTATTAATCTTGTTAGTATCATGCCTAGGATGTTGCTATTAATATGCTTTAACATGATTATGATTATATTTATGATGATGATGATTATTATTATTTTATTATGTTGCTTGATTTTATATATTTGTTGTTATTGCTTGATCACCCCTTTTATGCTTGTTTAAAGGGAATTTGTACTTGTAATCACGCTTAATAAGATAATTAATTATCTTGTTTGGGATAATATGACTATAATTCAAGTGATCGCCAATAATAGTTTTTTTTTCTGTGCATTTATAATCAACCAACATAGATTAAACAGGTTTAGGGTAAACCTAATCATTGCATGTTAGTCAGAGAGCGCACATTAATACGAGAAGAATAAAGTAGAGGCCTATTTTATTAGGGCAGCTTCTTTCTCTTTTAGATTGAATTTTTACCTTCATCCCCGAACTTCCAGTCTTGGTTCCATACCTATTGGAGTTAACGATCTCTTGTATCTTTAAAGAGTGTAACCTTCACCCTGTGAACGGTTTACAAGTTCTTAAAACTTGTTGGCGACTCTTTTGCTCTAGCTTACTTCCCTTTGGACGCCACCATGCTTAAGTGTATGATCACAGTTGGGTTTAAGGTTGGGGTAATGTTTGAAATATTCCCTATCGCTTTTTGGCGACTCCACTGGGGAGGATTTCTATTTTAGTTCCTGAAATTTATTTCGGTAATGATTTAGAATGAGGGTATGAGACTCGAAAAGTTCTAAGTATTTCATGTGCGTAATTTTGATTAACATTATTATCATATGCATAAAAAAGGTTCTCATTGGAAAGACCATCCGTAATGAGTAAAAAACATAGGATTTTTACACGTAGGAAATTTCAGGAACATTATTCACAACTAAAATAAAAATAATGCTGCGAAAAACTGGAAAAATTTAAGAACCAAGACATCTGCTGAGGCATGTAGGAACTGGCGTCTAGAAAACAGAGACTGTCGCCGAAGATATGGCTCTGTCGCCGAGCAATAGGGTTCATATCCCGGCGACAGTCCCTGTTGGCTGGCATTGCGTTCTTCCAATACCGAGCCAAAAATATGCGTTCTTTTTTCGACCAGTTATAGCACTGTTGGCTCGATTCTACTTCCTGATTGAGTTTTTCTCACTTTTTTGAAACCCATATGTGTTCTACATATGGACATAACCCTTTGGGAATTAATGCTCCATCTACCTGATTAAACGCTCTGAGCAACAAAGGGTACATCCGAGAATGTTGAATTCACCAAACCATGGAAGCGAGTTTAACTCGCGGGGTCCCATCCACACGCGCCAACCCTTCCAAAGGTAAGGCTTCCGTGCAGTGCATCCGGACTCATAACGATGGACCCTCTTTTACTAACCCATATCCTGAACTTTAGAGAGCTAGAGCCATGGTTAGGTTGCAAACTCATTGCATTATATTGTGCCTACTTGACTACTTGTGCATTATTTGCCGTGCATACTCTATGTGTTTTTCCTAACCGTTTGTTTGACTTGTGATTAAGTATATATAAACTAAACAAGGACTAAAGGACTTTGCTTAATTAATTAATTAATTAATTAATTAATTTGAGCTAATAAATATGTCTAAAATTTAGTTATAGTTCCTTTGAGTCAACCCGGATTTTTAATTCCCGTATACTGCACAAACGTCAACTTATTTTGGTCATAGACGGAGTTCTAGGAAGAAATACGGGCCGTACAATCTATGGATCTGTAGGCCCGAGTTTTATCTTTAATTTGGCGCTAGTTTCGTCCCAATCAGAGTGACAGATAAAAGGTTATGACTAAAATACCACAACCTGTCCAGTTTAATGCATATATGTAAGGTCTTAACTTAGTCTTTGCTTGAGTCTAGTCACACAGTCTAGTCACATGGTTATGACACAAGTCTTAACATGTCACCTGCACTCACTAGTAAAGCACACACTAATAAGTATGTACACCATGACCATGTCTTAGGTTCATGCATGAGTCGTTTTCCGTCATTCGAGTGGGGGATCCAATATATTCCCATTCTCTTCCACATTCTCTTCCATGTTGAATAGAGCTTGAGTCAAAATAAATAATAAAAAACTTATCCCTAATTTCCCTTTCCAAAGTACTTGGTCAAGGAGAGAAGGGCGTTTAATCAAGGACAACGCCTTTAATCGAGTTCAACTTTTTGATAAACCAGTCAGTCGAAAAAGAAAAGCTAAGAAGATAATGGTAAGTCAACAAGAAGTCAAGGAGCTTAAGAAGCAAATGGCTGACGTGACTGAGATGTTGAAGGCTTTTACCCTCCAAATCAATGACCCTGTGAAACAACATCAAATGAAGCTCATGCAAGAAAGCTTGAGCAAAATATCCAATGACTATAAATTCCAGGGCATTAGCTCACAAGGGGTCTCAATGGACAAAGAGCTTCTTCCGCGCAGAAGTTCAATGCCACTGACATCCCTATGTTCAAGGCAAAATTTAATCCTTATTTCTGCTTAAGAGCTTTCTAAACCATAATTAACATTAAGGGGATCGATAGGAAAGTCTTTCATTCCTTGTTTTCTCTATCTCTTGAAACTGTTTGTCAACAATGGTTCTTTTCTCTTGATAAAGAGAAAACCTCTACTTGGGATGCTATTGTAAACGCTTTCATTGACAGATATAGTGTAATATTCAAATTGAAATTGACTATAGACAACTTGAGATGCTAAGACAAAAAGAGAATGAAGGCGTTACTTCTTTCTTTAATAAGTGGAGGGAAACTTCCGCTAAGATGATTGAGGTGCCCACCGAAAAAGAATCCGTAAGGATGTTTATCAAGAATCTCCAAGAGAAGTATTTGAAGCATTTAAAATATCAACATAATTTGTATACTTTCAAGGCCGTCTATGACATCAGAATTAAAATCGAAGATGACCTCGCAAAGCAAAAAGCTACTAACGATAGTAACCACAGTGGCTGGAAAGGAAAGAAGATTGACAATCCTTCTTCCTCCGAAAACGCCCACTCTAGTAACAATGTTAGTACGTTTGATAACAATGAAGTCTTAGCCATGGATAATCAAGGATCTTATAAGAAACCCAAAAGAGAGCTCACACCCATTGGAATGACCTATAACGTTGCTTTCGATGGTCTCTATAGTCAAGGACAAGATTTCATGACATCTTTTTTCTTTTTCTTTTTCATTTTTCCCTTTCCTCAATAAGTCTAGCATAGGCACTTTTTTTTTCTTCCCTTAGATTTACTTTGTAGACTTTTTTTTCCCTTTTAATAAAATGAGCATTTATTTTCTTGCATATGATCATTTCATTACATCGCTTTAAAAAAAATTAAAAAAAAAACCCATGTCGAACTAAGCACAAGGTATACCAATGATTTGAGGCACCTCTTGTAACCACATCAATCTCCTTTCACCTTTCAAATATACAATCCTTTTTGATAAACCACTTTAAGCCTCGTCTAACGATAGACCTTTCTTTCTTCAACCCACATCTACCTAACCTTTGGATGGGACAGTGTGCAACTTATACAATTTTAAAAATCTTGAGTGATTTCAAAAGATCAAAATAATAAAAGAGCAATAAAAAATAATAAAAGTGTACAAAAGGGCAAGTGTTCCAATGTCTTTGATATGAAAATGTCTTCGATATGAACACGTCTCAAATTAAGTTTCTTATCGAGTGCTCGGTACCGTGCCTGAGAAACATGAATGTCAAGCGAGTGATAGACCGCATGATCGGGATTGTCCACACTTATAAAAATAAAATAAATGCAAAAGCAAAAAAAATAGAGCTAAAAAAGAGTTAAAAGCCTCAAGCATAAAAATATAAAGATTCAAATGCAAGGTTGCACACCTTGGGTGTTTGTCTAGGGTCTTAAGCATTTATCCCCTTCTTTTCTAACCTTTAGCCTAATCACGTTACAACTCTCAAAAGACCTTTTTGAGGTATACACACTTGTGTGAGGTTCGGCTAGAGCTACGTTCGGCCTAATTCCTAACGAACACATAGACAACCTCACATCGAGGTGCGGTCGTAATAAAAATGCATTCATATTTACGTTCATAATCGATCATATCAAGGGATCTCCAATGCTCATCCTTAATCATGTAGAGCTAGACATGGGGGCTTGATCCTTACGTTATTAGCCTAGCTACCCAGCCTAAGAATCACCACCATTTGACTCTTTTCAATATATTTTCCACACACTTAGCCCTTGCGGCCTATCTTTAGTGTCACCGTCACACACATCACAGATACATGACCAAATATACTTCCCTTAGGAACCCTTTGTCATGAAATCTTAACACAATGCTGAAACATGCCTTGTCATATCAAGATCAATCATCATTACATCACAAAGTATGAAGTACTTAGCCTCCGCGCCTAAGTTACCTAAATACTTTCATTATCGAGTCAACTAGGATAGTCGAAGATGTTACAATCCTTGTACTATGAGAGACAACGTTAACAGATTAAGTTCATTCAACATGCACCATCAAACACTTTGATTCTTTTTCGGGAGAAAGTCGGTACCCTCCACAAAAATGACGGAAAATTTTTATTTTTTAGCATTTTTTGAGTTGCACGATCACATTACAATGCACACACGAGTCATGTACACATTGAGTCATGTCATTTTTTCACATTGAGTCAATACTATGCACACACGAGTCACACGAAGTGAGTCATCATTAAGTCAAGTTTATAACTTGAGTCGTGTCAAGTCAATGAGTCAAGCAACACTAAGTCTTAGGTCAACCCTAATTACATGAGCAAAGTCCTATATTCCAAAATATAAATGCAGGTACATTCCAGTGAGCAAGAACATTCCCGGACTTTTTTCGAAAAGTCACGAATGAAAACCTAGCTCCGGCGTTAGACGACAAGGCTGTCGCCTGGCGACAAAATCTGTCTCCTGGCTACAAAGCGAGAACGCAGCGACAATATGTTCTGGAGAGCGCCGGTGCAGCGACGAGATGCGTGGTCCCATATTGGATTATGCGGACCTCATACAACAATTTCGGGTTTCTTGGTACGCCATTTAGCCCATATAAGCAAATTGACATGATTAGTAGTCGGCTCGATTACAATTGCAGTAAGTAATTAAACTTACGATGATCGTCTCACTTAGCTTAAGTGCCTAAGCATTGGCTCATTGCAAGCACCAAGGCATCGGTTCAAAAGCAAGCACTTATACGATAATTTTTTCCAAGATTGGATTGTCATCTTTAGCATAGTTTCCAAGCGTGGATTGTCGTGCTCCTTCTATATTTGGGCAATTTTTTCCAAGTTTGAATTGTCATCTCTGGCAAGTTTTCCAATATCGGATTGTCATACACATAGTTCCCTATGGAAAAAGTTCCCAAAGGATTGTCGTAAGTCTCTATTCATCATAAATTTCAGCAAAAGTTCCTCAACGTGGATTGTCATTCATTTCAGTTAGTGGAAAATTTTACCGAAGTGGATTGTCGGTTGACTCTTTTTTGCATATGTTCCAAGACACGGATTGTCAATAGTGGAAATATTTTCCTAAAAGGATTGTCGCATAGCGTTGGCAAATTTCCAAGGTGGATTGCTTTCAAGAGTTATATTCTAAGATATGGATTGTCGATCATAGCAAAGTTCTTATGACAGATTGTTAAGAAGCATTGGCAACTTTTCCCAAAATTGGATTTTGGCAAATTTTCCGAGATACGGATTGTCGCTTCATCGTGGCAACATTTCCAAGGATGGATTGTTACGAAGCATTGACAACTTTCCCTAAATCGGATTGTCATACATCATACAAGAGTTGTGTTGGCAACTATTCCCAAAGAAAACAGGATTGTCATCACCCAAAGTATCGCAACAACTGAGGATGGCTTCAGGCGGAGCAATCTACGATCATATTCCCTGGCTTGCGGAAGATGGTCACAAGGCGGTAGAAGGTTGTTTCAGGCGAAACAATCTTTGATAGTATTGAAACAATCTTTGATAGTATTCTCTGGCTTGCAGAAGACTATCACAGCGGAAATTGGAGGCAGTTACAGGCGTAGCAGTCTTCAAGCGGTATCCCCTAGCTTGAGGAAGATCGCCAAAGCTCTTTGTTCAGAGACGCGTGGACATATAAAAAAAGCTCCTTTGCTCATAGACGAGTGAACATCAAAACACCAAGATGGCGTTCCCTAGCTTGTGGAAGGTTGTCACATCGACAATGCAACGAATTGGTTACTCCCAGAGACGTGTGCTCGATGATGCAAGATACGCGTTTCTTAACTCTCTTATCTGTTTTAACTAACGCTAGTTTGCAGGTATCGGCGTTACAAGAGTGATTTAGGATCGCAGAACGTTCTGAATCATTCTTCGTCCCTATCGCTACTTTGACTTTTGTTTTCGAAACTTGCGTTTCTCCAAACTCTGTCAAAGTGGGGCTTCTGTAGACACCCATTTGTGTCTCCCCAAAACCAAACCCAGTGATGAATACCTTTCCTGTCATTTGATTATCGAACGAGGTGAAGGTTGAAAAGTCTAATGTTGCGGTTAGTTTTTATAAAAAAATATTTCTTTCTGTTTTCGAAAACCTACTCTATTTTATGACAATAGCCAATATAGTTTATTTTGGTACATTAAAAGGGTCCAATAATAGTGAAGTTGGATAGGGTTCGAAAAGATCTTTCCAACGATATATTATAAGCCCAATTCCGATGAATAAGGAGGAATTTATGGCCTAAATACTAAACTGGACCCGGTTTGGTTCTTATATGCGGCCCAATGATCTACATGAGGGCCTATTATTAATTATCATTCCTAAAGCTATTAGGACTGATTATAGTCTTCTAGAATACTCTAGAAGGTTCTTTTGAATCCTAATGGCGTTAGGATTGATAATTATGTTTCAAAGAGTTTGAAATTGAATAATACTACTCCTTTTGAGAATCCTTGTTTTGTACGAAATGGAATATATTAAGATATTATTTTCGTGCCTAATAATCTTTATCCAAATCTTATATGGTTGGATACATCTTGAAATTATCTTTCCAATGATATATTATAATATTCTAGGCGTCGCTCGAAATGCACCTATGTTAAAGAGCATGTGGTGAATATGCTTGGCAGTCATAGGAAGTGGGAACTGACATATATGATTAGGGACAAGGAAATTAAGGAGCCACCAACAAGTTTTTAAGGAACTTGTAAACCGTTCACGGATCATACAAAGGCAGCCACGATAAGGGACAACGATAGGCAACAACGATTGACCCGTGAAGGTTACACCCCATTCATAATCCATGAGATTACTAACTCCATATGGTTCGGAACCACTAAAGGAGGATCGAGGATGATGGTACGAAGTGAGTCATGGAGTCACATTCGCCCGTATTGGCCTGTACTCGATTTTTATAGTGTAAAGTGATTTATGCGATCTTAAAGGCATACAAACAAAATATTCAATTTGCTCCAAACTATTATTAAGTTAAATTGGTTTAATATTAATCCAACACATTATTCTAAAATATTAATGATCACTTCGATAAATAACAAGATTAAAAAGAATCCTAAACCGGTCGTCCAAATTATCTTATTAGGCGTGATTTTCAATTACATATTCCCTTTAAACATGCAATATGGTGATCATAAAAACAATAGAATAAATATTAATATTGGAAGCAATTCAAAAATAATAGCGCTAGTCAAATCAAATATAAAATTAACCTAATCATGATGCTAGCAATATTAAAATAAAATAAGAGTAATTAAATTCATTAATTACTCACATTTCGCGCGTTCCTTTAAATTGCTACATCATGAATAAACTGTTAGTAACTTCAATTAAAATATAAATCAAATTGAAACAATTAAACTAAATAAAAGTAGAGTTACTTTGGTCCAAACCCTCAGTTAATTATACCTTTCATGCCTTGGTTTAAGTATAGAACTTCGGGTATTGTATGGACTCCTTGGAGTGCTTAAGGGAAGAATGATGTAATTAGGAATATAGGTTTAAGGCTTAGAATATGAGAGAGAGAGAGAAGAATTTTGGTGTAAAAGAGAGGAAGAGAGAAGGATTTGATGATCAAGCTTGTTTATGATTTAAAAAGGGGATATATGACCTCTATTTATAAGGAGAAAGAAGGGTCGAAGAATCAAAATAAGATCCGAATTAAATCGGAATAAAACTTGATAGACTGCACTTTTTGCGGCTTTGGTTTTTATCATATCTTTTGATCCAGAAATTGAAATAAGATGAATAAGATATCGTCGGAAATCTCTTGAAGTCTATTTTCTAACCCAATTAGAATCAGATTAAAATATTTTGTAGAATAAAATATATGGCCGAAATAGTGAGACAGTGTCAGTTTTTGATAGAGTTTGATATTTTAATCATATCTTTTCCGTTATAGCTCGGAATTGATATTATAATATATCATTGGAAAGATAATTTCAAGGGCTATCCAAACATATAAAATTTGGATAAAAAAATAGGAGGCACGAAAATAATATCTGTCTATCTTTGAATGTCTTTCAATTCGGATAGAAATAGGATTTTTAAAAAAAAAGGAGTTTTATTCAATTTCAAACTATTTAATCTTATCTTTTCAAAAAGGATAATTAAGATCTTTTAGAAACTTATAGAAGCTTCTAATTAATCGTAATTGGTTTAGGGATGGGATTAAAGCTTTTGGACCCTCCACATGATCATTGGGTCGTAGGTAAGATGGGCTTAGGTTCGGTTTGGGCTCAGTTTAATATTTTGGCAATAACTTATTTGTTATAACTCGGATTTGGGCTTATAATATATCATTGGAAATCTATTATAAAGATTCATCCAACTATTCAATCATTAAAACCAGATTATGGACCAAAATAAACTGGATTAAACGTTTTTATAAAAAGGACACGAAATGAATGATTTTAAAAGACACGAAATGAATTATTTTGGGTTTAAAGGCACAAAAAGAGGGAAATAAGTTATGGCTTGGGGAAATTGGCTAGAAGTTGGGTTGGTTTATGAAATGGAAATATGGATTTAAGCAGTACAAGATTAAATACTCTACCCTCCAATAATGGCGGCGAAAAGTTGTTCATCATTGGGTTTGGTTTTGGGGAGACATTTTTAGGTGTCTACAAATATTAAATCCGAGATATAATGAGAAAGATATGAATGGAATATGAAAATCTATCAAAAACTGACACCCTTCCACTATTTCGGTCATATATTTTTATCTACAAAAGATTTTAATCTGATTCTAATTGGGTTGGAAAGTAGAATTCAAGATATTTCCAACGACATATTATGTGCCTTATTTGGACTTCTAGATTAAAAGATATGATAAAAACAAAATCTGCAAAAACTATCTTGCAGCGCCGGACGACAGGCCAGTCGAGCGACAGGGGCTATTGCGGCGACATCGACGTGTTTTATTCCTCTTCAAACTCTGATTATTTTTTATCACATCCGGACTGTTTTCATTATAAATAGCGTCCTTAGACCTCCGTTTTTAATCATCAACTCTCAACCAAAACTCTCTAATTCTCTTCTCTCTCTCTAAGCTAAAGTTTCCTTCGCCCTAGACGTGAAAGGTTTAATTTCTGAGGGTTTGGTCCCAAATCTCTATTTCAATTATTTAATTTATTTGTTTTTTTTTTATTATTTTCCTTCGCCCTAAACTTACTAACATGTGTATTTTGTTATTAGAAAGAGGTACGAGGCATCCAAGTAAGTGCTTTAATTGTTTTATGGATATAATGATATAGAAATCATGCTTAGATTGTTATTTTAATTCCTAGTATCATGTTAGGATGTTTTATTGCTTCCTAGTATCATGTTTAGGGTAACAACTAAAAATTCCTAATATCAAGTATGATTGTTGTGACGCTTCCTACTTTCTTTCTTAATATCATGATAGTATCATGTTCGGATTAAAGCTTTGATTTTTATTAGTGACATGCTAGGGTTTTTATTAATCTTGTTAGTATCATGCCTAGGATGTTGCTATTAGTATGCTTTAACATGATTATGATTATATTTATGATGATGATGATTATTATTATTTTATTATGTTGCTTGATTTTATATATTTGTGTTTATTGCTTGATCACCCCGTTTATGCATGTTTAAAGGGAATTTGTACTTGTAATCACGCTTAATAAGATAATTAATTATCTTGTTTAGGATAATATGATTATAATTCAAGTGATCGCCAATAATAGTTTTGTTTGTGCATTAATATTCAATTAACATAGATTAAATAGGTTTAGGGTAAACCTAATGATTGCATTTTATCAGAAAGTGCATATGAATACGAGAAGAATAAAGTAGAGGCCTATTTTATTAGGGCAGTTCTTTTTCTTTTAGATTGAATTTGTACCTTCATCCCCGAACTTCCATTCTTGGTTCCAGACTTATTGGATTTAACGATCTCTTGGATCGTTAAGGGGTGTAACCTTCACCCTGCGAACGGCTTACAAGTTCCTAAGACTTGTTGGCGACTCTTTTGCTCTAGCTTCCTTCCCTTTTGACGCCACCATGCTTAAGTGTATGATCACAGTGGGGTTAAAGTTTTGGGTAATGCTTGAAATATCCCCTACACCCTGTTTCGTAAAAATACAAGTCAACAACATACCAACCTAGAAACACCATTCACATATCTAGTGAAATCAACCAACCAACAAAATTAGTTGATCTCCATCTGCCAGAATATTAGTACCATCTAATTTAGCTAATCGCTACTTAGTAGTTTGAAACAAAAGTTTCACAGCAGTTGGCCAAATCCTATTGCTAGTCCTTCAATTAGCCAGAAAATCAATTGGAAAATTGATATAATAAGTATCCGTTAAGAGAATCGGAGCATTAGACCTAGTTAAGCGGTGACTCCTAGAAGGAACCTTTATGTTTGTATCAGTTAGAGTCTTTGAAAGGTCACTTCCAATGACTAAGTTGATGTTTCATCTGACTTGTCCTGAGAACCATCCTCCATCCTTCTCTTGGCACAATTGACAATATCTTCATGAGTCATAACATTGTCACTCTTGCCTAATGCATAAAGGCACAATGAATTTTAGTTTAACGCAAAGATATCTAAAGATATCTAAGTGTCATAAGAGTACCTGAAGCCATAGTAGTACTGCAGTTGAATGCAGGACAGTTGTACCACTAAATGTTCTGTCAGCGATAGGAACCCGGTACGATGCCTTTACCACTTCTTGGGAGCCATCCTCAAGCTTAAGAACATCCAAACGCAGATCTGCAAAAGAAAGATTGAAACCTGATAAGTGTCACTTATGACACAGGGTGGTTTTCTCCCTTAGTTTTTGGTTTATTTTAGTCTCTTTGGGTTATTTTTAGTCATTTTATTCTTGTTTTAGTTAATTAAATCTTAGTTTATGTTTTTAGGCCTTAGTTGTGAAAAATGCGCTTTTTACTCGATTTCTAGCTTAATTTGCATGCTTTTCCATGTGATCTTTCACTCTTTGCTCTCACGGTCTATTTATTTAAGTACTTGGAACTTTCCTCTATGTTAATGACCCGAGAGCAAGCCAAAAATTCATAAAAATAAGCCTTGAAGCCAAAAAGAAGCAAAGAACCAAGCAAGAGCAAGAAGCACAAGAACCAAGCAAGCGCCAGCAGACTGTCGTGACACAATCAGCTTTGTCGTGACACGGCAAGCCCTACAGCGACGCAGTCAGCTCTATTATGACGCAGTCAGGCCTGTCGTGATAAGGTCAGACCCGCCTTTGCACGTCAACTTGCCTTAGCCCACCGTAGGCGCGGTGCTTTGTTTTTCCAGATTTCACTTTGTTCATGTAGATGCTTTAGAGATGCCCCAGTGCGAGCGCGACAAGGTCCACTACGGGCGTAGTCAAGTGGTGCGCGGGCACGGTATTCTGGGTTCTCTTCGCACTTAATCTCTTATTTTTCTCCTTTTTCTTCTTGTAAAATAATTAGTGTACGACCCTATTTTTTAATTGGGGTGGGGGGCATCTTTAAGACTTCTTTTAGTAGAATTTTACACTTTCTTTCTTCTCTAATGAGTATTAGGGTTAGATTAGGATTTTCTCTCTCTATTTTAGGAGTAGTTTTAAAGGGAGAAAGCTTGGGATTTCAATGGAGATTTGAGAGCTTGAAGAAGATATTTTGTGGATTCTCTTCTCAATTATTCAATGAGTTTTTCTAACTTGCTCTCACCTTTATTCCTTTATTTAATTCTTGTTTTTGGCTTAATTCTCTGTTGATTAAAGTAGATAATTAGATTACTTGTTTGATTCTTGCTTTAATTCTTGTTTTACATTGTTTTCCATGTTTCTCTTCATTATGATTGCTTAGATTTTATTCTAGGGTAATGGGTGAAGTTTATGTTGATAAATTGAATGATTAATTGTGATTAGTATACAATTGATTCTTGATTATTTTGTGTGGATGATGCTTACATTGATTAGATTCTTTTTAGCTAATTCATTCTAGGTTTTTAATTGTGTTTTCAATCAATTGTGCGGAAGTCAGTTGATAGAGAGTCTAGATTCTTCCACACCTATGCTAGGCTAGTTGCACGAGAGTGAATTTGCTTAGTAGGATAATTAGCATGCTTAGTTGCGCGAGAGTTAGTTGAGTGTGTTAATCGTTCTTAACTGAGATCATGATCATCTAATTGCAATTTGTTGTTGAATTCATTAATGTAATTGGATTCCCTTTCCCTAGTATTTTGTTAATTACTTAAAGTAGATTTTAAGTTGTTCATCTCTTTGTCTCACATATTTCCTACTAGTTTAATTAGCACAAATTGATACACTTAGTCCTTGTGGTTTGACTATGAACTTGCCTCTATGCCTGTTTAGTGGTTAGTTAGGAATTTATAAATATTGTTTGATATTATGAAGTTAGTCAACGACCTAATTCCCACCTAATTATCAAAACCCTTAGTTAATGTACTTAGGCCATACAACTAATTTACTTAAGACTTAGTAGCTACCTATATGCCAATCGAATCTCATCCACCTTCCATATTCACCAAAAGTATCCATCAAAACAAAGAAATTAAATACCTTAATTTCCATGCCCGGTCAATTATCTCATACCCAATACTTAAAGGTGGATAAGCAGAAGTCCTTTTATACACTGTTACCCTGCTCAAATCTTAATCTCGAAACATCTAATGAAATCAGCCACATTCACATTCATCTCCCAATTATCCGTAACCTTATCTACCATATTAATCACCCTCCAAACAACATGTGTCAATTAACCTAGGCTCAGGTCAAAGGTATCCAAGATATGTCTAGCTGATGGATAAAAGGGAAATTTGAATCCATTCCTATAGACAACTAAAAAGTCTCCCCAAAATCAAACCAAATGATGAACAACCTTTCACCGCCATTATTGGTCGGTTTGATTATTTAATATTTCGAGTGCTTAAATCCATAGTCAATTCAATACAATTCATAAACAAACCCAATTCTTAGCCCATTTCCGTAAACCATAACTTATTTTCCTTTTTTCGTGTCTACATCACAAAACAGAGCTCAAATGATTTTGTGGCCCTATATTTTTTGTCCAATTATTTGTAATCCCCCATATTTTCAATTTAATAATAATGTATTTATTTAGTATTTATTTTACAAATATTTTTATATTTTTTTTCTTATTTTATAAGTATGAATTTTATTTGAGGTAAAGTATTAAGATTTTAATTATTTTCAAACTAAAACTACTAAGTTGTGATTAGCCCAGACACTTAATTCCACTTATTCAAGCCCAAATTGCAAGTTCCTACTCCTAATTCTACTTGGGTTAGGAATTTAGGCCCAACTTTTATAAAAAAAAAAAAAAAAAAAACCACCTTAATTCCCCTACTCCTCTTTCACGAGGGATTAAAGGAAAAAAAAAGAAGAAAACCCTCACTTTCTTCTTCCTCCCTCTTCACGACATTCAGCAAGAAAAGAAAAAAAAAAACCCCCCTTGCACCGCCGCCCAGCAGTCGCCGCCCCTCTGACCGCCGCGCCGCCCAGCAGTCGCCGCCCCTCTGATCGCCTCGCCGCCCAGCAGCCGACCTCTCTCCCTGCAGTTCGCCTTCCTCCCTTTTCCTTCCCCCTATTTCTCTTCCTTTATTTCTTGTTATTTTGATTTAAAGATTCAATTTTTTATTTGATTTCAATTGTAAAATTATTGTTATTAGGCTTTAATAGTATGTATAAATTACAAAAGATTATAAATTTATGGGTTTTAACATGTTTAAATTATCATATTAATTTTCAGATTTGGGTATGTATGAATTTAGGGTTTAAAGTGTTGATTTTTCATGTTTTAAGGCTAAATAACATACTAAACAAATTACTTAATTATTCTATGTTCAAAGTATGTCACAGTATGATTATTTTGGTTGTATATTAATTTTCAGATTTATTAAAGTTTCAATTTTTATGAACAAGTAGTGTTAATTTCATGTTTTTATGCTTCTAAACCTATAAAATAATTATTGTGAGTATTTTGTGATTGAAAAAGCTTTGAACTTGATATTATAGCTTTAAAAATAATTTTCAGATTTCATACCTTTTATTTTGAAGCCTCTAATTGCATTGAATTGATATAATCTTGGGTTTTTAACACACTAACTTGCTATATAATGACTATTTCAAGTAATTATGCTTATGGGGTTATTTTATATATTTAAAACAAAATTCCAGATTTATTTACCCACTTTAAAGTTGCTGTAATTTGATATAAAATACTATATTTTCATAATTCTAACATGTAAACTTAAAGTTGGGATGTTATATTACTAACTTTGATTTTTGGGGACACCTTAAAGACTTTATTTTGGTGATTTAAGAGGTTTTAAAGTAGTTTAGTATTGCTGTAATTTTAATTGCTTTGGTATTGATTTATTCCTAATTGTTTGGTTTAGGAGAGGACTTTGTAGAAGGTGACTTCTAGTTTTAAAGTGGCCAACCGGATGTTTACACAAGGTACGTACAAGATACGAAACCTTGCTTGTAGGTGCATGTTTAAGGACGGATCGAGAACTTAGTATCATGTATAGGATTGACTGGGTTAAATTGTCTTGTTATACATTGTGAATTTCAAATGATGTGCACTAGTTTATAATGCAAGTATTATTTGTGCTTTATTTATGCAAGGTGCGCTTAAAGGCAAAGGTATGTGATTGGTGTAAAGATCAAATTATTACTCGTTCATGATTATGTAAACAGGATGAGTAAAGGAGAAATTCAAGTCTTGTAAGACGAGGTTAAGGTTTTGGGGTGCCTTATGCACTCAAGGTGTTTATACACCGAGGTAGTAATGGAATAATTAATAAATGTTGTTTGTCACTAATAAATTAAGAATCTAAATTGAGAATTTTCCATGTTTGATTGAATTTCTTTTGGGATGTTTGTATTGATATGTATAAGAGTCATCACTAAGTCTAAACCTGTAAATCACGTAAAGTGCAAGATGGATGAGCAATAAAACTCTGGAATGGTACACATCTGGAGTAATGACAATCAGGGGTTGGGGTACATGGGGTATTAGCCGTGTAATTTTATCGAGGCCGTCTGATCTACGAGTCTCTTCTTTCAAATATTATTTTTCTAAAACTAGGAGTTAGGTGAGATCTCATACTAACTACGGTCACGGAGTCGCGCCCGTGGTCGTTGGATGTTTATTGATGTTTCCGAAAGGAGGCATGGGGTTTTTCTTTATTGATGTTCCAAATGGGACATGGGTTGGACAACCTTGTCTATTGCTAAATCCAATGAAATAAATAAACAAGTCAGTTAATATTAATTAGTGAGGTCTTAATAAATTTGTTAATCGAGTCGTGAATTGAGTCTATATTTAATGATGCTTGTGCTTGAATATTAGTAGCATGTTAGGTATTTTCTCAATTTGTTTTCGCAGCTTGTATGTACTCAGTTTTGCTGACTGCGTGCTTTTGTGTGTGTCTTTCTTTGGTCATGGCCTTCGCCTTTCAATGACCCTGTGACGATCAAATTTTTACACTTGTAATATTGGGAAGCAGAATAACCACAGGTTCTTACACATGCAGCATTCATCAGGGTTATGGGATCTTGAGTAGAGAGTTAGTTGTTTCTATATTATTTATTTTGCAAAGTTTGAATTTATTTTAATTCGTTTTTAGTAGACACTAATTCTTTTGAGTTTGAAGTTATTGGAACTCTGAATTTAATCACTTACTACTTTTATTGGGTTTTGAATAAGGGCCTTAATGGTTCACACTTGTAATACTTATTTTGATTTAATTCCTTTGTTTTCAGGTTTATTTAAAACTGTTTTGGTTTTCCACTGCAAATTTCTGAGATAGCCTTAACGATTGAACACGTGGCGGTTGCACACCAGTAATTCTCTTGAAATTGTTCAGGTTATATACAGGTTTCTCACAAGTTTTTAAGAGAGAATTATTGGGGTGTTACAAAGTGGTATCTGGGAGCTTAGGTTAGATTTAATTACCACTAAAGCCAATTAGCTTAGTATGACTTAGGTGCCTATTCAATGATTTAAAATTTTAATTTTAATGAAGAATTTTTTTTTATCCATTTGAAACTAAGTATGTTTTAAACCATTTTATTTAAAACAAATTTTAAATTTATTTTTTTCTACTTGGTGAGTTTTGGGTAGACTTAAGAAGGGAATGCATGTATACATCATACATATTTTTTTTTCTCTCTTGCATTTAATTATCACATGAAGTGTTATTTTCTTATTTATTTAACATGTTATAATTATGTTCTAATTGATTTACTTCTATGATGTGCTTGTGTTATGCTTTTTGAATGTTCGTTGCGTTGGGTTAACGTAGAAAAAGGATGAGCGACTTAGTAATCACGTCTGAAAGCGTGAGTAATGATATTAGGAACAACCCCATTGCTGTGTCTGAAGATGAGAGTGAAACTCAAAGTGACGATACTGTGGAAAGGTTTGAAAAGATTATGACGCCAACCTATCCAGATAAGGAAGACTACCAGTACTTACATGAGTTTAAAACAGCAAAGAATAAGAAGCATAAAATTAAAACCTACCAAAGAATGTTCCATGATTATACTCTTATTGAATTTCCAGATGAGGATAAGCTTGAATGGTTACAACCACCACCTGAAGATCCAAATGTTGGGAAGAGAGCTACAAGAAATCCAAATCCGCTCTACAAGTCAATTATTATTGAAGACTCAGATGACGAAAATGACCTTGATTTTGATGTTAATAATTATAATGAGAAGAGAGATAAGAACAGTAATGTGATACCTTGAGGATTATTTTTGTTAGGATGGAGTTAGCATGAATAAGGCATTTGCCATTGATAATAGTTATTAGCACCTCATTATAGTCTGAATTGGATGGTATTTTAATAAGTAGCTAGTGCTACATAGTTTTTTATTTGGGATTGAGACCTTTATATAAGTTATAATAAGAAGTTGATATTTTATTTTCAAGAGCTTCATTTCACTTTTATTTGGGAGCAAGAGCAAGTTTAATTTTTGTAATCAAAATATTTATTTATTTTTTTGCGAAATCTCTTTGTCTATAATCAAACTTAATGACAGTGTCGCGGAATGGGATTTTTTTTTCTTTTCTTTCTTAAATTCATATAATCCTGCGTATGAATCGTGCTTATATTGTGTGGTTTTGCTTGGGACAAGGGGGTGCAATATCAAGGTGCCCTTTTGAACCAATTTAGGTGATAAATATAATATTGTGATTCAATTAATATGTGTGAATAAAATTTGGATTTCGTTTAAAATGGAGTGCATATTTATTTTATTTCAGGCGTAGAGCTAGAATGGCTGAGAACGCTGCCTTAGCTGATGCTATTCGTTTGTTGGCTGAAAATGTGATCCAAAACCGGGGAGACCAAGTCGACCCCCAAGCTGAAATGTTTAAAAAGCTGGCCCAGGTTAGACCACCAGTTTTTAGGGGAGTGTTGACCCTACTTTCCTAGAAAACTGGATTCGGGAGTTTGATAAGTTGTTCGTGGCACTCAACTGTCCTAAGGGTATGAAAGTGGACCAGGCCGCTATGTACCTTAAGGACGAGGCTGATATATGGTGGAGAGACAATGTTGTGACCGTTAGGGCCAAACCTAACTTTGGGTGGGAAGTGTTTAAGACCTCCTTGAGGGACAAGTTTTACCCCCCATTCCTAACGAAACAGAAGGCTCAGGAGTTCATAAGCCTGGCAATGGGAAACATGTCAATCTTTGAGTACTATAATAAGTTTATGACCCTTTCTAGGTTTTCTTTTGAGGTAGTACCAACTGAAGAGCTGAAGGCTCAGAGGTTTGAGCAGGGGTTGACTGACGAGTTACAGAAGGACCTAGCTGGAAAAGTTTTCAAAACCCTTGATAAGGTGTATGAGAGAGCTACCCATCTGTACCATCTGAATACTAGGACTGCTAGTGCTAAAGCTGGAGAAAAAAGGAAGGACTTTGGGAAATCTGAGAACCAGGGTAATTTCAAGAGGTCTAGGAATGGGAACTCGTTTGATAGGGGTACCCAGAATGTTAGAAGTTCTTCCAATGCTAAAAATGGGGAGAGAACCTACCACTGTAAGAAGTGTAGAAGGAACCACCCTGGGAGAGACTGTGATGGGAATTTGGTGACCTGTAGGATCTTCAACAAGAAGGGACATAGGGAGTATGAGTGTTACACCAAACAGAGACAACAGGGAAATAGTGGGAATGGTGGGAACACCCAGCAGAGGCCTAACAATTACAATAACCAGGGGAATAGGGGAAATGGTCAAAATGGGAAGTTTAGAAATGGTAGCAACAATAACAACAGGTCTGACAATGGCAATGGCAACAGCAACAACTCAGGCAACAACAACAATGGGTATCAGGCAAGAAACAACACTCCCGGCCGCTTGTCTGTGATGAGCAAGGGAGAAGCTGAGCGGTCCTCAGATGTAGTTACCGGTACTTTTTCTATCCAATCTATCTCTGTCAACACTATATTTGACTCTGGAGCAGCTTATTCTTTCATTTCTACTTCTCTTGTGCGCAAGTTAAACTTAACTGAATCGAGTCATGTTGATGTGTCAGTCAGTCTGCCTACGGGCAAACTTTTTCATTGTAATAAAATATTCAAAGGCTTGCCTTTGAAAATAGGAGAAGCTATCTTTCCATCAGATCTTATTGAGTTTAACCTAGGGGACTTAGATGTAATTCTGGGGATGGATTGGCTAAGTTTATACAAGGCTAAGATAGACTGTGAGATGCAGAGGGTACAACTGAGTGATCCTTTGGGTAAGAAAGTGTCCTATAGACGATTAGGGAAGCCTAAAGGTTTTGGGATCATTTTTGCGATTAAGGTGAAGAAGCTAGTGAATAAGGGATGTCCATTGTACTTTTGCTGTGTTCAAGATTTGAGTATGAGTGAGAATAGGCGGATGGAGGATGTGCCCATTGTGAATGAGTTTTTAGATGTCTTTCCAGAAGATATTTCGGGAATGCCACCTAAGAGGGAAGTTGAGTTTACCATTGACTTAGTTCCAGGAGCTGCACCTATCTCCAAAGCACCGTATAGAATGGCACCGGCTGAGATGAGTGAACTAAAGGCTCAATTGCAGGAGTTGTTAGACAAGAGGTTCATTAGGCCTAGTGCATCACCTTGGGGAGCACCTGTGCTATTTGTGAAAAAGAAGGATGGAAGTTTGAGGCTATGTATTGATTATAGAGAGTTGAATAATGTGACTGTAAAGAATAAGTACCCTCTACCTAGGATAGATGACTTGTTTGACCAACTGAAGGGGGCGAGCGTGTTTTCAAAGATTGACTTGAGGTCGGGGTACCATCATTTGAAGGTTGCAGATAAAGACATTCCAAAACAGCCTTTAGAACTCGGTATGGACATTACGAGTTTACAGTCATGCCTTTTGGGTTAACCAATGCACCAGCCATATTTATGGACTTGATGAACCGAGTATTTCATGAGTATTTGGATAAGTTTGTAGTTGTGTTTATTGATGACATTTTGGTGTATTCAAAGAATGAGGAAGAACATGCTAAGCACTTGAGAACTACCCTTGAAACTCTTAGAAAGAACAAACTGTATGCTAAGTTTTCCAAGTTTGAGTTCTAGTTGGAGAAAGTGGCATTTTTGGGACATTACATTTTGAAGGAGGGTGTATCCATAGATCCTGCGAAGTTCAAGGCGGTGAGTGAGTGGCCTACACCTAAGAATGTGACTGATGTTCGTAGTTTCTTGGATTAGTTGGATATTATAGAAGGTTTGTCAAGGATTTTTCGAGGATAGCCAGACCCATGACTACTCTGATGAAGAAGCAGAGCAAGTTTGAGTGGAACGAGAGTTGTGAGTCAGCTTTTCAAACCCTCAAAGAGCGATTAACCACTGCACTAGTGCTGGTAATACCTGATAGGATAGAAGGATTCGAAGTGTATAGTGATGCCTCGAAGCATGGTCTGGGATGTGTCCTACAACAGAATGGAAGGGTGATCGCATACGCATCGAGACAACTGAGGAAGCATGAAGTCAACTACCCTACCCATGACTTGGAACTTGCAGCTGTTGTATTCGCTTTGAAGATTTGGAGGCACTACCTTTACGGGGTTTCTTGTAAGATCTTCACGGACCATAAAAGTCTAAAGTACATCTTTACCCAAGATCACTTGAACATGCGGCAACGTAGATGGTTGGAATATCTTACAGACTACCATGTCCACATCCAGTATCACGAGGGAAAGGCGAATGTAGTTGCGGATGCCCTTAGTAGAAAGTCGAGTCATAATGTCAATGCTTTGATTGTGGCCAATGAATTGTGTGAAGATATGAGGAGATTGAACCTTGAGGTTATCAATAAAGGAGAGTTAGAGGGATTACTGGGTGATTTAACCATCCAACCTTCCATATTTGAGGAGATTAAAGAAAAGCAACTGGAGGATGAGTCGTTTCAGAAGATTAGAGATCGTGTGACTAGTGGTGTGGAGACTGAATTCAAGATTCATGAGGATGGGAGCTTGAGATACAAGGAGAGATGGTGCATACCACAGAAGTGTGAGGATATCAAAAGGAAAATCATGGAGGAGTGCCATAATACACCATATTCAGTTCACCCTGGAGGCGATAAGTTGTATAAGGATTTGAAGGAGTTCTATTGGTGGCCGAATATGAAGAGAGAAGTGGCTGAGTTTGTGTCTAAATGTCTGACGTGCCAGAAAGTGAAGATAGACCACAAAAGACCCATGGGAAAGGTACAACCATTAGAAAAACCAAGTTGGAAGTGGGATTCCATATCCATGGACTTTGTGACAGGCTTACCAAAGACTCGTACTGGGAATGACACGATTTGGGTGATTGTAGACAGACTTACTAAGTCAGCGATGTTCATTCCTATCAAAGAAACCTGGAAAAAGAAGAAGCTAGCAAGCGTCTATGTGAAGAATGTCGTTCGGTTGCACGGAGTTCCCGGAGACATAGTGTCAGATAGAGACTCGAGGTT
Source organism: Chenopodium album (assembly GCF_948465745.1). Lineage (NCBI taxonomy): Eukaryota > Viridiplantae > Streptophyta > Magnoliopsida > Caryophyllales > Amaranthaceae > Chenopodium > Chenopodium album. The sequence continues at coordinate 53,929,208 of NC_137839.1, forward strand.
TCTATCAAAGTTTTGGTAAAAAGTGCAGAAGAACCTTGGGACAGCATTGAAGATGAGTACTGCCTTTCACCCTGCAACTGATGGTCAGACTGAGAGAACAAACCAAACCATGGAGGACATGTTGCGAGCTTGTGCTTTAGATTTCCAAGGAAATTGGGAGGATCACCTACCCTTGATCGAATTCTCTTACATTAACAGTTACCATGCAAGCATCAGGATGGCACCTTTTGAAGCATTGCATGGAAGGAAGTGCAGAAACCCAGTTTGCTGGAATGATTACAGTGAACAGGTTACTTTGGGTACAAATTTCATTGTGGATATGGTGGGCAAGGTGAGACTAATCCAGTCGCGTATTAAGGCAGCACAAGATAGACAGAAGAGTTATGCTGACTTGAAGAGGAGAGATGATGAGTTTAATGTTGGGGAGAAAGTATTTCTAAAGGTTTCTCCAACAAAAGGTGTGATGCGATTCGGCAAGAAAGGGAAGCTTAGTGCAAAATATGTGGGTACGTATGAAATTCTCCAACGTGTGGGGAAAGTGGCTTACAAATTGGCTTTGCCAATGGAGTTCGAGAAAATGCATGATGTATTCCACATTTCCCAACTGAAAAAGTATGTGCCTAGTGAAACCCATGTTTTGTAGCCGGAGACTATTCAACTAGATGAGTCTCTAACTTATGAAGAAAGACCAGTCAAGATACTAGACCACAAGGTGCGTAGTACTAGAAACAAAGATGTGAAGATAGTGAAAGTCCTTTGGTCAAACCAGGAGTACGAAGAGGCTACTTGGGAGGCCGAGAAAGAGATGAAAAACAAATATCCCGAGATGTTTGACGAGGTGAGTTACGAGGGCGTAACTCTTTTCTTTTGAGGGGGGAAGAATGCGATGTAATTTCGCGCGCTTTTACCTCAATTATACCATTTATTGCTTGATTTTGCACGTTTTTAGATGTTTTGGTTATCATTATGCATCATTAGTGTGTTTACATACAATGAAATTATGTAAACTTTGGCCAAATATGAGTTTATTGAGTACAAAGTTCAGATTGTTGAGTATACATGTTGAGGATCAAGCAATTTACAGCAATACAAAACACAAAAAGTTTGAATGATTTTGGAAAATTATGGTTTTTGGGCTAAGTTTCGAGGGCGAAACTTCTTTTAAGAGGGGTAGATTGTAATCCCCCGTATTTTCAATTTAATAATAATGTATTTATTTAGTATTTATTTTAAAAATATTTTTATATTTTTTTCTTATTTTATAAGTATGAATTTTATTTGAGGTAAAGTATTAAGATTTTAATTATTTTCAAACTAAAACTACTAAGTTGTGATTAGCCCAAACACTTAATTCCTCTTATTCAAGCCCAAATTGCAAGTTCCTACTCCTAATTCTACTTGGGTTAGGAGTTTAGGCCCAACTTTTATAAAAAAAAAAAAAAAAAAAAAAAAAAAAAAAAAAAAAAACCCACGTTAATTCCCCTACTCCTCTTTCACGTGGTATTAAAGGAAAAAAAAAAAAAAAAAACCCTCACTTTCTTCTTCCTCCCTCTTCACGACATTCAGCAAGAAAAGAAAAAAAAAACAAACAAACCCTTGCACCGCTGCCGAGCACCGCCGCGCAGCCCAGCACCGTCCTCCCTCCCTGCAGTTCGCCTTCCTCCCTTCTCCTTCCCCCTATTTCTCTTCCTTTATTTCTTGTTATTTTGATTTAAAGATTCACTTTTTATTTGATTTCAATTATAAAATTATTGTTATTAGGCTTTAATAGTATGTATAAATTACAAAAGATTATAAATTTATGGGTTTTAACATGTTTAAATTATTATATTAATTTTCAGATTTGGGTATGTATGAATTTAGGGTTTAAAGTGTTGATTTTTCATGTTTTAAGGCTTAATAACGTACTAAACAAATTACTTAATTATTCTATGTTCAAAGTATGTCAAAGTATGATTATTTTGGTTGTATATTAATGTTTAGATTTATTAGAGTTTCAATTTTTATGAACAAGTAGTGTTAATTTCATGTTTTTATGCTTCTAAACCTATAAAATAATTATTGTGAGTATTTTATGATTGAAAAAGCTTTGAACTTGATATTCTAACTTTAAAAATAATTTTCAGATTTCATACCTTTTATTTTGAAGCCTCTAATTGCATTGAATTGATATATTCTTGGGTTTTTAACACACTAACTTGCTATATAATGACTATTTCAAGTAATTATGCTTATGGGGTTATTTTATATATGTAGACACCCATTTGTGTCTCCCCAAAACCAAAACCAGTGATGAATACCTTTCACGTCGAACCATAATAGAATGAAGTGAAAGTGTGAAAAGTCTAGTGTTGCGGTTAGTTTTTGTTAAAATTCTTTCTTTCTGTTTTCGAAAACCCACTCTATTTTCTGAAAACGTCCATTCCAGTTTATTTTGGTCCATGATAAGGGTCCAATAATGGTTTATTTGGATGGGGCTTGAAAAGACCTTTCCAACGATATATTATAAGCCCAATTCCGATGGATAATGAGGAAGTTATGGCCAAAATACTAAACTGGGCCCAAACCGGATTATACCTACGACCCAATGATCATGAGGAGGGTCCAAAGGTTTAATCCTATTCCTAAACTAATTAGGATTGATTAGAATCTTCTATAAGTTTCTAAAATATCTTAATTATCCTTTTTTGAAAAGATAAGATTAAGGAATTTGATTTAAATATAAACTTTCCTTTTTTATAAAACTTTCCTTTTTTAAAGTCCTAATTCTCTTCGGATTTAAACATGTTCAAAGACAGTCAGATATTATTTTCGTGCCTCATATTTTTTATCCAAATTTTATATGGTTGTATAGATCTTGAAATTATCTTTCCAATGATATATTATAATAATAATTCCGAGCTATAACGGAAAAGATATGAATAAGATATCAAACTCTATCCAAAACTGACACCGTCTCACTATTTCGTTCATATCTTTTATTCTACAACATATTTTAATCTGATTCTAATTGGGTTAGAAAGTAGACTTCAATATCTTTCCAATGACATCTTATTCATCTTATTCCAATTCCTGGATAAAAAGATATGATAAAAACAAAATCCGCAAAAACTGCTGTCTACGAGTTTTATTTCGATTCGAATTTGGATTCTTTTCTTAATTCTTTGACCCTCTTTTTTCCTATAAATAGAGGTCATATCTCCCCTTTTTCAATCATCAACTCTCATCAAGATTTTCTTGATTATTCTCTCTCTCTCTCTCTTTTTCTAAACTAGCCTTTTCTCAAATACAAAATTCCACATTCACAAGATCTAGAAACACCTAGCCATATTCGAAGTTGCCTTCGCCCTAGACGTGAAAGGTTTTAATTTCTGAGGGTTTGGTCCCAAATCTCTCTTTCAATTATTTAATTTAATTGTTTTGATTATTATTTTCCTTGAAGTTACTAACGTGTGTATTTTGTTATTAGAAAGAGGTACGAGGCATCAAAGTAAGTGCTTTAATTGATTTATTGATATTATGATGTAGAAATCATGTTTATATTGTTATTATGATATTCCTAGTATCATGTCTAGGTTAATTTTAATATCAAATATGATTTCTATGATGCCTTTTATTCTCTTCCTAATATTTATGATTGTTAGTATCATGTTAGGGTTAAAGATTTGATTTTTATTGTTTAGTGACATGCTAGGGTTTGTTATTAATCTTGTTAGTATCATGCCTAGGATCTTGCTGTGCTTTAACATGATTATGATTATGATTGATATTATTATTATTAATGATGTTGATTATTTATTTATGTTGCTTGATATGTATCATATTTTATATTATTTATTGCTTGATCACCTTTTATGCATGTTTAAAGGGAATTGGTACTTGTAATCACGCTTAATAAGATAATTAATAATCTTGTTAGGGTTAATTGTGATTATAATTCAAGTGATCGCGAATAATAGTTTATTTGTGCATTAATGTTCAACCAACATAGATTAAACAGGTTTATGGTTAATCCTATTGATTGTATGTTAGTCAGAAAGCGCACATGAATACGAGCAGAATAAAGTAGAGGCCTATTATTAGGGCAGGTTCAATCTCTTTTAGGTTGGATTTGTACCATCATCCCCGAACCCTTATTTGCTTCATGACCTTATGGAGTTGACGATCTCTTGGATCGTTAAGGGGTGTAACCTTCACCTCGTGAATGGTTTACAAGTTCCTTAAAAACTTGTTGGCGACTCTTTTGCTCTATCTTCTTCCCTTTTGGATGCCACCGTACTTTAGTGTATGATCACAGTGGGGTTCAAGCTAGTGGGATTTAAAGGCTTGAAATTATTCCCTAAAGTTTTTGGCGACTCCACTGGGGAGGATTTCTATTTTAATTCCTGAATTTGTTTCGGCAATGATTTAGAATGAGTGGATGAGACTCGAAAAGTTCTAAGTATTTCATGTGCGTAATTTTGATTAACATTATTGTCATATGCATAAAAAGGTTCTCATTGGAAAGACCATCCGTAATGAGTCAAAAACATAAGATTTTACACGTAGGAAATTTGAGAAATGTATGTCACAACTAGGACTGAAATAACACCGCGCGAAACTGGAAGATTTTATCGAGCACAGAAAGCTGTTGAGGCATGTGGGAAGTAGCGTCAGGGGCCAGAGCTTGGCGCCAAAATTTTAGCCGTAGCGCCAGATGCCAGTATTGGCGCCAGGCGCTATATTTAAAAGTTGGCGCCAGTCTCTGTTTGCTGGCGCCAATTTCCCCCAATACCGAGCCAGAAATATGCGTTCTAATTTAGACCAGTTTTTCGTATTGTTTGCTCGATCCTACTTCCTGATTGAATTTTTTCTCACTTTTCTGAAACCCATATGTGTTCTACATATGGACATAACCCTCTGGGAATTCATGCTCCATCTACCTGATTGAACGCTCCTGGCAACAAAGGGTACATCCGAGATGTTGAATTCACCAAACCATGGAAGCGAGTTTTTTTCTAAAACTCGCGGTGTCCCATCCACTCGCGCCAACCCTTCACGGTTAGGCTTCCGCGCGGTGCATCCGGACAATTAACCATGGACCCTCTATTGACTAACCCATATCCCGAACTTTAGAGAACTAGAGCCATGGTTAGGTTGCAAACTCATTGCATCATATTGTGCCTACTTGACTAATTGTGCATTATTTGTTGTGCATACTGTATGTGATTTTTCCTAACCGTCTGTTTGACTTGTGTTAAGACTAAATAAACTGATTAATGACTAAAGGACTTTGTTTAATTAATTAATTAATTAATTTGAGCTAATAAATAAACATAAAATCGAGTCATAGTTCCTTTAAGTCAACCCGGATTTTTATTCCCGTATACTGCACAAATGTCAACTTGTTTTGGTCATATCTGGAGTTCTAGAAAGAACTACGAGTCGTACAACCAATGGATCTGTAGCCCCGAGTTTTATCTTTAATTCGGCGTTGGTTTCATCCCAATCAAAGTCGCAGATAAAAAGTTATGACTAAAATACCACAGTTTGTCCAGTTTAATGCATATACGTGAAGTCTTAACTTAGTCTTTGCTTGAGTCTAGTTACATAGTCTAGCCACATGGTCATGACAAAAGTTTCAACATATCACCTACACTCACTAGTCTTAGCACACACTTTGAGTACACATCACCATGTCCATGTCTTAGGTTCATGCATGTGTCGGTTTTTTTCGTCGTTTAAGTTGGGGGTACATTCTATTCCTAATTCTTCATATCCCTCCATCTAAATCTTCTTTCACATTCTTTTTCAATTGTTCTTCACTTCTTCCATCCATGTGTGTTGAATCGAGTTTGAGTCATATGATTGACAAACAAAAAATGAGGGTGATGATGAAACAACACAAGACAAGAGGCGAGCTTCAATGACAAGATTTCATGACCTCTTTTTCTATTTCTTTTTCATTTTTTCCTTTTCCCAATAAGTCTAGCATAGGCACCTTTTCTTTTCCTTTAGATTAATTTTGTAGATTATTTTCTTTCTTTTCCTTTTTAATAAAATGAGCATTTATTTCTTTGCATATGATCATTTCATTACATTGCATTCAAAAAAAAAAAAATGTCAAATTAAACACAAGGTATACCAATGATTTGAGGCACCCCTTGTAGCCACATCATATCTCCTTTCACCTTTCAAATATGCAATCCTTTCTTCATAAACCACTTTGAGTCTCGTCTAACGATAGACCCTTCTTTTTTCAACCTACATCTACCTAACCTTGGGATGGGATGGTGTATAATTTATGCAATTCTAAAAAGCTTGAGTGATTTCAAAAGATCAAAATAAATAGCAAAAATAAGCAAATAGCGAAAAGTAAATAAAAGTGTGCAAAAGGGCAAGTGTTCCAATGTCTTTGATGTGAAAATATCTTCGATAAGAACATGTCTCATATTGCGTCTCTTATCGAGTGCTCGGTACCGTGCCTGAGAAACATGAATGCCAAGTGAGTGATAGACCGCATGATCATGATTGCCCACACTTATTAAAATAAAATAAATGCTAAAGTAAAAGAAAGAGCTAAAAAAAAAAAGAGTAGAAAACCTCAAGCATGAAAATACAAATATTCAAAAGCAAGGTTGCACACCTTGGGGGCTTATCTAGGGTCTTGAGCCTTTATCCCCTTCTTCTTTAAAACATTTAGCCTAACCACGTTACAACCCTTAAAAAGACCTTTTTGAGGTATACACACTTGTGCGAGGTTTGGCTAGAGCTACGTTCGGCCTGATTCCTAACGGATACGTAGGCAACCTCACATCGAGGTGCGGCCGTAATAAAAATGCATTCATATTCACATTCACACACTTCCACCATGATCATATCAAGGGATTTACTATGCTCATCCCTTTTCACTTAGAGCTAGACTTGGAGGCTTGATCCCTACATCATTAGCTTACCTAGCCTAAGAGTCACCATTATTTGGCTCTTCTAACAATAATATTTTTCCACACACTTAGCTCTTGCGGCCTAACTTTAGTGTCACTATCACACACATCACGCATACATGACCAAATATATTTCCCTTAGGAACCCTTTGTCATGAAATCTTAACGCTGAAGCATGCTTCGTCAAAATCACTCATAATTGTCATTGCATCACGAAGTATGAAGTGCTTAGCCTCCGTGCCTAAGTTACCCAAATGCTTTCATCATTGAGTCAACCATTGAGATAGCCTAGGATGAATTAATCCTTGAACCTTGAGATATAGTATCAAACAACATTTGACTAAGCTCATTCAACATGCATTTTCAAACTTTTGATTCTCTTTCACGTCTTTCTTTTTCGGGAGAAAGTCGGTACCCTCCACAAAATGACGGAAAATTTTTGCTTTTTTGCATTTTTTGAGTCGCACGATCACATTACAATGCACACACAAGTCATGTACACACCGAGTCATGTCGTGCCATATCACTTTGATTTGAGTCTAATACATGTGTCAAACACTTTGAGTCGAGTCAACCTCGAGTCAGTCACAGCGAGTCAAGTTTATGCCTTGAGTCGTGTCAAGTCGATGAGTCAAGCAATGCTAAAATTAATGTTTTGAGTGATGCCCCTTATGCAGTTTGCGAAGGATGCATCATGCATATCATGGACTATACTCATCTACTTGATTCACGTGTTTTAAAGACAAGTGATGATAGATTTCAAATCAAAATCCAATGCAATGTTGGAATGCAAATTAGAAATTCCTAAGTTCCTTGCGAAAGAACGAAGGAGAATTCTTAGTGTATAGAGATGAATATTATTATAAAATTTAGAAATTGCAAAATTCATGTTTATGAGAATGTCTCATGAACTCTACTTACTAAACCCCTTCCATTTCCAAAGCATGAGAAACATGCTAATGAAATTGGATTGAGGCAAATGATGTAATTAGAAATTGTAATTGTTTTTGGAGAAAAACAAGTTACATATGTAATACATTTATTTGCAGAATTATGTTTATCAATTGAAACAAAGTTTCAATCTTATTTAATCGTGGTTTCAAAATTAAATAAAATTTCCAAAATAATTATGGATTGATGGGCTCATCAAGTTAATTTATTTAAATAACCTGGTGAATGAAACCCCACAGGTGAACAAAATCCATACATTATTCCAGTTCCTAGTCTAGAGTCATTAAAGTGGACATAAATGATCTCTTTAAATGGACTAGCATGTAAGATTGATTGGATAGCACTGTTTCTTGGGCTATAGGAGCGTAGTGATGCTCGGTCAATCACATGGGTATGCATGAATGATGCATGATCGGACTATAGACCTGCTTTGAAGTTCAAGTATAGAGCTTCCAGATATATATTAGTGGATTCCTTTGACATGAGTGGAACATTGATTTCATTCAATGATAGATGTAACTGTGTACATTCAAACGTCTTCCCGTAACTGGAGATTATAAAGGGTGTTTCCTGGTTACCTCATGATTTGAGTAGGAGCCTTGGTTGTCACAAGATTGGATTGAGTCTACCTATTTAATTAGGAATGTGTCTTGGCCCCTTGAGGAGGAAGAATTCAGAAAATGTATGGCCGTACTCAAATGGATTACAAAGTAATCATTTGTTTTGTGATTCTAACTCAGTTTCTCAAGAAAAGATTTGTAGATTAATATGATCATGACATGAGATGCAATCATATTATCAAATCGACAAACATTGACTTAAGGAATTTGAATATTGAGCACTTGTCTCAGACAAGTGGGAGATTGAAGGAGTTCTGTCTTAGATAAGTGCAATTACTAGATATATCAAGGATCAATATTATGGAGATAATAAGTTCGTTCTTTTGGGTCGTCATTATCTGTTGCTAGACTATGATCATTGATCTTTGGGCTAGTCAAATAGTCCAAAATCCACTAGAATGGATCCTATGAGATCACACAACAAAGGTATTGGGTTAAGCAAGTTAGAGGCCTATTTATGGGCCTCATAAACAAGTAACTAATCATGAATTGGATTGGGCTAGTATAGTTAGATTAGAGTTAGGATTTGGGCTTTGTCATGGACTCTTATTTAGAGATTGAGATCTATAAATAAAGTTCATGCCTAGGGTTGTACGACACAACACAATTAACAGTTAATTGTGCACCAAGAAACCGGTAATCCAAAACCTCTCTCTCTCTCTCTGTACCACACGCCTATCCCCTCCCTTTGTGGTGGTTCGTGATTTGTTCGTTGCTCGTTCTACTCCATAGAAGGTCAATTGAAGTGTTCAATTGCAACTAACTAGCATTAGTGGAGGACTTAATTTGTGCCTGTGGACCAAGTAGAGGAATCACGCTTGAGGTTCTTTATCTCCCTTGTTCTTGTTCGATCGCACGTTGAATCACGCTTCAAAGGTATTAATTCTAGTTCTTTATGTGGTATGCATGATCTTGGGATTAGGTGCTATATGAATATGATTCATGTTTTCCGCATTCGTACCTATAAACTCCTTCAAAAATGTCCATATCAATATACAAAAGATTTTGACCTGATTTTGATTGGGTTGGAAAGTAGACTTGAAGATCTTTCCAACAATATATTATATGTCTTATTCCGATTTACAAACCAAAAGTTATCAAAGTTTTAAAAATGTATAAAAGTGGAAATTACCATGCCACGATAAAAATACCGTGAATCGACAGAAGTTGCCTTGCCACGGCATATATTTCCGTACCAAGGCAATTTTTTTAACCTACGACGCTTTACTCCTTTGCACCGCCTTGTTTTTAGGGATCTATACCTCACCTTTAGTATTTCCTCTATAATTACAAAGCTGGTTTAATAGTTTTGGGGCACCAACACACATTATCACTATTCTAAGCCTTAAACCTATTGTCCTAATTACACTATTCCTTCCCTAAGCACTCCAAGGAGTCCATACAACACCCGAAGTGCCAATGTCAAAGCTTTCAATTTGATTTCAAAAGAGAAAATCTAGGGTTTGCTACGAAAATTCTAACAGATCCAAGATTAAAGTTATCTTTTTTTGTTTTATTTCTAAGTTTATCTTGTTTGGTTAATAAGCTTGCCTTATAGACGCGTCTGATACATCTAAAAGCCAAGCTGGGGGCAAACTCTTATGCCTAATTTAAATTATTACTGCAGGTTTGAATGTGTGGAGGTTGCTAGGTTGCAAATTATTAATTGCCACAAAATCAGCGTCCGATTCTAAGTAATCAAAAGAAGTAAACTAAAAGTCTTTCAAGGAACATTCTACAAGGGTCCAACTTAAAGGAGTCAAGAGCTAGAACTGCCATAAGAATCGGAACCGTAAACTACAATTAGTTGTTAGCATGGAACAAGTCAAAACTACAACGGATAAGTTTATGCAGGACGTGGCAAGAGACTCAGAACTAAGCCGAGTAACTAATCCCGGATTTTGAAGAATTTGGGAGAAGGTTGTTGAAGCACCCTAGGAAGATTTTCTATTACAAATAGAGTAATAATCATTGTAAAGACTCAAGAGGCATCAAAAAATATCAAAGCCTTATATTTCACAACAATTAGCAATTATTTGCAACGTTACAAATCTATTCGAAATGTATAGTGTACTTGTATCAAATATTCAACCTAGTGGATTGGTAGACTCATAGCCACCCACAATTTTTACCCTGATACGTCATCTTCTTGTGTCTCTTCCTCCCTTTCCCCTTTGTTCACTTCCTTAGATTATTAATCGTTGTTCTTATCATTATTTGTATATTGATTAATCTAGTTGTTATCCAATTGAACCTGGTCATATATGTCAATCAGATTCTAACCTAAACAATGCTCTTTATGTAATTTAACCAGAATTTGTCGAAGATTTGTAGATCCACTAATTATTCTTAGGGATGACAATGGGGCGGGTCGGATGCGGATGATGGAACCTGCATACCCATATCCGCCTAAAAATCTTATACCCATCCCCGCCCCACCACCCGTGGCGGGTACAATATCCATATCCATATCCATACCCGCCCCATCGGGTACAAGATAGGATCCATCTCCGCCTCATCACCCAATTGGATATTCATGCCCACCTTATACCCGCCCCAAAATCGTCCCAATCCCTTTGCCATGATGCTCTATTGTATCACATTAATGACGATTATATCAAATTAGGTTAAGAAAATTAAAACTTTCACTATTCAAGGTTATTGGGTCTTAGGGGTATCAAGTTTCATAAATTCTCAACTCTAATAAAAGAAATATGGTGCGGGTATAAGGTGGGTACGGGGCTGGGCGGATTTAGGACGGGTCTACTATAAAATCCATACTCGCCCCATCACCCATGGCAGACACACATTTTATATCCATCCCCGCCCCATCACCCGCCAAATCTCTCTCCATCCCCGCCCCACTTGAATTGGGCGGGGATGGGGTAGGTCTCCCATTTAACCCAACCCACTGTCATCCCTAATTATGCTCTCTCTTATGGTCTTACCCAAATACATGTTCACGCGTGACTTAAAATGTAAATATATAGTACGAAGTAGGTGTTGTGTTTTGTTTCTTTTTGTTTTGTTTTTTTTATAAATATTTTATGTTATTGTGTAAAACGTGAATATAGTTGAAAGTAGCAAAGTAGCAACTAAGCAAGTGCGAGTAGCCACTAGTTTGTTAAAAAAAAAAAAAAAAAAAGGTAGCCACTAGTTATTACAGACTGAGGATAACATGAGACTACAGTATTTAAGCAGTATATAAGAGGAATCTGATTGAGAAATTTCAGAATTAAAAACTTTAAGATTCATATAAATGAAATTGGGTAAAGTATATAGAATATTCATCCATTAGGTAATCATTTCCTGTCTCCACTCTATAGCATAAAGGCCAGAAACCCAACTCATTTTAATCAATAGAAAACACAAGCTTAAATCCATAGAAAACAACCATAAGCTCCAATGGAAGGGACCATGAAACAGACGAGCAAGCTCGGCCGTCGACTACTGCTATTTCCTGCACCATTTCACGGTCATTTAAATCCAATGCTACAACTAGCAACTCTGCTATACTCCAAAGGTTTCTCCATTACCATCATTCAGACTCCTTACAATCCTATAAATCATACCGACTTCCCACACTTCACTTTCTGCTCCTTTCACAACAGCTTACTCGAGTCCTATTCCAAGTCTCCTCCGCCGGATACTGTTACCGTCATATCTAGCATGGACACATGCTGCGAGGCTTTCCGGGATTGCTTGTCTCAAATTTTACGCGAGGCTGCTGCTGCTAATACTGATACTGATGGGCGTAAGGAGCATATTGCTGCCTTGATAGCAGATCCTGTGTGGAAATTTGTTGGGTCTCTTACTGCTAGCATTAACCTTCCTAGGCTGGTGATCAGGACTGGTAGCATATCGGCTTTGCTGGTTTATCTTTCTCTGCCTTCTTTACGAGAAAAGGGCTATCTCCCTGCTCGAGGTAACTTCTAATCTTGATATAGTTTCAAGAGATTTTTGCCAAATGTTCTGAATCAATACAGTTTATTTGATCTGACAATTGATAATATGTTCATATCAATGCATACCTGAATCGCTGGATGTAACTAAACATTGGCACATACATCAGCTTTTCATCCCCTACAACTCTACAAGTGCCAATGTATGGCAATTATGTGTTTAGATAGTTTTACCCGAGTGCAGGTAGACACGGCATTATTTTATTAGCTTATGTATTGATAGAGACTGCTGAATTGGTCCCCTGAACGGAGTTATTGGCTTTCTCAAAAAAAAAAAAAAAAAAAAAAGAAAAAAAAAGGGATATAGATGAACTAGAATAAACAGAAAAATATTCAGAATCAGTACTAGCTCCAGATTTTATTTAATTCATAGGTACTAATTGCTTTCTTAAATATAAAATGGAAACCAACAAACTAGATTAAATAAAGAAATAAACATAATCATTACTAGCTGCAGATTTGATTCAATTCTTAGAATTATAACCTCCTAGGTCAGCACTCTCAACAGCAGCATAGTAAGCAAACGAGTTGCAGGTTCCGTGTACAATTGCTATGTCTATGTAATTGCAGGGTACATCCGTACATACAATCATACAATTCACACAAACTCATATGATTAAAGGACTTCTGCAATTAATGTCAAATAAATAATAAATGAGCCAAAAATAGTGTTCAGAAGGACAACCTTCAAGACTGTACAATATCTGCTTTATGACTCATTAAACTTCAGGTTGTTATATTACTTTCAAATGCATGACTCCTCTCTCTTTGTGAGTTTGTGTACACATTTCAGATAATAATTTAGACGAAACACTGCCAGAGCTTTCCCCTTTAAAAGTCAGGGACCTTCCTTTAGAATGGCCACATCATTTACTGGAGACATTCGTCCGAGAAACCGAGACCTCTCATGGTGTCATATGCAATACCTTTGAGGAACTGGAAAGTTATGCAACGGCTCAAGTTAAACGATCCCTTCCTATTCCCATCTTTCCTATAGGCCCCTTACACAAACAATCTCCGACTTCTGATACCAACATATGGGCACAAGACCAAACTTCCATCACTTGGTTGAATAAACAAACACCCAAGTCTGTACTGTATGTTAGTTTTGGGAGTGTTGCAGCAATGAGTAAAGCTGAATTTCTCGAGCTGGCCTGGGGACTGCTTGAAAGCATGGTGCCAATCCTATGGGTGGTACGCCATGGATTGATCCAAGGTTCGGAAGTCAACAACTCATTGCCAGAAGGCTACCTTGATATGTTAGGTGAAAGAGGGCATTTTGTAAAATGGGCACCTCAATTAGAGGTTTTGTCCCACCCAGCTGTTGGAGGATTTTGGACTCACAACGGATGGAACTCAACTTTGGAGAGTATTTGTGAGGGAGTGCCTATGCTTTGCCAGCCTATCTTTGCTGACCAGGATATGAACGCGAGGCATGTGAGTGATGGTTGGAAGATAGGGATGAAATTGGAAAAGGGGATCAAAAGAGAAGAAATATCAAGGTCGATAAGAAAACTAATGCTGGAAGAAGGGGAAGAAATGAGGAGCAGAATCACAGCTTTGAAGGAGAAGGCAACTCTTTGTGTCAAGGAAGGCGGGTCTTCATATACATCTATAGAGAGGCTTACCAGCTACCTACTATCATTTTGATTTACTTAGGTATTGTTTCATTGATTGAATACTGTCATCAACCGAATAAATTTAGAAGATATTTCTTTCTAAAGAAAAAATATCTGTCTATTGGGTGAGGTTTTGTTCCTTTCAATGTTGAGCACTTTTGTTTTAGAGTGATCTCTCAGTGTGTATCGATGAAAACTTCATTTAGTAAATTATTTCTTGGTATGAAAAGTGGTTTACTGCAAAATTCTTCAGAACATTACATTCTACAGTCTAATGCAAGGGTATACACCTTAGAACGACCCCTCACAAACATAAGCGTAAGCAACTTAGGTGGCTTTTAGGCAAAGCAAAGTTAGAAACTCTTTACAAACTAGATAACCATTGCTGCATAATGAAGCTGCTATAATCACCTTTCGCCTAAACTGTGTGCCATGGGGGAACTTCTGCTCACACACATACTACTCTGAAAAAGGATTAATTTTATAATAGAGACACCACTTAATTGTTTGCAAGCATTAAGAGTTAAAGTAGCAATTGAAAAGTAGATACTGGAGGATTTCAGTTGCATAGGCACACACTAAAGTACTAAACTGAGCTCAGTGGCACAGACTCCATGATCTTGATAAATGTTTCCTTTGTATGATCTGTTGTCTTTCTGTTAGAGCAAGTCATAGGAAAAATCTGCTTTTAAGAACAGAAAACCTATCCAGAGCCTAGTCCCCTTTACCAAAGGTTAGTACTATGTATGTCACATCTTGGATGAAGACATGGAGTAATTCTTTGTTGCCAGTTATGATCAAATTAAGGATCCTACTTTGGTCGTTAACTTGTATTTCTGTTTGGTAATGCTCGTATGCAAATATTAATGCAAGTCATTACGAATGTATCCTCAATCTACGATTTGGAATTGTTTCTGAAATTCTTGTTTTCAAAATAGCTGTCAACACTAATACAGAACCGACTAACACCTGCAGTCCTGTAGCCTTTAGGGATTAGTTATGGACTTATGATCTAAATTCGTTAAAACTTAATCTACATGATATTCCTTCTGTTTTTTTATATAAGCTGTACTAGATCAATGTATTGAACAAAATGCTGCAACTAGATGCTGTTGCGCTAGAATTTTCACCCTAAATTCCTATGACCTACAGGTAGACAGGTTACAGGTTGCAGATTAGCAGCGTACAGGTCAAAGGTAGCTGCCAAGTCAAGACCAAGCAACGGAGCATATTCTCAAGGAATATTTCTAGGAATCTTCGAGTGGGAAAAGGTGCAGAATGTTATCCAAAGAAATCAAAACCACTACTAGCAGTCAAGCCGTTGAGAAAGACCAATTCAAACGTGGGAGTACCAGACCTGGAGACATGGAGAGAAAGTAGGAACAGCTTGAGGTGTTAGCTCCGGATTCCTAGGGATTGTGGAAAAGAGCCGTTGAAGATCTTTTGAGTGCTTTTCTAGTATAAATAGGCAAGCCTAATCATTGTACAAGGCATCACAAAACACATTAGCCTTACTGCTAAGCATTATCATAGAAAACACCTATTATTATTACTCGTTCTATAATCTGTAATCCTTATTGTAACCTGTTTCACATAAACACCTAGTGGATTGGTGGACTCATAGCCACCTGCAGTTTTTACCCTTATTCTTGGGGTTTTCTGCGTCATCATTCTTTGTGTCTTCTCCTCTTTTCCCTCCTTTTCTCTTCCATTAATCTCTGTTAGCATATTTCGCCATTCCAATCTAGCTGTAATTATCGTAACCCATGTCGAACCTAGTAATCAGTTTTTTGACCAAAACAGATGCTCTATCATATATGGTGATCTTAAAGCTGATATCCTAATTAATAGCATTCTGACAATGTCTGGACCTAAGAGTTTATTATTGAGCAAATGGTCATGAATCTCAGTCTCATAAACCATATTTGATATCAGTTCCTTCTGTGGTGAAGTGATTATTTTCTTGCAGGAGAGTTTGCAACAGGTCGGGCAGCATCTGCTGCTGGCAAAGTTATGGTTTGGACTCACATTTCTTGTAGTTGGTTTCCCTTCTTTTTCTGAACGACCTTGAATGTCAAATTCATTCTTTTATCCGCGTGTTTGATGATTTGATCCAAACACTGTATACATTGGCCACATTTAGTGTTGAAGGAGTTGCCTCAGCTTGACTTGGAATTCCATTTTTCTTGCTTTTTATGTAAGTAAAAAAGCAAAAAGGACGTCTGTCCATAAGTCCTCAAAAATAATCTCTTTTTTAACTGCTGACTGATGTAATGTCTTAATTGCTCAACTTTTATTTTACAGCCGTATTTTATTACTTTTTCTATTTTCTTTTTTAAAAATCTTTTACAATATTTAATATTTTCTTGTTTTCTCCCACCAACTATCTTACTTTAATATAATATTTTTAATATTCTTCCTTCTCCTCATTGTACTACTGTATTTTTTCACCAACCCTTTTTATTTATTTATTTTTTCATATTTTATGAATACTTTCTACTCTTGTTCCCAAAATTTCGGGCATGGAAAAAATGGAGAAATGACACAAATAATTAAATACATGGGAAATATTCAATAAAAATAAAATTCATTAATTCAGTAAGAAAAATAAGATTAACTGAATACGGCCTTATGCAGTGAAACGCGATTTGGTAATTTCACTAAAAAAATTTAGCCGCCATCATCTGATTCGTCGTACCACTGTAATGGCAGCTTCTTTGAATATAAAACAGAAGAAACCCCCAACTCTTTCTGCTGTTTAGCTTCAAGCACTCTCATTTTCTCTTGGACACTACTTCAGGTTAGTCACACCAACCCCTCTTATAATGTTTCTTTCTTTCAACTACTCTGTATTTTATTTTTTATTGTTTGTTAATTTTTATTTTTTTATTTTATTTATTTAGATATTTATTTTTTTTATCGTTTCTTAATTAATTCATCATGCATGATAATTAGCTTTAGCTAAGTAATAATTTCATTATCCGGCTGAAGTTATATTTTTTCTTGATGATCAATCAAACTTTAGATATATTATACAAATTTTGGGATTGGAGATTAAGTTACATAAATTAAGGGTTTGTTTGACATCGTTTTTTGTTTTCAGATTTCATTTACCAAAAATAAGAAAAATGCCTTTTGACTTTTCAAAATTATCATAATCTTAATGATTTAACTATTTTTTTATTCATTATTTGACATATATCATATGATTTTGAAAATAAAAAACGAAAAACCAAAAAACCACACGTAAAGGAACCCTAAACTTAGGGCGTGTTCGGCGCTAGCTTTTGAGTAGCTTTTAGGTAGTTTGGTCAAACCACTACTCAACAAAAAATGTGAGTGTTTGGCAAAGTAATAGTTCAAGTAGCTTTTAGTGGTGGATGTAGCTTTTATTAAAAGCTAGGATTATTAGCTTTTGAAATTAGAGGTAGCTTTTGAAGTAGCTTTTGAAAATTTAATGTATAATTTTAAAAAGGTTAATTTTTAAATTACCACCCAAAAATGTACCCATTTTCGAACTAACCACCCGTTTAATTTTTTTATTTTAAATTACCACCTCTTAAATTAAATAAATGCTCAGATTACCACCCATTTAAAAAATCCGGTGGCTTTTGTGTCTGTAGGCCCCACCTAACACTAAGTTTGACCCTTTTGCCTGATTTTTTCCCCGATTTTTCACTTTAAAAATGCTCTCTAAACTTTAATTCACATTTCCTTCACCAAATTCTAACAAATTTCAAAGAGGAAAATGTGAATTGAAGTTAAGAGAGCGTTTTTAAAGAGAAAAATCGAGGGAAAAAATCAGTCAAAAGGGTCAAATAAACGTTAGATCGGGTCCACAGACGGAAAATCCACCGGATTTTTGAAATGGGTGGTAATCTGAGCATTTATTTAATTTAAGGGGTGGTAATTTAAAATAAAAAGTTAAACGGGTGGGTAGTTCGAAAATGGTTACATTTTTTGGTGGTAATTTAAAAATTTTCCTTACTTTTAAAAATAAAATATTGATTCTTAAATGTGACAGCTAGTCAACCACTACTTTACCTAACAATCATGCCTAAATTAATTTTTTTTTTTTTCACAGCTAACAGCTTGTTGACAGCTAATAGCTATCTCTACAGCTCACAGCTATCTCCACAGCTACAGCTAACTTCACAGCTATATTTTGCCGAAAATGCCCTTAGTGGTTTTATTCCCTATTAAATGTTTTGAAAATCACATATCTGAAGCACTAAAAAACAGAGGGAGTTTAAACTATTATGATTTTCCATGAGACTAGGAGGTTTAATGAAGAAGTCAGCCATATAGGAGTATAACACTGTCACCTAATGAAGTTAAATTAGTTCCTTTAGATGTTTAGCACTGTTGGAATTATTGTTGTTTGTGAGTGATCTCTCCGTGTGTATCGATGATCATTTCATCTTGTTAAGTGTTTCTTGGTAAGTTGGTAAGCAAAGTGGCTTATTGCAAAATTCTGAAGAACAGTTTGCATTCTATAGTCTGATGTGAAGGGACACACCTTTGAAATATCTCAAAAAACTTAATAGTGGCGGAAGAAACTCTTTACAAATTAGCAAACCAATTACTATCTACTATGATCACTAGTCACTACACAACTGCTGCATAAGCTGCTATAAGCACCTTCCGCGACTTAGTACTTCTGCTCACTCACATACTACTCTGGAAAGGACTATAAATATTTCCTTGGTCTGATCTGTAGTCTATCCGTTGTAGAAAGTTATAGAATGAAACTGCTTTTCAGAACAGAAAATCTATCTTTACCCCTTACACTAAAGGTTGGTACTGTATAGTTTAGGCGAGTCAAATCTTGGATGGAGCAACTCTTTGATAGCCAATAATAAATTTGAAAACGCTGCTGCTACTAAATTTTCAATTGGTATTGCTCTTAATTTTGAAAATGCTTCAGTGCTTTGACGTTTTCAGGGAAATCATACAGCAGAATCGTTAACAGCTTGATGGAGATAACAAATGTTTCTGAATATGATAAGCTGGCAAAAGAGAGACTGCCGAAGATGATATATGATTATTATGCATCAGGTGCTGAAGATGAATGGACTCTAGAAGAGAACATAAATGCATTTGCGAGGATTTTGTATGTGTTTCTCTATCATGTAGTGTCATAACCTTTATGGTCACTTGAATGTGCCAGGATATTTTAGTAACATTAGCAAATCATTATTATCAAACAACAATATAGAAGATAAAAGTGAGATCAGAAATATATTTTCTCATTCATCTTATAGTTTTTTACCTATTTCTATATCTATGGCTGACTTGCAATATAATTATTGATTACTCCCAACGAAATTCAGGTTCCGGCCTCGCATCCTCATAGATGTAAGTCATATAGACATTACAACAACTGTCTTGGGTTTCAAGATTCCCATGCCAATCATGATAGCTCCTTCAGCTATGCAAAAAATGGCTCACCCCGAAGGTAAAAATTCAAGTCCTTGATGTTATTTCTATTCTTGTTTTCAGGATAGTTGGTCAAAATTAACGCAAGGCTGGCAGACACCTGCAGTCATGTAGCCTATAGGTTATGGTGACATATGGATTTATGATCTGAATTTAGAAAAGCCTAATTAGCCTGATATTTCTTTTTACTTAAGCAGTACTGGATCAATGCTTTGAATCAAATGATGTAACTTGATGCTCTATCATATATAAAAATAGTTCTGAAGATGATAATGTAATTAATGGTATTCTGACTGTGTTTGGATCTAGGAGTTAGTTCTTGAGCTAATGATCATGAATACTCTAGTCTCATGAGCATAGATGATAAATAAGTTAATTCTTGGGTCATGAATATTTTAGTCTCATTAGCCATTTATTGATATAAGAGTGAAATCTTGAGCTAATGATCATGAATACACACTTTATATTATAATTTGAGAAACTGGTTTTGAAAATCCTCCTTTTTTTGAAGTGATCGTTTTCTTGCAGGAGAATTGGCAACAGCGAGGGCAGCATCTGCTGCTGGCACAATTATGGTTTGGACTCGCATTTCTTTCCCTTAACATTTTTCCTCTTTTTTCTGACTGTCAAACTCATTCTTTGATTTGCATGTGTGATTATTTGGTCCAGGCATTGTCAACATTAGCCACATCTAGCATTGAAGAAGTTGCCTCAACTGGACCAGGAATTCGATTTTTCCAGCTTTATGTGAGTATAATAAGTGCAAAACAAATTGTAAATTAATATATGCTTATTCAGTATCAAAGAATCTGTTTTCTGAATTTCGGGTTAAAGTCCTCTTAAATTGTAAGATTATGCCAAAGATTCATAATCTTAATATTCATTTTCTCATGTACATTGTGACAATCTGGACGAATGTCAGTATGTCATCAAAATCGTTCTCTTTTTCAACTGCTATCCCTGATGTAATGTCTTGTATTTTGTTTTATACAAATCACAGCATAACATAGATACAAACTTGTATCTCCAATTTTTGGTTCATGGTGAAGAATATATTTAGTGCAAAAATGCAAATAGTTTAAAGTCCTAATTTTCTTAGTCTGTATGTATAATTTGTCTTCTTTAAGCTTCTGCTAAACTGAAGTCAGGCTGATGATGATTGTATGTATCCATATAATCAAGGTGATGAAAGACAGAAGTATCGTGGTACAGCTTGTTGAACGAGCTGAGAAGGCTGGTTTTAAAGCTATTGTTCTCACAGTTGATACACCCAGGGTAGGTAGAAGGGAGGCAGATATTAAGAACAGGTAATTATATAATTTCAACTGTCTTTTGCTATACGTTCTTCAGTGAAAGGCGAAAGTTGTTGATGTTATATTGTGTTTAAGTTCACTTCTATGAAAAGTATGCATTAACATGTGAATATGATCTAACAGTTTTTAACATTCCTTGCAGATTTGCTCTCCCACAACACTTGACATTAAAGAACTTTGAGGGGCTGGATCTTGGTATGCTTAATCGGGTGAGTGAAAGTAATACATCAAAGCTGACTACTGGTAACCTTTCAAGAGATTGAAATTAACAGTCCCATTCTTTTTCTGGATTGAACTTGCAAATTGCAGACTGACAGTCCCATTCAAGTTGATCGGTCATTGAATTGGAAGGTAAAAAAACAAAGTAATTTAGCCTTTTGTTTGACTCTTTGCGGTGCAATTGTTTTGTTTGTGAATCTTTCCCGTGAATATATACCTTTTGCAGGATGTAAAGTGGCTTCAGACCATCACCAAGTTGCCAATTTTGCTGAAAGGAGTGCTAATTGCTGAGGATGGTAAGTAGTGTATTTGTAAAATGTGTAGTTCATAAGAGAAACATAATTTCTATTATATTGTGTTTGTGTGACCTTTATGTCAGAAAGTTTTATTCTTGTCTGCAGCAAGACTGGCAGTGCAAGCAGGTGCAGCAGGAATTATCGTCTCCAACCATGGAGCTCGACAACTTGATTTTGTTCCTGCAACCATCATGGCTTTGGAAGAGGTTGGTATTCAAATTTAACCTCCATACACTTGATACATCTGTATATTTGTAGATCTGGATTCTTTTCCCCTTTGCTTCCGATTTGGTAAAGCTCCTTTTGAGTTATGTAATAAGTTCTTGATAAGGATTATTCTGGTTATTGGACAAGATACCTTTATCAATAACCTACAACTAACCAATAAGCACTAGGGGCAAAAACCAATAAGCACTTAATGACATGCTTTTTCTGCATTCTTCTATTTCTGTATTTGTGGAGAGTGTATGCAGGGAAGATTTTCTACAATCGAGTGCAGGCATGTATTTCCACCTCAAAGCTCTCCAATTAAATTAATGTTATCTCTTATCGTTCCTACCAGCATAGAGACAAAGATGAACAAAAAATGAGCTGGTGGTGCTCAACTCTCTAATTTAAATAAATTTGCAAATTGAATGTTGTATGTATATTGACTGTGAAAGTTTAGCCAAATGAGTATGCATAACTAATACAACTAACCAAGCAACATGTCAAAACGTCTAATGCAACTGTCTAGCCAAGCAATGCAACCATCTACTCGCTAATTACAAAACAAGGCCATTAGTACGGTGTGACCATCATGTCTATTAATGTAACAGAAAATATTTGAAGCTCTGAATAAGGAAAGAATCGTAATTGTATTATAAATATACTTAAGAGTGCTTGATATACTAGTTCTAGCATACCTACATATGTTCCCCATTGTTGCATATGGCAGATTGTGAAAGCTGTGGAGTGTAGAATTCCTGTTTTCTTGGATGGTGGTGTTCGTCGTGGCACAGATGTTTTCAAAGCATTAGCACTTGGAGCTTCTGGAGTATTTGTAAGTAACTATGTTTGCTATATTCTTAGTGATCAAGTTTCCAGTAATTTGGATCTATAGTTAAATGTGTTGGCGTGTTGCAGACATACTAATTTTCAAATATATATTCCTGTTAATGAAACTAGCTTGTGAAACTAGTAACTGCACTTGTATTTTAACCACATAAAAGCCTACTAGTAATTATTCTCCGTATTCAGAAGTTTAAAGACTCTCTTGTTTCCAGATTGGAAGGCCTATAGTTTTTTCATTAGCAGTTGATGGAGAAGCTGGTGTGCGAAAAGTGCTTCAAATGCTTCGTGATGAGTATGAGCTCACCATGGCGCTAAGTGGGTGTCGTACAGTCAAGGAAATTTCTCGTAACCATGTCATGACAGGCACTGAAACTCAACAAATTTCCCTCAAGTTATAAGTCGTTTGAACTCTGAAGTTTAATCTGCATGTTTCATAAGATAGAGTTTCAGGGTCATGAATTCCATTCATGTGTATGTATAAGGATTTCTAGACCTTCTAGTTGTGTGGTTTTACGCTAAAGGTTACACTTAACTTGGAAATACTTAATTTGGAAATTAAGGTTGCACCTTGCACCTCAAAATAATGTAAGGAATATATTAAGCTACTCAGACTACAGCTACAAACTAGGCATGTCAGATATTTTAAGTTGGTTACAGATATTTTGGCTTTCTTACAGTAGCTTCTAGATTCTGTATTTAATGATGTATATATACTCCTCTTAGCTTGTAAAATAATTAAGTTATCCAATCATAATCAAAATTTTCCTCATTTTTTCTCATTTTTCCAAAATTAACATGGTATTAGAGCTGGAATTCTAGTTTTTCGTTTGATTTCTCCAATAATTCTTCATCAATTGCTTGAAGTTCTTGCTGATTTTTTGAATTTGACAATTCGAATTCTTTTGTTGAAGCTGAAATTTAAAGTAAATACTTGTTTGAATGAAGTAGAAGCTGATTTAGTTGATTTCTTCCAGAATTCTTCCAGTTTCATTCACTGTTACATTGAATTTCCTGAATTTGTTTATCAAATCTCTAAGTTCTTGGTTAAGCAATGGTTACTAAAACTACACAAACTTCTTCCGATCTACCTCTAAAGCAAAATCATGCTAGCATCTATTACATTCATCCTTCATATAGCAATTCTGCACAACTTGTTTCCTTCAAGTTCAATGGTGATGGTTTCAGTAGCTAGAAAGGGTCTATGTTGTTGACATTATCAACTAAGAACAAGGCAAGATTTGTCAATGGAACTTACTCTAGACCACATGATGAATCTATTGTTGAGTTCAAGGCTTGGAAGAGGTGCAATAATTTGGTTTGTTCATGGATTCTATTCAATTTGGATGAAAGTATTTGCTAGTATGTAGTATGGTGTTCTTGAGATCAGCAAGACAAATCTGGCTAGATCTAGATTAAAGGTTTGGTTACACTTCTTTGGCCCAAGTTTATGCTCTTGAGTAGAAGTAAGTCGAGGCTACTTAAAGTAGTTACTCAATTAGTTGCTGAATTTTTTACTGCAATATATTTTGTTTGGGATGCAATAGCTTAAGCATGTCCTCTGCCATACCGTACCAAGAGAATTTTTTGGAGACATCATCAAAAGTTGGTGATTCAGTTCATGATGAAATTGAATGATCAGTTTGCTACAGTAAGAGGAAATGTACTCATGATGTAGTCATTGCCTAAGGTGACATAAGTTTAAAGAATCTTTCCCGTGAATATATACCTTTTGCAGGATGTAGAGGGGCTTCAGACCATCACCAAGTTGCCAATTTTGCTGAATGGAGTACTGCTGAGGATGGTAAGTAGTGTATTTGTAAAATGTGTAGTTAATTAGAGAAACATGATTGCTATTATATCGTGTTTGTGTGACCTTTATGTCAGAAAGTTTTCTTGTCTGCATCGAGACTGGCAGTGCAAGCAGGTGCAGCAGGAATTATCGTCTCCAACCATGGAGCTCGACAACTTGATTTTGTTCCTACAACCATCATGGCTTTGGAAGAGGTTGGTATTCAAATTTAACCTCCATACACCTGATACATCTGTATATTTGAGCTTCCGATTTGGTAAAGCTCCTTTTGAGTTTTGTAATGAGTTCTTGATAAAGATTATTCTGGTTATTGGACAAGATACCTTTATCAAAAACCTACAAATAACCAATAAGCACTAGGGGCAAAAACCAATAAGCACTTAATGACATACTTTCTTTGCATTCATCTATTTTCTGTATTTGTGGAGAGTGTATGCACGGAAGATTTTCTACAATCGAGTGCAAGCATGTATTTCCACCTCAAAGCTCTCCAATTAAATTAATGTTATCTCTTATCGTTCCTACAAGCATAGAGACAAAGATAAACAAAAAATGAGCCGGTGGTGCTCAACTCTCTAATTTAAATAAATTTGCAAATTGAATGTTGTATGTATATTTGCTGTGAAACTTTTCCCAAATGAGTTACATAACTAATACAACTAACCAAGCAACATGTCAAAACGTCTAATGCAACTGTCTACTCAGGCAATGCAACCATCTACTCGCTAATTACAAAACAAGGTCATTAGTACGGTGTGACCATCATGTCTATTAATGTAATATAAAATAATTGAAGCTCTGAATAAGGAAAGAATCATATTTGTATTATAAATATACTTAAGAGGGCTTGATATACTAGTTCTAGCATACCTACATATGTTCCCCATTATTGCATATGGCAGATTGTGAAAGCTGTGGAGTGTAGAATTCCTGTTTTCCTGGATGATGGTGTTCGTCGTGGCACATATGTTTTCAAAGCATTAGCACTGGGAGCTTCTAGAGTATTTGTAAGTAACTATGTGTTTGGGTCCAATTTATTTCAATTGGTCCCGGTCCATAAATGATTCAATTCCAAGCCCATTGTCAAAGGTTCAACCTTCTAATCCATGCCAAGTCAAGTCAAGGGTCCAGTCAACGTGGCAAACCCACTTGGCTTAAGCCCATTTCCCCTTATTTTGCTAAGGTATAAAAGCCTTCACTTCTCTTACATTGTATTTGTTTTGGGTGATTTTGTCCCTTGGGAGAGTTACGTCACGAAGTCTGATTCCGGCTGAGCTGCACCTGCAAAATAACGGAGACTCCGGGTGATTGGAGCTCCGCCTCCGACGGTCAAGTTAGTAACTTGAAACGGAATAAAGAGAACGAAAATTTAGGTAGGGATCTGCTCGGATTCCAAGCTCAGGTCTTTCTCTGATGTGAGAGAATAAGGGTGTAATAAATGATTCAATCTGTCCCCAAAGTGGGGAAATATCTCCCTATTTATAGGGTCGTTGGGAAAAGTGCCCCTACCTAGGTCACTTGACCTAGATTTTAGTGGGCTGCGCCGTTTTACGGCGCTCCTAGAAGTTTGGGCCTTTGAAAGCCGCCATTCCAGAAACACATATGAGGACGCCAAGTGCCAAGAGGACATTGAGCCACGTGGGCCATCCTGAGCTCGACACGTGGCAACCTCTCATCGGCCCACTTGTCAAAAGGATGTTGAGCCACGTGGGCCATCCTGAACGAGACACGTGGCGACCGCTCATTGGTCCACGTGTCTAGGGTAAAAATACCCTAAACATTTGCCCCTCACAGGTCGTACGTGCATGTCACGTGGGGCCTGTGACACGTGTCCACCTTTCATAGGTGAACAGTAACGGGGTAAAATTTTGAATTTCAAATCGAAATTTGCCCCCCACTTTTACTTTCTATAAATAGAAAGTTACCCCCCCTTCTTTTCACACTTTACATTCATATTGACTTTTTAGAGAGAGAAAAAGAGAGATTCTAGAGAGACTTTTCTCTGCTCCCGCCTGCATAATCAGCGAGTTTCAAGCTTCCGAGTGCTAGCAGTTCATCACCCGGTTCACCGACTGTAGCGGTTTTCAGATTTTTCAGAGTCAAAGCAAGGTAACGGCCTGTACCATTTTAGCTTTTCTCCCTTTCGATTTACATACCATTTTTTCCACCTGTATGCCCGGCTTTCTTTAGAAAATAAAAAATATAAATGAGTTCCCAATCCACCCACTCGGCAATGCCTAGGACACTCAGCCGATCCCCCGGAACGGCTGAGTCTAGAACAGGAGGTGCCTCTTCTGGACTGTCGGAACCAATATGCTCATCTCCGAATTCCTCCCTCTCTGTGTCTGTGCAGGATATAATGGCCAGAACGAAACAAACGGCCAGGCGGTCTAAGAGCCGGCGCATCATGAGAGTGCCAGCCGATGAGGTTTTTCCCGGATGGGGATCAGAGGGATTGGGAGGAGAGTGGTTCCGACGAAGAGGCTCCCTCTACATCCGGGAGCTATGGAGTAAGAGAGGTAGACGGCGAGGGAGCCGCCTCCTCCAATGAAGTCGGCGACGCTGAGGCCGGCCAGGGATCAAGAGCAGAGTCTTCCGGCTCTGACCAGGGGGATTTTGCGGCTGACTATCAGCAGCAGCCCAAAGTAGCTGACAATCCCAACCCTAAAAGAACCCGGATGCTGCCGAGCAACATTGCCCTTCTTAACAGCGGGTTCAGGGCCTTTAAAGAGAAACATCCCTTTGGAAGGGGATGGGAAGTTATTGTCCCTCCGGCTGATGCTGTGATGGCCTGGGGGGACGACATTGATCATGCAGATGACTACTTCATCTGCTATGAGGCGGTAATAGAAGTCGGCCTCCGGTTCCCCCTCCACCCCGGGATTAGGAAAATCCTTAAGGGGTACGATCTGGGGGTTTGGCAGCTCACCCCAAACTCGTGGGTGAACATTTTAAGTTATATTGCCGCCTGCGAGTTCCAAAATTTGAACCCAAGCTTTTCCGCCTTCGCTCATATGCACTACCTGAGCAAGGCTCCAGGCGGCCATGGGGCATGGTATACTTTGACTACCTTGCCCCAATATCTAATGACTTTGGACAAAGTGTCCAAATGGTCCGGGTGGAAGGACAAGTTTTATCTGATTTCCTCCCCTACCCTAAGACACAACCGGACACTGCGCCGGTACAACACCGAGCCGGCTCTTCTTGGACGCAAATGCCCTCTCTCGGCACTATCTACTAAAGCCCGGGAGCAAATCATGGAGCCGGGATTTTTTGAAATCACAACTGAGCCCATGGGGGATGAGACTCACATTATTGTTCCTAAGAACTGGATCCCCCATCCGGACTTTTTCAAGGATGAATGCTTCTTGTCCGCCTGCGGACTGAGCACAATGTTTCCCAGGGGTAGAATACTTCTCACCCGGAACAATTGTTATTTTTCTTTTTATTGCAAACTTGCCTTGATTCTTTTCTAACTTGAAATTCTTGTTTTTGCAGAAGAAGCCCTGAAGATGGTTGACCAGGACAAGACTCCTGCTAAATCAGCGGCGCAACTGCGCAAGGAGGCGGCACTTGCCAAAAAGGCAGCCGTCGAGGCAAAGGACAACAAGAAAGGCGGGGTAAGACCGCCTGACTTAATGTTTGCATTTTTTTTATATATATATATATACGGTTGGGTATACTTATATTTGCTTCTTTCTCAGGAGCCCGCCAAGAGAATCCCTCGATCATTCTCCAAGCTTCTCAAAAGGCAAGGAGATGATCTTGAAAAGGCTCCGGCTGTAAAAGCCGCGAGGAAGGACCCCCCCCAAAAACAAAGTTCTGCCCAATCTGGTCGTCCAACGACTGGGGGCAAATCCCCTGCTGTTCTGAAAAAGATAAGTGAAAGCTCAGAACAGTAGAAGACACCGGATGTCTCAACGGCATCGAAGGGTGGCGAGCCACCTAAGGTTGCAGACGGTGCTGCAACCACCGGGGAGGAGAACAAGCCGGAGACCCATCCGGAAGCTCAAGGTAAGGAAGGAACTGAAATACCTTGGCCACTTGATTTCATGAGAATCAAGACTAAGGTTGATTCTTCAAAAGGGTCCGTCAGCAGCCGGCAACGGATGAATGCCAGCTACGCTGCTTCTATCTCACATAGCACTACTTTTGATGCAGGTCTGACTTCTGACCAGTCGGACCTTCCAAGCTTCGCAAAGCGGATGGTGAGGACCCTTACCCGGCCCGAGAAGGCATCCATACCTGATCTGCAGGTTGTGGACTTTGACCGGATAATGGGCTCTCTAGCTGAGGTACATGATTTTTCTATCTTGATGTCTTTCATCTTTAATTTGACTAAGTAACTCTTTAACCGACTGTTATTGACTCAGGCTATGGTGAGGGTGGACAATCTCCGGGGCCCCTTCAGGCGGAAGAAAGAAGAGGTAAATGACGCCAAACGGAGGGCCCTAGAAAACCTCAACTTTGCTGAACATTCTCATTATATGTTTAATTTAAAGATTAAAGCAGTAGAGTTGAAACAGGAGGAGCTGATCCATAGTTTAACGGCTGCAAATAGGGGTGCACAAAAACTGGCCCGGACCTGAAAACCGACCTGAACCGGACCTGTTGGGACCGGACCTGATCCGGACCTGTAGATTCAGGTCCGGTCCCGATCCTTGAAATTCAAGGATTCCGGGTTTCAGGTCCAGTCCGGGTAAAACCCGGAAATTTCAGGTCCGGACTTGAAACCGGTAAAACTACTTTTTTTTATTTAATAAGTCTAAATAGGTCCATAAACAGGTCCAAACAGGTCCATAACAGGTCTAAACAGGTCCAATCAAGTCTAAATAAATCCAAACAGGTCTAAACAGGTCATCACTTTCATATTATTAAAAAAAAAAATCAAAAAAAAAATAATCAGGTCTATTCAGGTCCAAACCCGGACCGGACCTGATTTTTCAGGTCTAGACCGGAACCGGACCTGTTGATTCAGGTCCGGTCTCCGGTCCTTAAAAATCAAGGATTCAGGTCCCGGTCCATTCAGGTCCGGGTCAGGTCCGGTCTGGTTTTGGACTGGTGTACAGCCCTAGCTGCAAACGATGAAGCTAACAGCCGGGCTGATGACCTTGACAAGCAGCTGAAAGATGCTAAGTCTGATCTCAAGGCATTAGAGGATGCTGACAAAGAGCATGCCCAACTCCGGATTGACAATGACCGCCTGAAGCTCGAGCTTATGACCTTGCGCAACAAGCAGGCGGATGAGCTGGCCCAGGAGCAGACCCGGCTGACCGAGGAGAATGAGCGGGACAACTTGGCCCGGCTGAAGATCACCTGGGGCCTCCTTTACCCAGAAATAGACTTTGAGGTCTATAAGCTGAGGTATGATTACGCCACTGAGGTGTATGATGCCCAGCAACTGGGCGATGCTCCACCGCCTCGCTTCAAAGATTAGGCTTCTGAGCAGGGATATGAAGTCTCTGATGATGAGGAGCAGGCGGATGATCAACAAGAGGGCCAAGCCAGCCAAACTCTGCCGGAGAAGACTCTGCCTAAGCCTTAGGCGGTCCTCCCACCTTTCTGCGGCAGTATGCCAACAATGTTGTTTACCGGCTTGCATGCCGTGTTTTGTTGTATCTTTTTACCAACCATGGGGTTGGATTAACATTTCCACTTTCTTTCTTCTCTGGATGTGTCCGGTTAACAATTATTCTGGCCTTTGTGCCATTTTATATAAATGAAGTATTCCGACTCAGTCGGATTTTATATGTCTTTTGAGTTTTTTTAATTTGAATTTTTATTCATCTGTTTGCAATTCTATAGTGTTTTGTCTAACTTAAAAAAGCATGCGGCAATTTGCAATCCGGGTTCTCTTGCCCCTGGGCGGCTGTGCGGTTGGTTTAGTGCCAGGCTGATTGATTGGCTTGAAAACACTTGATACTTGGAGAAGTATGGAGTGTTTTTAGGCCAATCAATCACAATGGTGATTGCCCCAAACCAAGTGCACAGCCGGCCATAAAAGCGGGTGCTTTGAGCTTCTTACCCAGGCGGTTAAATTTCGTCTGGGGTTAACGTGTAGCGGTTACACAATCCTTTTCCCCAATAGGGGAGGTGAGTGCAACTTTGGAATAAATAACCCAAGTAGGAATTTCTACCAATTACCGACTGATGCATATGGGCATCCGGTATCTGGAAACTTGTTCGCTCTTTATAGGCTATTTTGGTCAGACGGCTATGAGTTGGCCAATTTGGTCGTTCAATTTTTGTCGTCTTCATTGGTACGTAGAACCGACAAATAGTCTGTTCTCTGCGACGATTGCACCCGGAGGGGTGTCGCCGGACACCTTTGTCCATGTTGGGACAGACGATTTTATAAAATGAGCAACCATCCGGCTTTTTAGCCTCGGGTCTTGTTTGAGACCGGTTGTATAGCCACTAAACGTTTTTGTGCTTAGTTTTTAGTCAGTATTGGATTTACACTAAGTATCAAACTTTAGTTTTTTAAACAAGCGGGTCCGTCTGGGTATTACCCAGGCGGATAATCAGGCAGTTGAATAAACAAAGTATTAAATTTAAATAAACAAGGGATCCGAGTATTACCCAGGCGGTCCAACAAATGTAACCTTTACTAAGTGTCAAACTTAGTTAGGCAAAGAAAAATCCGCCTGGGTATTACCCGGATGGATAATTAAGCAATAACTCGATTTTGCAAACAAAGTCTGAATCTTCATTAATTGACTTACTGTTTAAAAAAAGTTTACAATCTCAGAAGTAGTACTTTTTTAGATTGTCTACATTCCAAGTTCTAGGCAGACGCCTGCCGTCTGGGGTTTCCAGGCGGTAGGTGCCATCCCTTACTTCTTCAAAAATCCGGTAGGGGACTTCCCAATTTGGAGTTAGCTTTCAAAGCTCATTGGCCCTACCGGTTGCCTCCATTTTCCGTAACACAAAGTCATCCACTTTAAGAGGACGTTTGTGCACTCTCTTGTTATAGGCTCTGGTCATCCTCAGACAGTATATCTCATGGCGCAGGACAGCATTGCCTCTACGTTCCGGGAGGGAGTCTAATGCCAGCCGCATGGCCTCCCAATTTGCCTCTTCATCATAGAGCATAACTCTGAGAGTCGGCTCATAATGCTCAATAGGAAAAACGGCTTCAGCATCGTATATCATGAGAAATGGAGTTTCGCCGGTTGCCCCTTTCACAGTAGTCCGGATGGCCCATAGGACATGAATTAACTCTTCTGCCCATAAGCCACCGGCCCGTTCAATTTTCTTTTTAATGCCGTCTGAGATGAGTTTGTTGAAGGCTTCAACTTGGCCGTTTGCTTGGGGTCGGCCGACTGATGCAAAACAATGCGAGATACCTTGATCTCCTAACCAAGTCTTGAGCTGTGGGGTTTCAAACTGAGGGCCATTGTCAAACACCATAGACATAGGTACCCCAAACCGGGTGATGATGTTCTTCCAGATGAAAGAGATGACATCCTTTGTCTTGATGTTTTTAACCGGCTCAGCTTCTACCCATCTGGTGAAATAATCCACAGCCACCAAAATGTAGCGCTTTCCGCCTGGAGCAGGCGTATAAGGACCCAAGATATCCATGCCCCATTTTGCAAATGGGATTGGGCTGTGGATTGCCGTCAGATCAGTAGCCGGGCGATGAATAAGTTTTCCAAACTTTTGGCACTTGTCACATTTCTTCACCAACTCCTTGGCGTCTGCTTCAAGAGTGGGCCAAAAGTAATGTCGTATGGCTCTGACGGCTAGGGACCTGCCGCCTATGTGGGAGGCGCAGAATCCCGAGTGCAAGTCTTCGAGAACTTCCTTCCCCTTTTCTGGGGTAACACACTTCAATAGGGGTTTAAGAAACCCAGCCTTGAAGAGTTCTCCATTTTTCAACTCGAAGCTTGCAACTCGCTTCTTCAGGACGGCTGCTTCCTGTGGTGAATCAGGAAGTGTGCCGTCTGAATGATAAGCCCGGATGGCATCCATCAAAGTGGAGCTTCGGTCTAGGGTTCCAATGGGCTCTTCATGTATGCTTCTTTTTTCAAGAACTTCCCAAAAGACCGACCGAGGAGTATCACAGCAGGCGGATGAAGCCAATTTGGACAATGCAGCAGCCTGGTTGTTATCTGACCTGGGCACTTGATTCAGACGGAACTCCTCAAGTGCCCCAGTCTCTTCCTTGACTGCCTGAAGATATTTGATCATAGCCGGATGAGTTGCCTCATATGTTCCCTCAAACTAGCTAACGAACAACTGTGAATCAGAATAGGCGTCAATCTTCATTGCCCCTGCTGCCTTACACATGCGGATTCCGGCTAGCAGGGCTTCATATTCCACCTCATTATTTGAGGCTTGAAACTTAAACCGCAGTGCATATTCAAATTTGTCCCCCTCTGGGGACTCATATATAATTCCTGCACCACAGCCGTTCTTTGTTGAGCTTCTGTCTACATACACTTTCCAAACCTGGTCAAGATTTTCCGGTTGCACCGGTCGGGTCATTTATACAATGAAGTCGGCAAACGCCTGACCTTTCACTGCTTTTCTAGGTTCGAAAGTGATTTCAAGACTTTGCATTTCAATAACCCATTTCAACATTCTTCCGGATGACTCCAAAGTAGACATTGGCCGCTTGAGGGGCTGGTCGGTGTAGATTACCACCGGATGAGCCAGGAAGTATGGCTTCAATTTCTTGAAAGCCATATACAGAGCAAGGCCAAATTTTTCTACCATAGGGTACCGGAGCTCAGCATTTTTTAAGACATGGCTAATGAAATAGACCGGAAGCTAAACACCGTCTCTCTCAGCAAGGAGAACAACACTGAGGGCATGATCTGAGACAACTAAGTACATGTATAACACCTCCCTAGGCAATGGACTAACAAGTCTTGGCAAAGAGTGGAGATGTTCTTTCAGCCGTTGAAAGGCCGTCTCAGCCTCATCCCCCCATTCAAATCTGGTCTTCTTCCTGATTGCTTGGAAGAAGTAAAGGCATTTGTCACCTGACCGGCTGAGGAATCTCCCCAGAGCAGCCAGGCAACCAGTTAGTCTCTGTGCTTCCTTGACAGTGCGGGGTGACTTCATGTCAATCACCGCCTGTATCTTCTAAGGGTTAGCCTCTATCCCCCTTTGATCAATCAGGAATCCGAGAAACTTCCCAAACTCAACACCAAAGACGCATTTCTTAGGATTTAACATGACCTTATGCCGCCTGAGTGTGGTGAAGGTTTCTCGGAGATAAGCAAGGTGATCCGTCTGCTGTTTGGATTTGACTATCATGTCATCAATGTATGCCTCTACATTCCTCCCAATTTGATTAACAAAGACAGTGTTAATCATCCGCTGGAACGTAGCCGGCGCATTTTTCAAGCCAAACGGCATCACCGTGTAACAGAATAGCCCCTGATCAGTGACGAAGGTCGTCTTCTCTTGATCTTTCTTCCACAGGGGTATCTGATGGAAGCCGGAGTAGGCATCCATAAAACTCATTAAGGCGTGACCGGCTGTAGAGTCGACCAGACTGTCGATCTTTGGAAGCGGATAACTGTCCTTTGGACACGCTTTGTTGAGGTCTGTGTAATCAACACACATGCGCCAGGTCCCATTCGGTTTCTTAACAAGGACCACATTGGCCACTCAGTCGGGAAAATTACAAGGCCGAATGAACCTGGCGTCTAGCAGCTTTTTGACTTCGGCAGCTGCCGCCTGACTTCTTTCCTCGCCGTGGTTTCTTTTCTTTTGCCGGATGGGCTTCTTTTTGGGGTCAACGGCGAGTTTGTGGACAGCGAGATCCGGGCTGATGCCTGGCATCTCTTCCACTTCAAAGGCAAAAATGTCTTTGAATTCCTTTAGCAGAAGGTGCAAGCTTGCACCCAAAGTAGCATGAGCAACCGTCCCAACCTTAACAGTACGTTCTGGACGGCTGTCATCCAGAAAGAGATCAATGCTTTCGCCAGCCGGTCGGGGATGGAGCTCATCTGACCGCTCACCGGTCAGTGATTGCTATTTTTTCTCCTTCTTCACCTCCACCAGCAGAGGTGCCTTTCTTTTCTTACCGGCTGCTGGTGGGGCAGGTGCTGGATCGGCATCCTTGACATTGTCAAGGTCTATTGGTTCTTGGACGCCTGGGGTTACAGTGTCCCTGACGGCTGAGAGGTAGCATTCCCGAGCCGTCTTCTGATCCCCATTCAGGGAACCAACAATGCCATCATCCTTCTCATACTTGATGAGCATGAGAGATGGGATGATTACCGCCTTGGCTACGTTGAGGGTTGGCCTGCCAAGGATAATGTTATAGGCGGTCAACTCCTCAA
This sequence comes from Chenopodium album, assembly GCF_948465745.1. Classification (NCBI taxonomy): domain Eukaryota; kingdom Viridiplantae; phylum Streptophyta; class Magnoliopsida; order Caryophyllales; family Amaranthaceae; genus Chenopodium; species Chenopodium album. The sequence goes on from NC_137839.1 coordinate 53,963,717, forward strand.
CGACTAAGAACCTAACGACAATATGTCGCCCTTGGCCCTTCTCTCCCAGCCGGATAGGTAAGTCGATCTTTCCGGCTGGGTAGACCATCCCACCCCCAAAACCAACCAAGGGGTGGGTGACTGGATGCATGGTGCTGATATTGTATTTCAGCTTCTGCAGGCACCGGAGGCTGATGATGTCTGATGAGCTGCCGGTGTCAATATGGATTCGTCCAACCAGCTGGTTGGCAAGCTTACATTCAATGACCACCGGGTCATCATGCGGGCGGCGGACGCTGCCCCTGTCCTTCTCAGTGATCAAGACGTCTGGGAAGGAGGAGCTGGCTTCCGCCTGCTCATCATCATCTTTGTTCATCTTTCGAAGATGGCTCTTGTTGCCCCTTATGGTAGGGCCGCCACATGAAAACCCGCCTGCTATAGTGTAGACCGGCTCCTTGTCGGTATCCGAACTACTAGCAGGCTGGGGGGTAGTCTTGGAGGACTGACCCTTGTTTTTCTTTTTTGCCCCGGCTGGGGACTTAGAAATATAGGACTTCAGCATCCCCTTGTCAGCCAGACGGTCCAACGTCCGTTGTAGGCTGAAGCAGTCGTTGGTGTCATGGCCAACTTCCTCATGGTATTGACAAAATTTATTTTTGTTCCTGGATTGAACGGAACTTTTCATTGGATTCGGCTTCTCAAGGGACAGCCGGTCCTTTATCTCCATGAGGATGGAGTTGCAGTCCTTGTTAAACTCGTACTTTGGGACGTACGATTTAAATTCTTTCTTCTTCTTCTGGGACGGCTGGTCAGAATCACTAACCGCCCAGACCTCCTTTCTCTTCTTGCTCTCTTCTTTCTTTTTAGCCGGCTGAGCAGGCCGGTTGTCTTTCTGCTTGTTAGATTTCTTAGAGTCCGACTGGCTACCAGGCGAGCAGAGATCGGTAGCTTGAATATAGCTTTCCGCCTCCCTCAGGGCCGCTTGTAGGGTGAAAGCCCCTTTTCTGACTAGGTCGAACTTAAAGGTCGACCCGTCTCTCAGACCTTTAAAAAAGTCTGTAAAAGCTACCTCATCAGACAGCCCCTGAATCTTAATTCTGATCAGGTTGAACCGCCTGACATATGAGCGCAACCTTTCTCTCTCTCCCTGCTTAACAGTGCTCAAATCAAGGCTTGTTTTCTTAGCAGGGATGTTCATTGAGAAGTTGGAAGCAAACAGGAAGACAAGCTTCCTGAAGCTATCTATGAACCCGGCTAGCAGATTGCCAAACCATTGTTGGGCAATGCCCTTCAATGTAGCCGGGAAGCATCGACACCAAGTGGCATCATCTAACCCCTGCAGATACATGAGGTTGGTGTAAGCCATGAGGTGATCTTCTGGATTGGTGGTACCATCATAGGTACCAACCAACACATTCTTAACCTTGGCCGGCTGAGCCGCCTCGGTTATCTCCCGAGTGAACGCAGAAGGTTGTTCACCCAGGCGCAGCAGACGAAGCTGCCAGTCCAATGGCTGGACATTTGGATATGCCGCCTGACCCCCAAAGAAGGCCGGCTGCATGAAGTGAGGAGGATACTGCCCGTAAGCCTGAGTAGGCACATACGGGACAGCTCCAATCATATGAGGGCAAGAACGGACGGTATTACCGCCTGTCTGACTCTCATGCAAGGAAGGTGCACTCCCTGCAGAAATGTTGTTGAAGCTGTCTAGAAAATTCGACGTTGAAGCCGACTCAGACAGCGATTGGTTTCTCTTCCGGTTGATGATCTCCCGGGCATCAATAGTTGATTTTTTACTTCTCACCGGCTGTTGAGGCCGGCGAGTGTTATTGGTGTTCCTCCCAGGAAGGAGAATCTTTGACCAATCAATGGTCCCGGCTGCCTTCTCCTTTGGATGGGGAGTGGGCTGCCGGTTTCTGACTGACTTCCCCTTCTCTAGAAGAGTCTTCTTCGCCAACTGACCTTTACTTCGGCCAGCCCGGCTTTTAGTGATCAGCTCTGTAATTTCACCCTTGAAATTTGTCATGAATCTCATGAGTTCGTCTCGAGTGACAGGGGCTGATCCAGCGGTCGTTTGGGTTTCCCCTTCCGGCTGCCCAGAGGGTCGACTTGGACCCGCCTAGGAGGCACCCCGCTCCAGAGTGTCTTTGGGCCGGATGCGTTTAGTTCTGAGAGAGCCGTCTTCGGCTGTAAAAGATTCGACCTGAGGGTCTTCATCCTCCTCATGGTCTGTAAAAACTTCTGGGTCTTCACCCAGACGGTTAGGGGGTGGTACAGACTCTTGAACCATCTTCGAGGTACTCTCCCCACAGACGACGCCAAATGTTTTGGGTGATTTTGTCCCTTGGGAGAGTTACGTCACGAAGTCTGATTCCGGCTGAGCTGCACCTGCAAAATAACGGAGACTCCGGGTGATTGGAGCTCCGCCTCCGACGGTCAAGTTAGTAACTTGAAACGGAATAAAGAGAACGAAAATTTAGGTAGGGATCTGCTCGGATTCCAAGCTCAGGTCTTTCTCTGATGTGAGAGAATAAGGGTGTAATAAATGATTCAATCTGTCCCCAAAGTGGGGAAATATCTCCCTATTTATAGGGTCGTTGGGAAAAGTGCCCCTACCTAGGTCACTTGACCTAGATTTTAGTAGGCTGCGCCGTTTTACGGCGCTCCTAGAAGTTTGGGCCTTTGAAAGCCGCCATTCTAGAAACACATCTGAGGACGCCAAGTGCCAAGAGGACATTGAGCCACGTGGGCCATCCTGAGCTCGACATGTGGCAACCTCTCATCGGCCCACGTGTCAAAAGGATGTTGAGCCACGTGGGCCATCCTGAACGAGACACGTGGAGACCGCTCATTGGTCCACGTGTCTAGGGTAAAAATACCCTAAATAGTATTCATTCACAAATAGTCTCAAGCAATTAATACTCTTGCATAACACTTTCTCTCTCTACGCTGTATTGACTTTGGCATCGGAGGGGCCTTACTCGGCACAACCCCCAAGGCAAGTTTACGTGTGTTTACTGTGCAGAAAATCCTCGGCCTAGCATCCCTTGGACCGAGTTCAGTCTTCAGCCCACTTCTAAGGACCTTACCGAAGGTGCCATTGTTTTACCCGAAACAATTTGGCGCTGTCTGTGGGGAAGACTTTTAAAAAAAAAAGCCAATCTTAATCGTTCTACTCAATCTTTGTATCAATGGCTAAGAATCGTAAGAAATAAAATCCGACGAAAGTGGTCCTTTTTTGTCCAAGAAGTGTCACGTGGTACCTGAGAAAGGTCCACTTTCCACCCCGTCTCCGCCGCTTTCACCGGGTAGGCACTACTCAGAGGGGGCCAGCTCGAAAGGGGCGTCTCGGGAGAGAACTCAATCTCCCTCCCATCATACTCACAGGACGGATTCTCATCGTCCGAGTCATTCCAATGCTCGAAGCCAGCTTTTGAGCATCCATTCTCGCTCCCGTTATCAGTTGAGAACCCCTCAAACAGGGCCCTCGACCGAGGAAATGGCGAGAGCACTGGAGGTCTTCATGGAAGCCATGAAAGTCGGAGTTATGCCACCTCCGCGTGACCGATCACCTCCGCATACAAGGCATTGGCGGAGGAGAATCGGCCAGGAGGGTGGTAAGCCCCAATTAGGGATGGCCAGATCCAGATCCGTTTTTGCACCCTGGATCCATATCCGATCCGGATCTGTTGGGTATGGAAAAGGAAGATCCATATCCATATCCGTAATGGGTCTAAAATGGATCTTGCACATTGTACCTATTTTTTAAGCAAAAAATTTAGTTTTCCAGTAAAACAATGGTTCAACTTTCAAACTCCAATAATACAAGACAACTTTTACAAATCTCAATAATCCATTAATACAATTGTAATCCCTCGTATTTTTAAATATTTTATAAATAAAATTTTACTTTATTTCTAATATTTATTTGTTATTTTCCGGAAGTTAATTTTAAAAGTTTCAAATTATTAATCTGGGCCGAAAATTATTTGAACAAATTATTTTATGCACCTTTATTCTACAATTTATGTCCAATCAAACAAGCCTAACCCGTTTGTTTACTTAATTGACCCATTATTTTTATGAGGCCCAATTTTCCTATTTACCCTACAATTATCTCCAATAAATACCCCATGAATCCCCAAAAAATTTTCCACACAAAAAGGTTAGTCTTATTTACTTTTCTCTTTATTTTCTCTTTATTTTATATATGTTTCTTTAATTTTCTTTTCTTTGTCTTTTTTTTTTCTTTTCTTTTTTCCTTCTTTTCTATCTACTTCACGTAAGAATTCACCTTGCTACCCACCATTGTTGCTGCTCTTGTCACCACGGGCTGCCGGAGTTGACGCCGGCCACCAGTCCGTCGGAGCACCACCACCGACCAGCTATGGCCCAGCCGTGCTCCCCTTTTTCTTCCTCCTTTGTTTCTTTTGCTCAATATTTAATCTAATTGTTTTGGGTTTTGGTTTTAATTGTTTGAAATTGATTAATTTAGTATGAAAAATTATATTTTGATATTATAAAGATTATAATTTCAGATTTTTAATTGTTCTTAACTTTTTAGATTTTATGAATTATAAAACCTAGGGTTTTAATTTATTTAATTTGAGATTCTAGGGTTCTTATGATCAAATAAATTTGGGGCTTTTGTGTACTTAGTGTTTTAATTGATGATTGAGTATAAAAGTGATATGTTGATGAAGTTTTGAAGGGTTTTTAATTAATCTAAAGTGCTGGAAATAGTTTTAAGTATACTTTTGATGTTTTATAAAGAGGGTTTAATCACCCATTAAAAAGTGAGATTATTAGGTGTTTTCAAATAATTTTCAGATTTTTAGTAAGCTTTAAACTTGCTATAATTTCAAGTATAAGGGTGTATTTTAAGGTTTTTATGAAGTAAAATTAAAGAACTATATATAAGTTTTTTATTTTAATTAAAGGAAAGGTTTTAAAGTGTTATTTAATTGGATTTTAATTTGGAGGATTTAAAATAAGTTAGTATTGTTGTAAATTTGATTGTTCGGATATCGATTGAGAAGACTTTATAGAAGGTTTTTTAGTTGGAAAAGCGGTTTACCAATTTGTTTACTATTCATGGTACGTACAAGTTACGAAACCTTGCCTTTAGATGCATGTTTAGGGATGTATCGAGAACTTAGTATCATGTATAGAGAAGACTGGGCTAAATTTTTTTGTTATACATTGTGATTTTCATATGTTAAGCACTATTCGATATTGCAAGTATTATTTATGCTTTAATTATGCAAGATGTGCTTAGAGGCAAAGGTATGTGATTTGGTGAAATGATTCATTTATTACTCGTTCATGATCATGGAGATAGAATGAGTAAAAGAAGATTTTAAATCTTATGAGACGATGTTAAGGTTTTGGGGTGCCTTATGCACTCAAGGTGTTTATACATCGAGGTAGTAAAAGGAATAATAACAAATGTTGGTTGTCACAAATGAATCAAGAATTGAAATTGGAAACTTGCTTTGCTTGATTGAATTGATATTGGATTGATTGTATTGTTGTGCGTATGAATCATCACCAAGTCTAAACTTGTAAATCATGTAAAGTGCAAGATGGATGAGCAATAAAACTCTGGATTTGTGCACATCTAGAGTAATGACAATCAGGGTTGGGGTACACGGGGTATTAGTCGTGCACTTTTCTCGAGGTCGTCTGATCTACGAGTCTCTTATTTCAAATACTTATCAAAACTAGAAGTTAGATTAGATTTCATACTAGCTACAGTCACGGAGTCGCGCCCGTGGTCGTTGGATGTTTTATTGATGTTTCCTAATGGAGGCTTGGGGTTTTCTTTTATTGATGTTCCAAATGGAGCATGGGTTGGACAACCTTGTCTATTGTTTAATCTAATGAATAAAAATGATGAGTTAACTGCTTATAATTAGTGGAGTTTTAGTAAAGTAATAGTTGAGTCAAGTGTTGAGTCTACAAATAAATGATGCGTGATAATTAATTATTAGTACCATGTTAGGGATTTATTTTATGTTTCGCAGCTTGTATGTACTTAGCTTTGCTGATTGCGTGCTTTGTGTGTCTTTCTTTGATCATGGCCTTCGCCTTTTAATGACCCTGTGACGATCCAATTTTTACACTTGTAATATTGGAGAGTATATTAACCACAGGTTCTTACACATGCAGCATCCGTAGCTAGGTGGTGGGATATTGAGTGGAGTGTTGGTTGCTTTTCTTATTTTTATTGTTAATTACTTTTGAAGTTATTTAAAATCAATTTTACTTTCATACTAATTCTATTGGTTTGAGTTTTGAATAAAGGCCTTAATGGTTCCAAGTTGTAAGATTTAGTTTGGTTTTGGTTATTAGTTTTGAAACTTATCTATAATTGATTTAGTTTTTCCGCTGCTATTTTATGATATAGCCTTAACATTATAACACATGGCGGTAGCATGCCAGTAATTCTCTTGGATTTTGTTCCGGGTATTTACAAGTTTTAAGAGAGAATTATTGGGGTGTTACAACAATACAAATAAGTACAACAATTTATGAAATATGATGAGCATCAAAAATCCATCTCTCAAGAAGCCTTTGGGCCAACTACCAGGAGGCTGAAAAAAAAATGAAAAAACGAACAGTGAACATCCAAAATCCAAAACATGCAATTACTGAAGAAATGAACAGTGAGCAATAACCATATAAATCCACTCATTTGGATAATATACTAACAAAAAAATTATAAAGCATTAACATGACAAAAATAGCTTTAACAAAACCAAATGTAAAGTATAGAATTTAAGGATTAATTAAACTACATACCGTTACTTGCGGACTTGCAGTCGTCGGAGAGGATGGGTTGGAGTGTTTGACTCACGATCGCTAGAAAGGGCTGTTGGAGTCACTTGCGGAGTTGCTACGGTGGAGTTGTTGCGGTGGAGTCGTTTGGGAGAGACAAAGAGAGAGGAGAGAGAGTTAGAGAGGTGTGTGTGAGATTTTAGGGTTTAGGGGTTTGGTTGAGTTAAGAGTCAGAAAGACATCGAATCATGTGGGGTGTGGGCTGGGCTTGTATTTTAAAAATAATTTTAGCTTTAAAAAACGGGTAAATGGATCCGGATACGGGTATTTGAGTCAGACCCGTAACCGTATCCGTTTTTATAGGACATAATCTGTATCCGACTCGGATCCGTCAGGTCCAATTTTACAAGATCCATATCCATGAAAACGGAAATGGATCCATGGATCTGGGTTGGATACGGATCCATTGCCATCCCTAGCCCCAATCCTTTAAGGAATTGGAGGATAAATGGAAAGAGGACACTTGGAGGATTGAGCGGGAAAGGAAAAAGAACTTGCACTTCTTCAAGGAGTCCAACACCCAAATTTACGAGAGCAACAAAAGCAGCAACTCTGCCTCTCTACCAGAGTCTGCCTGCCGAAGGATTTACGACCGTCTCGGCACAAGGGAACCAAGTGTGCATAGTCGCCTCTCTTTCCTGACCGCGCTGTCGTCCTGAATCTTCCCGACCGGGGACAAAAACCACTTCTACCTCTCTAAGAGGGCGGAGCGCGGTCCCAACGGCCAGGAATAAAGGAAAGGCCGTGATTCTTCCCACTTGTTCTCTATTCGAGCAATGGATTCTGGAAGATCATGCGCCGACGGTTAAAATCCCGTCGCATATTACGTATGATGATACTTCGAATCCGAAGGACCACATTGTCTCTTACGAGGGGCACATGTATCTGAACCCCACCCGACTTGGTGCAAATACTTTCCTACTACTCTCAAACGGGTCGCGCAAGCGTGGATCTCTAAGGGGGTCAAGGAAGGTTTGATAACTTGGTAGGACGATCTTCCCACCAAGTTTAAAAGCAAGTATTATACGACAAATCGCCGAGAGAAGATAACTGTAGAGCTCATGGGCCTGCAGCAGGGGAAGATAAAAAGTCACTGAGACTACTGGACTCGCTTCAGGACCGAGTCGTCTGGGATTACAAGTCTGGACCAAGGTTGGCCGGTTTTTCTTTGCAACACGGTCTCCGAGCTGGACAGTTCCTTGACTTCATGGTCATGCATCCCCCGCAGACTCTAGAGGAAGTTCTGAACGCTTCGGATCAATTCATCTGAGTCAAAGAGTGGAACAAGGCAAAAAACCATCCCCAAACTGGGGCTGGGAAACAAAAAAAACAATCGTCCGAAGGCCAAGGCCAGAACTAGGGAAGGGAAAAGCCCCTGAAACATCTTCGACCGAGCCGAAAAAGGACAAGTCCGCCCCTCACACGGGCAGATTCGAAACGTACACGCTGCTCACCCTTCCCTGCGCAAAAATCTACAACATGACAAAGGACGAGCTTAAGCACAAAAAGTCGAGACCAATTCCTCAGTGGTATCAGCAGAAAAAAAAAAAAGATCGGTGGTGTGAATTACATGAGTCCCCTGGATACAACACCGAAGAATGTATCCAACTAAAGGACCAAATTAAAGATATGGTCTAAAGGGGATACTTGAAAAAAATATCTCGCGAATCATTGTAAGGATAAAAAAAACTGAAAATGCCAAGAAAGACTCTCGACAACAAATTAACTTCCCCCCCGAAAAACAACAAGGCATCTGAGAAGGAGTTGTATCCTCTGATCATGGCAATTTTCGGAGGAACATGTTCTCGGAGGGAATGGAAACGTCACCTTAGGGCGCTAACCCATCAAGTGAACAACACCGACATTCATCCTCTTCAGTCGCCGATGCCGAACATTACGTTCACAGCCGCCGACTGTCGGGGGGTAACGTACCCTCACGAGGATCCTCTGGTGATCATCACCACGGTGGCTAACCACAACGTTTGGCGGACTCTTGTCGACGATGGTAGCTGATGTGTCTATTTTATATAGTATTTTACTCCCGTCCCTTGGTCATAATTAGTAGTGTTTTTGGCTCTTTAGAGCCACTTTTATTACTAATTGGTGTTTTCTAGTGTTTTCGTAGATTTGGTTGACTTTTGCAGGGATTTATGCTTTTGGAGTATTTTCCCGAGATAATTTGGAGCAATCACGTGCATTGGAGAAGCACGACCAGAGTTTATAGCCCAGGGCCGGTTAGAGCCATCGAACCGGTGATTAAGGGCTCGGTATATGTGATACCGGAGCATTTGGACCGAGTATTCAAGACCCAAAGAGGAAACCCAGATTGGCCCGAAGAATTGGAGCCCAATCGAAGTCTAAATAGTGGCCCAAATGAGCCGCCCGGCCAAAGAGACTGGCGCCCGGAGGCGCGCCCGGCCGGGCGGGAGAAGCAAAGGCTGGCGCTCAGTGACGCGCCCGGCCGGGCGCGAGATTGCTACTAGAGACAAAAAAGGCGCGCCCGATCGGGCAGTTCCTCGCCCGATCGGGCGCGTGTATTTATTAGTTGACGATTAACGTCGTTTTAATTTGTTTTAGTTTAGGATTTTGTACGGAGTATAAATACTCCTCCGTAATACGATTTTAGGATCTTCTTCTTCTCTTTTCACTTTTCGTTACTCTCTTAATTATTCTCTTAGATTTCTTTTCTCTTAAACCTTTGTTCTTAATTCTTCCTTTAATTCCAGATTTATTTTGGTAACGATTTCTCTTCCCTTAATCTTATATGTTTATTTTATTCCTCTCATCATGATTTATTTTATTACTTTGATTAGTTTAGTTTTTAATATGTGTGATTAGTTTAATTTCTAGGGTTTATGGGGATCTAATAAATAATATGAAGGGGTAATTTGTTGTTGTTAATTATCAATGCTAGATTAATTTCCTATTGATTGATTTAATGCTCTGTGACTAGAATATGCCTATCTTTTATGCATGAGTTTGACAATATTGATTCAAGATTCGAAAGATGAGAATTAATGTTTAGGTCCAGTTTCAATAGGCAGGTTAATTTATAAATGGTTAATTCAAGATTCGAGAGATGAGATTTAATACCGGTAAATTAATTGTGTGATTGTAATACGTAGCGAAAGCCCTTTACAATCTAGTTAATTGATGCATTGATGATTGACTATTATTGATTATTGGTATTGCGTGATAATTTCTTATTGGATTGTTTTAATGTTTTACAATTGCGGCTTGTAAAAGTATAGCAATATTAAATTGATGAATCGAGCAGATGTTAATTTGATATTAAAGGCTATTTTCAATAAGAACTTAGATCTAGTAAATTGCGAGAGCCTGTTAGATCTATGTTGATTAATAAATTGCGAGAGCCTGTTAATCATGTTATTTGTGCAATGTCAATGATTGATTATTATATTTTACCCTGGAGTATTATTTATTGGTGAACCTATGCCCTAGATCCCTTTATATATTGTTTTCTCCCTACTCTTATTCTTTGTAGTTTAGTTTCATACTTAATTATAAATATTGGTTGCTTCAAATAATTTAGATTATAATAATTAATTAGGAGTAAAAAGACTTGTTTCCCTGTGGAGATCGACCCACTTCCCTATCTACTTTAGTTAGAGGACTTAGGAATTATTTTTGATTTGGGGATACGACTTTACCCTGTCAAAATTTGGCGCCGTTGCCGGGGAAACGGTTTTATTTTTATTTCTGATTGTTTTTGTAGTCTAGATTATTTCTCTTTTGTCTCAGAGAGCGTTAGTTCTCTGAGACAAATCTCATATTTGCTTCTAGTTTTTTGTTTATGCCCAGGTGATCCAAATCAGGTTACATCCCATTCGATCCTGAGATCGAACGTTCCTTCCATAGACAGAAAAATCTTTACAAGCAAATCCTGGCGGATTCTGGTGATAATAACAATAATCACCGCGATCCTCCAACTGATTCTAGCGATTTAGAGGCATCATCCGACGCAGAATCAGAGATGACGGCTCCAAAGAAGCTTAGTGATTATTCACAATCAAAGCTTACGGATTTTCTACATCTCACCCCTACTCCGGCTCTTGATGGGGTTCAATTTGAAATTAAACCTCAATTTATAACGATGATAGAGAGGAAGCAATTTAGTGGAGCAAAGGGCGAAGACCCGAATCTTCACATTGCCGACTATTGTCAATATTGCAACACCATCAGGCAAGCCGGGGTCACTCAAGACCAAATCAGGGAGATTCTCTTTCCCTTCTCTTTAACTGGAAAAGCTAAATTGTGGTGTAATGGCTTAAATAGAACTACACTTGGTATAACTGACTGGGAAACTCTTGTTTTGAATTTCTATAACAAGTATTATCCTGCAGAGAGAACAACAGTACTATGGAGTGCGATTTAGAACTTTGCCCAAGAAGCCGACGAGTCTTTACATGAGAATTGGGAGAGGTTCAAGGACTTACAAAGAGAATTCCCTCACCATAATTTAGCGCAATGGCAGTTAATCCAAGCCTTTTATAACGGCATTGAAAATTCCTCTAGAATAATTTTAGACTCTGCAGCTAGTGGGAGATTTATGAATCTTAATGTTGATGATGCAGGTCAGGTTATTGAAGATTTGGCGATACACAATTCCCAATATGGGAATCCCAGAGGATTTGCTAACAAGGGGAAGCATAGTGTCGATTCTGTATCCTTTATGCAAGCTCAACTAACCTCTATTTGCCAAAAATTAGATAATCTGAGCACTGCTAATGTAGCTAAAGTTTCTGCGATTAATAATAATTCTAATGAGGCTTTCTGGGAAAATTGTGGTATTGTAGGTCATTGGGAGCAGGATTGCAGGAGTTCCGTGGAGCAAGTTAATGCCTTCCAAGCTTATAGGCAGAATAACACATACTCCAACACTTACAATCATGGGTATCAGAATCATCCATACCTTTCCTATCGGAGCACTAATGTTCAAAATCCACCACCACAAGAACCACAGGCTCCACAGCAACAGCAGCAGAAATATTATCATCCCAATGCTAGCCAGAAGAATCAACCACAACAACCCCCCTCATCTTCCGACCCTTCTCTGGCGGAAATTAGAGCAATGTTGGTCAATATGCAAAAGCACATGGAGAGCAGAGATGCAACAATTGATCAAATTCTAGCGCATAATAAAATCGTAGATAATCAAATTACGCAACTCTCTGCTACTCTACAAGCCCGCCAACAGGGAGCCTTGCCGGCACAGCCTACTAGGCCTACGGATCAAGCATTTGCAATTACTCTACGGAGTGGTTCAAACTATGAAGGGCCCTCTATCCCCAAAGTTGATGAACCTGTTTTATCAAATAATGTTAATCTTGATTCCATTAAACCAAACAATGTAGTTGATAGCCCTGTAGGGCTAAAGGATAATACTAAAATATCTAATTCTACATTGCAGGGTAAAACTCCAGAGAAGGTGGCTACTCCAGATAGGAATAAGAATGCTCCAAAGCCAATTATCAAACTTCCTTTCCCCAATCGTCAATTGATGACAAACTTGGATAAGCAGTTTGGTAAGTTCTTGGAGGTGGTTAAAGATTTGAAGGTAACAGTTCCCTTTACTAAATTGATCACACAAATCCCCTCGTATGCAAAATTTATGAAAGAAATATTGACGAGAAAAAGGTCTATTAGTGAGGTAGAGACAGTAGCTTTCACTGTAGAGTGTAGTGTCGTACTTCAAAATAAGTCTCCACCTAAATTAAAAGATCCGGGTAGTTTTTCTATCCCTTGTCATATTGACAATCTCTTGATTGATAATGCATTATGTGATTTGGGTGCTAGTATTAGCGTCATGCCATTATCTGTGTGTTCTAAGTTGAATATGGGTAAATTAAAAGCTACCAATATAACTCTACAAATGGCCGACCGTTCTTTCAAATACCCCTTAGGTGTTTTAGAGGATGTCCCCGTTAGAGTAGGTAAATTTTATATACTTGTAGATTTTTTTGTTCTTGATATGGCTGAGGATATGCAAACCCCAATTATTTTGGGTAGACCATTCCTTAACACTGCAGGAGCCGTCATAGATGTAAGAAGTGGTAAGCTAACACTATCAGTAGGGGACGATAAAGTTGTTTTTAATCTGAATAATTCCCCCAAAAGCTCCATGACTGAGGAGAAATGTTTCAGCGTTAATTTGGTTGTAAATTATTCTAACAAGCCCCAAGCTCTTGAAAAAGATCCCTTGGAGGCGGTATCTTGTGTTGCATCCTTTTCAGATGAGATAGACAAACGGCAGAAGGAAGTCGATGCAATAAAAAGAGCACTCTACAATGTTGGTCTTGGTTTTGAGGATGAACAAGTTGAACCGATCGAGCAAGTTGTGCGAATCGAGCCTACGGTAAGTGTTCCACCAGATCGAGTTGCAAGTGTTGAACGTAATGACAATTTGAAGCAAAATTCGATCGAAGAAGGGTTTTTAGTGCGTAGCATTGAAGATCCCCCAGTCCAAGTCAAGGAGGATCCACCAGATAAGGCGACCTAGCGTCCCACAGGTTATGTCAGGAAGCCGCATCGCAGCCTAAACATCGCTGGACCGGGTGAGAAACCACCCGATCAAGCGTTAGGCCAAGGGTTCTAGAAATTGTACTTGGTAAGAAGGTCATGCGGGACCTAGATAAACCAGCGCTTTGCGGGAGGCAACACGTATTTTTAATGTTTTTTTTAGTCTAGTTTTTCTTTTCTTTTTCTTACAAGAGGAGGGATGAGGGAATTGAATGAGTTCTATGAGTGTTTTTACATGTTTGAAGGAAAAGAGTTAGCCAAATTTTGGAGAAAAGAAGAAAAATAAAGTTCGCCGATTTAGTCTCGGGCCCGACTGGGCGAAGCCCGCCCGATCGGGCGCGAGAGCAAGGGTCTGAAAATAAGAAATTTCGCCCGACCAGGCGAGTGGCGCCTGATCGGGCGCGAAACTTGACGTTTACGGACTAATTTGTCAGCCCGATTGGGCAAGACTCGCCCGACCGGGCGCGAGAAGGGCAAAATTTTAGACTTAAAAATCGCCCGATCGGGCGTCTGGCGCCCGACCGAGCGCGTGAACAAGACGAAAATAATAGTAAGATCGCCCGACCGAGCGCGAATGGTTACAAAACTCAAGCGATCAGATCGCCCGACCGGGCGAAATCCGCCCGACCGGGCGCGAGAACAGGCCTCTAAGTTTTGCAGATCGCCCGACCGGGCGCGAATGCCATCCGCGTGTTTTTCTTTCTTTCTTTTCTCCTTTCTTCCTCCATTTCTTCTTTCCTCCATTACTTTCTCTCTCTAAAACTCAAATTTTCTCTACATTCTCTCTAAGATTTCTCCTTCATTTCTTATCCAAATTCAAAACTCTTTACATATTTGTGATCCTCTCTTCCCCCTCTTCACTTTCATATAAAAATTTTTCAGTTTTAATTCAATAAATTTTCAACCCATTTCTTGAACATGGCATCAAAGAGGGCTAGGTCCATTTTTGGTAGGAGCTCTAGTTCGAGAAAGGAATACGACCCGGACTTGCAACTCCTGTATTGGCCAACGATCCGGATTGTGAGCCGGGAACAAAAGGAACGGCTAGAGAATTTGGTCGGTCGTGAGGTAATTCCTTCTCGGTGGTTACACCGCCCTACCTTAGAATCATTTGGTTTGTATGATTTTGTTAAACGATTTTTGAATGATATTGGCATGAGAAAATTTGTTGACATGCATTATCCTACATACCGAGAACTTACCTGTGAATTCCTGTCCACTTTTCATGTTGTTAGTAGTAGGAATGGGCCTAATTTATTTTTTCAGGTTAAATAATAGAAATATTAGTTTAACTTTTGTTGAATTCTGTAAAATTTTTGAATTAAATTCTTAATTATCTCACCAGTGGCATGCAGATTATTAAATGGGTGACTTATATTATGCTTTGATTGGTTTACCTGCCCCCGACCCCCAACATGCTAGTACCAAACCTATTCACCACCCTGTCCCAAAAATATGGCAAAGATTTGCAGGTTTGTGTTTTTTAGGAAGGGCCGAGCCTCATAACGCTCAAACCAACAAACTAGCTGTCATAGGACACTATGTATACGGGTTCGGGAAATTGAACATAGGCAGGTTTATAGTTCACCACTTGAGTAGGCATGCCACAGCCAGCACCACTTCCAAGTCCCCTATCCGTTTAGGTGGCCTTATCACTCGAATAGCGGTGAAAAAGGCCGGTTTTGTAGTAGAAAGACCCCACCAGCTGACCAACTGTGGACCAGATACCTACATGACTGCTAAGTATTTTGAGGATGTGGTGTGGGTTAGACAGGATAGCGAGCAGACACCCTTTTGGTGTATTCGGACTAAGAACGAGTAACCTTTGCCTAATTTTCCCCTTCCCAGTCCAGACTTGACCGCCTTTCCCCCAGGGCAACTTTCTTACACTTACGATGCTTTAGTTGCCAACGCTAGGGGGCAGGCACCACCAGTTCCATCACCCCAGCCTCAGCCCGAGGTGGCTTTCTCTCCACCTCGTATGTCCCACTCCGTCCCTCATGTTGATTCTGACCTAGTTTGGGATCTTCAGAGTATAGGTCAGGCCCTAGGACGTATCGAGCATTCACATACTGACTTTAGGAGGATGGTTGGCTCCATAGACCAGAGATTAGGGTACCTATAGAGGAACCAGGGTAGAGCCCTCTACCCTATGTACGATGATTATGCTCGTCAGGGCAACATTCCCGACGACGCTATCCACCCTGACTGGTTTCAGCCTCCACCCCAGGGATACTATAGGGATCCCACTGCCCGTGGTATTTACACTGACTATTCTTCCTTCTTTGGGTACGAGCAGGACATTCCTTTCGGGGGACCGGCGGGGGGGGGGGGGGGGGAGTTTTCACGCTGATTATTTTGGTGTTAGCTCTTCTGGTGCAGGTGGTGCAGGTGGCAGTGGAGGTGCGGGTTTCGGCTCGATGGACGAGGATGATGAGGACTAGCTATGCTGGGCTAGTTTCCGAGCCAAAGAGGACATTGTCTGATTTTGGCTTGGGGGAGATTTTGGTTCAGTATTTTTCTTTTTCTCTTTTCTTTTATTTTTGGTGTGTTTTCTTAGGTTAGATTTCTTGCTTTCTAGGTTAGTTTTATTGCTTTCTTTATAAATAAAAATATAAAAAAATTCAAAAATACGTTCCAATGAATTATAAATTATGCTTCCTTGTGCCCCATACTTAAGAAAAATTGTTTTGATTCTTGGTATTTGATGATGAATATTGTGGATTTGTTGGTCATGATTTGAAGTTTGATTGCTTGGATTCCTAAACATGCGTCAATTTTGTCGAACTACCTGTGAATATAGTGCTTGACTAGTTGATTTGGTAAGGAATGTGTGATAGTTCCATATTTCCTAGTATGTCAATGAATTTGAGTATTGGTTTGCAACTATTAGTAATATTTATATGATTCATTATTATGCACATTGTGGAGGACGAAGGCATTTGTTCTTTTAGGTAGCCTCCAGATAATTGTAGATACATTTGTTCCCTTCTTGATACCCATGTTGTTGCCTTGACCTTTTTGTTGTTTATTAGCCACATTACAAGCCTATTTTTCCCCATTGGTTACTAGTCCCAAGCTTGGCTTGGGGGAGCTATTAGTGAGTGAGGTGAGGGAGTTTGTAGTGTGCTTACTATTTGCACAATTTTTGTGGGATTTGAGAAGTTTTTTTGTTGTTATTCATGTTTATTTTTGATGAGTTTGAGAGTTATATTTTCTTGAAAAAAATAAAGCATGATATTATGAAAAAAAGAGAAGTTCAAAGAAAAAAAGATATGAAAAAAATAAGTGAACTTCGAAAAAAAAATGTTCAAATGTTCTAGTTGGAGGTTGATCAAAGGAAAATAATTTTGAGCCTCAATGTAAAAATTCAAGTTTGGAAAATCAAGTTTGTTTATTCACTCTACTTCTTCATGATTATATCTTATGAGTGAAATTGTAAGAGTTGGGTTTATTTATTATGATTGGAGTATATTTGGTTGATGTTAGAGTTGGTTATGTAGGAGATGTATGATCATTATTTATTTTGATCATGGGTTTTATTAGGATATGGCTCCTTTAAGCATAGCTTTTCTCTCACTTATTCCCAAATTTGTTCTACCCTTTACCCTAGCCTTATATTACAAGCTTTAAAGACCTTCCGACCTTTGTGCATAGAATTGTATGAATGTGAAAGTGTTGTTTATCAATGCAAGTTATGATTTGGCATATTTCGAGTCGACTAGTAGGATTGAGCGTTCATTGTTTTATACACACGAGAGTGTGAGTTGGAGGGCATTGTTCACATTAAAGGGGT
Source organism: Chenopodium album (assembly GCF_948465745.1). NCBI lineage: Eukaryota > Viridiplantae > Streptophyta > Magnoliopsida > Caryophyllales > Amaranthaceae > Chenopodium > Chenopodium album. Next base: position 53,980,872 of record NC_137839.1, read on the forward strand.
GGTTGGAGAGCGATCGAGTACATCTTTTACTCGCCACATAAATGAGAGTTGAGTGTGTGAGCACTAGTCTTGAATTCTATATGCTCTTGTGGTTTGCTCTATTTGACAATTGTTAGGGAAGAAAGGTAATTGGATGGATTTGATTGGTTGACTCTGAAGCATGTTTATTTGATTTACCCTGGATCGTTCGTGCTTGATTTTTACTTTTGGGGTGAAGTATATTTATTGATTCATTGATGAGATCTTTGCTTAGGGATAAGCAAAGGTTTGGCTTGGGGGAGTTTGATGTGTCTATTTTATATAGTATTTTACCCCCGTCCCTTGGTCATAATTAGTAGTGTTTTTGGCTCTTTAGAGCCACTTTTATTACTAATTGGTGTTTTCTAGTGTTTTCGTAGATTTGGTTGACTTTTGCAAGGATTTATGCTTTTGGAGTATTTTCCCGAGATAATTTGGAGCAATCACGTGCATTGGAGAAGCACGACCAGAGTTTATAGCCCAGGGCCGGTTAGAGCCATCAAACCAGTGATTAAGGGCTCGGTATAGGTGATACCGGAGCATTTGGACCGAGTATTCAAGACCCAAAGAGGAAACCCAAATTGGCCCGAAGAATTGGAGCCCAATCGAAGTCTAAATAGTGGCCCAAATGAGCCGCCCGGCCAAAGAGGCTAGCGCCCGGAGGCGCGCCCGGCCGGGCGGGAGAAGCAAAGGCTGGCGCTTGGTGACGCGCCCGGCCGGGCGCGAGATTGCTACTAGAGACAAAAAAGGCGCTCCCGATCGGGCGATGCCTCGCCCGATCGGGCGCGTGTATTTATTAGTTGACTATTAACATTGTTTTAATTTGTTTTAGTTTAAGATTTTGTACGGAGTATAAATACTCCTCCGTAATACGATTTTAGGATCTTCTTCTTCTTCTTCTCTTTTCACTTTTCTTTACTCTCTTAATTATTCTCTTAGATTTCTTTTCTCTTAAACCTTTGTTCTTAATTCTTCCTTTAATTCCAGATTTATTTTGGTAACGATTTCTCTTCCCTTAATCTTAGTTGTTTATTTTATTCCTTTCATCATGATTTATTTTATTACTTTGATTAGTTTAGTTTTTAATATGTGTGAGTAGTTTAATTTCTAGGGTTTATGGGGATCTAATAAATAATATGAAGGGGTAATTTAATGTTGTTAATTATCAATGCTAGATTAATTTCCTATTGATTGATTTAATGCTCTGTGACTAGAATAGACCTATCTTTTATGCATGAGTTTGACAATATTGATTCAAGATTCGAGAGATGAGAATTAATGTTTAGGTCCAGTTTCAATAGGCAGGTTAATTTATAAATGGTTAAGTCAAGATTCGAGAGATGAGATTTTATACCGGTAAATTAATTGTGTGATTGTAATACGTAGCGAAAGCCCTTTACAAATTAGTTAATTGATGCATTGATGATTGACTATTATTGATTATTGGTATTGCGTGATAATTTCTTATCGGATTGTTTTAATGTTTTACAATTGCGGCTTGTAAAAGTATAGCAATATTAAATTGATGAATCGAGCAGATGTTAATTTGATATTAAAGGCTATTTTCAATAAGAACTTAGATCTAGTAAATTGCGAGAGCCTGTTAGATCTATGTTGATTAATAAATTGCGAGAGCCTGTTAATCATGTTATTTGTGCAATGTCAATGATTGATTACTATGTTTTACCCTGGAGTATTATTTATTGGTGAACCTATGCCCTAGATCCCTTTATGTATTGTTTTCTCCCTACTCTTATTCTTTGTAGTTTAGTTTCATACTTAATTATAAATATTGGTTACTACAAATAATTTAGATTATAATAATTAATTAGGAGTAAAAAGACTTGTTTCCCTGTGGAGATCGACCCTACTTCCCTATCTACTTTAGTTAGAGGACTTAGGAATTATTTTTGATTTGGGGATACGACTTTACCCTGTCAGTAGCGGAGCAAATAATTTGTTCCTAAAGGCTTATAATCAAATCAATATGAAGACCATGCACCTCACGCCAGTACCCTACCCGGTATCTAGATTCAACGGGTATTTAACTTACCCTTATGGGAAGATTATTTTTCCTGTCACCGTTGGCCGCGATGAAGCAGCTAGGAACGTCATGGCCGAATTCTTGGTCATTGACGCTCCATCAGTATACAACATGATCATGGGGAGATCCATGATTCACGAAATTCAAGGGGTAGTCTCCACGTACCATCAAATTTTGATTTACGTTTCAGACGCCGACTACCCCGAAAGAATAGAGGGCAGCCAAAAGGAGGCCCAAAGATGCAACTACCTCAAGCCATCCACTAGTTGTTCGAAAGAGGACGACGACGTGGATGAGGAGGAAAAAGAAAAAGAAATTGAGCGAAGTGCAAAGAAGTCGAAAGGCCTGAGTGCTTCAACTCAAGGTTCCCTGGCAAAAGAAAAATCGCCAGGGAAAGAAAGAGTTGGTCCTTAATCTGAGCCGAAAATACTCAAAGGGCCAGTCTAAGAAAAAGTCTGGGAAGCCTGCTTATATCGACAGCATGCCAAAGATTGCCAAGAGTCCGGCCCCAAAGCAATGGATCTGGACCATCAGACTGAAACGATAGAGTTGACCGAAGGAGACTATGAAAAGTGCATCACAATCAGACTGGATCTCAATTCGAACGTCCATGTGGAGCTCATCTAACTCCTTTGGGATAACAGAGATGTGTTCGCTTTCTCGATAGCTAATATGCCCGGGATCGATCCGAACCTCATCTCCCATAAGCTTAACGTCGACCCACGTATTGGACTGTTCAACAAAAGAAGCGGAATTACTCTGCAACCAAGAACCAAGACATTGCAGCCGAGGTTAAAAGATTGCTGGATGCAGGCTTCAACGAACCCTTTCAATATCTTGAATGGCTGGCTTATGTGGTGATGGTTCAGAAGGAAAATGGCACCTAGAGAATGTGCAGACTTCACGGACCTAAATAAAGCTTGTCCGAAGGACTTCTACCCCTTACCGAGGATCGATCAGCTGGTTGACTCGACAAGTAGCCATGCTCTGCTTAGTTTCATGGACGCATTCTCGGGGTATTATCAGATCTTCATGCACCCCAACGACCGAGCAGAGATGACATTCGTCACAAACGCCGGGGTGTACAATTACAAAATGATGCACTTCGGATTAAAAAATGCGGGGGAAACATATCAAAGGCTGGTGGATCAGGTCTTCGCCGATGAAAAAGGCTGAAACATGGAAGTCTATGTTGACGATTCCATCGTCAAAAGCAAGGAAGATAAAGACCATGTCACGGACCTGGCCGAGACCTTCGCCACCTTAAGAAAACACTAAATGAAGAGGAATCCGAAGAAGTATGTCTTTGGCGTTAAGTTTGGGAAATTCCTTGGCTTCATGGTCAGCAAAAGAGGGATTGATGCCAATCCTGCCAAGTTGCAAGCAGCTCTTGATCTTCCCGAGCCAAAAACAAAGAGGGATGTTTAGTGGCTCACCGAAATAATGGCCACCCTTTTAAGGTTCATCTCCAGAGCCTCGGATAAGGGTTTTCCCTTCTTCAAAGCCCTTAAACTCCCAAAAACCAAAGAGCTCATCTGGGAAGACAAGAAAAAAGAGGCCTTCAAGCAGCTTTGGGACCATCTAGCTCAACTTCCTACACTGGCTCATCCAGCTAAAAGAAAAACCCTGTACTTGTATGTGGCAGTCAACCCAGCCACTATAAGTGCAGTGCTGCTGAGAGAAGAAGAAAAAGTCCAACAGCCAATCTACTTCGTCAGCCACACTCTAACGGATGCCGAGACTCGCTACCCCCTACTCAAAAAAATTTCTTATGCAGTAGTGGTAGCCGCTCGGAAGTCGAGGCCTTATTTTGATTGCCATCAAATAGTGGCCTTAAATGAACAGCTGCTGGAAAAATTCCTTGGCAAAGTTGAAAAATCTAGTAGGCTAGCAAAGTGGGCTTTCGAGCTCATTCAGTTCAGCATCAGCTACCAGCCAAGAGCAGCTATCAAGGCTCAAGCTCTAGCGGGCTTCATGGACGAATGCTTGTACCAGGAGACGCTACACGAAGAAAAGAAAATTAGGACCTTTTTTACGAATGGATCCTCCACCGTAAATGGTTCGGGGGCAGGGGTAGTGATAACCTCTCCTGAAGGCAAATCCTTCGAGTATGCACACAAATTTTCATTCAAATCTTTGAATAACGACGCCGAGTACAAGGCAGCAATCGCTGGCCTAAAACTATGAATTTCTCTAGAAATCGAACATATGTGTCTCAAGACACACTCTCATCTCGTTGAAAATCAGATCCGAGGCAAATATAAGGCCAAAGAGCCCTTAATGATAACTTACCTCGCAAAGATCAAAACAATTATTACAAAGCTGAGAATTTTCGAAGTTCAACTAATCTCAAGGGGTCAGAATGCACAAGCCGATGCACTCTCTAAACTTGCAATTTCAACTTTAACCGAGCTGAACCTATCTGTATATGTGGAAATGCACCAAGAAAGAAGTGTTAATGAAGCACCAGAAGTGTGCTGCGTCGACCCAGAACCAAGCTGGATGGACCCTATCTTGGCTTATAAACTTCGGGGAGAAATTCCCGAAGACATACAGAAATTTAGCCTCCAAGCTGAAGAGAACCTGCTCAAGGTTCATCATCTTTAGAGGGGAGCTTTTGAAAAAATCTTTCTCAGCCACATTGCTATAATGCGTGGGACCAGCAGATGCTTATTACATCCTTCAAGAAATTCATCTCGGCATATGTGAGAACCACATTCGGGGAAGAATTTTAGCCCATAAAGCATTGAGGACAGGGTACTACTGGCCCACCATGATCTCATATGCTAAGGAGCTGGTCAGAAAATGCGAAAAATGTCAAAAGTTCGCACTAGTTGTCCATCAGCCACCCGAGATCTTCAGCAAATATTGAATATGCTTCCGTTTGCTCAAATTAGGTTAGATATCTTGGGTCCCTTCCTTGATGCTCCGTACCAGAAAAAATGGCTGATAGTCGACATTGACTATTTCAGCAAATGGATCAAGCCCGAGGCAGCCTCGAACATTACAAAGTAGACTTCATCACTCGCTTCGGTATCCTGAAGGTTTTTGTCTTTGATCATGGAAGACAATTTGATAATTTACCGCTGAGGCAATATACTGATCAGTTTGGCATTAAGTTGGCACACTCAGCAATGTGCCACCCGCAAAGTAACGGTAAAGCCGAAGCTGCTAATAAACAGATCCTTAAAGCTCTCAAGAAAATGGTTGAAGATCAAAAGTCCAAATGGCTAGAGGAATTTCCTGAAACTCTCTGGTCACCTCGGACAATCGAAAAAGAGGCTATAGGTCATTCACCTTTGGAAATGGTGTATGGATCTGAATCTGTCCTTCTATTGGAAATCGGCACTGAAAGTGTTTGATTGCACCATTTCTCGGCTAAAAACGAATAACTCATTAAGGAATCCCTCGATTTCCTAGACAAGGTTAGAGATTCAGCACGAGATAAAATGGTTGCATATAAGCAGAGAATCAGCAAATTTTACTACCAAAGAGTCCATGAGAGACCTCTTAAAATTGGAGACTTCATCCTTTGGAATGCTGCAACTATATAGTAGAGCCGAATCCATGGGAAACTCTCTAGGCACTTGGGAGGGACCTTATGAAATTTATGATGAGCTTCAGCCTAGAACATACCAACTTCGACGGTTGGATGGTACCAAGCTAAAAAATCATTAGAATGCTGATGTACTTAAGAAATATCATGTGTAAACCCTTCGGGGCTGAACAATCTTTGTAAGTGCATCTTCTATTATTAATGAAAGGGCCTTAGAGCCACCATTTCTATAAATACTTGCAAATATTTTATTCTTTTATTTTTCTGTCTTCCACCTACTCTTTAAGGGTTCTTCTTCGGCACTATCCGAAACATTCGCCTTGCAGGTACCATGTTTCGGATTGCTGACAAACCTGCCTAAAACGGAACATCTGTCTCCCAACCAAAGAAAATGCTTCTGATAGCAAGACTTGTTCTTCAGGGCAGTGAGTCCATGGACGAATCTGGGGTATTGCCTTAACTGAGCCTTGTACCTCAGAGGGTTATTGTTTGAGACAAAGCCTTTAAGTTGGCCCTGTGTCTCAAATATCCATACTTTCGGATAGACTAAAAAACCAAAAAAAATAGCACAAGTATTAAAAATATTGTTAACACTAAAAAGCTTTGTCTGAATAAAAAAGGGCAAGCAGTCATCTTAGAAATCCGAAGACAGAGCCTTCAATTTTTTTTTTTTTTTTTTTTTGGGGGGGGGGGGGGCAACAAGTGTACAAGTACAAATTATCTTTAGCTGAAATTTCCTAATCTAAAGCTTCTTACTTAGAAGATTTTTAGAAATTTTCGAAAAATCAGAAAAGTAAGATATAAAATGTCTAAAGCAAGGCAATTAAGAGAAAAGCAGTAGATTCATGAAAAGAATGTTCGGATTCCGAGCTACAAAGAAGTTAAATGTTTCAGAACATAGAAATAATATCGGCAGCCGCCCACAAGCGGAAAATTACTACTGCCGAAATACGTACAAGGCAAAAACAAATAAAGTTTTATACATTAAGGCAAGGTGAAGCAAAAACAGACAAGGCAAAAAATATTCAGAAGCGGCAAGTTTAAAGATTAAGCACATGTTAGTCCGCAAGATTCTGAAGACGACTGCGCGAGTTTCTAGGCTTCAGCTGGAGGATCTAGCTGAGCAGCAATGGTAGGTTCCTTTTCAGTCTTAGCTCCAGCTGTGGAAGAGGCAGGCTGAGCCCTTGACTTGGCTTCCTTTTCTTTTTCTTCAGCTTCCTTCCTAGCAAGAGCCTCCTTCTTCTCAGCAGCATCCAACCTGATCATCAGCTCAATTTCATCTTGATGAGGAGCGATCATGTGAGGGGTCATTTGCATTCAGGGCCCAAATCTCACAATGGTCCCAGCTAATGGTAGGATCGGCATGATGGGCCAGTCTCCTGACCACGTTGAAGTCGTAGTCATAGCCTTGGTCATATTGTTCTTGGGTATAGATCTTAACCTTCAGCTCCTTCTTAGCATCAGCCAGCTGCTTCTTGACTTCATCAAGCTAGAGCTGAACCCCCCCATCTTCTTCCCCTTGAATTTTCAGCTGATCTCGACCCATAATAGTCTAAGCTTGAGACAACTCAATTTCTTTCTCTCAGTTCGGTCTCTAAGTCTGCCAGCCTGTTATTTTGGGCTTCAGATTAGGTACGAGCATCGTCGAGCCGGTTTTCTCTACTCTCAACATCCTTGTTGAGACGCTTCACATCACCCTCCAAGCTCTCGACCCTTTACCGATTTCTTTCCTCTCAGCTAGCCATTCAGGTGTTGGCTTCACCTTCTAGTTTTTGCTCGATCCGAGTCCTGAAACTAGGAAGGTCAACTGCCCCACATTCATTGATCAGAGCTTCACCCTGATCCATCTTAGGAGGACTTCCTTCTCGATTTCATCGCAAAAGGTGCTGAAAGCTTTCTCACCCTACTTAGTTCGCTCTTCAGCAGCCTCTTGTTTCAACTCGGCCAGCTTGGCCCTGGTTTCAGCTTCTTCAACTTTTAGCTGAAGGGTTTCAATCATATTAACAGTGACAGTATGATTGTACACCATCTAGGAATTAAAAGGAAAATCAAATCAGTTGAGATGTAAAGAAAATGTAAAAAAAGTTAAACAAATTTAACTAAGTGAAAAATACATGCATCAGCAGCCTCTAGTTCTCTACTACTGGATTAGGGATCCTTCGGCTAGGCTCCCCAATTCCAACTATGGCTCGGAGTAACCACTCTCTGGCCCTTTCCACCTTTGACAGAGTGAAGAGGTCCCCAAAAAACGCAACAGCCTTGCCTTTTTACCTTCCCCAAATTACATTCCTTACTACCACAGGGATAGGTACGAGGGAGGCAGAAATATTCATTTCTCCAGATTGAAAAGTCCAGAAGAAAAGGAATGAGGACGAGGGAACCTCGGCATTGGCATTCTCATTCGGTGCAACCTCATCTTCCTTCATTTGACTCCCGAGGTCTTTAACTTTGACGTTTTCAGGCTGATGTCCCAGTAGAGCATCAGCATCTCGTTCGATAGCGTCAGAAAACGCTCCTCTTGTTGCGCTGATGGCAGTACTGCCCTTAGCAGGACTCTTGAGGGCATTGTCCTTTCGTTTTCCATCCTGGCGCTCCTCCATTTGGTCAGGAGTCTTTTGGTTCACCTCCACATCCTGAGTGATTGAAGGCGGAGGAAGGGGAGTCTTTGGCGGGCTCCTAGAAGGAATCTTCAGCTGATCCCTATCTTCAGCCTCTCAGATCGAGATTCCCCTGGTCGGCCTAGCTGGTTTGAAACTCCTAGGGGGGAGTGTAGACACCAATCTGTGTCTCCCCAAAACCAAACCCAGTGATGAGTACCTTTCACATCGAATCATAATCGAATGAAGTAAAAGTGTGGAAAGTCTAGTGTTGCGGTTAGTTTTTATTTCTTTTCGTTCTCTTTGTTTTGGAAAACCTATTTTAAGAAAACAGCCAATATAGTTTAGTTTGGTATATGGCAAGGGTCCAATAAGGGTGTATTTGGGTTGGGTTTGAAAAGAGCTTTCCAACAATATATTATAAGCCCAATTCCGATGAATAATGAGGAAGTTATGGCCAAATTACTAAACTGGGCCCGGTTTGATATTTATATCCGGCCCAACGATCTAGAGGAGGGCCTATTATTGATTTGTCATTCCTAATGTGATTAGGATTGATTATAATCATCTAGAATCTTCTAGAAGGTTCTTTTGAATCTTAATTTGATTAGCATTGATAAATTAACTTTTAAGAGTTTTATTTAGAATAAAAGAAATGTTTTAAGGAAATTACAATTTTACCCTCTCGTACGCTTAAATTTTATCAAAATAAGAAAACACGTGGAAAACAGATTGGAGCGTCGTATGACACGTCTTTCGCTTGGCGACAGACCTGGCGTCTGGCGACACGCGCAGCGTCTAGCGATAGCGTCGTGTTTTATTCTTTTTGAAACTCTGATTTGTTTTTTATCATATCCGGCTGATTTTCTCTATAAAAAGCCTCCTAAAATCTCCGTTTTTAATCATCAATTACCAATTCTTCTCACCAACTCTTATCAAGAAATTCTTAATTACTCTCTCTCTCTCTCTCTTATTCTAAACTAGCCTATTCTCATATAAAATTCCACATTCACAAGATCTAGACACACCTAGCTTAGTTCGAAGTTGCTTTCGCCCTAGACGTGAAAGGTTTAATTTCTGAGGGTTTGGTCCCAAATCTTTCTTTTAATTATTTAATTTAATTTTTTGATTTTATTATTTTCCTTGAATTTACTAACGTGTGTATTTTGTTAATAGAAAGAGGTACGAGGCATCCAAGTAAGTGCTTTGATTGTTTGCATTGTTATTATGATATAGAAATCATGTCTATATTGTTATTATGATTCCTAGTATCATGTTAGGATGCTTGATGTTTAGAATGACAACAATGATTTCTAATATAATGTTTAGGGAAAAGGTTATAATATCAAATATGTCAATTATGATTCCTGCGATGCTTCCTATTCTCTTTGTTAATATTCATGTTAGTATCATGTTAGGGTTATATAATTGATCTTTGTTGTTGAGTGACATGCTAGGGTTTGTTATTAATCTTGTGAGTATTACGTCTAGGATCTTGCTATTATAATGCTTTAACATGATTATTTTAATTATGATTATTATAATTATTTATGATGATTATTATATTGCTTGATGCTTATTATTGATATTACTTGATCACACCTTTTATGTATGTTTAAAGGGAATTGGTACTTGTAATCACGCTTAATAAAATAATTGATAATCTTGTTTAGGGTTAATTTGATTAAAATTCAAGTGATCCCCAATAATAGTTTTATTTGTGCATTAATATTCAACCAACATAGATTAAACAGGTTTAGGGTAAACCTATTGATTGCATGTTAGTCAGAAAGCACACATGAATACGATCAGAATAAAGTAGAGACCTATTATTAGGGTATGTTCTTTCTTTTTTAGATTGAATTTGTACCTTCATCCCCGAACTTCCAGTCTTGGTTCCAGACCTACTAGAGTTAACTATCTCCTGGATCGTTAAGGGGTGTAACCTTTACCCTGTGAACGGTTTACAAGTTCCTAAAACTTGTTGGCGACTCTTTCACTCTAGCATCCTTCCCTTTGGATGCCACCGTACTTTAGTGTATGATCACAGTGGGGTTCAAGTTTGGGGTAATGCTTGAAATATTCCCTACAGTTTTTGGTGACACCACTGGGGAGGATTTCTATTTCAATTCCTAAAATTTATTTTGGCAATTATTTAGAATGTGTGGATGAGATTCGAAAAGTTCCAAGTATTTTATGTGCGTAATTTTGATTAACATTATTATCATATTGTAGACACCCATTTGTGTCTCCCCAAAACCAAATCCGGTGATGAGTACCTTTCACGACGAATCATAATCGAATGAAGCGAAAGTGTGGAAAGTCTAGTGTTGCGGAAAGTTTTAATTTTTTTTTTCTTCTCTCTGTTTTTGTAAACTTATTTTAAGAAAACAGCCAATCCAGTTTGGTTGGTCAATTATATGGGTCCAATAGTAGTGTAGTTGGATGGGGCTTGATAAAAGCTTTCCAACGATATATTATAAGCCCAATTCCGATGAATATTGAGGAAATTATGGCCAATTTACTAAACTGGGCCCGGTTTGAGCCTTATATATGGCTCAATGATATAGGGGAGGGCCTAATATGATTTATCATTCCTAATGCAACTAGGAATTGTTTTAGTCTTCTAGATTCTTCTAGAGGGTTCTTTTCATTCTTAATTCAATTAGCATTGATAAATTGACTTTTTGACTTTTCAAAGTTTTAATTAAAATCAAAAAGCATTTTCGAGGAAATTATATGATTTTATCCTCCAGTACGGCAAACTTATCTGATTTTCGAAAACGCGTTAAAATCAGGCTTGGCGCCTGACCCCAGGCTTTGGCGCCTGGCGCTAGCAATTGGCGCCTAGCGCTAGTGTTGGTGTCTGGCGCCAGTTAGCTAGGGTTTGCGCCAACTCTGTTTTTTGTGCGTCAGACTCTGTTTTGTTTATTTTATCTTTTTGGCTGATTTTCTCTATAAATATCGTACTAAAAACTCCGTTTTCATTGACCAATTCTCACCAATTCTCATCAACAATCAGTTTTCATTCGCAATCATTAATTATTTAGCATTCTCTTAATCATTCATCTTTTTTCTAAACTTTGTTTTTGAATACAAAATTCCGCATTCGCAAGATCTAGAAACACCTAGCCATATTCGAAGTTGCCTTCGCCCTAGACGTGAAAGGTTTTAATTTCTGAGGGTTTAGTCCCAAATCTCTCTTTCAATTATTAAATTTGATTGTTTTGATTATTATTTTCCTTGAAGTTACTAACGTGTGTATTTTGTCATTAGAAAGAGGTACGAGGCATCAAAGTAAGTGCTTTAATGGTTTTTAGAGATATTATGATGTAGAAATCATGTTTAGATTATTGTTATGATATTCCTAGTATCATGTCTAGGGTATTTTTAATATTAAATATGATTGCTACGATACTTTTTATTCTCTTCCTAATATTTATGATTGTTTGTATCATGTTAAGGTTAAAGATTTGATTTTTGTTTCTTAGTGACATGCTAGGGTTTGTTATTAATCTTGTTAGTATCATGCCTAGGATCTTGCTATTATTATGCTTTAATATTAACACGAATATGATTATGATTACAATCGTTATAATTTATGATGATATTATTATTATTTTGATGATGATTATTTTATTTGTGATGATTGTTATTATTATTTATGATTATTATTGTGATATTTATTTATTATGTTGCTTGATATTTATTTTTATTGCTTGATCACCTTTATTGCATGTTTAAAGGGAATTAGTACTTGTAACCACGCTTAATAAGTTGTTTAATAATCTTATTTAGGGTTAATATGATTATAACTTCAAGTGATCGCCAATAATAGTTTATTTGTGCATTAAATTCAACCAACATAGATTAAACATGTTTAGGGTTAATCCTATTGATTGCATGTTAATTAGAAAGCGCACATGAATACGATCAGAATAAAGTAGAGGCCTATTATTAGGGCAGGTTCAATCTCTTTTAGGTTGGATTTGTACCTTCATCCCCGAACCCTTATTTGGTTCTAGACCTTATGGAGTTGACAATCTCTTGGATCGTTAAGGGGTGTAACCTTCATCCTATGAACAGTTTACAAGTTCCTAAAAAAAACTTGTTGGCGACTCTTTTGCTCTATCTTCTTCCCTTTTGGACGCCAGCGTACTTTAGTGTATGATCACAGTGGGGTTCAAACTAGTGGGATTAAGGCTTAAAATTATTCTCTACAATTTTTTGGCGACTCCACTGGGGAGGATTTCTATTTTAATTCCTTAATTTGTTTCGGCAATGATCTAGAATAAGTGGATGAGACTCGAAAAGTTCTAAGTATTTCATGTGCGTAATTTTGATTAACATTATTGTCATATGCATAAAAAATATCTCATTGGAAAGACCATCCGTAATGAGTTAAAAACATAGGATTTTACACGTAGGAAATTTGAGGAATGTCTTTCACAACTAGGACCGAAATAACACCGCGCGAAACTGGAAAATTTTATCGAGCATAGAAAGCTGCTGAGGCATGTGGGAAGTAGCGTCAGGGGCCAGAGCTTGGCGCTAGCATTTTAGTCGTAGCGCCAGACGCCAGTATTGGCGCCAAGCGCTACAGTTAAAAGCTTGCGCCAGTCTCTGATTGCTGGAGCCAATTTGATATGAATTTTGATGGATATAACCTTCAATCGCAGTTTGGAATCTTGAGTCTCGGTCAAGAAACGCTAAGCAACACGAGCTTAAAACCTAAACTAGGCCAAGAATAAAGCACAAGCTTACGTAAAACTTTATAAATTTCAAATCAATCAATCATACTTTTCGTTAAACACCATCACGTATTTATAAGCTAAATAATTAGCCTAAAAATCGGTAAAACAAATTCTAATCTAACTAGGAAACTAACTCTAACTTGTAAAGATAATATTTTGCAAATATGATCTTTAAAGTTAAGCTTATCTTATACTAACCGAATTAAACTAACAAAAATATCCTAATGAATTCGGTCATCTAATAATAAACTAAAAATAACAATAAAAATAATTATAATAACAATATTGATGGAACCGCATCATACTCCCCCTCTTGAAAAAAACTTGTCCCAAGTTTTAGCAAATCATGGAACCAAGATATCAACCAAATTAATCGAACATGAGCTAAAAGAATATGTCTCCATCCAACCACGTCATGCTTATATTTTACACCAATGAATGCACCACAAACTTCAATTGAATGCTCCAAAATTTTAATTGATGACACACCTTTGTCAATGCAATCAATATAATGGAAATAATACGTGAAAATATTTGTATCCCAATTATCACCATAAAAGGAAGTTGTAGAAATTTGACTTTTTGCTACCAACTTAGATAGTTCAAATGTAACCTCCTCGTCAACAAAACTAGACAAATATACACTTTTGTGCTCCATAATTTCTTTTTCTTCTACTAGTTGTTCATGAGATTGCTCTAAAATTGGATTTGTAAGATTATCACTCGGTAAAGATACAATCTTTTCCTCGTATATAGCCTCAACAATTGGTTGCTCTAGTTTCTCTTTCTCATAAGACATATCTTGTACACCACATCTCATGTCACGAATTTGAAAACGAGCATTAATTCTATCCAAACATTCATTCATTTTCTTGATTTCCATCATAAATGCTTCAAACCAACTTTTATTTTCCATGTTTATGTGGATGAGAAAACACACAAAACCAGTCCAGAAATTGATCGAAAGTACGAGGACCAAAACCCAATGAAAACACCTCGAAAAATTCTGAAATTTTGTATACTTTTAGCCCTATATGTCTAAAATACTCGACCAAAAATTCAGAAAAAAATTCCCAGCCAAGTAATCGCAGTTTATTTTTTTCTCAACAAAGGCAGATTAATTTGATTTTTGACCAGGTGTAATGAACGAACCCAGTTTAATAGCTATGCTTCTCGAAAAATTCTCAAATTTTTCAGGTGAAAACTAGACAAAAAATTAACCAATTTGAAAAAAAGAATAACCTCAAAATCTTTAGAAACGAAGGAGAACCAAGTCGATCAATATGACATTCGAAACTGAGTTTTTTGACACAAATTGTCAAACTCGTCCCTCGTCAAACAGCAGCCACACCAATATGATATGAATTTTGATGGATATAACCTTCAATTGCAGTTGAAAGGTTTGGAATCTTGAGTCTCGGTCAAGAAACGCTAAGCAACACGAGCTTAAAACCTAAACTAGGCCAAGAATACACAAGCACAAGCTTACGTAAAACTTTATAAATTTCAAATCAATCAATCATACTTTTCGTTAAACACCATCACGTATTTATAAGCTAAATAATTAGCCTAAAAATCGGTAAAACAAATTCTAATCTAACTAGGAAACTAACTCTAACTTGTAAAGATAATATTTTGCAAGTATGATCTTTAAAGTTAAGCTTATCTTATACTAACCGAATTAAACTAACAAAAATATCCTAATAAATTCGGTCATCTAATAATAAACTAAAAATAACAATAAAAATAATTATAATAACAATATTGATGCCTTGGAACCGCATCACAATTGCCCCCAATACCGAGCCAAAAATATGCGTTCTAATTTCGACTGGTTTTTCGTATTGTTTGCTCGATCCTACTTCCTGATTGAATTTTTTCTCACTTTTCTGCAACCCATATGTGTTCTACATATGGACATAAACCTCTGGGAATTCATGCTCCATCTACCCGATTGAGCGCTCCGTGCAACAAAGGGTACATCCAAGATGTTGAATTCACCAAACCATGGAAGCGAGTTTTTCTAAACTCGCGGTGTCCCATCCACTTGCGCCAACCCTTCACGGTTAGGCTTCCGCGCGGTGCATCCGGACAATTAACCATGGACCCTTTATTGACTAACCCATATCCCGAACTTTAGAGAACTAGAGCCATGGTTAGGTTGCAAACGCATTGCATCATATTGTGCCTACTTGACTAATTGTGCATTATTTGTTGTGCATATATATTCTATGTTTCTCTTAACCGTTTGTTGACTTGTGTTAAGACTAAATAAACCGATTAATGACTAAAGGACTTTGTTTAATTAATTAATTAATTAATTAGAGATAATAAATAAACATAAAATCGAGTAATAGTTCCTTTAAGTCAACCCGGATTTTTATTCCCGTATACTGCACAAATGTCAAATTATTTTGGTCATAGCTGGAGTTATAGGAAGAACTACAAGTCGTACAACCTATGGATCTGTAGCCCCGAGTTTTATCTTTAATTTGGAGTTGGTTTCATCCAAATCAGAGTCACAAATAAAAAGTTATGACTAAAATACCACAGTCTGTCCAGTTTAATGCATATACGTGAAGTCTTAACTTAGTCTTTTCACATAGTCTAGCCACATGGTCATGACACGAGTCTTAACATACCACCTACACTCACTAGTCTTAGCACACACTTTGAGTATACATCACCATGGCCATGTCTTAGGTTCATGCATGAGTCGGTCTTTTCTGTCGTTTAAGTTGGGGGTACATTTTATTCCTAATTCTTCATATCCCTCCATCTACATCACTTTTCTTCACATTCTATTCCAATCTTTCTTCACTTCCTTCATCCATTTCATGTTGAATAAAGTTTGAGTCAAATAATTAACAATGAATATCCCCAAATTCCTTTTCCAAAGTACTTGGTCGAGGAGAGAAGGGCGATTAATCAAGGACAGCTTCTTTATTGAAGTCTCACTTTTTGATAAACCGATTCGTCAAAAGAGGAAGGCTAAGAAGATAATGGCAACTCAAGAGGAAGTTAATGAACTTAGGAGTCAATTGACTAACGTGACTGAGACACTGAAGCTACTCACCCTCAAGGTTGATGATCCCGTGAAGCAACAACAAATGAACCTCATGCAAGAAAGTTTGAGCAAGCTATCTAGTGACTACAAATTTCAGGGCATGAGTTTACAAGGGGTCTCGCTGGACAAGGAACTTCTTCCGCATAAGTTCAACGCCACTGACATCCCTAAATTCAAGGCAACAAATAACCCTTACTTTCATCTAAGAGCATTCGAAACCATAATGAGTATTAAGGGTATCGATAAGAAGGTTTTCCCCTCTCTGTTCTCACTATCTCTTGAAACCGTTTGCCAACAATGGTACTTCTCCCTTGATAAAGAGAAAACCTCTACCTGGAAATTGATAGTAAACGCTTTCGCTGATAGGTACAAGTGCAATATCCAAGTTGAAACCGACCATAGACAACTTGAGATGCTAAGACAAAAAGAGAATGAAGGTTTTACTTCTTTCTTTAATAAATGGAGAGAAACTTCCGCCAAGATGATTGAGGTCCCCACCGAAAAGGAGTCTGTGAGGATGTTTATCAAGAATCTCTAAGAAAAGTATTCAAAGCATTTAAAATATCAACACAATTTGAAAACTTTCAAGGCCGTTTATGACATTGGAATTGAAATCGAAGATGACCTCGCAAAGAAAAAAGCTACTAACAATAGTAACCACGGTGGCTGGAAAGGAAAGAAGAACGACAATCCTTATTCTTCCTAAAACGCCCACTCTAGTAATAATGTTAGTACCTTTGATCATAATTGTGTCTTAGCCATGGACAATCAAGGATCTAAAAGGAAACCCAGGCGAGAGTTCACACCCATTGGAATGACCTACGATGCTGCTTTCGATCGTCTCTATGATCGAGGATTAATCAAACCTATTGGCCCTACCGAGGATCCAACACCAGAAAACTGATCTTCGAGATGGAATCCAAACTCCTATTGCAAGTATCATCGAGGGCGCGGACATACTACTGATGAATGCTACAAGTTTCAAAATCTGATTCAAGATCTCATTGAAGCAAACAAGATCCCATTGCCTCTAGCTAGCGAGACGACTGGGTGATGATGAAGCGAACAACACAACACAAGAGGCGAGCTGCAACGACAAGATTTCATGACCTCTTTTTCTATTTCTTTTTCATATTTTCCTTTCCCCAATAAGTCTAGCATAGGCACCTTTTCTTTTCCGTTAGATTAATTTTATAGTTTTTTTTTCTTTTCCCCTTTTTAATAAAATTAGCATTTATTTCCTTATATATGATCATTTCATTATATTGCATAAAAAAAAAATAAAAAAAAAATAAAAATCAATGTCGAATTAAGCATAAGGTATACCAATGATTTGAGGCACCCCTTGTAGCCACATCATATCTTCTTTTATTTTCAAAATTTACAATCCTTTCTTCATAAACCACTTTGAGCCTCGTCTAACGATAGACCTTTCTTTTTTCAACCTACATTTGCCTAACCTTGGGATGGGATGGTGTGTTAACTTATGCAATTCTAAAAAAGAGCTTGAGTACTTCAAAAGATTAAAATAGCAAAAATAAGCAAAAGCAAAAAAATAAATAAAAGTGTACAAAAGGGCAAGTGTTCCAATGTCTTTGATATGAAAATATCTTCGATAAGAACACGTTTCAGATTGCGTCTCTTATCGAGTGCTCGGTACCGTGCCTGAGAAACATGAATGCCAAGTGAGTGATAGACCGCATAATTAAGATTGCCCACGCTTATAAAAATAAAATAGATGCTAAAGCAAAAGATAAAAGAGAGCCAAAAAAAAAAGAGTAGAAACTCAAGCATAAAAATATAAAGATTCAAAAGCGAGGTTGCACACCTTGGGGGCTTATCTAGGGTCTTGAGCCTTTATCCCTTTCTTCTATAAACTTTAGCCTAACCATGTTACAACCCTTAAAAAGACCTTTTTTGAGGTATACATACTTGTGCGAGGTTCGGCTAGAGCTACGTTCGGTCTGATTCCTAACGGATACGTAGGCAACCTCACATCGAGGTGCGCCCGTAATAAACATGCATTCATATTCACATTCACACACTTGCACCATGATCATATCAAGGATTCCCTATGCTCGTCCCTATTCACTTAGACCTAGACTTGGGGGCTTGATCCCTACATCATTAGCTTACCTAGCCTAAGAGTCACCACCATTTGACTCTTTTCAATATATTTCTCCACACACTTAGCTCTTGCGGGCTAGCTTTTGTGTCAATTTCACACACCGCACAGATACATGACCAAACATACTCCCCTTAGGAACCCTTTGTCATGAAACCTTAACATTGAAGCATGCCTTGTCGCATCACTAATCACTCATAATCATCATTGCATCACGCAGTATGAAGTGCTTAGCCTCCGTGCCTAATTTACTCAAATACTTTCATCATTGAGTCAACAGTTGAGATAGCCTAGGATGGGTTAATCCTTGCACAACATTTGACTAAGCTCATTCGACATGCACCTTCAAAACTTCGATTATTTTTCACGTCTTTCTTTTTCGGGAGAAAGTCGGTACCCTCCACAAAAATAACGGAAAATTTTTGCTTTTTTTTTTTTTTTTTTGCATTTTTGGGTCGCATAATCAACACTATGCACACACGGGTCATGAGTCACACGTGCCGTTTCACTTCGAGTCGAGTCAACCTCGAGTTAGTCGATCACATCGAGTCAAGTTTATACCTTGAGTCGTGTCAAGTTATTGAGTCAAGCAACATTAAACCTTAGGTCAACCCTAAGATAATTAAGCCTTAGGTCACCCCTAAGATGGTTAAAGAAATTGGCAAAGTTCTATAGTCAAAAATAAATACAAGTGCAGCAGAACAGGGAAGACCCTACTCCAGCGCCTGGCGCCAGAGATATTTCAGTAGCGACAGAGCTCGAAGCCTCTCAAAAAGGTGATTTCGACTTCATACAGCAATTTCGGGTTCCTTGGTACGCCAGTTAGCCCCTATAAGCAATTTCGCATGATTAAGTAGTCGGTTTGATTACAGTCTAAGTGATCGACCTGATAAAAGATCGTCTCACTTAGCTTAAGCGCCAAAAACACTGGCTCATTACAATCGGTTCAAAAGCAAGAACTTGAACGACAATATTTCAAAATATGGATTGTCGCGCATTCTTATTAAAACGACAAATTTTTCCAAAAATTTGATTGTCATCTCTGGCAAAGTTTCCAAGCGTGGATTGTTGTGCTCTGATATGTCTATTTTATATAGTATTTTACCCCCGTCCTGTGGTCATTATTAGTAGTGTTTTTGGCTCTTTTGGGCCACTTTTATTACTAATATGTGTTTTCTAGTGTTTTCGTAGTTTTGGTTGAGTTTTGCAGGGAATTGCACCTTTGGGGCATTTTTCCCGGGATTTCTACGAAGCAACTACGAGCGTTGGAAGAACACGACCACTTTTGGAGCCCAAGGCTGGCTAGAGCCATCGAGCCGGTGATTAAGGGCTCGGTTATTTGGATCACGAGGCAATTGGACCATGTATTCGAGACTCTAGAGGAAATATGGATTGGGCCGTAGCCCAATCGAAGTCCAAAGCCTTAAAGATAAATACCGGGCCCGATCGGGCGCGGCATCTAAGAAGACCTGTGCAACAAAAAGGTGCGCCCGATCGGGCGGCCTCTAGCCCGATCGGGCGCGTGTTTTTGGAGAAGCGTTTTTGTCGAAGCAATTAGTTTCTAATTAGGAGTTGTTTTAGTTTTGTTTAAATACGTTTTTGTACGGATTAATTAGGATCTTCTCTCTTCTTCTTCTCCTTCTCTTAATCCTTTCTCTTAGACTTTCTCTCTCTACTTAGTTTTCTCTCTCTTAATCTCTCTCTAAACTTTTGTTCTTAACTCTTTCATTAATTCCAGATTTATTTTGGTAACGATTTCTCTTCCCTTAATCTTAGTTATTTATTTTATTCCTTTGATCATGATTTATTCTATTATTATGATTAGTTTAGTTTTTAATATGTGTGAGTAGTTTAATTTCTAGGGTTTATGGGGATCTAATAAATAATATGAAGGGGTAAATTATTGTTGTTGATTATCAATGCTAGATTAATTTCCTATTGATTGATTTAATGCTCTGTGACTAGATTAGGTCTATCTTTTATGCATGAGTTTGACAATATTGATTCAAGAATCGAGAGATGAGAATTAATGTTTAGGTCTAGTTTCAATAGGCAAGTTAATTTATAAATGGTTAAGTCAAGATTCAAGAGATGAGATTTAATACCGATAAATTAATTGTGTGATTGTAATAAGTAGCGAGAGCCCTTTACAATCTGATTAATTGATGCATTGATGATTGACTATTATTGATTGTTGGTATTGCATGATAATTTCTTATTGGATTGTTTAAATGTTTTACAATTGCGGCTTGTAAAAGTATAGCAATATTAAATTGATGAATCGAGCAGATGTTAATTTGATATTAAAGGCTATTTTCAATAAGAACTTAGATCTAGTAAATTGCGAGAGCCTGTTAGATCTATGTTGGTTAATAAATTGCGAGAGCCTGTTAATCATGTTATTTATGCAATGTCAATGATTGATTACCTTGTTTTACCCTGGAGTATTATTTATTGGTGAACCTATGCCCTAGATCCTTTATTATATTATTTTCTCCCTATTCCTACTCTTTTTAGTTTAGTTTCTTGTTTAACTTTAAATATTGGTTACTTAAATAGTTTAGATTATAATAATATATTAGAAGTAAAAAGACTAGTTTCCTTGTGGAGATCGACCCTACTTCCCTATCTACCTTAGTTAGTGATTTAGGTAATTATTTTTTATTAGGGGATACGACTTTACCCTGTCAAAATTTGGCGCCGTTGCCGGGGAAACGGTTTTATTTTTTTTTCTGATTGTTTTTGTAGTCTAGATTATTTCTCTTTTGTCTTAGAGAGCGTTAGTTCTCTGAGACAAATCTCATATTTGCTTCAAGTTTTTGTTTATGCCCAGGTGTTCCAGATCAGGTTACATCCCTTTCGATCCTGAGATCGAACGTTCCTTCCATAGACAGAAAAACTTCTACAAGCAAATCCTGGCGGAGTCTGGTGATACTAATAATAATCACCGCGATCCTCCAACTGATTCTAGCGATTTAGAGGCATCATCAGACACAGAATCAGAGATGGCGAGAAGCTTAGTGATTATTCACAACCAAAGCTTACGGATTTTCCTCATCTCACCCCTACTCCGGCTCTTGATGGGGTTCAATTCAAAATCAAGCCCCAATTATAACGATGATAGAGAGGAAGCAATTCAGTGGAGCCAAGGGTGAAGACCCGAATCTTCACATTGCCGACTATTGTCAATATTGCGACACCATAAGGCAAGCCGGGGTTACTCAAGACCAAATCAGGGAGATTCTCTTTCCCTTTTCTTTAACTGGAAAAGCTAAATTGTGGTTTAATGGCTTAAATAAAACTACACTTGGTATAACTGACTGGGAAACTCTTGTTTTGAATTTCTATAACAAGTATTATCCTGCAGAGAGAACAACAGTACTACGGAGTGCGATTCAGAACTTCGCCCAAGAAGCCGATGAATCTTTATATGAGGCTTGGGAGAGGTTCAAGGACTTACAAAGAGAATGCCCTCACCACAATTTAGCACAATGGCAGTTAATCCAAGCCTTTTATAACGGCATTGGAAATTCCTATAGAATAATTTTAGACTCTGCAGCTAGTGGGAGATTTATGAATCTTAATGTTGATGATGCAGGTCAGGTTATTGAAGATATGGCGATACACAATTCCCAATATGGGAATCCCAGAGGATTTGCTAACAAGGGGAAACATAGTGTCGACTCTGTATCCTTTTTGCAAGCTCAACTGACCTCTATTTGCCAAAAATTAGATAATCTGAGCACTGCTAATGTAGCTAATGTTTCTGCGATTAATAATAATTCTAATGAGGCTTTCTGTGAAAATTGTGGTATTGTAGGTCATTGGGAGCAGGATTGTAGGAGTTCCGTGGAGCAAGTTAATGCCTTCCAAGCTTATAGATAGAATAACCCATACTCCAACACTTACAATCCTGGGTATCGGAATCATCCATACCTTTCCTACCGGAGCACTAATGTTCAAAATCCACCACCACAAGAACCACAGGTGCCACAGCAACAGCAGCAGAAATACTATCATCCCAATGCTAGCCAGAAGAATCAACCACAACAACCCCCCTCATCTTCAGACCCTTCTTTGGGGGAAATTAGAGCAATGTTGGTCAATATGCAAAAGCACATGGAGAACAGGGATGCGACAATTGATCAAATTCTAGCGCATAATAAAATTGTAGATAATCAAATTGCGCAACTCTCCGCTACTCTACAAGCACGCCAACAGGGAGCCCTGCCGGCACAGCCGACTAGGCCTACGGATCAAGCATTTGCAATTACTCTAAGGAGTGGTTCACACTATGAAGGGCCCTCTATGCCCAGAGTTGATGAACCTATTTTATTAAATAATGCCAATCTTGATTCCATTAAACCAAACAATGTAGTTGCTAGCCCTGCAGGGCTAGAGGATAATACTAACATAACTAATTCTACATTGTAGGGTAAAACTCCGGAGAAGGTGGCTACTCCAGACAAAGAGAAGAATGCTCAAACGCCAATTATCAAACTTCCTTTCCCCAATCGTCAATTGATGACAAACTTGGATAAGCAGTTTGGTAAGTTCCTGGAGGTGGTTAAAGATTTGAAGGTACCAGTTCCCTTTACTGAATTGATCATACAAATCCCCTCATATGCAAAATTTATGAAAGAAATTTTGACGAGAAAAAGGTCTATTAGTGAGGTAGAGACAGTAGCTTTCACTGCAGAGTGTAGTGCCGTACTTCAAAATAAGTCTCCACCTAAATTGAAAGATCCGGGTAGTTTTTCTATCCCTTGTCATATGGGTAATCTTCTGATTGATAATGCATTATGTGATTTGGGTGCTAGTGTTAGCGTCATGCCATTATCTGTGTGTTCTAAGTTGAATATGGGTAAATTAAAAGCTACCAACATAACTCTGCAAATGGCCGACCGTTCTTTCAAATACCCCCTAGGTGTTTTAGAGGATGTCCCCGTTAGAGTAGGTAAATTTTATATACCTGTAGATTTTGTTGTTCTTGATATGGCTGAGGATATGCAAACCCCAATTATTTTGGGTAGACCATTCCTTAACACTGCAGGAGCAGTCATAGATGTTAGAAGTGGTAAGTTTACACTATCAGTAGGGGATGATAAAGTGGTTTTTAATCTGAATAATACCCCCAAAATCTCCATGACTGAGGAGAAATGTTCAGTGTTAATGTGGTTGTAAATTATTCTAACAATCCCCAAGCTCTTGAAAAAGATCCCTTAGAGGCGGTATCTTGTGTTGCATCCTTTTCAGATGAGATAGAAAAATGGCAGAAGGAAGTCGATGCAATAGAAAGAGCACTCTACAATGTTGGTCTTGGTTTCGAGGATGAACAAGTGGAACCGATCGAGCATGTTGTGCGAATCGAGCCTACGGTAAGTGTTCCGCTAGATCGAGTTGCAAGTGTTGAACGCAATGACAATTTGAAGCAACATTCGATCGAAGAAGGGTTTTTAGTGCGTAGCATTGAAGATCCCCCAGTCCAAGTCAAGGAGGATCCACCAGATAAGGCAACTTGGCGTCCCACAGGTTATGTCAGGAAGCCGCATCGCAGCCTAAACATCGCTAGAACGGGTGAGAAACCACCCGATCAAGCATTAGGTAAAGGGTCCTAGGAATTATACTTGGTAAGACGGTCGTGCGGGACCTATATAAACCAGCGCTTTGCGGGAGGCAACCCGTATTTTATGCTTTCTAGATTAATTTTCCTTTTCTCTTATTTTATTTTTATTTTAGAGAGGTGAGGAGAGTGACATTTTACTATTTTTAAGTGTTGTTATATAGGTATGAATTTGACGGGTATAAAGACTTAGAAAAATTTTGAAGAAGAAACGAAATCGAAAAATAAGGCCCTCTCGGGCCCGATCGGGAGAGGCTTGCCCGATCGGGCGCGAAAGCTATTCAGAATTTAGCAGCAATTGTGCCTGATCGGGCGCGTAAGTGAGCTAAAAATTGGAACTATTTTCGCCCGATCAGGCGAAACAGCCCGATCGGGCGCGCAAGCTCAGTTGGATTCAGGGGCTATTTTCGCCCGATCGGGCGAAGCTTACCCGATCGGGCAATTTTTTTGGAAAATCGAGTAAAAGAAAAAGAAATGTCGGGCGAGAAAAAGGGTGAAAATTCGTTCGCGTTCGGGCCCGGCACGCAACTTGAGTTTGGGATGTTCGCACTTTCGCCCGATCGGGCGAGGCTCGCCCGATCGGGCGCGCCATCAGGCCGACCCCCCTTTATTTTCTTTTCTCTTCTTTCTTTCCTCATTTCCTCCTTATTTCATCTTCTTCATTCACTTTCTCTCTCTAAAACCTCCATTTTCAAACCTTAAACTTACACTTCAATCCAAGATCTTCTCCAATTCTTCCATCCAAAATCAAAATTTTTTACATATTCCATCTCCCCTCACCTTCCTCTACACTCTATACCAATTTTCCCCAATTTTCTCTCAACTTTTCTCAAAACCTAAGAGAGAGAAACCTCAAATTTTCTACTATTTCCAAAGATAATGGCCTCCAAGCGTTCAAGAAATCAAAGGGGTGAGAGCTCTAGTGCACCACAACCAACAATCAACCTGGACCTTCAAATTCCGGGATGGGAGGAAGTTGTAATCACTTCGGAGGAGCAACGGGTTCGGATGATCAACCTCATCGATCGTCAGGTAATTTCTACCCGTTTCATTCATCATCCTACTTTAGCTAGGCTAGGTCTTGATAAATACGTAGAAAAATTGTTTAAGGGCATAGGCATGAGTGGGTTTTTTCAAATGTGCCACGATACTTATGATTATTTAACATTGGAATTTATATCAAGTTTTAATGTTATCAAGATGAATGCACTTATCACTCATGTCCAATTTCGATTGTTAAACAACAGTGTGAGATTAACTTTAAAAGAATTTGGTAAGTTGTTTGACTTGAAATTGGACAAGCCTATTGAACCCTCTCAAGACCACACCGCCGTGGTCTATAAGAGGTTAACAGGGGAGGATTTGGTGAACCTCCAACATGCCAAAGGGACGTGGATTCAACATCCCGTCCCCAAACTTTGGCAAAGATTTGTCGGCCTCACTATTTTTGGGAGGCATGAACTGGCAAATGTTCGGAGGGATGAATTAGAATTATTGGCTTCCTATATAATTCCTAAGGCTTAAAAATTAAATATACCCCATAGGATAGCCAACCATTTTCAAAAGGCGGCCAATGCGGCCGAGGCTAGTAGGTCTAGAGCGCCTATTTACTTTGGGAGGTTAGTGACCCATATAGCTAGGAAACACTTAGGTTGGAACCCCGATGGCCATAGGAAAGTTGTGGGATCGAACCTAATGGACCTACCCTATTTAGGGAGCTTGAATTGGGTACAACCGGTGGGGAGTGATACATGGTGGATTGTCCACCGACAATCGGGTAGGAGGGACCAAGCCATTACCTTACCCAACCCCGCCATGACCAAATTTGAGAGGGGGAAGCCCTCTTATAATTTCGAGTTAGATGGTCAAGGTGAGGTTCAACCACCTCACCTCTCACCACAACCTCACCAATCCCCTATTCACCACTCACCACCACATTTCCACCAACCATCACCCCAACACTACACACATAACATTCCCACTTCCTCAACCAACTACAACATCGACCCTAACGCTCCATATGACTTTTCGACTTTTAGAAGCCAATTGGATCGGATAGAGAGTGGGCAAGGGAGGATGGAGGGTATGGTTAGGAATTTGGACTCTAGGGTAGGAGCCCTAGATGCTAGGGTTGGGGTTGTGGAGAGGAACCTAGGGCGGGGTTTATACCCCATGTATGACGATTACGCCCGTCGGGGGGCTATTCCTCCCGATTCCCTTACTCCCGATTGGTTCCAATACCCCCAAGGAGGGTATTCTCACCCCGGTGCTTATGGTACTTATGTGGACTACTCTTCGGTCCACGAATATGGGGGTATGGGTGGGAATGTAGACCCTAACTACTATGCCGGTGGTTCGGGATATGGTGGTGGTGGCTCTAGCCATGGAGGAGCCGGCTCTAGCCACGGTGGGGGGTACTCTAGGATGGATGAGGATGTGGAGTAGGCTACTCTCCCAAGTCAATGAGGGCATTGCTTGATTTGGCTTGGGGGGGTGTCCTTTTACTTGGAAATTCTCTTCCTTCTCTCCCTTTATTTGCTTTCTAGTATAGTTTTATTTGCTTTCCTAGTGTAGTTTTTTATTGCTTTCTTATATATGAAAAATACAAAAAAATTAAAAAAAATAAAAAAATTCAAAAATACGTTCCAATGAATTGTAAATCATGCTTCCCTGTGCCCCATACTTGAGAAAATTGTTTTGATTCTTGGTATTTGATGATGAATATTGTGGATTTGTTGGTCATGATTTGAAGTCTAATTGTTTGGATTCCTTAACTTGCGTCAATTTTGTCCAACTACTTGTGAATATAGTGCATGACTAGTTTATTCGGTTAGGAAATGTGTGATAGTTCCATAATTCCTGGTATGTCAATGAATTTGAGTATTGATTTGCAACTATGAGTAGTGTTTCATGACTTTTTATTATGCACATGAGGAGGACGAAGGCGTTCATTCTTTAGGTAGCCTTCAGAGTATTTAGATACATTTGTTCCCTTCTTGTCACCCATGTTGTTGCTTGTGCCCTTTTATTGTTTATAGCCACATTACAAGCCTTAATTGCCCCATTGGTTACTAGTCCCAAGCTTGGCTTGGGGGAGCTATTAGTGTGTGAGGTGAGGGAGTTTGTAGTGAGCACTTTATTTGCACAATTTGGGTGGGTTTTGAGAAGTATTTTGTTCTTGATCATATTTTTGTTTTTATTAGTTTGAAAGTTGTATATATTTGAGAAAAATAAAAGTGTGATGGAAAAAAAGAAGTTCAAAGAAAAAAAGTGAGAAATTTGAGAAAAAAAAAAAGAAAGTGAACTTCTAAAAAAGAAAAAAAAAAAAAGAGGAAAAAAGCTTGATGTTCAAATGTTCTAAGTGAAGGTTAATCAAAAGAAAAGAAAAAAAAAAGTTGAGTTTCAATGTAAATATTGTAAGTTATGAGTTCAAAGTTTGCTATTCACTCTTGTTCTACATTATCATATTTTTATGAGTGAAATTGTAAGTGTTGGGATTGTTTATATTGTTTGGAGTATATTTGGTGGATTGTTGTTTGGAGTTGGTTATGTTGGAGGTGTGTATGATCATTATTTTTGATCATGGGTTTTATTAGGATATGGCTCCTTTAAGCATAGCTTTTCTCTCACATAATCCCAAATTTATCCTACCTTTACCCTAGCCTTACATTACAAGCTTAAAAGACCTTCCGACCTTGTGCATAGAAGTTATGTAAATGTGAAAGTGTTGTTTTTCAATGCAAGTTATGATTTGGCATATTTCGAGTCGACTGGTAGGATGAGCGTTCAATGTTTTTATACACACGAGAGTGTGAGTTGGGAGGGCATTGTTCACATTAAAGGGGTTGGGTGGAGAGCGATCGAGTACATTCTTTACTCGCCACATAAATGAGAGTCGAGTGTGTGAGCACTAGTCTTGAATTCTATATGCTCTTGTGGTTTGCTCTACTTGACAATTGTTGGGGATGAAGGGTGATTAGATGAATGAGATTGATTGATGTTGAAGCATGTTTATTAATTTTACCTTGAATCGTTGGTTGTTGATTTGATTATTGGGGTGAAGTATGTTTTATATGTTCATTGATGAGCTCTTTGCTTAGGGACAAGCAAAGGTTTGGCTTGGGGGAGTTTGATATGTCTATTTTATATAGTATTTTACCCCCGTCCCGTGGTCATTATTAGTAGTGTTTTTGGCTCTTTCGGGCCACTTTTATTACTAATATGTGTTTTCTAGTGTTTTCGTAGTTTTGGTTGAGTTTTGCAGGGAATTGCATCTTTGGGGCATTTTTCCCGGGATTTCTACGAAGCAACTATGAGCGTTGGAAGAACACGAACACTTTTGGAGCCCAAGGCCGGCTAGAGCCATCGAGCCGATGATTAAGGGCTCGGTTATTTGGATCACGAGGCAATTGGACCATGTATTCGAGATCCGAGAGGAAATATGGATTGGGCCGAGAAATCTAGCCAGATCGAAGTCCAAAGCCTTGAAGATAAAGACCAGGCCCGATCAGGCGCGGCATCTAAGAAGACCTGTGCAAAAAAAAGGCGCGCCCGATCGGGCGGCCTCTAGCCCGATCGGGCGCGTGTTTCTGGAGAAGCGTTTTTGTCGAAGCAATTAGTTTCTAATTAGGAGTTGTTTTAGTTTTGTTTAAATACGTTTTTGTACGGATTAATTAGGATCTTCTCTCTTCTTCTTCTCCTTCTCTTAATCCTTTCTCTTAGACTTTCTCTCTCTACTTAGTTTTCTCTCTCTTAATCTCTCTCTAAACTTTTGTTCTTAACTCTTTCAATAATTCCAGATTTATTTTGGTAACGATTTCTCTTCCCTTAATCTTAGTTATTTATTTTATTCCTTTGATCATGATTTATTCTATTATTATGATTAGTTTAGTTTTTAATATGTGTGAGTAGTTTAATTTCTAGGGTTTATGGGGATCTAATAAATAATATGAAGGGGTAAATTATTGTTGTTGATTATCAATGCTAGATTAATTTCCTATTGATTGATTTAATGCTCTGTGACTAGATTAGGCCTATCTTTTATGCATGAGTTTGACAATATTGATTCAAGAATCGAGAGATGAGAATTAATGTTTAGGTCTAGTTTCAATAGGCAAGTTAATTTATAAATGGTTAAGTCAAGATTCGAGAGATGAGATTTAATACCGATAAATTAATTGTGTGATTGTAATAAGTAGCGAGAGCCCTTTACAATCTGATTAATTGATGCATTGATGATTGACTATTATTGATTGTTGGTATTGCATGATAATTTCTTATTGGATTGTTTTAATGTTTTACAATTGCGGCTTGTAAAAGTATAGCAATATTAAATTGATGAATCGAGCAGATGTTAATTTGATATATTTTAAAGGCTATTTTCAATAAGAACTTAGATCTAGTAAATTGCGAGAGCCTGTTAGATCTATGTTGGTTAATAAATTGCGAGAGCCTGTTAATCATGTTATTTATGCAATGTCAATGATTGATTACCTTGTTTTACCCTGGAGTATTATTTATTGGTGAACCTATGCCCTAGATCCTTTATTATATTATTTTCTCCCTATTCCTACTCTTTTTAGTTTAGTTTCTTATTTAACTTTAAATATTGGTTACTTAAATAGTTTAGTATATAATAATAAATTAGAAGTAAAAAGACTAGTTTCCCTGTGGAGATCGACCCTACTTCCCTATCTACCTTAGTTAGTGATTTAGGTAATTATTTTTTATTAGGGGATACAACTTTACCCTGTCATGCTCCTTCTTTGTTGGCAAGTTTTTCCAAGTTCGGATTGTCATACATTCGTCGGCTCGTTGGCAAGTTTTCCGAGATTGGATTGTCATGTACCCAGTTCCCTACGGCAAAATTTCCCAAAGGATTGTTGTAGGACTCTATTCATCATAAATTTCGGAAAAGTTCCTCTGCGTGGATTGTCATTCATTTCAGTAAGTGGCAAATTTTCCCGAAGTGGATTGTCGGTCGACTCTTTTTTGCAAATGTTCCAAGACGCGGAATGTTAATAGTGGCAATATTTTCCCAAAAGGATTGTCGCATAGCATTGGCAAGTTTCCAAGGTGGATTGCTTTCAAGAGTTATATTCCAAGATGTGGATTGTCGATCGTAGCAAAGTTCTTATGAAAGATTGTTACGAAGCATTGGCAACTTTTCCCAAATTGGATTTTGGCAAATTTTCCGAGATACGGATTGTCGCTTTATCGTGGCAACATTTTCAAGGATGGAATGTTACGTGGCATTGACAACTTTCCCTAAATTGGATTGTCATACATCATACAAGTGTTGTGTTGGCAACTATTCCCAAATACAAGAGGATTGTCGACATACTGGTTCACAAGCAGCAAAGTGCCGACGTAGTGGCATAACAACATTAAGGATTAAAAAGCAGTGATCTTTTCGAAGACTATCATAGCGAAAATTGAACATATCAAAAAGAAGCTCATTGTTCAGAGAAGAGTGAACATCGAAACAGTAAGGTGGCGTTCCCTAGCTTATGGAGAGTTGTCACAAACAACTGAAGGTAATTTCAAGCGAAGTTGTCTTTGATAGTATTCCCTTGGACATGGAATATTATCAATGCGGAGGAGGATAGTTTCAGGCGAAGCAATCTTCTAATTTGGAAGCAGTTACGGGCGTAGCGGTTTTCAAGCGGGATGGCAT
Source organism: Chenopodium album (assembly GCF_948465745.1). Taxonomy (NCBI): domain Eukaryota; kingdom Viridiplantae; phylum Streptophyta; class Magnoliopsida; order Caryophyllales; family Amaranthaceae; genus Chenopodium; species Chenopodium album. The sequence continues at coordinate 54,011,332 of NC_137839.1, forward strand.
TCTCTAGCTTGTAGGAGGTCATCAAAACAAAAAGGATAGAGCAACAATCGGTTACTTTCAGAGACGTGTGCTCGACGGTGCAAGATACGCGTTTCTTAACTCTTTTATCTGTTTAACTAACGCTAGTTTTGCAGGTATCGGCGTTACAAGAGTGATTCAGGATCGCAGAACGTTTTGAATTATTCTCCGTCCCTATCGCTACTTTGACACCTTGCGTTTCTCCAAACTCAGTCAAAGTGGGGGCTTCTGTAGACACCCATTTGTGTCTCCCCAAAACCAAACCCGGTAATGAGTACCTTTCACGACGAATCATAATCGAATGAAGCAAAAGTGTGGAAAGTCTAGTGTTGCGGAAAGTTTTAATTTCTTTTCTCTTCTCTCTGTTTTTGAAAACTTATTTTAAGAAAACAGCCAATCTAGTTTGGTTGGTCCATGATATGGGTCCAATAGTAGTGTAGTTGGATAAGGCTTGATAAAAGCTTTCCAACGATATATTATAAGCCCAATTCCAATGAATATTGAGGAAATTATGGCCAATTTACTAAACTGGGCCCGGTTTGAGTCTTATATACGGCCCAATGATCTAGGGGAGGGCCTAATATGATTTATCATTCCTAATTCAATTAGGAATGGTTTTAGTCTTCTAGATTCTTCTAGAGGGTTCTTTTCATTCATAATTCAATTAGCATTGATAAATTGACTTTTTGACTTTTCAGAGTTTTAATTAAAATCAAATAGCATTTTGGAGGAAATTATATGATTTTATCCTACAGTACGGAAAAATTATCTGATTTTCGAAAACGCGTTAAAATCAGGCTTGGCGCCTGACCCCAGGCTTTGGCGCCTGGCGCTAGTGTTGGTGCCTTGCGCCAGTTAGCCAGGGTTTGCGCCAACTCTGTTTTTTGTGCGTTAGACTCTGTTTTGTTTATTTTATCTTTTGGGAAATTCTCATTGGTAGCAATGTAAAATTGCACATTCTCAATGGTAACAAAACTTTTTACAAATTCTCGAAAATAGCATTACTTTTGATAAATTTCTCTAACATGACAATATTTTTGTATTTAACAACTTATTAACTTTATTAAACAATAATTAATCTAAATTTTTTTTTAAAAAAAAAAAAAGAAATAGCAACCCACTCAAGCCCCCAGCCACCCTGCCCCCACCTTGACCACCCAATTCAACAACAAAACACAGCAGCCCACAACCTCTCGTCACACCGGCCAACACCAAAATCCCCTCCTCGTCTCCGACGAACACTATTCGCCCCTCCCCCTGCCGTCTCCACTCCGTTCATCCCCTTAAACCACGCAACACTCGAAACCCTTGAATCCCCAAAAAAAATTATAGGGTTTAAATCTGTCGCGAATCGTACTTTTTGTTGCTTCAAATTGTAGCTTGTTCATCGACAATTAGGTTTCTTGCTCCTCTATTTGGCAAAAATATGAACCTAACACCATTGTTGCCGCCTTCGAAAGGTTTAATTTTTGCTGTGGGTTGAGTTTTTCTCTCTCTCATCCCTTTTGGGCGTTTAGGGTCGTTGTTAGTTGTTTCTCCTTATGTTAATTATGGAGGGTCGAAGGTGGTTCAGGGTTTGGGGGGTCGTGGTGGGGTATCGTCGGCTAGTGATTTCAGGGGTAGTACGACCGGCGGGAGTGGTTAGACCGCTAGAGTGGGGAGCAGGGGCAGGCAGGGTGGCTGGTTATTTTATTTTGTTAATTATTAGCTTAATTAATGTTTAATTAAGCTAAATATTTGTTAATTAGAAAAATATTGTCATGTTAGAGAAATTTATAAAAAGTAATGCTATTTTCGAGAATTTGTAAAAAAATTTGTTACCATTGAGAATGTGCAATTTTACATTGCTACCAATGAGAATTTCCCTTATCTTTTTGGTTGATTTTCTCTATAAATATCGTATTAAAAACTCCGTTTTCATTGACCAATTCTCATCAACAATCAGTTTTCATTCGCTATCATTAATTCTTTAGCATTCTCTTAATCATTCATCTTTTTTATAAACTTTGTTTTTGAATACAAAATTCCGCATTGGCAAGATCTAGAAACACCTAGCCATATTCGAAGTTTCCTTCGCCCTAGACGTGAAAGGTTTTAATTTCTGAGGGTTTGGTCCCAAATCTCTCTTTCAATTATTTAATTTGATTGTTTTGATTATTATTTTCCTTAAAGTTACTAACGTGTGTATTTTGTCATTAGAAATAGGTACGAGGCATCAAAGTAAGTGCTTTAATGGTTTTTATTGATATTATGATGTAGAAATCATGTTTAAATTATTATTATGATATTCCTAATATCATGTCTAGGGTATTTTTAATATTAAATATGATTGCTATGATACTTTTTATTCTCTTCCTAATATTTATGATTGTTAGTATCATGTTAGGGTTAAAGATTTGATTTTTGTTGCTTAGTTACATGCTAGGGTTTGTTATTAATCTTGTTAGTATCATGCCTAGGATCTTGCTATTATTATGCTTTAATAGTAACATGAATATGATTATGATTATAATCGTTATAATTTATGATGATATTATTATTATTTTGATGATGATTATTTTATTTGTGATGATTTTTATTATTATTTATGATTATTATTGTGATATTTATTTATTATGTTGCTTGATATTTATTTTTATTGCTAGATTACCTTCATTGCATGTTTAAAGGGAATTTGTACTTGTAACCACGCTTAATAAAATGTTTAATAATCTTATTTAGGGTTAATATGATTATAATTTCAAGTGATCGCCAATAATAGTTTATTTGTGCATTAAATTCAACCAACATAGATTAAACAGGTTTAGGGTTAATCCTATTGATTGCATGTTAATTAGAAAGCGCACATGAATACGATCAGAATAAAGTAGAGGCCTATTATTAGGGCAGGTTCAATCTCTTTTATGTTGGATTTGTACCTTCATCCCCGAACCCTTATTTGGTTCTAGACCTTATGGAGTTGACGATCTCTTGGATCGTTAAGGGGTGTAACATTCATCCTATGAACGGTTTACAAGTTCCTAAAAAAAACTTGTTGGCGACTCTTTTGCTCTATCTTCTTCCCTTTTGGACGCCACCGTACTTTAGTGTATGATCACAGTGGGGTTCAAGCTAGTGGGATTAAGGGTTAAAATTATTCCCTACACATATGCATAAGAAATATCTCATTGGAAAGACCATCCGTAATGAGTCAAAACATAGGATTTTTACACGTAGGAAATTTGAGGAATATCTTTCACAACTAGGATCGAAATAATGCTGCGAAGAACTGAAAATTTTTATCGAACACCGAAAGCTGCTGAGACATGTAGGAACTAGTGCCCAGAAAGCAGAGTCTGTCGCTGATGATATGACTTTGTCACTAGGCGACACTCCTGTTACCAGGCAACAGAGCCATATTGCGGCGATAACCTCTGTTCGCTGGCACCAAGTTCTTCTAATACTGAGCCAGAACTATGCGTTCTAATTTTGACCAGTTTTTAGCACTGTTTGCTCGAATCTACTTCCTGATTGAGTTTTTCACACTTTTCTGAAATCCATATGTGTTCTACATATGGACATAACCCTCTTGGAATTCATGCTCCATCTACCTGATTGAACGCTCTGTGCAACAAAGGGTACATATGAGAATGTTGAATTCACCAAACCATGGAAGCGAGTTTTAACTCGCGGTGTCCCATCAACTCGCGCCAACCCTTCAAAAGGTAAGGCTTCCTCACGGTGCATCCGGACAAGTAACCATGGACCCTATTTGACTAACCCATATCCCGAACTGTAAAGAACTAGAGCCATGGTTAGGTTGCAAACTCATTGCATCATGTTGTGCCTACTTGCCTACATTGTGCATTATTTGTTGTGCATACTCTATGTGTTTTTACAAACCGTTTGTTTGACTTGTGTTTAAGACTAAAATAAACTGATTAATGACTATAATGCCTTTTCCTAATTAATTAATTAATTAATTAATTTGAGTGATTAAAGTCTAATAATTTAATCAGAATTTACTTAGTAAGACTTTAGGCATGTCCCGTAGAGTTAAAATACCGAAAGCAATCCCAGATTAACGCTCTAGTAATGGCGCCACGATTTGGGCTGCAGTGCCACACTATGTTGAGCAACGCCTGACGGCAACTATGTCGTCTGGCGCTACACTGCAGAGTGCGGCGACAGTCCTGTTGCTTTGGTGACAATTCAGAATTTTGCTCGAGTCATCACGATGAGTCTAACTAAACAGTTTGCTAATCAATTCGATTATTTTGTTAATAACAGTACCTTTGTTAAGTCCTTAATTGAGTCTAGACACTAAGTCCCATGGTCTTACACAAGAGTCAAATCATGTCACTTGCACTCACATATAAAGCACACACTAATATGTATATACACTTTGACCATGTCTAAGAGAGTCTTGTATGCACATGTTTTCCGTCATTTTTTCTAGGGGGGTAAGTCGGATATTAATCCTCCAATTAAATCACTTGTTTGAACCTTACACTTGATTCCCAAAAATATACACCCTATTTTTGCTTTTTCTTTTTCTTTATAAACCCGTAAAGTCAAAGTCAATTTGAGTCAAGTCATTAAAACAAAAATGGTTTAATTTGCAACGCGTGGTCAAGAAAGGAAGGGCGTTTGATCAAAGACAACCTTTTCATTCAAGTACAACTTTAAACAAACCCATCGCTCGAAAAAGAAAAGCCAAGAAGATAATGGCGAGTCAAGAAGAAGTTAACGAGCTCAAGAAGCAAATGGCTGGTGTTACTGAACTACTAAAGATCTTAACCCTCCAAATTAATGACCCTGCAAAGCAAAAACAAATGGATCTTATGCAAGATAGCTTGAGCAAGCTATCTAGTGACTACAAGTTTCGGGGCATTAGTTCACAAGGGGTCTCGGTGGACAAGGAGCTTCTTCCGCAGAAGTTCAATGCCAACGAAATCCAAAATTTCAAGGCAACTGATAACCCTTATTTTCATTTAAGAGCATTTGAAACAATAATGAGTATTAAGGGTATTGATAAAAAAGTATTTCCTTCTCTATTTTCTTTATCTCTTGAAACCGTTTTCCAACAATGGTTCTTCTCCCTTGACAAAGAGAAAACCTCTACTTGGGAATCAATAGTAAACGCTTTCATTGATAGCTGGTGTTACTAAACTACTGAAGACCTTAACCCTCCAAATAAATGACCCTGTGAAGCAACAACAAATGGATCTTAAGCAAGAAAGCTTGAGCAAGCTATCTAGTGACTACAAGTTTCAGGGCATTAGTTCACAAGGGGTCTCGGCGGACTAGGAGCTTCTTTCGCAGAAGTTCAATGCCAACGACATCCCAAAATTCAAGGCAACTGGTAACCCTTATTTTCATTTAAGAGCTTTTGAAACAATAATGATTATTAAGGGTATTGATAAAATAGTATTTCCTTCTTTATTTTCCTTATCTCTTGAAACCGTTTGCCAACAATGGTTCTTCTCCCTTGACAAAGATAAAACCTCTACTTGGGAATCAATAGTAAATGCTTTCATTGATAGGTATAAGTGCAATATTCAAGTTGAAACTGATCATAGGGAACTTGAGATACTTAAACAGAAAGAGAATGAAGGTTTCACTTCTTTCTTCAATAAATGGAGAGAAACCTCTTCTAGGATGATTCAAGTACCAAGCAAAAAAGAATATGTGAGGTTTTTCATCAAGAATCTCCAAGAAAAGTACTCCAAGCATCTGAAATATCAAAACCATCTACACACCTTTAAGGCCATCTATGGGATTAACATTGAAGAAGATCTTGCTAAGCAGAAAGCTGCTAACAATAGCTCCAACAGTGGCTGGAAAGGCAAGAGGAACAACAATCCTTCTTCTTCCAAAACAACCCACTCAAATAATGTTAGCACCTTTAATTTGAGTGAATTCCGTGCTATGAACAACCAAGGAAAAAAGAAACCATTTAAGAGGAGCTTTACTCCTATTGGTATGAGTTATGACACCGCATTTGACCGACTGAATGCAAAAGGTCTTATAACTCCTATTGGACCATTTGGGGACCCAGTAGTTGAAAAGAGGACAGCTAATTGGAACCCCAATGCACACTGCAAATATCACCAAGGTAGGGGGCCATCTCACTGAAAATTGTTGGAAGCTTAAGGAAGCTATCCAAGATTTAATTGATAACAACAAACTACCATTGCCCCCTGCCAGTAAGAAGACAAACATCGACAATGCACCTCTCTCCCATTCCTTGGCCATCTCTGATGAGGAAAACAATGTTGATCCCTCATCTCTCATCAAACCTATTGAAGAAGTTCATGCTATCGAGGAAGAAGAGGAAATCTTTTTCGATGCCATGGATGACTTTTCGAAACCAGCAACCAAGGAAGACGTGTAAATGCTTATATGTTCCATGTGGGAGGGAATAGACTTACTACATGCGACTATTAAATTTGCAAAGAAACATGGAGAAGAGCTTCAGAAAAAGTAAGATAAAGTTCCTCCCATGAAGAAGAAAACATTCCCTCTACAAGTAATTGACACACCCAAGAAGAGTAATAAACTCTATACTCCAATTGGGACTTCATATGCTAAAATGTTCTAAATTCTCTCCAAGAATGGTAAGGTCAAACCTCTCAAACCGAGACCATTTGAATCTCTAAAGAGGACAGATAGGTTCTATTGTCCATACCATCAATCAGGGGGACATACTATTGAAAACTATTTTAAATTTAAAGACTTAATTTAGAAGATGATTGATGATAAGAAGCTAGTTCAAATCCCACAAGAAGAATACATAAGCATTAATGGGGTTTGTGACAACGATGAAGAAGACGTCTACCTAAAAGACATAGAAAAACCTCCACTTTTAGTGTGGTATTCAGTAGGTGATTTCTGGGACGAAGAGGATTCTCCTATAGATGTCCTCATAAGATCTGGTAGAATGCAACCTCCCGTCTCTACACAACCTATTCCAACTGTACAACAAGTTCCCATACCTATCATAGAAGACAATGACATTGTCAAGCAATTCAAAAAGACCAAGGTTGAGATGAATGTATGGAAACTTCTAGCAACGTCTCGAGAACATAGGTTGGCAGTAATGAATGCCTTGGATAAGATAGGGATAGATTCCGACACCACTCCTGAGGGGTTGGCCAAATTCCTTACGAGTGATCTCCCTAGTCCTATCAACTTGATCCCTTTTTCTGATAAATATTTACCTCCAGAAGGTGACAAGCATTACAAGGCATTAAGCCTCACAGTAGTCTACAAGAGAATGAACATCCTAATGACTCTTATAGACAATGGATCGGCATAAGGGATGAAGACTTAACCCCGTTAACACAAGGAATAAGAGTTTATGACTATACCCGTCGCCAAGCTCTTGGTAAGATTACTATGAATATAACATCAAGAGCAATAGAACATGTCACTACCTTCCAAGTGGTAGATATTAAGGCTTTATTTAATTTATTGTTGGGATGCCCTTGGATTCATGTCCTCAAGGCCGTCCCTTCATCTCTTCACCAACAGGTAAAAGCCATAGTTGGAGGAATCCCTATTACAATCGATGCTTCACCTATGAGGATTAAAGCAGTGGAAAATCCGATCATTAATGTGGAGCACGATAAAGATGATGAAGACTTGTGAGGCTTTAATGAAGAGGTCTCCTTAATCGAGGAGGATGAAAGGACCCCTCTCTTTCACGACCCCCACTCTAATATGACAGTAAATGCTATTCTCCAGAGACAAGGGAACTTTCCTGGAATGACTCTAGGATAGAAGAAAGAGATAGCAAAACAGCTAGAACTACCTGGCCTCCCTAAATTAGATACTTTCGGACTTGGTTTCGAACTGACTCGGGAAGATCTTAAGCGAGCCCAGGAAAGGTCTAAGGCGCGTAGGAACGCTCGCATCTAAAAGAAAGCAATCCCAATGGATAAGTATCCTCTTACTCTCAATGGACAGTTCATAAGAGAAGGAGAAGACTATCCATGCTATGAATTTCCCTAACCCTTTGTTTTAAATGGCATAAGGAAACCGGGGTTCGAAATCTTTTTAGATTGCTACTTTCTAGATGAGATCCCAACTCCTATTCACAAGGAGAAAGCACCTCCATGCTTTGACTTTAATGTCATGGTATTACTTTTTGGGCGAGAGAAAGATGATCCGAGATATATAGAGGATAACTCCTCGCCCATCCAAACGGTCCTACAAAGCGAGAACTTTGACCCTTCAAATCTCATCACTCTAGCGGAAGGATTAGTACAAGGGTGGCGTAAAACAGTCAAAGTGACTACTCCAAGTGGAAGGAAAATCTCCATAACAACAGGGCAAGGACAGATGTTTGAAGAGTCGTTAGAGTCATAGTCTTTTCCTATAAAGTCTCCCAAATCGTTAGCTGTAGCACCCCCTATTTCCTCTATTTCTACTCCTAGGATAGTTAGTAACCAAGTCCTTAAGGACATTTCCCTTTTTGATGTAATGATTTCAGAGTTCAATAATATGTCTTCTTCTGCTTACTCCTCGTGTTTTTCATTAACCCAAGATGACGAGCATTGCTTAACTAACAATGAAAATGACAAAGAAATCATCAAAGCAATGGAAACACTTGAAAATAAAACACCAATAATCGAGGAAACTGAGACGGTTGATATCTCAAATGATTCAACCATTAAAAGAGAAGTTAAAATTGGATTAACACTTAAGAACAAGTCAGAACTGATTTAATTAATCTACTTAAAGAATTTATCGATGTATTTTCTTGGTCATGTGAAGATATGCCAGGCATTAATAGAGAAATAGCTCAACACACTATACCACTAATTCCAAGAATGAAACCTGTAAAACAAAAGTTGCGTCGAATGAAACCCGACGTAGCTCTTAAAATAAAAGAAGAAGTTCAAAAACAAATAACTGCAGGTTTTATCAGGGAATCCAAATACCCCAAATGGGTAGCCAACGTATTCCTAGTTCCAAAGAAGGATGGAAGGGTAAGAATGTGTGTCGACTATCGAGACTTAAATAAGGCAAGTCCAAAGGACGACTTCCCTTTACCACACATCGATATTTTGGTAGATAATACATCAAATCATACACTTCTCTCGTTTATGGATGGATACGCGGGATACAATCAAATTCTCATGGCAGAAGAAGACAAGGAGAAAACAACATTCATAACACCATGAGGTACTTACTGTTACACGGTAATGCCATTAGGGTTGAAAAACACGGGTGCTACTTACTAACGAGCAGCGACTGCCTTACTTTATGACATAATGCACAAGGAGGTTGAAGTATATGTGGATGACATGATTGTTAAGTCAAAAGATCGCCCAGGACACCAAGTAGCCTTGAGAAAATTCTTCGAAAGGCTAAGAAAATACAACATGAGGTTGAATCCATCAAAGTGTGCTTTCGAAGCTACCTCTGGCAAACTCTTGGGTATGTTATAAGCTCTAAATGAATAGATATAGACCCAACCAAGGTCAAGGCGATCATGTCAATGTCGCCGGCTAAAATCGAGAAACAAATTCGAGGGTTTATTAGTCGGTTGCAATATATAAGTAGGTTCATATCGAAGCTAACAACGATATGTGAACCGATATTCAAGAAACTCAAAAAGAATGTACCATTAATATGGGAGGATGAGTGTCAAAAAGCCTTTGAAAAGATCAAAGCCTATCTCGCAAATCCACCTGTATTAGCACCAGCACTTCCAGGGATCCCCCTCAGGTTATACCTAACAGTAACCAGGGAGACAATGGGGGCTATGCTCGCACAAGAAGTAGAAGGTAAAGAAAATGCAATCTACTATCTAAGCAAAAATATGCTCGAGTATGAAGTACTCTACACACCGCTTGAGAAATTGTGCCTCGCATTGGTGTGGCCACAACCAAGCTAAGACATTACATGCTCGTGCATACAGTCTTTGTAGTTTCTCGAATGGGCCCACTTAAGTATCTAATAAAAAAGTCTATACTCAATGGGCGCATATAAAGGTGGATAGTCAATTTAGTCCAGTTCGATGTGAGATTCATGCCTTAAAAGGCTATCAAAGGATCTGTGGTCTCGGATTTCCTAGCAGATTTTCCAATAGAAAATTCGACGCCGATACATGACAATGAATTTCCAGACGAAGACTTGATGGTCACAGAAGATGATACTTGGACTTTATACTTCAATGAAGCCTCAAACCAAAAGGGATATGGCGTTAGAGTATTACTGGTATCACCTAAAGAAGAGCACGTTCCGATCTCCATAAAGCTAGATTTCGACGTTACCAACAACACTGCTGAATACGAAGCATGCGTGGTAGGCCTTGAAACACCTTTGGCATTGGGAGTAAAGAAATTACAAATATTCGGAGACTCTTCATTAAATCATCAATCAAATTTCTAAAAGATGGAAACTAAGGAGTGAAAGTCTAGCCCCTTACCAAAATTATCACGAAACTCTCACCAATCAATTAGAAAAGGTAGAATACACTTATCTACCTAGAGAGGAGAACCAATTTGCTGATGCTTTGGCAAGACTAGCCTCAATGGTTAGGATTCCTACGGATTTCGAGCAAATGCCTCTAACTATAAAGAAAAGGCACAAGACGGCTTATACTCAAGCCATAGAAGACGATGAAGTGATCCAAGATGAAGAAGAAGAAGAAGAAGAAGAAGAACTGTGGTATACGAATATTCTTAATTATGTCACCAAAGCAGAATACCCTCCTCATGCTGACAAAAGAGCAAAACGAGCATTAAGACTCTTGGCTTCCCAATACGTACTCATAGACAACGAGTTACATAAAAGGGTACCTAAGGGCCGAGCTCTCTTATGTGTAGGGAAAAAGGATGCCCAAAGAGCTATGGGGATAGTCCACGAATGCATTTGTGGAACCCATGTTAATGGCAAAATTCTAGACCAAAATATAATGCGACAAGGGTACTATTGGACTACCATGAATAGAGATTGTCATCAATATGTAAAAAGATTCCCTAAATGCCAAATTTATGCTAATTTACAACATGTTCCTCCATCTCTACTTTACACCTACACTTCACCATGGCCATTCTCTACGTGGGGAATTGATATCATTGGTAAAATTACCCCTCCAGGAACAGGGGGTCACGAATACATCCTAGTAGCAATTGATTACTTCACAAAGTGGGTTGAACCACAATCATATGCAAAACTCACTGCAAAAAATGTAGCACTCTTTATCGAAAGGAATATCATTTGTCGATATGGAGTCCCACATGAGATGATAAGTGACAATGGAACTCACTTTCAAGCTGAGTGTGAAGAATTGTTACAAAAATATGGCATTCAACACCATCATTCTTCCCCTTATAGACCTCAAGCAAATGGAGCAGTTGAAGTAGCTAATAAAAATCTAAAGACTATTATCAAGAAAATGACAGAAAATTACAAGGATTGGCCTGAAAAACTCAATTTCGCACTTTGGGGTTATCGCACGTCAATTCGCACATCAACAAGAAATACTCCATTCTCCTTAGTTTATGGAATGGATGTCGTACAACCTGTAGAGCTAGAGATACCATCTCTACGCATTGCATTAGAGAGTAAACTCGATGAAGCCGAATGGACTAGAGCAAGGTATGAAGAGCTAATTTTACTTGATGAAAAGCGACTAGAAGCTCTATATCATACCCAATGCTATCAAACCTGTATGGCTAGGCATTTTAATAAGAAAGTCAAGACAAGAAACATCAAAATAGGAGACTTGGTGTTAAAAGCATTAAGGAAAAATGTTTTGGATCCAAGAGGCAAATTTAAGCCTAATTGGTCCAGACCCTAGATTGCCAAAACAATCCTATCAAGAGGTGCAGCAAAACTAACTGACATGGATGGCAAAGAGTTCTCGAACATGAAGAACCTTGACCAACTTAAAAAGTACTACCCATAATCACTTGAGTAGGACACTAAAGAGAGCTACGTTTGGCCTGATTCCTTAGGAAAGGATACGTTGACAACCCTTTACGGGTGTGGCCACTTTAATTTTCGCAAACCTCGCATCCTTGAATTAAAAAGGAATTTGACAGAAATTCGACGGAACAACAGCGTCATAGGAAAAAGTTTGTCGCCGGCCGATAGACTGCAGCGCAAGGCGACAACTCCTGTCGCCGGTCTTTGCCCTGTCGTCGGCCGACCGACGGCAAAGTCCGGCGACAGCCGCAAAACGGCGGCACCGCTCTTCCGGATATACCTGGGCAAATTTCGGTGTTTTTCAGAAAAATTTCGACTTCTGTACTCGAAAAAATTTCTGGAAAATAATATTTTCTATTTTCATTGCTTTAATAAATTAAATTTGAAGAAGTTGATTTAATTAAAGGGCTGAAATTTCATTAATAAAATAAAATAAAAATTACATTATTGATGGAATTTAAATAAAAGCTTAATAAAAAAAATTAACTTTAAATTTAAAATAAAGTCTAATAAATTGGAAGTTAAGCAATGCTTCAATCTTTCCTCTCTTTCATTGCTCTTTTCCAATTTTTATTTGAATCCTCTTCATCGTCCATGACTTTGGCTAGTAGGCATCCTTCAGAGGACCTACATTCAATCTTAGAGTAAATGGTTTCTCCATTAGCTAGGACTCTATGTTGCTTTTCTACCAAAACCTTCTTCTCCGGAGTGTCAGCTTTTCTTTTCCTTTTACCTTTTGTAGAGTCTTTCTTCTAAGGCTTCATAGGTGTTTTTAATTCAATCTTTTCACCCAAGTGTTTCTTTACATGAATCACCTTGTCACCTAAACGATTATTCACGTTGGATTTTCTCTGATTTTTCTTCATGTCCTTTGAAGGTTTCTTAAGAAGCCACCTCTTTACATCATTGGGCAAAGAAGGAGGAACCTTTTGGATAATCACTTCCCATAAAGGTCTAGCGCTCCAATATGCGTTAAATTTCTCTACTTCTTGTGAAATAGGGAATTCATAGGGACGACAAAGATCCCCATAAGGAATTTTTTTAAGTAGGCCGTGTAGACATCTACTTTTGGCCTCTTGTCCCGAAAGGAAGTGCGATGATGTTACAAAACTCCGTTCTACATGGTAGATCAAAGTTGAAGTGTTTATGGACTATGAAAAGAATTATGAATTAAGTTAAAACCCGTATTTGAGACCAATTTATCTTATATTCTTGTCCAATTACTAATTAGGCCTAAAACGTGTTCATACACGTTTAAACTTGATTAATAACGGACCCAAATGCGTCAAATGCAATGATTGGATCCAATGGAACCTACATTGTTGAAAAACTGAGCCAAACAGGTAAAACATTCATAAAATTCCCATGAAAGACATATATATATGTATATCCCTTTCAAAGAGTTTTCCAACGGTATATTATAAGCCCAATTCCGAGCAAAAACAAAGAAGTTATGATCAAAACACTAAACCGGGCCCTAAAACCGACACCCTTGCACTCCAACGGCCATAACTTTTGATCCATAACATATTTTAACCTAATTCTAACAGCATTGGAAATCAGACATTCAGATATTTCCAATGATATCTCACACTCCTTAATCCAACTCCGTAGTAAAAAGTTATGGAAGTTTTAAAAACGTGTTTTCGTATAAGGCAAACCGTAAACCAGCGCAACTTAATCAGTTGCGCGCGCGACTCATTGAGATGCGCGCGGCACCCAGCTCGACCCAGCGCGACTCAGAGAGTTGCGCGCCCCACCTGACGGCATGGCTCTAAAACCCTAAACCTAGATCTCTACGCCTAAAATAGGGGTCTTCGTTCAGCATTACGGGGACCGAAAAATAAGAATTAAAAACCTATTATTCTCAAAACCCTAATCTCTCTACTTCTCTTACTATCATACTACCTTTTCTTCTCTCTTACAAAATACTTTCAAAGCCTAATTGAATCCATTGAATTTCTTGGAGGTAAAGAAGAAAGAAAGTCCACAAACATATTAAACGGAGATTTAACATAAAAGAAGAATGATTAGTTTCCTGATCACTTAGATAAATCACTTTTCTTTTATTGTTTAAATAAATTTAATTGAATAAATAGTGTTGTTTGATCACTTTAAACAAACTTTTAATTAATTACTTCACATAGTACTATTTCGTTAATCAAGACAAGAATTTGATTAATTAATTGTTGTTTTATCACTTAAGACAAGGCGAATATTGTTTATTTATTGTTCTTTCACGAATATTGATTAAATAAGAATAACGACTTTTGCAATGTAATTCCTACGTGATTAATGCTTTAAAATAAAATCAACTAACTTAGTCTTTAAGTATCACGTTGCATATATTGTTTGGTAATGAAATTGTGAAAAAGGAGGCGCTAGTAGAGGTCGTACTAGGGCTAGAATAGTGATTCCTCCCTAAAAGGAACGTTATTTTAGTAACCTCGTTCCCGAACTCATTTCTGGTTTATGTAGACCAATTTGGGCATGAGTAAACTTAGATTCGTGCTAATTATTCCTTGAACTCCACATGGCAGAAAGGCATGAATGAGGTTTATGAGTTTTCCTAAAACTCGTTGGCAACTCCTACTTGTTTCTTACAAAAAAACGTGATAAGAGTATCATTTCTAATTCAAGGTCTCCTAAACAGTTAGGAATTCAAATCCTAATACACCCTAACAAGTGTAAAGTCCTAGGCTTTTAAGTGGCCAAGGGAATTTAAGGAGAGTACCACATACGATGGGATCACCCTCCTTACAGTGGCGACTCCACTGCGGACTTAGAGGTTACAAGATTAGTTCGTAGTTATGGTTCAAGGTTTCCAACACTAGGTTGCGTATGGATTGTAATGAGAACTGACTTGGATAATCTCTAGTTAGTGAGCGAGACTCGAACGCATAATATCTTCCTTTTTCACAAAAGTAAAATTCAAACAAACAACATTTCATCATGCATAATCATAGCACAGTTTAACCATTGGGGATTGGCTCATTGACTAGGGGTTGCCAACACTAGGCTTCTATCCCGAAATCAATAACAATCATCCCACCCATCGTCAACAAAATGTTGAGAGGGCGATCTCATGAGTCAACGCGTTGAGTGATTGATTTGTGCATCGTTTCTTAAGATATGGTACCCTTGGACACCCAAGCCTTGACCTTATAATGACATTGTATGCTTTGACGGTTCCTTTTATATGCTTATGTGACTACATGAATATGTGCTTCGTGTCTAATCTAACTAATTCCAACTTGTTACCTAGAGATGTAATAAAAAAAAAAAAATTGCAAACATTATGGTTCGACAAAAAAAAAAATATCGTTCTTTTTTGCATTTTCGCAAAAAAAAAAAAAAAAAATCGTTCTTTTTGCTTTTTCGGAAACAGAAAAAAATAAAATTGTTGAACCTACCAGGTGGCACGCGCAACTGTCAAAGTTGCACGCGCCCTCCAAGCGCAAGTTATGAAATTACGCGCGGCTCCTCCGCGCAACTCTGTGTCATGCGCGCGCCCACTGTTCAACGTTGACTTTGACTCGTTACGAGCAATATCATACGGAGAAAACGATATTACCGCTTCAAGGTTAATCGTTAAGTAAGTGCTAAAAATATCTCTTTGGCCAACAACGTTGTCTATTTTAGTTACCTTTACTTTGATCAACGTTTTCTATTTTTTTTCAAAAAAAAAATAAATTCGGAAAAAATATTTTTTATCGTTCATTTGCGTTTTTGCAAAAAAAATGTATTTTATTGTTCCTTTTGCGTTTTCGGAAAAAAAAAAAAAAAAAAAAAAAAAAAAAAAAAAAAAAAAACCGCATGTGACAGATGCTACTCTTGAAGTTGCATTTTCCACCTTTAGCGCAAGATGAAAAATTGCGCGCAATACTATTTTTTATTATGATGATTCATTTACGTACTTTATAATCAAGCTAATGACATTACTTCTTATGAGGTTCGTCAATATAAGTTCGCATCCCTTAATAGGACGTCATCAATATGTTTATTCTTAAACGTGCCTATTTTCGTGTTCATCATTTTTTTAGTTGTAATTAGTCAACCTTGATTTAAGAGTATAATTTATTTACCTCTTCTATGGTTTAAAAAGAAAATCTTGAGAACTTTACTTGGGATGATTACCTCACACAAAAAAAAAAAAAAAAGAGAAATAGAAAAAAAAAATGTCGTTCTTAAAAATAATAAATAAAAAAAGAAAGTATGATACAAAAAAAATATTATTCTAAAAAAAAAAAGAAATAATGAATGATAAAACCGAGAAAATGATTTAAATATTTCTTGGATTTTACATTCAGAGGTGTAGGGAATAATTTCAAGCCTTTAAAATCCCACTAGCTTGAACCCCACTATGATCATACACTAAAGTACGGTGGCGTCCAAAAGGGAAGAAGATAGAGCAAAAGAGTCGCCAACAAGTTTTTAAGGAACTTGTAAACCGTTCATAGGATGAAGGTTACACCCCTTAACGATCCAAGAGATCGTCAACTCCATAAGGTCATGAACCAAATAAGGGTTCGGGGATGAAGGTACAAATCCAACCTAAAAGAGATTGAACCTGCCCTAATAATATGCCTCTACTTTATTCTGCTCGTATTCATGTGCGCTTTCTGATTAACATGCAATCAATAGGATTAACCTAAACCTGTTTATGTATGTTGGTTGAATTTAATGCACACATAAACTATTATTGGCGATAACTTGAATTTATAATCACAATTAACCTAACAAGATTATTAATTATCTTATTAAGCGTGGTTGCAAGTACAAATTCCCTTTAACATGCAATAAAGGTGATCAAGCAATAACAATAAATATAATAATATGTACATATCAAGCAACATAATAAATAATCAACATTATTAACAATAATAATAGTCATGAATAATAATAATAATAATAATAGCAATCATAATCAATAATAATCATAAAATTATAACAATTATTATCATAATCATATTCATGTTAAAGCATAGCAAGATCCCAAGCATGATACTAACAAGATTAATAACGAACCCTAGCATGTCACTAAGCAATAAAAATCAAATCTTTAGCCCTAACATGATACTAACATGAATTAATATTAGGATGAAAATAGGAAGCATCATACTTTTAATCATACTTGATATTAAGATTACCCTAGACATGATACTAGGAATCAAAATAACAATCTAAGCATGATTTCTATATCATAATATCAATTAATCAATTAAAGTACTTACTTGGATGCCTCGTACCTCTTTCTAATAACAAAATACACACGTTAGTAACTTCAAGGAAAATAATAATCAAAACAATTAAATTAAATAATTGAAATAGAGATTTGGGACCAAACCCTCAGAAATTAAAACCTTTCACGTCTAGGGCGAAGGCAACTTCGAATATGGCTAAGTGTTTCTAGATCTTGTGAATGCATAATTATTTATTTGAGAAAAGGCTAGTTTAGAAAAAGAGAGAGAGAGAGAATAATCAAGAAAATCTTGATGAGAGTTGGTTATTGAAAAAGGGGAGATATGACCTTTGGTTATAGGAAAACAAGAGAGTCGAAGAATTAAGAAAAGAATCCAAATTCGAATCGAAATAAAACTCGTAGACAGCAGTTTTTGCGGATTTTGTTTTTATCATATTTTTTGATCCAGGAATCAAAATAAGATGAATAAGATGTCGTTGGAAAGATCTTGAAATCTACTTTCTAACCCAATTAGAATCAGATTAAAATATGTTGTATAATAAAAGATATAAACGAAATAGTTAGACGGTGTCAGTTTTGGATAGAGTTTGATATCTTATTCATATCTTTTTCGTTATAGCTCGGATTTAATATTATAATATATCATTGGAAAGATAATTTCAAGATCTATCCAACCATATAAAAATTTGGATAAAAAATATGAGGCACAAAAATAATATCTGACTGTCTTTGAACATGTTTAAATCCGAATAGAATTAGGACTTTAAAAAAGGATAGTTTTATAAAAAAGGAAAGTTTATATTTAAATCAAATTCCTTAATATTATCTTTTCAAAAATGGATAATTAAGATATTTTAGAAATTTATAGAAGATTCTAATCAATCCTAATTAGTATAGAAATAGGATTAAACCTTTGGACCCTCCTCATGATCATTGGGTCGTAGGTATACTCCGGTTTGGGCCCAGTTTAGTATTTTAGCCATAACTTCCTCATTATCCATCAGAATTGGGCTTATAATATATCGTTGGAAAGGTCTTTTCAAACCCCATCCAACTACACCATTAATGGACCCTCATAATGGACCAAAATAAACTGGAATGGACATTTTCATAAAATAGAGTGGGTTTTCGAAAACAGAAAGAAAGAATTTTAACAAAAACTAACCGCAACACTAGACTTTTCACACTTTCACCTCATTCGATTATGGTTCGACGTGAAAGGTATTCATCACTGGGTTTGGTTTTGAGGAGACACAAATGGGTGTCTACAGAAGCCCCCACTTTGACTGAGTTTGGAGAAACATAAGTTTCAAAAACAAAAGTCAAAGTATCGATAGGGACGGAGAATGATTCAGAACGTTCTGCGATCCTAAATCAATCTTTTAACGCCGATGCCTGCAAAACTAGCATTATTTAAACAGATAAAAGAGTTAAGAAACGCGTATCTTGCACCGTCGAGCACACGTCTCTGAAAGTTAGCGATTTGCTTTGATGACCTCCTACAAGCTAGAGAATGCCATCCCGCTTGAAAAACGCTACGCCCGTAACTGCTTCCAATATAGAAGACTGCTTCGCCTGAAACGATCCTCTCCGCTTTGATAATATTCCATATCCAAGGGAATACTATCGAAGATTGCTTCTCTTGAAACAATCCTCATCTGCATTGTTAATATTCCACGTCCAAGGGAATACTATCGAAGATTGCTTCTCTTGAAACAATCCTCAGTTGTTTGTGACAACTCTCCACAATCCAGGGAACGCCACCTTGATGTTTCGATGTTCACTCGTCTCTGAACAAAGAGCTTCTTTTGGATATGTTCCAATTTCCGTTGTGATAGTCTTCGAAAAGATCACTGCTTCTTAATGTTTGCTATGCCAGTACGTCGGTACTTTGCTGCTTGTGAACCAGTATGTCGGTGCTTTTGCTGTGATGACAATCCTCTTTTCTTTGGGAATAGTTGCCAACACAACTCTTGTATGATGTATGACAATCCGATTTAGGGAAAGTTGTCAATGCTTCGTAACAATCCATCCTTGGAAATGTTGCCACGATGAAGCGACAATCCGTATCTCGGAAAATTTGCCAAAATCCAATTTTTGGGAAAAGTTGCCAATGCTTCGTAACAATCTTTCATAAGAACTTTGCTACAATCCACATCTTGGAATATAACTCTTGAAAGCAATCCACCTTGGAAATTTGCCAACGCTATGCGACAATCCTTTTGGGAAAATATTGCCACTATTGACAATCCGCGTCTTGGAACATTTGCAAAAAAGAGTCGACCGACAATCCACTTCGGGAAAATTTGCCACTTACTTAAATGAATGACAATCCACGTTGAGGAACTTTTGCCGATATTTATGATGAATAGAAACCTACAACAATCCTTTGGGAAATTTTGCTATAGGGAACTGGTTGTATGACAATCTAATTTCGGAAAACTTGCCAGAGATGATAATCCGAACTTGGAAAAAATTGCCAAACAAAGAAGGAGCACGACAATCCACGCTTGGAAACTTTGCCAGAGATGACAATCCAATCTTGGAAAAATTGTCATTGAAGAAGATGCACGATAATCCATTTTTGGAAATATTGTCAGTTGGGGATGACAATCCAATTTTTGGAAAACTTTGTCATTTAATAAGAATGCGCGACAATCCATATTTGGAAATATTGTCGTTTAAGTGCTTGCTTTTGAACTGATGCTTTGGCGCTTGTGATGAGCCAATACTTAGGCGCTTAAGCTAAGTGAGACGATCTTTTGTCAGGTCAATCACTTACTACGATTGTAATCGAGCCGACTACTAATCATGTCAAATTGCTTATAGGGGCTAACTAGCGTACCAAGGAACCCGAAATTGCTGCATGAGGTCGAAATCACCTTTCTGAGAGGCTTCGAGCTCTGTCGTTGCTGAGATATCTCTGACGCCAAGAATTGGAGTAGGGTCTTCCCTATTCTGCTGCACCTGTATTTATTTTTTACTATAGAACTTTGCCAATTTCTTTAATTATCTTAGGGTCGACCTAAGGCTTAATGTTGCTTGACTCATCGGCTTAACACGACTCAAGGTATAAACTTGACTCGATATGATTGACTGACTCGAGGTTGACTCGACTCGAAGTGTAATGACACATGTGTTAGACTCAAATCAAAGTGATATGACACGACATGACTCAATGTGTACATGACTCGTGTGTGCATTGTAATGTGATCGTGCGACTCGAAAAATTCAAAAAAGCAAAAATTTTCCGTCAATTTTGTGGAGGGTACCGACTTTCTCCCGGAAAAGAAAGGCGTGAAAAAGAAAATCAAAAGTTTGAAGATGCATGTTGAATGAGCTTAGTCAAATGTTGTTTGATACTATCTCTCAAGGTGCAAGGATTAATCCATCCTAGGCTATCTCAATGGTTGACTCAATGATGAAAGCATTTGGGTAACTTAGGCACGGAGGCTAAGCACTTCGTACTTTGTGATGCAATGATGATTATGATTGATGAGTGATGTTGATATGATAAGGCATGCTTCATCGTTGTGTTAAGATTTCATGACAAAGGGTTCCTAAGGGAAGTATATTTGGTCATGTATCTGTGCAGTGTGTGAAAGTGACACTAAAGCTAGGCCGCAAGAGCTAAATGTGTGGAAAAATATATTGAAAAGAGTCAAATGGTGGTGACTCTTAGGCTAGGTAAGCTAATAATATAGGGATCAAGCCCCCAAGTCTAGCTCTAAATGAAAAGGGATGAGCATAGGGAATTCCTTGATATGATTATGGTGTAAGTGTGTGAATGTGAATATGAATGCATGTTTATTGCGGCCGCACCTCGATGTGAGGTTGCCTACGTATCCGTTAGGAATCAGGCCGAACGTAGCTCTAGCCAAACCTCGCACAAGTGTGTATACCTCAAAAAGGTTTTTTTAAGGGTTGTAACGTGGTTAGGCTAAAGGTTTAAAGAAGAAGGGGATTAAGGCTCAAGACCCTAGATAAGCCCCCATGGTGTGCAACCTTGCTTTTGAATATTTGTATTTTCATGCTTGAGTTTCTACTGTTTTTTAGCTCTCTTTCTTTTGCTTTAGCATTTATTTTATTTTAATAAGTGTGGGCGATCCCGATCATGCGGTCTATCACTCTCTTGACATTCATGTTTCTCAGGCACGATACCGAGCACTCGATAAGAGACGCAATCTGAGACGTGTTCTTATCGAAGATATTTTCATATAAAAGACATTGGAACACTTGCCCTTTTGTACACTTTTATTTATTTATTTTTCTTTTATTTTTATTTTGATCTTTTGAAATCACTCAAGCTTTTTTTTTTTTAGAATTGCAAAAGTTGCACACCATCCCATCCCAAGGTTAGATAGATGTAGGTTAAAAAAGAAGGGTCTATCGTTAGACGAGGCTCAAAGTGGTTTATGAAGAAAGGATTGTATAATTGAAGGGCGAAAGGAGATATGATGTGGCTATAAGGGGTGCCTCAAATCATTGGTATACCTTGTGCTTAATTCGACATGGATTTTTTTTTTTTTTTTTTTAAATGCAATATAATGAAATGACCATATGCAAGAAAATAAGTGCTCATTTATTTAAAGAAAAAGAAAGAAAATAATCTACAAAATTAATCTAAAGGAAAAGAAAAGGTGCCTATGCTAGACTTATTGGGGAAAGGAAAAAATGAAAAAGAAATAGAAAAAGAGGTCATGAAATTTTGTCATTGAAGCTCGCCTCTTGTCTTGTGTTGCTTCATCATCACCCTCATTTTTTGTTTGTCAATCATATGACTCAAACTCGATTCAACACACATGGATGGAAGAAGTGAAGAAAGACTAGAATAGAATGTGAAAGAAGATTTAGATGGAGGGATATGAAGAATTAGGAATAGAATGTACCCCCAACTCAAATGACGGAAAAGACCGACTCATGCATGAACCTAAGACATGGTCATGGTGATGTGCACTCGAAGTGTGTGCTAAGACTAGTGAGTGTAGGTGGCATGTTAAGACTCGTGTCATGACCATGTGGCTAGACTAGACTCAAGCAAAGACTAAATTAAGACTTCACGTATATGCATTAAACTAGACAGACTGTGGTATTTTAGTCATAAATATTTATCTGTGACTCCGATTGGGATGAAACCAACGCCGAATTAAAGATAAATCTCGGGGCTACAGATCCATAGGTTGTACGACTCGTAGTTCTTTCTAGAACTCTAGATATGACCAAAACAAGTTGACGTTTGTGCAGTATACGGGAATAAAAATCCGGGTTGACTTAAAGGACATATGACTCGATTTTATGTTTATTTATTAGCTCAAATTAATTAATTAATTAATTAATTAAACAAAGTCCATTAGTCATTAATCAGTTTATTTAGTCTTAACACAAGTCAAACAAACGGTTAGGAAAAATCACATAGAGTATGCACAACAAATAATGCACAATTAGTCAAGTAGGCACAATATGATGCAATGAGTTTGCAACCTAACCATGGCTCTAGTTCTCTAAAGTTCGGGATATGGGTTAGTCAATAGAGGGTCCATGGTTAATTGTCCGGATGCACCGCGCGGAAGCCTAACCGTGAAGGGTTGGCGCGAGTGGATGGGACACCGCGAGTTTTAGAAAAAACTCGCTTCCATGGTTTGGTGAATTCAACATCTCGGATGTACCCTTTGTTGCCAGGAGCGTTCAATCGGGTAGATGGAGCATGAATTCCCAGATGGTTATGTCCATATGTAGAACACATATGGGTTTCAGAAAAGTGAGAAAAAATTCAATCAGGAAGTAGGATCGAGCAAACAATACGAAAAACCGGTCGAAATTAGAACGCATATTTCTGGCTCGGTATTAGGGGAAATTGGCGCCATCAAACAGAGACTGGCGCCAACTTTTAACTGTAGCGCCTGGCGCCAATACTGGCGTCTGGCGCTACGGCTAAAAGTTTGGCGCCAAGCTCTGGCCCCTGACGCTACTTCCCACATGCCTCAGCAGCTTTCTGTGCTCAATAAAATCATCCAGTTTCGCGCGGTGTTATTTCAGTCCTAGTTGTGAAAGACATTTCTCAAATTTCCTACGTGTAAAATCCTATGTTTTTGACTCATTACGGATGGTCTTTCTAATGAGAACCTTTTTATGCATATGCCACAATGTTAATCAAAATTACGCACATGAAATACTTAGAACTTTTCGAGTCTCATCCACTCATTCTAAATCATTGCCGAAACAAATTCAGGAATTAAAATAGAAATCCTCCCTAGTGGAGTCGCCAAAAACTGTAGGGAATAATTTCAAGCCTTTAAAATCCCACTAGCTCGAACCCCACTGTGATCATACACTAAATTACGGTGGCGTCCAAAAGGGAAGAAGATAGAGCAAAAGAGTCGCCAACAAGTTTTTAAGGAACTTGTAAACCGTTCATAGGATGAAGGTTACACCCCTTAACGATCCAAGAGATCGTCAACTCCATAAGGTCATGAACCAAATAAGGGTTCGGGGATGAAGGTACAAATCCAACATAAAAGAGATTGAACCTGCCCTAATAATAGGCCTCTACTTTATTCTGCTTGTATTCATGTGCGCTTTCTGATTAACATGCAATCAATAAGATTAACCTAAACCTGTTTATCTATGTTGGTTGAATTTAATGAACACATAAACTATTATTGGCGATCACTTGAATTTATAATCACAATTAACCTAACAAGATTATTAATTATCTTATTAAGCGTGGTTGCAAGTACAAATTCCCTTTAACATGAAATAAAGGTGACCAAGCAATAACAATAAATATAATAATATGTACATATCAA
Source organism: Chenopodium album (assembly GCF_948465745.1). Lineage (NCBI taxonomy): Eukaryota > Viridiplantae > Streptophyta > Magnoliopsida > Caryophyllales > Amaranthaceae > Chenopodium > Chenopodium album. The sequence goes on from NC_137839.1 coordinate 54,035,284, forward strand.
GCAACATAATAAATAATCAACATTATTAACAATAATAATAATCATGAATAATAATAATAATAGCAATCATAACCAATAATAATCATAAAATTATAACAATTATTATCATAATCATATTCATGTTAAAGCATAGCAAGATCCTAGGCATGATACTAACAAGATTAATAACGAACCCTAGCATGTCACTAAGCAATAAAAATCAAATCTTTAGCCCTAACATGATACTAACATGAATTAATATTAGGAAGAAAATAGGAAGCATCATACTTTTAATCATACTTGATATTAAGATTACCCTAGACATGATACTAGGAATCAAAATAACAATCTAAGCATGATTTCTATATCATAATATCAATTAATCAATTAAAGTACTTACTTGGATGCCTCGTACCTCTTTCTAATAACAAAATACACACGTTAGTAACTTCAAGGAAAATAATAATCAAAACAATTAAATTAAATAATTGAAATAGAGATTTGGGACCAAACCCTCTGAAATTAAAACATTTCACGTCTAGGGCGAAGACAACTTCGAATAAGGTTAAGTGTTTCTAGATCTTGTGAATGCGGAATTATTTATTTGAGAAAAAGCTAGTTTAGAAAAAGAGAGAGAGGGAGAATAATCAAGAAAATCTTGATGAGAGTTGGTTATTGAAAAAGGGGAGATATGACCTCTATTTATAGGAAAAAAAAAGAGTCGAAGAATTAAGAAAAGAATCCAAATTCGAATCGAAATAAAACTCGTAGACAACAGTTTTTTCGGATTTTATTTTTATCATATCTTTTGATCCAGGAATCGGAATAAGATGAATAAGATGTCGTTGGAAAGATCTTGAAGTCTACTTTCTAACCCAATTAGAATCAGATTAAAATATATTGTAGAATAAAAGATATAAACGAAATAGTTAGATGGTGTCAGTTTTGGATAGAATTTGATATCTTATTCATATCTTTTTCGTTATAGCTCGGATTTAATATTATAATATATCATTGGAAAGATAATTTCAAGATCTATCCAACCATATAAAGTTTAGATAAAAAAATGAGGCACGAAAATAATATCTGACTGTCTTTGAACATGTTTAAATCCGAATAGAATTAGGATTTTAAAAAAGGAAAGTTTTATAAAAAAGGAAAGTTTATATTTAAATCAAATTCCTTAATATTATCTTTTCAAAAAAGGATAATTAAGATATTTTAGAAACTTATAGAAGATTCTAATCAATCCTAATTAGTTTAGGAATAGGATTAAACCTTTGGACCCTCCTCATGATCATTGGGTCGTAGGTAAAATCCGGTTTGGGCCCAGTTTAGTATTTTGGCCATAACTTCCTCATTATCCATCGGAATTGGGCTTATAATATATCGTTGGAAAGGTCTTTTTAAACCCCATCAAACTACACCATTTTTGGACCCTTATCATGGACCAAACTAAACTGGAATGGACGTTTTCATAAAATAGAGTGGGTTTTCGAAAACAGAAAGAAAGAATTTTAACAAAAACTAACCGCAACACTAGACTTTTCACACTTTCACCTCATTCGATTATGGTTCGACGTGAAAGGTATTTATCACTGGGTTTGGTTTTTGGGTGACACAAATGGGTATCTACAAGAGGCCATCATTCTTTTTAAGTAAATAGTAAAATATTATCCTTTAAAGATGAGCAATATGAGAATCATAATTAAAAAAAAAAATGATATAGATCTCTATTGCAATCTAAGTGATCAACAAATACCATAGTATATTTGATCATTTTAAGGAGTATGTTCGGGTTGATTAATATTCCTAAAATTTGATGATCATTTTCAATCCAACTTTCTTAACTTTTTCTTCTACCTTTTTCGAAAACAATTCATTTAAAGTAAAATCCTTAGATGATTACTTTGTTGAAGTCAACACAAATCATGACATTCCATTAATGATTGTTCGTGAATTTTTTGACATTCTTCATCAACAAACTTGCTTAAAGTGAATTCGTATTACAAGGATTAAAAAAAAAGAAATAAAACAATCATTTTGACTTTGATTCATTATTTGAATGCTTGGAAGAAAAGGTTTAAGCGAACGCGGTTAATTTCTCATGACACACATTACTAGATCATCTTCCACATTCGCATACTAGTCCAATCATGGGTGACAAAGCAGCATTAGAGAAACTTAGAGTTGAACTCCAAAACCTAAAAGCCCTACGAGAAGAAGAAGCCCAAATGAAGGCTCGTGAAAAAAGCTGAAAAGGCAAAAATAAAAGCAGAAAAGAAAAAGAAAACATTCTGCAAGAAAAAGTAAGAGCCGAAAGAGTAGATGCCTTGGAGAAACTTGTCCTTTGAGCTAACTCAGGGAATAAGTACTTCAATTATGAGCTTTCACCACAACCTAGTGGCAAGACTCTCCCAATAAAGTTCTTGACTACGGATTTGCCAACCATTAAGGTTACAGACAATCCTAGGACTCACTTAATGAGCTTTATTAGAATTATGGCATTGAAAGGGGTTGAGCCAAGCCTATATGCATGTACTTTTCCTCTTTCATTAGACCCAACTGCTTTATCATGGTTTTATAACCTCGATGCAAAAAAAACATCCACTTGGAGTGACGTTGTAAAAGCGTTTTTAACCCAATATGGAGATAACATCGAGCTCACAACTACCTTGCGCGATCTCGAATCGCTTAAGCAAGAGGTAGAAGAAGGCTTCATTGACTTTTTTTCTAGATGGCGATCAAAGGTAGCTCTTATTCCACAAAGACCTCTGGATCATGAACTTGTCCCAAAGTTCATAGACAATATGTCTCCACCATACAGTTTCCATTTACAATACCTTGGTTTAGACACATTTCAAAAAGTCTATACTATGGGAGTATTAATTGAATGGGACTTGATAAATGAAACCATGAATCATATAGATGGACTTGATTTTTAGAGAGGATTTCACCTACGTCAGAAATGGACAAAGCTCGAAGGCGCGATCTCAAGAAGTTGTCAACAATTCAAGATGTTGCACCCTAGGTCTTGTTTTGTTTCTTTCCTTTGTTTTTTATGATAAATTAAGAGATTCATGCTGTCGAATCTACTTATTTTGTACTCTCATTAATTAATGAATAAAAAATATATTTTCAAGTACGTCTATCTTTTTCTCTTTTCAATCTCTTTATTGTTATTAGCTCATATTAAATAAAACCTATACATACAAACAGGCAATATGAAAAGGCATACATACTCAACACTTTAAGAATCTTGATAAGCTTTGGCTTACCAGATTTATTGAATTAAAAGAGGCCCATCTTAGGCCCATAAAGAAAAGATATGATGATTTTACCAACACAGGATGCAACTTGAAACTCCATAAATATAATCCCATGTTCTTAACCTTAGATAAAATCCATCTTTTTGACAGCCCTTTTGAGCCTCATCAATTGAGCCTTAGTTATTCAACCTACATTATTCCATACCATGGGATGGGAATGGTGCAAAGATGCAAATAGGAATTTGGGGGAACGAAACATAAGAGGGGGATACAAATTTAGTCTAAACCCAAAAGGAAAGATCAAATGCAAAAAAAAAAAAAAGGAAAAATCGTTCTAAACCCAAAACAAAACTTGTCAAAAAAAAAAAAAAAAACAAAAAAAGAAGGAGAGATGACAAGGAAAAGGCACCTAATGTAGGAGTTGTCATACAAAGCAGAAATGTTCTAATTTGATAAGCACCCAAAGTAAAGGATTTTTGGAGTATACTTGAGCCTATCCATTCTTCATAACCCCAAGCCTAGCCACGTTACAACCTTGGAAAGGCCCTCCTTGAGGTAGACCATAACCACGTACCAAAATAATTATTCCATGAAAATATGGCCAACCTTAGGCCTTTGCACATATGGACCTACTATTGAGTAGTCATGCCCATATATAAATTGCATGAGGTGTTGAGTTATGATTACAAAATCATAAAAAAAAATCAAATGATTTGGATGATTTGATAGCCGTTGGCTTGATGACACCAATTTAGTAAAGCAATCAAATCAAGCTAAATTCGATGTTTTCCATATCTTTTGCCAAGAAAAATGAGATGGCTATCACTCTAAAAAAACAACAATCATCTTATTTTCTTTCAATAATAGGGCTATTTATTACCAAGCTAATTCAAGTTCTATATACATTGCCTAGAAAGAAAAAGAGTTAATACAATAAATTGATTTGATATATCTACAGCCTCGACGTCAACTCTAGATGTCTTTTACAACTCTTGAGAATTGGTCTTCTCACTTATACGTCCGCCTGCGTGGGATATATATCCATCTTCTCTAAGCAAGGAAAATTGATTGAACATGATCGACACATGAAAAAAAGATCGTCATCGCTATCACACGTACTAACGTATACCTCACTGCCAAGTCATCACGATGGTTCAAATATTAAGTCAATAATCCTTGCTTTTCGAAAACATGTCTAATTTTCTTCCTTTATGCTTCTATGGGAAAGTTGGATTCCCTTTCCTTTTTATACAAATCCGTCTTTTTTGTTCATTTATTTTTTAAGGGGTAAGTCGGGATGATCCCTCCCATTTGGCAACTAAAATACAAAAAAAAAAAAAGTATAATTTTTCGCTCTTTGCATCAAACTGAGGGCTAAAAAGCCAGGACATCCCCACTTCTCTCTATTTACAGATTTGAACACGCTATTTATGCTACGAAATTAATGTCATGCAAAGCTTATTACGAACCATCTTAATAACTTTAAATGATGAAAGGAAGAATACCACTTACTATTATTTGACCAAGATAATTAATTATGTTACTTGATCAAATAATTCATGATAAACATATTTAATATTCCATAAATTAAAAATACAAACCTTGGGGCTTCTAATAAACATGAGAAATATCCCCTAGCATGTGTATACATGAATTGCAAAAGCCACCTAAGGTTACACTTGGATGATACAAAAATATAGGTCTCACCTCAACTTTCATTTTAAAATGCGACCATATTCTGGAAAGTGATTTGAATGAGTTTATAAATTATTCTAACACTCCATCAAACATAAGTTTGGTAAATGTTAATTTTCAAACTGCGACACTATTTAGTTGGAAGAACTTCACTTTCAATTACCAAAGTATGACAATGATGACAAACACTAAAAAGGGAGAGATGACAAAATTGGATATACAAAAGTTTGCTCACATTTTCGTATCTTTGTTGAAATAAGTGCTGGGGTTTGGTCCGACTCACCGTGGAAACAAACCCAAAAACAAGACCGCACTCGCAATAAATAAAACCATAAACATAATTAAATTAATCACAAGATTAAGATAATACGATTACCTTTGGAATGTGCTTCGCCCGACCGAAAGGGGCTCATACTTCGAAAGCAAGCCTCGAAATTATGACGGCCTCCAACGATAGTCCACCCACAACTCGACCACCAAAAACGGTCTAATGCTTTGGGGTTAGAAAGGCCCGACCAAAACCCAAGTAATTAATGAGTTCAAAGGTTTTCACAATGGTGATACCTTTTTCCTCTTACTCAAGTGCTTTTCCCAATACCCCAACTTGGGTATTTATAGGGAAATGCATGAGTGTTTAAAGCTCTCCCATCAATGTGGGAGAATTTGATTTTCCTATTTATTTTAAATCTAAAATAAAATTAATAATCAAACTATTAATAAATCAACAAGTGGCAAGCATACAAGGAGGAGTAGGTGAGGACCACTTGGAAGAGGGGAGGGGGACCAAACTTGCCCCCCACTCATGCCCCCATAACCGGCCACCTCCCTTTCTTCTCCTCCATTTGAGTTGCACCACATGGCAGCTCACTTGGGCACCCATGGTTGCCTTGTTGGCTGCCATGGGGTGGTTGTGAGGCTTCGGCCCACTTCACTTGCGCCCAAAAGCGTGGGCTGCTAGTTGCCACGGCCTAGCAAGCCACGCACCAAGTGTGCGGGCTGCTAGCTGCTAGCTTCTAGCATTGCCACGCACACTTGGGGCGGGTTGCTATCTTTTTTCCACGCCCCTACTAGCACTCGGTTTTACCAATGCTAGGGGTATTTCGGTCATTGTTGATTTATTATTATTTTTCACGTCTCGTCTTTTACTATTTTCGACTCGACTTTTGAGGCTCGATTTTGACGCTCCAAGCTCGAATTTCCGACGTCTAAATATTAATTACTTGGTCGACTTATTAATTAATTCGTCGCTTTGGTTCGTTAGTTGGTTGGGTGTGACCTAAAGGGTTCAGTCAAGATTAAGCTGTAATATTAATTATGCATTAATATTACTAATCGGAAGCGGCCTCCACCCAGGACTTCCGTTCACTCGACCTTACTGAATATGTTTTCTTTCTAATAATTCTGAACCCACTAATGGAATTGTACAATTGTTCGAAGGACACCATTCCTTTCAATTTCCCACTTGTCCTACCGGACAAGTGCGCATTTAGTGTTCAGCCTTTTTCCTATGTCGCTTAATGTCTCTTCATGAACTATAAGGTAAGATTATTTTGTCATCCTTATTACGTCTAGAAGTGTTTCTCCATTGCGAGTCCGACTATCAATAAACAGATGATTTCTAAAATCCATCCGTGCACGGACATGCATTTTCACAGTCTCGCTCTACGAGAGGCCTTGTATACAACAAAGACATCTTCCCTATTTTGACATTCCCAGTCTTGTAATGTAGCTCGTCTTACTGAGAGGACCTAGCCGCCCGAGTGTTGCCGTTATAATACCCTATTACGACAGACGTTTGACAACATCAAAGCGGACTAGTACTCAAACAAGAGAGCTCACAATACTCATGGTCGAGGAAATAGGTTGCAATAACCATAATGAGAAGTATACTTATGACGATTTTTAATCTCTTAAATTATTCTCATAGGTCGATCCAGTATGGTTCTAAACCAATACCCGTGCAAATGATTTATGACAATCATGTCCTCGTAGCACAAGAAACGGTGCTATAAATCAGACTACACACTAATCTCAATTGGTCATTAATCGTCCACCGTTTAAATGACCTTGATTAGGGATAATTTTCGATTATAATATTCAATGTTCACTTAATAGGTGTTTCATTACCAATACTGGTCTTGATAACCTATTTTTAATATTCCAAGAATCGAATGGAATCATAATTTAATTCTATACCACAATTAAATAGCAAACGAAGTGATAAAAGAATTGCATGAAATTTTAAATTACTCCAAAACATGAGTGGTTCATCTTATGATAAATGGTTTTTTTCGAATGTTTTAAAAGTATCACTCTTTATAAAACATCTATAGAAATCATACCCATATCTAATATTCTTGATTTCTTTCATGCAATTGTGAATGTTGTCGTTCACTCATTGCATAGGTTTAGTTATAATTACTTTACTAATCTTAGCATCTTCATTACTGATCACTTTCATAATAAGATGATGAAATTTGAGAGTGTCATGGATTATTTGTGATTTAGAATTTATTGTCCAAGTGATAGCTCCCACTAATTTACATGATTGAGACTATCAACTTGACAACCTACAATCATTAACGTTCAGCAATGAATTTTCCATAGAACATCTTCTTTATTATCGCCATTAAGGCAACAATATTCTCAACATATAATTTAGTAGACTTCCTGATGATGCTTTGCTTGGGTTTCATTCCAAACGGCTCACAATGATTTGGGATACCCTAATCACTTGTGATCATGGAAATTTTCCTTAAATTCCTGCACATTACACATGGATCCACGTCCATGTTACCATTATCAAGACACGACTCATTTTAATCTCGTGCTTATAAATGGCTTCCTTGTTAAGGATCTAATTCTTGTTAAGGCTTGTTCTTGCAACATCAATTCTCAAATTGTATTTGTTTCCACAAGTCAAGAACTCATCCTATTACTTATCCAAGTACTTTGGATGTTCTTGGCCATAATCTAACGAGCTAATACATTGATTCAGGTTGATTGGTGCTTCATACATACTTCACATGCTCTAAGAAAGTAAGTCCTGCGACGATTCCGTATCACAACGTACATGATAAATTAAATTGCAGAGTAATTCTCAATCTTATTCCATAAATTTGTCATTTTAGCTCATTCAGTTTCACTGAGTCTTTGCTAAATTGTTTGCTATGTGATATGGTTGAAAGTCTCTATTAGAGTCTTTCGTGTTTGACTTAGTATTTAGCCTAGCTTATACTTAGTTCAAACATTTACTTAGTTCTATACATATGGCTCAAAAGTATTTCAAAGTCCTTCAATTCATGTTTAACACGGTAAACTCCTTTACACGTTCAAACATTTTATCAATTCTATACAATAGAACTTAATACCCAATCCATACTAAGTATCGTCTTTTGTTTGGTCCATTGTAAAAAATAATTTCAAATATAAGCATTTAGCATTTGATTGTTATTTAACAACAGAGTTTGTAGACTTCTTATTGGACCTTTATATAATTTACTTTTGCTCCCACTAAACTTCTTATTCATAAGAATTTCTATGTTTCTCAATGAGTCAATCCTCTTATTAACTTCATGAGAAAACACGTTCCAATTCCTATATGCAATGCTTCCTTAAATCCTATAACGGATTCCTTGAGCTTGCTTTCAAATCTAGCAGTATTTATATTTTCAAAACCCTTAGACTATTCCATAGTCACTTCCAAAATCCTATTTTGGGAAGGCGATTTTGGTATCTATTTTACCATATTTCATATGTGCAATTTTGCTAGATTAATCACAAAAAGACTAATCTAATCTAGACGTTTTGATATCTTGCCAAGTGGATTATGTACTTCACTGAACTCTTGAACTATTCAAGGTCAAGTTTGTTCACGTATGATGAATATATCCATATTCTTTCAAATTCTTTGTGAAACGTTGAAGTAAAGGAATCCTCTTTAGCTTTCGGAGTCAATTGTCTATACCAAGAACAATAGCTCTTTACTTTGTCGGTTTCAACAACTAAGACTTGCTTGTCTTATAACGATTATGAATCAATCAACTATCAAGAGCCAATCTAATAGAGCCTTGAGTATGTTCTTGTCGATGTGACATTGGTAAAGATGTTCGGAACACAAATCATGCCCATGACTTTGAGCTTTTTCCAGTTTATCATATTAAGAAAATGTTTGTTTATAATCAAGCATTCTTAACTCATGGTTTAGATAACTGTAGGGAATAATTTCAAGCCTTTAAAATCCCACTAGCTCGAACCCCACTGTGATCATACACTAAAGTACGGTGGCGTCCTAAAGGGAAGAAGATAGAGCAAAAGAGTCGCCAACAAGTTTTTAAGGAACTTGTAAACCGTTCATAGGATGAAGGTTACACCCCTTAACGATCCAAGAGATCGTCAACTCCATAAGGTCATGAACCAAATAAGGGTTCGGGGATGATGGTACAAATCCAATCTAAAAGAGATTGAACCTGCCCTAATAATAGGCCTCTACTTTATTCTGCTCGTATTCATGTGCGCTTTCTGACTAACATACAATCAATAGGATTAACCCTAAATCTGTTTAATCTATGTTGGTTGAATATGATGCACAAATAAACTATTATTGGCGATCACTTGAAATATAATCACATTAACCCTAACAAGATTATTAATTATCTTATAAAGCGTGATTACAAGTACCAATTCCCTTTAACATGCAATAAAGGTGATCAAGCAACAAATAAATATCAAGCAACATAATAAATAATCAATATCATTATTAATAATAATATCAATCATAATCATAATCATGTTAATATTAAAGCATGATAATAATAGCAAGATCCTAGGCATGATACTAACAAGATTAATAACAAACCCTAGCATGTCACTAAGCAATAAAAATCAAATCTTTAGCCCTAACATGATACTAACAATCATAAATATTAGGAAGAAAATAAAAGGCATCATAGCAATCATATTTAATATTAAAAATACCCTAGAAATGATACTAGGAATATCATAATAACAATATAAACATGATGTCTACATCATAAATCAATTAAACCATTAAAGTACTTACTTGGATGCCTCGTACCTCTTTCTAATAACAAAATACACGCGTTAGTAACTTCAAGGAAAAATAATAATCAAACAATTAAATTAAATAATTGAAATAGAGATTTGGGACCAAACCCTCAGAAATTAAAACCTTTCACGTCTAGGGCGAAGGCAACTTCGAATATGGCTAGGTGTTTCTAGATCTAATGAATGCGGAATTTTGTGTAAGAAAAGGCTAGTTTAGAAAAGAGAGAGAAAATAATCAAGAAAATCTTGGTGATTGAATATTGATAATCCGTGATTGTTGATGAATCAAACCGGAGTTTTTGATACGATATTTATAGAGAAAATCATCCAAAAAAGATAATTTATCAAAACAGAGTCTGAAGACCGAAAACCAACCTTGGCGTCAGCCTTGGCTCATTGGCGCCAAAACCAGTGGCTAGCGCCAGGCGCCAATGCTGGCGTCTGGCGCCAATCTTGATTCCAGGCGCCAAGGCCTGGGGTTGGACGCCAAACCGGCTTTCAACGCGTTTTTGAAAATCTGATAAATTTCCCGTACTGGAAGATAAAATAATATAATTTCAGTCGAAAATGCTATTTGATCTAATTAAACTCTAAAGAGTCCTAATTAAATTAGGAATGAAAAGAACCTTCTAGAATGTTCTAGAAGACCAAAACCATTCCTAATTTCATTAGGAATGATAAATCATATTAGGCCCTCCCCTAGATCATTGGGCCGTACTTAAAGCTCAAACCGGGCCCAGTTTAGTAAATTGGCCATAAATTCCTCAATATTCATCGGAATTGGGCTTATAATATATCGTTGGAAAGGTCTTTGCAAGCCCCATCCAACTACACCACTATTGGACCCATATCATGGACCAACCAAACTGGATTGGCTGTTTTCTTAAAATAAAGTTTTCAAAAACAAGGAGAAGAGAAAAGAAATAAAACTTTCCGCAACACTAGACCTTTCCACACTTTCGTTTCATTCGATTATGATTCGACGTGAAAGGTACTCATCACTGGGTTTGGTTTTGGGGAGACACAAATGGGTGTCTACAATAACCATGCCATTCAAATAAATTTGCAACTATTGCTCATTTCTTTGAATGTGAGTCTTTCCGTGTGTAAACGGTTCAATTGCAGATTATGGAACATAATAACCATTTATTTGTTCCAGCCTTAGCTTAAATGTCTTTAAACAAAGCATACGTCCTTACAACTGATGTAGCACCACTTGCTTCATTCTTAGCTTGTAATTCGATAACTTAGCTTATCTTCATTAGTTTGAGGTCACTTTCAAAGTGGAACACTCAAGCAGTATCAGATACTTGTGAAGATAATGAATTGCTAAGTTAACTACAATAACATGAACTCATGGGTTGAAATGGAATCTTATTCCTTTTCTTCGTTTCGTATATTTCTTATCATATTTTATCTCATAATCTTTTAAGAACCATTTCTTTAAGAGTCTTTGACTTTTATACTTAGGCATAATTAAGCATCTAATGCACCGTAAAATAAAGTTCCATCTTTTCCTTTAATTCACGCTTGAATTACTACATCAATGAGTCCTACTCATCTATATTAAGCGAAAAGATATGTTGGTTGTCAATATTGACAATTTGAGTTTGCAACTCAATACTTCATGTTTTATCAAAACTACCTAGTATTTTGAATACACCATGTCCAACCGTCCTTAAAAGTCATTTATGAGAATTTTATTTTAGAAATGCTTTACTTTTCTTTGAGAACCATTCTCAAAGCATATTTCCTTTACCAATCATGGAAAAAATATTATTTGATTTAGAATACTATAAATATAAGTGAAAGTATAACCATTTATCAAGTAAATACATAATAAGTTTGAAAATTAAAAGGTATTCATGCAAATCTTCAATTTTATTAAACGTCTTATCCACGCATTAAATTGTCCCCATTTGGCGAGAATAAGTCGATTCCAAGATCCAAAGAAACAAAGAGTGGTTAAGCATGCTTTGGCTTGTCTTAACACTCAGTCTCCTAAGGTAAGCAACGCTTTGCTAATGGCTCCAAGCCACTCTTGGTTGAATAAATCGCCGCATCTAATGCTCTCTCAACAATTTATTCACTTTGCCACGACATGTTAGGACTCCATCACTCATATCATTGAGTACAACAAAAACCAACTTGCATACCCGGTATGCCTTACGTTCCTTGAAGAAGTAGTGATGCCTCGCTTTGGCGTAGCCCACCACCACCCTCGTTCGGTTGGTAAGTGTTGTTTTGGTATGACAAGTTTTACTCAATATTTAGGGACCTAGGATTTCTATGTTGGTTGATTTAAGTGAACTTAATTAATCATCACAACATTTGAAATCCTAAACATGCATCAAACATATAATTCATATACATGAACATATATATATCGAAAAACATAAATAGAGATGCATTTGGCAACTAGCATGACCCCTTGAGATCTTCAAATCTTCAAGAGGGTGTTTGGTTCAAGCATATTAGGTATAAGGTATGGGTTTGGAATTACCAAAACCCATACCTTGTGTTTGTTTCTAGAAATTTTATTTTTCAAACCCATACCTCAAACCCCCAAGGTATGGGTTTTTGAAACCCAAGGGGGGAGGTGGGTATGGCTCATACCCATACCTTTAGTTTAAAATTAAAATGAAAACTATCATTCCTAGATAAAAACCGAACACATGAAATCAAGTATCAAGTTCTAACCCCATACCACCCAGGTTTCATTTCTCATTCGAAACCCATACCATTGTTTGAAACAAACGCCCCCCAAAAGGTCTTCATTTGGAACTTCATGGCTTTGTCTTCCAAGACTTGACCAAAATAAATGCAACTAGTAGTATCTACGATTAGGAATAATCTAAATATTAAGGTACAAAAATACTCAAAGGTACGCAGACCGTATTTAGAATACAAAAATACATCACGGATCGCAGTCCGTATTTTCTATCCTAATCGAGCCCCAATCGTTGACATTTCATAAAACCTGTGAGAGATTATACATTCCATTCATCCATTAACTATTTGTGAATGCCCCATGCATTTACAACGATAAACAAGTAACAATGCATAAAACACACGCCCGCACTAGTAACTAATCTAGGTGGTTAATCCGATTAACACGCCTAATAAAAACTAGTCAAAGTTGTTTTAACCGATTATGTAAATAAGCGCAATTAATATTTGAAGCTCCCACTAAATTCCACATCCAACTCAATTAATCCAATTAATTAAGCCGGTAAAACCCAATTATTTGCCAAAATAAAATTTTTCAAATGCCGCTCATAAAAATCGAGGCCTAGCCTCCAAAAATTTATTAAAATAATTAAAACCAAATTAGATTAATAAAATAATTAAAACGGCAAAATAAGCAAAACTTTACGTAGTCCAAAATATCCAAGTGCCTACCTCTAAGATTTGGAGTGCTCACAACTCGCATGCAACTTGCACGATCTCATTGCACCACATTGTTTCACAAGCAATGTCTACGCATATTCCCCTTAATGATGTACCAAGCTATGCACAAAAAACAATCCTCAAGTAAGCTCAAATGCAAGCACCCTAGGCGGCTTACCCACGGCAAGCCACAAGGCTACCATGGTGCGCTAAGGGATGCACGAGCAACATCTACCACACGCATGTGCACTATTTTGAGGCGCCTAGTAGCCTCGGCAGCCCCATGTGGGTTGCGTGAGCAACCCGGCTGGCCAAGAGCATGCTTGGGGCTCTTAGGCCTCGATTTGGTGCTCATGCTTCAGAAAAAATCCCGACTTTGTGTGACATATTTAATCAATTGCTAAATTAATTTTTGAATCAATTAATTTTGAGGAAAAATGAAAATTATAACAAGTCCAACTTAAATAAATTCATCCAAGTGCATAAAACCAAAATTATTCCAAGAACCATTCTTTAATAAAATTGGTTTAACTTGGTGCAACAAAAATAAGAAGGAAATTACTCACTATCAATTTAATTAATTTAAATTAATCTTGAGTTTTTGACAAAATAAAAGGGAGTTGGAAAAATGAACATAAGATCAATAAAGATTCCAACTTTAATACTTGTGAATCCTTGAAAAAAATTAATCTTCCAATATGAAGATAAACAAATTTCTATCACAAGTTTCAAACTTTATGATTCCAATCAGCAAAAAAATGATTAAATCAACAAAGTTTAACAAAAAAAAATGGAATTTAGTAACTCAAAGTTTCAATCACTTAACATAATTAAAGATTGAATCTTTAGTACTTAGAAGCCTCAAAGAACAACAATTTCACACTTAATGCAATTAATTTCCAATTATGTAAAAAATAAAACCAAGCTTTCAAACATAAATTACCACAAGTAATTATGCCTAAAGAGGTTTAAAATTTCATATAAAATATGTATTGAGCCAATTACATAACCAACATAAATATGCAATTAATTTTCAAGGTTAGAAAGACTTAAAAATTTTCGTAAAAACGAAAAACCCCTCGAAAAATGCATTTTTGGTCGTTTTTTGGCTAAAAACCGAGTCTTGTAAGAGAAAAACCATTTCCAGAACGCCTTTTCCACCAAAAATTCACTATTTTTGGGTCGAAATCTAGGTTCGAGAGCTGAAGTTAGCTCTAATACGAGGTTAAAATGGATAAAACGAGCTACTAATCTAATTAGCAACTTATAACCAGAAAAATTAAGCCATAAAAACACCTTGAAAAATATTATGATTTTAAAATAAATGCGCGAGGCTCTGATACCGCTGTTGGGGTTTGGTAAGTCCGACTCACCTCGAAAACATACCCAAAAACAAGACCGCACTCGCAATAAATTAAACCATAAACATAATTAAATTGATCACAAGATTAAGATAAAACGATTACCTTTGGAGCGTGCTTCGCCCGACCGGAAGGGGCACTTACTTCGAAAGCAAGCCTCAAAATTACGGCGGTGTAGGGAATAATTTCAAGCCTTTAAATCCCACTAGCTTGAACCCCACTGTGATCATACACTAAAGTACGGTGGCGTCCAAAAGGGAAGAAGATAGAGCAAAAGAGTCGCTAACAAGTTTTTTAAGGAACTTGTAAACCGTTCACGAGGTGAAGGTTACACCCCTTAACGATCCAAGAGATCGTCAACTCCATATGGTCGTGAATTAAATAAGGGTTCGGGGATGAAGGTACAAATCCAACCTAAAAGAGATTGAATCTGCCCTAATAATAGGCCTCTACTTTATTCTGATCGTATTCATGTGCGCTTTCTGATTAACATGCAATCAATAGGATTAACCCTAAACCTGTTTAATCTATGTTGGTTGAATATTAATGCACAAATAAATCTATTATTGGCGATCACTTGAATTATAATCACATTAACCCTAACAAGATAATTAATAAATAATCTTATTAAGCGTGATTACAAGTACCAAATTCCCTTTAAACATGCAATAAAGGTGATCAAGCAATAAATAATATCAAGCAACAATAATAATCATAAATAATAATCATGAACAATTATTATAACAAATTATAATTAGAATAATCATGAACAATAACGAATATCATAATCATAGCAATTATAATTAATAACAATCATAATAATCATAATTATAATAATATTCATGTTAAAGCATAAAAGTAAGATCCTAGGAATGATACTAACAAGATTAATAATAAACCCTAGCATGTCACTAAGCAATAAAAATCAAACCTTTAACCCTAACATGATACTAACATGAATAAATATTAGGAAGAATATAGGAAGCATCATAACAATCATATTTAATATTAAAATTAACCTAGACATGATACTAGGAATCATAATAACACTGTAAACATGATTTCTACATCATAAATCAATTAATCAATTAAAGAACTTACTTTGATGCCTCGTACCTCTTTCTAATAACAAAATACACACGTTAGTAACTTCAAGGAAAATAATAATCAAGCAATTAAATTAAATAATTGAAAGAGAGATTTGGGACCAAACCCTCATAAATTAAACCTTTCACATCTAGGGCGAAGGCAACTTCGAATATGGCTAGGTGTTTCTAGATCTTGTGAATGCGGAATTTTATATGAAAACAAAGTAAGAAAGAATTGAATAATTAAAGAGAGAATGCTAATTAAAACTTGTGAATGAGGAGAATTGGTTGTAGGTGAATGTAGATGATGAATTGGTGAATGAAAACGGAGTTTTTGATACGATATTTATAGAGAAAATCAGCCAAAAAAGATAATTTAACAAAAACAGAGTCTGACGCTCAGGAAACAAGGTTGGCGCCAACCCTGGCTAGCTGGCGCAAGGCACCAATGGCTAGCGCCTAGCGCCAAGCCTGGTTCCAGGCGCCAAGGCCTGGGGTTGGACGCCAGTCTTTATTTTAACGCGTTTTTGAAAATCCGATAAATTTACCGTACTGAAGGTTAAAATAATATAATTTCTTCGAAAATGCTATTTGATTTTGATTAAAACTCTAAAAAGTCAACAAAGTCAACTTATCAATGCTAATTGAATCAGGAATGAAAAGAACCTTCTAGAAGATTCTAGAAGACTAAAACCATTCCTAATTGCATTAGGAATGATAAATCATATTAGGCCCTCCCCTAGATCATTGGGCCGCACATAAAGCTCAAATCGGGCCTAGTTCAGTAAATTGGCCATAACTTCCACAATATTCATCGGAATTGGGCTTATAATATATCGTTGGAAAGGTCTTGTCAAGCCCCATCCAACTACACTACTATTGGACCTATATCATGGACCAACCAAACTGGATTGGCTGTTTTCTTTAAAATAAAGTTTTCAAAAACAGAGAGAAGAGAAAAGAAATAAAAACTTTCCGCAACACTAGACCTTTCCACACTTTCGTTTCATTCGATTATGATTCGACGTGAAAGGTACTCATCACTGGGTTTGGTTTTGGGGAGACACAAATGGGTGTCTACAGAAGCCCCCACTTTGATTGAGTTTGGAGAAACGCAAGTTTCGAAAACAAAAGTCAAAGTAGCGATAGGGACGGAGAATGATTCAGAACGTTCTGCGATCCTAAATCAATCTTGTAACGTCGATACCTGCAAAACTAGCATTAGTTAAACAGATAAAAGAGTTAAGAAACGCGTATCTTGCACCTTCGAGCACACGTCTCTGAAAGTAACTAATTTGTTTTGATGACCTCCCGCAAGCTAGAGAATGCCATCCCGCTTGAAAACCGCTACGCCTTGTAACTGCTTCCAAATTAGAAGATTGCTTCGCCTGAAACGATCCTCCTCCGCAATGATAATATTCTGCGTCCAAGAGAATACCATCGAAGATTATTTCTCTTGAAACAATCCTTTTCTGCCTTGATATATAATATTCCACATCCTAGGGAACACTATCGAAGATTGTTTCGCTTGAAACAATCTCCAGTTGTTTGTGACAACTCTCCGCAAGCTAGGGAATGATGTCGAAGATATCTTCTCTTGAAGTCATCCTCATTCGATGCGATAATTTTCCAAAGGAAATTACCGAAGATCCACGCCTGTCGATCTTTAAAAGTTCGCCTGAACTTTGCTTCTGCTATGCCTGTACGTCGGCGCTCTTTTTCTTTGAACCTGTATGTCGGTGCCTTTTGCTCTTGAACCTATATGTCGGTGCTCTTTGCTAATGAGCCAATGCTTAGGCACTTTAAGCTAAGTGAGACGATCTCTTATCAGGTCGATCACTTTATGTAATCAAGCTGATTACTTAATCATGTCAAATTGCTTAGAGGGGCTAACTGGCGTACCAAGGAACCCAAAACATGTTGTAGAAGGCTAGCACAACATCAACAGGTGGCTGGATGCTTTGGCGTCACTAAAAATCCATCAGCGCCAGTCATTTGGTGTTAGCGCCAAGCGCTGATGTTGGCGCTAGGAGCCAAGCCCAGATTGTGACGCCAATGCCTAGGGATTGGCGCCAGCACGGGATTTTCTTTAAATGCCCGTTTCCTCTTCATTTGCTGCTCTGTTCGTCGCGAAATTGCTCGAAAGAAGTCCGAAACTTCAATTGCTCATTGCTTGCTCGTTTCTCAACCGAATTCGCTCAAATTTGTTGCAAATCAAAGCTCTTCTTATCTATTTTCCCGATCTATGTAAGTTTTCTTTAAACTCACACCAGTTTTTATGAATTCTTGGCATGAATATTCAAGAATTTCATGAAAATTCGAATTCTATGATGCTCAATTTGCTTTGTTTGTCAATTTTTATGCCATGAAATTGCTTGTTTATGTTTATATATTGCCTTGGGAGTAATTTGAGACTTGTTTGACTCAATTTGGTGAAGAAATGATCAATCTGCCATTGTTGGACCTCTCAAGGTCGTGAAGAACAAGGTGGCTTGTTCTTGACATTTTTGCTAGCAATTCTTGTTCAATTTGTCACAATAATCACTATAGTGTTGCAAGAAATTGTTTGATTGCTTGAAAAAAATGTTGTCATGTTCAATTTGAATTTACTCTGTTTTAGTACTACGTACTCTGTTTTTTGTGAACATAGTATCATGCGGCTAGGCGAACCTTAGATACTATAGAACCTTAATTTATGATGATTCTGCACAATGTAGCATAGCCAGATAGCGAGGCTCGGGTTCACGGTCCCGAAACACTAGACGGGAGCATGAGCCCGTGGAGGACGACGCCACGCCATCCACTTCGCTTGGTCGGCTTCCGGAGTGGGACGAGCAGACTCTGTTCTTTGCCCCTTTCCACCACATTTCTGAGAGGGTGAGACGGGGTACCAAGCCCGGAAGGACACGACATCACGGCTCTGGCTGTGATAGTCTAGGCGATTTGTACAGGATGCACATCGCCAGGGACCTCGAGACGAGACTCCTATGGGAGTCCTGCGGGCTAGTTACTCTATTTGAGACCTCCAAGGCTATGGTCGCCTCTAGCGGGGGTCATCACGTAGTGCGCGCTTTGGTGGAGTTCTTTAGGGACACCACCAACACCTTCCATTTTCCCTGGGGCGAGATGATGGTCACCCCTACAGACTTCAGTCTCATCATAGGACTGGAGTTCACTTCTCTGCCACTGTCGTTCGACGGTGGGATCGACGTCTTTTCTTCAGAGGTCGAGGAGTTGTTGGGGCCGATTGCTATTCGGGCCCGAGCTGAGGTCGAGACAACTCAGTTCAGTGCTAGAGGGATTCATCGCTCGACGGTGGCAGCGACTCTTGATGACGATGCGACCACCCGAGAGCAGCGGGTGCGCATCTTTGTGCTGATGTTGTTGTCAGGGACATTCTTCCCTGACAAGGGTAGTAGGGCATTTCTTTACTACCTCCCTGCTGTCCGTGATCTCCAGCGGATCGGGACTTATGACGGGGCCAAATTGGCCTATGCTGATTTCGTTCGTGCGCTGAGGGACTCGTGTCGTCATCGGTCCTTTAGGACGAACGTTGCTTTGTCTTCTTTTTGGAAGGTCGTAGAGGTAAACATTATTACCTATAAAGTTTAACCTTACATGTTAGTTTTATTCACACTTCTAACTCTTTGTAGATCAGGTTCTACGAGCACTTTCCTTCTGTTGCGCCGGCAAGACCATCGCCGAGGGGATTTCTGGTGAGCGCCTCTTGGGGCGGCCACCACGTGGACATGTCTACTGCACGTGTCCGGAGCTGGATCATCTCGGCATGACTTTTAATGTTTATCTTGCTCTTCCGTGGTGTTTTAGATATATTCTTGCCTGATTGATGCTTTTTATAGGGACCTGAGGTGGTATACCGACCGTGGGGCGGTTGGACAGTCCCTGGATTAGCCGCACAGTACTCTGTTGAGCGTCGCTATTTTCTGGGGACCTATGGAGCGGTCGCGTACTTAGGAGAGAGAGTCGCTAGACATCACTCTTCTGATGTCTTCGTTGTTCCTGCTCCCCCGCCACGTCACATGTTCGACGAGGGACGGTTATATGAGCATGGCTGAGGGAGATGGTTCCCTCTGGCGGTCCCATGTGATCCTCAGGCGGTGCTACGCTGAGGAGCTACTACCTTTATTAGCTCCAACCCCTGTACCGGCTGAGGATGTGAGGGTAAGATTCTTAGCTTTTTATTTTTTTTTCGCCAAGTATCCCCCTCAAGTAATACCTTACTGATTTCTTCTATTTTATCAGGATGGTCCTTATGAGTTTGTGCCGCCCCGTATGTCCATTCACTACCAGGGGATATACGGGCCGATCGAGGAGATGATTTCTCCGGCTCCCGAGGGCGAGCGCTTCGTAAAGCGGTCGATCCCTCGCCACCAGACTAGTGTAAGCCTAGTTTTAATTCAGAATTTTTTATGTTCATTTATCATGCATTTTCACTGACTTATTTTTCGGACAGTTTTCACGCGAGGTGGTTTCGGTAATGGCACGATTAAAAGATGCCTTAAGGAGCCAGCTTGTCCGGATGAGGAACGCGGCCACCTGTCGTCGAGATGACATTGTCCGAGAGGTAACCTTTCTTCACTCATTATTTCTGCATTATGGCTTCAGTTTTACCTTGTTTCTGATTTAATTCTTTTTGCAGGGCAAGCCTATCGCTTCTCACACCCGTACGAGACCTGAGGGGCGGAGAGATCCGGCGAGGTCTAGCTCGAGACGTCGTCGTATTTCGTCAGGGGGTAGAGGCGGTCGTTCTGAGGCTACTCGAGCCGACGTTGCTGAGGGCTCGAGATCTTCTTCTGAGGGTGCTCCTGCTGCACCGGTAGGATAGCTACCTCGGCTTTCAGAGGTGGTGTGATATACGAGGTCGGCTCGTCATCGCAGCAGCCTCCGCGGTCTCAACCTCAGGTTGATCCTGGCTGGAGCGGTCCTATCTTGAGTCTTCCTCCTCCTACGGAGACTGGAGCTGGTGCTGAAGCTGGAGCTGGTAGAGAGGTGACTCCTCGTACGGCGCAGTTTTATGGCATGATGGGCCTACGTCCTCCGGCGCCGTAGTCTGTTTCTGTATATATATATTTTATTTTGACTTTTTATAGAACTTTGCCTTTGACTCATTATTTAGACGCATTTTGTATTTTTATGTTATCGTAAATTTATTTGATTGCTTATTATTATGTTAGTGTATGTTAGTGTGTGCAAAAGAAGTGTGATAACCATTTTTGCGCAAAAATTCCGTCATTTTTATTATTGATGGAGGATATTATTCGACTCTCTCCCCCAAAAAGAAAAAATAAAAAGGAAAAGAAAACGGAAAAATGCCGGTTTTTTGAAAATTAAAATAAAGTCCAAAAAAAAGAATAATATAAATTAAAAATAATTGCTATATTTAATTAATTAAGAAAAAAGATAGAAAAGATATTTAGGAAAATTAAACGGGGCCATAAAGTCATTAACCGACTCAAGTTTAATATCAAAAACGCAAACTGAGCACGCGCGGCTGCCATGGTGACTTGGCGCCAGCTGGCGCCACACTATGGCGCGTGGCGCCAGGCGCCAGGCGCTACACTTAGCATGTGGCGCCAAGCTCTGGAGGGTGGCGCCAATGTCGGGGCTTTGACGCCAATTGACGCTGAATCCGTGTTTCATTCAGATTAAAATTCTTTGCAATTTGTGCATAAATAGCCCCCTGCTCAGCCGATTCTTCTCATAATTCCAGCGAAAATAAAATTATTCTCTTCTTTAGAAAAAATAATAATCATGTCTTTAACCACTAAAACCTTCACCCAATACACTCATGAATGGTGTCGATTCCTTAATGCTAGAGACAAAAAAGAATTAGATTTATTTCACTTGGGGGGAATTTATGGCATCAAAGGGGTAGATTTAGACCTAGACTTCATACATACCGCTTTAGAATTTTGGAATATTGATACGCATTGTTTCAGAATAGGGTATGATGAAATTACCCTTTGCTAGAGGAATTTGGTGCTATCTTAGGCTTCCCTGCAATAGACTTGGTAGTAATCCCTAGAGTAGATGCATATTACTATAAGGATTTTGAACGCTTCTTTAATTTAAAGGAAAGGGATTTATCAAAAATAGTAGATGGCAATATAGTGAATTTGAAAGAATTCGCACGCTATTATTTTGATAAACCTCTTTCTGAATCCTTTCATATATATACAAGAAGGGCGTTTTTATTTTGCATGCTCAATCATTTCTTTCTTAGTAGTGGTAAAAATAATGAGGGTCAATCAATTATCACCACTGTACTAGAACAAATTGAATTAGGGAGGAATCCAATGCCATTAATAGTTGGAGAGACCATGATTAGTCTCGATGAATTGAAAAGGGACCCAAAAGCGCCTTTTTGCGGTTCTCCAATTTTATTACAGGTAGAAAAATAACATTTTTAATTGCAGAAATTAAAAAATATATTTTTGTATTGTAATAATAATTTTGTTTGCATTGCAATTTTTTACAGATGTGGCTAATGGAGAGGCTAGGATTAATTTTCCCTCCGGATGACATCGAAAAATATACTCCCAATTGCTTCGTGAGAAGAAAGAAGCGCATCCCTAAGATTGGGCGCCATGGGTGGAGAAAAGTATTTGAATCACGTGATTTTGCTATCAAGTGGGTCATCCCATGGTGGAAAATAGAAAGGATGGTTGGTGTTAACAAGCAACCTTTTGGTCGTCTTACAAGCTTGTCTCGCGTAACATATTATTATCCTTGCAGGGTAAAGAGACAATACGTCTTACTTCAAAATATTCCTTCCTGGGATCTTCGTCCTCCCTATGAGTACCCTGTATCTCAAGAAGTAGATAGATTCGACGCTTACTGGAGCGCTAGACCTTTATGGGAAGTGATTACCCAAAAGGTTCCCCCTTCTTTACCTAATGATGTAAAGAAGTGGTTGCTGAAGAAATCTTTGATTGATTAGGGTAGAACCGATGTGAAGAATCGTCTAGGTGACAGGGTGACACCTGCCAAAGAACTCTTAGGTGCAAGAATTGAATTTAAAACACCTACAATGCCTAGGAAGAAAAATACTACTAGAGACAAAGGAAAAAGGAAAGCTAACACCACAGACAAAAAGGCTTGGGTGCAAAAGAAGCATGGAGTGCTAGCTGAAGGGGAGACATTCTAATCCAAAATTGAATGTAGGTCCTCTAAAGGATTCCTACTAGCTAAAGTAATGGATGAAGAGGAGGAAGCAGAAAAGAATTGGAAAAGAGCTAAAAAGGAAAAGAAAGATTAAAAGCATTGCTTAGCTTTAGATTTATTAGACTTAGATTGTTATTTTTATTTAAAGTTAATTTATTTCAGCCTTATTTGAATCCATCAATAATGTAATTTTATTTTATTAATGAAATTTCAGCTTTCAATTTTAATTTTATTTTATTAAAGCAATGAAAATCGAAAAAAAATTAATTTTCCAGAAGTTCTTCGAGTACGGAAGTCGAAAATTTTCCGAAAAACACCGAAATTTGCCCAGGTTTTATTTCCAAATTGGCACCAGTAATTGGGGTTTGGCGCCAGCTATTGAGATCTGGCACTAGGCGCCAATCCCATCGGCTGGCGCTGATGACTTCTGGCTGGCGCCAGGCTTTGTTCTGCGACGCCAATTATTTGTCGATTTTCTGTTGACTTTTTAATTGATTCTGGAATGCGGAGATGTTGAAAAATAAAGTGGCCGCACCCGTAAAGGGTTGCCTACGTATCCTTTCCTAAGGAATCAGGCCAAACGTAGCTCTCTTGAGTATCCTACTCAAGTAATTATGGGTAGTATTTCTTAAGTTGGTCAAGATTGGTCATGTTTGAGAATTCATTGCTATCCATATCAGTTAGTTTTGCTGCACCACCTGACAGAATTGTTTTGACAATGTAAGGGTCAGACCAGTTAGGTCTAAATTTTCCCCTTGGGTCTAAAACATTTTTCCTTAGTGCTTTTAATACCAAATCCCCTACTTTGATATTTCTTGTCTTGACCTTCTTATTAAAATGCCTAGCCATACGAGTTTGATAACAATGAGTGTGATGTAGAGATTCTAGTCGTTTTTCGTCGAGTAGAATCAATTCTTCATATCTTGCCCTAGTCCATTCAACTTCATCGAGTTTACTCTCTAGCGCAATTCGTAGAGATGGTATTTCTAGTTCGACAGGTTGTACGGCATCCATTCCATGTACCAAGGAAAATGGTGTATTTCCTGTTGATGTACGGATTGACGTGCGATAACCCCACAAGGCGAAGTGGAGCTTGTCAGGCCAATCCTTATAATTTTCTGTCATTTTCTCGATGATAGTCTTTAGATTCTTATTAGCTGCCTCAACTGCTCCGTTTGCTTGAGGTCTATAAGGGGACGAATGATGATGTTGGATACCATATTTATGTAGCAATTCTTCACATTCGGCTTGAAAGTGAGTTCCATTGTCACTTATCATTTCATGTGGGACTCCATATCGACGAATAATATTTCTCTCGATAAAGAGTGCTACATGTTTTGCAGTGAGTTTAGCGTATGATTGCGCTTCGACCCACATTGTAAAGTAATCAATTGCTACTAGAATAAATTCGTGGCCTCCTGTCCCTGGGGGAGTGATTTTGCCAATTATGTCAATTCCCCATGTAGAGAATGGCCATGGAGATGTGTAGGTGTAGAGCAAAGATGGAGAGATATGTTGTAAATTGGCATAAATTTGACACTTAGGGCATCTTTTTACGTATTGATGGCAATCCCTATTCATTGTAGTCCAATAATTTCCTTCTCGCATTATTTTCTGGACTAACATTTTTCCATTTACATGAGTTTCACATATTCCTTCGTGAACTATTCTCATCATTCTTTGTGCATCCACCTTTCCTACACATAGGAGAGCTCGACCTTTAGGTACCCTTTTATGTAGCTCGTTGTCTATGAGTACATATTGAGAAGCCAAAAGTCTCAGTGCTCGCTTTGCTCTTTTGTCAGCATGAGGAGGGTATTCTCCATTGGTGACATAGTTGAGTATGTCTGTGTACCATGGTTCTTCTTCTTGTTCTTCTTCTTTGTCTTGGACTAAGTCGTCGTCTTCTATAGCTTGGATATACGCTGGTTTATGCCTTTTTTCGATAGTTAAAGGCATTTGCTCGATTTCCGTGGGAATCCTAACCATTGAGGCTAATCTCGCCAAGGCATCAGCAAATTGGTTTTCTTCTCTAGGTAGATATGTGTATTCTACCTTCTTTAACTGATCGGTTAGAGTTTCCAGATAGGTTTGGTAAGGGGCTAGGCTTTCATTCCTTACTTTCCAACTTTTAGATATCTGATTGATGATCAAAGAAGAGTCTCCGAATATCCTTAACTTCTTTACTCCCAATGCAAGGGCTGTTTCAAGGCCTACCACGCATGCTTCATATTCAGCAGCGTTGTTGGTAACGTCGAAATCAAGCTTTATTGATATTGGAACGTGTTCTTCTTTAGGTGATACTAGTAGCACTCTGACGCCACATCCCTTTTGGTTTGACGCTCCGTCGAAATACAAGGTCCAAGTATCATCTTTGGTAACCATCAAATCTTCATCTGGAAATTCATTGTCCTGTATTGGTGTCGAGTCTTCTATTGGAAAGTCTGCTAGAAAGTCTAACACCACGGATCCTTTAATAGCTTTTTGTGGCATAAACCGTACATCAAACTGGGCTAGATTGACTATCCATCTTGAAATACGTCCATTGAGTGTTGATTTCTCGAACAGGTACTTGAGTGGATCCAATCGGGAGACTACGAAAACGGTATGTACCAACATGTAATGTCTCAACTTAGTTGTGGCCCATACCAAGGCGAGGCACAATTTCTCGAGCGGTGTATAGCGTGTTTTGTATTCGAGCATATTTTTACTTAGGTAATAGATTGCGTTCTCTTTATCTTCTACCTCTTGTGCTAGCATGGCTCCCATTGTCTCTTTGGTAACCGTGAAGTATAACCTAAGAGGTATTCCAGGAAGTGCTGGCGCTAATACGGGAGGATTTGCGAGATAGGCCTTGATCTTGTCAAAGGCTTTTTGACACTTATAATCCCATATTACTGGTTCATTCTTCTTGAGCTTCTTGAAGATTGGTTCACATATCGTTGTCAGTTTTGGTATGAACCTACTTATGTATTGCAACCGGCCAATAAATCCTCGAATCTGTTTCTCGGTCTTGGGCGGTGGCATCGACATGATTGCTTTAATCTTGGTTGGATCTACCTCTATTCCTCTTGAGCTTATGACGTATCCCAAGAGCTTGCCCGAGGTGACTCCAAAAGCACATTTTGATGGATTCAACCTCATATTATATTTTCTTAGCCTTTCGAAAAATTTCCTTAAGGCTACTTGATGGCCTGGACGGTCCTTTGATTTCACAATCATGTCGTCGACATATACTTCGACTTCTTTATGCATCATGTCATGGAGTAAGGCAGTTGCTGCACGTTGGTAAGTAGCACCCGCGTTTTTCAACCCAAATGGCATTACCGTGTAGCAGTAAGTGCCCCATGGTGTGATGAAGGTCGTTTTCTCCATGTCTTCTTCTGCCATGAGAATCTGATTGTACCTTGCGTATCCATCCATGAATGAGAGAAGCGCGTGATTTGCCGTGTTGTCTACCAGAATATCGATGTGTGGAAAAGGGAAGTCGTCCTTTGGACTTGCCTTATTTAGGTCTCGATAGTCGACACACATCCTTACCCTTCCGTCTTTCTTTGAAACTGGGACGACGTTGGCGACCCATTCGTGGTATTTGGATACCTTAATGAAACCTGCAGTTATTTGTTTTTGAATTTCTTCTTTTATTTTAAGTGCTACGTCAGGTTTCATTCGACGCAACTTTTGTTTTACAGGTTTCATTCCTAGGATTAGTGGTATAGTGTGTTGAGCTATTTCTCTGTTAATGCCTGGCATATCTTCATATGACCAAGCAAATACATCGATAAATTCTTTAAGTAAGTTAATTAAATCGGTTCTTTCTTGTTTATTCAATGTTGGTCCGATTTTAACTTCTCTTTTATGAGTTGAATCATTCGAGTTGTCAACCGTTTCAGTTTCTTCGATTACCGGTGTTTTCTTTTCGAGTGTTTCCATTGCTTTAACAATTTCTTTGTCTTTTTCATCGTTAGCTAAGCAATGCTCGTCATCTTGGGTTAGGGAAGAACACAAGAAGTAAGGAGAACGAGAAATATTATTATACTCTGAGATCATTATATCAAAGAGTGATATGTCCTCGGGGACTGGATCACTAACTATCCTAGGAGAAGAAATAGGAAGGGGAGGTGTTATTGCTAAAGACTTAGAAGACTCTAAAGGGAAAGAATCTGGTTCAAACTCTGACTCAGACGACTCTTCGAACATCGGTCCTTGCCCTGTCGTGATTGATATCTTCCTTCCACTTGGAGTAGTCACTTTGATAGTCTTGCGCCACCCTTGTAGTGATCCTTCGGCTGGAGTAATTAGCTTCGAGGGGTCGAAGTTTTTACTTTATAGGACTGTTTGAATGAGCGAGGAGTTATCTTCTTCATAAGCTGGCTCATTCTTTTCTCGCCCAAATAGTAATCCCATGACGTTATAGTCAAAGCACGGGGGTGCTTTCTCCTTATGGACGGGAGTTGGGATTTCATCAGTGAAGTAGCAATCCAAGAAAATCTCGAATCCTGGTTGCCGTATGCCATTACAACAAATGGCTCGGGAAATTCATGGCATGGATAGTCCTCTCCTTCTTTTATAAACGGACCATTAAGCGTTGGGGTTCCAGTTAACCGACCTCGTCTCAACTGGTGGATCCCCAAATGGTCCAATGGGAGTTATAGGACCTTTTGCATTTAATCGATCAAATACGGTGTCATAACTCATGCCAATAGGAGTGAAGTTCCTCCTAAATGGTTTCCTTTGTCCTTGGTTTTTCATGGCGAGGACTTCTCCTAGATTAAAGGTGCTAACGTTATTTGAGTGGGCGGTTTTGGAAGAAGAAGGATTGTCGTTCTTCTTTCCTTTCCAGCCACTGTTAGAGTTGTTGTTGGCAGCTTTTGACTTAGCCAAGTCATCTTCAATATTGATCCCAATATCATAAACAACCTTAAAGGTATGGAGGTTATTTTGATATTTAAGATGTTTGGAATATTTTTCTTGGAGATTCTTGATAAACAGTCTCACATACTCTTTTTCACTTGGTACCTCAATCATTTTAGCTGAGGTTTCTCTCCACTTGTTAAAGAAAGAAGTGAAGCTTTCATTCTCTTTCTGTTAGAGGATTTCAAGTTCTCTATGGTCAGTCTCGACTTGAATGTTGCATTTGTACCTATCAACGAAAGCGTTTGCTATAGACTCCCAGGTAGAGGTCTTTTCTTTCTCGAGAGAAAAGAACCATCGTTAGCAAACGGTCTCGAGAGATAGTGAGAACAGAGAAGGGAAGACCTTCTTATCAATACCCTTGATACTCATTATTGTTTCAAATGCTCTTAAGTGGATGTAAGAGTGGTCAATTGCTCTGAATTTTGGGATGTCGTTGGCGTTGAACTTCTGCGGAAGAAGATCTTTATCCACCGAGACCCCTTGGGATGTGAGTTCTTGAAACTTGTAGTCGCTGGACAACTTGCTTAGGCTCTCTTGCATGAGGTCCAATTGTTGTTGTTTCACGGGATCATCGATTCTAAGTGCGAGAAGCTTCAGTGTCTCGGTCACAGTAGCCAGTTGGTTCTTAAGATCATTGACTTCTTCATGAGTTGACATTATAACCCTTGCTTTCCTCTTGCGGGCTATAGGTTTTTCGAAAAGTTGGACTTCTACGAAGAGGTTATCTTTGATTAATCGTCCTTTCTTTCTTGACCGCGCGCTGTAAATTAAACCATTTTGCGTTTTAATTACTCGACTCGAATCAACTTGACTTTATGGTTTATTTTAAAAAGGGTGCATATTTTTGGAAAAAATAACGTACATATTTTTAGGGAACTAAGTATTATTATTTATAGTGGAGGATTAATATCCGACTTACCCCCCTAAAAAAAATGACGGAAAAAAACGCGCACACAAGACTCTCTTAATCATGGTCAAAGCATGTGTATTGGTGTGTGCATTGAGTGTAAGTGACATGCTTGGACTCTTGTGTAAGACCATGGGATTTAGTGCCTAAACTCGATCATTGATTCAATTAAGCATTATTATCAGCAAAATTAACCGAATTAAACAGAAGACTGATTAATTAGACTTTAGGTGACGACTCGACAAATAATCCGAACTGTCGGCCAAGCAACAGGACTGGCGTCACAATGTGGAGGTTGGCGCCAGACACTTTAGCTGTCGTCTGGCGCTACACACCATAGTGTGGCGCTACAACTCAGACTTTGGCGCCAATAGTAGAGCTTCGGTCTGGGACTATTTTCGGTATTATTAGTCAACTGGGGTTTGCCTAAAGTCATACTAGGTCAATTCCGATTGAAAAATTAGACTTTATTGACTCAAATTAATTAATTAATTAATTAACTAATTAGGCAAAGTTCTTTAAGTTATTAATTTATTTATTCTCAACACAGATCAACAAACGGTTAAGAGAAACATAGAATATATATGCACAACAAATAATGCACAATTAGTCAAGTAGGCACAATATGATGCAATGAGTTCGCAACCTAACCTTGGTTCTAGTTCTCTAAAGTTCAGGATGTGGTTTAGTCAAAGAGGGTCCATGGTTAATTGTCCGAATGCACCGCGCGGCAGCCTAACCGTGAAGGGTTGGCGCGAGTGGATGGGACATCGCGAGTTTTAAAAAAACTCACTTCCATGGTTTGGTGAATTCAACAATCTCGGATGTACCCTTTGTTGCACGGAGCGTTCAATCGGGTAGATGGAGCATGAATTCCCAGAGGGTTATGTCCATATGTAGAACACATATGGGTTTCAGAAAAGCGAGAAAAAATTAAATCAGGAAGTAGGATCGAGCAAACAATACGAAAAACCAGTCGAAATTAGAATGCATATTTCTGGCTCGGTATTGGGGGAAATTGGCGCCAGCAAACAGAGACTGGCGCCAGATTTTAACTGTAGCGCCTGGCGCTACGGCTAAAATTCTGGCGCCAAGCTCTGGCCCCTGACGCTACTTCCCACATGCCTCAGCAGCTTTCTGTGCTCAATAAAATCTTCCAGTTTCGTGCGGTGTTATTTCAGCACACTGCCTACGTGGCATGCTGCCACTTGGTGGCTGCCAACGTGGCTACTGCCACTTGGCGGCTGCAAACGTGGCGGCCACGTGTGCTGCCACGTGTGCTGCCACATGGCGTTTTGCCATGTGTGCTGCCACGTGGCATGCTCCTATTGGGCATGCATTCCTAGCCTTTTGTGTGGCTAGGATTTTACTTGTCACTTGATGCATTTTCCCATCTCACCAAATCCTAAATTTTGGCTCGACATTTGAGATTCTCCGACGCTCGGTTTCGACGCTCTAAGCTCGAATTTCCGACGTCTAAATGTTTAACACTCGGGCGACGAATTAATTTCTTCCGAATTAATTCATCGAGTTGGTTCGCATATATTTGCTTGGGTGTGACCCGAAGGGTTCAGTCAAGATTAAGATGTAACATTAATTATATTAATATTACTGATCGGAAGCGGCCTCCACCCAGGCATTCCGATCACTTGACCTTACTGAATATATTAGCTTTCTAATAATTCTGAACCCGCTATCAGAATAATACACTTGTTCGAAGGACACCATTCCTTTCAATCTCCCACTTGTCCTTCCGGACAAGTGTGCATTTAGTGTATACCCCTTATCCTATGTCTCTTCATGTCTCTTCCTGAACTACAGAGTAAGATTACTAGTCATCTCTGTTACGTCCAGAAGTGTTTCTCGAAATCCGAGTTTGACTGTTAATAAGAAGATTATTTCTAAAATCCATCTGAGCACGGCCATGCATTTTTCACAGTCTCGCTCTTCGAGAGGCCTTGTAAAACAACAAGACATGTTCCCTATTGTTAGTAGGGGGACATTTCCAGTCTTGTAATGTAGCTTCTCGTACTAAGAGGACTCACCCGCCCAATATCTGTCTTTATAATCCCCAGTTACGGCAGACGTTTGGCGGATACCAAAGCGGACCAGTACTCAAACAAGAGATCTCCCACTACTAATGGTCAAAGGAAAAGAGTTCCGATAGTAATAATGAGAAAATACTTATGACGATTTTTAAATCTCTTAAAGTATCCTCATAGGTCGATCCAGTATGGTTCTAAACCAATACCTGTGCAAATGATTTATATCCTCATAGCACAAGAAACGGTGCTACAAATCATACTACACACTAATCTCTGATGGTCATCAATCGTCCACAAAATATGACCTTGATTAGGGATAATTTTCGATTAAAATATTTAATGTTCACTTAATAGGTGTTTCTTTATCCAAGCCATTGACTTGATACCCTATTTTGAATATTTATTAAAATCGAATGGACTCATTATTTAATTCTAAACCACAATTAAATAGTTTTGTGGAATATTTAGAAATATTTTATTCCACTATGAAACTTCACAATGTTTCATCTTATGATAAATGGTTTTTCCCAAATATTTAAAGAGTAATACTCTTCATAAAACATTCATAGAAATCACACCCATATTTGATATGCTTGATTTCTTTCATGCAATTATGAATGTTGTCGTTCACTTATTGCAAAGGTTTAGTTAAAATTACTTTGCAAACCTTAGCATCTTCATTATCCACCATTTCCATAATAAGATGATAAAATTTTGAGAGTGTTAATGGATTACATGTGATTTAGGATTTATTGTTCAAGCAATGGCTCCCACTCAATTTTATGATTCGAGACCTTCTACTTAACAACCTACAATCACTAACGTTCAACAACGAACTTTTCTATTTAACATCTTTCTTTATTATTGCCTTTAAGGCAACAATATTCTCAACATATATTTTAGTAGACTCCCTGATGATGCCTTGCTTGGGTTTCACTCCAAGCGACTCACAACGATTTGGAATACCTTAATCACTTGTGATCATGGAAATTTTCCTTAGATTCCTGCACATCATATATGGATGCACATTTATGTTACCATTCTCAAGCCACAACGCTTCTTGCCTCTTGCTTATAAATGGTTTCCTTGCTAAGGATCTAATCCTTGTTAAGGTTTGTGCTTGCAACATCAAAACTCAAATTATATTTGTTTCCATGCGTCAAGAACTCATCCAACTACTTATCTAAGTTCTTTGGATGTTCTTGACTATAATCTAATGATCTAATACTTAGATTAATGTCGATTGGTATTATATACGTACTTCACATGCTCTAAGCATTTAAGTCATCTGACGATTCCATATCATAGCTTTACATGATGGATTTAATTCTAGAATGATTCTAAATTTTATTCCATCCATGTGACATTTAGCTCATACAGTTACACTGAGTCTTGCCAAATTGTTCGCTATATGATATGATTGAAAGTCTCTTACTAGAGTCTTTCTTGTTTGATTTAGTACTTAGCCTAGCTCATACTTAGTTCAAACATTTACTTTGCTTCATTCATATGGGTCGAAAGCCTTTCAAAGTCTTTCATGTTTAACATGGTAATTTCCTTTACTCATTTAAACACTTTAATTAAGTCTATACCATAGAACTAAATTCCCAACATGTACTAAGTATCGTCTTTAGCTTGGTCCATTGTCGAAAATACTTTCAAATCTAAGCATTTAGCATTTGATAGTTGTTTCACAATAGAGTTCGTAAACTTCTTGTTGGACCATTACTTTTGCTCCCACTAAACTTCTTGTTCATCAGAATTTCTATGTTTCTCCATAAGTCAATCCTCTTATTAACTTTATGAGAAAACACGTTCCAATTCCTTCATGCAATGCTTCCTTTAATCCCATGACGGATTCCATGTGCTTGCTTTCAAATCTAGCATTATTTAGATTTTCAAAACCCTTAGACTATTCCATAGTCACTTCCAAAATTCCATTTTGGGAATGCGGTTTTGGTATCTATTTTGCCATATTTCATATGCGCAATTTTACTAGATCAATCACGAAAAGACTTGAGCATTCCGATTGGTGAATGAGATTTTAAAATCAACTCCTTGAAATTAATTATATCCTTTACAACCAATCTAGCTATGTATGCATATAAATTTCCACATTTTTTAGTTTTCTCCTTGAAAACTTATTTGCAATCGATGGGTCTTTCACCTTTCATGCAAATTAATCAAGTTTCAAACATGGAGTCTATTTCGGATTTTCATGGATTTTAACCATTATTCGAAATTTGGATTTGTCGTAGCTATCTTACAAGACATTATTCCTTTACTATCTCATAGTAAATAGTATGCTTGTAAGTCTTAGGTTTGTTTCTAACTTAATAGAAAATTAATAGGATTCAATCCAAGCCTTTGGTGAATTCTATACCTATACGGGGCATCAAACACTGAGTTTTAAGGCGCTTTCAAAGCCCTTTTATTATGTTGATCTTACTCCAACATCTTTAATGTTTTGTGAGTAATGAATTCTCTTTTAAGGCACTTGTAAAGTCCTTTTTAGTATTCTTGATCAAGCATTATCACGAAGTCCTTTAAGGTCTTCCGAGATTCTCAGTTCTAGTTTGTTGCTAAGATCGATGGTTATCGGGTTCATTTTCCTCCCACTTGTCGTTTTGGAAACGTGTTACTTTCCAGAAAGACACTACTTAGAGCAACAAACAACTTTTTTTGTTCTCAATTAGGATGTGGAGGTAATACCCGTAGTCTCACTTGAAAAGACTTTTAGAAGTTATTTCTATCCATAAATGAATATTGCGTCCTTTCTTAGCTTCGACACATTGTTTAGTGTAACATTAGTCATTTGTGCAAATCTTTAAGAACTTTATAAGAAGGGTTGTGAACCATCATTGTTCGAGTCATTTTCAAATGACACCGAGGTCTCCATGAAACCATACCATGTTCTTTCTGGAGTTATTTATGAAAATTTCCATTCATAACTTTGAGATAGTCACGCTTAGCTCAAGCAAACATCGCTCGATCTAATCTAGACATTTTGATATCTTGCCAAGTCGATTATGTACTTCACCGAACTCTTGAGCTACTCAAGTCAAGTTTGTTCACATTTGATGAATATATCCATATCCTTTCAAATTCTTTGTGAAACGTTGAAGTAATTGGATCCTCTTTAGCCTTCGGAGTCAATTGTCTATACCAAGAACAATAGCTCTCTGCTTTGTCGGTTTCAACAAGTAAGACTTTCTTGTCTTAGAACGATTCCAATTCAAGCAACTATCAAGAGCCTATCTAATAGAGCCTTGAGTAAGTTTTTGTCGATGTGACATTGCTAAAGATGTTTGGAACGCAAATCAAGCCCATGACTTGAACTTAGTGAGTTTATCATGTTAGAGAAATGTTTGTTTATAATCAAGCATTCTTTAACTCAACGCTTGGATAACCATCCCATTCAAATAAATCTCGCAACTATAGCTCATTACTTTGAATGTGAGTCTTTCCGTGTGTAAACGGATCAGTTGCGGATTATGGAACATAATAACCATTACTTGTTCCAGCCTTTGGCTTAAAAGGTCTTTAAACAAAACATACGACCTTACAACTGATGTAGCTCTTCTTGCTTCATTCTAAGCTTGTAAGTCGATAACTTAGCTTAACTTCAATAGTTTGAGGTCACTATCATAGTGGAACACTCAAGCAGTATCCGATACTTGTGAAGATAACGAATTGCTAAGTAAAATACAATAACATGAACTCATGAGTTGAAATGAAATCTAATTCCTTTTCTTAGTTCCTTCTTTCCTATATTTCTTATCATACAATATCTCATAATCTTACTTTAAGAATCATTTCTTTAAGTACCTTGACTTTTATACTTTGTTAGGCATAATCAAGCATCTAGTGCGCCGTTAAACAAAGTTCCATCTTTCCATTAATTCTTACTCGAATTACTACATCAATGAGTCCTACTTAATTGTGATGCGAAAAGATACGTTGGTTGTCAAACATTGACAATCTTGAGTTTGCAACTCAATACCTCATGTTTTATCAAAACTACCTAGTATTTTGAATACATGATGTCCAACCGTCCTTTCGGACTTAATTATAAAAGTCATTTATGAGAATTGTATTTTAGAAATGCTTTTCCTTTCTTTGAGAACTATTCTCAAGGATTTCCTTTACCAATCATGGAAACAATATTATTTGATTTAGAATACTATAAATATAAGTGCTAAGTATAACCATTTATCAAGAACATAATAAGTTTGAAATTTAATAGCATTCATGCAAACTTCAATCTTATTAAACGTCTTATTTACGCATAATAATTGTCCCTATTTGGCGAAAATAAGGCGATTCCAAGATCCGAAGAAACAAAGAGTGGTTAAGCATGCTTTGGCTTGTCTTAAACACTCAATCTTCTAGGGTAAGCATTGCCTTGCTAATGGCTCTAAGCCACTCTTGGTTAGACAATCGTCGCATCTAATGCATCTTAGACGATGTATCTCTTTTGCCACGGTATGTGAGGACTCCTCACTCATACCGATGAGTTAAACCAAAACCAACGTGCACACCCGATGTGCCTTATGCCCCTTGGAGAAGTGATGGCACCTCGCTTTGGCGTAGCCTACCATCACTCTCGTTCGGTTAGTAAGTGTTGTTTTGGAAAGGCAAGTTTGACTCAATATTATTAGGGACCTAGGATTTCTATGTTGGTTGATTTAAGTGAACTTAACTAATCATCGCAACATCAAGAAAACCTAAAACATGCATCTAACGAATAATTCACACACATATATACATAAGCATAAAATATAGAGCGAAATTATAGATGCATATTGGCAACTAGCATGACCCCTTGAGATCTTCATATCTTCAAAAGGTCTTCATTTGCAATTCAAGGCTTTGTCTTCCAAGATACGCCGTCTTCAAGACTTAACCAAACTATGCAAAAACTAGTGTCTACAACTAGGAATAATCTAAATATTAAAGTACAACAATACTTAACGGTGCGTAGACCGTATTTAGATTTACAAAAATACATGACGGCACATAGTCCGTATTTTCTATCCTAGTCGGGTCCCACTAGTTGCCATTTCATAAAACCTGTGAGAGAGAATATATATATTCCATTCATCCATTCACTATTTGTGAATGGCCCATGCAATTTACAAATTAAAACAAAGTAAAATACATTTAAACATCGCGCGCACTAGTAACTAATCTAGGTGGTTAATCCGATTAACACGCCTAATTAAAACTAGTCAAAGTTGTTTAACCGATTATATAATTTACGTCATTAATAATTGAAGCTCCCACTAAATTTTGCATTTCCTTAATTAATCTAATTAATTAAGTCGGTAGCACCCAAACTTGTCAAAATGAAATTTTTCCAATGCCGCTCAAAACCGAGGCCTAGCCTCCCAAAATTTTAATTAAAATAAACAAAATTAATTAAAATAAATAAAACGGCAAAATAAGCAATATTACGGCTAGTCACCTCACCGCACCAAGCATACGCACATGCCAAAAAAATACGAACACAAGACCCACGGCACACGGCCGCGAGCTGCTGCCACGGCACAGCCGCATGTGGCTGCTGCAGCCCGCGTGCTGCTGCCGCGCGTGTGCTGCTGCCGTGCGTGGCTGCTGCCGCGCGTGTGGCCGCAAGCAAGGCGACGCTGCCACCTTGGAAGCCACATCATATGGGCTGCTATGCAGCCCGGCTCGCCAAGGTGATGCATTGCCTCATTTTGCGTGCCACGGCCTCGGGATATGATCCCTTTTCGCGAGACAACAATAATTAATTCTAAATTAATTTTAGAACTAATTTAGAGAGCAAAATAAAATTTTAAACAAGTCTAACTTAATAAAATTTTCAAAGTGCAAATAACCAAAATAATTCCAAGAACCATTCATAATTAAATTGGTTTAGCTTGGTGCAACATAAAATTGAGGCAATTTCTCACTTTCAATTTAATCAATTTAAATTAAACTTGAGAATTTGACAAAGTAAAGGGAAGTTGGAAAAATATGAACTTTAATGCTCATAATGAAAATTCCAACATCTAAATTTTTGTGAATCCTTGAAAATTATATCTTCCAACATGAAGATAACCAAATTTCTATCACAAAAATTGAAACTTTATGTTTCCAATCAACTCAAAATGATTAAAACATCAAAGTTTAACACAAAATAACATGGAATTTAGTGGTTTTTAAAGTTTCAATCACTTATCACAAATAAAGATTGAATCTTTAACACTTAGGAAGCCTCAAAATTAACACTTTCACACTAAAAAGCAATTAGTTTGCAATTAAGTGAAAATAAATCAACCTTTAAGCATCAAATACTACCAAGTAAGTGTGCTTTAAGGGGACATAAAAATGCAGAAAATAATGCAAATAATCAACCATATAATCAACAATTTATGCCATTAATTTCAAGGTTAGAAAAGACTTAAAATTTTTCGTCAAAAACGAAAAACCCCTCGAAAAAGGCATTTCTGGTCAAAATTTGGCTAAAATCACAGTTCCCTTGGGGATAAAAACCTTTCCAGAACACGTTTTCCACCCAAAATTCACTAGTCTTGGGCGAAAATCTGGGTTCTGGGCCAAACTCGACATTAAAAACGGGATTAAAATAAATAAAACCGAGCTACTAATCTAATTAGCAACTTAAACAAGAAAATTAAGCCAAAATAAACCTTGAAAAACATGATTATAAAAATAAACGAGCGGGGCTCCGATACCACTGTTGGGGTTTAGTGAGTCTGACTCACCGCGGAAACAAACCCCGACCCGAGGAACCACTCGCAATAAATAAAATCATAAAGCATAAATAAATAATCACAAAGAAAAGATAACGAATCTTACCCTCGAAGCGAGCTTCGCCCAAAAATCGGGGCTCTTACTTGAAAGCTACGAGCACGTCAAGCGCCGTGCCTCCGACGGTATCCACCCACAAAAAGGGCGAACACAACTTTAAGGTCCGCTACCTTGGGGTTAGCAAGGTCCGACCAAAACCCGAGTGTTATATGAGTTTAAGTGTTTTCCCAAAAATTATGGAATGCTCTTTTTAACTCCCACTCAAGCAAAGAATTCTCAATCCATTCCATGACTATTTATAAGGAAGTATGCCTTGTGAATTTCACTCATCTTTCAATGTGGGACTTTTCACAAAAAGATCCCACATGGAAAGATTGGTGAATTCAACCCTTAGTTAAATAAACAAAGGAACAAGTAACAAGTGTCACATGGTTAGGTGTGGACCACTTTCTCACTTGGTCCCCAAGGCATTTCACATGCAATGTGAACTAACCATGTGTCACCCAACCTTGAGCCCCAAGTTGGGTTCGGTTGGCCCATTTTATTTTGGCCCGTTTCCATGACCCATCAACCCGGGTCCACGGCCATTGCCACATGTGTCGCCACCGTGGCGAGCCGCCACGTGGCACACTGCCTACGTGGCACGCTGCCACGTGGCATGCTGCCACTTGGTGGCTGCCAATGTGACGGTTGCCAACGTGGCGTCCACGTGTGCTGCCACATGGCAATTTACCATGTGTGCTGCCACGTGGCATGCTCCTATTAGGCATGCATTCCTAGCCTTTTGCGTGGCTAGGATTTTACTTGTTACTTGATGCATTTTCCCGTCTCACCAAATCCTAAATTTTGGCTCGACATTTGAGATTCTCCGACGCTCGGTTTCGACGCTCCAAGCTCGAATTTCCGACGTCTAAATGTTTAACACTCGGGCGACGAATTCATTTCTTCCGAATTAATTCGTCGAGTTGGTTCGCAGATATTTGCTTGGGTATGACCCGAAGGGTTCAGTCAAGATTAAGCTGTAACATTAATTATATTAATATTACTGATCGGAAGCGGCCTCCACCTAGGCATTCCGATCACTTGACCTTACTGAATATATTAGCTTTCTAATAATTCTGAACCCGCTATCAGAATAATACACTTGTTCGAAGGACACCATTCCTTTCAAAACCCTCAGAAATTAAACCTTTCACGTCTAGGGCGAAGGCAACTTCGAATATGGCTAGATGTTTCTAGATCTTGTGAATGCGGAATTTTGTATGAAAACAAAGTAAGAAAAAATTGTATAATTAAAGAGAGAATGCTAACACTAGTAGAAAAATTGAAAAAGACACCGCTCAATGGCCACCGGTTTTTGAAAACCGGTGGCTTAAAAAATGGGCGGGATTAGGCATATGTACATTGCCACCGGTTCAAGCCGAACCGGTGGCATAAATGATAAAGGCCACCGGTTTTGAACCGGTGGCAATAATCAAATAATAAAAAAAAAAAAGTCCACCATTCTCTTTTCCCTTCCTTTATATACCCTAACCCTAATATTCTCTCTCCTCTATCGCCTCTCCTGCTCTTCTCCTTCTCTCTATTCCTTCTCTCCTTCGTTCTTACTCCCCAACTGATCTCCTTCTCGTCGCCCTTCGTCCTCTCTCCTCCGTTCCCCTCCTTCGTCCTCCATCAAATCCGCACTACACAGCCACCATCAACCACCGAAATCACCCAACTTCACCCGAAAAAAATCCATTACCCACGAAATCACCACCACGCCACCACCACACTAGCAACACCAACATCAACAACACCGTCAGATCTACATCATCAACACCAATTTTTGCTCTTTTTCGCAGTTTTTGGGTTTTATATTTCGAGGTTACGGTTTCTGGGTTTAATTTATTTTGTAATTGCTATGTTTAATTGATTTTGGAATTTTCTGGGTTTAATTGATGAGTGTTGATGGGTCTATGTTTCTGGGTTTAATTTTATTATTCAAGGGTTTCTGGGTTTATGTTTAATTCGAAATTGCATGAGTGTTCTGGATTTTTTTTTAATATTTTTTTTTTAATTTTTTTCGTGTTTTTTGTGAGTTTTTATTTATTAATTTTAATCTTGGTGTTCTGATTTTTGAAATTGTACGAGTATTCTGGTGAAATTGCATGCGGTTTTTTTAGGTTTTTTTGTTTTATTTTGAGTTTTCTGGTTTTTTTTTCGGGGATTTCTGGGTAAATTTTTTTTTTTAATTATTAATTTGAGTTTTCTGGGTAGATAATGCATTTTTTTTTTTAGTTCTTGAGTTTTATTAATTTTGGTGTTTTAATTGATACAGGTATTAGATTATGACTCCACGAAGAATCAAGATGTTTATGTCAAAAAAAATCAAGATGTTGATTTTGGAATATTGTTTTAGAACTTAATTTTATTTTTTTTGTTTCTGATGTTGTAATTTTATTTATTTATTAATTTATTTTTATGTTGTAATTTTTTTTTTTATTTTGGTATTGTACAATAACAATT
The DNA here is from genome assembly GCF_948465745.1 of Chenopodium album. Classification (NCBI taxonomy): domain Eukaryota; kingdom Viridiplantae; phylum Streptophyta; class Magnoliopsida; order Caryophyllales; family Amaranthaceae; genus Chenopodium; species Chenopodium album. The sequence goes on from NC_137839.1 coordinate 54,075,490, forward strand.
TAATAATAATTATATTTTGGATTATATTTCGGTTGATTTCGATGTTTTTTTTCGATGTTGTGTTTCTTACCTAATTACATTGAATCGTTGAAGTATATTTCAAGTGGAAAAAACAAAACCAAAAAAAATATATATATATATTTACATGCACATTGCCACCGGTTAACCGGTGGCATTTATATATAATACCAAAAAAAAAAAAAAAAGCTGGAAGGGTTATTGCCACCGGTTAACCAGTGGCAATACTTATTTTTGCCACCGGTTTTGAACCGGTGGCCTTTGCTTCGGAGTATTGCCACCCCCCAAATGACCACCGGTTCAAAACCGGTGGCATTGGGGGGTTTTGAACCGGTGGCCAATTCATATTTTCGCCTAGTGTAATTAAAACTTGTGAATGAGGAGAATTGGTTGTAGGTGAATGTAGATGATGAAGTGGTGAATGAAAACGGAGTTTTTGATACGATATTTATAGAGAAAATCAGCTCAAAAAGATAATTTAACAAAACAGAGTCTGACGCTCAGGAAACAAGGTTGGCGCCAACCCTGGCTAGCTGGCGCCAGGCACCAATGGCTAGCGCTTGGCGCCAAGCCTGGTTCCAGGCGCCAAGGCCTGGGGTTGGACGCCAGTCTTGATTTTAACGCGTTTTCGAAAATCCGATTAATTTACCGTACTGGAGGATAAAATAATATAATTTCTTCGAAAATGCTATTTGATTTTGATTAAAACTCTGAAAAGTCAACAAAGTCAACTTATCAATGCTAATTGAATTAGGAATGAAAAGAACCTTCTAGAAGATTCTAGAAGACTAAAACCATTCCTAATTGCATTAGGAATGATAAATCATATTAGGCCCTCCCCTAGATCATTGGGCCGCACATAAAGCTCAAATCGGTCCCAGTTCAGTAAATTGGCCATAACTTCCTCAATATTCATCGGAATTGGGCTTATAATATATCGTTGGAAAGGTCTTGTCAAGCCCCATCCAACTACACAACTATTGGACCAATATCATGGACCAACCAAACTGGATTGGCTGTTTTCTTTAAAATAAAGTTTTCAAAAACAGAGAGAAGAGAAAGGAAATAAAATTTTCCGCAACACTAGACCTTTCCACACTTTCGTTTCATTCGATTATGATTCTACGTGAAAGGTACTCATCACTGGGTTTGGTTTTGGGGAGACACAAATGGGTGTCTACAGGAGGCCTCCAACGATAGTCCACCCACAACTCAACCACCAAAAATGGTCCAATGCCTTGGGGTTAGCAAGGCCCGACCAAAACCCGAGTAATTAATGAGTTCAAAGGTTTTCATAATGGTGATGCTTTTTTCAACTCTTAATCATGTGCTTTTCTCAATACCCCAACTTGGGTATTTATAGGGAAATGCATGAGTGTGAAAAGCTCTCCCATCAATGTGGGAGAATTTGATTTTCCCATTTATTTTAATTCTAAAATAAAATTAATAATCAAACTAGTAATAAATCAAAAAGTGGCAAGCATAAAAAGAGGAGTAGGTGAGGACCACTTGGAGGAGGGGGGGGGGACCAAACTTGCCCCCCACTCATGCCCCCATAACCGGCCACCTCCCTTTCTTCTCCTCCTTTTGAGTTGCGCCACATGGCAACTCACTTGGGCACCCATGGTTGCCTTGTGGGCTGCCATGGGATGGTTGTGAGGCTTCGGCCCACCTCACTTGCGCCCAAAAGCGTGGGCTGCTAGTTGCCACGGCCTAGCAAGCCACGCACCAAGTTTGCGGGCTGCTAGCTGCCACATGCTAGCATTGCCACGTACACTTGGTGCGGGTTGCTAGATTTTTTTCGCGCCCCTACTAGCACTCGGTTTTATAGATGCTAAGGTTATTTCGGTCATTGATGATTTATTATTATTTTTCACGTCTCGTCTTTTACTATTTTCGACTCGACTTTCGACGCTCGGTTTCGATGCTCCAAGCTCGAATTTCCGACGTCTAAATATTAATTACTCGGTCGACTTATTAATTAATTCCTAATTAATTCGTCGCTTCGGTTCGTTAGTTACTTGGGTGTGACCCGAAGGGTTCAGACAAGATTAGCTGTAATATTAATTATGCATTAATATTACTGATCGGAAGCGGCCTCCACCCAGGCATTCCGATCACTTGACCTTACTGAATATATTAGCTTTCTAGTAATTCGAAACCCACTAACGGAATAATACACTTGTTCGAAGGACACCATTCCTTTCAATAAGTTGTAAATTACAACTTTCCTTCATCAATATTGGACAAAAAAAGTCACACTCAATTACGAGCTAGACTTTTCTTTCCATTTTGGGTCCAGTTTTGAAAATAATATGATTATGTATTTTGCCTACTAGAAAAACTTTTATTGGACCCTTTTCAAATTTTGAATTCTATTTCGAAACAACATGTTTCTAATAAAAATAGTATTCAAAATTTCCTTTCTGACATTTTGTTTTCTCAAATAAATTAATTTTCAGATTCTCAATAACCGTTTGGATAATACATGTATATACATAAATATTTCAAAAAGGAATGAATTAAGATTTGACTTCTTTTTGACTCGAACATGTTCTCGCTTAGTTCTCCCGCAAATATTGGCTAAGGGATGGTAAACGAACGACCTACAAGACCAAAATCAAAGATTGATAACAACAAAGAAAATATTTTATGTTCTAAATCAAAAAACTTTGAGAATAAAATCAATGTAATGATCTTTACAAACGTCTAGACATTAGGTAAGATTACTAAACCTTGAACACAATTGTTTTTGGTTTGTAGACAAGCAAAGAACTAACTTGCTTTCTTGAACATGACTTTAACTAAAATGCAAAACCCATGTCATTATCCTAAATATCTCAAAAAACAAAAATAGGACATATACATAGGTTCATCCCAATATCATTATTATATGGATGGCCTAAACAATAACAAGTCACTAGAACTACCTAGCAAAATCCCAGATCTTTCTTTTAATTATTTAATTTAATTGTTTGATTTTATTATTTTCCTTGAAGATTCTAACGTGTGTATTTGTTATTAGAAAGAAGTACGAGGCATCAAAGTAAGTGCTTTATTGTTTGCATTGTTATTATGATATAGAAATCATGTCTAGGTTATTATTATGTTTAGGGAAAAGGTTATAGTATCAAATATGTCAATTATGATTCTTGCGATGCTTCCTATTATTTTTCTTAATATTCATGTTAGTATCATGTTAGGGTTATATATTTGATCTTTGTGTTTAGTGACATGCTAGGGTTTGTTATTAATCTTGTCAGTATCATGCCTAGGATCTTGCTATTATTATGTTTTAACATGATTATTATAATTATGATTATTATAATTATTTATAATGATTATTACGTTGCTTGATGCTTATCATTGTTATTGTTTGATCACACCTTTTATGCATGTTTAAAGGGAATTGGTACTTGCAATCATGCTTAATAAGATAATTGAAAATCTTGTTTAGGGTTAATTTGATTATAATTCAAATGATCGCCGATAATAGTTATATTTGTGCATTAATATTCAACCAACATAGATTAAACAGGTTTAGGGTAAACCTATTGATTACATGTTAGCCAGAAAGCGCACATGGATACGATCAAAATAAAGTAGAGGCCTATTATTATGGAAGGTTCTTTCTCTTTTAGTTTGAATTTGTACCGTCATCCCCAAACTTCCAGTCTTGGTTCCAGACCTATTAGAGTTAACGATCTCCTGGATGTTAAGGGGTGTAACCTTCACCCTGTGAACGGTTTACAAGATCCTAAAACTTGTTTGCGACTCTTTTGCTCTAGCTTCCTTCCCTTTGGACGCCACCGTACTTTAGTGTATGATCACAGTGGGGTTCAAGTTTGGGGTAATGCTTGAAATATTCCCTACAGGGATCACCGCCCTTTTCTTTCTCGGCGGCCCCATCACGCAGGGATCCATGTCTTCGTCTGAGTCCGAATAGGCTTTCGGATAAGTCTTCAAGCCTAACAGGACCTTTCCCTTCACGTCTTTTTCCGCCCTCTTCTTTGTCAGACTGCTGAAAAAGGGGGGTAGAAAGTGAGATGAGCCACGGGAATATCCAAAAAAAAAGTTTCTTAGTAAAAAATCTAAAGGACTCACCAAAGTCTTCAGTAAAGAAGCGTCTTCAGCAGATGTCGCCTTTTGCACTTCTGCAGATCAGAAGTTCTTTCTCCACTTTCAAAAGCCCTAACTACTCTGGCCACTTCAGCAGCAGTCTTGGAATCTTCTTTTTCTTCGAGGGTTAAGCAAAAGAGAGGATCTAGCTTTTCCCACCAAGGCTTCTACTTTAGGTAATCTGTAACAGGGCAGATTTTAAGCTTATTGAAGTGAAGGTGCAGAGAATGATCCTTAGAACCAGTAATCTGCGACGCTTTTTTCATCACATCTCTTTCAGCGGTAATCCCTAAGCTCCCATAATAGATCTAATGTCGCTCTCATGCAGCATTGAAAGATAAAAATCAAAGGCGTTAGTACAACAAAGCAGAAGCTGAAAGTATCTAAATATAAATAAAAAAGCAAGAAGGCTAAATCCACGGGCCCAGCCTGTAGAAACCTACTTTTGGCCTCTTGTCCCGAAAGGAAGTGCGATGATGTTATAAAAATCCGTTCTTCATGTTAGATAAAAGTTGAAGTGTTTATGGACTACGAAAAGCATTAAAAAGTAAGTTAAAACCCATATTTGAGTCCAAGTTATCTAAGAGCCTTGTCCGATTACTAATTACGCCCAAAACGTGTACATATATGTTTAAACTTGATTAATAACAGACCCAAATGCGTCAAATGCAATGATTAGATCCCGTGGAACCTACACTGTTGAAAAACCGAGCCAAAATGTTAAAAAAGCCATCAAATTCCCATTCAAGGCCAATACAGATGGATAGCCCTTTCAAAGAGCTTTCCAACGGTATATTATAAGCCCAATTCTGAGCCAAAACGATGAAGTTATGATCAAAACACTAAACTTGGCCCTAATACCGACACCCTTGCACTCCAACAGCCATAACTTTGGATCAATAACATATTTTAACCTAACTCTAATGGCATTGGAAATTAGAAATTCAGATTTTTCCAATGATATCTCACATGCCTTAATCCGACTCCGCAATCAAAAGTTATGGAAGTTTTAAAAAACGCGCTTTCGTATAAGGCAAACCGCAAACCAGCGCAACTCAATTAATTAGTTGCGAGCGCCTGGCGCGCGAGCGACTCATTGAGATGCGCACGGCACCCAGCACGACTCAAATAGTTGCGCGCGCCACCTGACGGAGAGACTCTAAAACCCTAAACTTAGATCCCTACGCCTATAAATAGGGGTCATCGTTCAGCATTACGAGGACCGGAACAATCAGAATTAAAACCCTATTATTCTCAAAACCCTAATCTCTCTACTTCTCTTACTATCATAATACTTTTCCATGTTTCTTCCCAACTACTCTTCAACTCTAATCCATCCATTGAAGCACTTGAAGGTACGAAGAAGAAAGAAAGTCCATAAACACATTAAACGGAGATTTAACATAATAGAACGGTTAGTTTCCTAAGCACTTAGATAAATCATTTTTCCTTTATTGTTTAAATAACTTTAACTGAATAAATAGTGTTGTTTGATCACTTTAAACAAACTTTTAATTAATTAAATCACATAGTATTCTTTTGTTAATCAAGAATAGAATTTAATAATTAATTGTTGTTTTATCACTTAAGACCAGGCGAATATTTTTTATATTGTTCTTATCACGAATATTGATTAAACAAAGAATAACCACTTTTGCAATGTAATTCCTACGTGATTAATGCATGTAAATAAAATCAACTAACTTAGTCTTTAGGTATCACGTTGCATATATTGTTTGGTAATGAAATTATGAAAAAGGAAGAGCTAGTAGAGGTCGTACTAGGGCTAGAATAGTGATTCCTCCCTAAAAGGAACGTTATTTTAGTACCATCGCTCCCGAATTCATTTCTGGTTTACGTAGACCAAATTGGGCATGAGTAAACTTACAATTCGGGCTAATTATCCCTTAAACTCTACTTGGGAGAAAGGCATGAACGAGGTTTATGAGTTTTCCTAAAACTTATTGGTGACTCTTACTTGTTTCTTACAAATTAAAAAAGCGTGATGAGAGTGTCATTTCTAATTCAAGGTCTCCCAAACAGTCAGGAATTCAAATTCTAATACACCCTAACAAGTGTAAATTCCTGGGCTTTTAAATGGCCATTGACATCTAAGGAAGGAGCCCCCCTACGATGGGATCACCCTCCTTACAATGGCGACTCCACTGGGGACTTAGAGGTTACAAGATTAGTTCGTAGTTATGGTTCAAGGTTTCCAACACTAGGTTGCCTATGGATTGTAACGAGAACTAACTTGGATAATCTTGTATTAGAGGGCGAGACTCGAACGCATAATATCATCCTTTTTCACTAAAGTAAAAATCAAACAGGCAACATTGCATCATGCATAATCATAGCATAGTTTAATCATTGGGGATAGGCTCATTGGCTAGGAGTTTCCGACACTAGGCGTCTATCCCAAAATCAATAACAACCATCCCACCCATATCACCAACAAAATGTTGGGAGGGCTATATCGCCAACAATCGTCCCTCAAGATATGATACCTTTGGACACCCAAGTGTAGACACGCATTTGTGTCTCCCCAAAACCAAACCCAGTGATGAGTACCTTTCACGTCGAATCATAATCGAATGAAACGAAAGTGTGGAAAGGTCTAGTGCTGCGAAAAGTTTATATTTCTTTTCTCTTCTCTCTGTTTTTGAAAACTTTATTTTAAGAAAACAGTCAATCCAGTTTGGTTGGTCCATGATATGGGTCCAATAGTAGTGTAGTTGGATGGAGCTTGACAAGAGCTTTCCAACGATATATTATAAGCCCAATTCCGATGAATATTGAGGAAGTTATGGCCAATTTACTAAACTGGGCCCGGTTTGAGCTTTATGTACGGCCCAATGATCTAGGGGACGGCCTAATATGATTTATCATTCCTAATGCAATTAGGAATGGTTTTAGTCTTCTAGAATCTTCTAGAAGGTTCTTTTCATTCCTAATTCAATTAGCATTGATAAGTTGACTTTGTTGACTTTTCAGAGTTTTAATCAAGATCAAGTAGCATTTTCGAAGGAATTATATTATTTTATCTTTCAGTACGGTAAACTTATCAGATTTTCGAAAACGCGTTGAAATTAAGTTTGGCATCCAACCCCATGCCTTGGCGCCTGGAACCAGGCCTTGCGCCAGACGCTAGCCATTGGCGCCTGGCGCTAGCCACTAGTGCCTTGCGCCAGCTATCAGGGTTGGCGCCAATCCTGTTTTGCGATCGTCAGACTCTGTTTTGTTAAATTATCTTTTTTGGCTGATTTTCTCTATAAATATCGTATCAAAAACGCCGTTTTAATTCACCAATTCTCTTCATTCGCAAGCTTTCATTCGCAATCTTCATTCATCTACGATCATCATCTACATCACTCATTCATCAATTCTTCACAAACATTAATTCTTTAGCATTCTTTAATTTCTTCAATTCTTTCTTACTTTTTCATACAAAATTCCGCATTCCCAAGATCTAGAAACACCTAGCCATATTCGAAGTTGCTTTCGCCCTAGACGTGAAAGGTTTTAATTTCTGAGGGTTTGGTCCCAAATCTCTATTTCAATTATTTAATTTAATTGTTTTGATTATTATTTTCCTTGAAGTTACGAACGTGTGTATTTTGTTATTAGAAAGAGGTACGAGGCATCAAAGTAAGTACTTTAATTGATTTATTGATTTATGATGTAGATGTCATGTTTAGATTGTTATTATGATTCCTAGTATCATGTCTAGGGTAAATTTAATATTAAATATGATTGTTACGATGCTTCCTATGTTCTTCCTAATATTTATGATTGTTAGTATCATGTTAGGGTTAAAGACTTGATTTTTATTGCATAGTGACATGCTAGGGTTTGTTATTAATCCGGTTAGTATCATGCCTAGGATCTTACTTTTATTATGCTTTAACATGAATATTGTTATAATTATGATTATTATAATGATTATTATTAATTATGATTGCCATGATTATGATGTTCGTTATTATTTCAATTGTAATTATTATTGATTATTTATTATGTTGCTTGATACATATTATATTTATTGTTATTGCTTGATCACCTTTTATGTATGCTTAAACGGAATTTGATACTTGTAATCACGCTTAAACAAGATATTTAATAATCTTGTTTAGGGTTAATTGTGATTATAATTCAAGTGATCGCCAATAATAGTGTATTTGTGCATTAAATTCAACCAACATAGATTAAACAGGTTTAGGGTTAATCCTATTGATTGTATGTTAGTCAGAAAGCGCACATGTTTACGAGCAAAATAAAGTAGAGGCCTATTATTAGGGCAGGTTCAATTTCTTTTAGGTTGGACTTGTACCATCATCCCCGATCCCTTATTTGGTTCATGACCTTATGGAGATGACGATCTCTTGGATCGTTAAGGGGTGTAACCTTCATCCTGTGAACGGTTTACAAGTTCCTTAAAAACTTGTTGGCGACTCTTTTGCTCTATCTTCTTCCCTTTTGGACGCCACCGTACTTTAGTGTATGATCACAGTGGGGTTTAAGCTAGTGGGATTTAAAGGCTTGAATTATTCCGTACAGTTTTTGGCGACTCCACTAGGGAGGATTTTTATTTTAATTCCTGAATTTGTTTCGGCAATGATTTAGAATGAGTGGATCAGACTCGAAAAGTTCTAAGTATTTCATGTGCGTAATTTTGATTAACATTATTGTCATATGCATAAAAAAGATCTCATTGGAAAGACCATCCGTAATGAGTTAATAACATAGGATTTTACACGTAGGAAATTTGAGAAATATCTTTCACAACTAGGACCGAAATAACACCGCGCGAAACTGGAAAATTTTATCGAGCACAGAAAGCTGCTGAGGCATGTGGGAAGTAGCGTCAGGGGCCAGAGCTTGGCGCCAGAATTTTAGCCGTAGCGCCAGACGCCAGTATTAGCGCCAGGCGCTACAGTTAAAATCTGGCGCCAGTCTCTTATTGCTGGCGCCAATTTCCCCCAATACCGAGCCAGAAATATGCGTTCTAATTTTGACCAGTTTTTCGTATTGTTTGCTTGATCCTACTTCCTGATTGAATTTTTTCTCACTTTTCTGAAACCCATATGTGTTCTACATATGGACATAACCCTCTAGGAATTCATGTTCCATCCACCTGATTGAACGCTCCGTGCAACAAAGGGTACATCCGAGATGTTGAATTCACCAAACCATGGAAGCGAGTTTTTTTCTAAAACTCGCGGTGTCCCATCCACTCGCGCCAACCCTTCACGGTGAGGCTTCCGCGCGGTGCATCCGGACAATTAACCATGGACCCTCTATTGACTAAACCATATCCCGAACTTTAGAGAACTAGAGCCATGGTTAGGTTGCGAACTCATTGCATCATATTCTGCCTACTTGACTAATTGTGCATTATTTGTTGTGCATACTCTATGTGATTTTTCATAACCGTTTGTTTGACTTGTGTTAAGACTAAATAAACCGATTAATGACTAAAGGACTTTGTTTAATTAATTAATTAATTAATTTGAGCTAATAAATAAATATAAAATCGAGTCATAGTTCCTTTAAGTCGACCCGGATTTTTATTCCCGTATACTGCACAAATGTCAACTTGATTTGGTCATAGCTGGAGTTCTAGAAAGAACTAAGAGTCGTAAAACCTATGGATCTGTAGCCCCGAGTTTTATCTTTAATTTGGCGTTGGTTTCATCCCAATCAGAGCCGCATATAAAAAGTTATGACTAAAATACCACAGTCTGTCAAGTTTAATGCATATACGTGAAGTCTTAACTTAGTCTTTGCTTGAGTCTAGTCACATAGTCTAGCCACATGGTCATGACACGAGTCTTAAAGTACCATCTACACTCACTAGTCTTAGCACACACTTTGAGCACATGTCACCATGACCATATCTTAGGTTGATGCATGAGTCGGTCTTTTCCGTCATTTGAGTTGGGGGGTACATTCTATTCCTAATTCTTCATATCCCTCCATCCAAATCTTCTTTCACATTTTATTCCAATTTTTCTTCATTTCCTCCATCCATTGCATGTTGAATAAAGTTTGAGTCAAATAATTAATAATAAGTATCCCCAAATTCCTTTCCCACAGTACTTGGTTGAGGAGAGAAGGGCGATTAATCAAGGACAATCTCTTTATTCAAGTCTCGCTTTTTGATAAACCGATTCGTCAAAATAGGAAGGCTAAGAAGATAATGGCAACTCAAGAAGAAGTCAATGATCTTAAGAACCAACTGGCTACTGCAACTGAGACACTGAAATTTCTCGCACTTAGGGTCGATGACCCCGTGAAACAACAACAGATGAACCTCATGCAAGAAAGTCTAAGCAAGCTATCTAGTGACTATAAATTTCAGGGCATGAGTTCACAAGGGGTCTCGCTGGATAAAGAACTTCTTCTGCATAAGTTCAACGCCACTGACATCCCTAAATTCAAGGCAACAGATAACCCTTACTTCCATCTAAGAGCTTTTGAAACTATAATGAGCATTAAGGGTATCGATAAAAAGGTTTTCCCCTCTCTGTTCTCACTATCTCTCAAAACCGTTTGCCAACAATGGTTCTTCTCCCTTGACAAGGAGAAAACCTCTACCTGGGAATCGATAGTGAACGCTTTCGTTGATAGGTACAAGTGCAATATCCAAGTTGAAACCGACCATAGACAACTTGAGATGCTAATACAAAAAGAGAATGAAGGCTTTACTTCTTTCTTTAATAAATGGAGGGAAACTTCCGCCAAGATGATTGAGGTCCCCACCGAAAAGGAGTCTGTGAGGATGTTTATCAAGAATCTCCAAGAAAAGTATTCAAAGCACTTAAAATATCAACACAACTTGAATACTTTCAAGGCCGTTTATAACATCGGAATTGAAATCGAAGACGACCTCGCAAAGCAAAAGCTACTAACAATAGTAACCACGGTGGCTAGAAAGGAAAGAAGAACGACAATCCTTCTTCTTCCGAAAACGCCCACTCTAGTAATAATGTTAGTACCTTTGACCATAATGGTGTCTAAGCCATAGATAATCAAGGATCTAAAAGGAAACCTAGGCGAGAGTTCACACCCATTGGAATGACCTACGATGCTACTTTCGATCGTCTCTATGATCGAGGATTAATCAAACCTATTGGCCGTACCAAGGATCCAACACCAGAAAATCGATCTTCGAGATGGAATCCAAACTCCTATTGCAAGTACCATCGAGGAAACGGTCATACTACTGATGAATGCTACAGGTTTCAAGATCTCATTCAAGATCTCATAGAAGCAAATAAGATCCCATTGCCTCTAGCTAGCGAGAAGACTAGATGATGTCAGAGCAAACAACACAAGACAAGAGGCGAGCTTCAATGACAAGATTTCATGACCTCTTTTCCTATTTCTTTTTCATTTTTTCCTTTCCCCAATAAGTCTAGCATAGGCACCTTTTCTTTTCCTTTAGATTATTTTTGTAGTTTTTCTTTTCTTTTCCCTTTTTAATAAAATGAGCATTTATTTCCTTATATATGATCATTTCATTACATTGCATCAAATATAATAAAAAAAAGAAAAAAAAAGAAAAAAAAATCCATGTCGAATTAAACACAAGGTATACCAATGATTTGAGGCAACCCTTGTAGCCACATCATATCTCCTTTCGCCTTTCTAATTTACAAATCCTTTCTTCATAAACCACTTTGAGCCTCGTCTAACGATAGACCTTTCTTTTTTCAACCTACATCTATCTAACCTTGGGATGGCATGGTGTGCAACTTATGCAATTTTCAAAGAACAAAGCTTGAGTGATTTCAGAAAATCAAAATAGCAAAAATAAGCGAAAAAAATAATAAATAAAAGTGTACAAAAGGGCAAGTGTTCCAATGTCTTTGATATGAGCACGTCTCAGATTGCGTCTCTTATCGAGTGCTCGGTACCGTGCCTGAGAAACATGAATGCCAAGTGAGTGATAGACCGCATGATCGGGATTGCCCACACTTGCAAAAATAAAATAAATGCTAAAGCAAAAGATAAAAGAGAGCTAAAAAAAAGAGTAGAAACTCAAGTATAAAAATACAAAGATTCAAAAGCAAGGTTGCACACCTTGGGGGCTTATCTAGGGTCTTGAGCCTTTATCCCCTTCTTCTTTAAACCTTTAGCCTAGCCACGTTACAACCCTTAAAAAGACCTTTTTGAGGTATACACACTTGTGCGAGGTTCGGCTAGAGCTACGTTCGGCCTGATTCCTAACGGATACGTAGGCAACCTCACATCGAGGTGCGACCGTAATAAACATGCATTCATATTCACATTCACACACTTGCACCATGATCATATCAAGGGATCTCCAATGCTCATCCCTATTTACTTAGAGCTAGACTTGGGGGCTTGATCCTTACATCATTAGCTTGCCTAGCCTAAGAGTTACCACCATTTGACTCTTTTCAATAATATATTTTTCCACACACTTAGCTCTTGTGGCCTAGCTTTAGTGTCACTATCACACACTGCACAGAGATATGACCAAATATATTTCCCTTAGGAACCCTTTGTCATGAAATCTTAATACAATGCTGAAGCATGCCTTGTCACATCGCTCATCACTCATAATTCATCATTGCATCACGAAGCATGAAGTACTTAGCCTCCGTGCCTAAGTTACCCAAATGCTTTCATCATTGAGTCAACAGTTGAGATAGCCTAGGATGGATTAATCCTTGCACCTTGAGAGATAGTATCAAACAACATTTGACTAAGCTCATTCAACATGCATCTTCAAACTTTTGATTTTCTTTCTCACGTCTTTCTTTTTCGGGAGAAAGTCGGTACCCTCCACAAAATTGACGGAAAATTTTTGCTTTTTTGCAATTTTCGAGTCGCATGATCACATTACACTGCACACACGAGTCATGTACACATTGAGTCATGTCATGTCATATCACTTTGATTTGAGTCACACATGTCATTTCACTTTGAGTCGAGTCAACCTCGAGTCAGTCAATCATAGAGAGTCAAGTTTATACCTTGAGTCGTGTCAAGTCGATGAGTCAAGCAATGCTAAACCTTAGGTCAACCCTAAGATAATTAAAGAAATTAGCAAAGTTCTATAGTCAAAAATAAATACAGGTGCAGCAGAATAGGGAAGACCCTACTCCAATTCTTGGCGCCAGAGATATCTCAGCAATAATAGAGCTCGAAGCCTCTCAGAAAGGTGATTTCGACTTCATACAGCAATTTCGGGCTCCTTGGTACGCCAGTTAGCCCCTATAAGAAATTTGACATGATTAAGTAGTCGGTTTGATTACAATTGCAATAAGTGATCGACCTGACGAAAGATCGTCTCACTTAGCTTAAGCGCCTAAAACACTGGCTCATTACAATCAGTTCAAAAGCAAGCACTTAAACGACAATATTTCCAAATATGGATTGTCGCGCATTCTGATTAAACGACAAAGTTTTCAAAAAATTGGATTGTCATCCCCAACTGACAATATTTCCAAAAATGGATTGTCGTGCATCTTCTTCAAACGACAATTTTTCCAAGATTGGATTGTCATCTCTGGCAAGGTTTCCAAGCGTGGATTGTCGTGCTCCTTCTTTGTTGGCAAGTTTTTCGAAGTTCGAATTGTCATACATTCATAGATCGCTGGCAAGTTTTCCGAGATTGGATGGTCATACACCCAGTTCCCTATAGCAAAATTTCCCAAAGGATTGTTGTAGGTTTATATTCATCATAAATGTCGGCAAAAGTTCCTCAACGTGGATTGTCATTCATTTCAGTAAGTGGCAAATTTTCCTGAAGTGGATTGTCGGTCGACTCTTGTTTTCAAATGTTCCAAGACCCGGATTGTCAATAGTGGCAATATTTTCCCAAAAGGATTGTCGCATAGCGTTGGCAAGTTTCCAAGGTGGATTGCTTTCAAGAGTTATATTCCAAGATGTGGATTGTCGATCGTAGCAAAGTTCTTATGAAAGATTGTTACGAAGCATTGGCAACTTTTCCAAAGATTGGATTTTGGCAAATTTTTCGAGGTACGGATTGTCGCTTCATCGTGACAACATTTCCAAGGGTGGATTGTTACGAAGCATTGACAACTTTCCCTAAATCGAATTGTCATACATCATACAAGAGTTGTGTTGGCAACTATTCCCAAAGAAAGAGGATTGTCATCACAGCAAAAGCACCGACATACTGGTTCACAAGCAGCAAAGCGTCGATGTACTGGCATAGCAAACATTAAGAAGCAGTGATCTTTTCGAAGACTATCACAGCGGAAATTAGAGTCATAAAAAAATAAGCTCTTTGTTCAGAGACGAGTGAACATCGAAACAGCAAGGTGGCGTTCCCTTGATTATGGAGAGTTGTCACAAACAACTGAGGATTGTTTCTAGAGAAGCAATCTTCGATAGTATTCCCTTGGACGTGGAATATTATCAATGCGAATGAGGATTGTTTCAAGAGAAATAATCTTCGATGATGTTCCCTAGGATGTTGAATATTATCATTACGGAGAGGATATTTTCAGGTGAAGCAATCTTCTAATTTGGAAGAAGTTACAGGCGTAGCGGTTTTCAAACGGGATGGCATTCTCTAGCTTGCAGGAGGTCATCAAAACAATCGGTTACTTTCAGAGACGTGTGCTCGACGGTGCAAGATACGCGTTTCTTAACTCTTTTATGTGTTTAACTAACGCTAGTTTTGCAGGTATCGGCGTTGCAAGATTGATTTAGGATCGCAGAACGTTCTGAATCATTCTCCGTCCCTATCGATACTTTGACTTTCGTTTTCGAAACTTGCGTTTCTCCAAACTCAGTCAAAGTGGGGGCTTCTGTAGACACCCATTTGTATTTCCCCAAAACCAAACTCAGTGATGAGTACCTTTCATGTCGAATCATAATCGAATGAAACGAAAGTGTGGAAAGGTCTAGTGCTGCGGAAAGTTTTTATTTCTTTTCTCTTCTCTCTGTTTTTGAAAACTTTATTTTAAGAAAAAAGACAATCCAGTTTGTTTGGTCCATGATATGGGTCCAATAGTAGTATATTTGGATGGGGCTTGACAAGAGCTTTCCAACGATATATTATAAGCCCAATTCCGATGAATATTGAGGAAGTTATGGCCAATTTACTAAACTGGGCCCGGTTTGAGCTTTATGTACGGCCCAATGATCTAGGGGAGGGCCTAATATGATTTATCATTCCTAATGCAATTAGGAATGGTTTTAGTCTTCTAGAATCTTCTAGAAGGTTCTTTTCATTCCTAGTTCAATTAGCATTGATAAGTTGACTTTGTTGACTTTTCAGAGTTTTAATCAAGATCAAATAGCATTTTCGAAGGAATTATATTATTTTATCTTCCAGTATGGTAAACTTATCAGATTTTCGAAAACGCGTTGAATTTCACTTTGGCGTCCAACCCTATGCCTTTGCGCTTGGAACCAGGCTTGGCGCCAAACGCTAGCCATTGGCGTCTGGCACTAGCCACTGGTGCCTAGCGCCAGCTATCCAGGGTTGGCGCCAATCCTGTTTTGCGATCGTCAGACTCTATTTTGTTAAATTATCTTTTTTGGCTGATTTTCTCTATAAATATCGTATCAAAAACTCCGTTTTAATTCACCAATTCTCTTCATTCGCAAGCTTTCATTCGCAATCTTCATTCATCTACGATCATCATCTACATCTCTCATTCATCAATTCTTCACAAACATTAATTCTTTAGCATTCTTTAATTTCTTCAATTCTTTTTTACTTTTTCATACAAAATTCCGCATTCCCAAGATCTAGAAACACCTAGCCATATTCGAAGTTGCCTTCGCCCTAGACGTGAAAGGTTTTAATTTCTGAGGGTTTGGTCCCAAATCTCTATTTCAATTATATAAGTAGTAAGTGTTTTGATTATTATTTTCCTTGAAGTTACTAACGTGTGTATTTTGTTATTAGAAAGTGGTACGAAGCATCAAAGTAAGTACTTTAATTGATTTATTGATTTATGATGTAGACGTCATGTTTAGATTGTTATTATGATTCCTAGTATCATGTCTAGGGTAAATTTAATATTAAATATTATTGTTACGATGCTTCCTATGTTCTTCCTAATATTTATGATTGTTAGTATCATGTTAGGGTTAAAGACTTGATTTTTATTGCTTAGTGACATGCTAGGGTTTGTTATTAATCCGGTTAGTATTGTAACACCCCAATAATTCCCTCTTAAAAACCTGGGAGAAACCTGTATCTAACCTGAACAATTTCAAGAGAATTACTGGTGTGCTACCGCCACGTGTTCAAACGTTAAGGCTATCTCAGAATTTAGCAGCGGAAAACCAAAACAGTTTTAAATAAACCTCAAAACAAAGGAATTAAATCAGAATAAGCATTACAAGTTGGAACCATTAAGGCCCTTATTCAAAACCCAATAAAAGTAGTAAGTGTTTAAATTCAGAGTCCTAATAACTTCAAACTCAAAGAATTAGCGTCAACTAAAAACAAATTAAATTAAATTCAAGCTTGCAAAATAAATAATATGGAAACAACCAACTCTCTACTCAAGATCCCACAACCCTGATGAATGCTGCATGTGTAAGAACCTGTGGTTATTCTGCTCCCCAATATTACAAGTGTAAAAATTGGATCGTCACAGGGTCATTGAAAGGCGAAGGCCATGACCAAAGAAAGACACACACAAAAGCACGCAGTCAGCAAAGCTGAGTACATACAAGCTGCGAAAACGAATTGAGAAAATACCTAACATGCTACTAATATTCAAGCACAAGCACCATTAAATATAGACTCAATTCACGACTCGATTCACAAATTAATTAAGACCTCACTATTTAATATTAACTGACTCGTTTATTTATTTCATTGGATTTAGCAATAGACAAGGTTGTCCAACCCATGTCCCATTTGGGACATCAATAAAGAAAAACCCCATGCCTCCTTTCGGAAACATCAATAAACATCCAACGACCACGGGCGCGACTCCGTGACCGTAGTTAGTATGAGATCTCACCTAACTCCTAGTTTTAGAAAAAAAAATAATATTTGAAAGAAGAGACCCGTAGATCAGACGGCCTCGAGAAAAGTACACGGCTAATACCCCATGTACCCCAACCCCTGATTGTCATTACTCCGGAAGTGCACCAATCCAGAGTTTTATTGCTCATCCATCTTGCACTTTACGTGATTTACAGGTTTAAACTTGGTGATGACTCATATGCATAACAATACAATCAAGTAAAACAACTTTTCAATTTCAATTCTTGATTTATTAGTGGTAAGCAACATTTATTATTTATTCCATTACTACCTCGGTGTATAAACACCTTGAGTGCATAAGGCACCCCAAAAACTTAACCTCGTCTTACAAGACTTGAATTTCTCCTTTACTCATCCTGTTTCCATAATCCTGAACGAGTAATAATTTGATCTTTACACCAAACACATACCTTTGCCTTTAAGCGCACATTGCATAAATAAAGCACAAATAATACTTGCATCTTAAACTAGTGCACATCATTTGAAATTCACAATGTATAACCAGACAATTTAACCCAGTCAATCCTATACATGATACTAAGTTCTCGATCCGTCCTTAAACATGCACCTACTAGCAAGGTTTCGTATCTTGTACGTACCTTGTGTAAACAATCCGGTTGGCCACTTTAAAACTAGAAGTCGCCTTCTACAAAGTCCTCTCCTAAACCAAACAATTAGGAAAAGAAATCAATACCAAAGCAATTAAAATTACAGCAATACTAAACTACTTTAAAACCTCCTAAATTACCAAAACAAAGTCTTTAGATTGTCCCCAAAAATCAAAGTTAGTAATACAACATCCCAACTTTAAGTTTACATGTTAGAATTATGAAAATATAGTGTTTTATATCAAATTACAGCAACTTTGAAATAGGTAATTAAATCTGGAATTTTGTTTTAAATATATAAAATAACCCCATAAGCATAATTGTTTGAAATAATCATTATATAGCAAGTTAGTGTGTCAAAAAAAAACCCAAGAATATATCAATTCAATGCAATTAGAGGCTTCAACATAAAAGGTATAAAATCTGAAAATTTTTATTAAGATTAGAATATAAAGTTCAAAGCTTTTTCAATCACAAAATACCCACAATAAATATTTTATAGGTTTGGAAGCATAAAAACATGAAATTAACACTACTAATCCATAAAAATTGAAACTTTATTAAATCTGAAAATTTATATACAACCAAAATAATCATATTTTGACATACTTTGAACATAGAATAATTAAGTAACTTGTTTAGTACATAATTAAGCCTTTAAACATGAAAAATCAACACTTTAATACCCTAAATTCATACATAACCAAATCTGAAAATTAACATAATAATTTAAACATACAAAACCCATAAATTTATAATCTTTTGTAATTTATACATACTATTAAAGCCTAATAACAATAATTTCATAATTGAAAACAAATAAAAATTGAAGCTTTAATTAAAAATAACAAGAATAAGAGAAGGAGAAATAAGGGAAAAGAGAGGGGGAGGAAGCAAACTGCAGGGGCGGCAGCGGTGGTGCTGGGCGGCGCGGCAGGGCGGTGGTGCTGGGCGGCAGCAGGTTTGTTTTTTTTTTTTTTTTTTTCTTCTCTTCGTGAAAACAGTAGGAAAGGAGGAGAAAAAAAATATGAAGGCTTTTCCCTTTTTTTTTTTTTACGTGAGAAGGAAGAGGAAAGAGAGGGTTTTTGAGGGTTTTAATTGGGCTTTGGGTTTTCTAATTAGAGTAGGAGTAGTATTTGGGTTTTGGGCTATGTTAGAATTACTTATAAATTAATAAAAATACACTAGTTTATTTTAAATCCTTTCATAAAAATAATTTATTTAATGAAATTGCCATAAATATAATTGTAAGAATAATATATAAATAAATTATAATTAAATTAAAATATGGGGGATTACAATCTACCCCTCTTAAAAGAAGTTTCGCCCTCGAAACTTAACCCAAAAACCATAATTTTCCAAAATCATTCAAACTTTTTGTGTTTTGTATTGCTGTAAATTGCTTGCTTTTCAACAAACATACTTAACAAATCGGACTTTGTACTCAATGAACTCATATTTGGCTTAAGTTTACATACTTTTATTGTATGTAAACGCAATAATAACGCATAATGATAACCAAAAACATGCAAAAACGTGCAAAATCAAGCAATAAATGGTATAATTAAGGTAAAAGCGCGAAATTACATCGCATTCTTCCCCCCTCAAAAGAAAAGAGTTATGCCCTCGTAACTCACCTCGTCAAATAACTCGGGATACTTGTTCCTCATCTCTTCCTCGGCCTCCCAAGTAGCTTCTTCATATTCCTGATTAGACCAAAGGACCTTCACTATTTTCACATCGTTGTTTCTAGTACTACGCACTTTGTGATCTAGTATATTTACTGGTCTTTCTTCATAAGTTAGAGACTCATCTAATTGAATAGTCTCTGGCTGCAAAACATGGGTTTCACTAGGCACATACTTTTTCAGTTGGGAAATGTGGAATACATCATGCATTTTCTTGAACTCCATTGGCAAAGCCAATTTGTAAGCCACTTTCCCCACACGTTGGAGAATTTCATACGGACACTAGTAGAAAAAACGCATTAGGCAGCGGTTCAAACCCGGTCTAAGGCACCGGTTTGAACCGCTGCCTATTTGAGGGGTGCCAAAAACCTACTTTTTGGCACCGGTTCAAAACCGGTGCCATAGGGTTTAATAGGCACCGGTTAACCGGTGCCATAGGGTAGAATAGGCACCGGTTAACCGGTGCCTAATACTGCTCTCCCACCATTTTTTTTTGGGTGGTAGATAGTTTAGGCACCGGTTCCTGCCTAACCGGTGCCTTTTGTATAATTTTTTTTTTTTTCGTTTTTTTTTTCCATCGTGCAATAATATTTTTTAAAAAAAACCTGCAATAATAATAACCTGTAATTCCAGCAATTATATTAAATATAATAATTAATAATTTTATTATTATAATAACTAATAATAATATTATTAATTATTATATACAAAAATAATATTAGATACAAGAATTCAATTATATATATATATAGATATAAATATTCCCAAACGCAATACAAAAAAAAAAAAGTTGATTACATATACAAATAATAGTAAGTACACATATATAATGAATAATAAGTTATATATAGTTCAAAAGTTAACATAAATAATTTACAATTACAATGCATGCCATTTACATGTTGAAGGTGATGAAAGACGCCAACATGTCACGAACTTCATTAAGCTCCTTGATTGTCAACGGACCATCCTTTTGGACCTTGCAAAACTTGAAATACAAAAACATTATTTTAAAAATAATTAATTAGGCAAAAAATAT
Organism: Chenopodium album; assembly: GCF_948465745.1. Lineage (NCBI taxonomy): Eukaryota > Viridiplantae > Streptophyta > Magnoliopsida > Caryophyllales > Amaranthaceae > Chenopodium > Chenopodium album. The sequence goes on from NC_137839.1 coordinate 54,095,980, forward strand.
GTATTTTTATCAAATATTACCTATACGACTTCTATATAGCCCATTTACTACATTTTTTATCAAATGAACTATTTCTTTCTCATAACATGTCAATGTTGGGTAGTCGTATGTGTGTAAGCCCTAAAATTGTATAGGAGAGCATTTTGTTAAGGTTTATGACGCTTTTTACTCAAAATGGCCCGAATATGGCCTATATGACCTTACTTTGCCCATTTCCTACATTTCTTATTAAATAAACTTTATTTATCTCATAACATGTCAATATTATCTAGTTATAGGTGTATAAGGAAAGAAATCACATCAAAAGAGCATATTAACACAAAATGGCCCATATGACTTCTATTCAACCCATTTTCTACCTTTCTTGTGAAATAGCCTTTTTATTTCTCATAACATGTCATTGTTGGATAATATTAGGTGTCTAAGGCTAGAAATCACATCAATATAGCATTTTAAGAAGTTTAACAACGCATTTTACTCAACATGGCCCAAATAGGGCTTATATGACTTCTATGTAGCCCATTTTCTACATTACTTATCAAATGAACTATTTCTTTCTCATAACATGTCAATATTGGATAGTTGTATGTGTGTAAGCCCTAAAATTGTATAGGAGAGCATTTTATTAAGGTTTACGACGCTTTTTACTCAAAATGGCCCGAATATGGCCTATATGACCTTACTTTGCCCATTTCCTACATTTCTTATTAAATGAACTTTATTTATCTCATAACATGTGAATATTATCTAGTTATAGGTGTATAAGGAAAGAAATCACATCAAAAGAGCATATTAACACAAAATGGCCCTAATATGGCCCATATGACTTCTATTCAACCCATTTTCTACCTTTCTTGTGAAATAGCCTTTTTGTTTCTCATAACATGTCATTGTTGGATAATATTAGGTGTTTAAGGCTAGAAATCACATCAATATAGCATTTCAAGAAGTTTTAGGACTTACCTCATCAAACTGTTGAGTGTCCGTACAATGAGTCACAATGTCAAGCATGAATCTCATCACATACAAAGCACAATCAAGTCCATTCTCTTGTTGTGCGCACTAGCATATGACAAACAAATCACATCAGTGAAACATGCAAAGGAAATAAGCAAATATTTACTACCATAGATTTTCAAGATAATCACAATAATATCATGTAAATTACCAACGGTGTCTTCCATGTTGGACCCTTTGGAGCACGACAATGTAGCTTCTTCATAACACTGTAGTATAAAAAAATACAATCAAATTTGATTAGTCGTATGATTACTAAATTAGTTATTATTAGCAATAATCATCACTATAGGTTGCTATATATATTTACTTTTGCAATATAGACTTCACGAGCCACTTCTCCGATGATCGAGCTGAATCAAGGTGATAAATTGTGTTAGTGGAATTACAAATCACCATGAGGCTCCAATGCTCCCTACATAAGTTCACAATAGACAAGGTAATTAATATTTAGGAGTCAACATATAATGAGGCCAAATCGATTGAATTTGACATGGTTAGACTTACTCTCTATAACATGGGGCGAATATGAACTTGTCTCCCGCACGCGTTGATTCCCTTATACTCTGTTCAACATAGTACAACACATCATGGGGGTTGCCTATGATTTTAGTAGTGGATAACTGCTCGGGGCATAACCACCCAACTTTACAAGGAGAATCAGTGTCAGTTAAGTGCTCCTGTAGTGCTCTGCGTGCATGAACATTGATTAATTTATCAGATGTAGGATAATCACCATCAATTTGAATAACTTGAAAAAAGTATAGATTATGTGGGCATTGAAGTACCTCATGAATGTTTGAATGAGGGAAATGTTAAGCTTTGCACCACGTAGAAATTCCTTCACATCTTCTTTGTTGATCCATGCAATTGCATCCTACACATAGTGGAACATTGCCTTAGGAAGTGCAACTTCCATGGGATCGACCAAATGACAAGCACGGTTGTGAAGAAAGGTCATGTCAGTAGAGAGCGATTGAAGAACAATGTCTTCAACAAGTGGAGTAGGTGGCATGGGTGAACCTTTCGAAGAGTGCAACTTCGACGCTTGTGAACTCTTGGACTGTTGTTCACTTAGCTTCTTCTTAGGTTGATCAATTATTTTATGCTTATCCACCCTCTTTCTCTTTGAAGTTTTGCTTCCATTGGAAATCTGAAATAGTTTGAGAAATAATAAGTTTCAACTCACAATCACTTATAATAGCCAAGTGAGTAGCCATTTCGGGTCAAAATTGCTATTTTTGATGAATTGGACCCAAAAACTAAGAACTTGGGGGTTTTTTTGTAATTTCAAATTACAAACACTTATAAATATGTGATTATGAGTTGTTTTGAGATGCAAGGAGTTTATAAGTTGAGAAATGAAGAAAATAGGCAAGTAAGTAGCCATTTCGGGTCAAAATGGCTATTTTTGATGAATTGGACCCAAAAACTTAGAACTTGGCGATTTTTATGTAATTTCAAATTACAAACACTTATAAATATGTGATTATGAGTTGTTTTGAGATGCAAGGAGTTTATAAGTTGAGAAATGAAGAAAATAGGCAAGTAAGTAGCCATTTCGGGTCAAAATGGTTATTTTTGATGAATTTGACCCAAAAACTTAGAACTTGGCGATTTTTATGTAATTTTAAATGACAAACACTTATAAATATGTGATTATGAGTTTTTTTGAGATGCAAGGAGTTTATAAGTTGAGAAATGAAGAAAATAGGCAAGTAAGTAGCCATTTCGGGTCAAAATGGCTATTTTTGATGAATTTGACCCAAAAACTTAGAACTTGGCGATTTTTATGTAATTTTAAATGACAAACACTTATAAATATGTGATTATGAGTTGTTTTGAGATGCAAGGAGTTTATAAGTTGAGACATGAAGAAAATAGGCAAGTAAGTAGCCATTTCGGGTCAAAATGGCTATTTTTGATGAATTTGACCCAAAAACTTAGAACTTGGCGATTTTTATGTAATTTCAAATGACAAACACTTATAAATATGTGATTATGAGTTGTTTTGAGATGCAAGGAGTTTATAAGTTGAGAAATGAAGAAAATAGTCTAGTGAGTAGCCATTTCGGGTCAAAATGGCTATTTTTGATGAATTTGACCCAAAAACTTAGAACTTGGCGATTTTTATGTAATTTTAAATGACAAACACTTATAAATATGTGATTATGAGTTTTTTTGAGATGCAAGGAGTTTATAAGTTGAGACATGAAGAAAATAGGCAAGTAAGTAGCCATTTCGGGTCAAAATGGCTATTTTTGATGAATTTGACCCAAAAACTTAGAACTTGGCGATTTTTATGTAATTTCAAATGACAAACACTTATAAATATGTGATTATGAGTTGTTTTGAGATGCAAGGAGTTTATAAGTTGAGAAATGAAGAAAATAGTCAAGTGAGTAGCCATTTCGGGTCAAAATGGCTATTTTTGATGAATTTGACCCAAAAACTTAGAACTTGGCGATTTAAACTTAGTATAAATTATATTAATTAATCGGACAAACAAAAGCTGGGTTCTTTATCTAAATCAAATGTGCAAGTAACAAATAAAGGGGTTGCTAACTTAATGGTCAAACGGATCAAAAACTGCCTATCGAAGCGAAAAAAACTAAACTTATATTAAATCAGGTTCTCATACAAGTGTCTTAAGTATTACTTATACTCGGTGCTAAATTCTTTTATATAGCAGTTAACATGTGAAATTTTTTACAAAACATCAACTAAATGTAAACTCATATCCTAATAGTAGGCTGACCATTAAAACAATGCAAGCACCAAGTTAAGAACAGCAAAAGCAGCAAACCTGAGGTAGAAAAAGTTGTAGGGGCTTAATGCTTGATTTACCAAGAAACAGATCAAGGATCAGGACCTAGTACATTTCAATTATATCTGCGACGGAAGCACATCAATACTTTGTTGTTCAATTTCAAAATAATTGTTCAATTTTTAACAAAAAAAATAAACACTTACCCTAAATTAGTTGGAGGTGGAAGAAGCTAAGGGGATGAGAGATAGAGGACGACCCTCGCGCTAGTGGAGGCAGCGCGGAGGTGGAGGCGGTGCGCGCTGGTGGAGGGAACAACGCTGAGGTGGAGGCGGTGCGCTGCTGTTTCAATTCGACCAATGCTGGTGGCTGGAGGCCAGTGAAAGACAAAGAAGGGCAGGGGAGGGAAAAGACAACGACAGGGGAGAAATAAGGCCGGTGGTTTTCGACAATTCGTACAATGCTGGTGGTGTCTCAATTCGTACAAGGCCGGTGTTTCAATTCGACAATTTGTACAAGGGCAGGGGAGAAATAAGGGCGGTGTTTCAATTCAAACAACGCTGGTGGCTGGAGGCCGGTGGCCGGTGAAGGTGGCGGCTGTGGTGGAGGGAAAAGGGGGAGGTTCGTTGTTCTTCTATTCGTCTCTAATGAAAGAAGTCAGGTTAGAAAGGAATGAATTGAAAGAGAAAGAGAGCGAGGAAGGAGAAGAAAGGAAGTAGGAGGCCGCGTTTTTTTAGTTTTGAAAAAAGACCCGGTTCAATTGGCACCGGTTCAAACCGGTGCCTATTTTATTTTTGGCACCGGTTCAACGCAAACCGGTGCCTTTTGCCTTTGTTTAAAAACACGCCCAATTTTGGGCCGATTTTTGGCTCCGGTTTGGCCTGAACCGGTGCCATATGGGGGGTGCCTAATGCTTTTTTTCTACTAGTGGGACCTACATATTTTGCACTAAGTTTCCCTTTCTTGCCGAATCGCATTACACCTTTTGTAGGAGAAACCTTTAGGAATACCTTGTCCCCAACATTAAACTCATCATCTCTCCTTTTCAAGTCAGCATAACTCTTCTGTCTATCTTGTGCTGCCTTGATACGCGACTGGATTAGTCTCACCTTGGCCACCATATCCTCAATGAAATCTGTACCCAAAGTAACCCGTTCACTGTAATCATTCCAGCAAACTGGGCTTCTGCACTTCCTTCCATACAACGCTTCAAAAGGTGCCATCTTGATGCTTGCATGGTAACTGTTGTTGTAGGAGAATTCGATCAAAGGTAGGTGATCCTCCCAATTTCCTTGGAAATCTAAAGCACAAGCTCATAACATATCCTCCATGGTTTGATTTGTTCTCTCAGTCTGACCATCTGTTGCAGGGTGAAAGGTAGTACTCATCTTCAATACTTTTCCAAGGTTCTCTTGCACTTCTTGCCAAAATTTTGATAGAAACCTCGAGTCTCTATCTAACACTATGTCCTTGGGAACTCCGTGCAACCGAACGACATTCTTCACATAGACGCTTGCTAGTTGTTTCTTTTTCCAGGTTTCTTTGATAGGAATGAACATCGCTGACTTAGTAAGTCTGTCTACAATCACCCAAATCGTGTCATTCCCAGAACGAGTCTTTAGTAGGCATGTCACAAAGTCCATGGATATAGAATCCCACTTCCAACCCGGTATTTCTAGTGGTTGTACCTTTCCCATGGGTCTTTTGTGGTCGATCTTCACCTTCTGGCACGTCAGACACTTGGATACAAACTCAGCTACTTCTCTCTTCATATTCGGCCACCAATAGAACTCTTTCAAGTCCTTATACAACTTATCTCCCCCAGGGTGAACTGAATAAGGTGTATTATGGCACTCTTCCATGATTTTTCTTTTAACATCCTCACACTTTTGTGGTATACACCATCTCTCCTTATATCTCAAGCTCCCATCCTCATGAATCTTGAATTCAGTCTCCGCACCACTAGTCACACGATCCCTAATCTTCTGAAACGACTCATCCTCCAGTTGCCTTTCCCTAATCTCCTCAAATATTGTAGGTTGGATGGTTAAAGCACTCAGTAATCCCTCTAACTCTCCTTGATTGATAACCTCAAGGTTCAATCTCCTCATATCTTCACACAACTCATTGGCCACAGTTAAAGCATTGACATTATGACTCGACTTTCTTCTAAGGGCATCAGCAACTACATTCGCCTTTCCCTCATGATAATGAATGTGGACATGGTAGTCTGTAAGATATTCCAACCATCGACGTTGCCGCATGTTCAAGTGATCTTGGGTAAAGATGTACTTTAGACTTTTATGGTCCGTGAAGATCCTACAAGAAACCCCGTACAGGTAGTGCCTCCAAATCTTCAAAGCGAATACAACAGCTGCAAGTTCCAAGTCATGGGTAGGGTAGTTGACTTCATGCTTCTTTAGTTGTCTCGATGCGTATGCGATCACCCTTCCATTCTGCTGTAGGACACATCCCAGACCATGCTTCGAGGCATCACTATACACTTCGAATCCTTCTATCCCATCAGGTAATACCAGCACTGGTGCAGTGGTTAATCGCTCTTTGAGGGTTTGTAAAGCTGACTCACAACTCTCGTTCCACTCAAACTTGCTCTGCTTCTTCATAAGAGTAGTCATGGGTCTGGCTATCCTCGAAAAATCCTTGACAAACCTTCTATAATATCCAGCTAATCCCAAGAAACTACGAACATCAGTCACATTCTTAGGTGTGGGCCACTCACTTACTGCCTTGATCTTCGCAGGATCCACAGATACACCCTCTTTCGAAATGTAATGCCCCAAAAATGCAACCTTCTCCAACCAAAAATCACACTTAGAAAACTTAGCATACAATTTGTTCTTTCTAAGAGTTTCAAGGGTAGTTCTCAAGTGCTCAGCATGCTCTTCCTCATTCTTCGAATACACCAAAATGTCATCAATGAACACAACTACAAACTTATCCAAATACTCGTGAAACACTCGGTTCATCAAGTCCATAAATATGGCTGGTGCATTAGTTAACCCAAAAGGCATGACAGTAAACTCGTAATGCCCATATCGAGTTCTAAAGGCTGTTTTTGGAATGTCTTTATCTGCAACCTTCAACTGATGATACCCCAACCTCAAATCAATCTTTGAAAACACACTTGCCCCCTTTAGCTGGTCAAACAAGTCATCTATCCTAGGTAAAGGGTACTTATTCTTCACAGTCACATTATTTAACTCTCAGTAATCAATACATAGCCTCAAACTTCCATCTTTTTTTTTCACAAACAGCACAGGTGCTCCCCAAGGTGATGCACTGGGCCTAATGAACCCCTTGTCTAACAACTCCTGCAACTAAGCCTTTAGTTCACTCATCTCAGCCGGTGCCATTCTATACGGTGCTTTGGAGATAGGTGCAGCTCCTTGAACTAAGTCAATGGTAAACTCAATTTCCCTCTTAGGTGGCATTCCCGAAATATCTTCTAGAAAGACATCTATAAACTCATTCACAATGGGCACATCCTCCATCCGCCTATTCTCACTCATACTCAAATCTTGAACACAGCAAAAGTACAATGGACATCCCTTATTCACTAGCTTCTTCACCTTCATCGCAGAAATGATCCCAAAACCTTTAGGCTTCCCTAACCGTCTATAGGACACTTTCTTACCCAAAGGATCACTCAGTTGTACCCTCTGCATCTCACAGTCTATCTTAGCCTTGTATGAACTCAGCCAATCCATCCCCAGAATTACATCCAAGTCCCCTAGGTTAAACTCAATAAGATCTGATGGAAAGATAGCTTCTCCTATTTTCAAAGGCAAGCCTTTAAATATTTTATTACAATGAACAAGTTTTCCCGTAGGCAGACTGACTGACACATCAACATGACTCGATTCAGTTAAGTTTAACTTGCGCACAAGAGAAGTAGAAATGAAAGAATAAGCTGCTCCAGAGTCAAATAGAGTGTTGACAGAGATAGATTGGATAGAAAAAGTACCGGTAACTACATCGGAGGACCTCTCAGCTTCTCCCTTGCTCATCACAGACAAGCGGCCGGGAGTGTTGTTTCTTGCCTGATACCCATTGTTGTTGTTGCTTGAATTGTTGTTGTTGCCATTTCCATTGCCATTGCCATTGCCAGACCTGTTGTTATTGTTGCTACCATTTCCAAACTTCCCATTTTGACCATTTCCCTTGTTCCCCTGGTTATTGTAATTGTTAGGCCTCTGCTGGGTGTTCCCGTCATTCCCACTGTTTCCCTGTTGTCTCTGTTTGGTGTAACACTCATACTCCCTGTGCCCCTTCTTGTTGCAGAACCTGCAGGTCACCAAATTTCCATCACAGTCTCTCCCAGGGTGGTTCCTTCTACACTTCTTACAGTGGTAGGTTCTCTCCCCATTGTTAGCATTGGAAGAACTACTAACATTCTGGTTACCCCTATCAAACGAGTTCCCATTCCTAGACCTTTTGAAACTACCCTGGTTCTCAGATTTCCCAAAATCCTTCCTTTTTTCCCCAGCTCTAGCACTCGCACTAGCAGTCCTAGTATTCAGATGGTATAGATGGGCAGCTCTCTCATACACCTTGTCAAGGGTTTTGAAAACTTTTCCGGCTAGGTCTTTCTGTAACTCGTCAGTCAACCCCTGCTCAAACCTCTGAGCCTTCAGCTCTTCAGTTGGTACTACCTCGGGAGCAAACCTAGAAAGGGTCATAAACTTATTATAGTACTCAGAGATTGACATGTTTCCCATTGCCAGGCTTATGAACTCCTGAGCCTTCTGTTTCTTCAGGAATGGGGGGTAAAACTTGTCCCTCAAGGAGGTCTTAAACACTTCCCACCCAAAGTCAGGTTTGGCCCTAACGGTCGCAGCATTGTCTCTCCACCATATATCAGCCTCGTCCTTAAGGTACATAGCGGCCTGATCCACTTTTATACCCTCAGGACAGTTGAGTGCCACGAACAACTTATCAAACTCCCGAATCCAGTTTTCTAGGAAAGTAGGGTCAGCACCTCCCCTAAAAACTGGTGGTCTAACCTGGGCCAGCTTTTTAAACATTTCAGCTTGGGGGTCGACTTGGTCTGCCCGGTTTTGGATCACATTTTCGGCCAACAAACGAATAGCATCAGCTAAGGCAGCGTTCTCAGCCATTCTAGCTCTACGCCTGAAATAAAATAAATGTGCACTCCATTTTAAAGGAAATCCAAATTCTATTCACATATATTAATTGAATCACAACATCATATTTATCACATAAATTGGTTCAAAAGGGCACCTTGAGATTGCACCCCCTTGTCCCAAGCAAAATACCACACAATATAAGCACGATTCATATGCAGGATTAAATGATAAAAAAAAAAATTCCCATCCCGCGATGCTCTTATTAAGTTCGATTATAAACAAAGAGATTTTCCCAGAAAGTATATGATTACAAAAATTAAACTTGCTCTTGCTCCCAAATAAAAGTGAAATAAAGCTCTTGAAAATAAAATATCAACTTCTTATTATAACTTATATAAAGGTCTCAATCCCAAATAAAAACTATGTAGCATTAGCTACTTATTAAAATTAATTATCCAAATCAGACTATAATGAGGTTCTAATAACTATTATCAATGGCAAATGTCTTATTCATGCTAACTCCATCCTAACAAAAATAATCCTCAAGGTATCACATTACTGTTTTTATCTCTCTTCTCATTGTAATTATTAACATCAAAATCGGGATCCTTCTCATCATCTGAGTCCTCAATAGTTATATACTTGTGAAGCGGATTAGGATTTCTAGTAGCTCTCTTCCCAGCATTTGGATCTTCAGGTGGTGGTTGTAACCATTCTAGCTCATCCTCATCTGGAAATTCAATAAGAGTATAATCATGGAACATTCTTTGGTAGGTTTTAATTTTATGCTTCTTATTCTTTGCTGTTTTAAACTCATGTAAGTACTGGTAGTCTTCCTCATCTAGATTAGTTGGCGTCATAATCTTTTCAAACCTTTCTACAGTATTGTCACTTCGAGTATCACTCTCATCTTCAGACATAGCAATGGGGTTGTTCCTAATAACATTACTCACGCTTTCAGACGTGATCACTGAGTCGCTCATCTTTTTCTACGTTAACCCAATGCAAAGAACATTCAAAAGCATAACACAAGCACATCATAGAAGTAAATCAATTAGAACATAATTATAACAAGTTAAATAAATAAGAAAATAATATTTCATATGATAATTAAATGCAAAAGAAATAAAAAAAAAAATATATATATATATATATATATATATATGATGTATGCATGCATTCCCTTCTTAAGTCTACCCCAAAACTCACCAAGTAGAGAAAAAAAATAAAATTTCAAATTTGTTTTAAATAAAATAATTTAAAACATAATTAGTTTCAAATGGATACAAAAAAAAATTTCATTAAAATTTTAAATCATAGAATAGGCGCCTAAGTCATACTAAGCTAATTGGCTTTAGTGGTAATTAAATCTAACCTAAGCTCCCAGATACCACTTTGTAACACCCCAATAATTCCCTCTTAAAAACCTGGGAGAAACCTGTATCTAACCTGAATAATTTCAAGAGAATTACTGGTGTGCTACCGCCACGTGTTCAAACGTTAAGGCTATCTCAGAATTTAGCAGCGGAAAACCAAAACAGTTTTAAATAAACCTCAAAACAAAGGAATTAAATCAGAATAAGCATTACAAGTTGGAACCATTAAGGCCCTTATTCAAAACCCAATAAAAGTAGTAAGTGTTTAAATTCAAAGTCCTAATAACTTCAAACTCAAAGAATTAGCGTCAACTAAAAACAAATTAAATTAAATTCAAGCTTGCAAAATAAATAATATGGAAACAACCAACTCTCTACTCAAGATCCCACAACCCTGATGAATGCTGCATGTGTAAGAACCTGTGGTTATTCTGCTCCCCAATATTACAAGTGTAAAAATTGGATCGTCACAGGGTCATTGAAAGGCGAAGGCCATGACCAAAGAAAGACACACACAAAAGCACGCAGTCAGCAAAGCTGAGTACATACAAGCTGCGAAAACGAATTGAGAAAATACCTAACATGCTACTAATATTCAAGCACAAGCACCATTAAATATAGACTCAATTCACGACTCGATTCACAAATTAATTAAGACCTCACTATTTAATATTAACTGACTCGTTTATTTATTTCATTGGATTTAGCAATAGACAAGGTTGTCCAACCCATGTCCCATTTGGGACATCAATAAAGAAAAACCCCATGCCTCCTTTCGGAAACATCAATAAACATCCAACGACCACGGGCGCGACTCCGTGACCGTAGTTAGTATGAGATCTCACCTAACTCCTAGTTTTAGAAAAAAAAATAATATTTGAAAGAAGAGACCCGTAGATCAGACGGCCTCGAGAAAAGTACACGGCTAATACCCCATGTACCCCAACCCCTGATTGTCATTACTCCGGAAGTGCACCAATCCAGAGTTTTATTGCTCATCCATCTTGCACTTTACGTGATTTACAGGTTTAAACTTGGTGATGACTCATATGCATAACAATACAATCAAGTAAAACAACTTTTCAATTTCAATTCTTGATTTATTAGTGGTAAGCAACATTTATTATTTATTCCATTACTACCTCAGTGTATAAACACCTTGAGTGCATAAGGCACCCCAAAAACTTAACCTCGTCTTACAAGACTTGAATTTCTCCTTTACTCATCCTGTTTCCATAATCCTGAACGAGTAATAATTTGATCTTTACACCAAACACATACCTTTGCCTTTAAGCGCACATTGCATAAATAAAGCACAAATAATACTTGCATCTTAAACTAGTGCACATCATTTGAAATTCACAATGTATAACCAGACAATTTAACCCAGTCAATCCTATACATGATACTAAGTTCTCGATCCGTCCTTAAACATGCACCTACTAGCAAGGTTTCGTATCTTGTACGTACCTTGTGTAAACAATCCGGTTGGCCACTTTAAAACTAGAAGTCGCCTTCTACAAAGTCCTCTCCTAAACCAAACAATTAGGAAAAGAAATCAATACCAAAGCAATTAAAATTACAGCAATACTAAACTACTTTAAAACCTCCTAAATTACCAAAACAAAGTCTTTAGATTGTCCCCAAAAATCAAAGTTAGTAATACAACATCCCAACTTTAAGTTTACATGTTAGAATTATGAAAATATAGTGTTTTATATCAAATTACAGCAACTTTGAAATAGGTAATTAAATCTGGAATTTTGTTTTAAATATATAAAATAACCCCATAAGCATAATTGTTTGAAATAATCATTATATAGCAAGTTAGTGTGTCAAAAAAAAACCCAAGAATATATCAATTCAATGCAATTAGAGGCTTCAACATAAAAGGTATAAAATCTGAAAATTTTTATTAAGATTAGAATATAAAGTTCAAAGCTTTTTCAATCACAAAATACCCACAATAAATATTTTATAGGTTTGGAAGCATAAAAACATGAAATTAACACTACTAATCCATAAAAATTGAAACTTTATTAAATCTGAAAATTTATATACAACCAAAATAATCATATTTTGACATACTTTGAACATAGAATAATTAAGTAACTTGTTTAGTACATAATTAAGCCTTTAAACATGAAAAATCAACACTTTAATACCCTAAATTCATACATAACCAAATCTGAAAATTAACATAATAATTTAAACATACAAAACCCATAAATTTATAATCTTTTGTAATTTATACATACTATTAAAGCCTAATAACAATAATTTCATAATTGAAAACAAATAAAAATTGAAGCTTTAATTAAAAATAACAAGAATAAGAGAAGGAGAAATAAGGGAAAAGAGAGGGGGAGGAAGCAAACTGCAGGGGCGGCAGCGGTGGTGCTGGGCGGCGCGGCAGGGCGGTGGTGCTGGGCGGCAGCAGGTTTGTTTTTTTTTTTTTTTTTTTCTTCTCTTCGTGAAAACAGTAGGAAAGGAGGAGAAAAAAAATATGAAGGCTTTTCCCATTTTTTTTTTTACGTGAGAAGGAAGAGGAAAGTGAGGGTTTTTGAGGGTTTTAATTGGGCTTTGGGTTTTCTAATTAGAGTAGGAGTAGTATTTGGGTTTTGGGCTATGTTAGAATTACTTATAAATTAATAAAAATACACTAGTTTATTTTAAATCCTTTCATAAAAATAATTTATTTAATGAAATTGCCATAAATATAATTGTAAGAATAATATATAAATAAATAAATTATAATTAAATTAAAATATGGGGGATTACAAGTATCATGCCTAGGATCTTACTTTTATTATGCTTTAACATGAATATTGTTATAATTATGATTATTATTATGATTATTATTAATTATGATTGCTATGTTTATGATGTTCGTTATTATTTAAATTGTAATTATTATTGATTATTTATTATGTTGCTTGATACATATTATATTTATTGTTATTGCTTGATCACCTTTTATGTATGCTTAAAGGGAATTTGATACTTGTAATCACGATTAAATAAGATATTTAATAATCTTGTTTAGGGTTAATTGTGATTATAATTCAAACGATCGCCAATAATAGTGTATTTGTGCATTAAATTCAACCAACATAGATTAAACAGGTTTAGGGTTAATCCTATTGATTGTATGTTAGTAAGAAAGCGCACATGAATACGAGCAGAATAAAGTAGAGGCCTATTATTAGGGCAGGTTCAATTTCTTTTAGGTTGGACTTTTACCATCATCCCCGAACCCTTATTTGGTTCATGACCTTATGGAGTTGACGATCTCTTGGATCGTTAAGGGGTGTAACCTTCATCCTGTGAACGGTTTACAAGTTCCTTAAAAACTTGTTGGCGACTCTTTTGCTCTATCTTCTTCCCTTTTGGACGCCACCGTACTTTAGTGTATGATCACAGTGGGGTTCAAGCTAGTGGGATTTAAAGGCTTGAATTATTCCCTACACCAAGCCTTGACCTTAGAATGACATTGTATGCTTTGACGGTTCATTTTATTCCAACTTGTTACCTAGAGATATAATTAAAAAAATTCGCAAAAATTATGGTTTGACAAAAAAAAAAAAAAAAAAAAAAAAAAAAAAAAACGAAAAAAAGAAGAAGTTTTTTTATCGTTCTTTTTAGCGTTTACGCAAAAAAAATAAAAAAAAATAAAAAATAAAAAGTCCAACCTACCAGGTGGCACGCGCAAATGTCAGAGTTGCCCACGCCCTCCTAACGCAGGTTCAGAAGTTGCGCGCGGCACCTCCGCGCAACACTATGTCTTGCGCGCGCCGGCTGTTCAACATTGACTTTGACTCGTTACGAGCAATATCATACAGAGAAAACGATACTACCGCTTCAAGGTTAATCGTTAAGTAGGTGCTAAAAATATCTCTTTGGCTAACAACATTGTCTAACTTTTACTATGATTGTCTTTTTTCGAAAAACACATTTTTTTATCGTTCTTTTTGCGTTTTCGCAAATAAAAAAATAAAAAATAAAAAAACCCCGCATGTGGTTGATGCTACTCTTGAAGATACACTTTCCACCATAGCGCAAGACGGAAATTGCGCGCAATACTATTTTTTATTATGATGATTCGTTTACGCACTTTATAATCGAGCTAATGACATTACTTCTTTTGAGGTTCGTCATTAGAAATTTGCATCTTTTAATAGGACGTCATCAATATGTTTATTCTTAAACGTGCCTATTTTCGTGTTCATCATTTTTTTAGTTGTAATGGGTCAAACTTGATTTAAGAGTATAATTTATTTACCTCTTCTATGGTTTAAAAAGAAAATCCCGAGAACTTTACTAGGGATGACACACACACAAAAAAAAGAGAGGCATAGAACGAAAAAAAAAAAAGAAATGTAGTTCTTAAAAAACATATTGATACAATAAAAAAATAATATTCTCATAAAAAAAAAATAGAGAAGATAATGAATGATAAAACCGAGAAATTAATTTAATTGTTTCTTGGATTTTACATTCGGAGGCCATCATTCTTTTTTAAACAAATAGTAATATATTATCCTTTAAAGATAGGCAATATGAGAATCATAATTAAAAAAAAAAAAAAAAAAAAAAAAAAAAAAAAAAAAAAAAAAAAAAAAAAAACATATTGATCTCTATTGTAATCTAAATGATCAACGAACAAATACTATAGTATATTTGATCATTTTAAGGAGTGTGTTCGGGTCGATTAATATTTCTTAAAATTTGATGCGCACTTTCAATCCAACTTTCTTCACTTTCTCCTCTACCTTTTTCGAAAACAATTCATTTAAAGTAAAATCCTTATATTATTACTTTGTTGAAGTCAACATAAATCATGACATTTCATTAATGATTGTTCGTGATTTTTTTTTTTTGACATTCTTCATGAACAAACTTGCTTAAAGTGAATTCGTATTACAAGGATAAAAAAAAAAAGTAAAACAATCATTTTGACTTTGGTTCATTGTTTGAATGCTTGGCAGAAAAGGTTTAAGTGAACGCCCTCAATTTCTCGTGACACGCATTACTAGATCATCTTTCACATTTGCATACTAGTCCAATCATGGGTGACAAAGCAGCATTGGAGAAACTTAGAGAGGAACTCCAAAACCTAAAGGCCCTACGAGAAGAAGAAGCACAAATGAAGGCTCATAAAATAAAAGTAGAAAAGGCTAAAATAAAAGCAGAAAAAGAAAAAGAAAACATTCTGCAAGAAAAAGCAAGAGCCGAAAGAGTACAGGTCTTGGAGAAACTTATCCTTCAAGCTAACTCAGGGATTAAGTACTTCGATTATGAGCTTGCACCACAACCTAGTGGCAAGACTCTCCCAAAAAAGTTCTTGACTACGGATTTGCCAACCTTTAAGGTTACAGACAATCCTAAGACTCACTTAATCAGCTTTATTGGAATTATGACATTGAAAGGGGTTGAGCTAAGCCTATATGCATGTACTTTTCCTCTTTCATTGGACCCAACTGCTAGATCATGGTTTTATAACCTCGATGCAAAACAAACTTCCACTTGGAGTGACATTGTAAAAGCGTTTTTAACCCAATATGGAGAAAACATTGAGCTCACAACTACCTTGCGCGATCTCGAATTGCTTAAGCAGGGGGAACAAGAAGGCTTCATTGAATTTTTTCTAGGTGGCGATCAAAGGTTCCTCTTATTCCACAAAGACCTCCGGATCATGAACTTGTCCTAAAGTTCATAGACAAAATGTCTCCACCATACAAGTGCCATTTACAATACCTTTGTTTAGACACATTTCAAAAAGTCTATACTGTGGGAATATTAATTGAAAGGGACTTGATAAATGAAACCATGAATCATATACATGGACTTGATTTTTAGAGAGGATTTCACCTACGTCAGAAATGGACAAAGCTCGAAGACGTGATCTCAAGAAGTTGTCAACAATTCAAGATGCAGCACCCTAGGTCTTGTTTTGTTTCTTTCCTTTGTTTTCTATGATAGACTAAGAGATTCATGTTGTCGAATCTACTTATTTTGTACTCTCATTAATTAATGAATAAAAAATATATTTTCAAGTACGTCTATATTTTTCTCTTTTCAATCTCTTTATTGTTATTAACTTGAATTAAATAAAACGTATAAATACAAACAGGCAATATCAAAAGGCATACATACTCAACACTTTAAGAATCCTGATGAGCTTTGGCTTACAAGATGTATTGAATGAAAAGAGGCCCATCTTAGGGCCACAAAGAAAGGATATTATGATTTCACCAACACGGGAGGCAACTTGAAACTCCACAAAGATAACTCATGTTCTTAACCTTAGAGAAAATCCAAGTTTTTTGGCAGCCCTTTTGAGCCTCGTCAATTGAGCCTTAGTTATTCAACCTACATTATTCCATACCTTGGGAGGGGAATGGTGCAAAGATATAAATAGGAAATTGGGGGAACGAAGCATAAGAGGGGGACACAAAGTTAGTATAAACCCAAAAGAAAAGATCAAAAAATAGTTCCAAACCCAAAAAAAAACTTATAAAAAAAAAAAGAGAGAGAGAGAGAGAGAGAGATGACAAAGAAAAGGCACCTAATGTAGGAAGTTGCCACACAAAGCATAAAGGTTTAAATTTGAGAAGAACCAAAAGTAAGGGATTTTGGGAGTATACTTGAGCTTGTCCATTGTTCATACCCTAAGCCTTGCAACCTTGGAAAGGCCCTCCTTGAGGTAGACCATAACCATATACCAAAATAATCATTCCATGAAAATATGGCCAATCTTAGGCCTTTGCACATATGGACCTACTATTGAGTAGTCATGCCCATATATAAAATGCATGAAGTGTTGAGTTATGATTTCAAGATCATATAAAAAAAAATCAAATGATTTGAATGATTTGATAGCCATTGGTTTGATTACATCATGTTAGTAAAGCAATCGAATCAAACTAAATTCGATGTTTTCCATATCTTTTGCCAAAGAAAAATGAGATGCTTATTACTTAAAAAAAAGACAATCATATTATTTTCTTTTAATAATAGGGCTATTTATTACCAAGGTAATTTAGGTTCTATATACATTGCCTAGAAAGAAAAAGAGTATAACACAATAAATTGATTTGATATATCGATAGCTTTGACGTCAACTTTAGATGTCTTTTACAACTCTTGATCATCGGTCGTCTCACTTATCATGAGCAACTAATGTGTCCGCCTGCGTGGGATATCTCCATATTCTCTAAGCTAGGAACATTGATTGAACATGATTGCTACATGAAAAAAATGATCGTTATCACTATCACACGTATACCTCACTGCCAAGTCATCATGATGATTCAAATATTAAGTCAATAATCCTTGCTTTTCGAAAACATGTCTAATTTTCTTTCTTTATTCTTCTATGGGAAAGTTTGATTCCCCTTCCTTTTGATACAAATCCATCTTTTTTGTTCTTTTCTTTTTTAGGGGGTAAGTCAGGATGATCCCTCCCATTTGGCAACTAAAATACTCGAAAATAGTATAATTTTTCCGCTCTTTGACTCAAATTGGGGGCTTAAAAAAGCCAGGACATCCCCACTTCTCACTATTTACAGATTTGAA
The DNA here is from genome assembly GCF_948465745.1 of Chenopodium album. NCBI lineage: Eukaryota > Viridiplantae > Streptophyta > Magnoliopsida > Caryophyllales > Amaranthaceae > Chenopodium > Chenopodium album. Next base: position 54,113,826 of record NC_137839.1, read on the forward strand.
CACGCTATTTATGCTGCGAAATCAATGTCATGCAAAGCTTATTACGAACCATCTTAATAACTTTAAATGACAAAGGGAAAAATACCACTTCCTATTATTTGACCAAGATAATTAATTATGTTACTTGATCAAACAATTTATGATAAACATATGCAATATTCCGCATATTGAAAACACAAATCTTGGGGCCTTAAATAAACATGAGAAACATCCCCTAGCATATTTATACATGAATTCCAAAAGCCACCTAAGTCTACACTTGGGGGCTTCAAATTAAAAATATAAGTCTCAACTTAACTTTCATTTTAAAATGAGACTATATTTTGGGAAGTGATTCGAATGATTTTATAAATTATTCTAACGCTTCACCAAACCTAGGTTTGATAAACATTCCTTTTCAAACTACGGTGCTTATTTAATTGAAAGAAATTCACTTTCAATTAAAAAAATATGACAATGATGACAAAAAGTAAAACTTAACCAAAATGAGATATACAAAATTTTGCTCACATTTTCATATCTTTGTTGAAATAAGTTTCAAATTACAACTTACCTTCATCAATCTTTGACAAAAAAAGTCACACTCAATTACGAGCTACACTTTTCTTTCCATTTTGGGTTCAATTTTGAAAAAAAAATATTATGTATTTTTCCAGCTATAAAAATTTGCTTTTCAAAACAAACTTTTATTTAAATTATTGGACCCTGTCCAAATTTTTAATTCTAGTTCGAAATAACCTTTCTCTAATAAAAAATAGTATTCAAAATTTCCTTTTCTAAATTTTTATTTCATTTCCTCAAATAAATAAATTTTCAGATTCTCAATAACCGTTTGGATAATACGTGTATGTACATTTATATTTTCAAAAGGAATGAACTAAGATTCGACTTCTTGGCTCAAACTTGTTCTCATTGGCTTAGGGATGGTAAAAAAACCACCTACAAGACCAAAATCAATGATTGATAAGAACAAAGAAAATATTTGATATTCTAAATCAAATTTCAGAATAAAATCACCACAATGATCTTTACAAACGTTTAAACATTAGGTATGATATAATAAACCTTAAACACAATTGTTTTGGTTTATAAACAAGAGAAAAACTAACTTTTTTTCTCGAACATGACTTTAACTAAAATGTGAAAGCCATGTCATTGTCCTAAATATCTCAAAACAAAAATAGGACATATACATAGGTCCATCTCAATATCATGATTATATGAATGGCCTAAACGATAGCAAGTCATTAGAAATACCCCAAATTGGGGGGCTACAAGACTTGAGAAATAGCAAGAATGCGCATAACCCGACACATGGGGGCTCAAATATCCACCAAGAAACGAAACGAGATATTCATGCCATTCAAGCTACTTTCGAGAATCGCCTAAATAGTTGTAGATCTCGAGCCTTATAATTTTCAAATGTATCATAATGATTTAATAATCATTTTGTTCCTTTGAAAACTAAGTTTGCAACTGAACTTGACCATGAAACAAGTTACATATCGAGCCATTTTCAAGTTCAACTTCAAGAACTAATCTTAGTGCATAATTGTTGTTTCAATACTTTAATTTACTCTAGAGATTAGAGAGTATGACTATTATAGAGCAACAAAATCATGATGCTTGCTCATACGTTTAGTACTCAATTGTTCATCATGAAAATTGTATCAAGACACATTATTAACATAAGACAAACAATTTCATGATTTAGAATGTAAAACAAAAGACTCCTAAATTCGAAATTAAGGAGTATTCATTCTAAATTATTCTCCATTGTTGCACACATTGGGATTTTGCAAGGAGGATAACATCTACTTTCTCGAGCTTCAAAATAGTGACAAAATTTGAACTCAAAAGAAAGAATTCAAAAGTAGCAAGAATAGACGAAAAATTTGAACAACATTTCATTTTTATCCTTACTTGTTCTAATGAATGACCAATATTACTAGATTTAGCAAATTTCTTTGTTAAAACTATGAATAGTCAAAAAACGATTTAAAGACACTAGTTTAATCGTTTCCAAGATCCTAGTTGTTATCATAATTAGACGAAACACGGGATTTATAGACCTATTTTAAGCAACTTGAAACGGTCTAATTATTGACAACAAGCAAATCATCAAAGTCACCCAACACTAGGGGCTACAACATCCGAAAATGTAAAATGGGGGCTTACGAACCCGAAATATAACCAAGCTACACCAGTTTGATGATCTCTTCAAGACTTTCCTAAACTAACTAGTTTTGTGCAAATCTTGAAATCACAGTTTTATAAGTGAATAATAATAACCATCGGTTATTTTTATCATTGATAAAGCCAATTTTGCAACTTAGGCATGAAAAAAAATATGAGTCGCAAGAACAAATTCATGCTATTATAAAAGTTCAAAATTCCATTTATAATTTTAATGCATAATTGTTGTTCTAAACACTCCAATTTACATTAAAATTAACAAGTATAGTCTATGTGAGCAAAAAAAAAAGAGAGAAATAAAGATCAAGCACAAAGTCAAAATTAGAATGAACAAAAAAAAAACACATATATGCTTGACATGCTCATACAGGATCAATACTTTATCTCTTCACATGAAATTTGTTGCAATATATTGCTTAAACATGTCACAACAACAAACAAACAAATTCATGACAAAAAATCGTATCGAAAACCCCAACTTTTGTTAGGATTCTCCATTCGATTTCTCTATTTTATTGACCAAGATCAAAGTCTGGTAGAATAAAAGGAGAAAGATTTACTTTCCTTAGCTTCAAATGACAACAAAAAATGGAAAGAGATCAAGATTGGAGAAAGATGAGAAGAAGAAAGTGAGCTGCAGATCACGCTTCTCCAAATCTTTTACTAATTCAAATGTTACGTGCAACTCATTAAGTTGCGCATGGCATCCCAGCGCAACCCAGTTTCTTACGCACGCATGGCCAGCGCGACATACTATGTTGCGCGCAGATACTGGTTACTTAAAAGACTAGTGCTTAGATTTCGATCCGTTTTGAATTTTTCCCAACGGTTTTGTACGTTGTTAGACGTAATAACGCGTGAATTATCAAAATCTTTTAAAATTTCTTTGCATCCATTAGTTTGTTTTCTTCTTTGCTAGTTTTTTGCATCATTCTTGCATGCACACCGTGCTTTGTGCCTTCCCTAAGCATATGTTTTGAACGTTTTTTGTACGAGTGTCTTAAGACGTTCCGTGGTGGTCCTTTACGTAAAAGCACCCATAGACAGGTTTGTCATTTTACTGTACTGACGTTATAAATGTCTGGTTGGAAGGTGTTGTCATGCAGCGTAAAAATGCAAAAGGCGTATCGTACAGCGCAAAATTGTACGGCGTAGGTGTTGCGTAAAATTTCACTTCAACCCAAGCTTTGCTATATTTACCTCTCGGAACTAAAAGGTAGAGGATTACTTTAGGCGTTAGCTCACGATTCGACAGGCGTGCCGAATCTTGATTAGAAGCAAATACGGTAGTTAGTGAGCTTACTAGCTTACCGGACAGTTAGGGTGTCCGTCCACCTCCTTTATAAAGAAGCGACGAGACGATGTCGCGCCTATGTAGTCACGTGCCCCCAGTCCTCAGACACGTGTACTCATCTTGTGGACAAAACTGCTAAGAGAGTTGTTGACTTTCTTCCCTCTCACTGGGTTTGGATATATGCCTCCAGTCCTGAGACATGTATTTCTATCCTGTGGACATCCGACTTGAATACCAGACCATTTCGGCTCGAATACTAAAAACACCTTTTTTCATCTTTTTACTCTGTTGAAGTCAGGCTAAAGTTTCAATGACATATCGAGGGACTTTAGACCAACAATGACACGATTGAGAGGAAATAATCCCCTTTTATTCTTTTTTTAAAATCGATCTCTTCACATGACTTGACATCACCCAGAACAACTTTACTTGTAAAAAAGTTCTACAATTGCAAAGGATCAATCTAGATTCTTTGGCGCATTAAGACTAGGAAAAAAACTTTTCTAGCCTTAATAGTTACTTGTTTTGAACACTTAGCGAAGCAAGGATTATTTCCACATCCTTAACATTTCTGAAAGATTCACTATTCTTTGAGAACTTCGCGGAATGAGTCCCGGATTTATTTCCTTACCTACTTTGATCATCGTCTATTCTAGACTAGATCAAAGTGGGGGCTAACTTTAGACACCTAATTTTTGCCTCTTGTCCAAAAGGAAGTGTGATGATGTTACAAAAATCCGTTCTTCATGTTAGATCAAAATTGAAGTGTTTATGGACTACGAAAAGCATTATGAAGTAAGTTAAAACCCATATTTGATACCAAGTTATCTTAGATCCTTGTCCGATTACTAATTAGGCCTAAAACGTGTTCATACATGTCAAATGCAATGATTGGATCCAATGGAACCTACATTGTTGAAAACCAAGCCAAACAGATAAACCAACCATCAAATTACTATGCAAGGACCATATTGATGAATAGCTCTTTCAAAGTGCTTTCCAACGGTATATTATAAGCTCAGTTCCGAGCCAAAACAAAGAAGTTATGATTAAAACACTAAACCGGGACCTAAAACCAACACCCTTGCACTCCAACGGCTATAACTTTGGATCCATAACATATTTTAACCTAACTCCAGTGGAATTGGAAAGTAGACATTCATATCTTTCCAATGATATCTCAAATTCCTTAATCCGACTCTGAAATCAAAAGTTATAGAAGTTTTAAAAAACACGCTTTTGTATAAGGCAAACCGCAAACCAGCGCACTCAATCAGTTGCCCGCGCCTGGCACGCGTGCGACTCATTAAGATGCGCGCGGCACCCAGCGCGACTTAGAGAGTTGCACGCGCCAACTGAAGGAGCGGCTCTAAAACCCTAAACTTAGATCCCTACGCCTATAAATAGAGGTATTCGTTCAGCATTATGAGGACCGGAAAAATCAGAATTAAAAGCCTATTATTCTCAAAACCCTAATCTATCTACTTCTCTTACTATCATACTACTTTTCCCTCTTTATTCCCAACTACTCTTCAACCCTAATCCATCCATTGAATCTCTTGATTCTATGAAGAAGAAATAAAGTCCATAAACACATTAAACAGAGATTTAACATAAAAGAAGAATTGTTAGTTTCCTGAGCACTTAGATAAATCACTTTTCCTTTATTGTTTTAATCAATTTAACTAATTAAATAGTGTTGTTTGATAACTTTAAACAAAGTTTTAATTAATTAATTCACATAGTATTCTTTTGTTAATCAAGAATAGAATTTGATAATTAATTGTTGTTTTATCACTTAAGACAAGGCGAATATTGTTTATTTTGTTCTTTTCACGAATATTGATAGAACAAAGAATAACGACTTTTGCAATGTAATTCCTACGTGATTAATTCTTGTAATAAAATCAACTAACTTAGTCTTTAGGTATCACGTTGCATATATTGTTTGGTAATGAAATTGTGAAAAAGGAAGAGCTAGTAGAGGTCGTACTATGGCTAGAATAGCGATTCCTCCCTAAAAGGAACGTTATTTTATTACCCTCGCTCCCGAAATCATTTATTGTTTATGTAGACCAATTTAGGCATGGGTAAACTTACGATTCGTGCTAATTATCCCTTGAACTCTACTTAAGAGAAAGGCATGAACTAGGTTTATGAGTTTTCCTAAAACTCATTACCGACTCCTACTTGTTTCTTGCAAAAAAGCGTGATGAGAGTATCATTTCTAATTCAAGGTCTCCCAAATAGTCAGGAATTCAAATCCTAATACACCCTAATAGTGTAAAGTCCTAGGCTTTTAAATGGCCAAGGGCATCTAAGGAAGGACCCCCCTATGATGGGATCACCCTCCTTACACAGCCGAAGATACTTACAGTCTTTGTACTTTCGGCTGAGGCTGACACCAGCAAGCATGCGCTCTTAGAAAGCATAGAAAGTACCTGGTAGCCAATTCTCGGGCACATGCTTCCATCGGCCCGTCCCTCCGGGATTCTTCTTCTTCCCAAAGAGTTTCAGCTGACCGTAATCCGGATGGTTAGCTGCCCCATTCTCTTCGGGGCCAAGATCCTCCATGTTGGGATCAGGTCTTGACAAGTATCGCACCAAAGAAATACAGATGATCAGGATCCAAAGAAGCTCTGACCTAGATCCACTGCCCCGCCAGTCCTTATCCAAAGTAGCCTTCGTCCACATAGTCAGATACCTCAGCAAGCTCTCGATCAGCCACCATCCGGACTCGTTGTTACCATAACCACTCTGGGTATTCGGCACAAGTTTGTGAAGTTTCTTAAAACAGTGAAAATTCGGCTGAAATCCATAAAACAAGCACACCCAAAGATAAGTCATCACCCTTCGAATGCTGACAGGTGTCAACTGACACAACGAGATGCGGTATTTGATAAGCAAGTTCCTTACAAAGGGATGTAGGGGGAACCCAATCCCATACTACAATTGCTGAGTGTAAACCTCCACATAGCCAGGGGGTGGACGATGAATTATATCAGTGGTAGTGGGCATTCGGCACCAATACCCATCGCCCTCCAAAATGCCACAGAACAGCTCCACCTGTTGACGCGGGTGCATGGAACTTGGTGGGAGAAGTGGAAGATGTGCCATGTGTTGTGACACGTAGTCGGGCCAAGCTCCTTGGTGGTCACCTCTCAAGGTTGACTATCATCACACTTGAAGATCGGAAGATTTGAAGTGGTGCGGCCGAACCAAGGAAGTCCGGCCGAACCTCCCAAACAGTAGCAAACCAGATTTCAACATTTTTGCAGGAGAGGTCGAACGCCAAAAGTTGGACCGAACCAGGAGCGGGGAAGTTCGACCGAACCTACCCTTGGTTTGACCGAACCTACCAAGTAGTCCGACAGAACCTACCTAGTGTTTGGCCAAACCTTTTCCCGTTTTTCAGTCTGTTTTGTACGAACTATTTAAGTTCCTTTTGAGAACATTTTGCATCATTTTTTTCATTTTAAACTTTGCTTGATTTTGTAATCAATGAGACTTTCTCTCTCTACCCATAATCTTTGTGATTATTTGCTTTATTTGTGATTGCTACCTTATAATCTTTGTGGTTACACCTTAATCCTAGCTTTACTTTGTGTAGATTTGATTAAGAACCCCTATTTCATATATCTTGTTGATTGATGAGATAGGTTTATCTTGTTTTGTTGATTTTGAAGTTGTGGTTACTTGAAGATTCCCCCTTTTTCTTGTTTTTCTTGGTTATTTCACATCATTTAGTATCAAGAGCCTAGGTTATTAGCCTGAAAGATCCTACCTTTTGAATTTCTTTTTATCCCTCTCAAAAGATCTCATCTTTTCCCACAAATTTTGAAATTTTCTCTCAAAGGTACAAGCTTTCTATCTAGAAACATGGGTGATAGATTTTATTATGAAGATGATGAAGGTTACAATGAACACTCTAGATTAGATGCTATAGAAAGGAAGTTTGATAGACTTCTTGAGGTCTTGGTGAATAGAAGAAGTCCTAGAAGGAGGAGAAGCCCTAGTGAAGAAGTTGATTCTCACTCTGCTCACCGAAGAAGGGAACACTGTCGACGACACCATGAGGACAACCGTAACTGAGACAGCAAGTTGGAATTTTTGGATTTGAAGGTAATCTTGATCCTAATGAATTTCTTGATTGGGTTAGGAGTAAGGAGAATATCATCGAATATAGGGGTTATAATGATTAAAAACGTTTCAAATTGGCCCTCCTTAAGCTTAAAAAAATGCTTCTTTTTGGTATGAAAACTTAAAGAACCATAGGAGGAAAGATGGAAAATCAAAAATGACTTTATGTGAGAAATTAAAAAAACATATGAATAAGGCTTTTTTTGCCTAGAGATTATTTGCAAGATGCTTATCTTAAGTTGAATTCTCTTAAGTAAGGGACTATATCGGTAGAAAAGTGTACTAGGGAGTTTGAAAAACTCTCTATTATGAGTGGAATTGAAAAAGTAGAGAAGCATAAGATTGCTAGGTATATTGGTGGTATTGAGAGAAATCTTTGGAAAAAAAGGTTGATGTGCATGCCCATGGAATTTTTGATCAAGTGGTGTGAAAGGCTTTGAAGTTTGAGAAGTATGACAAGTTGAGTAGTGCTAGTGGGTATCCTAAACCTACATTCAAGAATTATTTTTCTCCAAAGGGTGAGACAAGCAAGCCCATTGCCAAGGATGACAAAGGCAAGGCTCTCATGCATTCCTATATCAAAGATGATCACAACAAGATGAGCAATAGGAAGACTTGCTATAAGTGTAGAGGCTATGGAATTTTTGCTAGTGAGTGTCCAAATAGTAGAGCTATGATGATTCGTGAAGTGGATGATGATGAGTACGAAGATGAGAAGAAGGATTTTGGGGACCCTATATATGATGAGGAAGATGAGATTTTAGTTGAAGCCGATAAGGGTCAAATCCTTGTTGTGAGAAGGGCACTTCACTCCATTTCCACCCCTTTAGCGGAGGAGCAAAGGGAAAACATTTTCTAAACTCGTTGCACCATCAAGGATCGAGTTTGCAGCCTTATCATTGATAGTGGCTCTTGCACTAATGTGGCTTCCGCAACATAGGTGAGCAAGCTCATTCTTGAAACAACCGATCATCCTACTCCCTACAAGCTTCAATGGATTAACAATCACAATGAGGTGAAGGTAACAAAACAAGCTCTTTTTTCTTATTCAATTGGCAAACTATATAAGGATGAGGTGCTTTGTGATGTGTTGCCTATGGATGCTTGTCATGTATTACTTGGAAGACCTTTGCAATTTTATAGAGATGTATTGCATGATGGAAGAAAAAAACACTTATTCATTCATGATGGATAAGAAAAAGATTGTACTCAACCCCTTGTCCCCCACAATTAAACACAAAGAACCCTTGGGTACGGGAAACACAATCAAAGAGAATCTTCTCATTGGGGAAAATGAGATGGGAAAGGAGATAAATCAAGGACACATTGTCTTATATTTGTCTTCTTAGGGAAACAAAAGAGAGTGAGTGAGAAAACCCAATCCACTCCTTGTCAAGGAAGTATTGGATGAGTACCGTGATGTTTTCCCCGATGATCTCCCACCCGATTTTCCACCTATTAGGGGAATTGAGCATCAAATCGATTTTATTCCCGGATTATAACTCCATAATAGACCGGCTTATATGTGTACCCTTTATGAAGCAAGAGAGCTTCAAAAACAAGTTGGTGACTTGATAGCAAGAGAATTTGTGAGGGAATCCCTTAGCCTTTGTTCGGTTCCGGCTCTTTTGATTCCAAAAAAAGATGGTACATGGAGGATGTGTGAGGATAGTAGGATCATCAATAACATCACCATCAAGTATCTTTCCCTATTCCTCGACTTGATGATATGCTTGATGAGTTACATGATTCCAAGGTGTTTTCAAAGATTGACTTGAGAATGGGGTACTATCAAATTCGCATGCGTGAAGGAGATGAGTGGAAGACCAATTTCAAGACAAAGCAAGGCTTGTATGAGTGGCCAGCTATGCCATTTGGGATCTCTAATGACCTTAGCACTTTCATGAGACTCATGAACGAGGTACTTCGCCTTTCATTTGTAAATTTTTTGTTGTTATTTATTTTAATGACATACTTTTTTATAGCAAATGTGAACTTGATCATGCTAAACATTTGAGGCAAGTATTTGAAACATTGAGAAGTATATGCGACATTTTGCCAAGTTAGAAAAATGTACTTTTATGGTGGATAGTATTCTTTTTCTTGACTATGTGATTTCGAATGTAGGGATCTCAATGGACCCTAGAAAGGTGAAATCAATTCAATCTTGGCCTACTCCTACCATTCTCACTCATGTTAGGAGTTTCCATTGCCTAGCTTCTTTTTATTAAATATTTGTGAAGAATTTTAGCACTATTTTGGCTCCGGTAACCGAATGCATAAAGAAGGGTACTTTTGAGTGGACACCATTAGCTCAAAGGTCTTTTGAGACTCTCAAGAAGAAGTTGTGTGAGGCTCCAATCTTGGCTCTTCTGAATTTCGATCAGCCCTTTGAGGTTGAATCTGATGCTAGTGGGGTTGGAGTTGGGGCGGTTCTTGTTCAAGGAGGGAGACCAATTGTTTATTTTAGTGAGAAGCTTGGTGGGGCAAGAATGAGGTATAGCACCTATGACTAGGAGTTTTATGCCATTGTGAGGGCTCTTGATCATTGTGTTGGGGTTTGGTGAGTCCCACTCATCGCGGAAAAAACCCGAGCCAAGGATAATATCACTAATGCATAAATAAACACAAAAGGGAAAAATAGGAAATTTACCTTAGGCGCGTGCTTCGCCCCACAAATTGGGCTCTTACTTGAGAAGCTCAGCCTCGAAAATACGAGAGCCTCCGACGGAGATTCACCCGCAAAAACAACTACCAACTTTTAGGTCCGTTACCTCGAGGTTAGCGAGGTTGGACCAAAACCTTAGTATTATGTGAGTTTAAGAGTTTTTGCTAATGCAATGCTCTATTGAACTCCTACTCAAGCACTCTTCCCAAAAACCCAAGATGGGTATTTATAAGCAAAAGGGAGAATGGGAATTTCTATCCCATTAATGTGGGGGCATGAAATTCCACAATTTATTTTAAAGCTAAATTAAAATAAATAAGAAAACTAATAATAAATCTACAAGTGTCTCTATTACATGTGAAGGGAAGTGAGGACCACTTGGAGAGTAGGGGACCATACTTGCTCCCCACTCCATACTCTCCTTGTGCCACATGTCCCTCACCCACTTACTTTCCATTTGCTTCCCATGAGTTTCGGCCCTACTACCCGTGCCTTAGGCCCAGCCGTAGCCCAACAAAAACCAAGCCTTGCACTTGGAGTTGTGGGCTGCTGCTGTGGCTAGCAAGCCACACACTCCAAGTGCGGGCTGCTGCTAGCATACCGCGCACACCATGTGCGGGCTGCTAGCAGCTGCAGCCTTGGTGTGCTTGCGACTGCTAGCTACTGTTATGCACGATGCGCTAGCACGCACCAGCCAGCAACCCTTGGCTTGGCATGGTGCGCATGCTAGCCACCTGTGCTAGCATATTATGCCCCTAGAATTCGAATGCTCGGGGCATTCCGATGCTAGGGGAATTTTGGTAATATTGTTGATTTATTATTATTTTGCACGTCTCGTCATTTACTATATTTGACTCGACTTTCGACGCTCGATTTCGACGCTCTAAGCTCGAATTTTCGACGTCTAGATATTTAATACTCAGGCGACTCATTAATTTCTTGCGAATTAATTTTTCGAGTTGGTTTGTTAATTCCTTGGGTGTGACCCGAAGGGTTCAGTCAAGATTAAGCTGTAATATTATTTATACATTAATATTACTGATCGAAAGTGGCCTCCACCTAGGCATTCCGATCACTTAACCTTACTGAATATGTTAGCTTCCTAATAATTCTGAACCCACTATCAGAATAATACACTTGTTCGAAGGACACCATTCCTTTCAATCTCCCACTTGTCCTTCCGGACAAGTGCCCAATCAGTGTATAGCCCCTTTCTTCAAGAACTATAGGGTAAGATTATTTATCATCCCTATTACGTCCAGAAGTGTTTCTCGAAATCCGAGTTTAACTGTCAACATGAAGATGATTTCTAAAATCCATCTGAGCACGACCATGCATTTTCACAGTCTCGCTCTTTGAGAGGCCTTGTAAACAACAAGACATGTTCCCTATTATTAGTAGGGGGACATTCCCAGTCTTGTAATGTAGCTTCTCTTACTAAGAGGACCTAGCCGCCTGAGAGATGCTGTTATAATCGCCTATTACGGCAGACGTTTGACAATCATAAAAGCGGACTAGTACTCAAACAAGAAATCTCACAATACTCATGGTCAAGGAAAAAGGTTCCGATAACAATAATGAGAATTATACTTATGACAATTTTGAATCTCTTAAAGTATTCTCATAGGTCGATCAAGTATGGTTCTAAACCAATACCTGTGTAAATGTGATGAGTGGCATTTATGCCAGGATTAAGGTTCATTTTGATGGTCATTTTCCTACATTTGCGGCTTGTTTGCATCCTTTTCTTTGCACTTAGTTCCCTTTCCCTTTATGCATCTTCTTTCCTAGATTTTGCCCTTTTTCCTACTCTTTACTTTGATTTCCATGATTATTCTTTATATGAATCGGGGTCTTCAAGAGGAGGAAGCCAAAAGTTCAAGGAAAGCTGAAGATAAGCAAGGTTAAGGAGAGGTTCGGCCAAACCCCCTGAAGATGCGGTCGAACCAGGGTGTGGCCGAACCTGCTCCACTGTCCGTCCGAACGTAGAGGCAGAGACAAGTTGCATTTTGGCGATTTTGCAGGAGTGGTCAAACCTTAGAAGTTCGACCAGACCAGGATCAGGGGAGTTCGACCGAACCTACCCATGGTTCGGCCGAACCTACCCTGTAATCCAATCAAACCTTCCTAGTGTACGGTCGGACCACTCCCCTACTTCAGCTAGCTGTGTACGGACTATATAAGTCCCATTAAAGAACGTTTTGATGTAATTAGATTAACTTAGTTTTAATTTTCTGCATTTTTTAGCTTAATCTAAAGAGAGAAACACTATTAGTCTTCATTTTGTAAAGAGAGATAGTGTGGATTTCTTCATTGATGAACTTGGATTTTGAAGAAGAAGCTTTTTTAATCTTTTGTAGATCTTCAACTTTATTTAATGAGCAATCTCTTACTCGTTCTCTTTACTTTTGCATTTAATTTTGTTTGTTTACTTTGATTTTCCTTCTTTGCTGATTAATCATGTTGATGCTTATTGATTTGGTGACTGATATTGTTTTCAACATCATTTGTGAGTAGTCACTTAGCCAAGGGTGTGGGGATGGTGTAGTTGCTAATTGTTCATGCTTATAATATTGGGATTAAGTTAATTGTGATTAAAATCTTTGCATGCTTGATATTCTTTGATCTTCTTGCAAGTGCACATTGTTGGTTGATTAAAGGTGAATCTTTGCTAACAAGGAACGGAAGTTGACTTAGTTGTTCTTTGATTGCCCCTCCCAATATATGGTTCTAGTTTGGAAACATAGAGGCTATGTTAGGAGAAACCGATTAACCCCGAAAGGCGGTTAGATTGGACCTTATTTCGATATTCATGCATGTTTAGTTCACTATTGATTTGCTTTTGTGTTATTGCATGATCAAGAGGCATCTACATCTACCCATTTCCCTTGGTGTTTAGTTATATTGATTTTAACTCGTTTTACCTTTAGTTTAATTTCTTAGTCATTCCTGTTTTTTGTCTCGAGATAGCTTAAAGTCTAGTGATGAATGCGGTGTTTATGTGCTTCTCCCTGTGGTTCGATCCCTCTTCTTGCCATATACTTGTATTAGGATAAGTCGAGTGTTATAAATTGTATTTGATTTAGGTAAAGTTTTCTAACGACGCGATTATTCCTTTATCAAAATGATTTATGACAATCATGTCCTCGTAGCATAAGAAACGGTGCTATAAATCAGACTACACACTAATCTCAATTGGTCATTAATCGTCCACCGTTTAAATGACCTTGATTAGGGATAATTTTCGATTATAATATTCAATGTTCACTTAATAGGTGTTTCCTTATCAAGACTGGTCTTGATAACCTATTTTGAATATTCTAAGAATTGAATGGACTCATTATTTAATTCTAAACCACAATTAAATAGCAAACGGAGTGATAAAAGAATTGCATGGAATTTTAAATTACTCCAAAACCTGAATGGTTCATCTTATGATAAATGGTTTTTCCGAATGTTTTAAGAGTATCACTCTTTATAAAACATCTATAGAAATCATGCCCATATCTAATATGCTTGATTTCTTTCATGCAATTGTGAATGTTGTTGTTCACTCATTGCATAGGTTTAGGTATAATTACTTTACTAATCTTAGCATCTTCATTACTGATCACTTTCATAATAAGATGATGAAATTTGAGAGTGTCATGGATTATATGTGATTTAGGATTTATTGTCCAAGTGATAGCTCCCACTCATTTTCATGATTGAGACTTTCAACTTGACAACCTACAATCATTAACGTTCAGCAACGAACTTTCCATAGAACATCTTCTTTATTATCGCCATTAAGGAAACAATATTCTCAACATATAATTTAGTAGACTTCTTGATGATGCTTTGCATGGGTTTCATTCCAAACGGCTCACAATGATTTGGGATACCCTAATCACTTGTGATCATGGAAATTTTCCTTAAATTCCTGCACATTACACATGGATGCACGTCCATGTTACCATTCTCAAGCCACGACTTATTATTAGCTCGTGCTTATAAACGTCTTCCTTGTTAAGGATCTAATCCTTGTTAAGGTTTTTGCTTGCAACATCAATTCTCAAATTGTATTTGTTTCCACAAGTCAAGAACTCATCATGTTACTTGTCCAAGTACTTTGGATATTCTTGGCCATAATCTAACGATCTATTACATAGATTCAGGTTGATTGGTACTACATACATACTTCAGATGCTCTAAGCAAGTAAGTTGTGCGACGATTCCATATCACAGCATACATGATGGATTAAATTGTAGAGTAATTCTCAATCTTATTCCATCCATGTGACATTTTAGCTCATTCGGTTTCACTGAGTCTTGCTAAAACTGTTTGCTGTGTGATATGGTTGAAAGTCCCTATTAGATTCTTTCATGTTTGACTTAGTATTTAGCCTAGCTAATACATAGTTCAAACATTTACTTAGTTTTATACATATGGGTCAAAAGTCTTTCAAATTCCTTCAATTCATGTTTAACACGGTAAACTCCTTTACACGTTCAAACATTTTATTAAGTCTATACAATAGAACTTAATGCCCAATACATACTAAGTATCGTCTTTTGTTTGGTCCATTGTCGAAAATACTTTCAAATCTAAGAATTTAGCATTTCATAGTTATTTCACAATAGAGTTCGTAAACTTCTCGTTGGACCTTTACTTTTGCTCGCACTAAACTTCTTATTCATCAGAATTTCTATGTTTCTCCATAAGACAATCCTCTTATTAACTTTATGAGAAAACACGTTTCGATTCCTATATGCAATGCTTCCTTTAATCCCATGACAGATTCCTTGAGCTTGCTTTCAAATCTAGCATCATTTAGATTTTTAAGACCCTTAGACTATTCCATAGTCGCTTCCAAAATCCTATTTTGGGAAGGCGGTTTTGGTATCTGTTTTTCCATATTTCATATGTGCAATTTTTCTAGATCAATCACGAAAAGACTTAAGCATTCCGATTGGTAAATAGGCTTTTATTACAATCAACTCCGTGAATTTAATTGTATCCTTTTCATCCAATCAAGCTATATATGCATATACATTTCCACATTTGTTAGTTTTATCCTTGAAAACTTATTTGCAATCGATGGGTCTTTCACTCTTTATGCAAATTAATCAAGTTTCAAACAAGATTTTTAAACATGGAGTCTCTCTCGGATTTTTATGGCCTCTAACCATTATTCGGAATTTGGATTTGTCGTAGCTATCTTATAGGGGATTATTCCCTTACTATCTAATATTAGATAGTATGCTTGTAAGTCTTAGGTTTATTTCTAACTTAATAGAAAGTTTATAAGATTCAACCCAATCCTTTGGTGAATTCTATACCTATACGGGGTTATTGCATCAAACACTGAGTTTCAAGGCGCTTCCAAAGCCCTTTGATTTTTTTTATCTTACTCCAACTTTTCAAAAGTTTTGTGAGAAATGAATTCTCTTTTAAGGAACTTGTAAAGTCCTTTTGAGTATTCTTGATCAAGTATTCTCACGAAGCCCTTTTAAGGTCTTCCGAGATTCTCAGTTCTAGTTTGTTGCTAAGCTCGATTGTCATCGAGTTCATTTTCCTCCCATTTGTCGTTTTGAAAATGTGTTACTTTCCATAAAGACACCACTTAGAGCAACAAATACTATGTTCTCAATTAGGTTGTGGAGGTAATGTCGTGGTCTCACTTGAATGCTTACAAAGAGACATGTATATTGTCTTTGGGTAAAAGTTCATTGTGAAATAAACAGTTAGATCCCACTTGAGCTATCTTAGCCTCTAATGAGCCATTAAGCTCCCACTCAACCACCTAACTCTTCCCAAGCCAATGAGCTCCCACTGAGTCACTTAGCTCCACTGAGCCAGTGAACTCCCACTATGGCTAAGAGTTTTAGACATATACTTGAAAAGACATTTAGAAGATAATTCTGTCCATAACTGAATATGGCGTCCTTTCTTAGCTTCGGCATTTTGTTTAGTTTAACATTAGTCATTTGTACAAATCTTTAAGAACTTTATAGGAAGGGTTGTGAACCATCATCGTTTGAGTAATTGTTAAATGGCATCGAGGTCTCCGTGAAGACACACTATGTTCTTTGTGGAGTTATCTATGAAAATTTCAACTTTATAACTTTGTGATGGTCACGCTTTTGGATCAAGAAAACATCGCTCGATCTAATCTAGACGTTTTGATATCTTGCCAAGTCGAATCTGTACTTCACTGAACTCTTGAACTATTCAAGGTCAAGTTTGTTCACATTTGATGAATATAGCCATATTCTTTCAAAATCTTTTGTGAAACGTTGAAGTAAATGAATCCTCTTTAGCTTTCAGAGTCAATTGTCTATACCAAGAACAATAGCTCTTTACTTAGTCGGTTTCAACAAGTAAGACTTGCTTGTCTTAGAATGATTCTAAATTGATCAACTATCAAGAGCCTATCTAATAGATCCTTGAGTACGTTCTTGTCGATGTGACATTGCTAAAGATGTTCGGAACGCAAATCATGCCCATGACTTTGATCTTTTTCTAGTTTATCATGTTAAGAAAATGTTTGTCTATAATCAAGCATTCTTGACTCATGGTTAAGACAACCATGCCATTCAAATTAATTTTGCTCTTTTACTTTGAATGTGAGTCTTTCCGTGTGTGAACGGATCATTTGCTGATTATGGATCACAATAACAATTTATTTATTCCAGCCTTAGCTTAAAGGTCTTTAGACAAAGCATACGACCTTACAACTGATGTAGCACCACTTGCTTCATTCTAAGCTTGTAAGTCGATAACTTAGCTTATCTTCAATAGTTTGAGGTCATTTTCAAAGTGGAACACTCAAGCAGTATCCGATACTTTGTGAAGATAATGAGTTGCTAAGTTAACTTCAGTAACATGAATTCTTTAGTAAAATGGAATCTCACTCCTTTTCTTTGTTCCTTGTTTCCTATATTTCTTATCATACTTTATCTCATTATCTTTAAGAACCATTTCTTTAAGAGTCTTTGACTTTTATACTTTGTTAGGCATAATTAAGCATCTAATGCGCCGTAAAACAAAGTTCCATATATTCCTTTAATTCATGCTCGAATTACTACATCAATGAGTCCTACTCATCTATGTATTAAGCGAAAAGATATGTTGGTTGTCAATATTGACAATTTTGAGTTTGCAACTCAATACTTCATGTTTTATCAAAACTACCTAGTATTTTGAATACATGATGTCCAACCGTCCTTAAAAGTCATTTATGAGAATTGTATTTTAGAAATGCTTTACTTTTCTTTGAGAACCATTCTCAAAGATTTCCTTTACCAATCATGGGAAACAATACAGTTTGATTTGGAATTCTACAAATATAAGTGCAAAGTATAACCATTTATCAAGTAAATAACATAATAAGTTTGAAAATTAAAAGGTATTCATGCAAATTTTCAATCTTATTAAACATCTTATCTATGCATTAAATTTGTCCCCATTTGGCAAGAATAAGTCGATTCCAAGATCTAAGGAAATAAAGAGTGACTAAGAATGCTTTGGCTTGTCTTAGCACTCAATCTCCCAAGGTAAGCAACGCTTTGCTAATGGCTCTAAGCCACTCTTGGTTGAATAAATCGTGGCATCTAAATGCTCTCTTAACAATTTATCCACTTTGCCACGACATGTTAGGACTCCATCACTCATATCGTTGAGTACAACCAAAACCAACTTGCATACCCGGTATGCCTTATGAGTCTAGGGAGTGATAGTGATGCCTCGCTTTGGCATAGCCCATCACTACTCTCAATAGGTCGATAAGTGTTGTTTTGGAATGACAATTTTACTCAATATTTAGGGACCTAGGGTTTCTATGTTGGTTGATTAAAGTGAACTTAATTAATTATCACAACATTCGAAATCCTAAACATGCATCTAACATATAATTCATATATAAATAATCATGAATATGTAAAGCATAAGTATTTTGATGAATATTGGCAACTAGTATGACCCCTTGAATTCTTCAATTCTTCAAAAGGTCTTCTTTTGCAACTTCATGACTTTGTCTTCCAAGAACCTCCATCTTCAAGACTTGACCATAATTATGCAATACTAGTAACTACGACTAGGACTAATCTAAATATTAAGGTACAAAAATACTCAACGGTACGCCGACCGTATTTAGATTTACAAAAATACATCACGACACGCAGTCCGTATTTTCTATCCTAATCGGGTCCCACTAGTTTCCATTTCATAAAACCTGTGAGAGAATATACATTCCATTCATCCATTCACTATTTGTGAATGGCCGATGCATTTTACAACAAGCAAGTAATAATGCATTGAACACGCGCGCGCACTAGTAACTAATCTAGGTGGTTAATCCAAGTAACACGCCTAATTAAAACTAGTCAAAGTTATTTAACCGACTATGTAATTGACATAATTAATAATTGAAGCTCCCACTAAATTCCGCATCCTTCTTAATTAATCCAATTAATTAAGCCGGTAGAACCCAAAATTTGTCAAAATAAATTTTGTCAATGCCGCTCAAAACCGAGGCCTAGCCTCAAAAATTTTAATTAAAATAAACAAGATTAATTAAAATAAATAAAACGGAAAAATAAACAAAGTTGCATTGCCTTACAACCTTGTGCCAAGTGTGGGGTTGTGCGCATCGTGCCGCAAGCACGTAGCACATCCAAACGCACTTTCTTACCTCAACACCAAGCACGCACACACATTGCTCGAGCACCTTTGCCGCACCACAGCACACACGCGCACAGCCACGGCTGTTGCTGTGCACGAACACACGCACGCACGCACGGCCGTGTGCTCCTTCTGCTGAGTGCTCTAGCCACGCCCATGGCTGCACGCATACACGAGCACCCCTCTAGGAAGCCACATGCGGGCTGCTATGCAGCCCGGCTAGACAAAGGGGGGTTTTGCCTCGTTTTGCGTGCCATAGCCTCGGGATTTTGATCCCAATTTTGCGTGACATATTATTAATTCTAAATTAATTTTAGAACTAATTCAATGAGCAAAAAAATTGAAAATTTAAAACAGTCTAACTTAAATAAAATTTATCAAGGTGCATTCAACCAAAATAATTCCCAAGAACCATTCTTTAATTAAATTGGTTTAACTTAGTGCAATAAAAATGAATAAGGCAATTTCTCATTATTAATTTAATCAATTTAAATTAATCTTGAGATTTTGACAAAGTAAGAGGGAGTTGGAAAAATATGAACTTTAATGTTCAAATGAAAAATCCAACTACTAATATTTGTGAATCCTTGAAAAATTATATCTTCCAATATGAAGATAAACAAATTCCTATCACAAAGTTTGAAACTTTATGTTTCCAATCAACCAAAAATGATTAAAACAACAAAGTTCAACATAAAATTCATGGAATTTAGTAGCTTTTAAAGTTTCAATCACTTAACACAATTAAAGATTGAATCTTTAGCACTTTAGAAGCCTTAAAAAACAAAAATTTCAAACACAAATTACCACCACGTAATCATGCCTAAAGAGGTTTAAAATCGCATATAAAATATGTATTGAACCAATTACATAACCACCATAAATATGCAATTAATTTTCAAGGTTAGATTATCATATATTTTTCAAGGTATTAATTTTCAAGGTTAGATTATAATATTTTACCAAGGTATTAATTTAAAAGGTATTAATTTTCAAGGTATTAATTACCAAAGTATCAATTTTCAAGGTTAATTATAATATTTTACAAGGTATTAATTTTCAAGGATAGATAATAATATTTTACCAAGGTATTAATTTGCAAGGTTAGATTATCATATTTTTTTCAAGGTATAACCACCATAAATATGCAATTAATTTTGAACCAATTATCATATTTTTTTCAAGGTATTTTTATGGCTTAATTTTTCTGGTTTTAAGTTGCTAATTAGATTAGTAGCTCGTTTTATCCATTTTAACCTCGTATTAGAGCTGACTTCAGCTCCCGAACCCAGATTTCGACTAAAAAATAGTGAATTTTGAGTGGAAAAGGCATTCTGGAAATGGTTTTACCCTTTTAGGCCTCGGTTTTTAGCCAAAAAAAACGACCAGAAATGCATTTTTCGAGGGGTTTTTTGTTTTTACAAATAATTTTAAATCTTTTTGTAGGGAATATTTCAAGCATTATCCCAAAATTGAACCCCACTGTGATCATACACTAAAGTATGGTGGCATCCAAAGGGAAAGAAGATAGAGCAAAAGAGTTGCCAACAAGTTTTAGGAACTTGTAAACCGTTCATAGGGTGAAGGTTACACCCCTTAACGATCCAGGAGATCGTCAACTCCAATAGGTCTGGAACCACGACTTGTAGTTTGACTTATTAGCTAGATAGCATGATATGCTTAGTTTGACATGGAAATGTGAATTGAGTATGTCATTACTTATTGCAATTTGATTATGTATCTTGTATTGCTAAACTAATAAGGAATCTATGTTATGAATTGAGTATGTCATTACTTATTGCAATTTGATTATGTATCTTGTATTGCTAAACTAATAAGGAATCTATGTTTGTTAGTGTGAGTTGTTTTCTAATTGCATGTTGTTGATCTTACATATAGTCCTTGCTATATCTTAGCTTGTTTATTTTACTCCCTATTTGCCTAATTGCCTTGGTTGAGTGGATCCCATTCCCTAGTGTCTTTAATCCATTGAATTAGAACCATAATTTGTTTGTCTACTTGACGGACCCCAATTTACCAAAGACTTCGAATTAGCTTATGTGTTAAGATCTTTTGCAACAATATCCCGTTCCTTGTGGATCGACTCTTACTTATCACTATGCTTGGTTTGTAGGATGTTTGTTTATAAGTGTGTTTGATTGAGTGTGGAATGTGCGACCGTTCAAACGCCTATCAATTACTGCTACCGATTACAAATTCGAATAAAAGATTCTTCCTTTCTTTTGAGATGTGACCACTTACTACAGCAGTTCATTGTTGACATGTATATCAAAATTGAAACTTCACATTTAGATTTTATTCGCCGTAACCAGGATACAAACAGAGTTGAACTTTACCAAGGCATTCTCGGCAATTTGAACACCGTTATCTTGCACAGCTTAAATATTAGACGTGGCTTTATTCTTCCTCCGTCATTTTTCATGATCGATATATTTATGTATTGACTTTTATAGTATATATGTATTTAGTTTCATGTATGTATATGTATCTGCATATGAGTTTTACTAACATTTAAATATTTGTATTGCAACAAGTTTTACTTATGTAATACAATAGTTGTATTGTAACAACAAAATAATATATTCAGTTTGTACATCTATACTCTTTTTTTCCAACCTCTTTCATATTTCGTAAATATTTGTATAATACTTAAAATTGTCAAACATCAGTTGACAAAAAAAAAAAAGAAATCCTAATTAACTATACTTAAATATATACTAACCAAGTTATTTCCCGCATGTGTACCACGCTGTAGGGAATAATTTCAAGCCTTAAAAATCCCACTAGCTTGAACCCCACTGTGATCATACACTAAAGTACGGTGGCGTCCAAAAGGGAAGAAGATAGAGCAAAAGAGTCGCCAACAAGTTTTTAAGGAACTTGTAAACCGTTCACGAGGTGAAGGTTACACCCCCTAACGATCCAAGAGATCGTCAACTCCATAAGGTCATGAACCAAATAAGGGTTCGGGGATGATGGTACAAATCCAACCTAAAAGAGATTGAACCTGCCCTAATAATAGGCCTCTACTTTATTCTGCTCGTATTCATGTGCGCTTTCTGATTAACATACAATCAATAGGATTAACCCTAAACCTGTTTAATCTATGTTGGTTGAACATTAATGCACAAACAAATCTATTATTGGCGATCACTTGAAATTATAATCACAATAAACCCTAAACAAGATTATTAATATCTTATTAAGCGTGATTACAAGTACCAAGTTCCCTTTAAACATGCATAAAAAGGTGTGATCAAGCAATAAATAAATAAATCATCAAGCAACATAATAAATAATCAATATCATGAATAATAATTATAATAATAATAATAACAATCATAATCATGTTAAAGCATAGCAAGATCCTAGGCATGATACTAACAAGATTAATAACAAACCCTAGCATGTCACTAAGCAATAAAAATCAAATCTTTAGCCCTAACATGATACTAACAATCATAAATATTAGGAAGAGAATAAAAGGCATCATACTTTTAATCATGCTTAATATTAAAGTTACCCTAGACATGATACTAGGAATCAAAATGACAATCTAAGCATGATTTCTATATCATAATATCAATTAAACCATTAAAGTACTTACTTGGATGCCTCGTACCTCTTTCTAATAACAAAATACACACATTAGTAACTTCAAGGAAAATAATAATCAAAACAATTAAATTAAATAATTTAAATAGAGATTTGGGACCAAACCCTCAGAAATTAAAACCTTTCACGTCTAAGGCGAAGGCAACTTCGAATATGGCTAGGTGTTTCTAGATCTAATGAATGCGGAATTTTGTATGAAAACCAAAGTTTAGAAAAGAAAGAATGAATGAAGAGATGAATGAATTCAAAGAATTTGATGAATGATTGAGAGTTGATGAAGACTTAAGAATAGAGAGAATTGGTGAATGATAGATGTCGATGATGAAGATAGTTGATGAAGACTTAAGAATAAGGAGAATTCCTGAATGAAAACGGAGTTTTTGATACGATATTTATAGAGAAAATCATCCAAAAAAGATAATTTATCAAAACAGAGTATGAAGACCACAAATCCACCTTGGCGCCAGACCTGGCTCATTGGCGCCAGGAACTGTGGCTAGCGCCAGGCGCCAATTCTGGCGTCTGGCGCTAATCTTGATTCCAGGCGCCAAGGCCTGGGGTTGGACGCCAAACCGGATTTTAACTCGTTTTCGAAAATCTGATAATTTTACCGTACTGGAAGATAAAATAATATAATTTCGGTCGAAAATGCTATTTGATCTAATTAAAACTCTGAAGAATCCTAATTGAATTAAAAATGATAAAACCTTCTAGAATGTTCTAGAAGACCAAAACCATTCCTAATTACATTAGGAATGATAAATCATATTAGGCCCTCCCCTAGATCATTGGGCCGTACTTAAAACTCAAACCGGGCCCAGTTTAGTAAATTGGCCATAAATTCCTCAATATTCATCGGAATTGGGCTTATAATATATCGTTGGAAAGGTCTTTGCAAGCCCCATCCAACTACACCACTATTGGACCCATATTATGGACCAACCAAACTGGATTGGCTGTTTTCTTAAAAATAAAGTTTTCAAAAACAGGGAGAAGAGAAAAGAAAAGAAATAAAACTTTCCGCAACACTAGACCTTTCCACACTTTCGTTTCATTCGATTATGATTCAACGTGAAAGGTACTCATCACTGGGTTTGGTTTTGGGGAGACACAAATGGGTGTCTACACACGCGATGCCACAACTAGTAGTTATAAAGAAAAAAAACAATTGAATATTTAAAACCACCTCACCAGCTGCCCAAGCTACCTTCCCGCCGCCTGACTCCATGGCCACCCACTCCCACCAGCCCGAACTCCTGCCTCCCCCCCAGTGCCGGAGCGTCGCCCCAACAACCATCCCTTTCCCCCTTGAACAGTCGACTTTCTTCCCCTTGAACAACCAATTTGTTTCAAAAAAATATTTCTCCATCCTGATAGATCCCGATCTCTCTCGCCTTCCCCACCGCGTTTACGGCTTCCCCGTTTCCTTGCCCTTTTTTGGCCCTATCCCCTTCCTATTGCCCCAAATTTATCTCCCCTACCTTCTCACACCTCGGTTTCGGCCTCCGTTCCTACACCTTGATTTCGATCGGTAATTGTTGTGGTGGTTTAGTGGCGACGAAAGAGGGTAGAGGAGGTCGGTGAACGGTTATGTGGAGCTAGGGTCTGGTCGCGTTGGGACTACCAGCTATATGCTTTGTCTAGGACGATGGTTTAGGAGAGGAGACGGCTGGGGTGGTGGTGTAGCTGGTATGGTTTTAATTTTTTAGAACAAAAGTTAAAAATAATTTATTAATATACAGCTAATTACTACTCCCTCACAAAGACAAAGTGTCCCAAACAGGAGCTTTCTCTCTCTAGAATTGTAGTCACTGGAGATTAGCCCTAACACCGTGTGTTTGGGTCTCCGGGAGCTTACTCCTACTGAAGAGGAAGTTGCCCATCCATTGTGTGATTAGCTTTAGTTTGTTAGGTCTTTCTCAACAGGTTTCGTACCAGGTCGACTAGATTAGTGTTAGGTCCATTATGGATGCTTCTTCAGACATGGAAGTCTCTTCCACTAAGGAGCAAGATTTAGTTCATAGGTCTGTAGTCAGAATAGATTTAGAGGAGCGGTATACACCCCAAAAAGAGTGTATTAACAATGCTGAAGCAGGTATGGCAGAGGATAAACAACAAGAAATGGGGTGTGATGCCCTCATGCATGATGATTCGGCTAATAATCATGATGAGAGGCCAACAGTAGATGCTAAATAAAAGGAACCATTGCTGCAACCTTCTAGATCGTTTAGAGAGGCTGTTACAAAATCATCTCAATGGTTCACCGAGGCTCGGAAGATAATGTTGAATTCAAGTGATTGGGATGATGAGGAGGACGATCAGTCTTTACCTGCTAATGTTGTCTCCTTCCTAAAGGAGAAAATTCAGCAGCTTAGAAAACCTTGGAGCTTAACTCTAATAGGGAAATACCTTGACATTAACATAAGAGTTGAAATTATGAATCAAAGGGTTCAACGAATGTGGAATCCGAAAGGAGGTTTAGAGGTAATTGAAATGGAGAATGGAGTTTATCTATTCAGATTTACAATTCAAGATGACTTAGAGAAAGCGTTGTTTGGTGGTCCTTGGTTTATATTTGATCACTATCTAATGATAGCCAAATGGAGGCCAAATTTCAGACCATCGACAGACAATTTCCAAAGCATGTCAATATGGATTCGATTCCCCGAACTCTCTGTTGTATACTATGAGAAGGAGGCCCTCTATAAAAAAGTTGAAGTCGTGGGGAAGCCTATCAGAGTGGATTACTCAACTTATAAAGTTAGTAGATGTAGATGTATATGCAAGGGTTTTTGTTGAGATCAATCTGAATCAACCATTGGTTACCAAGGTATGGGTGGGTAGAGCTTGGCAAAGAATAGAGTATGAAAAAATTCATCGGATGTGCTTCGATTGTGGCAGAATTGGTCACGTGAAGGAGCATTGTCAATGGAGTACCAAAGCAAACCAGCAGCAAGAAAATTCTCCAGTAGCTATTCCTAATGGCACGATAAGGTTAGAAGAGGAACAAGCTAGCATAGCTAGGGGAAAGGAGAACTCGAAACAACATGAAAAAAATAGCTGACTCTAGCAGTCTAAAAAAGGAAATAGGTGAATGCTCAAATAAGCAACAAGAGGAAAAGCAATCTTATGGCCCATGGATTTTGGCTTCCCCGAGAAAGAGAGTTAATAAAAAAATGGAGAAAAATAAAAAGGAGGATAAGGAGGAAGGAAATCAGAAAAAGACAAATGAGAAGAATAAAGCAAAACATTCCAAAGAATATAATAAACACCAACAGAGCAGCCAAAATACCCAATGGCAGGTATTAGTAAGGGAGGAAAACGAAGAGTTGACATTAAATGATATAGAGCATATATATGGGGAGAATACAAAAAATGTTGATAAGGAGCAGAAGGATCCTAGCCCAGAAAAAACAGGTGTATCGGGAAGAAGAAAAATTGGGAAAATTGTATTTCCTAGATTCAGAAAACAATCAAAAATTAATGGCGATTCTCAACCTTCGTCTTCACTTCCTCTTTTATCAGCTCAACAGCAGACTTCTCATTCCATCCAAGCTTCCATTTCCCCTTCTGTCTCTAAAATTACTGTTCAAAGCCCAAATTTAACCCATAGAGAATCACAAGAAACAGAGTTTTGTGACAGGGGAGTTGAACCAACCATCAACAAACCTTTAACCTAACCATCTTCCGTCATCTGTAATTCAACAGGCTTGCAACTTGTGCAATCTAACAACCCTTCACTCTTACCCTTACTCAATCCCAGATTCCGTTCTCAGACCGTAGCACCAACCATCCTTCCCTCGATTCCAATAAGCAAACCATCAACCCCATCCTTCTTCTACCGGGCCTTACAGCCATTACCAACTCTCCAACTCTTTCCCCCATTACCAACTCCGTCACTATGGCCGATATTGAAACAATCGAAAATTCCCAAGAAAATCTAGGCTGCGTAGAGCAAGGATTGAATGTTCTGATGAACACCTTTATTCACCCCTCCCTTCCAGATTACGGAAACATTTTCATCCCTATCAATCCTCCTCTAAACAATCCTCAAACCTTTCGCTTACAAATGGTAAGTGTAGTGTTAGATCTAATGAAGCCAGAAAATTTATTTGTCCTGTTGGAGACGCAGAGGGAAGTGGTGGGATTCGAATTGGATCTCAATTATGCACCGATAGGGAATTTAATGTCGGAGATTCAAATGACAGTGTTGCCAGTATCCTTGGAGGACATATGGGCGCTGGGGAAATTACACCTATGGGAGGATTGGACGAGACTGTTCCCATCGAGGAACAATCATGTTGAACAATAGTTGGGAATTTTTCCCCAATTTAACTTCCCTTCTGTTAATATGATGGCAATTCTATGGAACGTTAGGGCTGCAACAAGCAAGGATTTTTTTATCTCATGC
The DNA here is from genome assembly GCF_948465745.1 of Chenopodium album. Lineage (NCBI taxonomy): Eukaryota > Viridiplantae > Streptophyta > Magnoliopsida > Caryophyllales > Amaranthaceae > Chenopodium > Chenopodium album. The sequence goes on from NC_137839.1 coordinate 54,140,836, forward strand.
TAAAGAGGTAATTAGAATCCACAAACCAGATATTTTTATGCTTCTAGAAACAAAGTCAACGGATGATGTGGCTGGCAAAGTTTGCAAGCATATGGGTTTTGAGGAATATAAAACCATACCTGCTGATGGGCTTAAGGGAGGGGTTTGGCTATTCTGGAAAAGGCCAACAGTTTTGATTGAGTGTGTTGCAGAATCACAGCACGTCCTTCACTCCCTTTTTAAACTTGCTCCAACTGAACCAGAAGTTTTAATAACTGGTATTCATGCTCCGTCTGTGGCCAAAGATAAAAGTATTATTTGGGAAGGCTTGGGGGATGCTCCTTCTCCTGAGTCGACCCTTTGGATGGTTATGGGCGACATGAACGAAGTTGTTTCTCAATCAGAGAAAGTGGGAGGAAGGCCTGTTACTAATAATCAAGGCAGGGACTTCCTCAAGTGGACGAATAAGGTGGGGTTGATCGATCTCAAATTCAATGGACCTAACTTTACGTGGAACAATGGTCAAGAGGGTACAAAACTCATCAGAGAAAGACTTGATAAAGCTCTTGCTAACGCGGAGTGGATGAGGGTTCACCCAAACACTCAGGTATATCACTTAGCTAGAACTTACTCAGATCATTGCCCTATTTTGATTGATACAGGTGCTGTAAAATCAAAAGGAAATTTTCCTTTTCGATGCAAAGAGGCCTGGCTTGAAAACCCTAATTTTAATGATTTTTTTAATATGACTTGGGGAAAGGGTAACGATTTTGTCCAATCAAAAAAAAATTCATCCAAGATGTTCGAAGTTGGAATCAGCTTGTTTTTAATAAGTCCATTGGCAATAAAAATAGGCTAATAGCTAGAATTCACGGCATTCAAAAGGCACTAAGTGTTAGGTTTTCATCCTTCCTTATTAATCTCGAAAAAGATTTAATAAAACAGCTAAATGAGGTTTTAAAATTGGAATGTATTATTTGGCCTCAAAAAGCGGGGGTTGATTGGAGAAAATTTGGGGATTGGAACTCTAAGTATTTTTATATTTTGGCCAAGATTAAAAATAATAGAGGAAAAATTCTTAGTCTTAAGGATAATAATGGGGTTTGGGTTAGTGACCAGAATACCTTAAAATCATTGTGTGTTAATTTTTTTAAGGATATTTTTAACTCTAAACATACTGATTAGCCTTGCTTAATGTCCTTCAATCCTAATTCTAGGGTTAATGATGTAGATTATACCTACCTTTCGAGCAATGTTAGTGGTTCGAAAATTAGAAGTGCTTTAAAAATGATGGCTCCCATGAAAAGTCCCGGTCCCGATGGTATTCAAGCTATTTTCTTCCAACAATATTGGGATGTGGTGGGTGAATCCATTACTAACCTCATTACCAATTGTTTCATGGAAGGAAAAATCCCGTCTAATATTAATGATTCTTATATTTTCCTTATTCCTAAAAAAGATCAATCGAAATGTATGATTGATTTCAGACCTATAAGGCTTTGTAATTCTATTTATAAACTTATTACGAAAATTATTGCTAATAGAATTAAACCCCTCCTAGGTTCTCTTATAAATCCCGTTCAATCTAGTTTCATAGAAGGAAGATCGATTGAGGAAAATATTTAAGTCATTAAAGAGATTGCTCATCTATTTAAAAAGGCTAGTAAGAAACATTTGATGGCTTTTAAAATCGATATTTCTAAAGCCTATGATAGCTTGGAATGGGATTTTATAAAGGATACTCTTATAGGTCTCAATTTCCCGGATAACTTGATAAATCTCATCTTGAGTTGTATTACTACCCCCTCCATTTCAATTCTTTGGAATGGGGAAATTTCGAATATTTTTACACCCTTAAGGGAAATTAGACAAGGTGACCCCCTCTCCTCTTACATCTTTGTGCTTTGTTTAGAAAGACTTTCTCTTATGATTGAGCAAAGGGTCAAAGAAAAACATTGGCAGCCCATTATGATTGACAAAGATGTTGGTATTTCCCATCTTTTTTATGCGGATGATGTTTTTCTTTTTGCTAAGGCTTCGGTGGAAAATGTAGAGGTTATCAAGAATACCCTTCTTGAGTTTGGTATTAATTTCGGCCTCTACATTAGTCCTACAAAGTCTAAAGTCATTTTCCCTCCCAAGATGTGTCTTACTCTGATCTCAAGATGGCTATTCTTAATGCCTCTAACATTAAGGGTGCTCATTCTTTCGGGAAATATTTGGGAGTTAATATAAGTCCTAATAGACTAAGGAAAGTCGATTATATTGACCTTCTTAATAAATCCAAGGATAGAATTAAAGGTTGGCAAGCTAAACTTTTAAATATGACGGGAAGAAGCACTCTTATAAAATCTGTTCTCAATTCCTACCCTCTCTATTCTATGCAAACAACCCTTTTACCATGCTCCATTTTGGAGGACTTAGAAAGGAGTTGTAGAAGCTTCCTTTGGAATAAGGTTGATAGGTCTCATTATCTTCCTAGAACTAGTTGGGATAAGATTTGTCTTCCTTCCGGTATGGGAGGTCTTGGTATGCTGTTCTTAAGAATTGGAACTTAGCTTTTATGGCACCGGATAAGCTATGGGTCAAAATTCTTAAGGCTAGATATTTCAAAAACTTGACCTTCCTTAATAGCATTCCTAGTGCTAAAGATTCCCCTCTTTGGAGGGATATTCCTAAAGGAAAGGATCTCTTAATGGAAGGCATATCTTATAGAGTAGGTAATGGTAGAGATCTTAGCCTTTGGTACCATCATTGGGTTGGGGACAAGCCTATCTACTTAAGCATGAAAAATCCGATTCCTAACTCCATGGCCCATTGGGGATTTAACTACATCATCAATAATGGTAAATGGAACACGGGTAGGATTAGAAATATTGTGCCTGATTTTGTTTGTGATCTTATAGAGTGCATCCCCCCCCCCCCTAAAATTGCTACTGTTGAGGACACCCTTTGTTGGAGATTGAACTAGAATGGACAATTTACCATCAAAAGCGCATATTTCCTAAGCTATAAATTTACATCTCATCCCTCTTTTCCTTCTATTAGGTGGAAAAAAATTAGGCATCTTCCTATCCCTTACAAATATAAAATGCTCATGTGGAACCTTAGTCACAAAATTCTTCCTGTAGCCACTGTTTTAGCAAAAACTATGGAGAATTTTAATCCAATTTGTACCAGCTGTAGTCTTGATAATGAAGATCATATGCACTTGTTTAGAGATTGTGTCAATTCTAGGACTTTGTAGACTAGAATTTTTTAGCTTGGGTGTATGGAAAAGAATTTTCATTACTCAATCTTTTTTAATATTAATTGGGAAGGATGGATTAATTATAACCTTTCACTTAGTAAATCTTGGAATATCATGTTCTCTGTGGCACTATGGCATATTTGGAGATCCAGGAACTTTACGGTTTTCCACCTTGCCATGGTTCACCCTCGAACGCTTTTTAATAGATATAACCTCGACTTGGTGGCTAACTTTAATGTTTTTCAGGGAAGAGGACTTGCCGTTGCATTGAGAAGACCTGAAGCTAGGTGGATTAGGCCAAAGGAAGGCGAAATTAAAATAATTATGGATGCAGCATGGAAGAAAAATGAAAAGGTGGGGGCAGGAGCTGTTGCTAGAACTAGTGATGGTACTTGGTTTTTCGGCAAGGCTTGGAAAATCGCTGCCAAAACTTCGGCTGAGGCAGAGCTGATTGCAATCTGAGGAGGGATGCAAATGGCAGTAGATGCTGGGCTTAAGGAGGTCGTCATTGAAACTGATGCGGCATCTCTTGAAGCAACAATTGAAGAGGTGGGTAAACATGCTCTACGTGAAAAAATGAAATTGGCAAAGGTTCAAACCCGGCCTAAGGCACCAGTTTGAACCGGTGCCAATGTGGGGGGTTCCAATAAGTGGTTTAAAAAGGCACCTGTTCAAACTGGTGCCAAAACTCAGAATTGGCATCGGTTAACCGGTGCCAAAAATGGGCAAAAAAAATTATTTCTTGTTTTTGGCACCGGTTAACCGGTGCCAAAAGTGCCCAAAAAATATAATTTATTTTTTTGATCTTTATTTACTTAAATATTAACAGAAAATAATATTAAAAACAAAATACATACGATAATCACATTCATCAAATAAATTAATAATGACATAATATTAAAAACAAAATACATACAATAATCACATTCATCAAATAAATTAATAATGACATATATATATATATATATATATATATATATATATATATATACATGTATATGTATATGTATATATATATATATATATATATATATACATGTATATGTATATGTATATATATAAAAAAAAATTACATTACAACATCGAATTAAAACACCAAAATCTACATCATCTTGATATTTGAATCCTTTTTCTGTGTGGAGTGTAAAACCTGCATCAAATTTGGACACCAAAATTAATAAAAATCCTAAATAAACTACAATCTGAAATTTTTAAACATTATAGGACAATAAAAAAAAATTGAAACCAAATTAAACCAAAAAACAATAGCAAAAAATCTGGTAATATGGAACCCAAAAATATAGTGTTCGGCTATTCCAAAAAAAATCTCAAAAAATAAAATGTAATCTCGATTCCACAATTCGCTCCATCAAGTTCCTTGCATGCACTCGAGCTAACCCAGAAACACACCCTCAAACCTTCGAATTCCACCAAAAATCTAAAAAAAAAAAAAAAAGTGAGAAAAAGAGAGAATTTACCTCGAATTACACCAAAAACCCCCGAAATTAGCTTAAATTTAGACCTGAAAACCTTTAATTTCATCACGAAGGGGAAAGATAGTGGTGGTGATGATGTTGCGACGGTGGTAAAATTGAGGAAATAGCTGGTGGTGGTGATGATGTTGCGACGATGGTAAAATTGGCTGGAAAAATGAGGAAATCGAATGAGAACATCGACGGTGGTGGCGGCTTTGCGGTGGTGTTGTTGTTGTTGCGGTGTTGTTGTTGTAGAGAAAGAGAAGTGATTAGGAAGGAGAGATCAAGGAGAGCTAGAGGAGAGAGAAGGGAGAACAGAGGATCAAGAAGGGAGAGGAGAGAGTGAAGGAGGCGGACTGAGAGGAGAGAGAAGGAGCAAGGTTTTAGGGTTTAAAGGGAGAGAGTAAGGACGGTTTTTTTTTTTATAATTAAATGGTCCGGTTCACAAAGGCACCGGTTCAAACCGGTGGCCTTTATGTTTTTGGCACCGGTTTGAAGTGAATCGGTGCCTTTTATTCTAGTTCAGCTTCCCACCAATTTTGTAGGCCATTTTTGGCAACGGTTTGGACTGAACCGGTGCCAATTAGGGGGTGCCTTTTTGATATTTTCTACTAGTGATGGTACCCACGACTTGACATGGAGTGCTTGATGGACAAGGGATGTAATTTCTCTTTCAATTACATTCCCAGAGAAGCCATTCGTGTCGCACACTATCTTCCAAAGATAACTATGGCTATGGGACCAGGAGGCAGTAAGCTCTTTGTTGAAGACCCTACTTGTTCTAATGATGCTTATGAGGATGATCTCCATGGTAGCAATTTATAATTGGAAAGCTCGTTCGTTAGGAAGCATCTTCAAACTTTGTTAGCTACTGTAGTTTGTGTTATCAATTCCCTTAGTTGGTTTTTCTTATTTTCTAATGGTTGTGGAAGCAGCTATACTTATGGTTGCTGGTTTGTATCCCTAGGGAGTTTGGTGTATTTCAACATTAACTAAATATGAAATTTCCCCTTCTTCTTAAAAAAAATAATTACTACTCCCTCCGTTTTTAAATATTTGCTCCACTTTCCTTTTTCGGCCGTTATTAAATACTTGCTCCATTTCCTTTTATGGAAAGCTTTTACAATATTTAATTCATTTATCACACTTAGTGGACCCAACATATTACCTTATCTCCTCATATTCTTCCACTACTTTTGTTTTTTATAATTTTTTACTTTCTTAACTACTCCACTACCTCCATATTTTATTACTTTCTTCAATTTCTCCTAAAACTCCACGCATGGAGAAATGGAGAAAGTATTTAAAAACAGAGGCAGTAATAATTATTTGTTAAAACAAAATTAAAATTAAAACTTTTTTTTTACCAATCATGTGATGACATGTGTAAATTAAATTAAAAAAATATTTACCTGCTCAACCGATTCCCAGTAAAACGGGACCGTTAAAAAGAGGTTGTTAAATATCGCCGTCGAATATCTAACTTACGATTACATACTTATCCTTGTAATAACGATAATAAAAATAATTAAATTTACCTAAATTTCACACTTTTACCGTACACAAAAATTTTAACCGTTCTCTCTAGTGATCAACGGCCACCAACACTCATTGGTCAACCATTCCAACCAATGTGATTTTCAAAATCAAACAATTTTTTGAAAATTTGAAACCATACGGACTCGTTAGGTTGCGATTTTTTTTTATAAAAATTCGAAACCCAGGAAGGGTTTCAATTTACAACCCAAAAAAAAATAAATTAGTACAAATCTAAACTATAAACAAAATAAAGAAGCTGTGAATTTTTTTTCTTAAAAAAACAATAATAATAAACAACAATAGCAAAAATTGAAAAAAAAGGAATTTAAAAAAAAAAAAAAAACAGACAAAAGCCTTGTTTTTTCGAACGTCCTAGGCTCACATGCCTAGTTCGTGCGAACAACCGTGCGGGTGTTCTACAAAACTGGGCGTTTAAGCCTAAGACGCTTGAAAAAACCGGCCGTTTGCCTGCGATTTCAGAAAATAAATAAAAAAAAAAAAAAAAAAACAAACAAACCTTTTCTCCGGCGATCGACTTCCCTTTGTCCTTCCTCATCATTATCGCGATTGTGTAGATCGTGAAATTGGAGGTAAAAAGAGTTGGTGGTTAAAAGAGGAGAAGGAGGTGGTGGTGGTGGTGGGTAGTATAAAGAGGTGGTGGTAATGGTGGGTAGTATGAAGAGGTGGTGGTGGTGGTTGTTGTTGTTGTTTAGGGAGAGAATTATGTTTAAGAGAGTGACAAGGATTGAGAGTATGGGGGGTAATTTTTTTTATATATTAAGGCTAAATTTGTAATTTTATTTTATTTTGCGGGCGTTAGTTAGATATTTGAGGGCGACATTTAGCTTTCCACTTAAAGAAGGTCGGAGGGTAAAGGTGGGATTATGTAAAAATAACTCAAATGTGTGATTATTTTTAGCGAACACCCTAAACGTGGAATTATTTTAGGGCAATTTTTCCTTTAAAATTTGGTAATAAGACACTTAAAAAAAGAATGGAGTAATAACTTCATTTTTACACCGGTTAAAAATAACCTTATTTGAATATTGAATTTGGATAATAACCTAAGCCAAATTCAGCCAAACCTGAAAATGATTTGGAATGGAATTGACCAATACTTGTAAACTAATCATGTTTACCTTATAGTAATCATACTAGATTAGGTCCCGTGCCATGCACGGTAATTTTTAATTACTATTTTTCAAATGAAGATTATATTAAATATTCGACTTTCATATGTTATATTCACATCAATTGAAGAAGAACAACAAAAAAATGGTAAAAAAAAAAAAATCACACTAAGAATAATAAATGTGTGTCGTTCTTGGCAAGTGAAATTGAAGTGTCCATAGTTAATTATAGATTATTAATTGATTAAAATTTTAATCATAAATAATTCAAGGAAATAACAAAAGTATCATGTTGATTTGATATTCGTATTTATTTTTAAAAATTTGTAGCTTCTATTATATAATTTTTTAAAATAAATAAATTTAAGAAGAAAAAAAATATATGATCTTGTACTGTTGTAATAAATGTAGTACATAATAATATAATATATGTCTTGCCAAAAAAAAAAAAAAAAAAAAAAAAAAAAAAAAAAAAAAAAAAAAACTCCATATGTCATAAGTTATGTTAAGAATTTAATTTTTTTTATTTTATTGCTTAAGTTTATAATTGTCAATATGTTTATTTTGAAAGGAAATGATACATCAAATCTTCTATTTAACACCATAAGTAATCATTACAATATAGTATTATATATGTAAAGATTTGTTTCTTATTAAACAATTTTTTTAGGAAAAAAAAAAAAAACTAAGGATACACCAGGAGATGACATGTGTCATTGCTAGTGTGTCTTTTAGTATATAGTTATTGATTGGTTGACTAGTTTTGTGCCCGTGCGATGCACGCGTTGTTTATTAAATTTAAACATAAGTTTTTAGTCTATATGTCAAATTTTAAAGAATACCATTTATACAAAATAAGTTTATTGATGTGCTTTTGTGACGATTTGCTATCTAGTAGGCATGTAATGACTAATAATAATGTTGGTGGAAATGTTTGATTTAATACATTACAAAAAAAAACCAAATAATAAATTAAATAAGATAAATGTTCAAAGCCCGTTGGGTTGACCCGTACCCAAATCTTTGGGTAAGGGTTGAACGTTTCTTGACTCGAACCTAAAGTGACCCAATCTAAGATGACTCATGACTCGACCCTAATTAACAGGTTTATGTAGTAATAAAATTCTATGGGTTGTGAAGTTTTAACCGATTATTATATATTATAAATAGATGTTTTACGCTTTAAACTAATTATTTCACTCCAAAAAAATATTATGACATAAAAAAAAAAATTTATATGATAATTTTTGAGAATTATAATCTAATAATTTTTTTGAATAAAATTAATTCAATTTGTATCTCCGAAATATTGGTATTGTATCGAAAATAAAATTCTAACCTTAAAATTTTATCCAAATAGAATTTTAAATTAACTTTTTTATTATCTTATGAAGTTTATTTAAATCTATCCAACGTGTCGCGACACTTGGCGAAAAATTAGAATGCCAAGTGTCGCAACGTCATGACCTGACTAAAAGTTTTGCTTTTTATATTAGTTACTAGTTTTGTGCCCCGGCGATGCCCAGGTAGTTTATGGACTTTTAAGATAAAATTATACTACCTATTATAATTCAATTTGATTGAAAATAGAATTCTTAATTAACTCTTTTTGCTACAAAGTCAATCAATATTTATCCAATGTGGATACTTGGCGAAAAATTAAAACGCTAAATGATGTTGTCTTGTGGCCTAATTATAAATTTATTATTTGGTATTTTATCAAAAATATAACTCTAAACTAATAATCTTATTCTAAATTCTATCCTATAGAATTCTTACCTAATTTTTTTTAATCTGAAATCTATCCAGGGTGGCGCAACACTTGACGGGTTTTTTTTTATCCTATGAAGTCTATTTAAATTTATCCAAGGTGGCGCGACACTTGGCGAAAAGTTAGAATGTCAAGTGTCGCTATTTCGTGACTTGGCTAAAAGTTTAGCTTTATATATTAGTTATATGATATGATATGATTATTGTACCGAATTGAAATCAACCAAATCGGAATCACCCTAACCCAAAGTCATTCGACCTTGAAATTAACCAAGTCAAACTCATTTTAAAACCGATGCAAATTTGATTCGTCGTACCACTGTAATGGCAGCCTCTATGACTAAAATAATGAAGATACATGTCCTCATTTTTCTGCAGTTTTTGTTCAAACACTCTATTTTCACTTGGACACTACTTCAGGTTAGTCACACCTAACTCTCTTAAAATGTTTTCTTCTTTCAACTATTTTGTTTTTTTTTTTTTTTTTTTTTTTTTTTTTTTTTTTTTTTTTTATTGACTGTTGATTTTTTCCTTAATTTACAACCTTGTTTTTCATTTTAACTTTCATTGCTTTAGTTTCTCTATTTTGGGTAACAGAATTTATTGTTCGTCTTTGATTCTTTAATCTTCATTAATAATTTTGCAATTCTTTCGATCTTTTGTAAATTATACGTAGAGGTATGATTCAAGTTCGTTGATGATTGTTTTAACGGTTTTATGGTAGATAATTACAAATTAATTAGTTAATGATGATTAGCTGAGTAATCATTTCATTACTAGCTCAAGTTGATTTTTGCTTGATGATCAATCAAACTTTATTTGGAATAAGAGATTTATTTACATCAAATAAAACTTAGTAATTTTTTCCCCTTGTTAAATGTTGTCTATTACATCTATTAGACTATTACATATTGATCATCATATTACCCTCCTTTTCCATGAGACTAGGAGGTTTAATAAAGAAGTTACTTACTTTAGATGTTAAGCACTGTTGTAAATATTGTTTTTTGGGACAATTGTGAGTGATCTCTCCGTGAACCCGTGTGTATGTCTTGTTGAACGAACCACATATATCTCCGTGACCCCGTGTTTATCGATGAACATTTCATTGCTAAAAGTAATTTTTGGTAAGCAAAGTGGCTTATTGCGAAATTCTTAAGAAAGTCATAGTGGTGGAAAAAACTCTTTACAAATTAACAAACCAATTACTATCTATTAGGGTCACTAGTCACTTCACTACAAAACTGCTGCATAAGCTGCTATATGCACCTTACGCATCTTAGTAACTTCTGCTCATTGACGTAGTACTCTGAAAAAGGATTATAAAGACACCACTAAACTATTTCAAACATTTGGAGCGAACCTAGCAATTGAAAAATAGATATTGGTGCCTTTTTGGTTCACTGACGCACACACTAAGCAGAGATCAGTAGCACTTACAATAGATATTTCTTTGGTCTGATCTGTAGTCTATCTGTTGTAGAAAGTCATAGGATGAATCTACTTTTCGATACAGAAATTCTATCTAGACCTCTTACACCAAAGGTTGGTACTGTATATTTAAGGCAAGTCACATCTTGGATGGAGTAATACATTTTCGATTTGCATTGCTCTTAATTTTTGTATAATCTGATGCTTTAGTGCTTTGATGTTTTCAGTGGAAATCATACAACTGAATTTATTGCTGGCCTGTCATTAACAGCATGATGGAGATAACAAATGTTTCTGAATATGATAAGCTGGCAAAAGAGAGACTACCGAAGATGATATATGATTATTATGCATCAGGTGCTGAAGATGAATGGACTTTAGAAGAAAACAGAAATGCCATTTCGAGGATTTTGTATGTGTTTCTCTTTCATGTAGTGTAGTAACCTTTATGGTCACTTGAGTGTTTCCGTATCCTTTGTCATTTGACCAGTTTCAATTTTCAATTTGTTGAAGGATGGTGGTCATGTTTGCTCAGTTCTTATTTCTGCTGATATAGGATATTTATGTTTTTTGTCCTGTTCCTATTTTGTAAGTTGTCATTTCATAGCTGTTATTTGGTAAGTTTCCTAGGAAGTTTCCCTAAGGTGTGCTGTCACTTTGTCGGTGGTCTTAGCAACCTATTTATGTAAGGACTGATAGTGTAATCAGATTATGATGAATGAATGAACAATCAGCAGAATAAGCAACCCTAAATTTCAGTGTATTATTCTCTGTTTTTCAGCATAATCTTGTCCTCATGGTATCAGAGCCACGTTCAGATCTAGCCTAAAAATAGTTCTTTTCTTTTCTTAAAATCACAAATATTCTTACTCTTTTCTATAAAGCTGAAATCTTTCTTACTCTTTCTTCTTAAAATCGTTTATTCATAATGCCAACAACAACTATTGAACCTGTGAGTCCTCTTTATCTTCACCCTTCATATGGTCAGTCATGGGTTGAGAAACTCTAGGGATCTTCCAACTTCAGGTCATGGAAGAGATTTATAGAGATTACTCTGGCCGGAAAAAGGAAGCTTGGGTTTGTAACAGGAAAGACCATGATGATGAGGTCAAATCTGAGGCATGGGAAACTTGTAATAGCATGATTATCTCATGGATTCTAGAATTAGTATCAGACTCAATCAAACAATCTATTATGTTTGTTAACAGCTCATCTCAAGATCTGAGATGAGCTGGAAAGGAGATTTTCTCTCATAGATGGGTCTAGGAAATACAAACATTACAAAGATTTGTATGAGACCAAGCAGAATCAATGAATACTATAGCAAAATGAAAGCAATATGGAAAGAGCTGGAATCTCTCCATGCTTTTCTAGTAATCACTAATATCACCTCAAAGGTGAGTGCTTTCTTAACATCTCTGAACAAGCAAACGGAGGAACACAAGTTGTTGCAATTCTTAAATGGACTTGATGATGAATATGGACCTCAAAGGAGTCAACTACTCATGATCACTGCCTTACCATCTGTAGAAACACCATGTTGCTACCTTGTGCAAGAAGAATCTCAAAGATCTCTCTTTAACAACACTAAACAAGAATCTGAATCTTTAGTGATGTTTAGTAAGGGATCAGGTTCACCTTCAGGGGGAGGAGGAGGTGGTTTTTCTCAGGAAATGGCTGCATCCAAAATACCAGTAAAAACCCGTTTCATCCAAAATAACAGCCGGGGGGAATGGGAAAGCAGGACATGGCTGCATCCAAAATAACAGCATGTGGGAAAGCAGGACATGGGACAGAATAGTGATGGATACTTGTTGGGTACCCTAGCTGGCATCCAAAATACAGCAAAAACCTGTTTCATCATTTCAGAAGGAAAAGGGAAAGCCTCTAGCAACAATAAGTAGGGAAGCAAGAACAAGGGCAACAGAGTTGCAACAAATGAGAGGAGCAGGCCATAGTGAATTTGGTGGATGCAGCACTGGTTCTACAAAGCAATTCACTATTCAACAAAGTAAGGCTTTGCTAAAATGCTTCCAAAGCAGTCCCTTGGTGATAATGATGATGAACAAACAACAGGTATGGTGTCATGTTATTTTGCTGAATCTATTAGTAATAAGTGGATAATAGATTCTGGTGCCTCTGATCATATGATTGGTTATTTGAATGCAATGCATGATGTTGTGGAAAGCAAACTGCTAATATCTCTCACTTTGGCAAAGTGAATCTAGGAAACAACTTGTCTTTGAAAAATGTGTTGTATGTTCCTAGTTTCAAGCATAATCTCATTTATGTGAATAAACTGATGCATGATTCACATAGTAAGGTATTATTCTATCCCAAGTACTATATCATACAGGACTAAGAGTTTAATACTGTAAAAGGGATAGGAAGGATGAGGAGTGGTTTGTATTATCTCGAAAACTAACCTATAGATACTGTTATCAGTGAGTTAAAGACTCGGATTTCTGGAAAAAAAAGAGAGTAAGGCTCTGAATTTTTAGTTTATACAGAAATGTTCCTACAGTTGTGACTAATGTTCCAAAGCTGATCCCTAGAACTTTATGGCATTATAGATTAGAATTGAGAAAATCCATGGGTTAAAAGGTTTGAAAGAAGGAAGTGGTGAGGTTTGCTTGACATGTCCTCTAGTAAAGTTCACAAAACTTCCCTATGTAGTGCGTGAGTCTAGAGCACAAGAGCCATTTGAACTTGTACCCATTGACACATGGGGTCCTCACATAGTGTTTACAAAGGGAAAGTATAAGCACTTTCTAACTATTGTAGATGATCACTCAAGAGTAACATGGGTGAATCTCATGGTGTGGAAATCAAATGGTAGAAACTTTGTGAAAATGGTAGAAACTTAGTATGGAAGAAAGGTAAAGATTCTAAGGTCCGATAATACAATAGAACTTAAGGATCAGAAGTGCAAGCCCCTGTATGAAAATTTTGAGATAATTCATCAAACCTCATGTGTAGGAAGACCTCAGTACAAAGGAAACACAAGAACATACTGGAGATGGGTAGAGTTTGAGATTTCAAGCAGGGCTTCCTCTAAAATACCGGGGTGATTGTATCCATGCTGTTGTGTATATTACCAACAGGTTACCCTGTGTTGTGCTAGGTGACAAAACTCCATATGAGGTTCCCAATGGCAAGAAACCAGCATATGGAGAATTAAGAACATTTGGGTGTCTTGCTATGGCAAGTAATCCAAGTATTTCTCATGACAAGCTTGATGCAAGAGGTATTCCTCGTATATTCATGGGATATCCAAGTAATCAGAAGGGCTGTAAACTAATCAGTTTAATAAATGGTCAAGCCTTTGTATCAAGGGATGTGAAATGTTATGAAAATATCTTTCCATATAACATCTTTCACACTGCTTCTGCAGAAAGAGAAGAAAACCATAACAGTGAGCAAAATCAGAACTGGATTGACGATGATGGTGCTCATAGTGATTATGAAAGAGAAGAGATAGATGAAGAAGAAACTGATACAGATTCTACAGCAAGAGAAGAATCAAATACAGAAGAAATGAGAAGATCTTCTAGGCAAACCATCCTACAACATGGCATAAAGATTATTAAGTAGGTGCTGGTACTTTAAACTATGCTAATGCTGTAAAGAAGGTTGCTGAAACATCTGCTAGTGCAAAATACTTCTGTATGATGGTGTCACACACCGAGGAACCTGATCCAATGCACTGCAATGATGCTGTGAAGCATAACAAATGGCAGGAAGCAATGAATGAAGAATTGTAAGCTCTAGAGAACAATAACAATAACACGTGGGAAATTACGGATCTTCCACATGGAAAGCATGCAATTGGGTGTAAATGGCTCTACACTACAAAGTACAATCCTAAGACAGGAAAGATTGAGAGGCATAAATCAAGACTTGTTCTTTAGAATAGACGGAAAGAAGGAATAGATTACAAAGAGACACTTGCACATGTAGCAAAAATGTCAACCGTAAGATCTCTATTGGTTGTTGCTGCAATGAAGGGATGGAATGTTCATCAAATGGATGTGAAGAATGTCTTTCTTCATGGAGATCTTCAAGAGACAGTGTACATGAAGCTTCCACAGGGATATCTTGGAAAAGGATTTAGGTTTGGGAAAGAATTTACTGGTGTGAATGCTGCAAGTGAACCAAGAAAGGTGCGCAAGCTAATCAAGTCTTTGTATGGTCTAAAGCAGGCTCCCTCACAGTGGTATGCCAAGCTAAGTTCTGCCTTGATAGAGAAAGGATACAAACAGTCCAAGACAGATTACACTTTGTTCACTCAAAAACACGAGAAAGGGTTCATAGCTATTCTTGTCTATGTTGAATCATCACAGGGAGTAGCATGGACATGATTTGTGAAGCAAAGAAATACTTTATTTCTTGAAGAGTCAATTCAAGATGAAGGACATGGGTGAGCTTAGGTACTTTCTGGGAATTGAGACAAATTCTGGGATATTTTTGTCTAAGAGGAAGTATATTTTAGATATATTTCACGAATACAATATGAAAGGGTGTAAACCACTCAGATTACCCATGGATACTCATCACAAGCTCACCTACACCTCCTGAAAAATATTAGAGGTTGATTGGAAAGCTAATACATCTCACTATAACCAGACAGACATTGCCTTTACTGTTCACACTCTTAGCCAGTTCATGCACTCTTGTACCTCAGCTCATTATCAGGCTGCAATTAGGGTGTTAAGGTACTTGTCTGGGTCTAAGAATCAAGGGATTTTTCTTGCTGCTGAATCTGCTGCAAAGCTAAGAGCTTATTGTGACAGTGATTTGGCGGGACAAGAAAATCTACTTCTGGTTTTTGTATTCTCCTAGGAGATTCTCCTATATCCTGGAAAGCTAAGAAACAGCAGGTTGTTGCTTGTTCTACTGCCGAGGCTGAATACAGGTCAATGGCACTTACTATTTGTGAGGTCATGTGGCTTAAGCAACTATTAAAGGACCTGAAATCTCTTGCGCACACTCCCTTATTCTGTGATAATCAGGCAGCCTTGGCAATTGTTGCGAACCTTGTTCAACATGATAGAACAAAACATGTGGAGATAGACTGCCATTTCATTAGGGAGAAGGCTATTGATGGGACTGTTGTTCCTACCTATGTCAAGAGTTCAGAGCAACTTGCAGATCTATTCACTAAGGTGGTGTCCACAGAATAATACACTCAGTTACTATGTAAGCAAGCTGGGAGTTTTATTCCTCACAGCTTGAGGGGGAGTGTTGAAGGATGGTGGTCATGTATGACCATGTTTGCTCAGTTCTTATTTCTGCTGATGTAGGATGTTATGTTTTTTGTCCTGTTCCTTTTTTGTAAGCTGTTATTTGGTAAGTTTCATAGGAAGTTTCCCTAAGGTGTGCTGTCACTTTGTCAGTGGTCTTAGCAGCCTATTTATGTAAAGGACTAATAGTGTAATCATATTATGATGAATGAATGAACAATCAGCAGAATGAGCAACCCTAAATTTCAGTGTATTACTCTCTATTTTTCAGCATATTCTTGTCTTCACAATTCAAGTATACTTTTTGTATCATTTGCAACTATAACTTACAGCTTTCATGTGCTAGGATATATTACAAACATTAGCAAATCGTTATTGTTAATATACCGCATAGAAGATTACTATATATTTGGCTAACTATTGCAATTTACTTATTTTTTACTCCCAATGAAATTCAGGTTCCGGCCTCGCATCCTCATCGATGTAAGTCATATTGACATTTCAACAACTGTCTTGGGTTTCAAGATTCCCATGCCAATCATGATTGCTCCTTCAGCTATGCAAAAAATGGCTCACCCCGAAGGTAAAAATTCAAGTCCTTGATGTTCTTCTTAATGTTCAAGTATTCTACTTTGATATGTCAATCTGTGTTTTGGTTTATTGATGCTCGTATGAGATAAAGTAATAAACTAATGCAAGTCATACTAAATGTATCCTCAATCTGCGATTTGGTATATTGCTACTTTTGCTTTCAGGATTAGGTGTCAAAATTAACGCAAGGTCAGCAAAAACCTGCTGTTTTGTAGCCTGTAGGCTTTAGGAATACATTGATTTATGATCTGAAATTAAAAAGCTCAATCAACTTGATATTTTATTTTAATTTAAAAGCAGTATTGGATCAATGCTTTGAATCAAATACTCTAAACTAGATGCTCTATCATATATGAAAATGATATTAAAGATGATACTTTAATTAATAGTATTCACAGTCTGACACTCGTGAATACTATGGTCTCACAGTCTCATGAGCCACATTTTATATTAGTTCGTGCTTTTTAAGTATATAATGTGGCATGTACCTGCATTGCATAAGGTGCATATATCTGAGTATCTGACACTCCCCAGGGCATCCTCATCATGCTATTATTGTTTCTCCTATGACATTCATTTTCTCAGTTTCCTCCTGAATAGTGGAGTGTTTAATTTCTTTGTTTAAGCTTGCTGTATAGATACTCTATGCTGAATTGAGAAACTGGAAATACCTCCTTTTTTGAAGCGATCATTTTCTTGCAGGAGAATTTGCAACAGCGAGGGCAGCATCTGCTGCTGGCACAATTATGGTTTTGACTCACATTTCTTTCCCTTCCTATTTTTCCTCCTTTTCTGACCTTAAGTATCAAATTCATTCTTTTGATTTGCATGTGTTATTTGATCCAGGCATTGTCTACAATGGCCACATGTAGTGTTGAAGAAGTTGCCTCAACTGGACCTGGAATTCGATTTTTCCAGCTTTATGTGAGTACAAGTACAAAATAAATTGTAATTTAGTAACTCCAGCATTTTTTCCCTCCATTTAGTAATCTCCTGGCAGATTATTTTCCTTAATAATGTGTATTCTCCAAATCATATATGCTTATTAAGTATCAAAAACCTGTTCTCTGAATTTCCGGATTTAAGTCCTCTTAAGTTGTAAGTTTTTGCCAAGGATTCATAATCTTAATATTATTTTCATCATGTACATTGTGACAATCTGGACGTATATCAGTATGTCATCAAAATCCTTCTCTCTTTTTCAGCTGCGGCCCTGATGTAATATGACTAATATCTTGTATTTTATTTTCTATAAATCACAACATAACATTGATACAAACTTGTATCTCCAACTTTGGGTTCATAGTGAAGAATATTTTCAGTGCAAAAATGCAAATAGATTAAAGTCTTAATTTCTGAGTTTGTATGTAAACTTTGTCTTTAAGTTTTTTCCAAAACAGTGGTCAGGCTGATGATGATTGTGTATATCCAATTAATCAAGGTATTGAAAGACAGGAGTGTTGTCACACAGCTGGTTAAACGAGCTGAGTATGCTGGTTTTAAAGCTATTGTTCTCACAGTTGATACACCCAGGATAGGTAGAAGGGAGGCAGATATCAAGAACAGGTAATTACATAATTTCTACTGTCTTTTTGCTTTATTTTCTTCAATGAATGGAGAAAATTGTTAATGCTATATTAAGTACACTACTATGAATAGTATGAGTAAACAGTGGAGTATGATCTTACAGTTAACATCCCTTGCAGATTTATTCTCCCACAACACTTGACATTAAAGAACTTTGAGGGGATAGATCTTGGTAAGATTAATCGGGTGAGTGAAAGTAAGACATCAAAGCAGACAACTGGTAACTTTTCAAATGATTCAAAATAACAGTCCCATTCGTTTTTCTGGAATGAATTTGCAGACAGATAACTCTGGATTAGCCTCATATTTTTCTCATCAAGTTGATCGGTCATTGAATTGGAAGGTAAATAACAAAGTAATTTACCCTTTTGTTTTGCTCTTTGCAGTGCAGATTGTTTTATGTGTTATCTTTCCCTGTGAACACCTTTTGCAGGATGTAAAGTGGCTTCAGACCATCACCAAGTTGCCAATTTTGCTGAAAGGAGTGCTAACTGCTGAGGATGGTAAGTAAAGTGTACTTGTAAAAAATTCTTACGGGAGACATGATTTCTATAATATCATGTTTGTAAGACATTTATGTCAGTAAATTATCTTGTATGCAGCGAGACTGGCAGTGCAAGCAGGTGCAGCAGGAATCATTGTCTCCAACCATGGAGCTCGACAACTTGATTTTGTGCCTGCAACCATCATGGCTTTGGAAGAGGTACTTGAACTTAACCTCCATGCACTTGATAAATCTGAATATCTTTAGATCTGGATTTTTTTTTCACTTTGATTTTGATTTGGAATAGCTCCTTTTGAGTTATGTAATAAGTTCTTGATAACCTACACTAACCGATAAGCAGTTAATGGTGGAAAAGGGATTTCTAACTTGACTAAGATTTTTTGTTGCATGGATGCACATTTTTCTCTGCATCCCTGTTATTTCTTTATTTGTGGAGAGTATTTGCGCAGAAGATTTTCTAAAATCGAGTGCAGGCATGTTTTTCCACTTCAAAGCTCTCCAACTAAATTAATTAACTCTCAAAAATCTGCCACTTTATATTAGTGCTATCTCTCATCGTTCCTACAAGCATAGATTAGAATCAATAAGCTGGTAGTGCTTATTTCTACTATTAATAAAGTTGTAAAAATGAATGTTTTAAGTATATTTGTCATTTCATATGTTTAAATGACATCAGAACTACAGATTATCAGGTAATTATACCGAACACTTTTGTATACATAACTGATACAACTAACCAGCCAATGCATGATTTCTAGTACAAAATGTCTAATGCAGCTATCTAACCAGCCAATGCAACCATCTACTCGCTAATTACAAAATAAGGCCATTAGTACAGTTTGACCATCATGTCTATCAATATAGCAGAAAATCATTGAAGCTCTGAATAAGGAAAGAATCATATTTGTATTATAAATATAAGAGTACTTGATATTGTGGTACGTTGTGGCATACCTACATACGTTCCTCATTGTTGCATGTCAGATTGTGAAAGCTGTGGAGCGTCAAATTCCTGTTTTCTTGGATGGTGGTGTTCGTCGTGGCACAGATGTTTTCAAAGCATTAGCAGTTGGAGCTTCTGGAGTATTTGTAAGTGACTTTTTTATTATCTTAGTATTCAAGTTTCCAGTAACTTGGATCGATAGTAAAATGTGCTGCAGACATTATTGATTTTCAAATATATCAGTTCATTGAAATGGCTGTCAATGAAATAGGCTTGTGAAACTAGTACCTGCACTTTGAGTATTATATCTCAGAACACCTACTAGTAGTTATCATCCAAATTCAGAAGTTCATAAACTCTCTTTAATTTGTTTCCAGATTGGAAGGCCGGTAGTTTTTTCATTAGCAGTTAATGGAGAAGCTGGTGTGCGAAAAGTGCTCCAAATGCTTCGTGATGAGTTTGAGCTCACCATGGCGTTAAGTGGTTGTCGAACCGTTGAGGAAATTACTCGTAACCATGTCATGATGGACACCGAAACTCCAAGAATCTCTTCCAATCTATAAGTCGCTTGAAGTATAATCAGTGACTTTTGCAAGATAGGAGTTCAGGATCAAGACTCCCATTCAGAATTTCAGATGTACAAGGATTCTAGACATAATTTATAAATAAAGATTGCACAGCAAAATTATGTAACGATTACAAGAATTAATTGGCGACCATGTGTCCAATTGTCCATGTTCAATCTTTAATTTTTACTACTGTGCAATTTTGTAAGTTGATAAGTTTGAATTTTCATGAGTATGCAATTTTGAATCGACAAAGTATCTTATTTATATGCAACTATGCAAGTAATGCAACACCTTTACCAAAAGTTGGGGGAATTATAAAAAGTTTGGTAGTGGAAAACAACACAAGTTTTTTTTTTTGAGGCAGAAAACAACACAAGTTTGTAGACTTTGTACAAGCGATTTTTTTATTTTTTTTTTGAAAGATTAAGAGAATGGAAAATTAGGAGATCCGTAAGGGAGGAACACCTTAAATTTCCGACCACAAATTCTAATTTATTTAGGTCGGACTTTCATTAAATTACTATAAAACGGGTTAAAGTTATCCTACAAGTTACCCATATATTCAACAAAGATGGAAGACTATTCAATGGCTACATAAAAAATGTAGTCGTTGTAACCAATTTTAATCTTAAATGTTTAATATTAATAATTGAGATCATGTGAGAACCAAGGTGAATAATAGGAACTAGGAACCAATCTCAGCCTTCAATCGTGCTCCATCTAACGGCTCACATCTCACCCGCTTTCATTAATGGCATTTTCGTAATTTCGAGGAATTTCAAACTTTTTTTACAGTTTTTTTAACTTTAGAGACAATTTCATTTACTTTATGACTGATTTCATTTACTTTTACTAACTTTTCATTTACTTTTTAGAAATAAAACTGGGAATAAATTTGTAACCAGCGGCGGAGCCAGGATTTTAACAATGGTAGGGCACCTCCTAATATAACACTTTTATCATGCTCTTAAATTAAAAAAAAAAATAATTCAAGACACATCTACGTAGGGGTGAGCAAAAATTCCGGGTACCCGGAATTGGATCCAGAACCAGTTAGGAACCGACGGGTCTGGAACCGGAATTGGACCCGGTGATTCCAATTCCGGGTAATAAATTAAGGACCTGGCTATAACCAATTCCAATTTCAATTCTCAACTTTTTGGAACCGGAACCGGTTGGATACCCGGTTACCTAATATATGCTTAAATAAATAAATTTTAAATATTAAAAATATGTTGAATGTATTTAATTTGTAAATTATCAATGTATTATTAATACCTAACATAAATACAAATAGCTTAATGCAGATATAAATATAAGTATTAAACGCTAAAAATGAACCTAACTAAAATAAGAATTATAATTTGTATTATATTTAAGCAATTACATACATAAGTGGGTACCCGGAACCGGAACCGGTACCCGGTGGTTCCAATACCAATTCCTAAATTTTAGGACCTGGTTGAACCAATTCTAATTCCGGATCCGAATTTTAGGACCTGGTTCCAACCAATTCCAAGTCTGGGTCCTAAAATTTTGACCGAGTACCCGGTTTGCTCACCCTTACATCTACGTACTACAATAGGACAATAAGCCAGAAAAAAAAAATAGACACATCTACGTACCACAAAAAAAAAATTCAAGACACATCTATGTACCGCAATAGGACATTAGCCAAAAATAAATAAATTAATAAAGACATTAAGCATAGAATGAATAAGGAGAGGATAAATAAAAAAGGACAATAAGAAAATAAAAACTTAAAAAAAAAAGGGAAAAAAATAAATGTCAGAATGAATAAGGAGAGGATAAAAAATAAGGACACTAAGAAAATAAAAAATATAAAAAAGGGAAAAAAATAAATGTTGGGCAAGGGATTAGAACCTGTGACCTTGGGTAAGCAAAGTAATGTTCTATGTTACAAGTTTCTAACCACTAGGCTACTGGAAGTTTAGTCAACATATTGCACTTTGTGTTTTTTTTAAAATACATTTTTAGTAACTTCTTTTTTTAAGAAAAAAAAATCTGGTAGGGCACGTGCCCTACCAGGACCTATAGTGGCTCCGTCACTGTTTGTACCATTCAAATATTACGAAAATGCCATTAATGACACATGAAGCATGTGAACCGTCGGATTAACATGATCAAAGGGCCTAGATTAGTTTCTAGTTTTTATTTTAGCTTTGGTTCTCATTATATATATATATATATATATATATATATATATATATATATATATATATATATATATATATATATATATATATATATATATATATATATATATATATATATATATATATATATATATATATTGTCCAATGAAAATTAAAAATTAAAAATTTATTTTAGAATTAAAAAAATTTACCCGCCGCCTAAGCAAAAGTGACAAATAAGGATTAAGAATTTTGACACATACGTAAAGACAACGAATAGAGAATAATTAAAATTTAAATTACTTTTAAAAACCAATAATTATCTTCTCTATAAATAAAAATAAAAAAAACTAAGTAATAATTATCTTTTTTACATATATGGATGCAAATTTTTAATTGCAAATATCTTTAATCTCTCCCTAGAAAAAATTGTAAAAGTTTGATTTTAATAATGTACTCATCGAGACGAATAAAACTAAATCTCATATGACTAATTTCCCACAATATATTATATTTAAAAGATTATAAATGAGACTAACATTTTAAATAGAGTGAGTATATTAAATAAACGCATAAGCAAAAGACTTATTTTGATAAATAAAAAAAACGAGATTTTGTCATTTTTTTTAATTAAAAATTTAAATTGTCACATAAGCACAACTGGTGAATAAGGTTTGGGATTTCAAATTCAATCGTCACATAAAATTAATAAAACAACAAAATATAACTTTAGTGTTAAAATTAAAATATTATTTTATGATATTAGGAATTTTATCCATATATTTATTTAATGATCTTCATAAATATAAACAATTTTAAATTAAATAAAATGATTACTAGAATCGTGCATCGCACGGGCTTACATCTGGTTATAAATATTATAAAAACTACTTAACTACTTTATCTTGAAAAAAAAAACTGTAAAAAAACTACATGTTTCTACCATTGATGAACTTCTAAGTATTCAACCACCATCTTAATCTCCATAGAATAACAATATGAGGAACAATTAACATGGATTGGATCAAAGTATAGGCAAATTTGTTAAAAAAAAAAACCTTTTAAATACATCATTTTGTGGAAAAATTTTTTTTAAAAGGTTTATCGTAAAAGAAAACCCGAAGTTAAATTTTTTTTTGTTTAAAACAACCTAGTCTCACTAATTCACTTAATTAACTACTAATTTCTACTAATTACTCTATAAATCTCATTTAACTATTTGATAATTAAATTAACTAATAAATTTTTTTTGAAAAAACAAACCACCACCCTCACCACCAGCTAGCCACCCCCTCTCCCTTTCCCCCTTCTTTGGCAGCAACCCTTTCCCTAAACTGAGTCGCCGCCTTAAACCCCCCACCGTCGGCGACCCACCTCCACTTCCTTCCGACCTCTTCCCTTTATCGAGTACTAATCAGAAATCAGAATCATAGGCATAGTCATGGGGATTCTAGGGTTTTGCCGAATTCTAGGTATTCGGGTTTGATGGGTTCTGGGTCTGTTGGGCATCCTTCGATGGCGGGTCCGAGGGTATTCTCGCCATCGCCGTAAATGGAAGGTTTATTTAGTGCCCAAGTGAATTTGAGACAGCGGGGGGAGCAGGTTAATAAGGGGTTGAAAGAGATGTTGGAAGAGACGGAAGGGCTAGAACAGCAATTGCAATTGGTGTTGAGAAATGCAATTGCAATTGGAAGGGTGGTTGAGGGAAAATGAGGAAAAGATGTTGAAAATGGGGAATAATATTGATGTTGATGATACATTCGAGCCTTGTGATGTTCTTTTAAAGCAGATGATCGATGCTAGTGCCTCTGATTTGGCGATGGAGTAAGGGAAAGTGAGGGAGTGGCTGGCGGTGGAGATGGGTCGCCGACGGTAAGTGGTTCATGTTGGTGGCTCAGATGGGGGAGGGGCTGCTGCCAGGGGAAGGGAGAAAGGAGAGGGGTGAATGGACCCGTGGTGGGGGTGGTGGTTTTTTTTTTAAAAAAAATTTATTAATTATAGTATATAGTTAAGTAAAGGTTATAGTCATTTAGATGAATTAGTTGTTAATTATGTGAATTAGTGGGATTGGGTTTTTTTTTTAGGAAAAAAAAAAAAAATAACGTCGGGTTTTCGTTTACAATAAAGTTTTTAAATGGTTTATTTTGCAAAATGATGCATTTAAAAGGTTTTTTTTTTTAACTAATTTGCCTAAAGTATAACAAACAATCAATGGAAAACTGCCAACAAATTTTAAAAAAAGGAATATAATTTTATTCAGTGGATAGTTTAATACGAAGTTCATGGATATATAATTGGATAGAATCAATTTACTCTTGCATTAATTTATGGATTTCTTTTTAAGTGATTCTCTCTCCTCTCAACACCCTGCTCTTCTATCAAATTCTCCCCATAAATCTCATAAATTAGGTATCTTTTTTTATTGAGTCGTGAATTAGGCAGCTAGTTTCCACCATAAATGCAAAATCGTCGAAATCTTTAGCATAGGAAAGGTATTTAATTGCAATATCTTCCTTTTGGTTGATTCATGGATAATTGGATAGGATCAAATTTAATATTTCATAGGAAAGCTATTCATACTTTGGAGATTATCATCAATGGAAGATTAGAAGCTACCGTTTAGAGGAATAAGGAAAAAAAAAGGAAAAAAAATTGGGTATTTTTCTTGGTCAACTTAAATCAATGGCCCTTCTTTACATAATATTAATCAACGGTTTAGATTTCGTTTTTATAATGGCTACAATTTTATTGTAGCCATTGCAAAAATGTCCCAACAAAGATTACTATTTTCCTAACATAAACTTTACACATAAAAAACACTTATAAAGTTATAATGTATTAGAGTAATCATATTAGCGTTTATATCATGTATACATTAGAATATACACATTATAGCACAATTAAACTCGTCACCTGTTTCTAGACTGTTTTATTGCTTGGCATGCTTGGGAAAACTACAGTTTATCCAACTGTAAAAAACCAACTGGATCTACTTCCTTTTAGGAATGGATTCAAACATATATCCTGTTGTTTTATAGCCGGGATGGAATGCGTGGAAGTCAGCCCAGTGTTTTTTTGCGACACTTTGGGCTCTTTGGACGACACGTAACAAGAGGATCTTGTTATACTACTAAGCAATAAAAAAGAAATTACTTATCTCTTGATGCGTGAACCAAAGTGACAATAGCCGCGTTGTGGAGAACCACTGACCTAAAAGACGATTCCGCGCTACCTCCCGGTGCAGTAGACTAGAAGTGGTCGCCCTCCAGGATAAGCACGGCGCCGGAGTTTATGTGCATTCACAAACCCGACTGGAACTCAGAATACTTGCCCAGAAAACAAAACAGAAAGAACTCGTGTTTAGATAATTTTAGAGAAGAGAGAAGACTGATTGTGTTGTTGTGTTCTTGATTGTGAAAAGCAACGAGTATATATAGGCAATAGAAGGGAGACCAAAAGCATAAAACGAGGGACGAATCTGGCTAATTAGAAAACGACCAGATTCATTCAGCCAGTCAACAACGGAAGCAACAAGGAATTAATTAGTTAGCTACAATCAAGGGATTCATGACTGATTTAATTCCGTAATCCCAACAGTCAGAAAAGAATAATCCCAACAGACAAAAAATAATATTCTGTTTGACAAAGAAAAGGAAATAAAATTTCTCCAAAAAGATATCAAGGATCCACGCCCGCGCATTGCATTCCCCAAGGCCCAAGTCCCGAGGCCCAAGCCCGACCCGGCGCGCGTGTGTAAGAGTGGAGTAACACTTACCTCCCACTCACTCAACTAAGTAGTGCTAAGACACTACAATATAAAAACAAGGAAAAACCTTTTTCCACAACCAATGTAGGATTTTCCCCTTTTATTTGTTTTTTCTCTCTCTCTCTTGTTTTTCCCCAACTCTCTTATTTTATATCAAGAACTTCCAACAATCCCCCACAGGTTCGAAGATATGAAAAAGAAGGGAAGGAAAAGATGAATTCTGGGCAAAACAAAACAATTGCATAAGTGTCAATGTCTCGCGACTTGAATTAACACATAGTGGACATCAAGCTATGATCCCTCACCTACCAAGTGACTTTCGTCTTGAACTCAATAGGGAGTTAGGGACCCGTCACTTTGAGCCACACAATTGAACATGTATAATATTATGAAATTCCGCGAATAAAGATGACGCATTATACTGGCCATACGTCTAGCCTGGATGCTCATAGGTGCTCTAGAGTATAAGCCCACGAAATACTCATAGGAAGCGACCACACTTCCACACCTAAGTAGGTGAACTCCATCAAGTGTGAGATACAACACACCTCCAAAGATATGGATATGGGTTCATTAAGAGCTATATGCTCAACCTCCTTCTCATTTGTAGCTAAGCACAACAAACATCTAGAGATGGTCAAATTAAAATAAAAATCTGCTTCCGAATTATTATATAATGTTCCCCTTTGAACTCATGGTGAGTAGGAGTTCACTATTTCACAATTCATACAACGGGCTTTAGCCCCATCTCTTCCGATGTTTCCAAAACTAGTTTTTTACATAGGCCTTTAGTTAACGGATCCTCAATGTTCTTTTCAGACTTAACATAGTCCAGTGATATCACCCCTTCGGACAACAAATTTCTGACGGCTTTATGCCTCAGACAGATGTGTCTCTTCTTCCCATTATAGGCATGGTTGTGTGCATCGATAATTGCAGCTTGCGAATCACAATAAAGTAGAACTAAAGGAGCTGGCTTCCCCCACAATGGAATATCTGCAAGCATGTTCCTCAACCATTCTGCCTCATGACCTGCCAATTCAAGAGCAATAAACTCAGATTCCATAGTAGACATAGCAGTACAAGATTTCTTACAAGATTTCCAGGATACGGCTCCACCCCCAAGGGTGAAGACATAGCAACTTCATCATTATCGGATAACCAGTTGGCATCACAAAAACCCTCCAAAACTCCAGGAAATTTGGAGTAGTGCAAACCCCAATCCGAAGTACCCTTAAGGTACCTAAGCAACCTCCTAAGAGCAATCTAATGATCACTGCTTGGGTTATGAGTGTACTTGCTCAACCTACTAACATAATAAGCAATGTCAGGTCTAGTGTAGTTCATTAGAAACATAACACTACCAATAATTCTAGCATACTCAGACTGATTAACTGGATCACCATTATTTTTCTTTAGGTGGAAACTTGGGTCATATGGAATCTTAACTGGATTGACATTAAATGAGTCAAACTTTTTAAGAAGTTTTCCAACATAGTGTGACTGATTAAGACAGAGGCCTTTTGGAGTTCTTTTGATTTTTACTCCCAAAATCACATCTGCCTCACCCATGTCTTTCATTTCAAAATTCGAACTCAAAAACTGTTTTGTCTCATTTACTCGATCCAAGTCAGTCCCAAAAATCAACATATCATCCACATAAAGACAAATAATTACACAACCACGACTATCATGCTTAGAATAAACACAAGACTCACCTTCATTAACATGAAAACCATTACCAGTCATAGTCTTATCAAATTTGTCATGTCATTGCTTTGGAGCTTGCTTAAGCCCATACAATGACTTGACTAACTTGCAAACCTTGTTCTCTTGGACTGGAACAACAAACCCTTCAGGTTGAACCATATAAATCTCCTCATCCAAGTCACCATTCAAAAATGCAGTTTTGACATCCATTTGATGAACAACAAGATAAAAAATGCAAGCAAGAGCAATTAAAGTCCTAATAGTTGCAATTTTAGTAACAGGGGAGTAAGTATCAAAATAATCAATGCCAAACTTTTGTGTAAAACCCCTTACCACTATTATTGCCTTATACTTGTCTATGGATCCATCGGCCTTCAATTTTTTCCGAAAGATCCATTTACAAGTAATGGGCTTACAACCTCTAGGAAGTTCAACCAATTCCCAAGTGTTATTATTGAGAATTGATTGTAATTCACTGTCAATAGCTTCTTTCCAAAAAATAGCATCAACTGATCTCATTGCCTCATCATAGGTCCTTGGATCATCTTCCAAAATAAATATATGCACAAAATCATCATCAATTAAGGAAGATTCAGATAAATAAGAAGAAATAAAATCAGGACCAAAATTGTTTTCCTTTCTTGCCCTTTTGCTTCTCCTTAGCTCCAAAACAGAATTATTGTTAGTAATAGGAGAATTAGCAATAGGTAAACTAACAGTACTACTAGCAATTATTTCACTATCATTAGAGGGAGATATTTTCCAAGGAAAAATGTTCTCAAAGAACTCAGCATCTCTAGCCTCAATGATATGGCCACCTGCATAAGTGTTGTTAGTACCTTTGACAAAGAAACGATAAGCTGCACTTTGATAAGCATAGCCAATAAAAATAGCATCAACAGTTTTAGGACCAATTTTATCCCTCTTGAAACTAGGTATGCCTACTTTTGCTAGGCACCCCCACACTTTCAAGTATTTCAGGTTTGGCGCTCGACCCTTCCATATTTCGTATGGAGTCTTGTCAAGCTTTTTGTGAGGAACCCTGTTCAAAACATAACAAGCAGAAAGAATAGCCTCCCCCCACATGTTATTAGGAAGCCCAGAACTAATAAGCATAGAATTCATCATATTCTTTAAAGTTCTATTTTTCCTTTCAGTTATACCGTTTTGTTCGGGTGAATAGGGAGCCGTTGTCTCATGAACAATGCCAAGTTGCTCACAAAATGCCTTAAGAGTGTCAGGGTTGTACTCACCACCCATGTCACTCCTAACCCTCTTAATCTTTTTGGCCAATTGGTTTTCTACCTCAGCTTTATATTTGAGGAACATTTCCTCAGCTTCGTCCTTAGACCTGAGAAGCTAAACCATACAAAAACGTGAGCAATCATCAACAAAAGTAATGTAATATTTTTTACCCCCTCTACTTTCGTGATTGTTAAAATCACCCAAGTCACTATGAACAAGCTCTAGTACTTCAGTCTGTCTATCTACTGATTTAAATGGCTTCTTTGTAAATTTGGCTTTAACACAAATTTGACATTTCGAAAAATCAGTGTTAGAAAAACTTGGAATCAAATTTAAGTTTTTAAGCCTTTTAAAAGAATCAATATTAACGTGGCCTAATCTAGCATGCCATAAATCAATAGACTCAACAATACAAGCAGAAGAAGTACTAGCATTCTTATTCATAGTGTCAATTTTAACATTAAGAGTAAAAAGCCCCCCATTGCAAAAGTCCTTTCCCACAAATTCCCCATTGCGATTAAGAACTAATCTATCAGAATCAAAAGAGAGCTTAAGTCCAGCTTTCATGAGTAAACTGCCAGAAATTAAATTACTGCACATTTCTAGAACATGCAAAGCATTAGTCAGAGTAAGCGATTTTCCATAATTGAGAGTGAGAACGATCTTCCCTTTGCCTTGGATAGAAGTAGAATCTAAGTTGCCCATGAAAAAATTTTCACCTTCAACCTTGTCATAGGTAGTTAACATGTCCTTGTTGGCGCAGATGTGTCTGGTAGCTCTAGTGTCAACAATCCACTCAGCAGCATTACTTGTAAAGTTAGCTTCTAAAACAACAGCAACAATAACGTTAGAATCCTCAATAAGATTTGCTTGACTTTGCCCATTCTTCTTCTTCTTGACCCTGCAATCCTTAGCCTTGTGACCTGTCAAACCACACTCAAAACAAGTACCCTTAAACTTGTACTTCTGAACCTTCCCTTTAGGCTTAAGAGAACTGTTATTGGCTTTGGAATGGTTGTTGTGTTTGGGTTCTACAAGATTGGCTTTGGCAGAGGAAGAGGAAGGAAAAATAGAAGGGCCTTTGTCTTTTATACGGTTTTCCTCCTCAATTTTGAGGTGTCCTACAAGCTCCTCTAAGGTTAGGTCTTTCTTTTTGTGCATCAATTGGTTACGAAAATCCTTTCAAGAGGGAGGGAGTTTCTCAATCAAAACAATAGCAAGGGTAATATCACAAATAGACAGACCTTCAGCAGCCATATTAATACACACATTCTCATAAGTATGAATCTGATCAATAATAGGCTTATTATCAACAACTTGAAAACTCAACCCCTTACTAACACAATAACGTTTAGTACCAGCATCATCAGTCCCATATTTTTCTCTAAAACACCCCAAATATCCTTAGCATGATAAAAAGTTAATAACCCATATAAATATCCAGCAGATTATTTGACATATAATGCAACAACATGCCCTTACAGGTTCTATCATCCTTAGAAAACTTAACATCAGTTTCAGACAAATTATCCTTATCATCAGGTTTAACAATATCATCAAGAACATATGCAACATCAATTTGCTCCAAATAAAAACGCATCCTAACAGCTCAACGTTTATAATTCTTTCCATCAAAAGGTTCTAAATTAGACATATCAGGAATAAGAAACTTGGAAGCCATAATCGTCTTTTAGATTGTTATACTACTAAGAAATAAAACAGAAATTACTTATCTCTTGATGTGTGAACCAAAGTGACAATAGCCGCGTCGTGGAGAACCACTGACCTAAAAGACGATTCCGCGCTACCTCCCAATGCAGTAGACTAGAAGCGGTTGCCCTCCAGGATAAGCACGGCGCCGGAGTTTATGTGCACTCACAAACCCGACTGGAACTCAGGATACTTGCCCAGAAAACATAACAGAAAGAGCTCGTGTTTAGATAATTTTAGAGAAGATAAAAGACTGATTGTGTTGCTGTGTTCTTGACTGGGAAAAGCAACGAGTATATATAGGCAGTAGAAGGGAGACCAGAAGCATAAAACGAGGGACGAATCTGGCTAAGAAAACGACTTGATTCATTCAGCTAGTCAACAACGGAAGCAAGAAACAAGGAATAAATCAGTCAGCTACAATAAAGGGATTAATGATTGATTTAATTCCGTAATCCCAACAGTTAGAAAAGAATAATCCCAACAGACAAAAAAGAATATTCTGTTTAACAAAGAAAAGGAAATAAAATTTCTCCAAAAAGATAACAAGGATCCACGCCCGCGCATCGCATTCCCCAAGACCCAAGTCCCGAGGCCGGAGCCCGACCCGGCTCGGCCCGGAGTGCGTGTGTGTGAGTGGAGTTACACTTACCTCCCACTCACTCAACTAAGTAGTGCTAAGACACTACAATAAAAAAACAAGGAAAAACCATTTTCCCCAACCAATGTGGGATTTTCCCCTTTCATTTGTTTTTTCTCTCTCTCTTGTTTTTCCCCAACTCTCTTATTTTATATCAAGAACTTCCAATAGATCTTTGATGGGGAAAATGGTTATTTCATAACTTTTACAATAATCTCAATATGGCTCATCTCCTTCTTAGGGATTACCTGAGGCCAGATGTTAGGAAGCTTGAGACGCTTAGGGTGTATGATTTGGACTTGCAGGTGCCACCAGGATTCTACATGTCTCTTTGGGAGAGAATTCCTCTTCCATAGTTGTATAGCTGTGTTCCGAGTGGATGGTTCTTGGCACAAACGTTCTAATTGCGTTGGTACATGCTGGACGGTTTCTTTGAATATCCTTGATGAAAAGGATGCAGATTGGCCTTACACGCTGAGGCTATAGCCTGTCTCTCAACTCTTAGGTGGAGCTTTGATTGTGGTCTACAAGCGGTGTCTATTTTCACGGATTCTACTATCCTAGTTAACTTTTTAATTAATATCAAACTGGCTAGTATGGAGACCCATCGGACGATGCAGGAGATACGATTGGTAAAAATATTCGATAAAATACATAAGAGAAAAAATATCAAAGTAACCATGAAATATTAGAAACTTCTAAAAATTAGTCCGTAGCAAAAAATTAAATAAAATAAAAATTGTTTTAAGCCCGTTGGCCGTTGGATTGACCTGAACCCAAAACTTTTGGGTAAGGTTGAATATTTCTTGACCCGTAACCAAAAGTGACTGTAAACCATAAAAATTCAAACCTACAATATTTAAATAAAGAGGTAGAAAATACACGGGAACAATTATTTTATTGATATTGTAGGTTACAACTCTCGTAGATCTCTTAATTCCTCTCTCCAAAGGGTTAGGGTTTTGGTATGTGTTTATAGTATGGGGCCTTATCGGCTTAATCCGCACTTTATACCTACAATGTTTGGTAGTAGGGAGGAGATATGGTCTTTATGACTTATTCCATCTTAGCCTCATCAAACCCTAAAAACGACCCTCTTTATATAGAGTGTCATAGTGTAGTAAACAAGATAACTATCAAATATTCTACGAGATCTTGAAGATAATATCTTATATTTTTTTTATATTATCTCCTTATTTACATATATCTGACACCTAATAATTAACAAAATTTTGATGTCAACAGATGCCCCCTCGAGACTCGTTGCGGAGGTTTGATATCGGATGCAACTTGGTCTCGAAATTTTCTTGTAGAATTTGAAAGCAAATTTGACATGCCCCCATTATTTCTACGAATTTTTATACTTGAAGAGTGGAGATGAAGAGCGAAAACTGTCCCACCAAGCGTGCCAATTTGTAAACCATAAAAATTCAAACCTGCAATATTTAAATAAAAAGGTAGAAAATATACGGGAACAATTATTTTATTGATAATTTGTAGGTTACAACTCTCGTAGATCTCTTGATTCCTCTCTTGAAAGGGTTAGGGTTTTAATATGTGTTTATAGTACGGGGCTTTCTCGGCTTAATCCGCACTTTATACCTACAGTGTTTGGTAGCAGGAAGGAGATGGGGTCTTTGTGACTTATTCCATCTTAGCTTCATTAAACCCTAAAAACGACCCTCTTTATATAGAGTGTCATAGTGTAGTAAACAAGATATCTATCAAATATTCTACGAGATCTTGAAGATAATATCTTATATTTTTTGATATTATCTCCTTATTTACATATATCTGACACCTAATAATTAACAATATTTCAGTGTCAATAGTGACTCGATCCAAAATGATTCCTTACCCAACCCGATTAAGAAGTCTACATACCGTAATAAAATTATTTTAATCAATTAGAATATATTATAAATGGATGTTGTAGTTTTGAACTATTTCTTTTGCTCCAACAAATGTTATGATATACAAAATAAATTTATATGATAATTGTTAACACCTATAATCTAATATTATTTTGAATAAATTATAATCCAATTTGTACAAATGAAAAATTGATATCATCTCAAAAATAAAACTCAAACTAACAATTTTATTCTAAAAGGTTTTTTTTTTCTTTCTAAATTATCCTAAAATTCTATCCAAATTTGATTGAAAATAGAATTTTAAACTAACTTTTTTATCACATGAAGTCTATATAAATCTATCTAAAGTGACGCGACACTTGGTGAAATATTAGAACGTCATGTGTTGCTGTCTTGTGGTCTGTCTAAAAGTTTAGCTTTATAGATTAGTTATATGATATGATCTGCTGTTGTAATAAAAAAATCATTACAATTTAAAATTACCCTTAAAGGGGTTTAAGTTACCATAAAAATTGTTCAAATTACCCTTAAATTGATCATCTTACTACCTTTGTTACATATTAGTCACAACTTTGCAATATTTTATCTCTCACAAATAATACCCAAAGTTGCAACTAATATGTAACGGAGGTAGTACAATAAAATTAACATAAGACTGGCTTAATACGAAATGAAAAGGAAATATCTATTTTTCAAGAATGTTTGTGAGTGTTTGAGGCAATGAGAAATAAAGATATGATCTTGGATCAAGATCTCTAAGAAAAACACTAAAATTATCAAACACTAAGTAATGATTATCTAGAAAAAATAACTTGATTAACTAGTCACAAAGTCTAGAGAAATAAGGGTTTCATTCTAATTAACTACAAAGTTTGATAAAAGATTAAGGTTTAACCACAAAGGAAAGATCACAAGAACTCTATAAGAAGATCTATTAAATATATTTTAGTGATTTCTACCTTATGAGATTTGGTAGATGGATTTCAAAAACACTTTCTTGAAATGGTTCATGAAAGAAGATTTGTATATGATACAATCAGAATAGTTTTGAAAATCCAATAATCCTAAAGGATGTATAAGAGGTTCATTTATGGATCAAAGAAAGCATCATGGAGTTAGTATTCTTAATTTTGTGAGTTTATGAAAATTGTTTGATGTTCTCATAAAATGAAGATGTTATGTATACAAGACATTTAGTGGGAGCTATGAAGTCTTCTTGGTCTAGTAGAAAGAGCAATTATTCATTGCTTAAAGAGTCAAGTTATGGCTAATGCATTTTGTTTAAAAAACCTTGAAGAGGAAGATGAGTACAATTGGGATTCAAGACCTATTGAGATAGCTTTTGAAGGATGTTTGAGTTTGATTAAGAAGCTCATATTGATAAGATTCTTATGAGGTTCAACATTGTATTGAAAAGAATTTCAATCCCATATAACATGGCACATTGCTAGATGATTTAATACTTTGAGAAAGGTTGATGAAATTAAGGTTTTGAGTGATGCTCATTATGCATTTTGCAAAGGATGCATCATGCATGTCATGGACTATAATCGTCTATTTGATTCACGTGTTTTAAGAACAAGCGATGATAGACTTCAATCGAAATCTAATATAATATTGGAATACAATAAGAAATTTCTGATTATTAGTAAAAGGATGAAAGAAAGTTCTTAGTGTATGGAGATAAATATTATCATTAAAATTTAGAAGTTGCAAAATTCATATTTATGAGAATATCTCATGAAATAAACCTACTAAACCCCTTCCATAACTAAGGTATGAGAGTCATATTAAGGTTCTTGGATTGAAGCAAGTTATGTAATTTAAGTTGTGTATGTTTTGAGAAAACATATTACATAAGTAATACATTAACTTGCAGAATTATGTTTATCAATTGAAACAAAGTTTCAATCTTATTTAATTATGGTTTTTGAAATTAAATAAAATGTCCAAAATAATTATGAATTGATGGGCTCATCAGGTTATCAACCTGGTGAATGAAACCCCACAGGTGAACTGAATTCATACATTATTTAAGTTCCTAGTTCGAAATCATTAAAGTGGACATAAATGATTTCAATGAATGGACTAGCATTTAAGATTGATTGGATAGCGCAGTTTAATGGGATATATAGTAATGCTCGGTTAATCACATAGATATGCATGAATGATGCATGATCGAACTATTGACCTACTTTGAAGTTCAAGCATAGAGCTTCCGGATATATTAGTGGATTCCTTTGACATGAGTGGAACATTGATTTCACTCAATGATTTGTTTGAGTGTGGTGCACTCAAACGTCTACCCGTAATTGGAGATTATAAAGGGTGTTTCCTGGTTATTTCAATAGTTGAGTGGGAGCTTTGGTTGCCACAAGATTGGATTGAGTCTACCTATCGCGACTTGAAGAGGGAGAATTCAGTAAATGTGTGGCCGCGCTCAAATGTATTACTCAGTAATCATTTGTTTTGTAATTCTAACTCAGATTTCAAGAAAAGATTTGTAGATTAATATGATCACGACATGAGATGCAATCATATTATCAAATTGACACATATTGACTTAAGGAATTTGAATATTGCACACTTGTCTCAGACAAGTGAGAGATTGAAGGATTTATGTCTTCGTCAAGTGCAATTACTAGATATATAATGGATCAAATTATGGAGATAATTAAGTTCGTTCTTTTGGGTCGTCATTATCTGTTGCTAGACGTGATAAATGATCTTTAGGCTAGTCAAATAGCCCAAAGCCCAATAGAATGGATCCAATAAGGTCACACAAAAGGGTGTTGGATTGAACAAAAGAAAGAAGCCCATTATTGGGCCTCATGGAGTGGCCGACCATATGGGTTGTGAAGGGAGAGTATTTTGTGCTTGGACTCTAATTATACATATGATGTATAAATAGAGGCCTTGCCTAGGGTTTGAGAGAACACAATTAGCAGTCAATTGAGAATAGACTTCCTAGCAACCAAACCCTAGCCTCACGCACATACTCTCTCCTCTTCCCTCATGACTGCACACGTCGGTGGTGCGTGTGGCGCACGGTGGTGGTCGTGGTTGTTCGTGGCTTATTTTTCTCCTCCCCTCTCCGTAAAAGGTGGTTCGAAGTGTTCGTGCCCAACTACCTAGCAGTAGTGGAGGTTCAATCCTATCCCGTGGACTAAGTAGAGGAGCAACGCTTGGGGCTCTCTTATCTCCCTGATTTTCTGTCAATTGCTTGTGAAAATTACGCGTCAAAGATATGTATTATGTGATTCTTTATGTGTTATGCTTGTAGATCCTGTTTAGGTGCAAACGAATATGATTCGTGAAATTCCCCATTAAAATACCTAAAACCCTACAAAACTAACTCTAAGCGACAACTTGATAAAAAAAATCATGTCATGCGACATTAATAAAAATTATGGAAAAGTTTCCGAAAAACTATCCGCAAATGCTTAATTCAGTTCTTTTTTGTGGTTTCTTACCTAATTTTCCAACCCCTTTTTTCATAATTATCAATTTGAAGAGAAGTTATTGGGTAAATATCATTTTTCACTTAATTTTCCTACCCCTTATTAACAATTTTTTTTTCTTGAAAAGGGTTTAAAATAAATATGATATTCGGATTTACAAGCAAAATAAAAGGAGATGACAAATTAATTTAAATTAAATGGGAAAAAAATTAATAAACACAATAACAAATCAAATTAGGAAATTTTAAGACTTTATAGAATTTTTTTGATATTTTAGCCAAAATATCTCCCGAGATTAATTCATTTACCAGATTGTCGCATGGAGTTAACTTTTTTTACCATATTGTTGTCAGAGTTGTTTATTTTACCAAATTGTCGCTATGAGTCTTTTTTATTTACCAATCTGGTCAATTGGCTCTAGGGGATGATGTTGTACTTTGTTATGTGTTGCTTTTAATATAGTATTCTAATTTTAGTTTCTACCAATAAAATAAAAATAGAAATTTCAAATCCATTATGATTCATATTCTAAAATTTTATAAAAACTGATATGAATTGGAACAAGACCGATTTTATATGAAATTTTCTATGGAATTTAGTATGTTAGCGTTTTCGGCCATGAATGTGTAAGGTTCTTACACGATAGGAGTTATCACTGCCCCCTCCTAGCGCCAATTGTTCGTATATACTCCAATAACGTACTCATGTCTAGGATTGGTAAAGACCTATCGTCAAACTAAGCACCTACACAATCAAGATCTAACCCCGGGGTTTTACAAGGATTAACACACTTCGTTTGTAAAGTCAATTTCAAGTTTATAATTGTAACACCCTAGAAATTCCTTTCCTTTAAATACCCATTCTACTCTTTTAAAAATACAATTTAGGAATAACTAAGACATTACCGCCACCGTGAAAACGGCTAAGGCAATTATCAAAGATACACAGCGGAAGACTCAAAATTAAAAACCGATTAAACAAGTCAACCCAAAGTCAACCAAACGAAAATAAAGTTTAAAACCAAACGGACAAGTCAAATAAAATCAAACTATAACTTCGAACCATTAAAGGCCCTTATTCAAAAACCGTTCCCAAAAACAAACCTTTGTGTTAGTCCACACAAAATATATCATAAATAGATAAAGCATAAAACACCTTGTAACCTAATGAAAACTAATAAGATTCACTCTTCTCTCATGCCCCATCATGCTCATGCTTCAATGCCTGAAAAATTTATCTCTACTTGTTTCCACTACTCTCCATTAAAAATGGGTCATCATAGGGCCAAGATAAAGACATGGCCAAATACACAAACACACACAATCAGCAAAGCTGAGTACATAAGCGTAAATTAGCCACACTAACATGCTTTCACCTATCAACACACACTTACCTCATTGCACCTGTTCACAAGCACACACACCAATCAACAAAACACAATGACTAGACACTAATTAATTCATTTTGCATTGATTACGCATCGAACGGGTTTCCACCTCCTAACCTCCCCCAAATAAATTTGAGGTTAACTGACACGGGAGCTAACCGTGCCAGCGACAAAACCGCTCAAAGGTGGCGGAATTCCTGCGCATAATAATAAATAAAAAAAGGAATGTACAGCGTCTGGTACTCCATTAGAAGTTACGGTTAAATATAAAACCCCATAACTCTCCCCATTGTTCATACTCAAGGTATATACGTTCCAAGATTTTTGGTGTGTAATCTCTTTCACTTTACGTTATTTACATATTATTAGAGTTGGTGATGACTCTCAAAGCATAATAAGTCAATCAACAATAATTATTCAATCAAACAAACATACCAATTTAATTCTTGAATAATTAGTGACCACATATTATTTATTGTTGAACCCCTTTTTAATTCTACCTCAGTGTCAAAGACACCTTAAACGCATAATGCGCCAAAAATCCTATCCCTCGGTGTTAAAAACACCTTAAGTGCACAAAGGCACCAACATACAATTTATTCCTTGTGTACATAGACACTTATATAGCTCCTTCCTCATGCTTAAAGCATCAATAAAATTTATTTGAACCATAATAAAATTCCTTTTCAATATTCCAAACAAAATTAAACATGTAGTTTAATTAATCATGCCTTCTAACATGCCATAAATAAAAATGTGGTTCAAACACAACATGCCCAAATATAATCTTCCAATCTATAACCATCACAAATAATTCATGCTTCCTAATTCAACCACAAACATCATAAATTCACAATTGCATACATAAACCTTAGCATGATACTACTTGTAATTAATTGAAACCAAACCTAGCATGATCCTACATCACCAAAATATTCTAAGCACGCGTACGTACCTCAATTAAGCTCTTAAAATGGTCAATTACACTACAACACCTCTCGAACCAAGTCTCCTACATAAAGGGACAATAAACCTATATTAATTACCTAGTATACACAAATTTCCAGCAACTTTTAAACATTTTAAAACCTCACTAACAAGCTGAAATTTTGGTTAAAAACCTTTAAAACTCTCTCTTTAAGAGAGTAATTAAAACCACAAAGTGAAAACTCAATTATAGTGTTCATATAAAAATTCCAGCATACTTTTTAAGGCTTAAACCCTTTAAAAAAAATCTGAAAAATATATTAAAACCACTTAAAATATTCTCTACTTATGGGTAATCAACTCCCTTTAATTAATACACAAAAGTAGTATGTAAATAAAAATTCGAGCATTATTCCATCAACAAAAACCCATTAAAATTTCATTAAAACTCCATAAAGATACAATCTTTAAGCTTTATTACCACTTACAATCAATGGGTATATAAAACCCCCAAATCAATTGTGAGTTAGAGCCCTAAAAATCAACACTTTAATAATTAAAACCCTAACTTTTAATACTTCATAAAATCTGAAAATTTAACACTTTATAATCTAAAATTTACAATATTTAATCATTAAAATATAATTATCAAACATACTAATCATGTTTAAACAATTAAAATCAAAACCCCAAAGTATATATTATAGGAATAATTATTAAAACAAAATAAAAGAGGAGAGAGAAGGGAAGAACCACCGTGGGTGGTGGCCGGCCAGCTGGGCGGCGGCGGCGTGGTGGGTGGTGGCAGACCGGCGGTGGGGTTGGCGGGCAGCAGTGGCAGCAAAAAGGAAAAAGAATTCCCACGTGAAAGAACAAGCAAAAGAAAGGAAAAAAAAATAAGAAAAGAAAGAAGAGAAAAGGAAAAAGGAAAAAGAATAAGAAAAGGGAAATAAGAGGAGAAATAATTACCTTGACCAATTGACTTTTTGTGTGGGAAATTTTGGGGATAAATGGAGTATTTATAGTGTAGAGTAGGTTAGGGTAGGTTTGGGCTTCATAAAAATAATGGACTTAAATGATGAAGTAGGTGGCCCAAAAGTAAAAAATAGGATGATTGGGTTCATAATAAAGATGGGCTACGTTTGGATTAAATACTTGCTTTATCTATAATTCAGTAATTAAAATAGTTTGACCCAAAATAAGTTTTATAATTAAATAAATAATTTATAAAATACATTAAAATACGGGGTATTACAATAATAGTAAGAAAGATGATAAAAGAGAGAGTTATTTTTATGTCAGAGATTCTACCTTGTAACCAAGCAAATCATAAGTATTTATACGAAGATGATTAGGCCATGTGGCTTGCATGTCATCAGGCCATGTGGCTTGCGTCCACATGATGGAGATTAACTGACCACGTGGCTAACCATGCATATATATATGAGAAATGTTATATGCCTATATGACCTTAGGTACGGTATAGAAAGTAAGCATTCATTGGGGTGTGACCCGACCTGGATCCATTGTTACCAGGGCATAGCGGTACCAATAACATCATATACAACAAGCCCACGTGCCACCGTGTCATATTGTGCTCATATGCTTAAATCATGTTTGATTGTGCTTAAATTA
Organism: Chenopodium album; assembly: GCF_948465745.1. Classification (NCBI taxonomy): domain Eukaryota; kingdom Viridiplantae; phylum Streptophyta; class Magnoliopsida; order Caryophyllales; family Amaranthaceae; genus Chenopodium; species Chenopodium album. The sequence goes on from NC_137839.1 coordinate 54,181,359, forward strand.
ACCATGTCGTTCATAGAAGAAGAACATGGCCTAAGTTAAGCCGCCATTGCATTGCTCACACACTTCATAGGGCCAACTTCTTTAATTCTATTAAACTAATACGTAATATATACTACAAGATATTATATCAAAGAGGGCAATTTAAATCGCCCTCTTAGATTCAAATTTCGCCCTATTAGGCAAAAAGGCAATTTTGAAATCGCCCCCAAGTCGCCCTATTAGCTTCAAAGGGCATACAAATTTTTCGCTCTCTTTGTTAAATATCAAAGAAGACATAAAATTTCGCCCTCTTTGATCAAAATCAAATAGGGCAAAATTTTCGCCCTCTTTAATTGAATCAAGCAAGACGAAAATTCTTTTTGCCCTCTATAAAGCAACTCAAACAAGTCAATTCATATTGCCCTCCTTGCTCAAAATTCGCCCTGTTTGATCAATTTTTAAAGGGCAAAATCAAAGTCGCCCTCTTTGTTCAAATTTTTCTTTTTTATTAAAAATAATTATTCTAGTTGCCTATAGGCTTAAATTTTCTATAATAGGTGCTAATAGGCATAAATTTTAATTTGGTCATTATATATACAAAAGTATTAACCAAGTTTTCTAGCAAATATATACAAAAGTATTAACCAAGTTGTCTATCAAGCAATCTTCTCATCCTTGCAACTAGCCTTTTGGTGTCCTCCATCCCCAAAACATTGACTTGATCCCCTAACTGCAAACTTGACAAAAACAAAACTAATGTAAATTAATAAAGGTCATCGACAACTTCTTCTTCCAAGCGCTTTTTACCCTTTGGTCGACCAGATCTTTTCACATCCGGTCCATTAAGTAACAGCAAAGCTTTCTCCATATCAATATCATTAGCAATCACACTCTGCATTCATGAAGGAAAACACATTGATCCATCAGTCACTAAAGCAATGAACAAAAAAATATAAAAATAATAAAAAAAATAATTCTCTATAGTTGTTTAGATAATCAAAGCTGCAAATGCCTTCAGCAGTTCAGCCAAAATTCATTGTTATCAATCTTAAATACCAAGTAAAAAGACGCTCACCACCACCAACAACAACAACAATAGTAATAAACACCTTATGGTGAATGAAAAAAGGCTCGTATCTAGGTCTGAAAATTTCATACTCCAATTTTTTAAGCACCCAAATAGATAATTGCCCCAAAAAAGTCACAAATCTCCAAAAAAAAAAAAAAAAAAAAAAAAAAGAATATAACAGCAAAATTTGTGCTAGAATAATCATAAAAAAAATTCATAATCCCAGAAAAAATTGACAAATTCAGGGAAAATGCAAAAGAACCCAGAAAAATTAAGCAAGAAAAAACCTTGGGATAAGATCGGAAGCTAGAAATGGCAGCATTTCGAGCAGTAATTGAAGCAGCAGAACCAATTGCAGAGGAGAAGAATCTGAATCCTTCATTAGAAGAAGAAGGTCTGCAACTGCTGGAATTATTCAGAAATCCCTTGACATTATTGTATAAAATGGAATTCAAAGCTTTGTTCTTCTTCAACAACAATGACGCAACTATGTTCATTTCTGCTTCTCTCTTGGGTTTCAAGGGTTTAGTGGCTTCAACAGCATACACGACTGAGGTTTTAGAGGAGGTTTCGCCCAAACTATAAATTTTTTTTCTCACTTTGCTAGGATAATTTTGAGGTGAAGCAGGTACTCAGACAAAAAAATGAGGATATAGAAGGTTGATGTTTAAATTAAAGTTGTTACAGAAAAAGAGAAGAGCACGAAAAGCAATATTAGACTTCTCGTTCTAGGTCTGAAAATTTCATGCAACATAGCTAGCACAAGACCAAATTATTATCCCATTTTAATCCCATAAACAGAAGGTTTGGAAGTTAAATCCTTTTTTCCATAATATAGAAGGTTATATCAAGTTGTCCTCAAAATATGAGTACCATGACCGTATATGTGCACTTACAGAGGCCTATATTCATGAGATCATGATTGATAGGCAACAATAACAACTAATCCTATCAAAACCACTAGCAAAAAAACAGGCAAAACACAGAGCATGAAATACAAGGCTGAAAATGTTGATACTTTAATTTACTCGAACATAAAAAAAGAGAGTACTAATTCAGTTACTAAGAAAAACATATATAAAGAGCAAGTAACAGAGGTAAACAAGTTGGAAGAAACAACAATGTAGGACGTTCTGTCATGTTTAGTACCATATATACATAAGAATATTGAAATTCAAGGAAACATTCATGGCTTGAAAAGGCATCCACAAGGCAATTTTATGCAAAGAGTGAGCTAGAAAATATTTCCTCTATCAAGCATTAAGGCCAATCTTCTCCATGATTAACCGAAGCTTTTGTTCTAGGTCTTCTTGTTTCTTCTTAGACGCTTCCAATTCAGCTCGCATAATATTATTTTCATTTTGTAGTTTTTCAACATTATGTTCCAGCTCAGCTCTTCCTATCTTTCCATCTTTAGACGACACCGGGTGCCCTTTTCCTAAACCACTGGCATAACCTGAACAATGTCCAAGAACCTTCACATAAGCTTCTTCAAGAGTAAGATTATCAACCCCTTTTTCACTAATTTCTTTCTCATGCAACTCCCTTAATTCCTTGAACTTCTCATCGGCCTCATCGTCAAACTTCCCATTTTTATGCCTTACAAGATAAAACAAAGTAAGAATTTTAAAATAAAGAAAAACAAAGTGTTCGTGCATTAGACAAATATTCAATATACCTCTTTGACTTCTCCCATAACTTTAAATACATGGGATCATCATTAGCTTGGGATGCAGTGGTTACATTTGAACTAGAACCATTGATTTCGGTGACCTCATTCTCATTTTCACAAGCTTGTGCCTCAAGTTCTTATCAAATCATATACATACACTTATTAATTTTAGCAAGATTAATCCATTTAGGAAACAATAATAATAAGAGCAACAAAACAAGAAATGTGAGCCAGACGATCATCTGATGTAACCACAATGAAAATTCCACCAACAGACTGTGTTACTAATTGGTAACTGATTATTTGATATCCAAATTAAAGGAAAACATAACCAGAAATTAAGATTCAGATTAGGATGGTCAGAAACAGAAACTGAACCAGAAGATCATCTAAATGATCAGATTAATTTTAACATTTATACTCACCAATTCATAAATTATGCAAGCTGTTGATTTCGCACAACATGCCGACTTGATGATCTTCTTTGCAAGAGCATTATCCCGATTCTTCTCACTCCCTTCCTAAAGGTTACAAAATAGCATATAGGATTAGTAAAGGGGAAGAAATGCAAATTGCAGAATTTTGATTACAAGAGCATTCCTATTACTTACCTTCTACTTAGGAGAGCTCCAGTAGTTATAAACAAGCCACTTCCATTAGTCAAGATTTATTGAAGGTGGGCAAGCACGCTCCGCCTCTAATAAAGATTTTCTATTTGAAAAATAGTCAGCCTTCAACCTTTCTCTCCAATGCCTATAAAGGGTGGAGCATTGAATCTTTATTGCTTTGCAAATGTGTGCACCTTCACCCAATTCGTACTTTGACTACAAGAATATTTAAATTTAGTGATATGAACTTTGACTACAAGTGTTTGTCTAATAATAGCAGAAAACAAGCATGAAGGAACAATCAGAAGTACTAAATCAGCAGACCCAAAAATTACAATACCAACTGACATTTCAATTAAGCCTAAGAAATAATCACTTATGCACACCTTTATCCCCTTGTTTGATGATAAATATTGATCATAATTCATAGTTACATAAAGTTAATTAGTCCCATGCTAATCCCAAAAGTATTTAGCAACGGAATATTTTCCATGAAAACTAGAAAACAGAAAAGAATCATGCAACTCAGTCAACATGCACCACTGCAAACATTTTAGAGAGTCATTGAGATTGAATTTGCAAGATTATATACCTTAATCCTTGCATATAATCGATCTGAAATCCCTTCTGGCATATCACTCCATTTAGGAACATCAAGGGGGCAAATCTCTTTCACCCAATAAGCACACTCAGCAACAAATTGATTTGCACGCTCACCCACAACAGCTCCTAATGCTGGAGGAATATTAACCTTGAGCTTTCCGGGTTGAATGCTTTGCAACTTTTTATACTTGAGTGCTCTACTTGGACCACGAAAGGGACCTAATTGAAAATACATTACACAAATCAGCTAGGAAACAGAACTATAAATAGAAACCAGAACAGAAAATAGAACACATTACCTTTTCTTTTCTTAGGTTGTTGAGAGGTCGACCCTACAAACTCATTACTATTATTATTAGAATCTAATTGCGATAATGATGATTGAGTCTCCAGATTCATTGACCCTACAAAATCATAAATATAAAACAAAATCATAAATAGGAAACAGAAAATAAATAGCAAAACAGAAAACAGAAACAGAAAACAAACAACAGAAACAGAAAACAAAATTGATATAACAAATTTTGACATATAAAACATACAGTGAGTTAAGTAGTAAACTTACCAGATGATGAATAATACTCAATAGAAAACAGAAAATAAACAGCAAAACAAAAAACAAACAACAAAAAAAGAAAACAGAAACAAAAAACAAAATAAAATTATAGACAGAAATAGAAAACAAAAACAGAAATAGACTTATAAAACCAGTAACTTATTTTACATAAGTTTGAGATTTAAATCAAAAGACAAAAGATTGAATAGCAACAAATTTATTCGCTTCCCGAGTCTAAATCATCATCATCATCATCATCATCATACTCTTCTTCTTCTTCTTCTTCGAATTCTTCTTCTTCTTCTTCTTCTTCTTCTTCTTCGAATTCTTCGAATTTTTCTTCTTCTTCGAATTCTTCTTCTTCTTCTTCTTCCAAAATCTCATTCTCCTTTGACTCAAAATCAATTGAGTTCACTAACATAGGAGGGACATCATTTCTTGGTAAAATATCATCATCTACAGCATTCACTATTGAGTTAGGTATTCCTAATTTAACATCATCATTCTCATCATCACAACCAATATCATCAACAATTGGAAAATTGTAGAAGTTACGAGGAATTGTCTTAATAACGATTCTCCAATTTGGCTCATTGTGTGCCCTCACATAATAGACTTGTCCAACTTGGGATGCCATAGGAAAGGGCTCATTGGTTTGTAAAAACCTTTTGGTGTTGACACTAATAGTGCCAAACTTGTCCCTTTTTATCCCTCGCCCCTCCTTAAAAAAATTGAACCAAACACATCTAAACAACACAACGATTGGTTCCTTATCCCCACCATTTGGAACATCATACTCCAATTCTATGACTTCTTTTAAAACCCCAAAAAAGTCTCTTTCTCCACTCTCTTCATCTCCTTTAACAACTACTCCATTATTTTGTGTCTTTTGCCTTCTTTGACGTTTTTTAGTGTGGAAACGATGCCCATTTACATAGTATCCTTGATAGCTTCTAACACTTTTACTTGGGCCTCGTGACAATGATAGTAACTCAGTTGTTACTCTTGGATCTCTTTCCATATGAAGATTCCATATCTATGAAAATAAGTCATTATGGAGAGATCGAATTAGTATTAACACATACAAACCATAACCTTAATCTTAACCTTAACATAAAGACATAACACTTACTCGTGATTGAAACCAATCAACTACACTTGGTTTTGGCCCACCAATAGAGGCATACTCTCTGTTCATCATATACGTGTTAGTGGTATTTCACATAATGATGAATTAATGATTAAAAGAATAAAAAGATATAGAAGCCTTACTCCACAAATGGTTGTACTTCTGGACAAGTCATAAGAACATATAATTGAGCTTGCTCCCAATCTAAAATGCTCAATTGCTTGAATGTTCTTCTACCTAATGGATTTCCCTTGTTTTGAAAAACGGATAGTTTAAACAATGGAGAATGATAATTCTTATCCAAGTCATTTCTACTCATGCGATTGAATTTTGTCTCAACACCACTTAAATATCTAGAGACGAAGGTAAGACATTCTTCCATTATACGGGCATTAGCTATAGAGCCTTCTGGTTGAGCTTTGTTAGTTGCAGTAGGCGGCTTCATGGTGTACATTTCCCTACGAGAAATAACCTTATTAAATGATGCCACAAATTAAACAATCACATATAAATGTAAATGAGCAATAAGATTACCTTTCAAATCGATATTGCCAACGATATTGCACTAGCCCAGCAAGCTTGGTCTCAGTAGCCAAGTGGATTGGGAGGTGAACCATAATATCAAAGAATGATGGAACAAACACCTTTTCAAGCTTATAAAGAGTTATTGCAATAATCTTTTCCAATCGCTCCAACACATCAATTTTTAGAGTTTTGGAGCACAATTGCTTAAAAAACAAGCTTAGCTCAACCAAAGGTTCTAACACTTGCTTTGGCAAAATGCCTTGAAATGCCGGTGTAAGCAAATCTTGCATAAAAACATGACAATCATGGCTTTTCATGTTCAAGAATTTTCCATCTTCTACACTTGCACATCGAGCTATGTTAGAAGAGTAACCATCTGACACTTTAACCTTAGACAACCACTCCGATACTCTACGCCTCTCAAGCAATGTCAATTGATAAGGAGCTATAGGAATTGCATATTTATCACCTATCTTGATAGGTCTCAATTTCTCATGCATGTTCAACTTCAACAAATCCTTTCGTACGTTCAAAGTGTCCTTTGTCTTATTAGGAATATCAAGTACAGTTGCTAAGATACTATCACAAATATTTTTTTCAATGTGCATCACATCTAAGTTGTGCCTTACCAAAAGTTTACTCCAATAAGGGAGTCTAAAGAAGGTACTAAACTTCTTCCATTGGTCAAATAAGTATCTTTGAGTTCTCTTTCTCTTCTTCCCAAATATCACATTCGGAACACCATCAAATGCTTCTACTATTTCATCCCCCGACAAAGGGATAAGAGGTGGTCGTCTTTCTGTTTCTCCATTAAAAGATTTTCTATCCATTCTCCATCTATGATCAGGATCCAAGAATCTTCTAGTACCATCAAAGAATTCTTTCCTTCCAAGCTTCAATCTCTCGTGTGAGGTATCTTTGTGACATGATGGACAAGCAAGTTTACCACAAGTACTCCAACCACACAAATTTCCATAAGCGGGAAAATCACTCATTGTCCACAATAGGGCTGCCTTCATTGTAAAGTTTTGGCGACTATGTGAATCATAAGTTTTCACCCCAACTTCCCATAATTCTTGAAGTTCATCAATCAATGGTTCTCAGAACACAACAATATCTATTCCAGGAGACTTGGGACCGGGAATTAGGAGTGACAACATGATGTATGGACTTGTCATGCACATCCATGGTGGAAGATTGTATGGCACCAAAAACACTGGCCAAATACTATAATTAGTGCCAAAATGTCCACCAGGATTAAAAACATCAGTCGAAAGACCTAATCTCACATTACGTGGATCGATTGCAAACTCCGAAAATGATTCATTAAGCTTTTTCCATGCCATTGAATCGGATGGGTGCCTTAATATGTTATCATCAAGTTGTTGCCTCTCTTTATGCCATCGCATGTGCTTTGCAATTTTCAATGACATGAAAAGCCTTTGAAGCCTTGGCACTAAATGAATGGCGAAGAACCATACGAGGTACTTTAGGCATTCTTTGTGAGGCCCCTTGAGATTCTGAGAAAGTAACACTATCATCAAATTCACCGCTACCTTCCTTCCATCTAGACTCCTCACAAATAAGGCATGAATCAACATTTTCATACTCTTTTCTATAAAGTATGCAATGATTGACACAAGCATGAATCTTCACATAATTCAACCCAAGGTCTTTTATGTACTTCTTGGCTTCATAAGAGCTTTTTGGAAAGTTTGGGTCATAGTTAAAGGCCTTTTGTAATGCACTAAGGAGCCTACTAAATGATTTGTCACTCCAACCCCCACTAACCTTAAGGTGTAAGAGAGTTATAATGAATTCAAGCCTTGAAAATGTTTTACAACCCAAACATAGATCTTCTTCTGCATCTTTCATCAATCTATAAAATTTATCGGGAATCTCAGAACAATCTCCATCCCCTCCATCCCCTCCATCCCCGTCGTGCTTCTCTGGCACTACATTTGTTGCATCATGTACCAAAGAAGCCATCTCTTCTGATACAAGAGGACCTTCATCATATAACTCATCACCTTCCTCCTCGGACATCTCCATCTCACCGATGTCAAGGGATTGTTCCTCCCCATGGAATACCCATGGATTGTAATCAGGGTCTATTCCCACTCGAAGGAGATAAACACGCATTGTCGCTTGGTCATGATCAAAGTAATTTAGACAATTCAAACAAGGACACCTCTTCTTATCCCCCGAATTAGGGTTAGTGTCCTTGAAAGCAAAATCAAGAAAGTATTTAACACCATTTCGGTAACTTGGTTGAAGCCTATTATTCAACCCTTGAACATGCATCCAACTTCTATCATTATCTATTCTATATTACATAAAACAATATATAAGTATACCACACTGTTATAAAAAAAGGTGGATACATGCATCTTTTTAATCATCCATGTTTAAAAAACATCACACTTTCTATCAAACTTAAATTCATTAGTGAGTACTAAATTAATTACAATACTTTTAGCTTACTGTAATGTTGGGCAACCTTAAACTTGATCATCAGTTTCATCATATTATTTCACCTAATGTATGCTTTTATAAGATTAATTAGTAACCTTGAAGTCAATTTAAATGTACACTGTTATACCCTTGGATGTTTGGTGAATATTACCTCACTGGCTCACTACTAGCTAGTATAATACTATAATATAAACAGCAGCTTTAGCAACTAAGATGGCACATGCGCATATTTTCAGATAGAGTAATCAATTATCACAATTCATAGTAATCAAAACAAATTACAATTATCCCAATTCACAGTAATCAATACCTCATACGATCAATTAAGCAATTAATTCGATAAACCGCTGATAAAATACGAATAATTCTGATTTGCTTCTCCATAATCTATCTGACATTACTAGCATAAATAACAACTCCCAAAAACTTGCAGAATCAACAAATTGACATAAAAAATTGACAAATGTAGAGCAATACTAACATGCAGGAACAAAATTGACAATAAAAAAATCAACAAATTTAGAGCAATATTAACATGCAGGAACAAATTGACAAAAAAAAAATCAACAAATTAAGAGCTTAATCACATAGTTTTGAGCCAAAATTTACCAAAATTTTGAGACACAATTAGAGCGACTTCGAGCAATGATTTGGAGCGAAATCTGACTTGCAATCTGACCAACTTTGAGCAATGAATCTGAACGTCTATTAGGAGTGAAGAATTAGAGCAAAGAATTAGGTCGAAGAATTAGAGCGAAGAATCATAGATTTGCGATTTGCCATTTGGGGTTCATACATTTTTGGGGGAAAACGTTAAGAGAGAAAACGTTTAATTTTTTATGTCCTTTTGTTTTGATAGAGAAAACCTTTGTTTTATTTTATTAAAACTAGAGTGTACCCGTGCAGAATGCACGGGATATATAAGAAAAAATATATTTAAAATATGAAAAGTTGGTTTTGATGTTGTAATTTATACTTGAGCTATAATGGTCGATTTTGGATTGGTCGGTTCTGTTGAACCCTAATTAGCTCTGTTGTATTGAGTATTAATAATCTTATTAATAATGTACTGACACTTGCTATGCTATGCTGAAATATGATATTCTATGCTTTGCTATTATGGGGTTTACTTTTTCAAAGGAGGTTACCCGTTTAGTGTTATAGGGGTTACTCGTGTTACTCGGTTAGTGTTATAGGGGTTACTCGTGTTACTCGGCTAGTGTCATATGAGTTAGTGTCTTGCTCTAGGAGTTGCATACATTGTTCTGTTGCAACTTGCAAGTAGTTATTTGCTGAGGCCAGTTGTACAAAAACGTGTTGTACTTTTTTTTTTTTTTTTTTTTAATGATGATTAAAGATGTGGAAATGTTTGGGGTAGTCCCTAAAAAAATGCATGATTGAAGGGTTGGGGATTTAGAGTACTATAGTGAATTGTTGATAAAGGGAATGTATACTCGTGCTAATGCATGATATATATTATACTATGTACCAAAAAAAATACTCATAAAACAAAGTGAAATGTTAGTACGTAGTATTTTAAAAAAATGAAATGTTGGGGATTTTGAGTGCTATAGTGAATTGTTGATAAAGGAATTGTATACTCGTGCTAATGCATGTCATATGTTATACTACGTACCAAAAAAAAAAAAACAAAGTGAAATGTTATTAGTAGTCCCTTAAAAAAACCAAAAAGGAAATAGTGAATGGGTAGTTTTGATTTAAAAATAAAAAAAAAAGAGTGAGATTGGTAGTTATTTAAAAAAAAAAAAAAAAAAAAAAAAAAAAAAAAAAAAAAAAAAAAAGGCTAAATGCATGAGAGTTGAGGGATGAGGTTTTGGAGGCTCCTCATTCACTGACTCTGCAATTATATTATAGATGTTTATTAACCAACGAGGGCAAAAAAGGAATTCGCCCTTTTTGCTATTGACCAACAAGGGCAAAAATGGAATTCGCCCTATTTGTTTCTTTTTTGTTTTGTAAAATAGAAAAAACGTTTACTTTGTTATTTTATTGAACAACGAGGGCAAAACTAGATTTCGACCTCTTTGCTCTATTATAGAGGACGATTTTGTGAATTCGCCCTCTTTGCTATATTATAGAAGACGAAAAATAAATTCGCCCTGTTTGCTTTGAAGTACAAAGACGAAATTAACATTGGCCCTCTTTGCTTTGTAATAAAAGGGCAATTATAATTTCGCCCTCTTTGATAGAAACTAACAAGGCAAAATCAAACTCGCCCTCCTTGATCAATGTATATCGCCCTCTTTGATCTTTTTTCTTGTAGTGATATGGTCAGTCAGTAGATCGAGACATAATATTCTTGAACACTAGAAATGAAAGTACTAACCCATCTTACGAAACAATTATGGGCCATATCACATAAAATTATCCACTACATCATCACACATTCACACCACCCTACATACTCCATCAATCGATCAAGAAAGGTAGTTAGGTAATTAATCTTACCAAAAGAACCAAAAAATTACTAGAGCATACGAAGCCTCTTAATTGGTAAACCCTTTGAAAGGGCAAAAAGGGGTTGCTAAAAACCAACAAGTCAATCTATTTTGTCAATTACTAACTAGTATCTAATTTGCTTGGACTAAACAAGTTCTTAACTTCAAATTAAAGATGGTAAGGAGATGTAGCTTGGATCCGATGCTTTCTCTTTTCGAGAAATTGTCTCAACGATCTCGAAAAGCCGGTTTGTGGTAATCTTTGAGATTGTTGCGATGCGATTGTAACGTTGAGATAAGGTCTTCCTGTTGTGGCCGGAGATTTACACATTCCTTCTGTTGTTTTTCCGCTTTCTAGATTTATTACACATTTTGCCTGTATATATAATAGACACAAATCTAGTTAGCTCATTTTAGAGATAAAATTACGTGGTAATACTTTTGGAACATATTGTTCACATTGATAGGTTTTCTAGATCACTTCATAATGTCACCTATTAATTATTGAAAGAATGAAATAATTTCTATGGGAGAGGAGCATAGAAAATATGAAATGTGCCTTACACCCAACTAACCCAAAATTATGTTTTATAATTAAACGAAAATCAATCATCAAAATGAGAACAAAATGTTAATAGGCAGGTATGATATTGGCATACCATCATGTAAGAAGAGTATATTTTTTTTTTTTTGGTGTTCCACCCGATTCACCCTTTGGGCTAATCCGGATTCGAGGATCAGTTCTGGGTGGTTAGGTTCCACTCCCTTCGTGATTGTTGTCGTGGGGGATCGAATACGAGTCATCCCTATCAAGTGTAATCCCAATCACTATTACATCAACAACCAACTGGTAAGAAAAGATCATAGCCCCACATAATTAATGTAATGTTACTCCCACGATCTCTGTTCCATAATTAATTATTTCTTCAGTTCTTACTTTATAGTACTATTTGGACTTAAATTTCACTCTATTCACCTATTCTCTTTGGACCATCTATGTAGTTCATTAATAAGGAAAAATATAGTAAGAGCTTGTCAGATTTATTACAATGTATACTTTCAAATAAAATACAATTATATCAACGTTTTATAAATGTTTTTATACAATAGACAAATAAATTAATTGATGCCATACAGTATGTTGTTAATTATTTTTATTACTTGTATGTATAAGATCAAAAGATAATTAAAAATAATTTCAAAAATACAAAAGTTCATACAAATAATAATAGAGTTTCTGATCTCCGAATCCGGAATAGCCCAAAGGGTGAACCTCGGGTGAAACATAAAAAAAAAATAATAATAATAATAGTGTTTTAGACCATGTTAAATTTTTATTGCTGAAGTGAAATTATTTTTACCGAATTGAAATTATTTTTGGTGAACTAATTAATTAAAATTAATTTTGCTGACTAAAATTATTTTTTTTTACTGATTTTCTGTTAAATTTCTTCTTTACAAAAATTGATTTTTACCAGTCGAACTAAAATTATTTTCACTTAACTTAATTTTTACTAAAAAGAAATTATTTTTGCTAAAGTGAAATAAAGAAAGAATTATAAAGTAGTCTCTCTTTCACAAGGTTCTTCTTTATTGCATTTAAAGATTTGACCATGCATATCTTAAAACTTATATCTAGAGGCGTCAATTGAAGTACCTAGGTCGAGTTTGGAGAGGTCAAGTATAAAATCATAAAATATATTTCAAATTTCAAAATCACATTATAAAGAATATAACAATGTTTTGAGTACGTATTAATGTTTTCCAATATATAAGCTTGTAAATTTTTATGACTTTTGCCACATTAATTGAAGAGTATATCATGGAACAACATGAGAAGAATTATACACAAGATCTCACATGATAAAGAATTTCATTACTTGTTGCATGGAATATATAATTAAATTCATGAAATTAAATTAATCTTTTATCATATGAAATATTTAAATTGCATGCTTCAAAAAAAAATAAAATTATATTGCATAATAAGCTACCCGATCCAGCCCTTAGAGTGTGTACACCGAATTTACATCATGCAATTGAAAATATTCCAATTAGAATATTCAAACAAGAATCAAACTTCATTTAACTAATAAAACCCCATTCTTTAAAAATTAAAATAAAAATAACAACCCATTAATTTTTTTTATAAAAACAGATAAAATGAATGGTAACATAAAATAAAATAAAAATACCTGAGCTTCAGTAACATCACAAACACATATCTTTCCATTATAAAAAATGGTCATCTGTCCTTCCTTCAAATTATCTCCAATAGAACCTCTGTTAATTAAAAACAATTAGTTAAGTAAAGCACTTAATTAATCAATAATCACATTTTACATCTATCTTCTAGAGAGAGAAAGTATAAGACAAAGAGAGAGAAAGTGCATACGTGAATATCGTAGAAGTGGTAGAAGAGATAGACGTGGAAGAAGGTGATAGGCCAAGCTCAAGATTACAATCCATACTAATTTAATTTTATAAATATCTTGATTAAAATTTGTTTAGAGTATAATTTTAGAGTGAGAAAGAAGGAAAAATGAGGAGTGAATATAAATGATCAGGGTTGAAAGTTAGGCAGAGTTATAAATTATAAAAAACATGTGGGAGAATGGAAGGTTTAGAGAAAAGAGCACGTGAAAAATGAAGGCAAGTCTGCTACAAAACACAACACTTGTTTGCTTTGTTGCATGTTAATTCACACACGTGCCATCACATGTCGACATGCAGTGCCCTCTATGCATCATTTTTTGACACGCACTTAACGTTTATGGATTTCAAAATTTCAAAAATTTAGACTTTTTTTTAGGGAATAAGAAATTTACTTTAAAAGGCATGCCAACTAGAAGTGTTAGTTGGGGTAACCAGATGGAGTTTCGGTTGACCTACAGCAATTCGGATATATTTGGGTTAAGGTTAGTCTTTTAAGTTTTAACCCAATTTGATATGGGTAAATTTAGGTCAAGGTCTGTCGAATTAGGTTTTTGTCAATTTTAAATTGGTCCTATTTGATTTGGGTAAATTCGGATCAGGTTTAAAATGGATTTGACCAGGATAATTTTAAGGCAGATGATTTTGGAATAGGTTGATTTCAATTTGATTAAGTTTAATCTGATTAAGATAAGGTTGATTTACTATTGTTTCAATTCTAATTTCTTTGCTTTCTTGTGTTAACCGTGTATATTGATATGCTTGGTTGATAGCCCTAACCATGAAAAAATTAATTTTTGGTAGGAGATTAGACTAATTTAGCTAGCTTGAAAGAGTAATTATAGTAAAACCGAAACCCTCAATTGATCCCCAATGTTGTTATCTTATTTAGATGGTTTTGGTTTGTTATTGACTTGATTAATATGTACTTTCACAAGGTCATTTTTATCCTATTGGTATTGTTTGCTTTTTATAGTTTTTTCACTGTAACTCATAAGTCATAACCCATACAAGAATCAGACTTGTCATAAATTATGTGTCTATGATCCTCTTAGTCATTTTAGGATCGTCTCTTGTCCCTTGTTTGCTTGCCTTTTCTACCCAATAGAGATATCAACAGTGGCGGACCCAGCCTTGGTCCTGCTAGGTCACGTGACCTAGCAAAAAAAAAAAAAAAAAAAAAACTTTTTTTTTTTTTAAAATGGCACCCATTTGAAAATAAGATATAAAGATTATTTTTGGTTATTATTTAACAATACAAACTTGTAGCATAGTGGTTGGAGGGATTGAGACAAAGCCTAATAAGTAAGCGCCTAGCCACTCAAGTCTTGAGTTCGAGCATTGATACTTGCAATTTTTGTATTCCTTATCTTTTTTTTTTCCTACCTATTGTTATGTGATTTATTGATTTTCATGTGATTATTTGATTTTTTTTTTCCCTTCTTTTTTCATTTAATTCAATGTAGCAGTATTAACTAGTAATAGATTTTTTTTTCTTTTTTTGTTTTCCTTTTAAAATGATTATGAACTTACGACTATTTGATTATCATGTGATTAATTTGATTATCCTTCAATGTTGTTATATTTTGTGTTGTTAAGACATTACATTAAGTGGTTTTTCTAATTTGTGTTGTATATATTATATTTGTAAAATAAAATTGGGTTTTTTTTTTTTTTTAATTTTTTGTAAAAAAACTATTAACTCATTGGGTATATAATAGACAAGATGCAAAAAGATTGAATTAATCTATTTTTGATAATATTGGATTTAGTAATTAAATTGAAATTGTGACTTAATTTTGTTAAAAAACATATGATAAAACAAGTTTCTTTAGTCCCAATATGCATCCTCCTCCTCCACAAAATCATCCTCTATCACAAAATTCATCCACCTTCGGTATGCGGTCGATGGGTGATGATCGATAGGTAACAGTGACCCAGCACCTTAAAAATCCTGGATCTGCCATATCGTTATGTTTTTGTTTTTGATACCACAATTTTACACTCATTTTTTATAATTATCGTGCAATTAGTAGATTTTAAGAGCATTATAAAACATTAGTATGTAAAAGGATTTTATATTTTTATTTTTTATTTTTATTATTTTTTATTTTTAAGACTTTAAAGATGATGAATAGAACAAAATTTAAATATGATTGGAGAAAAATAGACAATATTTTGGAGATAGAGAACTCAGATGAGAAATTGAGTTTCGAATATTCCAAGTTCTAAACACATAAAAATTGTGTGTTCAGGATGTGGTTAATAATCTATGCTATTAAAAATCCCTCAAAAAAATCTAGCCTATTAAAAAATCTCCTAAATAACTAATGCATTGGCCTAGATATATTTCCAATTACTAATAAAAGTGCACTCCATTTTCAATAACTTTGCATTTTTGCAACTACTTATTAGTGATCGATCATTTGTTTAATAATACAATTGTTCAAGCTATCTTGGATGTTGCTCTTCTTTTCTTGCAAAAGTTATAGTCCTTCAAAGCAGAGGAGGACCTTCCCAGGGGCCATTCGGGGCCTAGTTCCCGAGAAATGATTATAATTAATTAATTAATGATTTCTTTTTTTGGAAAAATTACCTTGAATAATCCGACCTTTGGCTCATCCGTTGAAAATAATCCTACATTTTGATTATTTTTAAATAATCTGACCTTTAATACCAATCCGCTATGAATGGTCCCAACCGGTCATTTAACTTGTTATAGAAAGTTACATGACACGTGTTAACATTTAATTGGTAAAAAAGATAAAATTATTATTATTTTTTAAAAGTAAAAAAAAAAAAAATTACTAAATCAATTACAAACCACCCCATCATCCCAACCACCCTCTACTGTCGCCCACCTGTCAACGACCTACCAGCTCGACCCCCTGTTTGCCAACCAACGCCAGAGCGCCGCTCCGACCACTCTCCCCTCCCCTAAACCATCGTCTCCCTCCCCCTGAACCGTCGAATCCCCACCCCCCTAAACCACCAACCATCTCGAAAAACCCCTTCCTCATCTCGATCTCGACCTCCCTCAACCCCTCCACGACTACCACAGTACCTTTTCCGGCCCTATCCCCTTCCCCTGTATCTTTCTTGGCCCCTTCCCCTTCCCCACACCCTGGTTTTGGCCCCCGATCCCCTTCCCATAACCTGCCAATTTCGTCGACCTCCTATTACCACACCTTGAAATTATGTGAGGGATGTGGTGGTTTAGTTGCGACGGAACAAGGGTGGTTGGTACTAATCGGCGAACGGTGTTACTGTTTGGTGGCGGTGGGTCTTGCAGCCATAGGCCTGGTGTAAGCCGATGGTAGGGGCGGGGAGGTTGTTGGGGTTGCAATGTGGCTGGATATGGTTTTATTTTTATTTTTTTAGTTAATTAAAGGGTTTTTTTTTTTTTTTTTTTTTTTTTTTTTTTTTTTTTTTAGAGGTAGTTAATTAGTAATACTCAATTTTCAAAACAAAATTAAAATCAAAACTTATTTTTTGACCAATTAGTGATGACATTTGTAAATTAAACTTAATAAAAATAAATTACATACCCAACCGGTTACTAGTCACTTGGACCTTTTATAGAGAATTGGCATTAAAGGTCGGATTATTTAAAAATAATCGATAGGTGGGATTATTTTTGAGTGGATGAGCCAAAGGTCGGATTATTCCGAACAATTTTTCCTTTTTTTTTCTTACGGGTAGTTAATGAACTTAAATATTCTTATTTTAATTTACTCATTAAATATTGGGATATAGTGGTTAGTTTTAAGTAAGAGGTAAAATATTCAAATCCCGACCCCTCTTATATGTTTGGATAAGATCTACCACTCCTTCAAATCAATACCTTCTTTAATTTTAGCCATCCAGCATATATATTGTCGAAACATATATTTATTGAACACTATGATGATTTTATAACTCCATTAAAAAAAAATGATAATTTTATTACTAATATTAAACACTAGTTTTGTGCCCGTGCGATTCCCGGGTTGTTTATTGAATTAAAAGATAAAATTTTTAATCTATGTGTCAAATTTTAAAATATACCATTGATACAAAATGAGTTTATTGATGTGCTTTTGTGACAATTTACTATCTAGTAGACATGTAACGACTAATACTAATATTGGTGGAAATGTTCAATTTAATATATTAAAAAAATAAACAAATAAAAAATTAAAAAAGATAAATGTTTGAAGTCCGTTGGGTTGACCCGAACCCAAAACTTTGGGCAAAGTTTGTATATTTCTTGACTCGTAACCTAAAATGACCTAATCCGAGATGACTCATGACTCAACCCTAATTGACAGGTCTATGTAGTAATAATATTCTATTAGTTGTGAAATATATTATTTTAACCGATTAGTATATATTATAAATAGATGTTTTACACTTTAAACTAATTCCTTCGCTCCATAAAAAATATTATGAAATAAAAAATTAAATTTATATGATAAATTTTTAAGAATTATAATCTAATAATTTTTTTAAATAAAATTATAATTCAATTTGTATATCTAAAATATTTGTCTTTTATCGAAAATAATATTCTAAACTTAAAATTTTATCCTAAAATTCTATTTTTTTTTATCTTATGAAGTCTATTTAAATCGCTCCTACGTAGCGCGACACTTGGCGAAAAGTTGGAACGCCAAGTGTCGCAAAATCGTGACCTGGCTAAAATTTTAGCTTTATATATTAGTTATATGATATTTCTTGGGGTATTTCAATTTTCCAATCCAATAAAATTTGATTTACTTATGAACAACTACATCAATCCTTCGATTCCATTCATTCTTGACTTCAATATCGAAAATAAAATCAATTAGCGGACTGTATAACTCATAGGACCATCAACTCAAAACCAATAAGAGATAAAGTCACTTTTGTTAAATATGGAAGACAAAATATAGAGAGATAGGAAAATTTGTTACGTTGTTTCACTTATTCCATCTAGTATGGGATATATATACATGTATATTATTTAGGGTTCCATCAACGGATAAGATCAAATACCCAACTCTAGAGTATTCTAGATAGTACATGGGATAATAGTCATCCACATTTAGATCTTTCGTGACACTCCCCCTTGGATGACTATATATAAAATAAAACAATAACTAACATTTACTAGAAAATTCCGTACAAAATAATACACTATAATGCACATAAGATGTTTCCACGTTAAAAACCTTAACAGAAAAACCCAATGGGAAACAACCATGGTTAAGGAAAAAAGAGTGCAGCGCGCATTAACTCCCTCTCATGACTACATCATTTGAGATCTTTAAGACGACGCAATCCAATGCCGTAAGCTAACTTTTTGAATGTGGCTGTTGGGAGCGCCTTAGTAAACAAATATGCCAAGTTTTCACTTGAGTGAATCTTAACGACTTTTACATCGCCATTTTTCTGGAGATCATGAGTGTAGAAGAATTTTGTAAAATTTGCTTCATTCTATCACCTTTGATATACCCTTCCTAAAGCTGGGCAATGCATGCTTCATTATCCTCATATAAAATTGTTGGAACTTCTTTCTTGGAGTTTATGCCACAATCTGTCTAAATATGTTGAATTACAGACCTTAACCATACACATTCACGACTAGCCTCATGGATTGCCAAAAAATTTTCATGGTTAGAAGAAGTAGCTGCAATTTTTTGTTTCATAGAACGCCAAGAAATAGAAGTACCTCTACACATAAACACATATCCAGTTTGTGATCTAGCATTACGAGGATCAGACATGCACCCTGCATCTGCAAAACCAATCAAACCTTCTTTGGATAGATTAGAGAAAAACAAACCTATATCTTTCATACCTTGAAGGTAACGAAGTACATGCTTAACCCCATTCCAATGCCTTCGGGTAGAGCATGACCTGAATCTTGCTAACAAATTTACTAAAAATGATATGTCGGGTTGTGTATCACTAGTAGAAAAAATTCTATTTGTAACGCTCTATTTATAACCAACAATTTTTTATTAGTTACAAGTACTATATTTGTAACCAACATTAGCTAATGTTGGTTACAAATACATCCTATTTGTAACGGACAACATAATGTTGGTTACAAATACATATTATTTGTAACGGACAACATAATGTTGGTTACAAATACATTCAATTTGTAACGGACAATATATAGTCGGTTAGAATTAGCTAGGATATTTTTCTATAACCGTCCAAAGCCCATTATTTTTTCCCTAACCCTAAACACGACTATTCTCTCTCCTCCTCCCTTCTATAGCCACCACCCCATCTTCTTTGTGATCTCTATTTTCTCTCCTCCTCCCTTCTCATCTTTCTCTTTCCTCTCGATTCTCTCTATCCTCTTCCCGTCTTTCCCTCTTCCTTCATTCCTTTTTCCTCTTGAATTTCTCTATCCTCCTTACTCTTTCCTCTTTCTCTAAACGAACCGATCTCTTAGAAATTATTCTTCCACGAGCATCCACGAGAATCATCAAGCACAAACCGCGCACCGCCCATGTATTGTTTCATCAACAACGTAACCAAGCTTCACATACTATCAACCCACGAACATATCCACTGTCAACGAACAACCGTGCTCACGACGCTTAACAACCAAGCATCAACCTACAACGCAAGCCTCTATTGTCAACCCAAGGTTTTTTGTTTTTAGATCTATCTTATTTTCATTTAGATTAGACATGAGATCTAGGTTATTTAGTTTAAATTTTAAATTGTAATTATTATTTTTGTATGAAATTGCAATTTTAATATATAATTTATAGATAATTGTATAATTTTTATTCCTTTCGAATTTTTGGATTTTTTATGTATAATTTCGATTAATTATTGAATTATTTGTTCAATTTTTTAGATAATTGTGTATTAATTACTTAATATTTGTGTATAATTTTAATGTTTTGTTATTGTATGATGGTTTGTTGTTTATGTGTGTTTGATGGTGGTGTTTGGTGTTTATTGGTGGTTTTTGTGGCGGTCATGGGAGGGGATCGGAGAAGGGGTACGATTTGTAGTGGGTGGCTGGTGGTGTGGGTCACGACCTCTCGAGGTTGGGGCCTGGTGATGTGGGATAGTGTCGTGGTTGGGGTAGTGTTGGTGGGTTTGGGTCATGGGCAGGGTATTTTCGAATTTGGGTTCAAGTTCAACTAGGACGTCTTAACCTAGCATTTTTGCTAGGTATTTTTTTTTATTTTCGAAAACAAGCATTTGTAACTAACAATTGATATGTCTGTTACAAATTGGTGCCTATTTGTAACGGACATATCAATTTGTCCGTTACAAATAGATGTCTATTTGTAACGGACAAATTGATATGTCCGTTACAAATAGGTACATATTTGTAACCAAAAATGTCCGTTACAAATGATTGGACTATTTGTAACCCCAGTAGTTGTAACCCTCAATGTTGGTTACAAAAAGCCCGTTTTTGTTAGTTACAAATAGCATTTTTTCTACTAGTTTATGACTAGCAAGCAAGATACATTAATGCCCCTATTGCACTTAAATATGGTACTTCAGGACCAAGAATTTCTTCGGCATTCTCGGGATGACGAAAGGGATCTTTTTTCTAAATCAAGTGCTTTAACATCAAGTACTCACCCTTCTTTTAACAGGTACTCACTTAGACGATTATACCACATGCGCCGTGATTGTTTCAATCCATATAGAGATCTATTCAATTTTATTGAGTATTGTTCTCGAGAACCTGAATTTGCTGCTTCTGGCAGTTTAAATCCTTCTAAGAGTTTCATATAATGTCATTATCCAGTGGGCCATATATGTAAGTTCTGACTACATCCATCAAGCGTAAATCAAGTTCTTCTCTTATTGCCAGACTGATTAGAAATGTAAAAGTAGTTGCATATCCACCACATGAGAGTATGTCTCCTCATAATCAATACCGGGTCTTTGTGAGAATCCTTGTGTAACTAATCGGGCCTTATATCTTACAATGTCATCATTTTCATTTCTTTTTCATACAAAGACCCATTTATATCCCACTGGTATTATACCTTCAAGTGTACGGATTACAGGTCTGAATACTCCTTGTTGAGGGTAAAAATACCCCGTATACGTGGACCAGTCTTGTAGTGACACGTGGCCCAGTTATAGGGTGACACGTGTCACTATGAGAAGATGCAACGCGACCAGCTTAAGCGCACTCAAAGGTTCAGGCCAATCATGTAGCGACACGTGGCCCAGTTAAAGGGTAACACGTGTCGTTATAGGAAGATGCCACGTGTTTAGGGCATGTATTTCCCCTAAATCAGCACGCAAAAGAGGCCTAATAACGTCAGGACCCAAATCCCGAGAGATATCAATGAAAGTCGCAAAGCGGCGCCCCCAAAAATGATACGTGGCATTCACTGATTGCGCAGCCAATCACGTCACGCAATTCTAGGGTACAAACCCTAGAATGGGGCACGAGTCCCACCCCTATAAATACCCAATCATTTTATGATGGGAGGGGTGGATTAAGACATTACAACAAAAAGAGCATTAATAGCTCCAACTTTTCTCTACTTTCTCTCTCTAGCCTTTTTCGCTTCCGATCACTAACTTGATCGTCAAAGGCGAATATTCCGACAACCAAAATATTCGTTGTTTTGCAGGTCGGACCGTCTCGTTGCCAGGAGAGCGTGACCAGTATCCGAGGAAATCTAAAAAACACCCGAAACATTTGGCGCCATATGTGGGGATACTCGTACGTTATGACGATGGACGGTCAGATACCTAATCCAGGTGAGGACGGACATGTAGAGGATATAATCCCTACAATCCATACCAGTGATCCGCTGATAGCCACATTTCAAGAAGTTGATGACCATCCTGTTACTGCAACCTCTCTTAAGGCCGCGCTTAACAAACTCAGGAAGGAGATTAAGAGCAATGGAGCCTCTACTTCTAGGCAACCGCCTAGGAGAGAGGAACAGAGGGATCCAAAGAAGACACACAGCAAAGTAGTCCATGCAACGGACGCTGGAAACACTCCCTTTCGAAGGCCGACTGGAAGGTCTCCAAGGGTACCACGGACGAATTTCTCTAATTTGTTGGCAAAAACACAATCGGCTAGGGGGAGGGGTAGGCAGCCTCGAAGAGAGGAGCCTGACTAGTCTAGACGAAGGAAGGACGCAAGGGATTACCTTCGACATAAGCAGCGGGAACATGCCGCTTACTCGGACACCGTCTCAACCCCAACTATGCCGGATGATTTTTCAAATCATTCTATCTCCCAACATACCAACACGGCCATCTCCAGCAGAAGTCAGGCGTCCGCACCCCAACTCCTATTCCAGTTGTCCACACCCCAACTCCTATTCCAGTTGTCCATACTCCAACTCCTATTCCAGCCCAATCACTTCAATATCAACATCCTCAGAGGTTCAATGGCTTGATGCAGCCGAACCCCCAAGCCTTCGGACAATATGGGCCTTACGGATAGGCATACGGACAGGCTCCCTACCCGGATGGACCGTCCGTGCAGCCACAACCCATCGATTGGCAGATGCGCCTACTCACTCTGGGAGATAAGCCGCCTCCGTTTTCGCAAGATATTTTAACTGCCCTTCAGCCGCAAAAGGTGAAGAGTGTACTTGTGGGAGCCTATGATGGCACGGGCAACCTAGAAGAACACATCACCTCGTACAAGAACTTGATGTACTTGCAAAGTGTAGATGATGCTACTTGGTGCAAATGCTTTCCAGCCACTTTGAAAGGTGTGGCGCAGGATTGGTTCAACAGTTTGCCGACCGGATGTATCAATTTTTTTACTACCCTTAGTTTGCTGTTTGTGGGAAATTTTTCATACAACATACCGCCTTGAAAGACTAGCCTTAATTTCGAGACAATCGTCCAAGGGAAGAATGAGGGCCTACGCTCGTACGTCCAACGATTTAACCAAGAAAAAACCCAAATTCATAATCTGCCTGATGAAATGGCTTACTCTGAATTTCTCCGGGGATTAAGGCATAATGGTTTTAAATTTGACCTGGTAAGGAAAAAGATTCAGACATACGCAGGTGTTTTGCGGGAAGCCGAAGCCTATATTGAAGCGGCGGACTTATGTTCGCTCACAAAATCAGAAGCTCCAGTCAAGGGGGTTGAGAAGAAACTTTCTCAGCAAGATTCGACCGGCCAAAAGAAAGAAGGAAAAAAGAGAAAGGAAGTCTGGGTGGCTGATGCCCAGCCACAGAAGTCCAAGAAAGTCAAGACGTATGATCCTCAGTTTGAATTCAACAAGGACTGTTATTCTATCTTGATGGAAATCAAGGATAAGTTTGAATTTGAAAAGCCATAGCCGCTGAGAGGCCCGACTCAGTACAGGAACAAGAACAAATACTGTCATTACCACAAGGACGTGGGATATGACACAAACGATTGTATTAACGTGAAGAGATTGCTGGACAAGCAAGCTAAGAAGGGCATGCTGAATTCTTATGTGATGAAGTCCAAATTCACTTACACACGGACAAACAACACGTCCGAGCAAAGACAGAAGAATGATAAGAATAAAGACAAGGAAGATGATGGGAATAGCACTGACTCAGGCTTTGTGGCCGTGATATCAGGGGGATTTGCCTTAGGCGGCCCAACTATGAAGGGGATCAAGCAGGACGCCCGGAACTTAGGAAAGATGATGCAAATGGACTCAGTAAAGGCCGAACCCTTTCCCGAAGTAATCATCAGCGAGGCCGATCGGTGGGAGGTCAAAGCTCTACACTATGATCCCATGGTATTCATTATGAAGATAGCCAATTTGAAGGTCGGACGAATATTGATTGACACGGGTAGCGCGGCCGATATCATCAGCCTGGCCGCCTTGAAGAATCTAAGCTTCCCAGAGGATGCTCTCCAGAACATCACTCACCCGTTGGTCGGATTTGGGGGGAATGTTATACATCCGGTTGGGTGGATAGATTTACCTGTCCGCTTTGGGCAAAAAGGGGAGGGAAGAGATATGGTTGTCCGTTTCCTGGTTGTGAAAGAGCTGACTGGATATAATGTCATACTCGGCCGTCCTACACTGAACGCAGCCAAAGCAGTCATTGTACCTCACCTAATGCTGCTAAAGTTCGAGAGGACGGACGGAAAAATAAGGAAAATCCAAGGGAGTCAAAAGATGGCGAAGGAATGTAATCAGTTGGCCGTTAAGCCTACAACGCGCAGACCAAAGGCGTCCGAGCCAAAAGAAGAAGGAACCTCACTCCCAGCACACCAGGTCGGCCAGAAGCGTAAGACAGCCAAGATAGAGCAAGCATAGCAGCTAATGACTGTCGGTTGTCCAGAAGAGTTACGACCCCAGCCGGCTGGCAGTCACCAAGATATAGTGCTTGACCCCGATCAACCAGGTCGGACGGTTAGTGTAGGCACTATAGCTTTGGGTGTGCTTGGGGATGAGGTAATTCAACTGCTGAGAGAGTTCAAGGATGTATTTGCATTTGATGTTAGTGAGATGCCAGGAATAAGCCCTGACCTGGCCGTGCACAAGCTAGCTGTAAATCTAGCCATTAAGCCTGTCCGCCAGAAGAAAAGGAATCATGGAGAAGAGAGGAATCAGGGGGCCGCGGTTGAAGTAAAAAAGCTACTGGACGCCGATTTCATTTGGCAATGTTATTACCCAGACTGGGTAGCCAATGTGGTTCTCGTGAAGAAGCCAAATGGAACTTGGAGAATGTGTGTGGATTACACCGACCTGAACAAGGCATGCCCTAAGGATAGCTTTCCCTTGCCCAAAATCGACCGCCTGGTTGATTCAACGGCCGGGCATGCCCTGATGAGTTTTATGGACGCATACTCCGGATTCCATCAAATTCCATTATGGGAAGAAGATCAAGAGAAAACAGCGTTCGTAACTGAGAAGGGGTTGTACTGTTACAAAGTTATGCCATTCGGCCTTAAGAATGTCCCAGATACCTTTCAACGACTTGTCAATACAGTCTTTAGAGATCAGCTCGGCCGGAATATGGAGGCGTACATTGATGACATGATTGTCAAGTCAAAAGAGTCGGCCGACCATCTCAAGGATCGGCGAGAAACTTTTACCGAACTCAGGCGGCATAAGATGATGTTAAATCCTAAAAAATGTGTCTTTGGTTTTGAGTCCGGTAAATTTCTCGGATTTTTAATTGATCAGCGTGGAATTGAGGCCAACCCTGAAAAGATTCAAGCCGTCCTGGACATGAAGTCACCAAGAACGATTAAAGAAGTACAAAGATTGTAACACCCCCGATTTACTAGCTAATAATAAACAATAAATAAAGGAAAAATAAACAACCTTTAAATAAAATAGCGGAAGCATACACCTAAATCGGAGGTATTACTGCCATACTCGACAACCTGTCAAGTGTTAAGGCTTACAAAATCCCAATAATTACAACCCAATAAACTAGGTGAGCTATTTATACAACTTTATAAACTTGTTATAGACAAACTAATCGATCACTTGAGCTCCTTTAGCTACGATCATTTGATATACCTGCTTAAACAACTTGACTGCTCACCATTAAGGACAAATTCTAAAATAGATCGTCGCAGGGGCACCATAAGAAAAAGACATGGCCGCAAACAAAAGTAGCACAACAAAACAACACACACGTCAGCAAAAGCTGAGTAATCACTACATATCAGAATATAAAGTATAATATAATAATTAACATTACTAGATCAATTAAACAATGTAGTTTGAAACTACATTACACATTGTACTCTAAAAAATAACCTTTATTAACTCAACCTCAAATAATAATACGAACCTTTACTCAATCAACTCATATAACCCATAAGTGTGCCATGCTCGTTGTTCTATACCTAGCCTTGGACATGGATAATTCAAATAACAAACCAACAAGTATAAAAACTTGAATACTCCCAATAACCAGAAAACACCTTGAACCAGACCACATACGGGCCAATTCCCACTGTAGGGGACCATAGAAAAATAAATATAAATAAAAATTGTACCTCATTCTTAACTCATGATTATTACCCTTTTACCAACAAGCCAAGGACTAAGTTATATAACGCCGAGCCTCAACCCAAGAACAAAACAATAATTCTCAACCTTTTGATCTCATACTTGATCAAATAATCATAAACTTGATAATAAATAATGTCTCAATAATGGCACATGTTCCCAATTAACATGACAATTCGATCACAATATCTCAACTCTTAAAAAAAATACTAATGACCCAAATATAATCAAATCTCCACCCAAAAATAATACTCTGCATTAACAATCCTAAAACCTTGATAAAACAATACTCCCTATAACAACAACATTAAAAACCCTAGAAATAACACAATCAATCAATGTGACAATTAAATCATATAATACCACACACTAATCATATACATATAAATCATGATCATATATAATTCACAAATTATAAAATTTACGCATAACAATACGGAGTACAATTAATGCTAACAATTTATAATCAAACAAATCAAAAAAAATTAATTAAGATCGTGTGATTACCGTCACGGACATATAGTCTTCGTTTTGCTTGACGAGGAGAACATCACACTTTCTTTCACATTGTATAATAAAATATCATGAATATGAGATGCTTATTCATGCGCACCAACACACAAGAGTTGACTTTGATTTAGAAAATCCAATTGATGATAATTTGCATCATCATGTTAAAGGCAAAAGTAGTAAACTCAATTTTTGCAGAGTACAGAGTTGGGGTAAGCCGAGGCAAACGTAATATAATTAGGGTATAAGAAGTATTTATAGTTTATAAATAAGACTTATATAAGATATAAAATAAGGTTTCAAACTTTCCAAAAATAAACTACGTAGATAAGGAAGGTTACATAATAATTAAAATAACTTAATTTATACGTATAAATTTATAAAATATTCAGGTATTACAAAGATTGATCGGCTGTTTAGCAGCACTTGGTAGATTTCTGTCAAGATCAGGGGATAAGTTTCGTTATTTCTTTCAAACCATCAAGAAGAAAGCCATGTTTGACTGGACAGAGGAGGCCGAGGAAGCATTCGTACAGCTAAAAAGCCACCTTCATACATTGCCTCGGCTCGTCAGTCCACTCAAGAGTGAGAAGTTATTTATCTATCTCTCCATCTCTGAACACTCTCTAAGTGCCGTCCTACATGCTGAACGGGACGGCCACCAGTTCCCAGTCTACTTTATCAGCCATGTACTTCACAACGCTGAGCTGAGGTATCCCCCTATTGAAAAATTTGGTTTGGCATTGTACATGGAATCGAAAAAGCTGCGGCCATACTTTTTGGCACATTCAATTGTGGTCTACACGGACCAACCTCTGAAGAAGCCATTTATAACTCTAGAGGCAAGTGGCCGTATGCTCAAGTTGGCCTTGGAAATGAGAGGCTTTGACATTACGTTTGAGCCACGAAAAGCAATCAAGGGGCAAGCCTTTGCTGATTTCTTAGCTGAAATGACTCGGCCGGATCTACAACCGGCCGGAGACCAGGTCTGGAAGGTGTTCGTGGATGGTAGTGCAACGCTACTGGGTGTGGTACAGGTGTCATATGTCAGTCCCCTGAGGGAGATAAGTTTGAGTACGCTATGAGATTTCAGTTCCAAGCCTCCAATTATGAGGCCGAGTATGAAGCCCTCCTGGCCGGCCTTAGAATGTGTAAGGCGGTAGGAGCAACAAAAGTTGATGTGAGCTCAGACTCCCTACTTGTAGTTGGCCAAGTGAATGGAGACTTCGAGGCAAGGGAGCCGGCTATGATGAAATACCTGAAAATTGTCAAGGAGGAGGCTAAGGGCCTAGATCATTTTACTCTACAACAAGTTCCTCGATCGTCTAATCATCAGGCGGACGCCTTCTCTAAATTAGCATCCTCAGTATCATGTGATACCCCCAGGTCGGTAACCTGGGAGGTAAAGGAAAGAAGGAGTATTAATGCCGAGCCGGTACATATCATTGATAGACGCTCAACTTGGATGGACGAGATCATATCCTATCTAAAAGATAGATTACTCCCGGCCGATCCTAAAGAGAGCTGGCTGATGAAAAAGAGAGCGGCCTGGTTCGAAATGAAGCAGGGGGAGTTGTTTAAAAAGGCATTTGTGAAGCCGTAACTGAAGTGTATCACTCCTGAGAAAGGGCATAATGTCCCGGACGATCTTCACCAGGGGTAGTGCGGCTCTCATATTGGAGGACGAGCCTTGGTTGAAAAGGCTGCCCATCTGGGCTACTACTGGCCGAGCTTAAAGTCGGACGCCATGAAAATGGTGAAGAAATGTGACAAGTGCAAGAGATTTGCAACCTTGATCCACCACCCCGCTAACAGCCTGTCGGCCATCAGTAGTCCGCTCCCCTTCGCCAAATGGGGGATGGATATTTTAGAACCGTACACAACAGCATCTGGTCAAAGGCGTTATGTGTTTGTAGCAGTAGACTACTTCACAAACAGGGTGGAGGCCGAGGCTGTACGGGGCATCAAGTGGACGGATGTTTCAGCCTTCAAATGGAAGAATATCATTACACGTTTTAGTGTCCCTCAATCTATGGTGTTCGACAATGGACCTCAGTTTGAAATGCCTCAACTCAAAGGATAGTTGGAGGACCAAGGCATAGCTCATTACTTTGCTTCAGTCGGCCGATCACAAGCCAATGGCCAAGTAGAGGCATACAACAAGTTGATCTCCAATGGAATCAAGCGCAAGCTTGAAAGGGCAGGCGGCTTATGGGCTGATGAGTTGGTTAATGTATTAGGTCTAAACGAACCACGACCAAGAGCTCCACAAGAGAAACTCCATTCTTTTTGGTCTATGGCGCAGAGGTTGTCCTTCCAATTGAGATGTATGAGCCCACCCTTAGGGTGATGCTATATGATGAAACGGCTAATTAGGAAGCCATGAAGACCGCCCTAGACTTCCTTCCTGAGGCTAAGGGCAACGCGGCGCTTAGACACGAAATCTATCGCCTAAGGATGACAAGGGCATACAATCGCCGAGTGTCAAAGCGGCCGCTAAAATTGGGAGATCTAGTCCTAAGGAAGATGGAGGCTGTGGGACGAGCAAATGAAAACAGAAAGTTAACCCGAAACTGGGAAGGGCCGTATCGAATCAGGGAAGAAGTATGAGATGGGACTTACCGTCTTGAAGCCATGAACGGCCGACCTATTCCACGAACATGGAACACTGACAATTTGAAGAAATATTATGTTTAAGTTTAAATACTTAGCCAAAAGCTGTATATACACCTAGGTCTGTTGACCGAGCAATGTAAGCCGTACGACCATAACAATGTGATTTTGACAAATTAATGAAAAGTCAAACATTGTTATATTATTTTCCATTCTATTTATGCTTATTTGCACGATCATAGTCTACACAGAAATGCCGCGTAAAATTTGTGATTAGGTTGCTTGCAACACAGCAACCTGGTCACAGAAAATAATAATAAAAAAAAAACGAGCGACTTGACCTTAATTCGCATGTATACGTCCGTCCCTCACTAAGGCGGACGGAAAAGGCAAGGTACTCTATGAAACCCCTCTAATGGGGCAAAGGCATACCTAGGCATTCCAGCCCAGCCCAAAACTTAGAAATTTTAAGTTGAGATCATACTTGAAATTTTTTTTTTGAGCGCGTCCGAACGATAGTTTCAACGGACAAACTCGCATAAAGCCAATCGAACGGCCAAATAATGTGTTGATTCGGCATACCACCTAGTCCAAGGGCAATCATTACTATGATTTGATTGACTTGCTAGTAGTCATACCCCCCAAGGTATAAATCCTACCAAGTAAATCAAACCACTTAAAATATGGACTAGGCGAACGCCGAATAAAGGGGCATACCCCCCAATTGTACGAGGATACAAAAACGTGAAAAAAAACGCGTATGAAAAAGCAAAAACATGTTAAGTGTAAAATTTGTAAAGTATGAAGCATAATAGAAAACTTGGATTAATAAAAAGACCGCTCAACGGGCGGAAAAGTATCTTACATAAAACCGCTCGAAAAGGCGGCAGATAAAGAAAATAGAAATTAACTAAACAAGGCAGAAAGAGCTGAAATCAAGGGGCAGCTGGGGTAGAAGCTGGACTTTGGCCTAGGCCGGGCTCTTAAACGACGACAAGGGACGCGTCTTCAACAGGCGCCTCCTTGCTTTCCACTTCACCGTCTTTGTCGGCCGTCACTTCTTCGTTTTCCTCCTCTTCGGAGGTATTTGGTGTGACGTCCAGCTCAGGAGCTAGAAGGCTACCCGACCTTCTTAGCCTCTTCTCTGAGGCAGACAAAGTTGAGGCGTTTGGTGAAGCGTTCTTGATAAAAGGCCGCCTCGCCCTAGTCCACCATGAGCTCAAAAGCCTCAAAGAAGTGGCTCTTCAGCCTATCCTCGGCATTCTATTCAATGCGGAGAACCTCATCCGCACTAGGAGCTCGAGGAGTTTGCAGCTGTAGAGTCAAGTCCTCAACGGACTTCTTTAAACTCTCTACCTCGGCCCTGAGAACGTCCGCCTCGTCCAAGGCCTCCTTCAAGTGTTTTTGGGCTAAAGCCACTTCACTTCTAAGCTTTTCGGAGGCCTCGAATCCTTCCTTCCAGCGCTGGCCATCCAGGAGGGCCTGATCCCTCTCTTGTCTCATGGAATCCCTGGCCACGGACTCTTGCTCCAGGGCCTGGCCCAGCTTCACCAAATCTTCAGCCTGCTGCGCCGCCTTGTCGGACAGCGCGTTGATTTGGGTTTCAAATTATCGGCGATGGACACCGTTTCCCCTGTAATGGCATCCTGGGTCTTCTAAATCTAGTCCTAGGCATGCTTTAGCCTCTCATTCTCCTTGTCCTTCCATTCAAGGAAGACATTCAACCGCAGGAAGAGCTGCGTACAGGGAAAACATGTTAGCAAAATAAGAATGAAAAATTGACTAAGTATGACAGTTGAAAGAGAAATTACCTCAGCACCGCAGTTGATCATTGGGCCAAGGAAACCCTTGTGGATCCCCCGCAGCTTGTCTCGCTGCTCAGCGGGGACCGCCCTGGCCATGGCCTCCCTCATGGCCTTCCTGTCCGCGCCCGTAAGGGATTGGCCGGGCAGCTTCATATGCAGCTCCTCTGCAATGTCTGTGCAAGGGCGTAAAAATAAAAGTTTAGCTCAGGTTCAATCGGACTTATAAAGAGCGAAATAAAGGATTCAAAGGTACTTGGACTGACCGTTAGAGAAGCTCGGAGGGTTAGGAAGATTGAAGGTGAATGACGGGGGCGACGCAGGCTCGTCACCCTCTTCCCCCGTCCGGCCAGGCTGGTCGCCAGCCGACTAAAAGGCTTCAAGCCAATCAGATTCGTGGACCCTTTGTACGGGCGGAGTCACTTCTGGCCCGGTCGGTTTTATCGGGGTCGATTTACCCCTGTCTTCCGATTTCTCAGACTTGTCATGAACCGGCGTGGTGGCCGGATCCATGGACTTGGAGGCCCCGCTATCACTTAGCCAGGGTTGTTCTCCTTTGGACTACTTAGAGACAGTCCGCGACGTGGTCTTTGCCGCAGTGGTGGAAGTGGTCTTTGATGCGACCATCTTCCTTTGCTTGGACGCCCTACCGTCCTTGTCCGTCTTGGAGGCAGGGGACGACTGCTTCTGTTTGGACCTAGGGGTCAGAGTTGACACCCGAAGAGGCAAAAGTTAGCGAAAAGAGAGCAAGATAATACAATTGATTGTCCATGTCTAGTTAGGAAGAAGATCTCTTCTGTAATGCCTACACGGACGCAGGAATACGTTTGTGGGAACCCAGAAGGGAGGACCTTCCAAGCATCCCATCACGGACGAAAAGAAGAAATGGAGGTGGATATACTTACTTCTTTAGATTGCTCGTACAGCTTCCGACAAGTCTTGTAGCGGGCAAAGTCAATCTCCGACATATTCACATCCCCTTTCATCTCTGAGTCCAGCATCTTGTACGCCTCAGCTATAAAAGAAAAGGAAGAAGTGTTAGAAAATCATTCAATTTCAAATAACCTATGTATGTGTAAAAATATACGTTCATGCGTCCACCTTGGGGCAAGTTCTTGTACAAGCCATAGGCGGACATGAACGTGGGATCCCGTAGCCAACTGGATAAGGGGACCTAGTTGCTTGGAACGCGCTCAGTTTTTCCGTTCTTCCTCACCCTCTTGACTTTGAAGTATTCAAGCTGGTGCTCTTGGCTGAGGTGGGTGGGTGGCTTATCAGGCTTGAGGTCCTCGCGTCCAAGCTGAATTAGTTCAGCATTGAACCGATTCATCCGCAGGTTGAATTCAACATCTTTGGTCTTGATGCGGTAGAATCGGTGCTTCCAGTCACGCCATTTGGAGACGCGGTCAACCACCATCATGTAGTCCCTACTGGTACTCAAAATGAGCCAGCCGTCCGTTTTGACGTCTAACTTGGTCAGTGAGTGCATCTCACAGAAAACTGCAAAGTCCAGCTTGAAGCCTTTGCAGATGCACGTCAACAAATACCCAAAAATGTTCAACCAGCTGTTCGGCATCAGCTAGAAGAGAGCAATGTCGTATTCGTCCAGGATGGTGCAGACGAAGGGGTGGAGAGGGAAGCGCGGTCCGACGTTTAGAGCCGCCTTGTAAACACTAAAGGACCTTTGGCGTGGCCTCTCTTCCTCCCAAGCAGCCACCGCATGTGACTTCCTTGGAGGCTGAATTTCAAATCCCTCCCCAAGGTGGAGGAATGCCTTATACTCCTCAAAATTGTCATTTAGGTAGCCCAAGGTCGTGCTACCCACCATACAGGCGTACGGATCCTTAAAGTTATCAACGTTGGCGACGTTTTCCTCGGCCGCCGCCTCGCCCTTGGCCGCTTTCTCGACCTCTCCTTCCTCTTGTTGAGGAGCACTCCCAAACTCAGAAGACAGCACTCTGTCGAGATCGGCTGCCTCTGCTGAGCTGCGGCTCCTAGAGCTACGGCCGCCCCAGGAAGAGGTAATGTCTTCATGAATTAGGGGCCTTTTGCCTTTGTCTTTGGCATCGGCTGTCTGACTTCCAGTAGGAGGAGGCAGGTTGGACGGTTCATTAATTGAGACCCCAGTCCTTGGCCTGTCCGACCTGCCATATTGGAGATAGAGTTCTGAGGGAGTGGGGACGGACGGATCAGCGTCCGCCCGAGAAGAGGAAGGAGGCCCTTCACAGAGTAGCAACTTGGCCCCATCCATGACCGAGTTGGCATATTGGGGGAACGTTAATCCCGGAGTATTCCCAGGCGTTCCCCCCGCAGCAGAAGCGCCCTGATTCTTTGGCGCTCCTCAAAAAAAGAAGTTACTTCCACGGCCGAGCAGTGAGTGCCCGTGGAAGCGGTCGTAGGAGTAGTAGAAGGCGTTTCTAAGTTAGGGTTATTAGGGTCATAAGGAGGCCTAGGGTTCACCAGACTAGCGTATGGATTTCTAACTGCATGACGATCGTACGTCTGCATCGTTCTTGCCATGTTCGACTGCAGGGACAGAGAAGAATAGGTGGAAGTGAGTTGGTACGCACTAGAAATGGACCCACTCCACGAAGGAGACAACTCGTCTCCGTCCACTCTAGACTCTTCAGTCCCCTCTAGACTCTTCAGTCCCAGGCGAACCACCGGCCTCATGAGGAGAAATGGACGAAGCCGAGTGTTGATCCAGATTTTAAAATGA
This sequence comes from Chenopodium album, assembly GCF_948465745.1. NCBI lineage: Eukaryota > Viridiplantae > Streptophyta > Magnoliopsida > Caryophyllales > Amaranthaceae > Chenopodium > Chenopodium album. The sequence goes on from NC_137839.1 coordinate 54,215,475, forward strand.
AGAACAAAGAAATAAAAATGCAAGAAAAAGAAAACAGGCGGCCTACCTCTGTACGTGTAGAAAACTTGAAAAGGTCTTGAAGGTTGACCAGAAAACTCAAGGAATGTGCCTGGAAAACTCAAAGGCACGACGGAGCTCTTGAAGATTCAAAGTAAAAGGCACTTTCTCTCTCTAAAAGTTCTGACTTCTCTCTAGAAAATGAAAGTTTCAAAGTGTGAAAATGAGGCCAAAACCTTTGTATATATAGACAAAATTTATGGGGGTAGGATGGTAACTTCATCTTTCCCACCTAAAGAAATTGAACGGTTATAATTCGAAAATTTAACCTAGAATTTGAAGGGTTAAGGGACAACGCCGTTAGAATAGACGGAAAAGAAGACGACCTAATAAACGGCACGTCCAAAAATAAGCTGACAAGAAGACGGAGCTAAAGCTCCCTCCGCAATGGCAAGACGGCCGCAATTCCAAAAGCGAGACGGCCTACCATTGTCCGCGCCATCCGTAAATATGGGCTTTCGTTCTAAATTTTCAGGCGGACAGAAGCCGCCTATCAAAACCCTAAGGCGCTCGTGCGCCCCAAGGCTATTAGAGGTCAGAGGAGTCGGCCTGTAAGTGTACCAGTCCTGTAGTGAAACGTGGCCCAGTTATAGGGTGACACGTGTCACTGTGGGAAGATGCCACGCGACCAGCTTAAGCGCACTCAAAGGTTCTGGCCAATCATGTAGCGACATGTGGCCCTGTTAAAGGGTAACACGTGTCGTTACAGGAAGATGCCACGTGTTTAGGGCATGTATTCCCCCTAAATCAGCACGCAAAAGAGGCCTAATAACGTCAGGGCCCAAATCCCGAGAGATATCATTGAAAGTCGCAAAGCGGCGCCCCCAAAATGACACGTGGCATTCACTGATTGCGCAGCCAATCACGTCACGCAATTCTAGGGTACAAACCCTAGAATGGGGCACGAGTCCCACCCCTATAAATACCCCAATCATTTATGATGGGAGGGGTGGATTAAGACATTACAACAAAAAGAGCATTAATAGCTCCAACTTCTCTCTACTTTCTCTCTCTAGCCTTTTTCGCTTCCGATCACTAACTTGATCGTCGGAGGCAAATATTTCGACAACTGGAATATTCGTTGTTTTGTAGGTTGGACCGTCTCGTTGCCAGGAGAGCGTGACTAGTATCCGAGGAAATCTAAAAAACACCCGAAACAATTCTTTTTTTTTTTTTTTTTTTTTTTTTTTTTTTTGAGAGATTTCAATTCAGTTTCAATCGCTTCTTTCCATTTTGGCCAATCGCTTCTTTGTCCACATTCATCAATGGATTTTGGCTCATGATCCTCATCATCATTCATGACATCTAATGCTACATTGCATGCAAAAACATCATTGACGTCGATTTGGTTTCGGTTCCATGTTATTCTAGACATGATAAATTTGTTAAAATATCTTCATTGTCAAGTACCTGAATATCTTTTTCCATCACGTCTAAGGTCTCTTCAGGAGATCCTTCAACATTAATAGCTTCCTCGTCTGGCCATTGTCAATTGTTGCTCCTTTTCTTTTTCGAGGATTTTTATCTTTGGAACCGATGGGTCTACCACGCTTCAGGCGTGCTTTAAAATCATTTGCAACTTGGGTTTGTCCTTCTTGGGCATCAATCTTAATCAAAGCATTTTCAGCTGGTATATGTGACTTTGTCACTTTTCTATAGGTCAGTAAATGAGTCTGGCAGTTGATTTGCTAAGTTTTCTAAATGAATTATCTTTAGGACTTCTAATTCACATTGTTTAGTACGAGGATCTTGGTGAGATAATGATATTTCATTCCAACTAATTTCTTTTTCCAGCTGTTTGTTTTCTCCCCCTAATGTTGGAAAGACTTATTCATCATAATGGCAATCTGCATAACGAGCGGTAAATAAATCTCCCGTGGTTAGCTCTAAAAACTAAATTATCGATGGAGATTCATATCCAACATATATCCCTAGTCTTCTTTGAGGGCCCATTTTAGTGCGTTGTGGTGCTGCAATTGGAACGTATACTACACATCCAAATATTCTCAAATGGGATACATTTGGTTCTTGACCAAAAACCAATTGTGATGGGGAAAACTTATGATGACTTGTCGGTCTGATGCGAATTAGTGTTGCTGCATGTAATATAGCATGCCTTCAAGCAGAAATTGGGAGCTTAGATTTCATAAGGAATGGTCTAGCAATCAATTGTAAACAGATAAGATCAAATATAAACATGTATATTGTTTAGGGTTCCATCAACAGATAAGATCAAATACCGAACTCTAGAGTATTCTATATAGTACATGAGATAATAGTCATCCACATTTAGATATTTCATAACAATTTTAGATATTAAATTTCTTATTTTATTTTTTTTTTTAAAAAAAAACCTAAAAGGACACTAAAATTCAACAACTAAAGTCATACAACATCTATAATTGATATATAACGATAATGAAAACAGATTTAACAAAATCAAACAAAGAATTAATCGGACAAGTGAGAAGAATCCAAATACATAGATATAACAATTCGGCATATTCTCGATTTGTTCTCTCATACATTTTTTTGAGTGGATCCATCAACGCTTCAATATTTTGTGAGGAAAAAATTTCTTGTTGTGATGATTTTGTAACATGAATTTGAGCAATAATCAATCGTAGCCCCGTAAAATTGGAGACCCTATTAAACGAAAATAACACCTTGTAGTGTCTTTAAAAGGAGATCGAAAAATCTTTTCTTTCAAAGGAGATCGAAAAAACCTTGAATTCCGAAGGAGATAAACCCTTTCTTTCGAGGGAGACATTATTATAATCTAAGAACTAAAAGAAAACTAAAAGAAACAAATGATTGGGGCTTTCCACCGGTGACATCCGATGGAAACCCATTCAAAATTCACAATGGAGGCTGGCTTAGGAGGGAGAAGAGAGAAAAAGGAGGCTAGGGTTTTTTCTTAGAAGTTGAATTCTACGAGTATATCCCTATTTTCATCTTTTAGATAAGCTTGGAAAATATGCTTAGCTTAGTACCTATTCCATGTATCTTACTTTTTTCCCAACAAAAAATAGAAGTCATAGATATTAAAATGGTACACAAATAATGTTTAACACCCAACAAATTGACACTTTTTAATTTTTTTTTTTTATGTTTTTTAAATAATGTAGCTGGCATTCTTTCTCATACTAAGTAACACAAGCTACTCATCTTGATTTATTTAAAAGCAAAAAAAAATTAAATTAAGCTAAAGCAACAAAATATTTAAGCTTTACTTTCAAAATGACGGCACTAAGCAAATTATTATATATCTAATACTAAAAGAAGAATATTATTAACACATTTAAAATTTTCAAAATGAGACAAGTCATATAAGTAATTATTAAGTGTAAACAACTTTGTCACAAAATTCTTTTTCATAAAACAAAGTCGGCAAATATAATATGAAAAAGAATGAAGTTTATACTTTAATACGCCTGACAAAATACTATGTCGATTACTTGGTACTCCGTATCAAATTTGGTTATTGGTTGATTCAATAATTTAGACAATTTGATAACTTTTGGAAAGTTAGTAACATATATAAATTGTCAAATTTCATACACACTTTAATCATGAAATCCAAAGTGACTTGCTTTGTTCCCATCGTAAACTATGATTCATGTTCATATAAGTGACATTTTTCATGTGTTTTGGAGGTGAGACATTACCAAATTGTGGGGTTTTCATTATTTTGGCCTACCAAATGTATGTTTATTGGAATATCGTTTTCCTTGAGCTTATAACTGATTGTCTTCTTTATTACCTGTCGACTTCAAAGCAACAACTGATAAGTATTAGACTAAGAGACATGTGAAATTTAAAACACATACTCGTTTTAAATTTCTATCATCATACAAACGGCCTTGAAGTGATGTTATTGCTGCATTGTTGGGTGGCTAATTGCTTCGTTTTTAAAATACAATTAGTGTGCGGTCCGGGCGTTGCACCGAGTTACCAATTTGATTAAATTGTTTCTTTATGAAATATTATATCATCTTTTTTGATAAAATGGAATATATTATCATCGATTGTGTATGTTATGCATAAATGTTAAAAATCATGTTACTAATTGATAAAAAGTATAGAAATATATTTTTTAACATTCTATTATTTGTGAAATGTTGATTTTATTCCCCTCTATTTTTTATTATTATTATATTTATTTTATTTTTTTTTCAAACTGCTTATCTTGTATTTCATTTTTAATTGATGCATGTCATTTATAGTTATATTTATATGTATAGATGACATCAATTGTTACTGGCTAAGATGGTAAAGAAGTAGATCTTGTTTCTTGGAGCTCTAGTGTTCGAAACCTATTAAAAGCTTTTTAATAATAGTTGGAATGATTTGTTAATTGGTAATGATGTGTCATTAAGTGAGATGTGAACGCTTTTTAATATATAAGTATGGATACTGTACTTTAATTTTATTTTATTTTATTTATTTATTTATTTATTTATTTTTTTTATTTTGGTTTCAAAATTTCTTCATAGTTTAAATTTATTTTATACTAGAATTTCATAATTAATACATTTGAACATTGAAAAAAAAATCTAATGTAGTCTTATGACTTTTGAGTACCATAACTTTTTACAATGGACGGTTGAGATTATTTCTTTATTGATTTATTTTTAATTAGTAATTTTAATTAAAAATTAATTTTTAATTATTATATTTATAAATTTTAATTTCTAGAATTTTGAAAATATTAAAAAATAATTTCTAGAATATTAAAATATATTTAAAATAAATAATATATTATTTTTATATTAAATTGCTAATTATTAATAAAAAATAAATCAAAATACAAATAATCTATGTCGATCATTAATTTAAAAAAGTTTGGTAGTTAAAAGTCATAAAACTACATTAGAATCATCTAACAACCCTTATTAGAACAACAAAAGTATTAGAAATTTCAGGTTGATTTTTAGGTTTTGGATTGAGTTTGACTCTTTGAGGTTGTTGCCTCGAGTCCACTAAAAATCTCGGGTTAGGTAGCCGGTCTAGGTCAGTTTTGCTTAAAATCTTAAATTCCTTATTTTATACTTGTATATAATATACTAGCTTGGTGCTCGTGCGATGCCCGGGTTGTTTATTTAATTTTAAAATTATTTTTTTTAACGATGTATCAAGTTTTTTAAATGTATTATTGATACAAAATTAGTAAGCAATTGATGTGGTTTTATGACAATTCTTGACCTGTACCTTCAAGTGACTCGATCGAAATAACCCATAACTCGACCTGATTGACAGGTTTACATACAATAATAAAATCATATTAGATTGTAAAGTATTTTATTAATCAATTAGAGTATACTATAAATGAATATTCCACGTTTTGAATTATTTCCTTCCCTCCAAAAAAATAATTATGATATAAATATAAATTTATATGATAAAGTATCTAATTATTGTCTACGTGGCGCGACTTTAGTGAATGTTGAAACGTTAAGTGTCACTGTCTCGTGGTTTGATTAAACTTACTATTTGTTTTGTACTTGTGAAATACTGTTATTTTATAGGAAATAAAACTCTTATCCTATAAATCTATCCAAATTTTATTGAAAATAAAACTCCAAACGAACTTTTTTTTTTATCTAACAAAATTTATTTAAGTTTTTATCCTAATAAAAAAAATAACTTTTTTATTCATGAAAAATATTTACAAATAAATTTTACGTGTCATACTTCTATTTAAGTGTTGCCTACATGGCGCGACACTTGGCGAAAAGTTAAAACGCCAAGTGTCGCTGTCTCGTGACCTGGCTAAAAGTTTATATATATATATATATATATATATATATATATATATATATATATATATACTTTTGAGAATTCTATGTAAAAGATAGTACTTGTTCTCTTTTTGTTAGTGTTACAATTTGATAGAATACATGTCAAGATGTGTCCTTTGATAATTAAACTCTAATAATAGATTAGTAAAAATTATACGTATGAAAAATTAATTTTATAAAATCAAAGTACAAATTAAATCTATTAACTATTACTAAAACAATCTGCTCACATCATCCTCTCTCAGAAATGTATATGTGTCATTTTCTCATGAAAAATTTTCCCGCCAAATGCACTAATGATGTCATATATATTTTGTTTTTTTTTTTTTTGAGGAATTGGTTATTTTTTTTATTTTTAATCATTTCATTTCATTTTTTTGACCGTGTCAATAAATAAATAAATAAATTTTATTTTTGGTTGGAATAAATATTTGATATCCAGAAATTGGTTTTCATTTTTATATTATGTTACTCATGTAATTTATGATGATAGCTGCATATCTTTTATGATTTAACTTATAACTATGTACGAGAAAATAAATAATAGAAATAAGCTATTCCATTTCAATAATTTTTAAAATTCGTGCATCGCACGGGTCTAATATAGTTGTGACTAATCCAACAATCTATCTATTAACTATTACTAAAACAGAAGTTGTTGACGTCATCATTGCACACGTGTCGCTCTCTCAATAAAAAAAAATTCCCGCCTAAATGAAATGATGATGTCATCTTTTTTTTTTTTTTTTTTTTTTTTTTGCTATCATATTTTACATTTTTGAAATCTAAATATTAAAAGTTTTACATTACAACTAAAACCTTTCTTTTTATCTTTGGAAATTTAAACAATATTGAATAACACACTAATATTTGACCTCCTACATTGAACTATGAATTAGACAACGTTGATCACTATATCAAATTTCGATGAAAATAAAATTATTTAAAATTACAGAATGTACGCAATTCTTATTTATATTCATGTACAATAGTGATTTATTTTTATAATGTACAAATTAAAAATAGGTTTTATATAAACCGTGCATCGCACGGGTTTTAACCTAGTGTATTATATATATATATATATATATTATTATATTATTTTTACTCCTATCAATTTATTATTTTTACACAACGACTTGAACAATCAATCATGTGTGTGCATTCTCTTTGCTACCACAAACTTTTATTATATGTGTATTTTTTTTTTTTTTTTTTTTTTTGTAAAGAATGATCGGGGTTACTTGGTCAGAGTTACTCACTCGGTCAGGGGTTACTTGATTGGTCAGGAGTTATTCGCTCGATCAAGGACGGTTGGTCTATGATTACTTTGCTAGGGGTTATGCGTGTGCTAGGCTGCTAGCTGGGCACACACACGTGTGCTAGGCTGCTAGCTGGCCACACACACGTGTACTAGGCTGCTAGCTGGCCACACACACAAAAGTTGGAGGAAGTATAAATCAAGGATTGTGAGACAATTGAAAATGTCTCACAACTATTAAAATAATATAAAAGTGTAAGGAAGAGAGAGAAAGGAGGAGAGAGATAGGAAGAGTGAAAAAGATGGTTTGGACCCCACTGAAACTTTTCAGACACATATCACGTGCAAAAATGGACAAAAAATTTTGGGGACCATTACCACTGAGTTAATATTTTGTTCCACTAAAACTTCAGTGGAGCTTTTTGAAGTACCACTAAGACTATATTTTGTATCACTGAGAGTGTATTTTGTACTACTCAAACTCCAGTGATATTATTTGATAATTCAATAAGACAACTTTAAACTGACGCCTAAAATACCTATATTACCCTTGTAAGACATGATTTTATTGTCTCTCAACCCTCCATTTTTATATAACCTCCAAAAGTTGCTACGTACTTTGCTACTAAGCTAAGGATATCCTTTTTTCATATGCAGTATTGATGAGATGTTCCAAATGGATAACCCTTATATATGCTCTCATACATAATTGAGGATACATAAGTAATTACCCCCTGGAGCATGGGCTAATACTTATCTAGGGAGTAGTATCATTAGGTAATCAAATAATACCACCAAATATTCGGTGATTCTCGTATCATATATGCATGTATATACCACGTATTAATAAAACAATTCATATATAGTACTACAGCAAATGAGTAAACAAATATTTTTTTTTCTTTTTTAGAATAAAATTATTATATCATATAACTAATATATAAAGCTAAACTTTTAGTTAGGGTAGAAGGCAGCGACACTTGGCGTTTCAACTTTTCGCCAAGTGTCACGATCGTTGGATAAATTTAAATAGACTTTATAATATAAAAAAGTTAGTTTACAATTCTATTTGGATAGAATTTTAAATAAAATTGTTAGTTTAGTGTTTTATTTTCAATAAAATACCAATAATTCAAATGTACAAATTGAATATAATTTTATCAAAAAAAATTATTAGATTATAATTCTAAAAAATTATCATATAATTTTATTTTTTATATCATAATATTTTTTGTATGTAGCAAAGGGTCGAGAGTAGTTTAAAGCGTAAAAATCTATTTATAATATATACTAATCGGTTAAAATAATATACTTCACAATCTAATACAAGTAGAATTTTATTATTATATTGACCTGTCAATAGGATCGGGTCATGAATCATGTCGGATTGAGTCACTTCAGGTTACAAGTCAAGAAATGTTCAACCATTGCCCAAAGTTTTGGATTCTTGTCAACCCAACGGGCTTTGAACATTTATTTTATTTAGTTATTTTGTTTTTTTTTCTAATGTATTAAATCGAACACTTTCGCCAACATTATTATTCGTAATTAAATGCCTACTAGATAACTAATTGCCACAAAAGCACATCAATTTCTAACGAATTTTATATCAATAATATATTTTAAAATTTGATACATAGATTAAAAATTTATTTTTGAAATTCAATAAACAACTCGCGCATCGCACGAGCACAAAACTAGTTCTTAATATAACAATTACATTCTATTTTTTCTTCTTCGTTAATATAAATGTTTAATTTGAAATCTATTATAATAATCTACATATATAAGATAATTGGTAGAAGGTTAACTTAACACTAGTGCAAATATTATACAGTAATATCATTTATAGAAGATCAATAGATCATGGATTCATTGGTTATTTAGTTTGGTGGAAGGTCAAATTAATACCGATACAATTATTCTACTCTGTATAATAGTACTATAATTTATAGAAGATTATTTTTAAAAGGTTAAGTTAATTAAAATAAAATATTCTACAATTATATTTATAGAAACGTATCCCTCGAAAAAAAACAAAAAAAATATTTATAGAAAAGTAACCGTAAACCAAAAATCTATCTATAATTTAATTATAGAAGATATATATATCAAATCATTCATATACATCACATAAAAATCATTTTACAAAAATACATTAAATGTTATATGCAAATCAAATCGATGACCCAATGTATATAAGAACCTCTCCGTATACTACAGTTTGCGTCATAGTGCTGTTAAAACCTTGATGAATATGGCAGAGAATAAGCAACCAAAAATAATAGAGAATGATAGACTGAGTTTACTCCCAGACGCAATCCTTATACATATCATCTGTGTAGAATTGTATAAACTCACGACTTAACTTTTCATTAATCGGGCAAAACATATATATACAATGCTAATTCCTAGTGTTACCATAATTAAGTTACTAGAAATTAGGAAACAATATAAAAGATAATATTAAATATTCCCCAAAAAATATCTACCAAAATATATCGTCAATACCCCCCTCAAGTTGGAGCACTAGGATAATAAGTGCCCAACTTGGACAAAATATGGTCAAACTATGACTTTCCAAGAGCCTTCGTGAAAATGTCGGCCAATTGAGTCGTCGTAGGAACATATGAAGGAGAAATCAAGCCTTCTATAATTGCATCTCGAACAAAGTGACAATCGACTTCAGTATGTTTGGTCCTTTCATGAAAGACCGGGTTCTTTGCGATGTGCAAAGCATATTGACTGTCTCAAAATAACTTGATCGCCTTAGGATGATGCACACCCAAACTCAACAACAAACCCTTAAGCCACTTGAGCTCACAAGTAGCTGCATACATAGACCTGTACTCGGCATCACAAGAGGACGTCGCCACAGTTGGTTGCTTTTTAGTTTTCCAAGAGATAGGCGAATGACCTAAAAACACCAACCAACCTGTGACAGAGCGACGAGTGAGAGGACAAGCCGCCCAATCCGAATCACACCAACTCTCCAAGGTGAGATCACTAGTAGCACTCAATAAGATACCCTGACCTGGGGTACCTTTCAGATAACGAACAACCCGAAGAGCTGCTTCCCAATGCTCAATGCGCGGCTCTTGCATAAACCGAGACAAGATATGAACAAAGTATGCTAGATCCGGTCTAGTTACCCCTAGGTAAATCAAACCAACCAATATACGATACGCTTACGGATCCTCAAGAAGCGCACCTATGGCACGACCGAGCCTGTGGTTTTGCTCCATGGGAAAACCACTCGGCTTTGCCCCAAACAAACCTGCTTCAGAAATAATATCCAACATATATTTTTCGTTGACATAAAAATAAACCTGAAGCACTACGAGCAACTTCTATATTCAAAAAATATTTCAAAGGACCTAGATCCTTCATATCACTAAGATCAGCCTTGAAACCAACGGAATGATTACCAGAAATAATAAGAGCATCAACATATACTAAGACATTAATCTGAACTGTGCCTTTAGTATACGTGAAAAGAGAATAATCAGAGTAAGATTGAATGAAGCCATACCCTTTCAAAGCCGTAGTTAGCTTTGCAAACCAACACCTCGGTGCTTGCTTCAACCCATACAAGGACTTGTCCAAGCGACACACTAATGTAGGGTCTTCACTTTCAAACATGGGAGGTAATTTCATGTATACCTCCTCAGCAAGATCATCATGCAAGAAAGCATTATGCACATCCATTTGATGAAATTCCCAATTCTTTGATGCTGCAATTGCAAGAAAAGCTCGAACCGTTGTTGTAGGGAATAATTTCAAGCCTTTAAACTCCCACTAGCTTGAACCCCACTGTGATCATACACTAAAGTACGGTAGCGTCCAAAAGGGAAGAAGATAGAGCAAAAGAGTCGCCAACAAGTTTTTTAAGGAACTTGTAAACCATTCACGAGGTGAAGGTTACACCCCTTAACGATCTAAGAGATCGTCAACTCCATAAGGTCATGAACCAAATAAGGGTTCGGGGATGAAGGTACAAATCCAACCTAAAAGAGATTGAATCTGCCCTAATAATAGGCCTCTACTTTATTCTGCTCGTATTTATGTGCGCTTTCTGATTAACATGCAATCATCAGGATTAACCCTAAACCTGTTTATCTATGTTGGTTGAATATTAATGCACAAATAAACTATTATTGGCTATCACTTGAATTATAATCACATTAACCCTAAACAACATTATTAATCATCTTATTAAGCGCGATTACAAGTACCAATTCCCTTTAACATGCATAAAGGTGATCATATCAACCAACATAATAAATAACCATAACAATAATTATAATCGTTAGCAAAAAAATAATAATAATATTCATAATCATCATAAATTATAACAATTATAATCATAATCATGTTCATGTTAATATTAAAGCATAATAAACATAGCAAGATCCTAGGCATGATACTAACAAGATTAATAACAAACCCTAGCATGTCACTAAACAATAAAAATCAAATCTTTAACCCTAACATGATACTAACAATCATAAATATTAGGAAAAACGTAGGAAGCATCGTAACAATCATATTTAATATTAAAAATAACCTAGACATGATACTAGGAATATCCTAATAACAATATAAACATGATTTCTACATCATAATATTAATTAATCAATTAAAGTACTTACTTTGATGCTTCGTACCTCTTTCTAATAACAAAATACACACGTTAGTAACTTCAAGGAAAATAATAAACAAACAATTAAATTAAATAATTGAAATAGAGATTTGGGACCAAACCCTCAGAAATTAAAACCTTTCACGTCTAGGGCGAAGGCAACTTCGAATATGGCTAGGTGTTTCTGGATCTTGTGAATGCGGAATTTTGTATGAGAAAAACCAAGTTTTGGAAAAGATGAATGAAAGAGATGAATGATTAAGAGATTTAAAGAATGCTAATGTATGAACGATTTAACTTGCGAATGAAAACTGATTCTTGATGCTTAACTTGTGAATGAAGAGAATTGGTGAATGAAAACGGAGTTTTTGATACGTTATTTATAGAGAAAATCAGCCAAAAAAGATAATTTAACAAAACAGAGTTTGACGCTCAGGAAATAGAGCTGGCCCCAACCCTGGCTAGCTGGCGCCAGGCGCCAATGGCTAGCGCCTGGCGCCAAGCCTGGTTCCTGGCGCCAAGGCCTGGGGTTGGACGCCAAGCTTGATTTCGATGCGTTTTTGAAAATCTGATAAATTTACCGTACTGGAGGATAAAATAATATAATTTCTTCGAAAATGCTATTTGATTTTGATTAAAACTCTGAAAAGTCAACAAATTCAACTTATCAATGCTAATTGAATTAGGAATGAAAAGAACCTTCTAGAAGATTCTAGAAGACCAAAACCATTCCTGATTGCATTAGGAATGACAAATCATATTAGGCCCTCTCCTAGATCATTGAGTCGCATATAAAGCTCAAACTGGGCCCAGTTTGGTAAATTGCCATAACTTCCTCAATATTCATCGGAATTGGGCTTATAATATATCGTTAGAAAGGTCTTGTCAAGCCCCATCCAACTACACTACTATTGGACCCACATCATGGACCAACCAAACTGGATTGGCTGTTTTCTTAAAATAAAGTTTTCAAAAACAGAGAGAAGAGAAAAGAAATAAAAACTTTCTGCAACACTAGACCTTCCACACTTTCGTTTCATTCGATTATGATTCGACGTGAAAGGTACTCATCACTGGGTTTGGTTTTGGGGAGACACAAATGGGTGTCTACAGTTGTTATCTTTGCAACTGGAGCAAACGTTTTAGTATAGTCTATGCCTTCGTGGTGATGATTACTAAAAACAACTAAACGAGATTTAAGTCGTTCAATATCACCATTAGACAAATATTTTGTCTTAAACACCCATTGACTCCCTAGATCATTTTTACCAGGGGGAAGGTGCACTAAGGTCCAAGTACCGTTATCTTCCAAGGCCCTTATTTCCTCTTGCATAGATTTCCTCCAAACTTCATGTTTCATGGCCTCTTTAAAGGATTTGGGATCCATGACCACCAACAATAGCTGCCAGAAGCTTACAATAATTCACAGAAAACTTGTCACAATTTATATAATGTGCTAAAGGATAGGGATTATTTGAAGGAGTCTTGGAGGACGGAGTGGAGGGAGACAAATTGTTAGTAAAAACCGAGTGAGTCACATAATCACGATGGCGAACATTGGGAAATTTTTCCCGAAAACCTCTCCCCAAGGGCTGCTCCGTTACCCCTGCACTGCTGCCATGTGAATCACTGCCTTGGGGATGCTGTACGTTGGCAGTGCTGCAGGCAGCATCCTCCGCGGCTGGGCTGCGGTATGTGGCCTCTGGCTGCGGCCTGCCCGCGGTGTGGTCTGCCACACTCTGCCCAGCAGTCTTCTCAGCAGCTGGGCTGCGGTTTGTGGCTTCTTGTTGCGGCCCGGCTGCGGTATAATCTGCCGTGGCCTGCTGAGCCGTGGTCTCAATGCCACCATTGTCACTAATACCACCATTGTCACAAAACGCTTCAAACTTTCCCTCATATTCCACAAAATCATCATGCACATCATAACTCGAATAAAAAACATGAGGCTCTATGTTAACGTCTTCCGGAGTAGAAAATGGAAACACATCTTCAATGAACTTAACATCCCGAGAAACATAAAACACCTTAGAGTAAAGATCATGCAAACGCCACCCTTTCTTCCCAAAAGGATAGCCCACAAAAACGCACTTCCGACTTCTACTTGCAAACTTATCCGCGTTAGTTTTCTGATTATGGGCAAAGCATAAACAACCAAAAGTACGAATGGCATCAAACATAGGAGGTTTACCAAAGAGAATTTCAAATGGGGTTTTATTTTGTAGCAACGGAGTAGGAGTACGTTTAATTTGGTGAGCCGCGACAAGGACACACTCACCCCAAAAATAAATAGGTAATTTGGCATGGAATCTCAAAGCTCTCCCAAGTGACAAAATATGTTTATGTTTTATCTCAACCCTCCCGTTTTGTTGTGGTGTACCCACACAAGTGGTTTGGAAAATAATACCCGTATCATCAAAAAATTCACGCAAACAATTAAACTCTGTAACATTATCACTTTGCACAATTTTTATGGTTTGAGAAAATTGTCGTTCAACCATAGCAACAAACATCAAGAACATATGAAAAACCTCCGTTTTATCATTCATTAAATAAATCCAAACAACTCTAGAATAATCATCAACTATTTTTGTTAAATAGCGAGCACCGCATGACGAAACATGTCTATATGGACCCCACAAATCACAATGAATTTTTTCAAAAATTCCAGATGCTTTATTGTCACTCAAAGGAAAACTATCTCTAGGATGCTTAGCACGCATACATACTAACTGTAGGAAGCAACTTAACTACTTTCTCGTAAGGATGACCCATATGACGATGCCACAACTCCAACTCAGATTTTGCCGCAAGAGCACTCACATGATGCACCGAATCCGTTTTTCTAAAGTAATACAATCTGTCCCTCCTAATTCTCGTTCCAATCAGCTCCTTCGTTTTGTCCTGTATAGCACAAATATAAGAGTTAAATTGGACAGTATAATTAATGTCATCATTGAGTTGCGAAACAGAAATCAAGTTACAACTCAAATTAGGAACATAGAGTACTCCGGTGAGAGTAATCTTGCCCGATAAACAAACAGAGCCAATAAGAGATGCCGAAACCGTGTCTCCATTCGGCAAACCAACCGGACATTCAAAGCTTTTTGTATCAAAAAGCCAATGTTTTTCTCCGGTGACATGATGCGTAGCTCCTGTGTCAATAATCCAAGAGGTATCATCAAACTTACCACTCAAATGATTATTGGAAAGTGTAGCATTACCCATCAATCCCGTAATTGCCTTCCATTGTTCATTAGAAAAAAGACGACCCGAAGTAAAGGTACTTGTGTCATCCGAGCTCGAGACACCACCCGTGACCGCATTAGCTTTCACAGGCCCCCACGACCACGACCAGCCGAGGGTTGCCCCCCTTGACTGCCGGCAGTCCCTTCCGGCCACCCATATTTATCATAAAACCGATGTTATTTGCGGCCTTGCTTTTTACAATAAGCACATATCTTATCGGACCAACTATAGACACCTAAAAATGTCTCCCCAAAACCAAACCCGATGATGAACAACCTTTCACCGCCATTATTGGTCGAGTTGAGCATTTAATCTTGGAGTGCTGAAATCCATATTCCCATTTCATAAACCAACCCAATTCCTAGCCCATTTCCTAAAACCATAACTTATTTTCCTCTATTCGTGCCTTTAAACCCAAAATAATTCATTTCGTGTCCTTTAAAATCATTCATTTCGTGTCCTTTTTGTGAAAACGTTTATTTCAGTTTATTTTGGTCCATAATCTTGGTCCAATGATTAAATATTTTGATGGGGCTTTAAAAGAGCTTTCCAACGATATATTATAAGCCCAAATCTGAGTTATAACGAATAAGTTATGGCCAAAATATTAAACTAAGCCCAAACCGAACCTAAGCCCACCTTACCTACGACTCAATGATCATGTGGAGGGTCCAAATTATTTGATCCAATTCCTAAAATAATTAGGATTAATTATTAGCTTCTATAAGTTTCTAAAAGATCTTAATTATTCATTTTTGAAAAGATAAGATTAAAGAGTTTGAAAATGAATAAAACTCCTTTTTTTGAAAGTCCTAATTTTATTCGAATTGAAAGACATTCAAAGATAGACAGATATTATTTTTGTGCCTCATATTTTTTATCCAAATTTTATATGGTTGGATATCCCTTGAAATTATCTTTCCAATGATATATTATAATATCAATTCCGAGTTATAACGGAAAAGATATGAATAAAATGTCAAACTCTATTCAAAACTAACACTGTCTCACTATTTCGGCCATATCTTTTGTTATAAAAAACATTTAAATCTTATTCAAATTGGGTTAGAAAGTATACTTCAATAGATTTCCAACTATATCTTATTCATATTATTCCTATTTTTGGATCAAAAGATATGATAAAAACAAAAACCGCAAAAACTGTTGTCTATCGCAAGAGTTTTATCCGATTCGAATTCTTATCTTTTCTTAATTCTTCGACCTTCTTTTTTCTCTATAAATAGAGGTCATATCTCCCCTTTTTTAAAACATCAACAAGATTCATGATCAAATAATTCTCTTCCTCTCTTTTACACCAAAAATTATTCTATTCTCTCTCCTATATTCTAAGCCTTAAACCTATATTCCTAATTACATCATTCTTCCCTTAAGCACTCCAATGAGTCCATACTTACCCCGAGGTTCCGTCCTTAAACCAAGGCGTGAAAGGTACATATAACTGAGGGTTTGGACCAAATCAATTCTATATTTATTTAATATAATTTCTATTTAATTTATATTTTTATTGAAGTTTCTAACAATTTATTCATGATGTAGCAATTTAAAGGAACGCGTAGAATGTGAGTAATTAATTAATTTAATTACTCTTATTATTTTATATTACTAGTATCATAATTAGGTTAATTTATATTTGACTTGACTAACGCTATTACTGTTAAATTGCTTCCAATATTAATGTTTATTCTATTATTTTTATGATCACCATATTGCATGTCTAAAGGGAATATGTAATTGAAAATCACGCCTAATAAGATAATTTGGACAAATGGTTTAGGTTCCTTTTTAATCTTGTTGTTAATTAAAGTGATCACAATATTATAGAATTATACGTTGCATTAATACTAAACCAATTTAGCTTAATAATAGTTTGGAACAAATTGAATCTTTGTTTGCATGCCTTTGAGATCGTAGGAATCATTTTTCACTATAAGAATCGAGTAGAGGCCAATACGGGCGAATGTGACTCCATGACTCCGGTGCTAGTATCATTCTTTCTGTTCTGTTTTCTGGGAAAGTATTTTGAGTTCCAGTCGGATTTGTGAGTGCACATAAACTCCGGTGTCGTGCTTATCCTAGAATGTGACCGCTTCTAGTCTACTACACCGGGAGGTAGCGCAGAATCGTCTATTAGGTCAGTGGTTCTCCACGACGCGACTATTATCATTTGGTTTACACAACATTGAGATAAGTGTTTTCGTTTAATTTGCATATCTACTAACAATCTTAAAGACGAGTGATATGATTTCTAAATATTTGAATTTTTGATATGTCAAATTTAGACAATGTTGTGATTTGATTTTATTCTGACCAATTTATTTTATTGAGTATATTGTTCTTGTTGCATATTATTTAGGATAGTTTTTTTTTTTTTTTCTTTTGGGAAGCAATATTTATGTTGCGTATGTTGTTAGACCTTTGAAGGGTTGTCACAGTGAAAAGGGCTATAATGTATATGTGTTATGAAAAGGTTGAGATGTTTCCGTTCTCCACTATTTGTACTCTCCACTTTTCAAGTAATCTTAGTAATAGAAATTTATTTCGGTTATTGCTGGGCCTCTTTGCATGAGTAATACTTGCACATATTTTGGATTCTTTTTTGTTTTCTTTTATTTGATATCATGCTTCTATATCCAAAGATTTTTGAGTAGTCTTTTACTCGTTTATTTCAAACTGTGGCATGCGATTGGTGCAAATATTGGAATATGAATTTTGTATCATTAGCAAAGTGTTTTAGCTCTCTTTATGCTTATTTGGAGTATTTAATTTTTACTCGCTTGTGAAAAGGTGACATTACTTAAATTTATATTTTCATGATCTATATGTATAGTACTAATTTTATTTTACTAATGACTTATGGCATGTATACTGTGACTAATTGAGGTTTTGCTTTCATATTCTGTAAAGTATTTGTAACGTCTAATTAGACTATGTTTTTGGGTTACTCTTTAATTGGTTTGTGATAATTGAGATTTGCTTACATTGGATGTATTAGAACCTCAAGAGTCTGCTTTATTAGTGTTTATTTGAGAAACACATATTTAAAGACACATAGTTACCAATAATCATGTGATTCATGGTAGTACTTCTAATCTCAATATCACTCTTGCAAACCGATCTAATTACAAGGCCAAAGTTGGTTGACAATTTTGTTGGTTAGAAAGTCATCTCTATTGGGAACCAATGATATTGTTGTTATAAACTTGTTATTTTATACCCTTAAATTGACGGAGTGTTATAAAGTTTCCTAAATCTCATTTTTTTTTGAAGTTTTGTTGATATTCTCTAATGCCTTCATATGCTATATTTTTGAGACTTAAGGACTTGTTTGTTATTCGCGGATTTTCGGGAGCAGTCCCAAAGATGACCCCCGATCAAAGGTCATCCTTAGTCGGTTTGGGCTGAAATTTTGGGAGTATGTTTGGGGCACATGAGGCTTATTTTTCAACGGATGGATTCCCACTAGTGTTTTGGGTGTTTTTGTCCCTCGGGAGAGTTACAACACGAATACTGATCCGGCTTGAGCTGCACCTGTAAAATAACGGAGACTCCGGGTAGTTGGAGCTCCGCCTCCGACGGTCAAGTTAGTAACTTGAAAAGGAATAAAGAGTATGGAAAGTAAGGTGGGTATCTGCCCGGATTCCAAGCTTAGATGTCTCTATCACAGGGACAGTGTGTAATAATCAATAATCAAAACGTGCCCTCAAAATGAGGGACATCTCCCTATTTATAAGGTCTTCGGGATTTGTGCCCTTGATTAGGTCACTGAACCCTAATCATTGGTGGGCTGCGCTGCATTGCGGCTTTCTCGGGATTTGGGCCTGAAGGCCGCATTTTTCCCTTAACTTCTAGAATGACACGTGTCAAGCATGGAATTGGTCCACTTTGGGCCATCCTGAGGCTGACACGTGTCACCCTCTGATTGGGCCACGTGGCAGGGTAAAATTACCCTAAACATTTTCCCCTCACAGATGTGACGTGGCACGACATGTGGCATTTGTGACACATGTCACGCTTTGATTGGTTGTAATTTTACCATTAAGGAATAACCGTTCACCTTCCGAGTAAATTACGAGAATGCCCCCATATTTACCCTCTATATATAGCCGTTTACCCTCATAATTTTGTACGTTTACAAAAAATTTTCCAGAGAAAGAACTTTGAGAGAGCAGAAGTCATCCGTTTCAGTCAGGCGCAAGCAAGAAGCTCGTTTACAATCAACCCAGTCGGACCCGCCTAGTTTCAGTTATCACTTCAAAAGGTACCGTCTCTGCCTCTTTCAGCTCTTTTCTTTTTTCACCGCTTGTATATATTTCTTGCAATAAATGGATGCATCACCAACACACACGGCACAACCTAGGTTAGAGTCCTGCCGGTCACCAGGGACAGCTGAGTCTAGGACTGGGAGTGCCGTCTCGGGGTGTTGGGACCACCCTTTGCCTTGGATTCCGACCAGTTATGTGTCTGTGTAGGACACAATGGCTCGGACAATGCAGACGACAACTGATCCAAATTACAAGGGCGAAGGCTCAGGCGGCCAAACGCCTGAGGGAGAAACGTCTGGTCAGGGAGACCAGATGGCTCTGGAGAGATCCCCTCCGCGCGCCCCTTCAACCCCCGCTGACTCTTTTTTGGAAGAGTATGACCAAGGCAGCGATGAGGCCGTCTCTGCCCCCTTGACCCAAAATGAGGAGGAGACGGAGAGCGACAGCTCCGCCTCTACCTCTGAAAGCAGTGACGATTTACCCCCGCTTGCGAATAGCGAGGAGGAAGAAAGGAAAAAATGGAATGAGAAGGACGATCCCTTAAACATTCACGTCTCCTCCAAGGACCGGATCCAAATGGAGGAAAACTTAAATAATTTTACTCAAATGCACCCGCTTGGAGACGGGTATAGGATCCGGGTGCCGCCTGAGAATGGCACCATCACCTGGGAGGACGATCAAAAGAACGCCAACAACTATTTTGGCTGTTATGAGGCGGCGTTCAAGGCAGGTCTTCGCTTCCCCCTTCACCCGACGGTGAAGGCAATTTTGAGAGGCTATGGCCTCGGAGTCTGGCAACTTACCCCCAACTCTTGGACAAACATTCTGGGGTATGTTGCCGCCTGCGAGTTCCAAGGGCTTAACCCCGGCTGAGAGGCTTTTGCTAGTATGCATTATCTTAGCAGAAGCCCAGGCGGCTGGAGGGCGTGGTACACTCTAACCACGCATCCCCAATATATGATGACCTTGGACAAGGTCTCGAAATTCGACGGCTGGAAGCACAGGTTCTACCTGATGTCAGCTCCGACCAGATGGGAGAATTATGAATTTCGTCTGTACAATAAGATGCCCAACTTGATGGGCCGGAAGTGCGCTCTTCCCCGGATCCCAGAGGAAGATTTTGACAAGATCATTGAGGCAGACTTTTTTGGCCTCAAGACGCGACTTTGTCAACCGGAGAAACAATAAAAGTCCACAAGAACTGGATCCCCAAGAGTGCATGGTTCAGGGACGAGTGTTTCCTAGCCGCCTGCGGGCTAGGGCACATGTTTACCAAACGTATGCGCCTGAGTTTATATCCGTCTGTAGTATTTTTCTATCGAAATTGATTTATGATATTGACCAATTTCCTTCTTTATGCAGAAGAAGCATTAAACATGTTGCAGATGGAGAAAACTCCCAAGCAATCATCTGCAGTCATCCGCAAGGCGCTTGCGGAAAAGGCTGCGGCTGAGGTCAAAGCCAAGGTAACAAACGCCTAACCCTTTCATAAGTTGATCTTTTAAATTATTTTTCCCGGATGCTAACTTTAACTTTGGTTATTTTTTGCAGGGAGGAGAGGTTGGAAAGACGTTTGAGAAATAACTCAAACGGGCTAGGGAGGAGGCCCCCGCCGTTCTCAACAAAATCAAAAAATCCACCTCTGCGTCAACTCCTGGCGCCTTAGCCGGGCATCAGCAGATGCGGATAGCGGGGCAAAACGAGAAGGTAGGCGGCAGCCTGGGCCTCAACCTCGTTAACCCCGTAACAGCGACCGGGGGGTTCACCACGCCTGGAAGCGGTTCCCGCTTGGCTGGCTCTGAAGGTAAGACGCTTTTGAATCCCCGCTTGAGCTGGAGTGGCCTTTGCGGGTGAAATCCCACTCTCAACAGACGTCATCTTCAGACGGTCGGAAACAAATAGGTGATGCCTTAGTTTCGCACTCATCACGTATTGATTGTGGTGCAGATCAATCTCCCTGCTGGCCAGACGTCCAGAAGCATGCCAAGGCCATGCTGGAAGCCGTCCGGAAGAGGGATAAAGACAGTATCCCTGGGATAGAGACGTTCAATCTGGAACGCGTTCTATCCCTTCTGGCTGAGGTAAGAGACTTGTCAAATTTATTTTTTCCAAGTGTTTTTTCCCGCCTGCAATACTTATACCGCCTGCTTTTTTGC
Source organism: Chenopodium album (assembly GCF_948465745.1). NCBI lineage: Eukaryota > Viridiplantae > Streptophyta > Magnoliopsida > Caryophyllales > Amaranthaceae > Chenopodium > Chenopodium album. The sequence goes on from NC_137839.1 coordinate 54,236,921, forward strand.
ATGCCATGCTGCGGGTGGACGGGCTCAAACGTCCTTATTCCCACAAACGGGAAGAGGTAAAAAGGGCCAAGAAGTCCGCCATAGACGCTGATAATATTGCTTTACACTCGACTATCGTAAATGAACTTGAAACTATAGCAATCATTATGACACAGGCGTCTAGAATCCAGCAGCTGGAGTCAGATCTGGAGACGGCCAAACAGTGGGCGACTGATGCTGAGATGGCCCGAAAGGAGGCGGAGGAGGCCCAGAAGAAGGCGGATGAGAGCGCCAAAAAGGCTAATGAGGCGCTCAAGAAGGCCTAGACGGACCTTGGCACACTTCAGGGTGTTTCGGAAGAGAACACTAACCTGTAGGCCAAGGTTCAAAAGTTAGAGAAAGAGGCTGCTCAAGCCTAGAAGAACTTTGCAGCAACCCTGGAGGCGGAGTAAAACCACCTTGTTGCTAAGAGTGACGCTGACAATGACGCCCGTATGAAGATCTCCTGGGCTGCCTTGTACCCAAACGCGGATTACAGCGTCTGGGCACTGGTGCACAGCTATGCCGAGTACGTGGTGTACTTGAGAGAGCAAGGTGAACCAGAGCCTGACTCTTTCAAAGCCTGGGTCAACTCCAACAACGAGCCGTCCGTGCCTCATCTACCTGGTCCGAGTGAAGCACAGGCGATACCCTCAAATGATGAGGAGGAGGACCAGGAGGAGACGCCTGCAGGCCAGAAGTGATTTTTCAGCGGCAGTATGCCAATCCCTCTTTTTTATTTTTTCTTTAGTTCTGCGGCAGTATGCCAAAACTTGTTTTTCCGTCCTGCGTGCCGAGTATATTTGTATTTACCGGCTAAGGAGCCGGGTTAATTAACAATTTCTCTTTCTCCCGGACGGGGTCCGGTTAACATTTTAATCCACTACAACCGTTTGGTTGGGTGGACTTTATGAAATGCACCGACTGAGTTGGTTTTGATCATTTTGCATCTGAATTTATTTTTTGCAAATTTTAATATTTCATTTTTTCCTAACATATCAAAAGCATGCGGCGATTTTTCATTTTTGCCTAACTAATCAATAGTCTGGCTGTCCTTGCCCCTAGACGGCTATGTGATTGGTTTCAAGTGGAGTTGGTTGATTGACTTGAAAACGTCTGATGCTGCTAAGAGCATGATATGTTTGTAAGTCAATAAATCACAGTAGTGATTGCCCCAAACCAATTGCACAACCGTACACCAACAGGCGTTCCAGTCACTACCCAGACGGCGTTTGTCCGTCTTGGTAGAGATTTCATAGCCATTGAACCACTCTTTTGCCCCAATTGGGGTGGGAAGTGCAATTTTGGAATAAATAACCTAAGTGAGAACTTCAGCCGTCTGGGCATCCACTATTTGGAAACTTTTATCTTTCTTCATAGGTCATTTCGGTCGGACGGCTATGAGTTGACCAATTTGGTCGTTCAATTTTTGCCGTCTGCATGGGTACGTAAAACCAACAAATAGTCTGTTCTCTGCGACGATTGCACCCGGAGGGGTGTCGCCGGACGCCTTTGTCCATGTTGGGACAGGAGATTTTATAAAATGAGCAATCATCTGGCCATTTTAGCCTCTGGTCTCTTTTGAGACCAGTTGTATAGCAACTAAACGTTTTTGTGCTTAGTTTTTAGCCAAATGTTATTGAATTTACACTTATCGAACTTAGTTAAATAGGAAAATTCGTCTAGGTCATCACCCAGGCGAACAGACAATTATTAAGTAAAACTTAGTAAAAATACATAAAAAAAATCCATCTGAGTATTACCCAGGCGGAAAAACAAAATTTGCTTGAAAACAAAGTCTGATTTCTCATTAATTGACTCATTTGTTTACAAAAAATTTACATTCTCAGAAGTAGTACTTTTTCAGATTGTCTACATTCCAAGTTCTAGGGAGACGCCTGCCGTCTGGAGTTTCCAGGCGGTAGGTGTCGTCCCTTACTTCTTCATAGATCCGGTAGGGGCCTTCCCAATTTGGAGTTAGCTTCCCCAGCTCATTGGCCCTACCGGTTGCCTCCATTTTCCGTAACACTAAGTCGTCAACTTTCTGAGGACGCTTGTGTACTTTTTTAATTGTAGGCTCTAATCATTCTCAGACGGTAAATCTCATGACGCAAGGCGGCATTGCCCCTGCGTTCTGGGAGTGAATCCAATGCCAGGCGCATTGCTTCCTAGTTTGCCTCTTTGTCATATAGCATGACCCTGAGAGTCGGCTCGTAACATTCGATGGGCAAGACGGCTTCAGCACCGTAAACCATGAGAAATGGGGTTTCGCCGGTTGCCCCTTTTTCTGTTGTCCGGATGGCCCATAGGACATGAATTAACTCTTCTGCCCACAAGCCACCGACTCTTTCTATTTTCTTCTTAATTCCGTCTGAGATGAGTTTGTTGAAGGCTTCAACTTGGTCGTTTGCTTGGGGCCGGCCGACAGATGCAAAACAGCTTGAGATCCCCTGATCTCCCAACCAAGTTTTTAGCTGAGGCGTCTCAAACTGAGGACCATTGTCAAACACCATAGACATAGGTACCCCATACCGGGTGATAATGTTCTTCCAGATGAAGGAAATTACGTCTGAGGTCTTGATATTCTTAACCGCCTCAGCCTCCACCCACTTGGTGAAATAATCCACAGCCACCAGGATGTAACGCTTTCCGCCTGGAGCAGGCGTGTAAGGACCTAAGATGTCCATGCCCCATTTTGCAAACGGGATTGGGCTGTGGATGGCCGTCAGATCAGTAGCTGGACGGTGAATGAGCTTGCCAAATTTTTGGCATTTGTCACATTTCTTCACCAACTCCTTGGCGTTTGCCTCAAGAGTGGGCCAAAAATAATGTCGTCTAGCTCTGACGGCTAGGGACCTGCCACCTATGTGAGAGGCGCAGAATCCCGAGTGCAAGTCTTCGAGAACTTCCTTCCCTTTTTTTGGGGTGACACACTTCAACTAGGGCTTAAGAAACCCCGCCTTGAAGAGTTCTCCGTTTCTAAACTCGAAGCTCGCAACTCGCTTCTTCAGAACGGCTGCTTCCTGTGGCGAATTAGGAAGTGTGTCGTCTGAAAGATAGGCCCGGATGCCATCCATCTAGGTAGAGCTTCGGTCCAGAACTCCAATGGGATCTTCATAGATGCTTCTCTTTTCAAGAACTTCCCAAAAGACAGACCGAGGCGTATCATGGCAGGCGGAAGACGCCAGTTTTAACAATGCATCCGCCTGGTTGTTTTCCGACCTAGGCACTTGATTCAGCCGGAATTCCTCAAGTGCCCCGGCCTCTTCTTTGACTACTTGAAGATATTTTATCATAGCTGGATGAGAAGCCTCATAGCTTCCCTCATACTGGCTAACAACCAATTGGGAATCAGAGTAGGCGTCAATTTTCATGGCCCTTGCCGCCTTACACATGCGAATGCCGGCTAGCAGGGCTTCATATTCCGCCTCATTGTTAGAGGCCTAAAACTTGAAGCGTATTGCATACTCAAATATGTCCCCTTCAGGAGAATCGTAGATTACGCTTGCACCACAGCCGTTCTTTGTAGAGCTCCCGTCTACATACACTTTCTAAACCTGATCAAGATTATCCGGAGCCACCGGACGGGTCATTTCAACAATGAAGTCGGCAAACGCATGACCCTTCACTGCCTTTCTTGGTTCGTAAGTGATTTCAAGGCTTTGCATTTCAATAGCCCATTTCAACATTTTCCCGGATGAATCCAAGGTAGACATTGGCCGCTTGAGTGGCTGGTCAGTGTAAATCACCACCGGATGTGCCAAAAAGTAAGGCTTCAATTTTTTGAATGCCATATACAAAGCAAGGCCAAATTTTTCAACCATGTGGTACCGGAGTTCAGCATTTTTAAGAATATGGCTAATGAAGTAAACTGGGAGCTGCACGCCGTCTCGCTCAGCAAGGAGAACGGCACTGAGGGCATGATCTGAGACGGCCAAATACATGTACAACGCGTCCCTAGGTAAAGGACTGACCAACCTAGGTAGAGAATGTAAATGCTCTTTCAACCTCTGGAACGCCGCCTCAGCATCATCCCCCCATTCAAATCTGGTCTTCTTCCTGATTGCTTGGAAGAAGTAGAGGCATTTGTCGCCTGACCGGCTGAGGAACCTCCCCAAGGCGGCCAGACAACCGGTGAGTCTCTGAACTTCCTTGACAGAACGGGGTGACTTCATGTCAATCACCGCCTGTATCTTTTCGGGGTTAGCCTCTATCCCCCTTTGATCAATCAGGAATCCGAGAAACTACCCAGACTCAACACCAAAGACGCATTTCTTTGGATTTAACATGACCTTATGCCGTCTGAGGGTGGTGAATGTTTCTCGGAGATCAGCAAGGTGATCCGTCTGTAGCTTGGATTTGACTATCATGTCATCAATATATGCCTCCACATTCCTCCCAATTTGATTAATGAAGACCGTATTAATCATCCGTTGGAAAGTTGCGGGCGCATTTTTCAAGCCAAACGGCATCACAGTATAACAGAATAACCCCTGATCAGTGACAAAGGCCGTCTTCTCTTGATCCTTCTTCCACAGGGGTATCTGATGGAAGCCGGAGTAAGCATCCACAAAGCTCATCAAGGCGTGAACGACTGTAGAGTCGACCAGACTGTCGATCTTTGGAAGCAGGTAGATGTCCTTTGGCCACGCCTTGTTGAGGTATGTGTAATCAACACACATGCGCCAGGTCTCATTCGGTTTCTTAACAAGGACCACATTGGCCAAGGCCGAATGAACCTGGCGTCTAGCAGCTTTTTGACTTCGGCTGCTGCCGCCTGACTTCTTTCCTCGCCGTGGTTTCTTTTCTTTTGCCGGGTGGGCTTCTTTTTGGGGTCCACAGCAAGTTTGTGGACAGCGAGATCCGGGCTAATGCCTGGCATCTCTTCCACTTCAAAGGCAAAAATGTCTTTGAATTCCTTCAGCAGAAGGTGCAAGTCTGCACCCAAAGTAGCATGAGCAACCGTCCCAACCTTTACAGTACGTTCTGGACGGCTGTCATCCTGAACGAGATCAATGCTTTCACCAGCCGGTTGGGGACAGAGCTCATCTGACCGTTCACCGGTCATTGATTGCTATTTTTTCTCTTTCTTCACCTCCACCAGCAGAGGTGCCTTTCTTTTCTTTTTGGCTACTGGTGGGGCAGGTGCTGGGTCGACATCCTTGACATTGTCAAGGTCTATTGGTTCCTGGCCGCCCGGGGCCAAAGTGTCTCGGACGGCTGAGAGGTAGCACTCCCGGGCCGTCTTCTGATCCCCATTCAGGGAACCAACAGAGCCGTCATCCCTCTCATACTTGATGAGCATCAGAGACGGGATGATTACTGCCTTGGCTACATTGAGGGTTGGCCGGCCAAGGATAATGTTGTAGGCGGTCAACTCCTCAACGACCAAGAATCTGACGACAATATGTCATCCCTGGCCTTTCTCTCACAGCCGGATGGGTAAGTCAATTCTACCGGCTGGGTAGACCATCCCACCCCCAAAACCAACCAAGGGGTGGGTGACCGGATGCATGCTGCTGACATTGTATTTCAGCTTTTGCAGGCACCGGAGACTGATGATGTCCGAGGAGCTGCCGATGTCAATAAGGATCCGTCCAACCAACTGGTTGGCCACCTTACATTCAATGACAACCGGGTCATCATGCTGACGGCAGACGCTGCCCCTATCCTTCTAATTGATCAAGATGTCTGGGAAGGAGGAGATAGCAGACGCCTGCTCATCATCATCTTTGTCCATCTTTCGAAGATGGCTCTTGGTGCCCCGGATGGTAGGGCCACCACATGAAAACTCGCCTGCTATAGTGTAGACCGACTCCTTGTCAGTATCCGAACTACTAGCAGGCTGGGGGGTAGTCTTGGAGGACTAACCCTTGTTTTTCTTTTTTGCCCCGGCTGGGGACTTAGAAATGTAGGACTTCAACAACCCTTTGTCAGCTAGACGGTCCAACGTCTGCTGAAGGCTAAAGCAGTCGTTGGTGTCATGGCCAACCTCCTCATGGAATTGACAGAATTTATTTTTGTTCCGTGACTGGACAGAACTCTTCATTGGATTCGGCTTTTCAATGGACAGCCGGTCCTTTATTTCCATGAGGATGGAGTTGCAGTCTTTATTAAACTCGTACTTGGGAACGTACGGTTTAAATTCTTTCTTTTTCTTCTGGGACGGCTGGTCAGTGTCAGTAACCGCCCAAACTTCTTTTCTTTTCTTGCTCTCTTCTTTGTTTTTGGCCAGCTGAGCTGACCAGCTGTCTTTCTATTTGTCGGACTCTTGGAGTCCGGCTGGCTACCAGACGAGCAGAGGTCGGTAGCTTGAATGTAGCTTTCCGCCTCCCTCAGGGCCGCCTGTAAGGTGAAAGCCCCTTTTCTGACTAGGGTGAACTTAAAAGTTGACCCATCTCTCATACCCTTGAAAAAGTCTGTAAAAGCTACCTCGTCAGACAGTCCTTGAATCTGAATTCTTATCAGATTGAACCGCCTGACATATGAGCGCAGCCCTTCTCGCCTAACATTGCTCATATCAAGGCTTGTTTTCTTAGCAGGGATGTTCATTGAGAAGTTTGAAGCAAACAGGAAGGCGAGCTTCCTGAAGCTATCGATGGACCCGGCTGGCAAGTTTCCAAACCATTGTTGGGCAATGCCCTTCATTGTAGCCGAGAAGCACCGACACCAAGTGGCATCATCCAACCCCTGCCGATACATGAGGTTGGTGTAAGCCATGAGGTGGTCTTGCGGATTGGTGGTACCATCATAGGTACCAACCAACACATTCTTAACCTTGGTCGGCTGGGCAGCCTCGGTTATCTCTCGGGTGAACGCAGAGGGCTGTTCACCCATGCGCAGCAGACGGAGCTGCCAGTCCAGTGGCTGGACATTTTGATATGCCGCCTGACCTCCAAAGAGAGCCGGCTGCATGAAGTGAGGGGGATACTGTCCGTAAGCCTGAGTAGGCACATACGGTATAGTTCCAATCGTCTGAGGGCCAGAATAGACGGTATTACCGCCTGTATGGCTCCCATGCAGAGAGAGAGAATTCCCTGCAGTAGAGTGGTTGAAGCTGTCTGGAAAGTTCGACGTTGAGGCCGACTCAGACAGCTGTTGATTCCTCTTCCGGTTGATTATTTCCCGGGCATCAAGAATTGATTTTTTACTTCCCACCGGCTGCTGAGTCCGGCGGGTGTTGTTGTTCCTCTTGGGAAGCAGAATCTTTGACCAATTAATGGTCCCGGTTGCCTTCTCCTTTGGATGAGGAGTGGGCTGCCGGTCTCTGATTGACTTCCCCTTCTCTGAGGAGTCTTCTTCGCCGACTGACCTTTACTTGGGCCAGCCCGGCTTTGGGTGATCAACTCTTTAATTTCACCCTTGAAACTGGTCATGAATTTCATGAGTTCGTCTCGGGTGACAGGGGCTGATCCAGCGGCCATTTGGGTTTCCCCTTCCGGCTGCCCAGAGGGTCAGCTTGTACCCGCCTGGGAGGCACCCCGCTCCAGAGTGTCTCTGGGCCGGATGCGCTTGGTTATGAGAGAGCCATCATTGGCTGTAAAGATTTCAACCTGAAGATCCTCATCTTCATGGTCCGTAAAGACTTCTGCGTCATCTTCTGGACGGTTAGGGGGGTGGTACAGACTCTAGAACCATCTTCGAGGTACTCTCCCCACAGACGGCGCCAAATGTTTTGGGTGTTTTTGTCCCTCGGGAGAGTTACAACACGAAGACTGATCCAGCTTGAGCTGCACCTGCAAAATAACGGAGACTCCGGGTAGTTGGAGCTCCGCCTCTGACGGTCAAGTTAGTAACTTGAAAAGGAATAAAGAGTACGAGAAGTAAGGTGGGTATCTGCCCGGATTCCAAGCTCAGATGTCTCTATCAAAGGGACAGTGTGTAATAATCAATAATCAAAACGTGCCCTCAAAATGAGGGACATCTCCCTATTTATAGGGTCTTCGGGATTTGTGCCCTTGATTAGGTCACTGAACCCTAATCATTAGTGGGCTGCGCCGCATTGCGGCTTTCTCGGGATTTGGGCCTGAAGGCCGCCTTTTTCCCTTAACTTCTGGAATGACACGTGTCAAGCAGGGATTGGTCCACTTTGGGCCATCCTGAGGCTGACACGTGTCACCCTCTGATTGGGCCACGTGGCAGGGTAAAATTACCCTAACCAGCTAGCTACTCAAATTAGTGAGTTATGATGACATCTTGAGGCCCTTATTTACAATGAGGACAGTTGGGCATCTCATAGAGCTCTCTCTCACGTTACTTGATTCAATTAGAGGGAGGTTCACTCTAACCAAGTCTTTTATTAATTTTGGTTAGCATGTGGCTTATTCCTAATAATCTTAACAAATATATGCTTTTGTTGTTGTTGACAAAGTATGTTGAATGTTGAATTTGTCAATTTAATATTTGTTGAATGATTAATAGAAAGTAAAAGTTATAATGTCGATATTTTATGAGTATGACATTATATTGCGACATTATATCGCATATAATCAGTCATCTTTAATTTTTTGGCTCCACATATTATGGATTAACTTGTTATTTAGTAGGATGCTTTAAGCAATGTCATTTTTTTTTAACATATATTATTGAGGTGCATGTATGTACTCTAAGTACTACTTTTATCATGATTCACGTATGTGTTGAGCATGGAGTTAAGGATGTATTATGTCAATGTCTTGAATCCATGATATGCAATACTCGTATTGAGAAGTTTTATTCATAACTCTATTGATTTCATTATTTTATCCTCGGTTTAACATGCATGTGTTAAACTTATAATTCTCAAATTTGTTGAGTTTTGTGAAGGGAAATTATGTGATAATTTTACTTAAGGAGATTGTATGGCTTTCTCTTTGGAGAATTTTCGAGTAAAGTATTTTGGGAATTGACTACGATTTTCCAATATTTTATGATGGTTTATTGGTACCGCCTATGAATCTTTATTGTGTTATAATTATTTGTGAATATGTCTCCTCTTCAAGTAAGGACTTCATTCCTTGTCGTCGAAGTGTTCGCTTAGCACCTTGGCTAAACACAAAGTAATTTATTAGAAATCTTTTGGTTCAGGATGCCAAGCTCTTTTGGTTCATGTCTTACTCTAAGAATATATAATGGTGTTCTTTATTTTGGCTATGTTTATCATTTTCTCTTTACCTTATTTTCCTGGTTTGGTAAAATAATTTGTTTTGGCTCCTCTGTTTCCTATGAAGTTAGGGATCTCTTGGTTTCATTTCGGCTCCTTGTCAATTAATATACCATTGCTACATAATTCAATCTTTAGCAAATTGATGCAAATTCTGAACTTATAACTCTATTTTATAACAAATTCATTGTTTTTAATGGTCTGATGCATTAGCTTTAAATTCACATTATTTGCATTGAAAGGATTTTGAAGTTCTTAGTGCCAAATTTGTACGTTTGGTTGTGCATGTTCTATTGCTTTTTGCACCTCTGGTGAGTTGATTGCTACATCTCAATCTGTTTACTTGTTCTCGAATAAAAAATGTTCCTTCTTTGATGTAAAAAAATAGTTAGCCATTTTTCTCAAACGAAATGTTTTCTTGTTTAATCAATTTTCTTGTAGCTGAACTCGTACAAAAACCTTGACTTGATGTCCTATTGGATTGGGCTTGTGTTGCAAAATATGTATTATAATTGAGGCTCTGGTCACCGTCACTGAGTCACAGAAAGTGTTGTGGTGTTGTGTAAGGGATTGTAATTGAAACAGCATGAGTTTTATGTCACCTGTATTAGCCACATCAATCTTCTACAGCCCTGTATTATCAACCTTATCATCTCTGCATCAATTTGATTGATTAGACAACAAAAACTTTGCATCTGATACTGAAAATCATGTTTTAATTGTAATTTCGCACCAGAGGAGCATGGAAGTGTTTCAATAACTATTCATCCGCCTGCTCATTTATTTTTGACTTCATGCTCATTGGTGTGAATTAACTGAAAATAAATGAGCAGGCGGATGAATAGTTATTGAAACACTTCCATGCTCCTCTGGTGCGGAATTACAATTAAAACATGATTTTCAGTATCAGATGCAAAGTTTTTGTTGTCTAATCAATCAAATTGATGCAGAGATGATAAGGATGATAATACAGGGCAGTAGAAGATTGATGTGTCTAATACAGGTGACATAAAACTCATGCTGTTTCAATTACAATCCCTTACACAACACCACAACACTTTCTGTGACTCAGTGACGGTGACCAGAGCCTCAATTATAATACATATTTTGCAACACAAGCCCAATCCAATAGGACATCAAGTCAAGGTTTTTGTACGAGTTCAGCTACAAGAAAATTGATTAAACAAGAAAACATTTCGTTTGAGAAAAATGGCTAACTATTTTTTTACATCAAAGAAGGAACATTTTTTATTCGAGAACAAGTAAACAGATTGAGATGTAGCAATCAACTCACCAGAGGTGCAAAAAGCAATAGAACATGCACAACCAAACGTACAAATTTGGCACTGAGAACTTCAAAATCCTTTCAATGCAAATAATGTGAATTTAAAGCTAATGCATCAGACCATTAAAAACAATGAATTTGTTATAAAATAGAGTTATAAGTTCAGAATTTGCATCAATTTGCTAAAGATTGAATTATGTAGCAATGGTATATTAATTGACAAGGAGCCGAAATGAAACCAAGAGATCCCTCACTTCATAGGAAACAGAGGAGCCAAAACAAATTATTTTACCAAACCAGGAAAACAAGGTAAAGAGAAAATGATAAACATAGCCAAAATAAAGAACACCATTATATATTCTTAGAGTAAGACATGAACCAAAAGAGCTTGGCATCCTAAACCAAAAGATTTTTGACAAATTACTGTGTTTAGCCAAGGTGCTAAGCGAACACTTCGACGACAAGGAATGAAGTCCTTACTTGAAGAGGAGACATATTCACAAATAATTATAACACAATAAAGATTCATAGGCGGTACCAATAAACCATCATAAAATATTGGTGTCTAGGTTTAGTGATCTCACACCAGAAATCAACTGCGCAAGTCTTGCTATACGACTAAGGATATCATTTTCCTTAATAAATTGATTACCAAATAAAATATCTGCTTTTGTTAATGCACTAGAATACCCAACAAAATGAACAAGCGGCAAATGAGAAACATATAATGTCATTTCTTCAATCTTTGACAGATTACTTACACGTTTTTCTCTTGGTTTGGGTATATTATATGGGCGAACACCATCTACGACATACGCTCGTATAACCAGTTTCTTGATTTTATGAGCCGATAAATCAATAAAATGCTCAGTTTTTTCATAAACAATCGACAGGTTTAAATCTTCCAATAGTGGGCAATCCCGAATAATTTTAGGCAACAATAACAAATTGCAATATCCAGATAAATCAAATTTCTTTAGATTAGGAAGATTCACAGTGTATTCTCGAACAGAGATTGACACTAGTTTTAGATTGACAGTATTAGGGTATGTCAATATAAGCACAACCAGAGATTGACATTGAAAAATACAAGAACGCGTAAAAGAAAAACCACCTTCTATTAGAGTCGGTTTGGTTCTATTTATGTTAATATTATATTCATGTTAATATGTTAAGTTTACCTTTTTAGGAGTTTTAGGCTAATTAGGTTTCCTAATGTATTGGGTATATATATGTGATAATTATCAATGCAAAAGGGTTAAGCCGTTTTCTCCAGATTTCCTTGAGTTTAACATGGTATCACAGCCTCTCTAAAATTTTAGAGATTTCTCGATCCTGATTTGTTCATCTTCGTTGTTTTTAATTACCGCATTATTTTTCTGAGATTAAGGCTTCAAAATTTAATTTAATTCTACAAATTAAATTAATTTTCTGGTTTGTTTTAGATCGAAATTAGGATTCTAAAACCATATTTTCTGATTTATTTATTTTTTAATCGGGTGCTACTTTGTTAGTGCTCTGTGTTTGTGGTGTGCAATTGCATGCTACTGTTTGTTTTGTGTGGGTGGAGCGTTATTGCGTGACGTGCTTTGTGTAGTGCGCTGCATTGTTGTGTGTGGTGCTTTGTTGCGTGTAGTGTTGCTGCCTTGTTGTTTGTGGTGTGTGCTTTGCTTGCTGTGTGTGCCTACGCTGCTAAGGGTGCTTTGTGTAGTGCGCTTTCTTGTGGCATTGCGTTATGGTGCGTGAGTTTGGCGGGCTGTCCTTTTATATGTGTTGTTTATGGCTCGTGTCTTGGTGTAATGGCTGGCGGCAATGATAATACACCTCCTCCACCTCCTCCTAAATATGAGCCTTTCATCGATTACTATCTTCATCCGACTGAAGGTTCTCAATTGGTGATTTGTCCCGTGTTGCTTACCGTCGACAACTATGAAGTGTGGTCGAGGTCAATTCGCAACAATCATCGGTCCAAGAGCAAGCTCGGGTTTGTTGACGGTTCTATTGTTCTACCCGATCCCAAGCATCCTAATTTTCGTCAGTGGGGTATTGTTAATTCTACTGTTGTTGCTTGGATTTATAATACTCTTGATGTTAGTATTCGTTCTACTGTTATTATTCCTGATAATGCAAAAACTTTGTGGGATGATTTGCGGGATCGTTATTCTCCTGGTAACGGTCCTCGTATACTTGAATTGAAACATGATATTGCTGATTGTAAGCAACGAACTTGTTTGGTTGCGGTTTATTATGGTGAATTGAACAAATTGCAGAATTTGTTGTCTAGTTATGTCAAGTTGTCTGTTTGTACTTGTTCCGCTGCGAAAGAATATGCTAAGTTGTATGAGGATGAATTATTGCATCAGTTCTGTCTTGGTTTGGAACCTAAGAAGTTTGGTTCTGTTGTTTCTACATTGTTGATGAGTGATCCTTTGCCTTCTATAAATGATGCTTATGCTAAAGTTGTTGCTGAAGAGCGTAAGCAAACTGTGTCTGAAGCCCATGAGTCCTCTTCTTCTTCTGCGACTAATGGTTTTAATGCCACAGGTACGGCTTCCGGTCGCACTTCCGACCGGATGGAGTGTACTTATTGTAAACGGTCTGGTCATGATAAGGACCACTGCTACCAGCTTCATGGCTTCCCTAGTGGGGGGCGTGGAGGTCGTGGTGGTCGCGGGGGTCGTGGAGATAGTGGTGGACGGTCGTATGGAAAGGGCAAGGGGGAGTTTGCTGGTGCTGTTGGTAGTTCTCGTGGTAATAATGAGCCGGTTTCTGATTCCGATCGTGGGAGTGTTCCAACGCTTTCTGATGTTCAATGGAAAGAAATCATGTCTGCGGTAAAGGGTGCCAAGTCTGGTTCTTCGTCAGATGGCAACAAACTTTGTACGTATAATTCCATTGATTGGCTCATTGATACTGGAGCTTCAAATCATATGTCTAGTAATATTGATCTTTTCACTGATTTACATGACATTTTTCGCCTGTTGGTTTACCCAATGGGAAGAGCACGACAGCAACGAAGGAAGGAAGAGTTATTTTGTCTGATAATTTAACTCTTAATAATGTTTTATATGTTCCCTCTCTTAAATGCAACTTGTTATTTGTGTCTCAATTATTAGAAAAACAATGCTATTTTATTATGTTCACTAACAAGCTATGCATTATTCAGGACCGCAGTTTGAGGAACCTGATTGGAGCGGGAGACAATATGATGGGGTCTATATTTTTCGTCCGGTTCGTGCTCGGAATCTGCAGGCGAACAAAGTAGTTGTTTCATCAGATGCAAGTTTGTTATGGCATAGGCGTCTCGGGCATCCGTTAATGTCTGTTGTTAGCTCTCTTCCAGGGAGTTTCTAGTAGTTCTAGTACTCATAGTAGTAACTATGTTTGTTCTTTTGCTTGTGACATTTGTTTTATGGGGAAGCAACCCCGAAACTCTTTTCCGTTAAGTTTGAATAAAGCATCTGGAATTTTTGATTTAATTCATTGTGATATTTAGGGTCCGAATAAGATTGTTTCTAGTTGTGATGCTCGTTATTTCCTAACCATTGTTGATGATTTTTCTCGTGCAACTTGGGTGTTTTTGATGGTTGGTAAATATCAGGCTTCTCAGTTGGTTCGTGAGTTCTGTGCTATGTCTAAGACTTAATTTGGCAAGAAAGTGAAGGTGATTCGAATTGATAATGGCCAAGAGTTTCTGAGTTTGGGGTCTTTCTTTGCACAAAAGGATATTCTGCATCAGACATCGTGTGTTGACTGTAGGGAATAGTTTCAAGCCTTTAAAAATCCCACTAGCTTGAACCCCACTGTGATCATACACTAAAGTACGGTGGCGTCCAAAAGGGAAGAAGATAGAGTAGAAGAGTCGCCAACAAGTTTTTAAGGAACTTGTAAACCGTTCACGAGGTTAAGGTTACACCCCTTAACGATCCAAGAGATCGTCAACTCCATAAGGTCATGAACCAAAATAGGGTTCGGGGATGAAGGTACAAATCCAACCTAAAAGAGATTGAACCTGCCCTAATAATAGGCCTCTACTTTATTCTGCTCGTATTCGTGTGTGCTTTCTGACTAACATTCAATCAATAGGATTAACCCTAAACCTGTTTATCTATGTTGATTGAATATTAATGCACAAATAAACTATTATTGGCGATCACTTGAATTATAATCATATTAACCCTAACAAGATTATTAATTATCTTATTAAGCGTGGTTGCAAGTACCAATTCCCTTTAAACATGCATAAAAAGTGTTCAAGCAATAAAATAAATATCAAGCAACATAATAGATAATCAACAATTATAATAATAATAATATAAATAATAACAATTATAATCATAATTATACTCATAATCATGTTCATGTTAATATTAAAGCATAATAAACATAGTAAGATCCTAGGCATGATACTAACAAGATTAATAACAAACCCTAACATGTCACTAAGCAATAAAAATCAAACCTTTAACCCTAACATGATACTAACATGAATAAATATTATGAAGAACATAGGAAGCATCATAATAATCATATTAAATATTAAAAATACCCTAGACATGATACTAGGAAGATCAAAACGCCCTAACATAACATTAGGAATCATAATTAAACCTAAGCATGATTTCTATATCATAATATCAATAAAACCAATTAAAGTACTTACGTGGATGCCTCGTACCTCTTTCTAATAACAAAATACACACGTTAGTAACTTCAAGGAAAATAATAATCAAACAATTAAATTAAATAATTGAAAGAGAGATTTGGGACCAAACCCTCAGAAATTAAAACCTTTCACGTCTAGGGCGAAGGCAACTTCGAATATGGCTAGGTGTATCAAGATCTTGTGAATGCGGAATTTTGTATTTGAAAGAAAGAATTTAAGAAAAGAGAAAATTTTAGAGATGAGTGAATATTGATAATTGGTGATTGAATGAGAGAGTAGATGAATGAATATTGGTAATCGATGAATGAAAACGAAGTTTTTAATACGATATTTATAGAGAAAATCATCCAAAAAAGATAATTTATCAAAACAGAGTCTAAAGACCAAAAAACCACCTTGGCGCCAGACCTGGCTCATTGGCGCCAGGAACAGTGGCTAGCGCCAGGCGCCAATGTTGGCGGCTGGCGCTAATCCTGATTCCAGGCGCCAAGGCCTGGGGTTGGACGCCAAACCGACTTTTAACGCGTTTTCGAACATCTGATAATTTTACCGTACTGGAAGATAAAATAATATAATTTCAATCGAAAATGCTATTTGATCTGTTAAAACTCTGAAGAGTCCTAATTGAATTAAGAATGATAAGACCTTCTAGAATTCTAGAAGACTAAAATCATTCCTAATTACATTAGGAATGATAAATTACATTAGGCCCTTCCCTAGATCATAGGGCCGTACTTAAAACTCAAACCAGGCCCAGTTTAGTAAATTAGCCATAAATTCCTCAATATTTATCGGAATTGGGCTTATAATATATCGTTGGAAAGGTCATTGCAAGCCCCATCCAACTACACCACTATTGGACCCATATCATGGACCAACCAAACTGGATTGGCTGTTTTCTTAAAATAAAGTTTTCAAAATCAGGGAGAAGAAAAAAGAAATAAAACTTTCCGCAACACTAAACCTTTCCACACTTTCGTTTCATTCGATTATGATTCAACGTGAAAGGCACTCATCACCGGGTTTGGTTTTGGGGAGACACAAATGGGTGTCTACAGAAGCCCCCACTTTGACTGAGTTTGGAGAAACGCAGGTTTCGAAAACGAAACCCAAAGTAGTGATAGGGACGAAGAATGATTCAGAACGTTCTGCGATCCTAAATCAATCTTGTAACGCCGATACCTGCAAAACAAAGTTAGTTAAGCAGATAAAAGAGTTAAGAAACGCGTATCTTGCACCTTCGAGCACACGTCTCCAAAAGTAACCAATTTGCTGTTGTTGTTGTTTTGACGACCTCCTGCAAGCTAGAGAATGCCATCCCGCTTGAAAACCGCTACGCCTTGTAACTGCTTCCAAATTAGAAGATTGCTTCGCCTGAAACTATCCTCCCCGCTATGATAATATTCCACGTCCAAGGGAATATCATCGAAAATTATTTCTCTCGAAATAATTCTCATCCACATTATGATCATCTTCCATGCCTCAGGAACTATGATCGAAGACAATTTCGCCCTGAAATTACCTTCAATTGTCCATGACAACTTTCCGCCGGAGATATCTTCTCTTGAAGTCATCCTCATTTGATGCGATAATTTCCCAAAGGAAAATACCGAAGATCCACACCTTTCGATCTTTAAAACTTCGCCTGAACCTTGCTTTTGCTATGCCTTTACGTCGGCGCTCTTTGCTCTTGAACCTGTATGTCAGTGCCTTTTGCTCTTGAACCTGTATGTCGGTGCCTTTTGCTAATGAGCCAATGCTTAGGCGCTTTAAGCTTAGTGAGACGATCTTCTTATCAGGTCGATCACTTTACGTAATCAAGCCGATTACTTAATCATGTCAAATTGCTTAGAGGGGCTAACAGGCGTACCAAGGAACCCAAAAATATGTTGCAGAAGACTAGCACAACCTCAACAGGTGGCTGGCTGCTTTGGCGTCGCTGAAAAACCATTAGCGCCAGACTAAGGGCATTAGCGCCAGGCGCTGGCATTGGCGTCAGGCGCCAAGCACAGAAAGTGACGCCAATGCCTAGGGACTGGCGCCAGCACGGATTCTTCTTTATATTCAATTTTCCGTTTTGTTTCTTGCTCTGTTCGTCGCGATTTTGCTCGAAAAAAGTCCGAAAACTTCAATTGCTTGGTTCTTGCTCATTTTTCAACCGAATTCGCTCAAATTTGTTGCAAATCAAAGCTCTTTTCATCTATATTCCCGATCTATGTAAGTTTTCCTCCAACTCACACCGGTTTTTGTGAATTATTGGCATTTTATTCACGAATTTCATGAAAATTCGAAACTTATAATGCTCAATTCGCTTTGTTTATCAAGTTTTATGCCATGAAATTGCTTGTTTATGTTTGTATATTGTCTTGGGAGTAATTTGAGACTTGTTTGACTCAATTTGATGAAGAAACGAGTAATCTGCCATTGTTGGACCTCTTAAGGTCGTGAATAACAATGTGGCTTGTTCTTGATATTTTTGCTAGCAATTCTTGTTCAATTTGTCGCAATAATCGCTATAGTGTTGCAAGGAATTGTTTGATTGCTTGAAAAAATGTTGTCATGCTCAATTCGAATTTGTGCTCTGTTTTAGTACTACGTACTCTGTTTTTTGCAAACATAGTATCATGCGGCTAGGCGAACCTTTAGATACTATAGAACCTTAATTTATGATGACTTTGCACAATGTAGAATGGCTAGACAACGAGGCTCGGGTTCACGGTCCCGAAACACTAGACGGGAGCATGAGCCCGTGGAGGACGACACTACACCGTCCACTTCGCTTGGTCGGTTCCCGGAGTGGGATGAGCGGACCTTGTTCTTTGCCCCTATCCACCACATTTCCGAGAGGGTGAGACGGGGAACCGAGCCCGGGAGGACACGGCATCACGGCTCTAGCTGTGATGGTCTAGGCGATTTGTACAGGATGCACATCGCCAGAGATCGAGAAACGAGACTCCTATGGGAGTCTTGCGGACTGGTTGCCTTGTTTGAGACCTCCGAGGCTATGGTCGCCTCCAGCGGGGGTCACCACGTAGTACGCGCTCTGGTGGAGTTCTTCTGGGACACCACCAACACCTTCCATTTTCCCTGGGGTGAGATGATGGTCACTCCTACAGACTTCAGTCTCATCACAGGACTGGAGTTCTCTCCTGTGCCGCTGCCGTTCGACGGCAGTATCGACGTCTTTTCTCCACAGGTCGAGGAGATGTTGGGGCCGATTGCTGTTTGGGCTCGAGCTGAGGTCGAGACGACTCAGTTCAGCGCTAGAGGGATTCGCCGCTCGACGCTGGCAGCGGCTCTTGATGACGATGCGACCACCCGAGAGCAGCGGGTGCGCATCTTTGTGCTGATGTTGTTGTCAGGGACACTCTCCCCTGACAGGGGTAGTAGGGCATTGCTTTGCTACCTCCCTGCTGTTCGCGATCTCCAGCGGATCGGGACTTATGACTGGGCCAGCTTGGCCTATACTGACTTCGTTCGCGCACTGAGGGACTCGTGTCGCCATCGGTCCTTTAGGACGAATGTTGCTCTATCTGCTTTCTGGAAAGTCGTAGAGGTAAACATTATTCCCTATAAAGTTTAGCCCTATATGTTAGTTAGCATTTACTCACTCGTTTAACTTCTTGTAGATCTGGTTCTACGAGTACTTTCCTTCCATTGCGCCGGCGAGACCATCGCCGAGGGGGCATCCGGTGAGCGCCTCTTGGCGCGGCCACCATGTGGACCTGTCTACTGCACGTGTCCGGAGTCGGATCATCTCGGTACGACTTTTAGTGTTTATCTTGCTCTTCTGTGATGTTTTGGACATGTTCTTACCCGATTGATATTTTTATAGGGACCTGAGGTAGTATACCGACCATGGGGTGGTTGGACAGTCCCTGGATTAGCTGTTCAGTACTCTGCTGAGCGCCGCTAATTTCTGGGGACCTACGGAGCGGTTGTATACTTAGGAGAGAGAGTTGCTAGACAGCACTCTTCCGATGTTTTTGTTGTTCCTGCTCCTCCACCACGTCACATGTTCGACGAGAGAGAGTTGTCGAGCATGGCTGAGGAGTCTTGTTCCCTCTGGCGGTCCCATGTGATTTTTGGGCGGAGTTATGCTGAGGAGCTACTTCCTTTGTTGGCTCCAGCCCCTGTACCGGCCGAGGATGTGAGGGTAGGATCCCTAACTTTTTTTTTTCGCTGAGTAGCCCCCAAGTAATACTTTACTGATTTCTTTTTGTTTTATCAGGATGGTCCCACTGAGTTTGTGCCACCCCGTATGTCCATCCACTACCAGGGGACATATGGGCCGATCGAGGAGATGATTTCTCCGGCTCCTGAGGGCGAGCGCTTCGTGGAGCGGTCGATTCCTCGTCACCAGACTAGTGTAAGTCTAGCTTTACTTCAGAATCTTGTATTCAGTTATCATGCACTTTTACTGATTTACTTTTCTTGACAGTTCCCACGCGAGGTGGTTTCGGCTATGGCACGATGCATAGATGCCTTCCGGAGCCAACTCGTTCGGATGAGGAACGCAGCTACCTGTCGTCGAGACGACGCTGTTCGAGAGGTAACTTTTCTTCACTTATTATTTCTGCATTATGGTTTCAGTTTTACCTTGTTTCTGATTTAATTCTTTTTACAGGGTCAGCCGATCGCTTCTCACACCCGTACGAGGCCTGAGGAGCGGAGAGATCCGACGAGGTCTAGCTCGAGACGTCGTCGCACTTCGTCTGGAGGTAGAGGTGGTCGTTCTGAGGCTGCTCGAGCCGATGTTGCTGAGGGCTCAGGGTCTTCTTCTGAGGGTGCTCCTGCTGCACCGGTAAGAGAGGCTACCTCGGCTTTCAGAGGTGGTGGGATGTACGAGGTTGGCTCGTCATCGCAGCAGCCTCCGCGGTCTCAGCCTCAGGTTGATCTTGGCTGGAGCGGTCCTGTCTTGAGTTTCCCTCCTTCTACGGAGGCTGGAGCTGGTGCTAAGGCCGGAGCTGGTGGAGAGGTGACTCCTCGGACGGCGCAGTTTTATGGCATGATGGGCCTACGTCCTCCGGCGCCATAGTTTGCTTCTGTATATGTATTTTATTTTGACTTTTTATAGAACTTTGCCTTTTGTACTTATTATTTAGACACTTTGTACTTTATGTTATTGTAAATTCATTATTATTTATTATTATGTTAGTGTATGTTAGTGTGTGCAAGTGTGATAACAATTTTGCGCAAAAATTCCGTCATTTTTATTATTAATGGAGGGTATTATCCGACTCTCTTCCCCAAAAAGAAAATAAAAAGGAAAAATAAAATGGAGAAAAAAAAAGCTGATATTTGAAAATTAATATAATTAAAAAAGAAATAAAAATAAAATTAACTAAAAATAATTGTTATATTTAATTAATTAATTAAAAAAAGGATAGAAAAATATTTAGAAAAAATAAAACGGGGCCATAATATCATTAAACCGACTCCAGTTTTAATATCAAAACGCAAATGAGCACGCGTGGCTTCCGCTGATTTGGCGCCAGCTGGCGCCAGGCGCTACACCTAGCGTGTGGCGCCAGCTGGCGCCAGGCGCTACACCTAGCGTGTGGCGCCAAGCTCTGGAGGGTGACGCCAATTCCCGGTGTGTGACGCCAATTGACGCTGACTCCGTATTCCAGTCAGATTGAAATTCCTCGCAATTTGTTCATAAATAGCCCCCTGCTCAGCCGATTCTTCTCATAATTTCATCGAAAAATATTCTTCTCTTTAGAAAAAATAATAATCATCATGTCTTTAGCCACTAAAACCTTCACCCAATATTCTCATGAGTGGTGTCGATCTCTTAATGCTAAAGAAAGAAAAGAATTGGATTTATTTCACATGGGGGGAATTTTTGGCATTAAAGGGGTAGATCTAGACATAGACTTCATACATACCGCTTTAGAATATTGGAATATTGAAACACATTGTTTTAGAATAGGGTATGATGAAATTAGCCCTTTACCAGAGGAATTTGGTGCTATTTTAGGCTTCCCTGCAATAGACCTGGTAGTAATCCCTAGAGTAGATGCATATTACTATAAGGATTTTGAGCGCTTTTTTAACTTGAGGGAAAGGGATTTATCAAGGATAGTAGATGGCAATGTAGTGAACTTGAAAGAATTCGCACGCTACTATTTTGATAAACCGCTTTCTGAATCTTGTCACATATATAGAAGAAGGGCGTTCTTATTCTGTATGCTTAATCAATATTGTCTTAGTAGTGGTAAAATTAATGAGGGACAATCAATTATAACCACTGTGCTAGAACAGATTGAATCAGGGAGAAATCCAATGCCATTGATAGTTGGAGAGACTATGCTTAGTCTAGATGAATTGAAAAGGGACCCAAAAGCACCTCTTCGCGGCTCTCCAATTTTATTATAGGTAGAAAAATAATATTTTTAATTACAGAAATCAAAAAATATATTTTTGTATTGTAATATTAATTTATTTGCATTGCAATTTTTTACAGATGTGGTTAATGGAGAGGCTAGGATTAATTAGCCCTCCGGACGACATTGAAAATTATACGCCCACTTGCTTTGTGAGAAGGAAGAAACGTATTCCCAAAATTGGGCGCCATGGGTGGAGGAAAGTCTTTGAATCACGTGATTTTGCTATCAAGTGGGTCGTCCCATGGTGGAAAATAAAAAGGATGGTTGGTGTTAACAAGCAACCTTTCTGCCGTCTCCCAAGCTTGTCTCGCGTGACATATTATTATCCCTGCAGGGTAAAGAGACAATATGGCTTACTCCAAAATATTCCTTCCGGGGATCTTCGTCCTCCCTATGAGTATCCCATATCTCAAGAAGTAGATAAATTTGACACTTACTGGAGCGCTAGACCTTTATGGGAAGTGATTACCCAAAAGGTTCCCCCTTCTTTACCTAATGATGTAAAGAAGTGGTTGCTGAAGAAGTCTTCAATTGATCAAGGTAGAACTGATGTGAAGAATCGTCTAGGTGACAGGGTAACACCGGCCAAGGAACGCTTAGGTGCAAGAATTGAGTTCAAAACACCTACAATGCCTAAGAAAAAGAATATTACCAAATACAAGGGAAAAAGGAAAGCTACAGACAAAAGGGTTTGGGTGGAAAAGAAGCATGGGGTGCTAGCTGAGGGAGAAACAATCTATTCTAAAATTGAATGTAGATCCTCTAAAGGATGCCTACTAGCTAAAGTAATGGATGAGGAGGAGGAGACATAAAAGAATTGGAAAAGAGTAAAGAAGGAAAAGAAAGACTAGAATATTGCTTAGATTTAGATTTATTAGATTTGTTAATTTTTATTTAAAGTTAATTTATTTCAGCCTTATTTGAATTCCATTAACAATGTAATTTTATTTCATTAATGAAATTTCAGCTTTCAATTAAATTGTTACTTTAAATTTATTTTATTAAAGCAATGAAAAACCGAAAAAATTAATTTTCCAGAAATTCTTCGAGTACGGAAGTCGAAAATTTTCCGAAAAACACCGAAATTCGCCCTGATTTTAATGCCGAGCTGGCGCTGGTAATTGCAGATTGGCGCCAGCTATTGAGGTATAGCGCCAGGCGCCAATACCATCGTCTGGCGCTAACGACCCATTTCTGGCGCCAGACTCTATTCTGCGTCGCCAGTAGCTTTTCCGACTTTTTGTTGACTTCTAGTTGATTCTGGAACGCGGGGATGTCGAATAATAAAGTGGCCGCACCCGTAATGGGTTGCCTACGTATCCTTTCCTAAGGAATCAGGTCGAACGTAGCTCTCTTGAGTGTCCTACTCAAGTAAATATGGGTAGTATTTTTTAAGTTGGTCAAGATTGGTCATGTTTGAGAATTCATTGCCATCCATATCAGTTAGTTTAGCTGCCCCACCTGACAGGATTGTTTTGACAATGTAGGGGCCAGACCAATTAGGTCTAAACTTTCCCCTTGGATCTAAAACGTTTTTTCTTAACGCTTTTAATACCAAATCTCCTATTTTGATATTTCTTGTCTTGACTTTCTTATTAAAATGTCTAGCAATACGAGTTTGATAGCACTGAGTGTGATGTAGAGCTTCTAGTCGTTTTTCGTCGAGTAGGATCAATTCTTCATATCGTGCCCTAGTCCACTCGACTTCATCGAGTTTACTCTCTAGCGCAATATGTAGAGATGGTATTTCTAGTTCGACAGGTTGTACGACATCCATTCCATATACCAGAGAAAATGGTGTAATTCATGTTGACGTACGGATTGACGTGCGATAACCCCACAATGCAAAGTGAAGCTTGTCAGGCCAATCCTTATAATTTTCTGTCATTTTCTCGATGATAGTCTTTAAATTCTTATTAGCTGCCTCGACTGCTCCATTTGCTTGAGGTCTATAAGGGGACAAATGATGATGTTGGATACCATATTTATGTAACGGATCTTCACATTCGGCTTGAAAGTGAGTTCCATTGTCACTTATCATTTCATGTGGGACTCCATATCGACAAATGATATTTTCTCTCGATAAAGAGTGCTACATGTTTTGCAGTGAGTTTAGCGTATGATTGCGCTTCAACCCACTTTGTAAAGTAATCAATTGCCACTAGAATAAATTCATGGCCTCCTGTCCCTGGAAAAGTGATCTTGCCAATTATGTTAATTCCCCATGTAGAGAATGGCCAAGGCGATGTGTAGGTGTAGAGCAAAGATGGAGGAACGTGTTGTAAATTGGCATAAACTTGACACTTAGGGCATCTTTTCACATATTGATGGCAGTCCCTATTCATGGTGGTCCAATAATACCCTTCTCACATTATTTTCTGGACTAACATTTTGCCATTTACATGAGTTCCACAGATCCCTTCGTGGACCATTCTCATTATTCTTTGTGCATCCACCTTCCCTACACATAGGAGAGCTCGACCTTTAGGTACCCTTTTATGTAGCTTGTTGTCTATGAGTACATATTGAGAAGCCAAAAGTCTCAAGGCTCGTTTCGCTCTTTTGTCAGCATGAGGAGGGTATTCTCCATTGGTGACATAGTTGAGAATGTCTGTGTACCATGGTTCTTCTTCTTATTCTTCATCTTCGTCTTGGACTGGGTCGTTGTCTTCTATAGCCTGTATATACGCTGGTTTGTGCCTTTTTTCAATAGTTAGAGGCATTTGCTCGATATCCGTAGGAATCCTAACCATTGAGGCTAATCTTGCCAAGGCATCAGCAAATTGGTTTTCTTCTCTAGGTAGATATGTGTATTCTACCTTCTCTAACTGATCGGTAAGGGTTTCCAGATAGGTTTGATAAGGGGCTAGGCTTTCGCTCCTTACTTTCCACCTTTTAGATATTTGATTGATAATTAAAGAGGAATCTCCGAATATCCTTAATTTCTTTACCCCCAATGCCAGAGCTGTTTCAAGGCCTACCACGCATGCTTCATATTCAGCAGCATTGTTGGTAACGTCGAAATCGAGCTTTATTGAGATTGGGACTTGTTCTTCCTTAGGTGATACTAGTAGCACTCCGACACCACATCCCTTTTGGTTTGAGGCTCCGTCGAAATACAAGGTCCAAGTATCATCTTCGGTGATCATCAAATCTTCATCAGGAAATTCATTGTCCTGTATTGGTGTCGAGTCTTCTATTGGAAAATCTGCCAGAAAGTCTGACACCACAGATCCTTTAATGGCTTTTTGTGGCATAAACCGCACATCGAACGGGGCTAAGTTGACTATCCATCTTGAAATACGTCCATTGAGTGTTGATTTCTCGAACAAGTATTTGAGTGGATCCAATCGGGATACCACGAAAACGGTATGCACCAACATGTAATGTCTCAACTTAGTTGTGGCCCACACCAAAGCGAGGCACAATTTCTCGAGTGGTGTATAGCGTGTTTCGTATTCGAGCATCTTCTTACTTAAGTAATATATTGCATTCTCTTTGTTTTCTACCTCTTGTGCTAGCATGGCTCCCATTGTCTCTTTGGTAACCGTCAAGTATAACCTAAGAGGTATTCCGGGAAGTGCTGGTGCTAATACGGGAGGATTTGCGAGATAGGCTTTGATCCGGTCAAAGGCTTTTTGACACTCATCATCCCATACTACTGGTATGTTCTTCTTGAGCTTTTTGAATATTGGTTCACATATCGTTGTCAGTTTGGATATGAACCTACTTATGTATTGTAACCGGCCAATGAATCTTCGAATCTGTTTCTAGGTCTTGGGCGGTGGCATCGACATGATCGCTTTAATCTTGGTTGGATCTATCTCTATTCCTCTAGAGCTTATGACGTACCCCAAGAGCTTGCCTGAGGTGACTCCAAAAGCACATTTTGATGGATTCAACCTCATATTGTATTTTCTTAACCTTTCAAAAACTTTCCTTAAGGCTATTTGATGGCCCGGACGGTCCTTTGATTTCACAATCATGTCGTCGACATATACTTCAAATTCTTTGTGCATCATGTCATGGAGTAAGGCAGTTGCTGCACGTTGGTAAGTAGCACCTGCGTTTTTCAACCCAAATGGCATTACCGTGTAACAGTAAGTGCCCCATGGTGTGATGAAGGTTGTTTTCTCCATGTCTTCTTCCGCCATGAGAATCTGATTGTACCCTGCGTATCCGTCCATGAATGAGAGAAGCGCGTGATTTGCTGTGTTGTCTACCAGAATATCGATGTGTGGTAAAGGGAAGTCGTCCTTTGGACTTGCCTTATTTAGATCTCGATAGTCGACACACATCCTTACCCTTCCGTCTTTCTTTGGAACTGGGACGACGTTGGCGACCCATTCGGGGTATTTGGATACCTTGATGAAACCTGCAGTTATTTGTTTTTGAACTTCTTCTTTTATTTTAAGTGCTACGTCGGGTTTCATTCGACGCAACTTTTGTTTTACTGGTTTCATTCCTGGAATTAGTGGTATAGTGTGTTGAGCTATTTCTCTGCTAATGCCTGGCATATCTTCATATGACCAAGCAAATACATCGATAAATTCCTTAAGCAAGTTAATTAAATCGGTTCTTTCTTGTTTATTCAATGTTAGTCCGATTTTAACTTTTCTTTTATGAGTTGAATCATTTGAGATGTCAACTGTTTCAGTCTCTTCAATTATCGGTGTTTTCTTTTCAAGTGTTTCCATTGCTTTAATAATTTCTTTATCTTTTTCATCGTTAGCTAAGCAATATTCGTCATCTTGGGTTAGGGAAGAACACGAGAAGTAAGAAGAATGAGCGATATTATTATACTCTGAGATCATTACATCAAAAAGTGATATGTCCTCAGGGACTGGATCACTAACTATCCTAGGAGACGAAGTAGGAAGGGGAGGCAATATAGCTAAAGACCTAGAAGATTCTACAAGGAAAGACTCAGACTCAGACTCTGACTCAGACTCTGACGATTCTTCAAACATCGGCACTTGCCCTGTCGTGATTGATATCTTCCTTCCACTCGGAGTAGTTACCTTGATAGTCTTGCGCCACCCTTGCAGCGATCCTTCGGCTGGAGTAATTAGCTTTGAGGGGTTGAAGTTTTCGCTTTGTAGGACCGTTTGAATGAGTGAAGAGTTGTCTTCCTCATAAACTGACTCATTCTTTTCTCGCCCAAACAGTAATCCCATTACGTTAAAGTCAAAGCATGGGGGTGCTTTCTCCTTATGGACGGGAGTTGGGATTTCGTCAATGAAGTAGCAATCCAAGAAAATCTCGAATCCTGGTTATCGTATGCCATTTACAACAAATGGTTCGGGAAATTCATGGCATGGATAATCCTCTCCTTCTTTTATAAACTGACCATTAAGTGTAAGAGGGTACTGATCCATTGGAATTGCTTTCTTTCGAATGCGAGCGTCCCTACGTGTTTTCCATTTGTCCTGGGCTCGCTTGAGATCTTTCCGAGTCGGTTCGAAACCAAGTCCGAAAGTATCTAGTTTATGGAGGCCAGGTGACTCTATCGATTTTGCTATCTCCTTCTTCTTTCCTAAGGTCATCCCAGGGAAGTGTCCTTGTTTCTTCAGTATAGTGTTGATAATCATGTTGGAATGGGGGTCGTAGCAAAGAGATGTCCTTTTATCCTCTTGGATTAAGAAGACTTCTTCGTTAAAGCCCCATAGGTCTTCATCATCTTCGTCGTGCTCCACATTAATGATTGGATTCTCTATTGATTTGATCCTCATTGGCGAAGCGTCAATAGTGATGGGGATTCCTCCAACTATGGCTTTCACTTGTTGGTGGAGAGATGAAGGGACGACCTTTAGATCATGGAGCCAAGGGCGTCCTAACAACAGATTGAATGAGGCTTTGATGTCTACCACTTGAAATGTAGTAGCATGTTCTATTGCTCCTGCATGCCGTGACATGTAGGGTTATTTTGCCAAGAGCTTGACGTCGAGTATTATCGTAAGCTCTTATTCCTTGTGTGGACGGAGTTAAATCCTCATCCTTTATGCTAAGCATCCTTGCAGTCCTAAGTGGACAGACATTAATAGCCGATCCATTGTCTACAAGAGTCATGGGAACATTCATCCTTTTGCAAATTACCGTGAGGTTTAATGCCTTGTAGTGTTTGTCACCTTCCGGGGGTAAATCTTTATCAGAGAAAGTGATTAGATTAATCGGACTAAGGAGGTCACTCGTGAGGAAGTTAGCTAGTCCCTCAGGAGTGGTGTCAGAATCTATCCCGATTTTATCCAAGGCATTCATCACAGCTAACCTATGTTCTCGAGATGTTGTCAGAAGCTTCCATACATTCATCTCGACTTTTGTCTTCTTGAATTATTTAAAGATGTCATTGTCTTCGATGATAGGTATGGGAACTTGTTGTACAGTTGGCATAGGTTGTATTGAAACGGGAGGTTGCATCCTCCCGGATCTTGTGAGGACGTCTAGTGATGAATCTTCTTTAGCCCAAATGTCGTCTGCGGTGTATGATACAGAAGGTGAAGGTCCCACTATGTCTTTTAGATAGACATCTTCTTCATCACTGTCCCATACTCCATTAACATTTATGTCCTCTTCTTGTTGAATTTGGACTAATTCCTTTCTATCAATCATTTTTTGCACCAAATCCTTGAACTTGAAGCAGTTTTCTAGAGTGTGTCCTCCTGACTGATGGTATTGACAGTAATATCTATCCGTCCTTTTTAATGATTCAAATGGTCTCGGTTCGAGAGGTTTGACCTTGCCACTCTCGGAGAGCATTTCAAACATTTGTGCATACGGGATCCCAATTGGAGTATAAACTCTATTGCTCTTCTTGGGTCTTTCGGTGACTTGTAAGGGAAAGTATTTTGCCTCATAAGTCGTTTTTACTGGTGTGAATTCTCTTTTAGGTTCTTCATCATATTCCTTGTGAAGTTCATTCAAAATTTTGAGAGTTTCACGTAACAGTTGCGATGTCTCCCTCAGATACAGTGCGAGCACTCGTATCTCTACCTCATTTGCTGGTTCTGGATGATTATCTTTGACATCGAAAAAGGTCTCTTCTTCTTCCTCTTCGACATTGGTTGCTTTGACAGGCTTAATGAGAGATGAGGGGTCAACTTCGCTTTCTTCATCGGAGATAGCCAACGTGTGAGCTAGAGGTGCATTGTCAATACTCGGTTTCTTACTGGCAGGGGGCAACGACAGCTTGTTACTGTCAATTAGGTTTTTGATAGATTCCTTAAGCTTCCAACAGCTTTCAGTAGAATGGCCCCTACCTTGGTGATATTTACAATGTGCATTGGGGTTCCAATTAGGCGACCTCTTCTCGACTGGTGGATCTCCAAATGGTCCAATGGGAGTTATAAGACCTTTTGCATTTAGTCGATCAAACACGGTGTCATAACTCATACCAATAGGAGTGAAGTTTCTCCTAAACGGTTTCTTTTGTCCTTGATTGTTCATGGCAAGGACTTCTCCTAGATTAAAGGCGCTAACATTATTTGAGTGGGCGGTTTTGGAAGAAGAATGATTGTCGTTCTTATTTCCTTTCCAGCCAGTGTTGGAGTTATTGTTGGCAGCTTTGGATTTAGCCAAGTCATCTTCAATATTAATCCCAATATCATAAACAACCCTAAAGGTATGAAGGTTATTTTGATATTTAAGATGTTTTGAATATTTTTCTTGGAGGTTTTTAATGAACAGTGTCACGGACTCTTTTACACTTGGTACCTCAATCATTTTAGCTGAGGTTTCTCTCCACTTGTTAAAGAAAGATGTGAAGCCTTCATTCTCCTTCTGTTTGAGTATTTAAAGTTCTCTATGGTCAGTTTCGACTTGAACGTTGCACGTTTACCTATCAACGAAAGCGTTTGCTATGGATTCCCAGGTAGAGGTCTTTTCCTTTTCAAGAGAAAAGAACCATTGTTGGCAAACGGTCTCGAGAGATAGCGAGAACAGAGAAGGGAAGACTTTCTTATCGATACCCTTGATACTCATTATTGTTTCAAACGCTCTTAGATGGAAGTATGGGTTGTCGATTGCCCTAAACTTTGGGATGTCGTTGGCACTGAACTTCTGCGGAAGAAGATCTTTATCCACCGAGACCCCTTGGGATGTGAGTTCTTGAAACTTGTAGTCGCTAGACAACTTGCTTAGGCTTTCTTGCATGAGGTCCATTTGTTGTTGCTTCGCGGGATCCTCGATCTTAAGTGCGAGAAGCTTCAGTGTCTCAGTTACAGTAGCCAGTTGGTTCTTGAGATCGTTGACTTCTTCCTGAGTTGCCATTATGACTCTTGCTTTCCTCTTACGGGCTATAGGTTTGTTGAAAAGTTGGACTTGTACGAAGAGATTATCTTTGATTAATCGTCCTTCTTTTCTTGACCACGCGCTGTAAATTAGGCCAATTTGCGTTTTAATTACTTGACTCGAATCAATTTGACTTTATGGGTTTTTTTTTGTTTTTTTTAAAAAAAGTAAAAGAAGAAAAAAAAAAAAAGTATGCATATTTTTAGGGAGCAATAATGTATATTTGTTTAGGGAACTCAAGTATTATTATTTATTGGAGGATTAATATCCGACTTACCCCCCTAAAAAAAAAATGACGAAAAATGACGCGCGCACAAGACTCTCTTAATCATGGTCAAAACATGTGTATTGGTGTGTGTATTGAGTGAAAGAGACATGCTTGGACTCTTGTGTAAGACCATGGGACTTAGTGCCTAAACTCGAATATTAATTTAATTAAGCATTATGACAGCAAAATTAGTCGAGTTAAACAGAAAATTGACTAAATAGACATTAGGTGATTACTCGACAAATAATTCGAACTGTCGGCCAAGCGACAGAACTGGCGTCACAATATGGTGCTTGGCGCCAGACTTTTTAGTAAATGTCTGGCGCTACGCACCATACAGTGGCGCTACAGCTCAGATTTTGGCACCAATATTGGAGCCTCGGTCTGGGACTGTTTTCGATATTATTAGTCAACTGGGGCATGCCTAAAGTCGTACTAGGTCAATTCCAATTAAAAGAAAAGAAAAAAGACTTTATTAACTCGAATTAATTAATTAATTAATTAATTAGGCAAAGTTCTTTAAGTCATTAATTATAATCTCAACACAAATCAACAAACGGTTAAGAGAAACAATGAATATATATGCACAACAAATAATGCACAATTAGTCAAGTAGGCACAATATGATGCAATGAGTTCACAACCTAATCATGGCTCTAGTTCTCTAAAGTTCGGGATATGGTTTAGTCAAATAGGGTCCATGGTTAATTGTCCAGATGCACCGCGTAGAAGCCTAACCGTGAAGGGTTAATGCGTGTGGATAGAACACCGCGAGTTTTTTCAGAAAAACTCGCTTCCATGGTTTGGTGAATTCAACCTCTCAGATGTACCCTTTGTTGCCAGGAGCGTTCAATCGGGTAGATAGAGCATGAATTCCCAGAGGGTTATGTCCATATGTAGAACACATATGGGTTTCAGAAAAGTGAGAAAAAAATTCAATCAGGAAGTAGGATCGAGCAAACAACGCGAAAAACCGGTCGAAATTAGAACGCATATTTCTGGCTCGGTATTGGGGGAAATTGGCGCTAGCAAACAGAGATTGGTGCCAACTTTTAACTGTAGCGCCTGGCGCCAATACTGGCGTCTGGCGCTACGGCTAAAAGTATGGCGCCAAGCTCTGGCCCCTGACGCTACTTCCCACATGCCTCAGCAGCATTCTGTGCTCAATAAAATCATCCAGTTTCGCGCGGTGTTATTTCATTCGTAGTTGTGAAAGACATTTCTCAAATTTCCTACGTGTAAAATCCTTATGTTTTTTACTCATTACGGATGGTCTTTCCAATGAGAACCTTTTTATGCATATGACACAATGTTAATCAAAATTACGCACATGAAATACTTAGAACTTTTCGAGTCTCATCCACTCATTCTAAATCATTGCCGAAACAAATTCAGGAATTAAAATAGAAATCCTCCCCAGTGGAGTCGCCAAAAACTGTAGGGAATAGTTTCAAGCCTTTAAAAATCCCACTAGCTTGAACCCCACTGTGATCATACACTAAAGTACGGTGGCGTCCAAAAGGGAAGAAGATAGAGCAAAAGAGTCGCCAACAAGTTTTTAAGGAACTTGTAAACCGTTCACGAGGTGAAGGTTACACCCCTTAACGATCCAAGAGATCGTCAACTCCATAAGGTCATGAACCAAAATAGGGTTCGGGGATGAAGGTACAAATCCAACCTAAAAGAGATTGAACCTGCCCTAATAATAGGCCTCTACTTTATTCTGCTCGTATTCGTGTGCGCTTTCTGACTAACATTCAATCAATAGGATTAACCCTAAACCTGTTTATCTATGTTCATTGAATATTAATGCACAAATAAACTATTATTGGCGATCACTTGAATTATAATCATATTAACCCTAACAAGATTATTAATTATCTTATTAAGCGTGGTTGCAAGTACCAATTCCCTTTAAACATGCATAAAAAGTGTTCAAGCAATAAAATAAATATCAAGCAACATAATAGATAATCAACAATTATAATAATACTAATATAAATAATAACAATTATAATCATAATTATACTCATAATCATGTTCATGTTAATATTAAAGCATAATAAACATAGTAAGATCCTAGGCATGATACTAACAAGATTAATAACAAACCCTAGCATGTCACTAAGCAATAAAAATCAAACCTTTAACCCTAACATGATACTATCATGAATAAATATTAGGAAGAACATAGGAAGCATCATAATAATCATATTTAATATTAAAAATACCCTAGACATGATACTAGGAAGATCAAAACTCCCTAACATAACATTAGGAATCATAATAACAACCTAAGCATGATTTCTATATCATAATATCAATAAAACCAATTAAAGTACTTACGTGGATGCCTCGTACCTCTTTCTAATAACAAAATACACACGTTAGTAACTTCAAGGAAAATAATAACCAAACAATTAAATTAAATAATTAAAAGAGAGATTTGGGACCAAACCCTCAGAAATTAAAACCTTTCACGTCTAGGGCGAAGGCAACTTCGAATATGGCTAGGTGTATCAAGATCTTGTGAATGCGGAATTTTGTATTTGAAAGAAAGAATTTAAGAAAAGAGAAAATTTTAGAGATGAATGAATATTGATAATTGGTGATTGAATGAGAGAGTAGATGAATATATATCGGTAATCGATGAATGAAAACAGAGTTTTTAATACGATATTTATAGAGAAAATCATCCAAAAAAGATAATTTATCAAAACATAGTCTGAAGACCACAAAACCACCTTGGTGCCAGACCTGGCTCATTGGCGCCAGGAACAGTGGCTAGCGCCAGGCGCCAATGCTGGCGTCTGGCGCTAATCCTGATTCCAGGCGCCAAGGCCTGGGGTTGGACGCCAAACCGGCTTTTAACGCGTTTTCGAAAATCTGATAATTTTACCGTACTGGAAGATAAAATAATATAATTTCAATCGAAAATGCTATTTGATCTGATTAAATTGAATTAAGAATGATAAGACCTTCTAAAATATTCTAGAAGACTAAAACCATTCCAAATTACATTAGGAATGATAAATTACATTAGGCCCTCCCCTAGATCATAGGGCCGTACTTAAAACTCAAACCAGGCCCAGTTTAGTAAATTGGCCATAAATTCCTCAATATTCATCGGAATTGGGCTTATAATATATCGTTGGAAAGGTCTTTGCAAGCCCCATCCAACTAAACCACTATTGGACCCATATCATGGACCAACCAAACTGGATTGGCTGTTTTCTTAAAATAATGTTTTCAAAATCAGGGAGAAGAGAAAAGAAATAAAACTTTCCGCAACACTAAACCTTTCCACACTTTCGTTTCATTCGATTATGATTCGACGTGAAAGGCACTCATCACCGGGTTTGGTTTTGGGGAGACACAAATGGGTGTCTACATTGACACAACTCAACAGAATGGTAGAGTTGAGCGTAAACATCGTCACATTTTAAATGTGGCCCGTGCTCTTCGGTTTCAGGCAAAGTTGCCGAAGTATTTTTGGGGTGAGTATGTTATGACTGCGGTCCATCTTATTAATCGCACTCCAACGACGGTTTTTAAAGGTAAAACCCCTCATGAGCTTTTATTTGGTCAGTTACCTTCGTATGATAGTTTGCGGGTTTTTGGTTGTCTAGCTTATGCTGCTAATCGTCCTCAGATTAAGGACAAGTTTTATTCTTGGAGTCGTAAATGCATATTTGTTGGGTATCCTCACGAAAATAAGGGGTGGCGTCTCTTTGATTTGGAAACTAACGAGTATTTTTTTAGTCGTGATGTTCAATTTTTCGAGGATAAATTCCCATATTTGGAATCGCTTCCCGATGATCGACGGTTGTGGGAAAAATATTTTTTGACTCCGCCATTGTGGGATGAATTTGATGAGGTTGATGTTGGTATAAATGGGGCGTATGTGGTGGTTGAGACCCCCGAAACAGCCCACCCCACAACCCGGCTGCGGCAGCAGCAAACCAGCCATAACCGGCCTGTGGAGCGGCCTGTTAGCGCCCGAGCCAGCAGGGGCTGACATTCCAGTTCGATCTTCTGTTCAGCCCGCTGGAATGCCAGCGCCTGCTGGCTGGCAGCAGCGTGGCAGCACACAGCTGTAGCAGAGCAGCAGCACGGAGCACCCTACCCAGCCACTCCCTTCCCAGTGCCAGCTGCGGCAGCCAGCTCCGCCACCTGCACAGTCCCCGCAGGTGGCTGCCTTGCCAGAACAGTACCCTACCTTGCCTAAAAAAATTCCGGCAACCTCCGGCGAGGATGATAATCACAATTTAAGACTGAGAGTTGTTCTAGAGCGAGCATTGGTCGATGAGGATATTTTTATTTCGCCGGAATACTTAAGGGGGAGTTCGTCGGATAATTTGGGTCGGGGTCATCGCGAAAAACGACCTCCAGCGTGGCATCGGAATTATGTCACTCATACTATCATCTCTGAAAATATAGACCCCGCTACTTCAATTATCGACCCTCCTCAATCACATTCCTCAGGTAAACCTTTCCCAATAGCTTGTCATGTTGAATATAATCGTTTTTCTATGAGACACAGGTGTTTTTTGGGCTACGATAACCAAGGGAAAGGAACCGTCTTCTTTCAAAGAAGCGGTTAAAGACGTCGGTTGGCGCAAGGCAATGCAAGATGAGATTGATGCTCTAGAACGCAATGGCACATGGACTGTTGAGGACCTTCCTCCCGGCAAAAGAGCGATTGGCAGTGGTTGGGTGTACAAGATCAAGTACACCGACAAATCAAAGGTGAAACGTCTCAAAGCTCGGTTAGTTGTTTATGGCAATCGACAAGTTGAAGGTGTTGATTATAATGAGACGTTCGCTCCTGTTGCTAAGATGGCTACGGTACGTATCTTATTAACTGTTGCAGTATCTTTGAATTGGGAGTTACATCAGATGGATGTTCATAATGCATTTCTTTATGGTGATTTGGATGAAGAAGTATACATGCAGTTTCCTTTAAGGTACGGTACTCCAACACCTGGCAAAGTTTGCAGGTTGCAGAAGTCTTTATATGGCTTGAAACAAGCCCCGAGATAGTGGTTTTCTAAGTTGTCGAGTGCTCTGCGAGGCTTTGGGTTTAAGAATTCATATTCTTTACTCTTTTTTCAGTTATGTACAAGGAAGTGTCTCTTTGCATGTTCTTATATATGTCCATGATTTGATTATTGTCGGCTCCTCACACGATGCTATTGTTCGATTTAAAGCCTATTTATGCAAATGCTTCTATAAGAAGGATTTGGGTTTGCTAAATTATTTCTTAGGCATCGAGGTTGCTCGGAGTTCGGAGGGAATTTTTCTTTCTCAAAGGAAGTATGCTCTAAATATTTTGACTGAGGCAGGAATGTTGGGTTGTAAACCCAATGATACTCCGATGGAGCAGAATCATCGTCTTGCTCATGCTTCCGGGGAGCCGTTCGCTCATCCGGACCAGTATCGTCGTTTGGTCGGTCGTTTGGTTTACTTGTCGGTCACTCGACCGGAGTTGAGTACTCAGTGCATGTTTTGGCTCAGTTTTTGAGTGTTTCTCAGGTTTCTCATTGGGATGCGGCCATTCGTGTCTTGCGCTATCTTAAGGGTAGTCCGGGACAAGGTATTTTATTGAGACCTATGACGGATTTACGCTTGACGGCGTTTTGTGATAGTGATTGGGCGGCGTGCCCATTGAGTCGCCGTTCCTTGTCAGGTTATTTTGTTTTCTTAGGTCGTTCCCCTGTTTCTTGGAAGACTAAGAAACAGCCTACTGTCGCCACATCCTCGTCAGAAGCCGAGTACAGGTCTATGGCTCTTACTTCTCGTGAGTTGAAATGGTTGAAAATGTTATTATTTGTTCTTGGCGTTAAACATTCAAAGCCTATGCAGTTGTTTTGTGATAATCAGTCGGCTTTGCATATCGCTAAGAATCCGGTGTTTCATGAACGTATGAAACATATAGAG
Source organism: Chenopodium album (assembly GCF_948465745.1). Lineage (NCBI taxonomy): Eukaryota > Viridiplantae > Streptophyta > Magnoliopsida > Caryophyllales > Amaranthaceae > Chenopodium > Chenopodium album. The sequence goes on from NC_137839.1 coordinate 54,272,918, forward strand.
GTAGACTGTCATTTTGTTCGTGATGAGTTGGTAAACGGTAATATTTCTACCTCATATGTGTTGATGGGTCACCAGTTGGCAGATATTCTCACAAGGCTCTTGGACGTCAACATTTTGATTTTCTATTACGCAAGTTAGGCATTCGTAACTTACATTCTCCAACTTGAGGGGGAGTATTAGAGTCGGTTTGGTTCTATTTATGTTAATATTGTATTCATGTTAATTTGTTAAATTTATCTTTTTAGGAGTTTTAGGCTAATTAGGTTTCCTAATGTATTGGGTATATATATGTGATAATTATCAATGCAAAAGGGTTCAGCCGTTTTCTCCATGTTTCCTTGAGTTTAACACCTTCTATCACAATCTGCTCTGGATTTCGCATATATCATTAATCCAAGAGTCTATATTCAAATATCGTACCTCATTATCTGTAACCTCGAGATGAAAACGATGAATTTTTGGTTTATAGTTAATTTTTGGAAAAGGGAGTTGCGGAAGGATGCTATTTCGAGGAAGACAAGTTGGGGTGAAGACAACGTTAATGATGTGAGTCCAGAGGTAGCGCCATTGACGTGATAAGACAGAGGTGATTACAGAAGATTTGATTGGAAGGAGGGAGATAATAATCATAATATGTATGATAATTGTGTCTGGGAGTAAACTTAATTTGTCAATCGCCATTCTTTTTGTTTGCTTATTTTCTGCCATTTTCACTAGGGTTACGCAAACTGGAGTTTATGGAAATATTCTTAAATACATTTTTGGTTTATAGTTAATTTTCTATAAATCCCCCCCCCCCTTGTTTTTTGAGAAAACTTCTATAAATATAGTTGTAGAATATTTTTAGGTCAAAAAAAGTTGTAGAATATTTTATTTTAATTAACGGAACCTTTTAAAAATAATCTTCCATATATAATAATACTGTAGTATATGTGCATCAATATAGACAATATTAACTTATCTTTCCACCAATGATCTTCTTAAAATGATATTATTGTAGAATATCTATAATCATATATTTTTTCCCGAGTTTTTAGACAGCCGCAAAAGATTTAATTTTCTTAACGCGACATGTAGGATTATAAATTTTAGTGGTAGCCAATTAAATAAGAGATTATTAATTTCTTTTACCCATATAGGATTTAATTTTCTTTGCTCGCCATGTAGAATTATAAATTTTAGTGGTAGCCAATTAAATAAGATATTATTAAATTCTTTTATGACTAAATAATTCCAATGCCACGGAAGCAAAATTGGAAAATGGGATTTTAAAGTTTAAATTAATTAAAAAATAAAATATTATCTTTTGACATTAAAAATTTAATCTTAATACATACCAAATTTTAGCACATAAATAAACAAAAATTTTGTTTTAAAAAATTCAATTAAATTGTGCGTTGCTGGAGTTTTATCTAGCTATTTTATATTAATTATTATAATAGGTTACCAAATACTACACGTGAGTCAATATGGATAATAAAATAGTATTGTATTAAATTTAGGGTTACTATGTTAAACATTATGCTGTACTTCAATTTATTAATAATATTAAAGGTCGTACAAAATTTAACAAAGGTTACTCTTTATGATTAAGGTTACTATGTTAAAATTAAGGTCACTATATTAAAAATACAATCAATTTCGCCCGTACTGATCTTAGGTCTACAATAATATTATTGTGAATCATGTCGACACAATTTTTTTTCCTAATCTTTCTGATTTGGGGTATTTAATACCCCCAAGTGGACCAATGAGTAGGGATGTTCAATTCAAATCCAGGTACCCGTGTATTCGGGTACCCGAAAATCCGGGTACCCGGATCTTCGGGTAGTTTGATACTCGGCCCATGTCCCGACCCGAGAAGACCTGGTACCCGGGTTTCGGGTACCCACTTTTCTCGGGTCGGGTCATAGGGTACCCGGATGTCCGAATTAGATATGACAGCTTTCCAGATTAAAATGTGAAAAATTATAAACAAAGTAACAATCTACTGCCCAAACTTGATACAATTAGAAGAAGTTAAGAACAACAAAAATTACATACAATTGGAAGAAGTCAAGTACAACTAAATTATTTAGATGTATTGAACATTAAATAAAAATTAAAAATAAATAAAAAAATAAAAAATAAAAAAAGAAACCCAGATTTTCGTTATTACTCCGTAGCTTACATCATTCACCAACACCAACCATCATCGTCAACACCAACTACTATACACCATCTTCCTCCCTTTTTTTACACCCAGAAATTGAAGACCCACTATCAAGGAGTATCAACCACCATGGACAAGCCACCTTTGATTTCTTTGATTATAACCCAGAAAATGAAGACCCCTTCACAAAATCGAACTATCTACCTCCACAATTACGAGATCTACTGAAGAATATAGCGTAAGTTAGAGATAAAGACATTGAAGAATTACAAATGAATATATGGAGATTAGAGATTAAGAGGATAACTAGAGAAAGAGAGAGGTATAGATGGAGTTTAGAGTAAAACCAATGAAAGAAAGAGAGGACAGGAAAACGGCTGTGTAGAGGGTAAATTTTGAAAAGGCAATAAACTATAAAACCCTAACAAGTAAAAAATGAAGATTCCAGAAGGAAAAAAAAAGTACTTAACGGGTATTTCGGGTACCCGCGAGCTACATAGATCGGCCCATGACCCGACCCGACCCGACAACAACATAGATTTCCCAGGTCGGGTACCCGACCCAAAAACTGACAATTTTTTAAAAATTTACACGACTATTTTACACCGTGATGGGACAGCGGGTCGGGTCATTCGGGTCGGGTATTTTTGAACACCCCTACCAATGAGCGGATGACACATGTCCTCTAAAGAGAGGTCCAAATGGACTCTCAGATGGGAAATACGTGTCATCCAGATATTCCCCCTGGGAATGGCGGCCTTCAAAGCCTAATTCCCAAGCGGCACCGCAAAATGGCGCAACCCTAATCCCTAGGTCATCAAACCCTAGGGAATGGCACAATTTCCTAGGACCCTATAAATAGGGAGATTCCCCTAATAATTGGGGGACCTTGAAACTTTCCACCAACACGTCTTAATCATTTAAGAATTTATTACTCTCTAAAACAAAGAGCACCTGAACTTGGAATCCGAGAAGATAACTTACTTTCCGCACGTTTACTTCGATTCCGAACTAACTTAATCTTCGAAGGCGGACCACAACCCATTCGGTGCTCCGTTTGTTTTGTAGTTATAAGCGCCCTTGCTGAATTCAGTCTTTGAGTTGTAACTCTCCCAAGGGACACAAAAATACCCGAAACATTTGGCACTGTCTGTGGGGAGAGTACCTCTAAGATGGCTTCACAAGAACCTGTGCTGCCTCTAGAGACTAATCGGCCTCCGGAGGACATAGTGGTCCAAACGGACCATGATTCTGGTGACGATGGAGACATCGAAACCTATATGGGTTGTTATGGGTCCTTCATCTCTAAGCGCAACCGCCATAAAGACAAGCGGGAGCGCAATATCAACCAGGTGGGCCCAAACAGGCCTCCTGGAACATCAAGTAAGCCCTCAGGGAAACCGGCTGATCCATCCCAGGCGGCAGGGTCAGCCCTAATCACCCGAGATGAGCTCATGAAATTCATGAGCAGCCTTAGAGGTTAAATTAAAGACTTGATCACCAAGAAGTTGTCTGCTCCTAGAAAGGAGCAGTCAGCCCAAAAGCCAGCTCCGTCTAGCAAGCAGATTTCGATCAGGGACTGTCATCCGACACCTCATCCTGCCCCCAAGGAGAAGGCGCGACCCCAATTCGACCTCTCAAGACTCCGTTTCCCGGAAACGGTAACATGAAAGGCCATTCGACAAGTACAGCCGGATGGTAGCAAAAAAACATTCTGTGATGCTCGACACTACCTCGAGTAGAAGAAGACCCATCAACTGTTAGAGTCGGCCTCTACGTCGACCTATCATGATAGCTTTCAGAATACATCTATGAGGCATTCTCAATCTGTGCAGGGGATCCCGACAAGCGGCCCTCGGGTCTAGTCGGGACCTCATATCATCAACTTGGCATAGTACCTGGCACCGCCATTGTACCAGTCGCCTTCTTTGCCATACATCGAGACTGCCTTCTTCGGAGGACAAGCGGCATGTAACTATCAGCCTATGGACTGGCAGCTTCGGCTACAAAACCTTGGAGATCAACCCTCTGTGTTCTCAAGGGAAATAGTCAAGGCCGAACAGCCGGCCAAGGTTAAAAATGTGTTGGTTGGGACCTATGATGGGACCTCCAACCCTGAAGACCACCTTCTAGTATACACCCACCTCAAGTATACAGGGGTTGGATGATGCCACATGGTGTCGCTATTTCCCAGCCACCCTAAAGGGCATAGCCCAGCAGTGGTTCGATAATCTGCTGGCTGGTTGTATTAATAACTTTAAGACGCTTGCGTTCTTGTTTGCTTCTAACTTCTTTATGAACAACCCTGCATAAAACTAGCCTTGATTTGGGCAATGTGCAGCGGGGAGATAGAGAAGGGCTGCGCTCCTATGTCAGGCTCTTCAATCTAGTGAGAATCCAGATCCATGGGCTGTCTAACGAGGTCGCCTATATAGACTTTTTCAAAGGTCTGAAGGACGGGTCTACTTTTAAGTATGAAATCCTGCGCAAGCAAATCTTCACCCTTCAGGGAGCTCTGCGAGAGGCAGAAGCCTATACACAGGTGACCGAAATATGCTCCTCCAGTAAGCAGTCGGAATCAAAGAAGTCTGACCGATAGAAGGAGAGTCGATCTGCTCAGCCGTCTCCAAAGCCTGAAGAGAGCAAAAAGAAAAAACAAATCTGGGCTATTGATAACTCCCATCAGCCGGCCAGAAAAGAGTGGAAGACGTACGTTCCAAGGTATGAGTTCCACAAGGACAATTGCTCCATCCTCATGGAGATAAAGGATCGTCTGACTCTTGAGAAGCCGACTCCTATAAAAGGTTCCGCTGAAAATCGGAACAAGAACAAACTCTGCCACTACCATAAGGATGTCGGCCATGACACAAACGACTGCTTCAGTCTCAAGCGGATGCTTGACCGGCTGGTCGACAAAGGACAACTGAAGTCCTATGTGAAGTCCAAAGTGACTTCCATGGCGAATCTGAGGCAGTCCAATTAGAAGAATCCCCAGCTTAATTTTAGTACTGAAACCGATGAAGATCCGGTATACACAATAGCAGAAGGATTCGATGGGGGTGGTCCGACCATTTGGGGCACCAAGAACCATCTGAGAAAGATGGTTAATTTTGTTGAAGAGGGACATGCGGCAAGCATAACCGCCTTCCTTGAAGTCATCATCACCGAAGCGGATAGAGGCAAAGTCCGTCGGCCGCATGATAAACCTGTGGTCATCGAATGCAAAGTGGCCAACCAATTGGTTGGTCGGGTACTTATTGACACAGGAAGCTTCTCAGACCTTATCAGCCTCAAATGCTTATCCAACTTCAAATACAAGCCAGATAGCATGATGAAGGTCTCCCATACCCTTGTTGGGTTTGGGGGAGGACTTGTGCACCCAGTCCGACGAATTAACTTACCCGTCCGCCTATGAGAGAAGGGAAGCGGTCGACACATGACCATCCGTTTCTTGGTGGTTGAAGAGTTGACCGCCTACAACCTTATTCTTGGCCCACGCACTCTTAACGAGTTCAAGGCCATCATCATCCCTGCCCTCATGCTTGTTAAGTATGAGAAGGATGATGGAACTGTAAGGTCCCTTAACGGGGACCAGAAGACGGCTCAAGAATGCCACCTCTCGGAAGTCAAGCCCGCGGCCGGCTGGGGCAATGAATCAATAGACCTTGATGAAATCAAGGATGAACATCCGGCCCCACCAGCCACCAAGAAAAGAAAGATTGATCAGCTGGTGGTGGTCAAAAAAGAAAAGTAATAGCAATAACTGACCGGGGAACGGTTTGATGACCTCCGTCCATAGCTTGCTGGTGAGCACATTGATATCCCTCTGAACAACAGTCGGCCGGAGCGGACTGTTAAGGTGGGGACGGTTTCTTTTGCCAAGCTGGGTGCAAGCTTGCACCAGCTACTGAAAGATTTCAAAGACATTTTTGCCTTTAAAGTGGAAGAGATGCCAGGCATTAGCCCGGATCTTGCTGTCCACAAACTCATCGTGGACCCTAGAAAGAAGCTCATCCTGCAAAAGAAGAGAAACCATGGCGAGGAGAGAAGTCAGGCGGCAGCCGCTGAAGTGAAAAAGCTGCTGGACGCCACGTTCATTCGGCCATGCAACTTCCCTGACTTGGTTGCTAACGTTGTGTTAGTGAAAAAGCCGAATGGTACCTGGCGCATGTGTGTTGAATACACTGACTTAAACAGAGCATGTCCAAAGGATAGTTATCCACTTCCGAAGATCGACAGTCTAGTCGACTATATAGCCGGACATGCCCAGATGAGTTTCATGGACACCTATTCAGGTTTCCATCAGATTCCCCGGTGGAAAAAAGACCAAGAAAAGATATCATTAGTGACTGATAAAGGGCTATTCTATTATACTGTGATGTCGTTTGGCTTGAAGAATGCGCCTGCTACTTTCCAACGAATGATTAATACAGTCTTCATTAATCAATTTGGGAGGAATGTAAAGGCGTATATTGATGACATGATAGTCAAATCCAAGCAACAAGCAGATCACCTTGCTGATCTCCGAGAAAAATTCGCCACACTCAGGCGGCACAAGGTCATGCTAAATCCAAAAAGTGTGTCTTTGGTGTTGAGTCTCGGAAGTTTCTCAGAATCCTAATTGACCAACGGGAAATAGAGTCCATCCCCAAAAAAATACAAGCGGTAATCAGCATGCAATCGCCCCATACTTTAAAGGAAGTGTAAAAGCTAACAGGTTGCCTGGCGGCCCTTGGGAGATTCCTCAGTCAGTCAGGCGACAAGTGCCTCTACTTTTTCCAGGCGATCAGGTAGAAGGCTAACTTTAAATGGGGAGATGATGCTGAGACGACCTTTAAAAAGTTAAAAACTCATTTGCACTCATTACCAAGGCTAGTTATCCTTTTGCCCAAAGAGAAGCTCTTCATGTATCTAGGTGTCTCAAATCATGCCCTCAGCGCTGTCCTCTTAGCTGAAAGAGATGGCATCCAGCTCCCAGTCTATTTCATCAACCACGTTCTTAAAAACGCAGAGCATTGGTACCCCATGGCTGAAAAAGGCTTTGCTCTTAACATAGCTGTCAAGAAGTTAAAGCCTTACTTCTTGGCACATGCGGTAGTGGTCTATACAGACCAACCGATCAAGCGGCCACTCACAACCTTGGAGTCTTCTGGACGAATGCTCAAATGGGCGATTGAAATGCAAGGTTTGGAAATCACTTACGAACCAAGGAATGCAATAAAGGGGCAAGCATTCGCCTACTTTATTGTTGAAATGACAAGGCCGGTTGCTCCGGACAATACCAATCAAGTTTGGAAAGTGTATGTGGACGAGAGCTTCACTATGAACGGTTCTGGTGTAGGGGTTATCTGTCAATCTCCTGAAGGAGACAAGTACGAGTATGAACTATGATTCAAGTTCCAAGTCTCAAAAAATGAGGCCCAATATGAAGCCCTGATAGCCGACATCATGTATTGCAAGGCGGCAGGGGCAAAGAAAATTGACGCTTGCTTAGATTCACAATTGGTAGTACACCAATACAATGGTAACTACGAGGCCACTCATCCGGCCATGCTTAAGTATTTCCAGGCGGTCAAGAATGAAGTTGGGACACTTGAAGAATTTCATCTAAGTCAGGTGCCCAGATCTTCAAACAATCAGGCAAATGCTCTGTCCAAGCTGGCATCATCCGCCTCCTGTGAAACGCCTTGGTCAGTCTTCTAGGAAGTCATGGAAAGGAGAAGCATATCTGTCAAAGACCCCATTGGAGTACTGGACCGAAGCTCTACCTAGATGGACAACATCCGGGTATATCTTACAGACGGTACGCTCCCTGATTCACCTTAGGAGGCGGTTGTACTGAAGAAGCAAGGTGCAAACTTCAAGATAAGACAAGGAGAACTCTTCAAGACTGGTTTTCTGAGCCCCTATGGAAGTGTGTTACCCCAGAAAAGGGTAAATAGGTTGATATGTCTATTTTATATAGTATTTTACCCCCGTCCCTTGGTCATAATTAGTAGTGTTTTTGGCCCTTTAGGGCCACTTTTATTACTAATATGTGTTTTCTAGTATTTTTGTAGTTTTGGTTAAGTTTTGCAGGGAATTGCACCTTTGGAGCATTTTCCCGAGATTTTTATGAAGCGACTACGAGCATTGGAGGAACACGACCACTTTTGGAGCCCAAGGCCGGCTAGAGCCATCGAGCCGGTGATTAAGGGCTCGGTTATTTGGATCACGAGGCAATTGGACCATGTATTCGAGACCCGAGAGGAAATATGGATTGGGCCGAGAAATCTAGCCCAATCGAAGTCCAAGCCTTGAAGATGAAGACCGGGCCCGATCGGGCAAGCATACATCCGATCGGGCGGCTGTGCGCATGACTGCTATCAAGGAAAGGCGCGCCCGATCGGGTGAGCGTAGGCTCTATCGGGCGCGGCACTTTAGACTGGGCATGGGAAAAAAGGCGGGCCCGATCGAGCGCCCCCTTCGCCCGATCGGGCGCGTGTTTTTCTAGAGCCTGATTAAGCTTAGTTTAATTCGTGTTTTAGGGGGAGTATATATACGTTTTGTACGGATAATTAATGACCTTCTTTTCTCTTAGACTTTCTCTCTCTACTTAGTATTTTTCTCTCTCTTAAATTCTCTCTAAACTCTTGTTCTTAATTCCTTCATTAATTCCAGATTTGTTTTGGTACAATTTCTTCCCTTTTTAATTTCAGCTATTTTTATTGTTTTCTTGATTATGTTCTTATTTATTTATTTGATTGGTTTAGTTATGATGATTAGTGAGTAGTTTAATTCTAGGGTTTAATGGGGATCCATAATTAATATGAAGGGATAGTTTGTTATTATTGATTGTTGATATTGCATGATTATTTCCTATTAAATTGTTTTAATTCTTTGCAATTAGATTATGAATCGAGCAGATGTAATTTGATTGTGAATGTTTATCAATATTGAATTGATGAATCGAGCAGATGTTGATTTAATATTAAAGGCTATTTTTAATAGGAACTTAGGTCTAATAAATTGCGAGAGCCTGTTAGATCTATGTTGGTTAATAAATTGCGAGAGCCTGTTAACCATTTTATTTGTGCATTGTTAATTATTAATTACTTCGTTCTATCCCGGAATATTAATTATTGGTGAACCTGTGACCCTAGGTTTCCTTATTATTGATTCTTTTCTTCTTAAACTCATTCTTCGTAGTATAGAATTCACATTTAAAATATTGGTTACTTAGATAATTTAGATTATATTAATTAATTAGAATTAAAAAGACCTGTTTCCCTGTGGAGTTCGACCCTACTTCCCTATCTACCTTAGTTAGTGATTTGGGTAATTATTTTTTATTAGGGGATACGACTTTACCCGGTCATAGGTCCTCGAAGAATTTCATGCGGGATACTGCGCCTCGCATATAGGTGCCAGGTCCTTGGCTGCTAAGGTTAGGCAGTTCTACTTCTGGCCAACCCTTGAGTCGGATGCTATGGAGATGGTTAAAAGATGCGACAAGTGCAAGAAATTTGGCAAGCTAATCCATCGTCTGGCCACTGACCTGACGGCCATCCACAGCCCAATACCTTTTTCTAAATGGGGCATGGATATTCTAGTGATACAGATATTCCTTCAGATTCAGAATCAGAGATGACGGCCCAGAAGAAATTCAGTGATTATTCGCAACCGAAGCTCACAGATTTCCCACACCTTACTCCTACTCCGGCTCTAGATGGAGTTCAATTTGAGATCAAGCCCCAATTTATCACTATGATAGAGAGGAAGCAGTTCAGCGGAGCTAAGGGTGAAGATCCTAATCTTCACATCGCAGATTTCTGCCAATATTGTAACACCATTAGACAAGCCGGGGTTACGCAGGACCAAATCAGGGAGATTCTTTTTCCCTTTTCTTTATGTGGCAAAGAAAAATTATGGTTTAATGGTTTGAATAGAACTGCACTTCGTATTACTGACTGGGAAACTCTTGCTTTGAATTTTTATAATAAATATTATCCTGTAGAGAGAACAGCGGTACTAAGAAGTGCTATTCAGAACTTCGCTCAAGAGGCCGAAGAAACATTATATGAGGCTTGGGAGAGGTTCAAGGATCTACAGAGAGAGTGCCCCCACCACAATCTAGCACAATGGCAATTGATCCAAGCATTCTATAATGGACTTGGAAATTCTTCCAGATCAGTACTAGATTCGGCAGCTAGTGGGAGGTTTATGAATTTAAATGTGGATGATGCAGGACAGGTTATCGAAGACATGGCAATACATAATTCCCAATATGGAAATTCGAGGGGGTTTGCAAATAAGGGAAAACATAATGTCGAATCTGTATCCTTTTTGCAAGCTCAATTAACATCTATTTGTCAAAAATTAGATAATCTTACTGCTACTCCTAACTCTGTAGCTAATGTTTCTGTTGTTGCTAACCATGAAGCTTTTTGTGAAAATTGTGGAATTGTAGGTCATTGGGAGCAAGATTGTAGGAGCTCTATGGAACAAGTTAATGCCTTTCAAACCTATAGGCAAAATAACCCCTATTCCAATTCCTACAATGCCGATTATAAAAATCATCCTTATCTTTCATACCGGAGTACCAATGTACAAAACCCTCCACCTCCACAACAACCACAACAGCAACCCCCACCACAACAAAAATATTATCATCCTAATGTCGGCTAGAAAAGCCAAGCATCACCCTCATCATCTTCCGACCCTGCCATGACAGAAATTAGAGCGATGCTAGCTAATATGCAAAAGCACATGGAGAGTAGGGATGCGCAAATTGATTCTATTCTAGCCCATAATAAAATCATGGACAATTAAATTGCACAACTTTCATCTACCCTTCAATCCCGTCAGCAAGGGGCTGTACCATCACAACCTATCCATCCTACAGATCATGCTAATGCAATCACTCTAAGGAGTGGTTCACATTATGATGGACCTCCTATGCCAAAGGAAGATAGACCAGTTCCTGATCTAGATTCATCTATACCAAATGCTAATCCTGCTAGCCCTGCAGGGATACAAATAGATACTAACCCTACTAATGTTTCTGTGCAGGGTAAATTGCAGGATAAGGGAGGAGATATGCAGAGCCCGGTTATCAAGCTTCCATTCCCTAATAGACAACTGAAGAGCTTGATAAACAATTTGGTAAGTTTTTAGAGGTTGTGAAAAACCTGCAGGTAACAGTTCCTTTCACTGATTTAATCACTCAAGTACCTGCTTATGCTAAATTCATGAGAGACATTCTGACTAGGAAAAGGGCCTTTAATGAAGTAGAAACTGTAGCTTTCACAGAGGAGTGTAGCGCTTATTTGCAAAATAAATCCCCTCCTAAATTAAAGGATCCTGGTAGTTTTTCTATCCCTTGTCACATTGGGAATGTTTTTATTGATAAAGCTTTATGTGATTTGGGTGCTAGTGTCAGTGTCATGCCATCATCTATATGTGCTAAATTCAATATGGGGGAATTAAAAATTACTAATATAACTTTGCAAATGGCAGATCGTTCGGTAAAATATCCCTTAGGTATTTTAGAGGACGTACCTATCAGAGTTGGTAAATTTTTTATTCCAGTTGATTTTGTTGTTTTAGATATGGCAGAGGACACACAAATACCCATTATATTAGGTAGGCCTTTCCTCCACACTGCAGGAGCTATTATTGATGTGAAAAATGGTAAACTAACCCTTTCTGTAGGTGACGATAATGTTACCTTTAATTTAGGGAAGGTTTTGAAAGGGCCTATGTTAGAGGAAAATTGTTTTTATATTGATACAATTGATATAATGGACGATATTTGTGTTGATAGCTTGCCACAGGTTCTTGCGAAGGATCCCTTAGAGGAAGTTCTCTACGGGAATTTATCTAGCGACAATGCAAGCATTTGGGGTAATGAGATACAGGATATTGAAAAGGCTCTTTCCTTAGAAGAGTTACGCCCCAAGGAGACAATGAAGGTAGTAAATTTAGTTCAGGAATCAAAATCTGCAGAGGTCAAGAAACCTGAGCTAAAACCTTTCCCTTCTCATTTAAAATATGTTTTTCTAGATGAGCAGGAACTACACCCCGTGATCATCAGTACTGCACTCACTGACCTACAATCTTCCCAACTTCTAGGGGTCCTCAAAACCCATAAGAAGGCTATAGGGTACACTATTGATGATCTCAAGGGTATTAGCCCTGATTTTTGCATGCATAGGATTCATCTAGAGGAAAATTACAAGCCCTCCATTCAACCCCAAAGAAGATTAAATCCAAACATGCAGGAAGTAGTCAAGAAAGAGGTCATGAAATTACTTGATGCAGGTATCATCTATCCTATTTCTGACTCCAAGTGGGTAAGTCCTATGCAGGTAGTACCGAAGAAGGGTGGGATGACTGTGATAACCAATGATAAAAATGAATTAATTCCCACTAGAACTATAACAGGGTGGCGTATGTGCATAGACTATCGTAGACTAAATATCGCCACTAAAAAGGATCATTTCCCTCTCCCCTTTATTGATCAAATGCTTGAGAGGTTAGCTAATCACAAATTCTTTGCTATTTGGATGGGTATTCGGGATTTTTCCAAATTCCGATTCTCCCTGAAGATCAGGAAAAGACCACCTTTACATGCCCTTATGGCACTTTTGCATATCGTAGGATGCCCTTTGGTTTATGTAATGCACCTGCTACCTTTCAACGTTGCATGATGAGCATTTTTTCTGATTTCATAGAGTCTATTATGGAGGTCTTTATGGTTGATTTTAGCGTATATGGTTCTTCATTCGATTCATGCTTAATTAATCTCGCTAAAATTTTGAAAAGATGTGAGCAGTGCAACTTAGTACTTAATTGGGAGAAATGTCACTTTATGGTGACAGAGGGAGTAGTCCTTGGTCATATTATATCTGATAAGGGCATACAAGTAGACAAAGCTAAAATATCATTGATTGAGCAATTACCTCCCCCAGTCAATGTTAAGGGAGTTAGAAGCTTCTTAGGTCATGCGGGGTTTTATCGCCGCTTTATCAAAGATTTTTCTAAAATTGCTAAACCACTGACACAGCTTTTGCTCAAGGATGCCCCATTTATTTTTATTGACGAGTGTCTTGAGGCTTTTCACAGGATTAAGCAGGCTTTGATATCGGCACCCATCATATGTGCTCCCGATTGGAACCTCCCTTTTGAGATCATGTGTGATGCAAGTGACTTTGCACTAGGAGCCGTGCTCGGACAGAGGAAGGATAAGGTTTTGCATGCTATTTATTATGCTAGCAAAACCTTAGAGGAAGCCCAAGTCAACTATGCCACCACAGAAAAGGAGTTTCTTGCTGTTATTTATGCTTTAGAAAAATTTAGATCATATCTAGTTGGTTCTAAAGTTATTGTTTTTACTGATCATGCAGCATTCAAATACTTAATAGCCAAGGCGGAATCAAAGCCAAGGCTACTCCGTTGGGTTCTCTTGCTCCAAGATTTCAACATTGAAATAAAAGATAAAAAGGGAGCAGAGAACGTAGTGGCAGACCACTTGTCACGTATCATGTATGATGAGGGTAAGGATTCTTTACCCATAGATGATTATTTCCCTGATGACAACCTGTATGCAGTTGTAGAGCATCACCCTTGGTACGTCGATTTTGCTAATTATATAGTGGGTGGTACTCTACCTCCTGACTTGTCCTACCAACAGAAAAAGAAATTCCTTTATGATGTTAAACATTATTTTTGAGATGACCCTTTTTTGTTTCGTGAGTGTGCAGATGGATTATTTCGCAGGTGTGTTCCCGAATGGGAGGTTCACGGCGTCCTTACCAGTTGTCATACTTCACCCTATGGTGGAAATCATGGCCCCACTAAAACGGTGGCCAAGATTAATGAGTCAGGCTTCTTTTGGCCTACTATGTTTAAAGATGCTAACACTTTTGTGCAGGCTTGTGACTCTTGCCAGAGGACTGGCAACATTTCGCGGAGGCATGAGATGCCCCAAATTGGGATTCTCGAAGTTGAAATATTCGATGTTTGGGGTATCGATTATATGGGGCCGTTCCCATCTTCCAATGGGAATTGTTACATACTTGTAGCCGTCGATTATGTGTCCAAGTGGGTAGAAGCCATAGCTTCACCAACAAATGATTCCAAGGTAGTCATTAAGCTCTTCAAGAAGATCATATTTCCTAGGTTTGGTGTTCCACGAGCTATTATCAGTGATGGGGGTACCCACTTCCATGAAAGACAATTGGATAACCTCCTCAAGAAGTATGGCGTATATCACAGAACAGGGCTTAGTTACCACCCTCAAACTAGTGGTCAAGTTGAGGTCTCTAATAGGGAAATCAAGGCGATCCTAGAAAAGGTAGTAGCCAAGTAAAGAAAAGATTGGAGCATGAAGCTTGATGACACACTTTGGGCATACCGAACAACATTTAAAACACCGATCGGTACTTCACCTTATAGATTGGTTTATGGTAAGGCATGTCATCTTCCCGTAGAATTGGAGTACAAAGCTTTTTGGGCGATCAAAGAGCTTAATATGGATTCTAAGGCTGCAGGTAAGAAGAGACTCCTTCAACTCAATGAGTTGGATGAGTTTAGATTGTCGGCATATGATAGTGCGCGGATCTACAAGGAGAAGACCAAGAAGTGGCACGATAAGAGGATCCTACCAAGAGAGTTTGCACCGGGCGATAAGGTTCTTCTCTTTAATTCTAGATTGAAGATTTTTCCAGGAAAGTTGAAGTCTAGATGGTCCGGTCCCTTCATTGTCACAAAGGTAAACAAATTTGGTTCGGTAGAGTTGGTGAATGACAAAGGTGAAGAATTCAAGGTGAATGGCCAAAGGTTGAAAGTGTATCATGAAGGTGCTACCATTAAAGATGTGGAGGAGACTCTCCTAACTCCACTTCCAACATGAGCTTCAAGGTGGTGAGAAGGTCGTGCGGGACCTAGATAAACCAGCGCTTTACGGGAGGCAACCCGTATTTCATGCTTTATATGCTAGTTTTCCTTTTCCTTAATTTTTCTTATTTTATTTTTATTTTTTGTTTTTTTAGAGAGGCGAGGAGAGTGATATTTCACCAGTTTTAAGTGTTGTTGTACAGGTATGAATTTGACAGGGTATAAAGACTTAGAAAATTTTTGAAGAAGAAACGAAATCGGAGAATAAGGCTCTCTCAGGCCCGATCGGGCGGGCAAGCTACCCAGAATTCAGCAGCAATTTCGCCCGATCAGGCGACGTTGCCCGATCGGGCGCGTAAGTGAGCTAAAAATCGGAACTAATTTCGCCCGATCGGGCGCGCAAGCTCAGTTGGATTCAGGGGCTATTTTCGCCCGATCGTGCGAAGCTTGCCCGATCGGGCAATTTTTTTGGAAAATCGAGTAAAATAAAAAGAAATGTTGGGCGAAGCTCGCCCGATCGGGCGAGAAAAAGGGCAAAAATTCGTTCGCGTTCGCGCCCGATCGGGCGGAGCTCGCCCGATCGGGCGCGCAACTTCAGTTTTTGATGTTCGCATTTTCGCGCCGATCGGGTGAGGCTCGCCCGATCGGGCGCGCCTTCAGGACGACCCCCCTTTATTTTCTTTTCTCTTCTTTCTTTCCTCATTTCCTCCTTATTTCATCTTCTTCATTCACTTTCTCTCTCTAAAACCTCCATTTTCAAACCTTAAACTTATACTTCAATCCAAGATCTTCTCCAATTCTTCCATCCAAAATCAAAAATTTTTACATATTCCATCTTCCCTCACCTTCCTCTACACTCTATACTAATTTTCCCCAAATTTCTCTCAACTTTTCTCAAACCCTAAGAGAGAGAAACCTCAAATTTTCTATTATTTTCAAAGATAATGGCCTCCAAGCGTTCAAGAAATCAAAGGGGTGAGAGCTCTAGTGCACCACAACCAACAATCAACCCGGACCTTCAAATTCCGGGATGAGAGGAGGTAGTAATCACCTCGGAGGAGCAACGGGTTCGGATGATCAACCTCATCGATCGTCAGGTAATTTCTACCCGCTTCATTCATAATCCTACTTTAGCTAGGCTAGGTCTTGATAAATACGTAGAAAAATTGTTTAAGGGCATAGGCATGAGTGGTTTTTTTCAAATGTGCCACGATACTTATGATTATTTAACATTAGAATTTATATCAAGTTTTAATGTTATCAAAATGAATGCACTTATCACTCATGTCCAATTTCGATTGTTAAACAACAATGTGAGACTAACTTTAAAAGAATTTGGTAAGTTGTTTGACTTGAAGTCGGACAAGCCTATTGAACCCTCTCAAGACCACACCGCCGTGTTCTATAAGAGGTTAACAGGGGAGGATTTGGTGAACCTCCAACATGCCAAAGGGACGTGGATTCAACATCCCGTCCCTAAACTTTGGCAAAGATTTGCCGGCCTCACTATTTTTGGGAGGCATGAACCGGCAAATGTTCGGAGGGATGAATTGGAATTATTGGCTTCCTATATAATTCCTAATGCTGAAAAATTAAATATACCCCATAGGATAGCCAACCATTTCCAAAGGGCGGCCAATGCGGCCGAGGCTAGTAGGTCTAGAGCGCCTATTTACTTTGGGGGGTTAGTGACCCATATAGCTAGGAAGCACTTAGGTTGGAACCCCGATGGCCATAAGAAAGTTGTGGGATCGAACTTAATGGACCTACCCTATTTAGGGAGCTTGAATTGGGTACAACTGGTGGGGAGTGATACTTGGTGGATTGTCCACCGACAATCGGGTAGGAGGGACCAAGCCTTTACCTTACCCAACCCCGCCTTGACCAAATTTGAGAGGGGGAAGCCCTCTTATACTTTCGAGTTCAACCACCTCACCCCTCACCACAACCTCACCAATCCCCCATTCACCACTCACCCCACTACCCACCTTTCTCCTACGGCATGCCCACTTCCTCGGTCGATTAAAATGTCGACCCAAATGCCCCATATGACTTTTCGGCTTTTAGGAGCCAATTAGACCGCATTGAGACGGGGCAAGGGAGGGTTGAGGGCATGATGCAAAACCTAGACTCTAGGTTAACCACCCTAGATGGGCAGGTTGGTCTTATTGAGAGGAACCTAGGGAGGGGCCTTTACCCCTTGTATGATGATTATGCCCGTCGGGGGGCTATTCCTCCCGATTCCCTTACTCCCGATTGGTTTCAATACCCCCAAGGAGGGTATTCTCACCCCGGTGCTTATGGTACTTATGTGGACTACTCTTCGGTCCACGGATATGGGGGTATGGGTGGGAATGTAGACCCTAACTACTATGCTGGTGGTTCAAGGTATAGTGGTGGTGGCTCTAGCCATGGAGGAGCCGGCTCTAGCCACGGTGGGGGGTACTCTAGGATGGATGAGGATGAGGAGTAGGCTACTCTCCCAAGTGAATGAGGGCATTGCTTGATTTGGCTTGGGGGGGTGTTCTTTCACTAGGAAATTCTCTTCCTTCTCTCCCTTTATTTGCTTTCTAGTATAGTTTTTATTTGCTTTCCTAGTGTAGTTTTTTATTGCTTTCTTATATATGAAAAATACAAAAAAAATTAAAAAAATAAAAAATTCAAAAATACGTTCCAATGAATTGTAAATCATGCTTCCCTGTGCCCCATACTTGAGAAAATTGTTTTGATTCTTGGTATTTGATGATGAATATTGTGGATTTGTTGGTCATGATTTGAAGTCTAATTGTTTGGATTCTTTAACTTGCGTCAATTTTGTCCAACTACATGTGAATATAGTGCTTGACTAGTTGATTTGGTTAGGAAATGTGTGATAGTTCCATAATTCCTGGTATGTCAATGAATTTGAGTATTGATTTACAAATATGAGTAGTGTTTTATGACTTTTTATTATGCACATAAGGAGGACGAAGGCGTTCATTCTTTAGGTAGCCTTCAGAGTATTTAGATACATTTGTTCCCTTCTTGTCACCCATGTTGTTGCTTGTGCCCTTTTATTGTTTATAGCCACATTACAAGCCTTAATTGCCCCATTGGTTACTAGTCCCAAGCTTGGCTTAGGGGAGCTATTAGTGAGTGAGGTGAGGGAGTTCGTAGTGTGCACTTTATTTGCACAATTTGGGTGGGTTTTGAGAAGTAATTTGTTCTTGGTCATATTTTTGTTTTTATGAGTTTGAAAGTTGTATATATTTGAGGAAAAAAAAGTGTGATGAAAAAAAGGAAGTTCAAAAAAAAAAAAGTGAGAAATATGAAAAAAAAAGAAAGTGAACTTCTAAGAAAAAAAAAGACGAAAAAATGCTTGATGTTCAAATGTTCTAAGTGAAGGTTAATCAAAAGAAAGAAAAAATAAATTTGAGTTTCAATGTAAATATTTCAAGTTATGAGTTCAAAGTTTGTTATTCACTCTTGTTCTACATTATCATATTTTTATGAGTGAAATTGTGAGTGTTGGGATTGTTTTATTGTTTGGAGTATATTTGGTGGATTGTTGTTTGGAGTTGGTTATGTTGGAGATGTGTATGATCATTATTTTTTATCATGGGTTTATTAGGATTTGGCTCCCTTAATGCATAGCTTTTCTCTCACATAATCCCAAATTTATCCTACCTTTACCCTAGCCTTACATTACAAGCTTAAAAGACCTTCCGACCTTGTGCATAGAAGTTATGTAAATGTGAAAGTGTTGTTTTTCAATGCAAGTTATGACTTGACATATTTCGAGTCGACTAGTAGGATGAGCGTTCAATGTTTTTATACACACGAGAGTGTGAGTTGGGAGGGCATTGTTCACATTAAAGGGGTTGGGTGGAGAGCGATTGAAAGTGCAGCTGGTACTCAAGAAGGGGGGGGGGGTTGAATTGAGTACAGGGCAGTGTTAGAAATTATTGGATTTTCTTCTATTTATGTAGGGGGACCAGATGATGAACTGGTCCTGCAGCGGAAACAGAAAATACAATAAATAATCAACACAAAGATTTAACGAGGTTCAGCTCAACTCTGAGTCTACGTCCTCCACTACCCTAATTACTTTTATTAATCAACTCTGAAAAACAAAAGCAATTACAAATGATCACACTCGTGATCCCCACACCTAACTCTAGGTGTCACTTCGCACTTGAACTCACAAGCACTTGCACTCACACTCGTAAATGCTACCCAATCACTAACCTCTTAGTGATTCAATACAAACCCTTTGTTTCCCTCTAAATGCTTCCACTCAAAGCTTACAAGAGATAATTACAAAACAATTCTTACTGTGTGCATAAATAGTTTGTAAGAGATGAACTAACTATTTCCCTTAGAGTGTATTTCGAGCTTTCAAAGATAGAGAATTTTTTTCAGAAAAGCTCACTCGAAATTCTGATCGAGTTTATGCTTTTATAAGGTTGGGAGATAAAATCTTTCGTGATCTTTTCAGATCATAACTTAGGTAAATAGAATATCTTTTATTTTGTAAATAAGAGACATTCTAAGATATTATTCTACTTTCCATAAATGGGTAGAATAATATATTCTAAGTTATATGCGAAATAATTCATCTCCAACTTTGCATAAACTGAATCAATTAGTTTAGTAAATATTCTCTAAGGATAGGAAATATATATTCCAGAAAATATTTACTGAACTAATGTCCAGGTTCATGAAACAAGCTACGAAGCAGCTGTTTCCTGACCTGTTAATGTCCTAGGGATCAGGTCAACTTTTCCTGATCTCTACAACACTAAATACTCTAAGTAAGGGATACAAATAGCTCATGTACAAACATCCATGCACACTTAACATTATAAAGACTACAAAGATCAACTATCCTAATCTAAGAGACTTCATAATCTTCAAGTCTTGACGGCCTTCCTTGATAGAACATTCTGATACAGATTTCTTGAATGCTTTGATTCAAAAGGACTTCATATTGCCTCAAGTACTTGGGATAGCTGTTCCTGTTCAAAATGTCAGTTGATATAATATAAAACCAACAAGAACCAGCTAGTCAGCTGTTTGTCATCACTCAAAACCTTAAGTGACTCAACAAATTCCCCCTTTTTGATGATGACAAACACTTTGAAGTTTCCTGCACCTGCACGTTAGTGGGAAACAGCAAAGTAAAGAAAGTTCTAATCTACACTTAAGAAGACAAGACTTTCTATTAGACTTTCTACACAAGGGATATCTTGTGTAAAAGACTTATGACACTGATGACTGACCAGGATAGCCATCTTTATTTAAAAGAAACAACTTGTTTTTGGATTTTTGTAAAAAGACACTGAAACAGTTAGTTAATCTAATTGTTCCCTCTATTTTAACTTGTTTTTGTGATTATCTGACTCAAGGAAATAAAAGACTCAATCTAATTGTCTAACAAGGCCTTTTCAGAAACTTCAACCTGCTTTTCCCCCTTTTGGCATCATTAAAAAGCATTCAAAAAATAGAATTGCACACCAAAATATCGCAAGTAAGCCAAAAATCAGTAGTTTCAACCACTGATCAATCTCAATGCTGCAGGTTAGCACAAACAGGTTATTCAATCACATAAAACTGAAAAAGCGTAAAACTGTTCAGGATTACACACCAGAAGGTTAGAAACATAATATAAACCACACTGCATTAAAAACAGTCTAGCAGTGTGGGGGAACAGCAAATATTATGGCAGTTAATGGAAGGGGAGGGGGAGACTGAAGTGATCATTCATCATCATCTTCATCCTCTTCTTCATCCTCTGGGTTGATCTCCTCCTCGAAGTCAGACCCTTCCTCATCTGTCTTTTCTTCTTCCTTCTTCTCCTTTTCTTCTGTTTCCTCTTTCTCTTCTTCTTCTTCCTCATCAGATTCATTTTCTTCTTCCTCAGAGCCTTCTCCTTCTTTAGCATCAGGACCCTTCTCACTGGAGGATTCCTCATCATCCGTCTTAATGATCCTACAGTGTGCGGGGTCAAACTTCATCCCAGACTCTGGGGGCAACAGGTGATCAATCACCCTGCAAATAGTGAGGAATTTCCTGTTGTTCATAAGCTTATCAAGCTTCCTTTCTTCTTCAGCCTGCACTAGACTGGCAGCCAACTTTATTATCCTCTCATCCTGCCTTTCCAACTTGGCAAGAAGCATTGCCACATCCTCAGGAGTGATTTCCTCCTGGTTCCCTTCATCCCTTGGGCTACTTTCTTGACCTACAAAAGTCAGCCTCTTTCCAGAGTAGTCAATCTTCTTCTGAGTGAGTATTTTCTTGGAGAACAACTAAAGACTCACCACCTCACCAGAAAAAGAAAACTTGGGATTCTGCTCCTTGATGATTTTGCAGATAAAGGAACCATAGGGCAGGGAGTTGTGGGATGAAGCATGGCAGTACAGCATGTGCTCCATCATTAGAGCTGGCAGATTTACCTTAACCTTTTTCATGATCAGATAGATCAGGACCATGTCCATGATCCTAACAGTACCTCTGCCTTGACCCTTGGGCAGAAAGACCTTCAAACACATGGAGTGCAGAACCAACATAATTGCCTCACTAAAGTCACTAGGGGAACCAGCTTCTTCCTTCTTTCCAAACAAAAACTGAGTAACTACCTCAGGTGTTACTCCTCCCATTAGGGGCCACCCATCACTGCTATATCTACCAAAACCATCTCTAGGTATACCCAGCAACTCAGATAAAACAGACTCAGAAACATGTACAACACTACCAGAAACAGTTGATTCCACAGACATATCAATGTTTTGCTTCAGATTAACAAAGAACTTACGAACAGGACCAACAAAAGCATCATTTAAATCATTAAACAGAGACATCCATCCTTGGAACTCAAGAAGTTCCTTAACTTGACTCAAAGCAGGAATATCAAAATATTCATTCTCAACACCACAACCAGATAACACAGTCCTAGAACTTAAAGAAGTTGCACCAGTACTGGGGGTAACAGGTTGTTTACCTTTAGCAGCCTTGGAGATACGGGAAACAGATGATGTTGCTTTCATTTTCTCTCCTCTCTTAGTCTCAGATGGTGTAGTCTCCTTCTCATCTGAGCCCTTAATGACCTTTGAAGCAGCCCTAGTCTGCCTTTTCCTTACAGAACCAGTAGTGGTACCAGCAACCACCTTGGTCACCACTACATCTAGATCCTCCTCCATCTTCTTGTCCTCCTTCTCCTCATCCAATCCTTCATCAGCCACTTCCTCTAACTGTTTTTCAAGTTTCTTGGCTATCTTTTTATCAGGTTCCCCCTCAGATGGTGATTTGGGGTTTGAAGAAACGGTTTCAGTTATTTGAGTGAGGGTTTCGATGGATTTTTCTTTTGGGGCCTTTTTGGATTTGGATTTTTGTGGAGATGAGGTTAAAGTTTTAGTCTTTGATGGTGAAACAGGTTTTTCCTTCAAGACATTCTCTTTTGAAGGAGTTTGTCTCAAGGGAACGGCCTTGATGGGTTCAGTTTCAGAGGGGTTGATTTCTGGTGTTGCTTGTGAAGGTGTCTGCTCAGAGACGTTCATAAGAACATCCTTGATTGTTTCTTGAGATTTTGAAGAGGGGGAACTAGCCAAACTTCCTTTGGAACCTCCCTTCCTTCCTCCTTTCCTTCCAGTTCCAGCCTTTCTCACCATTGTTGCTAGTCTAAGCTTCGAAGAATTGATCTTGTGTAGAGAGAGAAGTTGAGAATTTTTGATGAATGATGAATAATCACGGAGCAAGGAAAGGGAAGCAAATATATAGCAAGAGAAATTATAGAGACAAACATAAATAAAATCAGAGAATCAGAAGATATTTGGAAGTTATTTTGATTTGGAAATAACTTCCATAAATGAACAACTGGCCATAATTGCAACTGTCAGATCAAATTGTCGTCAGAGGAAAATAACTGTCATATTTGAAAGATTTTAAAATCAAATAAGAATATAAAAAAAATATTTTCTCACGGTTTAATTTGAAATTAATTTCAAAATTAATCCGTTCGTATTTGCTGCTGTTTCCTCTACTGGTAGGGTTACTGAAACAGTTGCTTATCTGTTCAATATGACCTTCAATCCTGAAAGTGATTAGCTACAATATTGCTCACATAGAGATAAGCAATTAACATTGAGATAATAGACAGATTGCAAAGGTATGATGCACGCACACATTTAAAGAATACTTAATTAGCCAATCATTGGGGAAAACAGCTGAGAGAGGTCTCTTAGTTTGACCTAGTCAGACCTAACATGACTCTAAACTTGCAGAAAGACTCTTTACCCAATGGCTTAGTGAAGATATCTGCAATTTGTTCTTCACTGTTGCAAAAACTCAGCTCTACAAGACCTTTCTCAACATTATCTCTTAGGAAATGATGTCTTATCTCAATATGCTTTGTCCTGGAATGCTGCACAGGATTCTTAGAAATGTTAATAGCACTTGTATTATCACATAAAATAGGTACATTTTCATAGAAAATACCAAAATCTTTCAACTGGTTCCTTATCCACAACAGCTGGGAGCAGCAAGCTGCAGCAGCTATGTATTCAGATTCTGCTGTAGATAAAGCAACAAAATTTTGTTTCTTTGATCCCCATGAAATCAAACAGGGACCTAAGAAATGTGTCATACCAGATGTGCTCTTTCTGTCTACTAGGAATCCAGCATAATCTGCATCTGTGTATCCTAATAGTTCAATTGAACCACCTTTGGGGTACCACAAGTACAGATCATCTGTTCCTACTAAGTATCTAAGTATTCTCTTGACAGCCTTTAGGTGAGATTCTTTGGGATTGCTTTGAAAACGTGCACACAATCCCACAGAAAACACTATATCTGGCCTACTAGCTGTCAAGTAGAGAAGAGAACCAATCATACCTCTAAACAGTGTAGCTTCCACACTCTCTCCTTTATCATCACTGTCTAGCTTTGCATTTGTAGGTATTGGAGTTGCATATGATTTACTGTCTTGCAATCCATACTTCTTGATTAGTTCCTTTAGATACTTCTGTTGATGTATCATGATCCCATCAACTGTTTGCTTGATCTGCAATCCTAGGAAGAATCCTAGTTCTCCCATCATGCTCATCTCAAATTCACTTTGCATCAGATCTGCAAACTCTCTACACAAAATTTGATTAGTAGCACCAAATATTATATCATCTACATATATCTGTACTACAATCAAATCAAAATTCCTGGTTTTGATAAAGAGGGTCTTATCAACCGTTCCCCTTCTATAGTCATGTTCCATCAGAAAGTTGGACAGCCTTTCATACCAAGCTCTAGGAGCTTGTTTAAGACCATAGAGTGCCTTGTCCAGCTTATATACATGATTTGGGAATTGACTATCAGCAAAGCCAGGGGGCTGCTCAACATATACTTCTTCTTTCAAATAACCATTAAGGAATGCTGTCTTAACATCCATTTGAAAGAGCTTAATGTTCTTATGAGCAGCAAAGGCAATCAAGATCCTTATTGCCTCAAGTCTAGCTCTTGGGGCAAAGGTTTCATCATAATCAATGCCTTCTTGCTGATTATAACCTTGCACGACCAGTCTAGCTTTGTTTCTGACTATAGTACCCAGATCATCCAATTTGTTTCTGAAGACCCACCTGGTACCTATCACTGACCTGTTCTCAGGTCTTGGCTCAAGATGCCACACTTTATTTCTTTCAAATTGATTTAATTCATCTTGCATAGCCAAAACCCAATCAGGATCTTTTAAAGCCATCTTGTAGTCAGTTGGTTCTATATTAGATAAAAATGAGAAAAATGCACAAAAGTTTTCATAAACAGCTCTCCTAGTCTGAATACCTCTACTGATATCACTCAGAATTTGTTCAGTAGGATGAGAAGATTTATATTTAAAAATGCTAGGCCTAGGTGCATTCTCATTTAATCCATCAGAACCATCATGCATCCCTGGTTCATTTGTGCCATCGAATTGGTTTTGCACAGATGGACCAGTATGCTGAGATGTTCCCCCTACCTCCCTTACCTGGGTGGAAAACTTGTCCTGAAAGTTTTCTGTTCCCCCTGAGGTGTTGCTTTCTCCATTTACTTGGGGGCCTTCATCTCCATCCTCATGAGTATCTACTTGTTGAGGATCTCCTTCATTGTGACCAAGTCCTTCACCAGCAGCATCTGGTGAACCAGTAGGTGAACCTGGCTCTTCTAAGGAAACAGCAGTTGATTCTCCTGTAAAATACAAAAGTCCTATCTCATCTAAGTCATCAACCTGCACATTCTCACAACACATATTAAATTCATCAAAGACTACATGAACACTTTCTTCAACACACAAAGTTTTCTTATTGAATACTTTATATGCCTTACTGTGAGAAGAATAACCAAGGAAAACAACTTCATCACTTCTTGGATCAAATTTATCCAAGCTGTTCTTACCATTATTATGCACATAACACTTACAACCAAAGGTTCTGAAGTATGCTATGTTTGATTTCCTTCCTCTAAGTAGTTCATATGGAGTCTTCTTCATTTGAGGCCTTAACATCAACCTATTTAACATGTGACAAGCTGTATTTACAGCTTCTGCCCAAAAAGACTTGGGGAGACAACTCTCAATGAGCATTGTTCTTGCCATTTCTTCCAAAGTCCTGTTCTTCCTCTCAACTACTCCATTTTGTTGAGGAGTTCTTGGGGCAGAGAAATTGTGAGAAACTCCATGTTCCCTGCAGAACTCTATGAAGCTAGAGTTATCAAACTCTGATCCATGATCAGATCTTATGGCAGCCAGTTGATGATTGATCTTGTTCTGAACCTGCTTTACTAACACAATGAACTCATCAAAAGTTTCATCTTTAGAAGACAGAAATAGAGCCCATGTGTATCTGGAATAATCATCAACAATGACACACACATATCTAGAACCATTTCTACTTTGGACTCTCATGGGTCCACATAAATCAATATGAATAAGTTCTAGAGGTCTGCTGGTACTGATAGTTTTCTTTGGCTTAAAAAAGGATTTGACCTGTTTCCCTTTAGCACATTCTTCACAAACTCTATCTGCTTCAAACTTGATGTTAGGCAGGCCTATCACCAATTCTTGAGACCTGAGTTTGTTAAGAAGTCTAAAGCTGACATGTCCCATCCTTTTATGCCAAAGCCACTGGTCCCTATCAGAAACAGCACTCAAACAGATGGACTTGTTCTCAGGGATTTGGTTTAAATAAGTAATGTAAACGTTTTCATGTCTGAATCCCTGGCAGACAAGTTCATTTGTTTGCAAATTCACTATGTGACAAAGGTTGTCTTTGAACTCAACTTTATTACCTTTATCACATAATTGTGAAATACTCAAGAGATTATGTTGTAAACCATCAACATAATATACATCACTAATAGCATGGGAAAGTGACTTACCAACCTTACCAATTCCAAGAATGGTACCTTTGCTGTTATCACCAAAAGTCACCTTTCCCCCTTCATGAGCTGTAAGTGAGAGAAACTGTTTCCTATCCCCTGACATGTGTCTTGAGCAGCCACTGTCCAAATACCAGTAGGTATTGTCTCTCACTTCAGCCTGCACAGGAAATTCAAACATTAGCTTTAGGAACCCAAATCTTTTTGGGTCCCTTTCCAACAACAGATTCAAGCAAGTCTTTTCTAACCCAAATCTGCTTAACATTTTTCTTATTTTTATCCAATCTACTTTTCCTGTCTTTACACTCATATTTCTTATGGCCATTCTTGCCACAATGATAGCATACATGCATGTCTTTTGCTAAGACATACTTACCTTTCTTATATTCCTGTAACCATGTAGTATCTCTGGGAGACCAGTTCCTCCTGTTCCCCTTCCCAGTATAACCAAGTCCCCTTCTACCACTGTTTCTAGCAGTTAAAGTTAACTGGTTCAATGAGTTCTGGGATTGGAGGACTTTATCCATTCTCTTCTTAAATTCTATGAACTCTCTGTCCTTTAAGTTCATTTTCTCATGCAGGGATAAATTCTGGTCAACAACTATCTCAAAGTCAAGCTTAGCTCTTTCAAGCTCAGCTTGCAATTTTGAAATATTTGAATCATGCAAAACTACAGAATCACATGAATTAGTCTTTCTAAGCTGGGCTAACTCAACCTGCAAGCTACAAATTTTAGCTTCACATTCATCATGCATATTACTAGAAACAGTTTCAGAACCAGTACTTTTGTTGTTCTTAACTAGGACATATGCTTTATATAGTTCCTCTACATCATCAACTAACAAGTTGAATCCTTCTAACAGTTTAGACCTATTTAGAGCACTTGCCCTAGATTTTATACTATCAAAGTCATACAAGTCATCACCACTATAATCAAGCACATTAATGACACAACTTGTGAACTGTTTCTCACATTCATCATCACTGTCATCACACAAACCCATATCAGATTTTATTCTCTGAATTTCAAGTTTGCTTTGATCTAAAGCAATCTCTAGTTTAGCTACTTCCTGCTTCAAGTTAGCACAGACACTTTCCAACAGATCACAACTTGAATTAGCAATATCATATTCTTTAGACTTTTCTTTAAACTTTCTCTTAAAATCATGATAAGCAATTCCAAGTTCTAAACATTGATCTAAAGCACTACTAGCACATTCCATCAAGTTTTCTCTATCATAAAAGAGCATATCCTTTTTGATCTGATCAATGTTTACCTGATGTTGATCCAAGGGGTGCTTCTTTGCCATGAGGCAGTGGACATCTGAGCTGGTTCCTCTGCTGTTCCTGGTACCTTCTTCTGAACTTTGATTCAGTATTGCTGTCATACATACATCTGACTGACTTGAATCATCTCCCTCTTCATCACTGTCTGTATCTCCCCAGACAGCAGCAACCATGGCCTTTTTGTAGGCCATCTTGTCTGCTTCCTTGGACTGGTTGTCCTTCCATTGAGGACAATTCTTCACAAGGTGTCCCTTCTCACCACACTTAAAGCATCCTGTTGCAGAGAAGTTGTTAGATTTTTTATTTGATTCATTATTAAATTTACCCTTGATGAATTTTCCCTTCTGGTTTCTGAAACTTCTTTCAAACCTTCTAGCCATCATTCCTATCTCATCATCCTCATCTTCGACTGTTCCCTTTAGTGCAATTCCTTTTGCTGGTACCTTCTTTGACTTAGATCCAACCAGCATTTCATGGGTCATGAGGGAACCTATCAACTGTTCAACTGATAGAATTGAAAGATCCTTTGCTTCATAAATGGCTGTAACCTTGGGAGTCCATTCACCTGTCAAACTTCTCAAAATCTTTCTAACAAGATCTTCATCAGTAAAGCTTTTACCAAGAGATTTTAAATCATTTACAATAGTCATGAATCTACCAAAACAAGTATTAATATCTTCATCCTTAAACATATTAAAAGATTCATATTTTGACATAAGTAAATCAATTTTAGACCTCTTTACCTCACTGGTACCCTCAAAGGCAAGTTCAAGGGTATCCCAGATCTCCTTGGCAGTGGTGCATGCTGAGATCCTGTTTGTCTCATTCTCAGCAATAGCCTGTTGCAGTATTGACATAGCCTTAGCATTTTTCTCCAGCTTTTTGTAATCAGTGGAGATGTATTCATCTTCAGTCTTTGGGACTAGCTTCCCTTCTGGATCAGACTTCTCAATGGTCAAGGGACCATTCTTAACAACCAACCAGCATTCATAATCAATGCCAATGATGATGTTCTTGATTCTGTTCTTCCACCATGCATAGTTCTTCCCATTGAACTTTGGTGTCTTGTTGTCATATCCCATGGCATTCATTTCCTGAGTACTCATGATCTACTTCTCTAGGTGTTACCCTTACAAGAAGCCGAGGCTCTGATACCAATTGAAAGTGCAGCTGGTACTCAAGAAGGGGGGGGGGGTTGAATTGAGTACAGGGCAGTGTTAGAAATTATTGGATTTTCTTCTATTTATGTAGGGGGACCAGATGATGAACTGGTCCTGCAGCGGAAACAGAAAATACAATAAATAATCAACACAAAGATTTAACGAGGTTCAGCTCAACTCTGAGCCTACGTCCTCCACTACCCTAATTACTTTTATTAATCAACTCTGAAAAACAAAAGCAATTACAAATGATCACACTCGTGATCCCCACACCTAACTCTAGGTGTCACTTCGCACTTGAACTCACAAGCACTTGCACTCACACTCGTAAATGCTACCCAATCACTAACCTCTTAGTGATTCAATACAAACCCTTTGTTTCCCTCTAAATGCTTCCAATCAAAGCTTACAAGAGATAATTACAAAACAATTCATACTGTGTGCATAAATAGTTTGTAAGAGATGAACTAACTATTTCCCTTAGAGTGTATTTCGAGCTTTCAAAGATAGAGAATTTTTTTCAGAAAAGCTCACTCGAAATTCTGATCGAGTTTATGCTTTTATAAGGTTGGGAGATAAAATCTTTCGTGATCTTTTCAGATCATAACTTAGGTAAATAGAATATCTTTTATTTTGTAAATAAGAGACATTCTAAGATATTATTCTACTTTCCATAAATGGGTAGAATAATATATTCTAAGTTATATGCGAAATAATTCATCTCCAACTTTGCATAAACTGAATCAATTAGTTTAGTAAATATTCTCTAAGGATAGGAAATATATATTCCAGAAAATATTTACTGAACTAATGTCCAGGTTCATGAAACAAGCTACGAAGCAGCTGTTTCCTGACCTTTTAATGTCCTAGGGATCAGGTCAACTTTTCCTGATCTCTACAACACTAAATACTCTAAGTAAGGGATACAAATAGCTCATGTACAAACATCCATGCACACTTAACATTATAAAGACTACAAAGATCAACTATCCTAATCTAAGAGACTTCATAATCTTCAAGTCTTGACGGCCTTCCTTGATAGAACATTCTGATACAGATTTCTTGAATGCTTTGATTCAAAAGGACTTCAAATTGCCTCAAGTACTTGGGATAGCTGTTCCTGTTCAAAATGTCAGTTGATATAATATAAAACCAACAAGAACCAGCTAGTCAGCTGTTTGTCATCACTCAAAACCTTAAGTGACTCAACAGCGATCGAGTACATTCTTTACTCGCCACATAAATGAGAGTCGAGTGTGTGAGCACTAGTCTTGAATTCTATATGCTCTTGTGGTTTGCTCTACTTGACAATTGTTGGGGAGGAAGGGTGATTAGATGAATAAGATTGATTGACGTTGAAGCATGTTTGTTTAACTTTACCTTGAATCGTTGGCTTTTGATTTGTTGATTGGGGTGAAGTATGTTTTATATGTTAATTGATGAGCTCTTTGCTTAGGGACAAGCAAAGGTTTGGCTTGGGGGAGTTTGATATGTCTATTTTATATAGTATTTTACCCCCGTCCCTTGGTCATAATTAGTAGTGTTTTGGCCCTTTAGGGCCACTTTTATTACTAATATGTGTTTTCTAGTGTTTTCGTAGTTTTGGTTAAGTTTTGCAGGGAATTGCACCTTTGGAGCATTTTCCCGGGATTTTTATGAAGCGACTACGAGCATTGGAAGAACACGACCACTTTTGGAGCCCAAGGTCGGATAGAGCCATCGAGCCGGTGATTAAGGGCTCGGTTATTTTCATCACGAGGCAATTGGACCATGTATTCGAGACCCGAGAGGAAATATAGATTGGGCCAAGAAATCTAGCCCAATCGAAGTCCAAGCCTTGAAGATGAAGACCGGGCCCGATCGGGCAAGCATACGCCCGATCGGGCGGCTGTGCGCATGACTGCTACAAAGGAAAGGCGCGCCCGATCGGGTGAGCGTAGGCTCGATCGGGCGCGGCACTTTAGACTGGGCATGGGAAAAAAGGCGGGCCCGATCGGGCGCCCCCTTCGCCCGATCGGGCACGTGTTTTTCTAGAGCCTGATTAAGCTTAGTTTAATTCGTGTTTTAGGGGGAGTATATATACGTTTTGTACGGATAATTAATGACCTTCTTTTCTCTTAGACTTTCTCTCTCTACTTAGTATTTTTCTCTCTCTTAAATTCTCTCTAAACTCTTGTTCTTAATTCCTTCATTAATTCCAGATTTGTTTTGGTACAATTTCTTCCCTTTTTAATTTCAGCTATTTTTATTGTTTTCTTGATTATGTTCTTATTTATTTATTTGATTGGTTTAGTTATGATGATTAGTGAGTAGTTTAATTCTAAGGTTTAATGGGGATCCATAATTAATATGAAGGGATAGTTTGTTATTATTGATTGTTGATATTGCATGATTATTTCCTATTGAATTGTTTTAATTCTTTGCAATTAGATTATGAATCGAGCAGATGTAATTTGATTGTGAATGTTTAGCAATATTGAATTGATGAATCGAGCAGATGTTGATTTAATATTAAAGGCTATTTTTAATAGGAACTTAGGTCTAATAAATTGCGAGAGCCTGTTAGATCTATGTTGGTTAATAAATTGCGAGAGCCTGTTAACCATTTTATTTGTGCATTGTTAATTATTAATTATTTCGTTCTATCCCGGAATATTAATTATTGGTGAACCTGTGACCCTAGGTTTCCTTATTATTGATTCTTTTCTTCTTAAACTCATTCTTCGTAGTATAGAATTCACATTTAAAATATTGGTTACTTAGATAATTTAGATTATATTAATTAATTAGAATTAAAAAGACCTGTTTCCCTGTGGAGTTCGACCCTACTTCCCTATCTACCTTAGTTAGTGATTTAGGTAATTATTTTTTATTAGGGGATACGACTTTACCCGGTCATAGGTCCTCGAAGAATTGCATGCGGGATACTGCGCCTCGCATATAGGTGCCAGGTCCTTGGCTGCTAAGGTTAGGCAGTTCTACTTTTGGCCAACCCTTGAGTCGGATGCTATGGAGATGGTTAAAAGATGCGACAAGTGCAAGAAATTTGGCAAGCTAATCCATCGTCCGGCCACTGACCTGACGGCCATCCACAGCCCAATACCTTTTTCTAAATGGGGCATGGATATTTTAGGGCCTTACACAACTACTTCAGGCG
This sequence comes from Chenopodium album, assembly GCF_948465745.1. Classification (NCBI taxonomy): domain Eukaryota; kingdom Viridiplantae; phylum Streptophyta; class Magnoliopsida; order Caryophyllales; family Amaranthaceae; genus Chenopodium; species Chenopodium album. Next base: position 54,304,932 of record NC_137839.1, read on the forward strand.
GCAAGTGCTACATTTTGGTGGCTGTGGATTACTTTACCAAATAGGTAGAGGCGGAGGCAGAGGCGGTCAAAAACATCAAGACAAAGGATGTCATCTCCTTCATCTGGAAGAATATTATCACTCATTTTTGGGTGCTTATGTCTATGGTTTTTTACAATGGTTCCTTAGTTTGAGACGCCTTAATTTTAGACTTAGTTGGGAGACAAGGGGTCTCAAGATATTTTGCATCAGTCGGCCGACCCCAAGCAAACGGCCAAGTCGAGGCCTTCAACAAGTTGATCTCATACGGTATAAAAAAAGAAAGTAGAAAGAGTTGGCCACCTTTGGGCGGATAAACTACCACACGTCCTATGGGCCATCAGAATGACTGTAAAAGGGGAAACTAGAGAAACTCCATTCCACATGGTGTATGGGGCAGAAGATGTCTTGCCCATTGAACACTATGAGCCGACTCTTTGTATCATGTTGTATGACAAAGAGGCAAAGCAGGAAGCCATGCGGCTGGCATTAGACTCACTCCCACAGCGCAGGGGCAATGCCGCCTTGCGCCATGAGATCTACCGTCTGATAATGACTTGGGCTTATAACAAAAGAGTACACAAGCGCCCTCTGAAAGTGGGGGACTTTGCGTCACGGAAAATGGATACAGTCGGTAGGGCGAATGAGCAGGGAAAGCTAACCCCAAATTGGGAAGGCCCCTACCGAATCTACAAAGAAGTAAGAGACGGCACCTACCGCCTGGAAGAATCAGATGACAAGTAGCTGCCTAGAACTTGGAATGTAGACAACTTAAAAAAGTACTACTTCTAAGAATTTTGTAAACTCGATTTGTTGATGAGAATATGCCTTCTTTTCAAAACTTGTCTTTTTAATATATTGTAAACGCTCCGCCTGTCCAATGAACAGGTGGGTCAAGCTCTAATTTTTCTCGACACCGTCTGCACAATGTGCAGATGGCTTTACTGTTTTAATGAGCGTCCGCCCCAACAGCAGTCGCCCTTAACCCATCTGAAGGTGCCGACTGCACCAAAGCAGTCGACCCTACTTATTCAATTTTTACTAAGTTAAGTCACGAACACTTAACGACTATCCTCTATTTAAAAAGAGGCTAATGGCCGGATATTATTATACAAAGAGGCCAACGGCCACTGTCTGCTCCCATATGAGTACGACCGTCTACTCTAACATGAGTCAGATAACCGGCGACGTCCATTCGGGCGAATTCATCGAGGAGAAGCATCTACCATTTGGGTGGCACATTCCTCTACAAACACAACAAGCGGCCCTACCGAATGCGCTAAGGCAGCGCTCCCAATCATTTGATTTAATCTAACTTGAAATCTAAAAAGCGTTGAGTTTTTTTACTGTTCTAGCACAGGCGAAACACGGCTACTGTTTTATATTAGAAGCTACCTTACCGCCTGTTCTTGCTCTAGGGCAAGGCAGGCGGACAATGCTTTTTTCAACAAACAAGCTAAGTAAAAAAACTTAGCGGCTTACCTATATTTCACCAGGCCTTTGGCCGGATGCATTCGAGAGACCATCTGCTCTACATGGCCATCTGTCGCTTGGATTTGGGCAATCACCATAGTGATTGATTAACTTAGAAACCATGCATACTCTTTAAAGTATCAGTAATTTCTAAGTCAATTAATTCACTCAACCGAAACCAACCGACATCCATCCAGGAACAAGGGAATTCGCATGGTATACATGTTAAAAATACTTAGCCAAAAATAAATACATGCAGAAAAATTTGAAAGATTTAAAATTTTTAAAGCATAAAGCCAATATAAAACCGGTCAAACGACCGAATGCTTCAATAATAGAAGCAGCCGCCCAAAACGAAAGACTACTAGAGTTAGCCGTCATTGCCAGAAGAAAGTTGAATTACCCGACCCCTTGGTCGGTAAGGATACATGATTACTCGGCACACAGGCCGGAAAAGCAAATACATGGCCATTTGGCCACAGAAAAGATATCTAAAAGCTTAACAAATTAGGGGAGGTTCTCAGCATTGGCAATCGGCTGGTCTCCCGGCGACTGCTCCTCATTTTTCTTCTCCTCCTCCTCCTAATCTTCCTCCTCACTGGAGGACGACTCATCTTACGAGTCGGACACCTCATCAGCGCCATCAGCAGCTAGATCCTCTTCTTCCCACAAGAGACGGACATTAAACTCAACATTCGCCTCATCAAACTTGGTTTTCATAGTTTGATAGTTGGAGGTGGGCTGCAATGCTGCCCAAGCCACACGCATGATGGCATTATTCGCCTCCATCATTTGTTTGACCAAGTTCTTCTTCTCCTCCACAGCCAAGGACCTATACTTGGCCTTGATGTGAGTTTCCTAGTTATGCAGACCTTTGAGTCTATCAACCAACTTCTCTAGGCGGCCAGCTTTGCCTTGCGCTTCTCGGAGGGGCTCCATCTTCTCCTTAAGTTCCTTGACCTCATTTTGGAGTTCAGTTATCCTCTTCTTACCCGTATCCAAATTTTGCTAGACCTGCAGATTGGCCGACGCTTGGGAATACAGCATATCAAGTGTCAGAATTTCATTTTGGCCAATTTCAAACTGAGCCCTGTCTAAAGAAGAGGCGGCCCGAGGCATTTGCTGCCTTTACCTTTGGGTCTTCTCATTGAGTGTCTTTTTAAGCCCACTCACGCGTAGCATGGCCTGCATTCGGCCAATTCAAAAGAAAAGTTAGAAAAAATTCGACCAAAACATTGCTCAAGGCAAAATGCACAAGTCTCACCTCGCAAAGAAGCGCCAGGATGCCGTCAAGGTCAAGGGTCCCGACTCCTCTTACAGACGCCTTATGGTCAGGATCAATCGTCCTAAGCGTCCGTTTGGCCATTTGTAGTACAATCGGCCTAGTCAAAACCTCTGTCAAGACAAATCAATTAAGTTAAGAATTTTTGAAGAGCAGTGGCATTCGTAATTAGTGCAAGTGGCCGAATGTATTACCCTCCTCCTCCACGGTATTGCTATCGCCTGCTGCTGAGCCAATAGCAGTAGTTAGTGGTTTTCCACTCTTCGATGCTTTAAACTGAGCATCCGGCTTCGTTGGAGTCTTGGTAGGGGTAGAGGTGTCAGTCCCATTCTTTGGCTTCGTCGCGATATGTTTTCGGTTTTTATTGACATCGCCGACTGTGTACTTCCACAGCTTAGGTCCGGCTGCTGAGAGGGAGAAGGCTTGGTCGAGGCACCTTGCAAAAAGGTTCGCCTGTTAGTCGTTAATTTAACAAAATAAAGACAATTTAGAGTGAAAAAAACACTACTAACCTTCAGAGTGCTGCCAGACGGCTGCTCCTCGTTCGACTGCTTGACGAACGAATGATAGAAGGCTGTAGTTGCAGCCGGCTTGCGATGAGGAGGAAGCTTCGACATGGCTATGTCTGCACAAAATAGCAAAAGAGTTAGAAACTCAGACAACCAATCAAAATGAGCAACTAAGCACTACAGATGCATGCAATCTACTACCTCTCGGCTTCTCAGAATTGAGCCCGCAAGTGGCCAAATATGTCCCGTCCGAGAGCCACTCGAAGCGGGGAATGTAACTTTGGGGGGTTACCTCCTCAATCCTAGTTTCTTCATTGGTCCGGACGGCCACTTTAAACAGGCCCCGTTCCAAGATTTCCCTCTGCGCACGCCTCGGTACAGGCGGCATAGCACTCTTACCAGCAAGGAGGAGCGGCTCCTTGTTCTAGTAGTTGTACTACTTGTTTCGTTAGACGTCTGAGGAAGAGACGATATAAAATTTTGACCTCTAGTCCTTCCACTTTTTCTCCTTCCCCAAGGCCATCATATATCCTTTTTGGCTGGTCAAAGTAAACCAGCCGGCCCCACTTGCATGTGGATTCTTGCTCAAATAGTGCATATGAGCGAATGCCTCGAATCTGGGCTCCACAGCCATTATCTCACAGGCGGCAACATAGCCCAAAATGTTTACCCAAGAGTTGGGGGCTAGTTGCCAGATACCCAGTTGGTATCCGTCCAAAATCCTCTCCACAGCCAGGTGGAGAGGGAAGCAAAGTCTCGCCTGGATGGCTGCCTCGTAGCAACCAAAACACTTGTCACCATAGCTGGCCTTAGTAGGGCAGGTGACAGTGTCCTCACCATCCAGCACAGACATAATATAACCATGTCCCATGACATGGTCTTTAAGAAACTTGCCGAGGTCGGATGTCATAGCCTTCCGCCTACTCTCGGTAACGTGGCAGTAATAGGGAGCACGCTCTTGCCGCCGCGAAGCAGCCGGCTCCGCCCAATCCTCCCCTTTCTCCACTAATGTGGATTCTCGGGCAGCCGCAAGTTTGGATCCCGCCTCCTCCGAGTCAATGGAGACGCTGTCAGAAGATGATGACCCTGCATCATCATCGGAGTTTTCCTCGAAGCTGGGGGCCTGCCAACTGGTGCCAGCAGTGTCCTCCCCCATATCCGCATCCGGTACCGACCCACTCGGCCCGGGAGATTGTACTTCATCATCCGTCTCCTTCATAATTGAGGAGCTCCGAGTACTTATATTGCTTAGGGGGTCTCGGCTAACCTCGGAGACAAGCACCCTAATGGAGCCATTTGAGTAGATTTTAGAGCTTAGGCGATCCTTGGTTATCCAGCGGAGCAGCTGGTGCTGCCGGAGGCTTCTTATACGGCTTTTATAGCATCCATGCTGATTCTTTTTCCGGCTTTTGTTCCGGTTAGTACTCTAACTCTTTTTTTTCGTGCTTCTATATATTTTTCGGAACTTTGACCCTTGTATTTTTAGCGGGTCGAGCTAGGTGGTTGGGTGCCTCCTACAGCGGAGATCACCTATACCGATGCTGTCGGATCGGTAATTCGTGAGACCCTTCCAGCAGCCGAGGATACCGTTCGTACCTGAGACGGTTGAGTCAGTATGTCTTTTATGTATATGTACTTAAATATTTCTATTTATTTTTTGTTTCATATGAATTTGCTTACTAACTGTCCTTGTATTCTTGGAACAGGTTCCGCGGGAGACCGTGAACGACATGGTGAGGACTTTACGTGCTTTCCGAACTGCTTATCGAAGATCCCTCGTGACTTTATCATGCCGTGATCATCAGATGATCGCTGTAAGTTTTATTTTTTTTTTCTTTGCAACGAAGTTATTACATTTCATGTATTAATCTTCGTTTTGGATTTTGCAGCATGTGCAACAACTGTCTAGTAGTCGCCGAGCACCCTGATTCCTCCTATACACATTTTACTATATTTTTTAGGAAACCGATGTATATTTTTTTTTGTATTTTTTTTATGTATGAAACATTTGTATATATATGTCATTATTATTTATTGTTTCCACGTGTACATTATTATTAATGCGAAAAATTTTCGAGGGAGGAAAAGGGTTCCCAACTTACCCCCCTCGAAAACATAAACAAACTCGAAAAGAAGGCGAAAAGAAGGAAAAAGAGAAAGGAAAATAATAAAATAAAAAAAATAAAGAGGTAGGAAAATAATAATAAAGAAAATAAAAAGAAATAGAAAGTAGGAAAATAATAAGGAAAAAAAAAAGAAAATAAAAAGAAAATAATAAAAGAACACAAAAAGAAAATAAGAAAGTAGGCAAGAAAAGGGACACAAAGTGTTAGAAGGCAAGCGTATGATTCATCTTAAGATCTCGTGAAGATTCCGTCATTATATGAGCCAAAATACGGAAATAAACCCAACTTACATGCCGCATCAGGGGAGACGCGCGCAACTCATGAGTTGCGCGCGCCACCTATTAGTGAACTTTCCTTTAAGTCGAATTTGCCAAAAATTTTCCCCTCTTGGGTTTATTTAAACGTGGTTTCGTGTAGGCTTTTGATCATCTCGTATTCATTTGCTTAGTAATATAAGCAATGGGTCACTTCACTTTCAACCGAGGACAAACTAGCTTTCAAAATTTACCACTTAGACCCTTTATTGAATTATATGCAACTAGTGGTTAAATTTGATTTTCTTCATGCCGTAGTCAACCATTGGGATTTTAACCACCATCTTTTCTTGTTCAGAGAGGACGAAATTGTCCCCTTCCCATTGAGTTCGAGGCCTTGCTAGGTTTCCCTACAAACACTCTCCCTATGACTTATTCGCCTACCTTTTTGGATTCCAAACCTATATTCCAAAGATTTTTTGGCTTGTCCGACAATGATATGACCAACATAGGAACTGAAGAAGGCGTGAAATTAATTCAATGTATTGAACACTTTGTCGCCCCTCGTGACAACATGACTAAACAACGCTTTAAAATTCGTGCTTTATGTTATTGTCTTGTTGTTAATTGTTTACTCAGGATAGGCAAAAAATACGGAGATTATTCGATGGTGTCCGTAGTAGAGCAAATAGAGGGATGTCATTCAGCCGCTCCTTTGGCTTTGGCGGAAACCGTTCTGTGCTTGAATCGCCTTAGAGGAGATCCTAACGAAAACGATTTCACGGGAAGTCCACTCCTATTACACGTACGTTTTTTTTTCCGGCATTTATCAGCGCAAGTCACGAAGTTGTGCTGGCATGACCAGCGCAATCTTCTTTGATGCGCACAGAGGGTGCGCGCAACAACTGATTTAGTTGGCCACCTGCCTGTGTAAAAAATCGCAAACTAAATTTTTTTTTTTCAGATTTGGCTCATGGAGCACTTGCGAATTGTTGATCAGCCACAAAACCTTGAGGCTAATGGAGTAAAGACATTCCCCGGACGTAGAATCCTTTGTAAGCATAAGAATGAAGAGGAATGAACGTCATTTTTCTGTAATGGTGTTCCTAACATACGTTTTGTGATTCCTTGGTGGAACATAAATAGTATGATTGGGAATAGTCTCAATTGCCCTTACATTAGGCTTTCAAGCCTATCTAGTAATACTTATATTTTTCCTTATAGGGTAATGAGACAATACGGGATAAGGCAATTTATTCCCTCGCAAGATTGTGATGGCCCTAAAGATGTGACCTTTAAACCCGAAAGGATTTCTTGTTGGATGGTATATTGGTCAAGTCTTCCTAGGTGGGTAATACAAAATCCTACCGCGAGTATTACATTATCTTACTTTTACAAGGCTTGGATGAATGCGGCGTATAAGGGTGAATTAAACAAGGCTCGATCTCAACTTCAAGCCGCTACCGCTCGCAATCCACCTAAGCCTTTGATGCATTCAACCACTACTACTCCTTCTAATGGCCAAAACAAAGGAGTGAGAAGAAAATTAGCCTTCTCATCCCCTAAGGCTCGTTCAAAGGAAATAAAAAGGAAAGCTCCCTCTAAACCTGCGCAACAAGGTGTGAAGATCAAAGAACCTTCACCAAATACTCGCAAGAAAACTCCTATAGTCAAAGGGAAAGGAAAAAGGGTTGCAAAGGCCCCAATCCCTAAGTTGAAAAACAATGTTTGGGTGAAGAAGAAGAGTGTAGGGGAAAGCTCCAACGTTTTTGAAAATGCTGCGATGGAAACTACTCCATCATCTGTGACAATCGAGGACATAGTAAAACCTTACAGTGTTACACAATTTTACCATTAATTTTTTTTTTCGAATAAAGTGTAATCACTACTATGTTTTTTTCGTTTACTATCTAGTTCAGTAATGTCTCTCTTTTGAATTTTGAATGAAATAAAATGAGCTTTATATTTTTAAATTTTGATGTGACCGAATCATAAAGATTGCCTACGTATTCACATTACGAAATCAGGTCTTTGCGTAGTTCTAGATTTTTTATTATTTTTATTATTATGTATTTTTTTTATTTTTTCTTTAATATCTTAGATAAAAATTAAATGAAAAAAATTAATCAAACCTTGTTTAAAAGAATTAAATCAAAGTTTAATTTTATTTTCCGAGTATATGTTATATTTAAGAAACACCCTCTTTTTGTTGTAAGTAGAAATCGCAACTTCATTCAAACACAAAAATTCGGGTTCGCAGTTCATAATCAGGTAGCGCGCGCAACGTCTGTAGTTGCACGAGCCTGTCGAGCGCAACAAAATCAGTTGCGCGTGATGTCCGCGCGCAACTATTCCAGTTTTGCGCGACACCTGTGCTACGAATGTCTCGAAATTTTTATTTTTTTTTTAAAAAAAAATCGTATTATTACCCCCCAAGTGTGAAGATTTTTTCGTGATGTTCGAAAAAATTTGAACACTTAGAACGGTTTATTATTTCTAAATTACCCCCCCAAGTGTTATGTATTTTACCGTGTTATTCAGTAAAATGCATAACACTTAGAATCTTTCAATTGAATGCTAATTAAAAATGGTTGTATGAGTGAACGAGTTTTATCCGGATTATATGTAATATTTCTTAAGGCGATCAATGTTTATTAATTGGCAAATTTTATCTCCTCCAATATCCATTAATCTGATGGCTCCTCCTGATAGGATTTCAATTACGCGGTAGGGACCTATCCAATTAGGTTTGAATTTCCCTCTTGGATCGGATGGTGGACCCCTAACCTCCTTTAGTACAAAGCCACCTTCTTTTATATTTCTAGGTTTTTCTCTTTTATTGAAATAACGCGCAATGTGCCTTTGGTAGACTTGTACATGATGCAAAGCTCTTAATCGTCGTTCATCGAGGAATAAAAGCTCTTCGTACCTCGTTCTTACCCATTCAGCTTCCGGTAGCTTACTTTCAAGTACGATGCGTAGGAATGGTATTTCCAGTTCGACTGTTTGAACTGCGTCCATTCCGAAAACTAAGGAGTATGGAGTTACTCCTATTGATGTCCGTATAGATGTTCTATAACCCCATAATGCGAAGTGTACTTTATTCGGCCAGTCTTAATAATTTTCTGCCATTTTTTTAATGATGACTGTTATATTTTTATTTGCCGACTCTACAGCTCCATTCATTTGAGGTCTGTATGGGGATGAGTGATGATGTTTTACTTTATAACGAGTTAAGAGGGTCTCGACTTCAGCTTTGACTTGAGATCCCTTGTCACTAATTAGTTCATGTGGAACTCCATATCTACAAAATATGTTTCGTTTGAGAAACTTTGCGACATGTTTAGAAATGATATTCACGTAAGAATCAGCCTCAATCCACTTAGTAAAGTAATCAATGGCAACTAATACGTACTCGTGCCCTCCAGATCCTGCTGGAGTGACTTTTCCAATTATGTCTATTCCCCAAGTTGAAAAAGGCTAAGGGGAAGTGAGATTGTATAGTTCGGATGGTGGAAGGTGTTGTAAATTAGCGAATATTTGGCACTGTGGACATTTTTTAACATATTGTATGCAATCATGTTCCATAGTGGACCAATAGTACCCTTGTCGTGAAATTATTTTTGAAAGCATTTTACCATTCATGTGAGGTACACAAACATCTTAGTGGGTATTTTCCATAAGGTGTGTGGCTTCCGGTTGGCCGATACATAGTAAACTTTGACCATTAGGTCCTTTTTTTCATAATTGACCATTTACTAGACCGTATTGGACCGCAAGTGTTCATAAGGCTCGTTGGTCTTTCGATGAAGATTTTTGGGATATGTGCCATGAGTAATATATTGGAGGATATAATCATACCAAGGATTGTCTAATTCAATGTCATTTATTTCCTCTATTGCGTTGCAATACACTGGTTCATTTCTTCTATCAACGCTTAATGACATCATATTTAAGTGATCTGGAATGTTGATCATTGAGGCTAATTTTGCTAGCGCATCGGCAAATTGATTGTCATCCCTTGGGAGATATTTAAAATTAATATGTTCAAAATGCTCGATGAGTTACTCTAGGTGTGCTTGGTATAATATCATGTGAAGTTCTTTATTTTCCATTTTTTTTAATATATGATTTATAATCAAACTGGAGTCTCCATATACCTCTAATTTTTTCACACCTATGCTAGCCGCTTCTTCTAATCCAATAAAACACGCTCCACATTCTACGGCATTATTAGTAACCTCAAAGTCTAATTTAACAGAGATTGGAGTATGTGCTCCCTCTAGACTTATGAGTAACACTCCTACGCCAAATCTTTTTTGATTGGACGCACCGTCGAAGTACATTACCCATTTGTTATCTTGTATCATGAGAATCTCTTCATCTGGAAGATGAGTAGTTTCTGCACGACTTGTTTGAATTGGATGTTGTGCCAGAAAGTCGGAAATTACTCATTGATTTTTCAGGAATATATTTTAGCTCAAATTCGGCCAACATCACCAACCACTTAGATACCGTTCCTTGTATGGGTGGTTGTTCAAACAAATACTTTATCGGATTTTATTGAGAAATCACGTGAGTAGTGTGTGGTAACATATAATGTTGTAACTTTTTGGTTGCCCACACTAATGCTAGGCTTGTCTTTTCCAAGGTGCTATAATTTGTTTCGTAGTGGATGAATTTTTTACTTATGTAATATATTGCACGTTCGACTTTTTCTACCTCTTGTGCTAACATGGCGCATGTGGCTGTGTCTGTAACTATAATGTATAGCCTAAGAGGTAGTTTGGGTACTAGTGGTGCTAAAATTGGTGGACTTTTGAGATAATCGTTGATTTTCTCAAAGGCCTTTTGGCATTGATCGTCCCATTCATGTTTCTCCTCTTTTTTCAATTTTTTAAATATTGGCTCACAAGTCATAGTCAATTTGTTGATAAATCGACTAATGTATTGTAATTTGCCAAGGAATCCCCTAATTTCTTTTTCTGTTTGAGGGGAGGCATGTCAACAATTGCCTTTATTTTAGAGGGATCGATATCGATGCCACGTGTGCTTACTACGTATCCGAGTAAGTTACCAGAAGTTACTCCAAAGGCGCATTTTTGTGGATTCAATCGCATTTTATATCCTTTTATGCGAGTGAAAAATTTGCGTAAAGCTTTTATATGTCCCATTCTATCTTTGGATTTTACGATCATATCATCCACATAAACTTTTATTTCTTTATGCATCATATCATGCAAGAGAGTTGATGTGTCTATACGACTTCACATATTGGCCTTAGGCGGATGGTAGGCTCCATAGACCAAACGTTAGGGTACCTAGAGAGAAACCAGGGTAGAGCTCTCTACCCTATGTACGATGATTATGCTCGTCGGGGCAACATTCCCGACGACGCTATTCACCCTGACTGGTTTCAGCCTCCACCTCAGGGATACGATAGGGATCCCACTGCCCGTGGTATTTACACTGACTATTCCACTTTCTTCGGGTACGACCAGGACATTCCTTTCGAGGGACCGGCGGGGGGAGGGAGTTTTCACGCTGATTATTTTGGTGGTAGCTCTTCTTGTGCAGGTGGCAGTGGAGGTGCGGGTTTCGACTCGATGGATGAGGATGATGAGGACTAGCTATGCTAAGCTAGTTCCCGAGCCAATGAGGACATTATCTGATTTTGGCTTGGGGGAGATTTTGGTTTGGTATATTTCTTTTTCTCTTTTCTTTTATTTTTGGTTAGTTTTTTTTTCTTTCAAGGTTAGTTTTATTGCTTTCTTATATTTATAAAAATACAAAAAAATTGAAAAATAAAAAAATCCAAAAATACGTTCTAATGAATTATAAATTATGCTTCCCTGTGCCCCTTACTTGAGAAAATTGTTTTGATTCTTGGTATTTGAAGATAAGCATTGTGGATTAGTTGATCATGATTTGATGTTTGATTGCCTTGAAACCTTAACATGCATCAATATTGTCCAACTACTTGTGAATATAGTGCTTGACTAGTTGATTTGGTAAGGAATGTGTGATAGTTCCATAGTTCCTGGTATGTCAATGAATTTGAGTATTGGTTTGCAACTATTAGTAATGTTTATATGATTCATTATTATGCACATTGAGGAGGACGAAGGCATTTGTTCTTTTAGGTAGCCTCCAGATGATTGTAGATACATCTGTTCCCTTCTTGCTACCCATGTTGTTGCCTTGACTTTTTTGTTGTTTATTAGCCACATTACAAGCCTATTTTGCCCCATTGGTTACTAGTCCCAAGCTTAGCTTGGGGGAGCTATTAGTGAGTGAGGTGAGGGAGTTTGTAGTGTGCTTATTATTTGCGCAATTTGGGTGGGCTTTTGAGAATTTGTTTTGTTGTTGATCATGTTTATTTTTGATGAGTTTGAGAGTTATATTTTCTTGAAAAAATAAATCATGATGTTATGAAAAAAAAATAGAAGTTCAAAGAAAAAAATAAGTGAATTTCGAAAGAAAAAAATGTTCAAATGTTCTATTTGGAGGTTGATCAAAGGAAAAAAAATTTGAGCCTCAATGAAAAATATTCAAGTTTGGAAAATAAGTTTGTTTATTCACTCTACTTCTTCATTATTATATCTTATGAGTGAAATTTTAAGAGTTTGGAGTATCTATTAATTGGAGTATATTTGGTTGATGTTAGAGTTGGTTATGTAGGAGATGTATGATCACTATTTATTTTGATCATGGGTTTTATTAGGATATGGCTCCTTTAAGCATAGCTTTACTCTCACTTGTTCCCAAATGACTCCTACCCTTTACCCTAGCCTTACATTACAAGCTTTAAAGACCTTCCGACCTTTGTGCATAGAATTGTATGAATGTGAAAGTGTTGTTTATCAATGCAAGTTATGATTTGACATATTTCGATTCGACTAGTAGGTTGAGCGTTCATTGTTTTATACACACGAGGGTGTGAGTTGGGAGGGCATTGTTCACATAAAGGGGTTGGATGGAGAGCGATCTAGTACATCTTTTGCTCGCCACAAAAATGAGAGTTGAGTGTATGAGCACTAGTCTTAAATTCTATATGCTCTTGTGGTTTGCTTTATTTGACAATTGTTAGGGACGATTGGTAATTAGATGGATTTGATTGGTTGACTTTGAAGCATGTTTATTTGATTTACTCTGAATCGTTTGTGCTTGATTTTTACTTTTTGGGGTGAAGCATATTTATTGATTCATTGATGAGATCTTTGCTTAGGGACAAGCAAAGGTTTGGCTTGGGGGAGTTTGATGTGTCTATTTTATATAGTATTTTACCCCCGTCCCTTGGTCATAATTAGTAGTGTTTTTGGCTCTTTAGAGCCACTTTTATTACTAATTGGTGTTTTCCAGTGTTTTCATAGATTTGGTTGACTTTTGCAGGGATTTATGCTTTTGGAGTATTTTCCCGAGATATTTTGGAGCAATCACGAACATTGGAGAAGCACGACCAGATTCTTTAGCCCAGGGCCGGTTAGAGCCATCAAACCGGTGATTAAGGGCTCGGTATAGGTGATACCGGGGCATTTGGACCGAGTATTCAAGACCGGAAGAGGAAACCCAGATTGGCCCGAAGAATTGGAGCCCAATCGTAGTCCAAATATTGGCCCAAATGAGCCGCCCGGCCAAAGAGGCTGGCGCCTAGAGGCGCGCCCAGCCAGGCGGGAGAAGCTTAGGCTGGCGCCCGGTGACGCGCCCGGCCGGGCGCGAGTTTAGTATTAGGGAGCAAAAAAGGCACGCCCGATCAGTCGCATGTTTTTATTAGTTGACGCTTAACGTCGTTTTAATTTGTTTTAGTTTAGGATTTTGTACGGAGTATAAATACTCCTCCGTAATACGATTTTAGGATTTCTTCTTCTCCATTTTACTCTTTCTTTACTCTCTTAATTATTCTCTTAGAATTCTCTCTCTCAACTGTTGTTCTTGATTATTTCCATTAATTCCAGATTTATTTTGGTAACGATTCCTCTTCTCTTAATCTTAGTTATTTATTTTATTCCTTTAATCATGTCTTATTTTATTGCTTTGATTAGTTTAGTTTTTACCATGTGTGAGTAGTTTTATTTCTAGGGTTTATGGGGATCCATAAATAATATGAGGGGTAATTTATTGTTGTTAATTATCAATGCTAGATTAATTTCCTATTGATTAGTTTAATGCTCTATGACTAGATTTGCGCAGATTTTTTATGCATGAGTTTAACAATATTGATTCGAGATTCGACAGATGAGAATTGATGTTTAGGTCTAGTTTCAATAGGCAGGTTAATTTATAAATGGTTAGGTCGAGATTCGAAAGATGAGATTTAATACCGGTAAATTAATTGTGTGATTATAATACTGAGCGAAAGCCCTTTATAATCTGATTGATGTATGCTTTGATGAATGATTATTATATTTTACCCTGGAATATTATTTATTGGTGAACCTATGCCCTATATCCCTTTATATATAGTTTTCTCCCTATTCTCATTCATTGTAGTTTAGTTTCATACTCAAATATAAATATTGGTTACTTCATAATCTAGATTATTTGAGGTAATTAGGAATAGAAAGACTTGTTTCCCTGTGGAGATTGACCCTACTTCCCTATTTTCTTTAGCTACAGGACTTAGGAATTATTTTTGATTAGGGGATACGACTTTACCCTGTCAAGAGTCGTAGCCGTTCTTTGGTATGTAGCTCCTACATTTTTTAAACCAAATGGCATGACTGTGTAGCAATACGTACCCCAAGAGGTAATAAAGCATGTCTTTTCTTCATCTTCTTTTGCCATTAAAATTTTGTTGTAACCTGTGTATCTATCCATAAAGAATAACATCCCATGTTCAGCCGTGTTATCTACCAATATATCAATATTTGGTAGAGGCAAATTGTCTTTAGGGCTAGCTTTGCTAAGATCCCTAAAGTCGACACACATGCGAACTCGTCCATCCTTTTTAGGGACTTGAACGATGTTCGCTACCCATTCTGGGTAATCACATATGCAAATAAAACCGGCATCCAACTGTTTTTGTACTTCTTCTTTTATTTTTAACGCGACATCGGGTTTCATTCGTCGAAGTTTTTGTTTTACTGGTTTAGAAGTAGGGTTCAAGGGAATGGTATGTTCCGCGATTTCCCTATCTATTCTAGGCATGTCCTTGTATGACCAAGCTAACACGACTTCGAATTCTTTGAGCGTCGATATGAGGGTCGATCGCTCTTCCGGATTAGCCAAATTTGACTTCTCTCTTATTTTCGTTAGTTCCTATATTAACTACTTCGGTTTCTTCAACGATAGGGTTCTTTTGTTCTCGTTCATTCATTAGTTCAACTAATTTATTAATGTTATCATTTTCATTATATTGATTGTTATAGCATTCGAATGATTCAAGAGAAGGCATATACTCGGAAATAGAGCTCATATTATTAAAATCAGAAGAGAGTACATCAAGAGAAGAATCCTTTTTGGGATCTTCATCCTTAGAACTAGAAAATAAAGACTCAGTAATGGCCACAAGGCCTAAATTTTCAGCTTCCCTAGAGTCTATAATAGATTCATCGCCTGATTCTTCAAACATCTTCCCTTCGCCTGTGACTATTTCCAGTTTATCGCCTTTGTGATTCGTCCATTTGAAAGATTTCCTCCATCCATGCCCAAAAGTTTCGTTTGAAGGGGTGATCAACGAGGTTGGGTCAAAAGCTTCATCTTGAATGGCGTTTTGATTGGTCATTGTTGCGACATGATTTTGCTGTAGTCTAAATAGCAAGTTAAATGCTTGCCCATCATAGCACCCTATAGTTGGGTGTTTTGATTTAACGATACTAAGATCGTCATCCAAGAAGTAGCAATCATGAAATATTTCAAATCCAGGCTTCTTGATTCCTTCCAAAACTAAGGGTTCTGAAAAGTCGTAGCATGGGTAATCTTCTCCCTCCCTAATGAATTGTCCATTAAAGTTTTGTTGATAGGATGGGAGTAAAGTGATTATCCCTTTCTTCTTATTGTCTCTACGTGCTTTGTTTTTTGCATCGTGAGACTCCAATTCTTCTTTGGTTGGTTTATATTCCAATCCAAAGGAGAGGCTTTTCTTTGGGATAGGAAGTAAGAGGGATTTCTTCATTCATATTCCCAAAGGCATCCCAGGAAAGTAACTACTCTTGAGTAAGATGTTGTTTACTATTCGAGTGGAATATGGATCAAGCTTGAATGGTTCTTTAAAGTTCTAGGCGTCGCTCAAAGTGCGCCTACGTTAAAAGCATGTGGTGAATATTCTTGGCACTCATAGGAAGTGGGAATTGACATAATACGATTAGGGACAAGGAAAGTAGGGAGCCGCCAACAAGTTTTTAAGGAACTTGTAAACCGTTCACGGATCATAAAAGGCAACCACGATAAGGGACAACGATAGGCAACAACGATTGACCCGTGAAGGTTACACCCCATTCATAATCCATGAGATTACTAACTCCATATGGTTCGGAACCACGAAAGGAGGATAGAGGATGATGGTACGAAGTGAGTCATGGAGTCACATTCGCCCGTATTGGCCTCTACTCGATTCTTATATTGAAAAGCATTCATGTGATCTCAAAGGCATACAAACAAAATATTCAATTCGCTCCAAACTATTATTTAACTAAATTGGTTGAATATTAATGCACACATAATTCTAAAATATTGGTGATCACTTCAATTAATAACAAGATTAAAAAGGATCCTAAACCGGTTGTCCAAATTATCTTATTAGGTGTGGTTTTCAATTACATATTCCCTTTAACATGTAATATGGTGATCAATAAAAAAATATAATAGAACAAACATTAATATTGGAAGCAATTTAATCACAATTCCAACAACATAAAATCGTT
The DNA here is from genome assembly GCF_948465745.1 of Chenopodium album. NCBI lineage: Eukaryota > Viridiplantae > Streptophyta > Magnoliopsida > Caryophyllales > Amaranthaceae > Chenopodium > Chenopodium album. Next base: position 54,321,456 of record NC_137839.1, read on the forward strand.
AGAAAAATAATAGAAATAAAAGGAACATGATTCTTATTTTGATTCTGTTTGTTTGCAACTACAAAATAATAAACGAGTTAGTAACTTCAAGGAAATAATAAAACAATGATTAAATTAAATAAAATAAAGTAGAGTTAATTTGGGGCCAAACCCTCAAGCAGTTCTACCTTTCACGCCTTGGCTTAAGGACAGAACCACAACTAAAGTATGAACTCCTTTAAGCACTTGAAGAAGGAATTTTGAAGTAGAAAAGGGTAGGCCAGTGTTTAAGCTAAAGCATAGAAGAGAGAAAAATAAATCAGAGAATTAATTGGTGCCCTGTACATCAGAAATGAGGGAGTATTTATAGGGAAAATATGCTGAGGGAGCACACGGAACCTTAAAATGATAAAAACCCTAAAAAGGTATCCCGTGACACGACAAACTGTACCGTGACACGGGACGTCCCACCGTCAGACGGCATACTTTGCCGTGTCACGGTACATTTTTAGTGTGACGCGGGAAATTTTCAGAAAACGGGATAGAAAACGCGTTAAGGGTTTACGCGGAAAAGACATGGAATGTCCCGTGTCACGGCAAACTTCCCGTGTCACGGGAAATCCCACCGTCAGACGGGAAGGATTCCCGTGACACGGTGGGTACCTGCCGTGGCGCGGGAATTTCCAGCCTGTTTTTTCGTCTAAATACATTTTTAACCCTAATTTCATTCGGCATTTTAAGTGCCGATTGATAATTTTGGGCCTTTTCTGACTTATTATTATTTGGGCTAAAATAAGAAAATAATTAAATAAAAAAAAAATAAAAGGTTTGGGCCAAAAATAAATAATAAATTAATAAAATAAAAAAGGTTTGGTCTAAAATTTAATAATAAGTTTGGGCTGAAATTAAAACTATGCTTTTACCAAACATCAAGACCAATCCACGGACCGTTCAGAAATATGAATTTAATCAAATACGATTTTAAGCACTCTCGGATTAAATACTGAACCCGACCAATAATGGCAGTGAAAGGTTGTTCATCATCGGGTTTGGTTTTGGGGAGACATTTTTAGGTGTCTACAAAAGTCTTCTTCCATTTCAATTGTGAAGATTGGCTCCACGACGAATCCCCACATGCCCTCTTCATCATTAGCATGGTTTATTTCTAAGAGTGATTGATCATTTATTGCTATTTTGAGTGGAGAAGCATGTATAGTCATAGGAAGCCCTTGATAGTTTAACCTAATCATTTGATGCAGTGAGGATGGTATTGCACCAAGCTCATGTATCTAAGGACGTCCAAGTAAAAGGTTGAATGTAGGTTTTATGTCTATAACATGGAATTCAACCATATTTTGAATTGGGCCTGTAGTAATTGGTAGCTTAACAGTTCCACACACCGATCTTCTCGAATTGTCATAGGCCCTAATGCTTTGTTTTGTTGATTGGAAATCTTTTTCTGGATTTAGGCCTAAGTATTTTGCCGTTCGTAATGGGCATACGTTTACAGCCGACCTATTGTCTACCAAAGTTAGAGGGATATTGTATCCCTTGCATCCCATAGTTATGTATAACGCATTGTTATGGGTAGTGTCTTTTGAAGGCAAATCATCATTAGTGAATTCCTATGTTCTTTAGAAGTACTTAGGAGTTCCCAAATGCTAACATTTTCCTTAGATTGACAAAGTTGTTTGACCAATGGATCTACCACCTCCAGTGGAGGTGATATTGTATTTTGTGTTTGACCTAGAGTTTGATTTTGTGTTGTCGAAGATCCATTTGGTGGTGGTGCTTGGTAGACTCGCCCAGAACGAGTTAAATGATCTATCTCATTTGGGTTAGTCATAGGATTCATAAACCAACTTTATTCTAGAGGCTTTAAATGTGCTTCCTTTTCAAGATGTTTCATGAGTTGTGCTGGATGTCATTGTTAATCCAAGGAGAGATTCGATAAATCTTGCGATTTCCCCAAGAAATGATCCTAATCAAGCACTCCATTTGTTTCATTTTGTAAACAAGATGGAGGTGGACGGCGGCATACTTAAATACATATAAGTCTTGAAAGTCATCGTCCCATAGTCCACATACTTCATTAGTTGCCCCTATGAGTATTGTGGATAGAGGTTCTCCTATAGGTGTGATATTGTCCAAAGGATTGAACGTATCACTTCCCATATGGTCTTCATCGATGTCCAAAGGGGGATGCATTATTGTTAGGTTTAGGCGTGGGAATTTTCCCATCGTCTACTAAATCTTGTATTTTGTGCTTTAAAACATAGCAACGTTTAGTATCGTGTCCAACGCCTCTATGATAAGCATAATAAGCACTACCATTCCATTATGGAAATCTCCTTTTTGAGGGAGTGGGTGGTGTTGGCCCTGTTGGCTCAAGTAAGCCTTTTTCATTTAATTTTTCTAACAATTCTTAATAGCTTACAGGAAATGGAGTAAATTTTCTCTCTTTCGTCCATCTTTTTCTAGGATCATCATATCGATTTGTGTTATTGTATTGCGTGGAAGTCGCAAATACGTCAATAAAGGATGATGCATTATCATTCCCCTTCTTGTAGTTATTCTTAGGTTGATGATGATAATGAGGTTTTTTTTGCTTTTTCTTTAGCAAGATCATCTACAATCCTAGTAGCCATATAATAGACCTTTTTAAAAGTGTCTAGACCAAGGTAACGTAGATGATTGTTGTACTTTTCATGACAGTTGTCAATGAATTTTTGTACTAACTCGAATTCAGGAGGTCTTTGGGCAAGGTGGGCCGCCTTTTCTCGCCATCTACCATAGAAAGCAAGGAAACCTTCATCGTCGCCTTGCTTACGCATCTCGAGTTCACGTAAAGTTGACTTGAACTCTACGTTACTCTCATATTGGGTGATGAAAGCCGAAACTACATCTTCCCATGTCGCTTTAAATTTTGGATCTAGCCCATAGTACCACTCTCTCGCGGTTGGGTCTAGTGATAAAGGGAAAGTCAAATCATAAAGCTTAGGATCAATTCCCTTTAGTGCCATAGTTCCAATAAAACACATGAAATGATTTTGTGGATTATTGGTCACCTTAAATATTGGTAAGTCCGTAGCTACGAATTTTTTGGTAAAGCAAGTCCTTGGGGAGGAGCAAACTTTTCTGCGTCAAAGTACTTGTTCCCCATTGTAGAATGAAGAACTAGCTTCTCCAACGACTTTTCTTTGATGGATAATTGCTCCATCTTTTCTAAATAAAGTCATCTTCGTGTTGGATCAAAGTGAACAATACTTATGGATGACTGGTTAATCCACAAATTAAAGAAAAAATCCAAAACAAAGGTCCAATCCACTTAACCCCATCATAATTAGGCTTAAGCCCGTGCTTAAACCCTAATAATGACGGATTTAGGAGCGCCTAGGTTAAAACTTAGTGCTGCCACAGAAAAAGTCGCGCGCATCTCACAAAGTCGCGCTGGGCTGCCGCGTGTAACTATTTTTAATTATTTGGAAATTATGCGAAAAATATAAAATCGAATCTTACCATAAAGCCGCGCGCAAGACAAATAGTTGCGTAACTCTATAACTTGCGTGGGGAGGCCGCGCGCAACTTCATCTGCTGCGCGCGATACCTGTTGCGGCAGATTGCTCAAAACCCTAAACCTGATCATTCTCTATAAATACGAGCTTAAACCGAGGCTTCAACAGACAGAAAATTAACCTAAAACTCTGGCGAAATAACTTGTGAACTTGTGCAACCTAGCCCTCTTGTCCTAAACACTCACCCTTTTGATATTTTGTTACTACGGTGGAAGTTCCTCAACAAGAAGGTGTCCATAAGTTTTCTAAACGGAGATCTAGCAAAGAGAAGTGGTAAATTCCCGAGTACTAAGTTAAATCACTTTTTTTTTCTTGTTTAAAAGGACTTTAATTAATTAATTATTGTTGTTTGATCACTTTTAAAATAATTAATTAATCAATTCCACATAGTATCTTGCGTTAAATAAAGACTAGAATTGAATTAAATAATTGTTGGTTGATCGCTTAAGCCAAGGCGAATCTTGTTTAATTATTGTTTTTTCACGAATATTAGTAAATAAGAACAACGAATTTTGCAATGTAATTCCTATGTGAATTAATGTTTGTAAATAAAATCAACTAACATAGCTTTAGGTATGGCGTTGCATACATTATTTGGTGATGAAATTGTGAAAAAGGAAGAGCTAGTAGAGGTCGTACTAGGGCTAGGATGATGATTCCCCTCTAAAAGGAACGTTATCTTAGTACCCTTGCTCCCGAACTCATTTCTGGTTTATAGACCAATTTGGGCATGGGTAAACTTATGATTTGTGCTAATTATTCCATGAACTCCACATGGAAGAAAGGCATGAACAAGGTTTATGAGTTTTTCCTAAAACTCATTGGCGACTCTTACTTGTTTCTTACAGAAAAGCATGATGATAGAATCAATTCTAATTCAAGGTTCCCCAAACAGTCAAGAATTCAAATCCTACTACACCTTAACAAGTGTAAAGTCCTAGGCTTTTAAGTGGCCAAGGGAATTTAAGGAGAGTACTCCTTACGATGGGATCACCCTCCTTACACTACGGATTTTTGATTCCGTCTCTAAATAATTTTTGAAACTAATTATGTAAAGTATTACATTAGAAACAAATTATGTAAGTTAAATTCATCTCTAAACTAGAAACGGATTTTCAATCCAAACTAGAAACAAATTTTAAAATCCGTCTCTAAATTAGAGACGGATTTGAAAATCCGTTTCTGAATTAGAGACAGATTTTAAATTTCGTTTCTAAACTAGAAACGGATTTTAAATTCCTTCTCTAATATTTCTTTCATTTATTATCAAGCGTAAAAGTAAACAAATAATATTTTGTATAGTTGGTAAGCGTTTCACTATTTAACATTGAGGTCACGGGTTCGACTCCTACCAATAGCAATCTTGCGATTGGAGATTCAAGGAGATTTACATGGAAAGCCGAGTCGGGTTGAACCGAGTGAGGTTGACCCAAATAACACCTGGCAAAGGATTTTTTAATTCGTTGCTAAAGCTAGCGACAGATTTATTTTTCCGTTGCTAAATCCAGCGACGGATTTACTTTTTCCGTTGCTAAATCCAGCGACGGATTTTTTTTCCGTTGCTAAGTCTAGCGATAGATTTTTTTTCCGTCTCTAAATTCATTTAGCGACAAGGTTTTTACCAACAGAGTGATTCCGTCGAAATTTCCGTAGCTAGCTATGTCCAACGAACAGATTTTTAGCAATTAGCAACGGATTTCACCTGTTGCTAAAAGGCCAAATTTTTGTAGTGTATCTTTTTGTAAGCATTAAAGTGAGACTACGGGCATTACCTCCACAACCTAATTAAGAACATAAAGTTTGTTGTTCTAAGTGGTGTCTTTCTGAAAAGTAACACATTTCCAAAACGACAAGTGGGAGGAAAATGAACTCGATGGTCATCAAGCTTAGCAACAAACTAGAACTGAGAATCCCGAAAGACCTTAAAAGGACTTCGTGAGAATGCTTAATCAAGAATTCTAAAAAGGACTTTACCAAGTGCCTTAAAAGAGAATGCATTACTCACAAAACATCATAATGTTGGAGTAAGATCAACATAATAACAGGGTTTTGGAAGCGCCTTGAAACTCAATGTTTGATGCAATTGCACCGTATAGGTATATAATTCACCAAAGGCTTGGGTTGAATCCTATAAATTTCTATTAAGTTAGAAATAAACCTAAGAGTTACAAGCATACTATTTACTATTAGTTAGTAAAGGAATAATGTCTTGTAAGATAGCTACGACAAATCCAAATTCCGAATAATGGTTAGAGGCCATGAAAATCCGAAACAGACCCCATGTTTGAAAATCATGTTTGAAACTTGATTAATTTGCATGAAGGGTGAAAGACCCATCGATTACAAATAAGTTTTCAAGGAGAAAACTAACAAATGTGGAAATGTATATGCATACATAGCTATATTTGTTGAAAAGGACATAATTAAATTCACGGAGTTGATTTTAATAAAAACCTATTCACCAATCGGAATGCTTAAGTCTTTTCGTGATTGTTCTAGCAAAATTGCACATATGAAATATGGCAAAATAGATACCAAAACCGCCTTCATAAAATAGGATTTTGGAAATGACTATAAAATAGTCTAAGGGTTTTGAAAATATAAATAATGCTAGATTTGAGAGCAATCTCAAGGAATCCGTCATGGGATTAAAGGAATCATTGCATATAGGAATTGGAACGTGTTTTCTCATAAAGTTAATAAAACGGTTGGCTTATGGAGAAACATAGAAATTCTTATGAATAAGAAGTTTAGTGGGAGCAAAAGTAAAGGTCCAACGAGAAGTTTACGAACTCTACTGTGAAATAACTATTAAATGCTAAATGATTAGATTTGAAAGTATTTTCGACAACGGACCAAGCTAAAGGCTATACTTAGCACATATTAGGAATTAACACTAGTGGAAAATCCTCATCCGTAACGGGAAAAAAAGGGCCATCCGTAACGGGCAGCGTCCGTTACGTATGCGGCCGTTACGGATGGCCATTGTTATTCGTAACGGGCACTATCCGTTACGAATAATGGGTTATTCGTAACGGACATTTGAAATGTCCATTACGAATAACTCATTATTCGTAACTGACATTTCAAATGTCCGTTACGAATAACCCATTATTCGTAACGGACATTTTAAATGTTAGTTACGAATAAGGGGTTATTCGTAACGGACATCTGAAATGTCAGTTACGAATAAATTTTTTTTGTATTAAAATAAGTCCTTATTCGTAACGGGCACATAAACCGCCCGTTACGAATAAGTGATTATTCGTAACTGACATCTTAAATGTCCGTTACGAATAGAGTTTTATTGTATATAATTTAACACTTATTTGTAACGGGCAACAAAAGTGCCCGTTACAAATAACTGGTTATTTGTAACTGACAATTTTGCTGCCCGTTACAAATAATTATTAAATTAAATTTTCATTTTATTTAATTTCGACAACATGTATTTATATATAATTAATATATATTAATTAAAACCTGTTATAATAAACCTGTTCCTGTAAAAAGCAATTATACCAAACAATCTTTCGTAAAAATTAATACGACGTAATATAAAAACTGAAGTAGTAACACATTACAAATAAAAACTTGTATAAATTTTCCAACATATACAACAACACTAAAAATATTACGTTGTTCTACCTAAGCTAATAGTTAAGCATTCAATAAATATTTACTTCTAAAGTATTGCGTCCATTGTTCTCGAACCACATTCAACTCGTCAACATCATACGGGGCGGTCCTTGGACAAAAATCCTATTGAAAAAAAAAACCATATGAAAGTGGTTACAAAATAAAAACAATCCATAATAAAAACAATCATTAGAATAAATGTGATGAACCAAATTATAGAAATAAAACTCATAATATAGAAACAAAACACATAACATCCTTAATTGACTTATATTTTGATTTCTATGAGTTGAAATCAATAAAAAGTTAACATTTACTCACTTTTGGGAGCGTATAGAGCCAAAAAGGCTTCAAAATTGTGCTAAATGACTTTTATCTTTCCCATCTTTCAAATATTGGTTCAAATTAACACAATGTAACGCATAACATCCTTAATTATCTTATTTTTTGGTTTCTATAAATTGAAATCAATGATAATTGACCACTATCACTCTTGGGAGCGTATAGAGCCCAAAACGCTTCAAAATTGCCCAAGGGCCTTCTACCATTCCCATATTTCAAGTATTTGTTCAAATTAACACAATATAATATTAAACATCCTTAATTACCTTATATTTTGGTTTCTATGAATTGAAATCAATGAAAAGTAACCATTTACTCACTTCTAGGAGCGTATAGAGCCAAAAAGGCTTCAAAATTGCCTAAGGGACTTCTACCTTTCCCATCTTTCATGTATTGGTTCAAATTAACACAATATAATACTAAAAATCCTTAATTACCTTATATTTTGGTTTCTATGAATTGAAATCAATGAAAATTGACCATTATCTCACTCTTGGGAGCTTATAGAGCCAAAAACGCTTCAAAATTGTCTAAGGGACTTCTACCTTTCCCATCTTGCAAGTATTTGTTCAAATTAACACAATATAATACTAAACATCCTTAATTACCTTATATTTTGGTTTCTATGAATTGAAATCAATGAAAAGTAACCATTTACTCACTTCTAGGAGCGTATAGAGCCAAAAAGGCTTCAAAATTTCCTAAGGGACTTATACCTTTCCCATCTTTCATGTATTGGTTCAAATTAACACAATATAATACTAAAAATCCTTAATTACCTTATATTTTGGTTTTTATGAATTGAAATCAATGAAAATTGACCATTATCTCACTCTTGGGAGCTTATAGAGCCAAAAACGCTTCAAAATTGTCTAAGGGACTTCTACCTTTCCCATCTTTCAAGTATTTGTTCAAATTAACACAATATAATACTAAACATCCTTAATTAACTTATATTTTGGTTTCTATGAATTGAAATCAATGAAAAGTAACCATTTACTCACTTCTAGGAGTGTATAGAGCCAAAAAGGCTTCAAAATTGCCTAAGGGACTTCTACCTTTCCCATCTTTCATGTATTGGTTCAAATTAACACAATATAATACTAAAAATCCTTAATTACCTTATATTTTGGTTTCTATGAATTGAAATCAATGAAAATTGACCATTACCTCACTCTTGGGAGCTTATAGAGCCAATAACGCTTCAAAATTGTCTAAGGGACTTCTACCTTTCCCATCTTTCAAGTATTTGTTCAAATTAACACAATATAATACTAAAAATCCTTAATTACCTTATATTTTGGTTTCTATGAATTGAAATCAATGAAAAGTAACCATTTACTCACTTCTAGGAGCGTATAGAGCCAAAAAGGCTTCAAAATTTCCTAAGGGACTTCTACCTTTCCCATCTTTCATGTATTGGTTCAAATTAACACAATATAATACTAAAAATCCTTAATTACCTTAAATTTTGGTTTTTATGAATTGAAATCAATGAAAATTGACCATTATCTCACTCTTAGGAGCTTATAGAGCCAAAAATGCTTCAAAATTGTCTAAGGGACTTCTACCTTTCCCATCTTTCAAGTATTTGTTCAAATTAACACAATATAATACTAAACATCCTTAATTAACTTATATTTTGGTTTCTATGAATTGAAATCAATGAAAAGTAACCATTTACTCACTTCTAGGAGTGTATAGAGCCAAAAAGGCTTCAAAATTGCCTAAGGGACTTCTACCTTTCCCATCTTTCATGTATTGGTTCAAATTAACACAATATAATACTAAAAATCCTTAATTACCTTATATTTTGGATTTTATGAATTGAAATCAATGAAAATTGACCATTATCTCACTCTTGGGAGCTCATAGAGCCAAAAACGCTTCAAAATTGTCTAAGGGACTTCTACCTTTCCCATCTTTCAAGTATTTGTTTAAATTAACACAATATAACACATAACATCCTTAATTACCTTATATTTTGGTTTCTATAAATTGAAATCAATGAAAATTGACCAATTACTCACTTTTAGGAGCGTATAGAGCCAGAAAGGCTTGAAAATTGCCTAAGGGACTTCTACCTTTCCTATCTTTCATGTATTGGTTCAAATTAACACAATATAACACTAAACATCCTTAATTACCTTATATTTTGGTTTTTATGAGTTGTAATCAATAACAATTGACCATTATCTTACTCTTGAGCTAAAAAGGTTTCAAATTTTGCAAAAAAAAAAACTACTAACCTCTTCTAAGACACCTTTGCACTCCAAGTGAGAAGTAACAATCTCATACATGTGTCTCATAATGTAGTAGCCACATTCAACGCCTCCTTGTTGTTGAGCACACTAGTATATATAACAAATAGTTAAAAATTTTGTTTTCAAAGTGAACAATGTATAACAATATGGGGTGAGTAGTGTATTTACCTCCATTTGTATGAATTTCAATTTTTTCCTTTGTGATTTCAATTCCCTCCCTGTGAGATTCGCCCGATATACTTTATAAGCCCTACAAAAATAATATATATTCTAACACTTAGAACAAAATAATCTACAACACCACATACAAAAATGATATAGAAACTAGGGCATAATTTCAAGGTTGTGGCTCACGTCATCATAATCTCGGCAATTTTAAATTTTCGGGGATTTTTTTTAGGTAGCTTCATAGAGTCAAACTCATAAGCTAAACCTAATTGTAGATCGACCACCACAAGAACCCAATGACCACTACATCATTTAAGAGAAAAACACAAGTTAGAGTATTGGAAAATTGGTGAAAAACATATCATTTATATGATTAAGTTTAGTGGCAATATAAAAAACATATTTCGAACCTTGCGACATATGGAGCCACGATGAATTTGCAACGTTTACCCGTCTTTCTTACTTCATGCAAAAATGTATTCTTCACATATGTATAAGTTTCAAGGTAATCATTCTCAATTGAAGATTCAGAAATGAGTTGAGGATAAAAGAATGTGATCTCAGTCCTGTTGAAAAGGTCGATGAAGTTGTCTACTAAATACCTACATGATAAAGACATAGAAAACAAAAAATTCAGCATTATAGCATTAAAAATATTATTATAGTGAATATAAGAACCAAATTAAAGGAAGATTAAGTAAACTACATGATATAAACATGAATCAACGAAACATTAGCCCACGATCCTCTTAGAAATTCACGTACATCGGTAGCGGTTACCCAAATCTGTTTGTCGTTATCAAAATTAAACATTGAGGCCTTTAAAAGTACCAATGTTGTATCATACTTTGCATCATCAGAATTCATTAACCAATACAACAACTCACACCCCTCGCCAAAAGTATCGACAATTTTATCTTCAAGTGGTAGGAATTTTGTGGGTTTGATGGTAGATTGCCTTGATTTCACACCACAACTATCGTCCCCTTCTTTGCTTTGGCGAGATCTATGCTTCTTTTTGGGCGATGGTGAAACCTTTACAAATAGGTGAATATTAGTCTTTTGCTTTTGCTATGCCTGTACGTCGGCGCTCTTTTGATTTGAACCTGTATGTCGGTGCCCTATGATCTTGAACCTATATATCGGTGCCTTTTGCTAATGAGCCAATTCTTAGGCGCTTTAAGCTAAGTGAGACGATCTTTTCATCAGGTTGATCACTTTACGTAATCAAGCCGATTACTTAATCATGTCAAATTGCTTAGAGGGGCTAACTGGTGTACCAAGGAACCCAAAAACATGTTGCAGAAGGATAGCACAACCCCAACACGTGGCTGGCTGCTTTGGCGTCGCTGAAAATCCACCAGCGCCAGCCTAATGGCATTAGCGCCAGGCGTTGGCGTCAGGCGCCAATCACAGAAAGTGACGCCAATGCCTAGGGACTGGCGCCAGCACGTGAATCTCTTTAAATTCCCATTTTCAGTTCATTTCATGCCTCTGTTTGTCGCGAACGCTGCTCAAAGAAACTGAAAGCTTCATTTGATCGTTGCTCACTCGTTTCTCAACCGAATTCGCTCAAATTTGTTGCAAATCAAAGCTCTTTTCATCTATATTCCCGATCTATGTAAGTTTTCTTCAAACTCACACCGGGTTTTATGAATTCTTGGCATGTATATTCACGAATTTCATGAAAATTCAAAATTTATAATGCTCAATTTGATTTGTTTATCAAGTTTTATGCCATGAAATTGCTTGTTTATGCTTGTATATTGCCTTGGGAGTAATTTGAGACTTGTTTGACTCAATTTGGTGAAGAAATGAGCAATCTGCCATTGTTGGACCTCCTAATGTCGTGAAGAACAATGTGGCTTGTTCTTGATGTTTTTGCTAGCAACTCTTGGTTCAATTTGTCACAATAATCACTATAGTGTTGCAAGAAATTGTTTGATTGCTTGAAAAATGCTGTCATGATCAATTTGAATTTGTGCTCTGTTTTAGTACTATGTACTCTGTATTCTGCGAACATAGTATCATGCGGCTAGGCGAACCTTAGATACTATAGAACCTTAATTTATGATGATTCTGCACAATGTAGCATGGATAGACAACGAGGCTCAGGTTCACAGTCCTGAAACACTAGACGGGAGCATGAGCCCGTGGAGGACGACACCACACCGTCCACTTCGCTTGGTCGGCTCCCGGAGTGGGATGAGCAGACTTTGTTCTTTGCCCTTGTCCACCACATTTCTGAGAGGGTGAGACGGGGAACCGAGCCTGGGAGGACACGGCATCACGGCTCTGGCTGTGATGGTCTAGGCGATTTGTACAGGATGCACATCGCCAGAGACCGAGAGACGAGGCTCCTATGGGAGTCCTGCGGGCTAGTTGCTCTGTTCGAGACCTCCGAGGCTATGGTCGCCTCCAGCGGGGGTCACCACGTAGTACGTGCTTTGGTGGAGTTCTTCTGGGACACCACCAACACCTTTCATTTTCCCTGGGGCGAGATGATGGTCACCCCTATAGACTTCAGTCTCATCACAGGACTAGAGTTTACTTCTGTGCCGCTGCCGTTCAACGGCGGGATCGACGTCTTTTCTCCAGAGGTCGAGGAGTTGTTGGGGCCGATTGCTGTTCGGGCCTGAGCTGAGGTCGGGACGACTCAGTTCAGTGCTAGAGGGATTCGCCGCTCGACGCTGGCAGCGGCTCTTGATGATGATGCGACCACCCGAGAGCAGCGGGTGTGCATCTTTGTGCTGATGTTGTTGTCAGGGACATTCTCCCCTGACAGGGGTAGTAGGGCATTGCTTTACTACCTCCCTGCTGTTCGCGATCTCCAGCGGATCGGGACTTATGACTGGGCCAGCTTGGCCTACACTGATTTCGTTCGTGCTCTGAGGGACTCGTGTCGTCACCGGTCCTTTAGGACGAACGTCCCTTTGTCTGCTTTCTGGAAGGTCGTAGAGGTAAACATTATTCCCTATAAAGTTTAGCCCTACATGTTAGTTAGCATTTTACTCACGCTTTTAACTTTTTGTAGATCTGGTTCTACGAGTACTTTCCTTCCGTTGCGCCGGCGAGACCATCGCCGAGGGGATATCCGGTGAGCGCCTCTTGGGGCGGCCACCATGTGGACATGTCTACTGCACGTGTCCGGAGTCGAATCATCTCGGTACGACTAGTGTTTATCTTGCTCTTCTGCGATGTTTTAGACATGTTTTTACCTGATTGGTGCTTTGTATAGGGACCTGAGGTAGTATACCGACCGTGGGGCGGTTGGACAGCCCCTGGATTAGCCGCACAGTACTCTGCTTAGCGTCGCTATTTTCTGGGGACCTACGGAGCGGTTGTGTATTTAGGAGAGAGAGTTGCTAGACAGCACTCTTCTGATGTTTTCGTTATTCCTGCTCCTCCACCACATCACATGTTCGACGAGGGACAGTTGTCGAGCATGGCTGAGGAATCTAGTTCCCTCTGGCGGTCCCATGTGATCCTTGGGCGGTCTTACGCTGAGGAGCTACTTCCTTTGTTAGCTCCAGCCCCTGTACCGGCCGAGGATGTGAGGTTAAGATCCTTAGCTTTTTATTTTTCGCTAAGTAGCCCCCAAGTAATACCTTACTGATTTCTTTCTTTTTTTATCAGGATGGTCCCACTGAGTTTGTGCCGCCCCATATGTCCATCCACTACCAGGGGATATACGGGCCGATCGAGGAGATGATTTCTCCGGCTCCTAAGGGCGAGCGCTTCGTGGAGCGGTCGATTCCTCGTCACCAGACCAGTGTAAGTCTAGTTTTAACTCAGAATCTTGTATTCAGTTATCATGTATTTTCACTGACTTATTTTTCTGACAGTTCCCACGCGAGGTGGTTTCGGTTATGGCACGATGCATAGATGCCTTCCGGAGCCAGCTCGTCCGGATGAGGAACGCGGCTACCTGTCGTCGGGACGACGTTGTCCGAGAGGAAACTTTTCTTTACTTATTATTGCATTATTGCTTCAGTTTTACCTTGTTTCTGATTTAAATCTTTTTGTAGGGTCAACCGATCGCTTCTCATACCCGTACGAGGCCTGAGGGGCGGAGAGATCCGGCGAGGTCTAGCTCGAGACGTCGTCGTACTTTGTCAGGAGGTAGAGGTGGTCGTTCCGAGGCTGCTCGAGCCGACGTTGCTGAGGGTTCAGGATCTTCTTCTGAGGGTGCTCCTGCTGCACCGGTAGGAGATGCTACCTCAGCTTTTAGAGGTGGTGGGATGTACGAGGTTGGCTCGTCATCGCAGCAGCCTCCGCGGTCTCAGCCTCAGGTTGACCCTGGATGGAGCGGTCCTGTCTTGACTTTTCGTCCTCCTACGGAGACTGGAGCTGGTGCTGAGGCCGGAGCTGGTGGAGAGGTGACTCCTCGGACGACACAGTTTTATGGCATGATGGGCCTACGTCCTCCAGCGCCGTAGTCTGTTCCTGTATATGTATTTTATTTTGACTTTTTTATAGAACTTTTGCCTTTGACTCATTATTTAGCCACTTTGTATTTTTATGTTATTGTAACTTTAATTAATTATTTATTATTATGTTAGTGTATGTTAGTGTGTGCAGAAGAAGTGTGATAACAATTTTGCGCAAAAATTCCGTCATTTTTATTATTGATGGAGGGTATTATCCGACTCTCTCCCCCAAAAAGAAAAATAAAAAAAGAAAAATAAAACGAAAAAAATGTTGTTTTTGGAAAATTAATATAAAATCCAAAAAAAAGAAATAAAATTAATTAAAAATAATTGCTATATTCAATTAAATTAAAACGGGGCCATAAATTCATTAACCGACTCAAGTTTAATATAAAAAACGCAAACTGAGCATGCGCGGCTTCCTTGCTGACTTGGCGCCAGCTGGCGCCAGACTATGGCGCGTGGCGCCAGGCGCTACACTTAGCGTGTGGCGCCAAGCACTGATGGGAGGGGCCAATGTCGGGGCTGTGACGCCAATTGACGATGACTCCGTATTTCATTCAGATTGAAATTCTTCGCAATTTGTACATAAATAGCCCCCTGCTCAGCCGATTCTTCTCATAATTCCAGCGAAAAAAAAAATATTCTTCTCTTTATAAAAAATAATAATCATGTCTTTAGCCACTAAAACCTTCACCCAATATTCTCATGAATGGTGTCGATCTCTTAATGCTAGAGAAAGAAAAGAATTGGATTTATTTCACTTGGGGGGAATTTATGGCATCAAAGGGGTACATTTAGACATTGACTTCATACATACCGCTTTAGAATTTTGGAACATCGATACACATTGTTTCAGAATAGGGTATGATGAAATTAGCCTTTTGCCAGAAGAATTTGGTGCTATCTTAGGCTTCCCTGCAATAGACCTGGTAGTAATCCCTAGGGTAGATGCATGTTACTATAAGGATTTTGAGCGCTTCTTTAATTTGAAGGAAAGGGATTTATCAAAAATAGTAGATGGCAATGTAGTGAACTTGAAAGGATTCGCGCGCTACTATTTTGATAAACCTCTTTCTGAATCTTTTCACATATATAGAAGAAGGGCGTTCTTATTCTGCATGCTTAATCAATATTGTCTTAGTAGTGGTAAAAGTAACGAGGGTCAATCAATTATAACCACTGTGCTAGAACAAATTGAATCAAGGAGAAATCCAATGCCATTGATAGTTGGAGAGACTATGATTAGTCTAGTTGAATTGAAAAGGGACCCAAAAGCACCTCTTCGCGGCTCTCCAATTTTATTACAGGTAGAAAAATAATATTTTTAATTAGAGAAATCAAAAAATATATTTTTGTATTGTAATAATAATTTATTTGCATTGCAATTTTTTTACAGATGTGGCTAATGGAGAGGCTAGGATTAATTAGCCCTCCGGACGACATTGAAAATTATACTCCCACTTGCTTTGTGAGAAGGAAGAAGCGCATCCCTAAAATTAGGCGCCATGGGTGGAGAAAAGTCTTTGAATCACGTGATTTTGCTATCAAGTGGTTCATCCCATGGTGGAAAATAGAAAGGATGGTTGGTGTTAACAAGCAACCTTTCTACCGTCTCCCAAGCTTGTCTCGTGTAACATATTATTATCCCTGCAGGGTAAAAAGACAATATGGCTTGCTTCAAAATATTCCTTCCAGGGATCTACGTCCTCCCTATGAGTACCCCGTATCTCAAGAAGTAGATAAATTTGACACTTATTGGAGCGCTAGACCTTTATGGGAAGTGATTACCCAAATGGTTCCCCCTTCTTTACCTAATGATGTAAAGAAGTGGTTGTTGAAGAAGTCTTCAATTGATCAGGGTGGAACCGATGTGAAAAATCGTCTAGGTGACAGGGTGACACCGGCCAAAGAACGCTTAGGTGCAAGAATGGAATTCAAAACACCTACAATACCTAGGAAGAAGAATACTACTAAAGACAAGGGGAAAAGGAAAGCTACCACCACAGACAAGAAGGTTTGGGTGGAAAAGAAGCATGGGGTGCTAGCTGAAGGGGAAACAATCTATTCCAAAATTGAATGTAGGTCCTCTAAAGGATGCCTACTAGCTAAAGTAATGGATGAAGAGGAGGAAACAAAAAAGAATTGGAAAAGAGCTAAAAAGGAGAAGAAAGATTAAAACATTTCTTAGCTTTAGATTTATTAGATTGTTAATTTTTATTTAAAGTTAATTTATTTCAGCCTTATTTAAATTCCATTAACAATGTAGTTTTATTTTATTAATGAAATTTCAGCTTTGAATTAAATTGTTACTTTAAATTTATTTTATTAAAGCAATGAAAATCGAAAAAAATTAATTTTCCAGAAATTTTTCGAGTACGGAAGTCGAAAATTTTCCGAAAAACACCGAAATTCGCCCAGATTTTATTGTTGAATTGGCGTCAGTGATTGCAGTTTGGCGCCAGCTATTGAGGTTTTGCGCCAGGCGCCAATACCATCGGCTGGCGCTAATGACCTATTGCTGGCGCCAGACTCTGCTCTGTGACGCCAATAGTTTTCCGACTTTTTGTTGACTTTTAGTTGATTCAGGAACGCGGAGATGTCGAATAATAAAGTGGTCGCACCCGTAAACGGTTTCCTATGTATCCTTTCCTAAGGAATCAGGCCGAACGTAGCTCTCTTGAGTGTCCTACTCAAGTAATTATGGGTAGTATTTTTTAAGTTGGTCAAGATTGGTCATGTTTGAGAATTAATTGCCATCCATATCAGTTAATTTTGCTGCGCCACCTGACAGGATTGTTTTGACAATGTAGGGGCCAGACCAATTAGGTCTAAACTTTCCCCTTGGATCTAAAACATTTTTCCTTAGTGCTTTTAATACCAAATCTACTACTTTGATATTTCTTGTCTTAACCTTCTTATTAAAATGTCTAGCCATACGAGTTTGATAGCACTGAGTGTGATGTAGAGCTTCTAGTCGTTTTTCGTCGAGTAGGATCAATTCTTCATATCGTGCCCTAGTCCATTCAACTTCATCAAGTTTACTCTCTAGCACAATGCGTAGAGATGGTATTTCTAGTTCAACAGGTTGTACAACATCTATTCCATATACCAAAGAAAATGGTGTATTTCGTGTTGACGTACAGATTGACGTGCGGTAACCCCACAGTGCAAAGTGGAGCTTGTCAGGCCAATCCTTATAATTTTCTATCATTTTTTCGATGATAGTCTTTAAATTCTTATTAGCTGCCTCGACTGCTCCGTTTGCTTGAGGTCTATAAGGGGACGAATGATGATGTTGGATACCATATTTATGTAGCAATTCTTCACATTCGGCTTGTAAGTGAGTTCCATTGTCATTTATCATTTCATGTGGAACTCCATATCGACAAATGATATTTCTCTCGATAAAGAGTGCTACATGTTTTGCAGTGAGTTTGGCATATGATTGCGCTTCGACCCACTTTGTAAAGTAATCAATTGCTACTAGAATAAATTCATGGCATTCTGTCCCTGGAGGAGTGATCTTGCCGATTATGTCAATTCCCCATGTAGAGAATGGCCATGGTGATGTGTAGGTGTAGAGCAAAGATGGAGGAACGTGTTGTAAATTGGCATAAATTTGACACTTAGGACATCTTTTCACGTATTGATGGCAGTCCCTATTCATGGTAGTCCAATAATACCCTTCTCGCTTTTCTGGACTAACATTTTGCCATTTACATGAGTTCCACAGATTCCTTCGTGGACCATTCTCATTATTCTTTGTGCATCCACCTTTCCTACGCATAGGAGAGCTCGACCTTTAGGTACCCTTTTATGTAGCTCGTTTTCTATGAGTACATATTGAGAAGCCAAAAGTCTCAAGGCTCGTTTTGCTCTTTTGTCAGCATGAGGAGGGTATTCTCCATTGGTGACATAGTTGAGAATGTCTGTGTACCATGGTTCTTCTTCTTGTTCTTCATCTTCGTCTTGGACTGGGTCGTCGTCTTCTATAGCCTGTATATATGCTGGTTTGTGCCTTTTTTCGATAGTCAGAGGCATTTGCTCGATATCCGTGGGAATCCTAACCATTGAGGCTAATATTGCCAAGGCATCAGCAAATTGGTTTTCTTCTCTAGGTAGATATGTGTATTCTACCTTCTCTAACTGGTCGGTAAGAGTTTCCAGATAAGTTTCCAGATAAGACTTTCCACCTTTTAGATATTTGATTGATAATCAAAGAAGAGTCTCCGAATATCCTTAACTTCTGTACTCCCAATGCCAGGGCTGTTTCGAGGCCTACCACACATGCTTCATATTCAGCAGCGTTGTTGGTAACGTCGAAATCAAGCTTTATTGAGATTGGGACGTGTTCTTCTTTAGGTGATACTAGTAGCACTCCGACGCCACATCCCTTTTGGTTTGAGGCTCCGTCGGAATACAAGGTCCAAGTATCATCTTCGGTGACCATCAAATCTTCATCTGGAAATTCATTGTCCTGTATCGGTGTCGAGTCTTCTATTGGAAAGTTTGCCAGAAAATCTGACACCACAGATCCTTTAATAGCTTTTTGTGGCATAAACCGCACATCGAACTGAGCTAAGTTGACTATCCATCTTGAAATTCGTCCATTGAGTGTTGATTTCTCAAACAGATATTTGAGTGGATCCAATCGAGATACTACGAAAATGATATGCACCAACATGTAATGTCTCAACTTAGTTGTGGCCCATACCAAAGAGAGGCACAATTTATCGAGTGGTGTATAGCGTGTTTCATATTCGAGCATCTTCTTACTTAGGTAATAGATTGCATTCTCTTTGTTTTCTACCTCTTGTGCTAGCATGGCTCCCATTGTCTCTTTGGTAACCGTCAAATATAACCTAAGAGGTATTCCGGGAAGTGCTGGCGCTAATACGGGAGGATTTGCGAGATAGGCTTTGATCCTATCAAAGGCTTTTTGACACTCATCATCCCATATTACTGGTACATTCTTCTTGAGCTTTTTGAAGATTGGTTCACACATCGTTGTCAGTTTTGATATGAACCTACTTATGTATTGCAACCGGCCAATAAATCCTCGAATCTGTTTCTCGGTCTTGGGCGGTGGCATCGACATGATTACTTTAATCTTGGTTGGATCTATCTCTATTCCTCTAGAGCTTATGACGTATCACAAGAGCTTGCCCGAGGTGACTCCAAAAGCACACTTTGATGGATTCAACCTCATATTGTATTTTCTTAGCCTTTCGAAAAATTTCCTTAAGGCTACTTGATGGCCTGGACGGTCCTTTGATTTCACAATCATGTCGTCGACATATACTTCAACTTCTTTGTGCATCATGTCATGGAGTAAGGCAGTTGCTGCACGTTGGTAAGTAGCAACTGCGTTTTTCAACCCAAATGGCATTACCGTGTAACAGTAAGTGCCCCACGGTGTGATAAAGGTCGTTTTCTCCATGTCTTCTTCCGCCATGAGAATCTGATTGTACCCTGCATATCCGTCCATGAATGAGAGAAGCGCGTGATTTGCCGTGTTTTCTACCAGAATATCGATGTGTGGCAAAGGGAAGTCATCCTTTGGACTTGCCTTATTTAGATCTCGATAATCGACACACATCCTTACCCTTCCGTCTTTCTTTGGAACTGGGACGATGTTGGCAACCCATTCGGGGTATTTGGATACCTTGATGAAACCTGCAGTTATTTTTTTTTTGAACTTCTTCTTTTACTTTAAGTGCTACGTCGGGTTTCATTCGACGCAACTTTTGTTTTACAGGTTTCATTCCTGGGATTAATCGTATAGTGTGTTGAGCTATTTCTCTGTTAATGTCTGGCATATCTTCATATGACCAAGCAAATACATCGATAAATTCTTTAAGCAAGTTAATTAAATCGGTTCTTTCTTGTTTATTCAATGTTAGTCCGATTTTAACTTCTCTTTTACGAGTTGAATCGTTCGAGATGTCAACTGTTTCAGTCTCTTCAATTACTAGTGTTTTCTTTTCAAGTTTTTCCATTGCTTTAATGATTTCTTTATCTTTTTCATCGTTGGCTAAGCAATGCTCGTCATCTTGGGTTAGGGAAGAATACGAGAAGTAAGGAGAATGAGAAATATTATTATACTCTGAGATCATTATATCAAAGAGTAATATGTCCTCAGGGACTGGATCACTAACTATCCTAGGAGAAGAAATAGGAAGGGGTGGCATTATTGCTAAAGACTTAGAAGATTCTAAAGGGAAAGACTCTGACTCAGACTCTGACTCCGATGACTCTTCAAACATCGGCCCTTGCCCTGTCGTGATTGATATCTTCCTTCCACTCGGAGTAGTCACCTTGATAGTCTTGCGCCACCCTTGCAGTGATCCTTCAGCTGGAGTAATTAGCTTCGAGGGGTCGAAGTTTTCGCTTTGTAGGACCGTTTGAATGATTGAGGAGTTATCTTCCTCATAAGCTGGCTCATTCTTTTCTCGCCTAAACAGTAATCCCATGACGTTAAAGTCAAAGCATGGGGGTGCTTTCTCCTTATGGACGGGAGTTGGGATTTCGTCAGTGAAGTAGCAATCCAAGAAAATCTCGAATCCTGGTTGTCGTATGCCATTTACAACAAATGGTTCGGGAAATTCATGGCATGGATAGTCCTCTCCTTCTTTTATAAACTGACCATTAAGCGTAAGAGGGTACTGATCCATTGGAATTGCTTTCTTTTGAATGTGAGCGTCCCTACGTGCTTTTAACTTGTCCTGGTGTAGGGAATAGTTTCAAGCCTTTAAAATCCCACTAGCTTGAACCCCACTGTGATCATACACTAAAGTACGGTGGCGTCCAAAAGGGAAGAAGATAGAGCAAAAGAGTCGCCAACAAGTTTTTAAGGAACTTGTAAACCATTCACGAGGTGAAGGTTACACCCCTTAACGATCCAAGAGATCGTCAACTCCATAAGGTCATGAACCAAATAAGGGTTCGGGGATGATGGTACAAATCCAACCTAAAAGAGATTGAACCTGCCCTATTAATAGGCCTCTACTTTATTCTGCTCGTATTCATGTGCGCTTTCTGACTAACATACAATCAATAGATTAACCCTAAACCTGTTTAATCTATGTTGGTTGAATATTAATGCACAAATAAATCTATTATTGGCGATCACTTGAATTTATAATCACAATTAACCTAACAAGATTATTAATCTTCTTCTCCTTCTTCGACATTGGTTGCTTTGACAGGCTTAATGAGAGACGAGGGGTCAACTTCGCTTTCTTCGTCGGAGATAGCCAAAGTATGAGCTAGAGGTGCATTGTCAATACTTGGATTTTTACTGGCAGGGGGCAACGGCAGCTTTTTACTGTCAATTAGGTCTTGGATAGCTTTCTTAAGCTTCCAACAACTTTCAGTAGAATGGCCCCTACCTTGGTGATATTTGCAATGTGCGTTGGGGTTCCAGTTAGGCGACCTCTTCTCAACTGGTGGATCTCCAAATGGTCCAATAGGAGTTATAAGACCTTTTGCATTTAATCGATCAAATGCGGTGTCATAACTCATGCCAATAGGAGTGAAGTTTCTCTTAAATGGTTTCTTTTGTCCTTGGTTGTTCATGGCGAGGACTTCTCCTAGATTAAAGGTGCTTACATTATTTGAGTGGGCGGTTTTGGAAGAAGAAGGATTGTCGTTCTTCTTTCCTTTCCAGCCACTGTTGGAGCTATTGTTGGCAGCTTTAGATTTAGCCAAGTCATCTTCAATATTAATCCCAATATCATAAACAACCTTAAAGGTATGAAGGTTATTTTGATATTTAAGATGTTTTGAATATTTTTCTTGGAGGTTTTTAATGAACAGTCTCATGGACTCTTTTTCACTTGGTACCTCGATCATTTTAGCTGAGGTTTCTCTCCACTTGTTAAAGAAAGCAGTGAAGCCTTCATTCTCCTACTGTTTGAGGATTTCAAGTTCTCTATGTTCAGTTTCGATTTGAATGTTGCATTTGTACCTATCAACAAAAGCGTTTGCTATGGATTCCCAGGTAGAGGTCTTTTCTTTTTCAAGAGAAAAGAACCATTGTTGGCAAACGGTCTCGAGAGATAGTGAGAACAGGAAAGGGAAGACTTTCTTATCGATACCCTTGATACTCATTATTGTTTCAAATGCTCTTAGATGGAAGTAGGGGTTGTCGATTGCCCTAAATTTTGGGATGTCGTTGGCACTGAACTTCTGTGGAAGAAGATCTTTATCCACCGAGACCCCTTGGGATGTTAGTTCTTGAAACTTGTAGTCGCTGGACAACTTGCTTAGGCTCTCTTGCATGAGGTCCATTTGTTGTTGCTTCACGGGATCATCGATCTTAAGTGCGAGAAGCTTCAGTGTCTCAATTACAGTAGCTAGTTGGTTCTTGAGATCATTGACTGCTTCTTGAGTTGTCATTATAACTCTTGCTTTCCTCTTGCGGGCTATAGGTTTGTCGAAAAGTTGGACTTGTACGAAGAGGTTATCTTTGATTAATCGTCCTTCCTTTCTTGACCACGCGCTGTAAATTAAGCCAATTTGCGTTTTAATTACTTGACTCGAATCAATTTGATTTTATGGTTTTTATTTATTTTTATATTTTTAAAAAAGTAAAAAAAAAAGTATGCATATTTTTGGAAACAATAATGTACATATTTTTAAGGAACTAAGTATTATTATTTATGGGAGGATTAATATCCGACTTACCCCCTTAAAAAAAATGACGAAAAAACGCGCGCACACAAGACTCTCTTAATCATGGTCAAGACATGTGTATTGGTGTGTGTATTGAGTGTAAGTGACATGTTTGGACTCTTGTGTAAGACCATGGGACTTAGTGCCTAGACTCGAACATTAATTTAATTAAGCATCATTGTCGGCAAAATTAACCGAATTAAACAGAAAACTGATTAATTAGACATTAGGTGATGACTCGACAAATAATCCGAACTGTTAGCTAAGCGACAGGACTGGCGTCACAATATGGTGGTTGGCGCCAGACAATTTAGTTAATGTCTGGCGCTACACACAATAATGTGGCGCTACAGCTCAGATTTTGGCGCCAATATTGGAGCTTCGGTCTGGGACTGTTTTCGGTATTATTAGTCAACTGGGGTATGCCTAAAGTCGTACTAGGTCAATTCCGATTAAAAAAAAGACTTTATTGACTCAAATTAATTAATTAATTAATTAGGCAAAGTTCTTTTAGTCATTAATTTTAGTCTCAACACAAATCAACAAACGGTTAAAAGAAACATAGAATATATATGCACAACAAATAATGCACAATTAGTCAAGTAGGCACAATATGATGCAATGAGTTCGCAACCTAACCATGGCTCTAGTTCTTTAAAGTTCGGGATATGGTTTAGTCAAATAGGGTCCATGGTTAATTGTCCGGATGCACCGCGCAGAAGCCTAACCGTGAAGGGTTAGCTCGTGTGGATGGGACACCGCGAGTTTTTAGAAAAAACTCACTTCCATGGTTTAGTGAATTCAACATCTCAGATGTACCCTTTGTTGCCAGGAGCGTTCAATCGGGTAGATAGAGCATGAATTCCCAGAGGGTTATGTCCATATGTAGAACACATAAGGGTTTCAGAAAAGTGAGAAAAAATTCAATCAGGAAGTAGGATCGAGCAAACAATACGAAAAACCGGTCGAAATTAGAACGCATATTTCTGGCTCGGTATTGGGGGAAATTGGCGCCAGCAAACAGAGACTGACGCCAACTTTTAACTGTAGCGCCTGGCGCCAATACTGGCGTCTGGGCTACGGCTAAAAGTATGGCGCCAAGCTCTGGCCCCTGACGCTACTTCCCACATGCCTCAGCAGCTTTCTGTGCTCAATAAAATCATCCAGTTTCGCGCGGTGTTATTTCAGTCCTAGTTGTGAAAGACATTTCTCAAATTTCCTACGTGTAAAATCCTATGTTTTTGACTCATTACGGATGGTCTTTCCAATGAGAACCTTTTTATGCATATGACAATAATGTTAATCAAAATTACGCACATGAAATACTTAGAACTTTTCGAGTCTCATCCACTCATTCTAGATCATTGCCGAAACAAATTCAGGAATTAAAATAGAAATCCTCCCCAGTCGAGTTGCCAAAAACTGTAGGGAATAATTCAAGCCTTAATCCCACTAGCTTGAACCCCACTGTGATCATACACTAAAGTACGGTGGCGTCCAAAAGGGAAGAAGATAGAGCAAAAGAGTCGCCAACAAGTTTTTAAGGAACTTGTAAACCATTCACGAGGTGAAGGTTGCACCCCTTAACAATCCAAGAGATCGTCAACTCCATAAGGTCATGAACCAAATAAGGGTTCGGGGATGATGGTACAAATCCAACCTAAAAGAGATTGAACCTGCCCTAATAATAGGCCTCTACTTTATTCTGCTCGTATTCATATGCGCTTTCTGACTAACATACAATCAATAGGATTAACCCTAAACCTGTTTAATCTATGTTGGTTGAATTTAATGCACAAAATAACTATTTTTGGTGATCACTTGAATTATAATCACAATTAACCCTAACAAGATTATTAATTATCTTATTAAGCGTGATTACAAGTACCAAATTCCCTTTAACATGCAATAAAGGTGATCAAGCAATAACAATATATAATAATATGCATATCAAGCAACATAATAAATAGTCAACATCATTAATAATAATATTAATCAATCATAAAATTATAATCATGTTAAAGCATAGTTAGGCATGATACTAAGCATTAAAAATCAAATATTTAGCCCTAACATGATACTAACATGAATTAATATTAGGAAGAATATAGGAAGCATCGTACTTTTAATCATACTTAATATTAAAGTTACCCTAGACATGATACTAGGAATCCAAAATAACAAGCTAAGCATGATTTCTACATCATAATATCAATTAAACCATTAAAGTACTTACTTGGATGCCTCGTACCTCTTTCTAATAACAAAATACACAAGTTAGTAACTTCAAGGAAAAATAATAATCAAAGCAATTAAATTAAATAATTGAAAGAGAGATTTGGGACCAAACCCTCATAAATTAAAACCTTTCACGTCTAGGGCAAAGGCAATTTCGAATATGGCTAAGTGTATCAAGATCTTGTGAATGCGGAATTTTGGTATGAAAAAGCAAGAAAGAATTGAAGAAAGAAAAGAATGCTAAAGAATTAATATTATTGAAAATTGATGAATGAATGAGATGAATGAATTGCGAATGAAGAGAATTGATGAATGGTAATTGAAAACTTGGGAATGAAAAGAGTTGATGAAGATTGACGATAATTGGTAATTGGTGAATGAAAACGGATTTTTTGATACGATATTTATAGAGAAAATCATCCAAAAAAGATAATTTAACAAAACAGAATCTGAAGATCGCAAAACAGCATTGGCGCCAGCCTTGGCTAGTTGGCGCCAGCACCAGTGGCTAGCGCCAGGCGCCAATGGCTAGCGCCTGGCGCCAAACCTGGTTCCAGGCGCCAAGGCCTGGGGTTGGACGCCAAATTGATTTTCAACGCATTTTCGATAATCTGATAAATTTCCCGTACTGGAAGATAAAATAATATAATTCCATCGAAAATGCTATTTGATCTTGATTAAAACTCTGAAGAGTCCTAATTGAATTAGGAATGAAAATAACCTTCTAGAATGTTCTAGAAGACTAAAACCATTCCTAATTGCATTAGGAATGATAAATTATATTAGGCCCTCCCCTAGATCATTGGGCCGGACATAAAGCTCAAACCGGGCCCAGTTTAGCAAATTGGCCATAACTTCCTCAATATTCATCGGAATTGGGCTTATAATATATCGTTGGAAAGGTCTTTGCAAGCCCCATCCAACTACACCACTATTGGACCCATATCAAGGACCAACTAAACTGGATTGGCTGTTTTCTTAAAATAAAGTTTTCTAAATTAGGGAGGAGAGAAGAGAAATAAAACTTTCCGCTACACTAGACCTTTCCACACTTTCGTTTCATTCGATTATGATTCGACGTGAAAGGCACTCATCACCGGGTTTGGTTTTGGGGAGACACAAATGGGTGTCTACACCGATCGGGTGAGCCTCGCCCGATCGGGCGGATAATTTGAATTCCAGAATTTAAGTGGCGCGCCCGATCGAGCGAGCTCCGCCCAATCGGGCGCGAACACGAACGAAAAATTCTACCTATGGCTCGCCCGATCGGGCGAGCTTCGCCCAACATATCTTTTCCTCCACTCGATTTGCACCCGATCGGGCAACCTTGCCCGATCGGGCGAAATTTCCTCGAGTTTCCGACTCTCTTTACGCGCCCGATCGGGCAAACTCGCCCGATCGGGCGAAGTTTGCTCGCCTATCTAGCTCAACTTGCGCGCCCGATCGGGCAGCCACGCCCGATCGGGCTGAATCAAGGCTGGAATTTGCCTTGCTTTCGCGCCCGATCGTGCGAGCTCCGCCTGATCGGGCCCGTGCCCGGTCAGATTTCCGTAGCTTTTCTTCGTCTTCAAATTTTTCTAAGTCTTTCGACCTCTTAAACCTATACCTGTTAAAAAAAACTCATAAACGGTAAAATTTCACTCTCCTCGCCTCTCAAAATAAAAATTAAAGAAAAGGAAAAATAGTACAGAAAGCAAGAAATACGAGTTGCCTCCCGCAAAGCGCTGGTTTATCTAGGTCACGCACGACCGTCTTTCCAAATACAATATCTAGGACCCTTTGCCTAACGCTTGATCGTGTGGTTTCTCACCCGGTCTAGCGGTGTTCAGGCTGCGATTCAGCTTTCTGACATACCCTGTGGGACGCCAAACCACCTTATCTGGTGGATCCTCTTTGACTTGGATTGGGGGATCTTCAATGCTACGCACTAAAAATCCTTCTTCGATCGAGTGTTGCTTCAAATTTTCATTGCGTTCAACACTTGCAACTCGATCTGGCGGAACAGTTACCGTAGGCTCGATTCGCACAACTTGCTTTAACGGTTCCACCTTTTCATCCTCAAAACCAAGACCAACATTGTAGAGTGCTCTTTCTATTGCATCGATTTCCTTCTGCCATTTGTCTTTCTCTTCTGAAAAGGATGCAACACAAGATACCGCCTCCAAGGGATCTTTTTCAAGATCTTGGGGCTTGTTAGAATAATTTACAACCACATTAACACTGAAATATTTCTCCTCAGTCATGGAGCTTTTAGGAGCATTATTCAGATTAAAAATAACTTTATCATCCCCTACTGATATTGTTAACTTACTACTTCTTACATCTATGACTGCTCCTGCAGTGTTAAGAAATGGTCTACCCAAAATAATTGGGGTTTGCATATCCTCAGCCATGTCAAGAACAATAAAATCTACAGGTATATAAAATTTACCTACTCTAACGGGGACATCCTCTAAAACACCTAAGGGGTATTTGAAAGAACGGTCGGCCATTTGTAGAGTTATATTGGTAGCTTTTAATTTACCCATATTCAACTTAGAACACACAGATAATGGCATGACGCTAACACTTGCACCCAAATCACATAAAGCATTATTAATCAAGAGATTGCCAATATGACAAAGGATAGAAAAACTACCCGGATCATTTAATTTAGGTGGAGACTTATTTTGAAGTACAGCACTACACGCTGCAGTGAAAGCTACTGTCTCTACCTCACTAATAGACCTTTTTCTCGTTAATATTTCTTTCATAAATTTAGCATACGAGGGGATTTGTGTGATCAATTCAGTAAAGGGAACTGTTACCTTCAAATCTTTTACCACCTCCAGGAACTTACCAAACTGCTTATCCAAGTTTATCTTCAATTGACGATTGGGGAAAGGAAGTTTGATAATTGGCTTTGGAGCATTCTTATTCTTGTCTGGAGTAGCCACCTTCTCTGGAGTTGTACCCTACAATGTAGAATTAGATATGTTAGTTTTATCCTTTAGCCCTGCAGGGCAATCAACTACATTGTTTGGTTTAATGGAATCAAGATTAGCATTATTTGATAAAACAGGCTCATCAACTTTGGGCATAGAGGGCCCTTCATAGTTTGAACCACTCCGTAGAGTAATTGCAAATGCTTGATCCGTAGGCCTAGTAGGCTGTGCCGGCAAGGCTCCCTGTTGGCGGGCTTGTAGAGTAGCAGAGAGTTGCGTAATTTGATTATCTACGATTTTATTATGCGCTAGAATTTGATCAATTGTCGCATCTCTGCTCTCCATGTGCTTTTGCATATTAGCCAACATTTTTCTAATTTCCACCAGAGAAGGGTCAGAAGATGAGGAGGGTTGTTGTGGTTGGTTCTTCTGGCTAGCATTGGGATGATAATATTTCTGCTGCTGTTGTTGTGGCGCCTGTGGTCCTTGTGGTGGTGGATTTTGAACATTAGTGCTCCGGTAGGACAGGTATGGATGATTCCGATATCCATGATTGTAAGTGTTGAAGTATGGGGTATTCTGCCTATAAGCTTGGAAGGCATTAACTTGCTCCACGGAACTCTTGCAATCCTGCTCCCAATGACCTACAATACCACAATTTTCACAGAAAGCCTCATTAGAGTTATTATTAATTGCAGAAACATTGGCTACATTAGCAGTGCTCAGATTATCTAATTTTTGGCAGATAGAGGTTAGTAAAGCTTGCAAAAAGGATACAAAGTCGACACTATGCTTCCCCTTGTTAGCAAATCCTCTGGGATTCCCATATTGGGAATTGTGTATCGCCATATCTTCAATAACCTGACCTGCATCATCCACATTAAGATTCATAAATCTCCCACTAGCTGCAGAGTCTAAAATTATTCTAGAGGAATTTCCAATGCCGTTATAAAAGGCTTGGATTAACTGCCATAGCGCTAAATTATGGTGAGGGCATTATCTTTGTAGGTCCTTGAACCTCTCCCAAGCATCATATAAAGACTAATCGGCTTCTTGGGCAAAGTCCTAAATCGCACTTCGTAGTACTGCTGTTCTCTCTGCAGGATAATACTTGTTATAGAAATTCAAAACAAGAGTTTCCCAGTCAGTTATACCAAGTGTAGTTCTATTTAATCCAATAAACCACAATTTAGTTTTTCCAGTTAAAGAGAAGGGAAAGAGAATCTCCCTAATTTGGTCTTGAGTGACCCCGGCTTGCCTGATGGTGTTTCAATATTGACAATAGTCGGCAATGTGAAGATTCGGGTCTTCACCCTTGGCTCCACTGAATTGCTTCCTCTCTATGATCGTTATAAATTGAGGTTTAATTTCAAATTGAACCCCATCAAGAGCCGGAGTAGGGGTGAGATGTGGAAAATCCGTAAGCTTTGGTTGTGAATAATCACTAATCTTCTTTGGAAACGTCATCTCTGATTCTGCGTCTGATGATGCCTCTAAATCGCTAGAATCAGTTGGAGGATCGCGGTGATTATTGTTATTATCACCAGAATCCGCCAGGATTTGCTTGTAGAGATTTTTCTGTCTATGGAAGGAACGTTCGATCTCAGGATCAAATGGGATGTAGCCTGATCTGGAACACCTGGGCCTAAACAACAAAAAAAAATTTAGAAGCAAATGTGAGATTTGTCTCAGAGAACTAACTCTCTCTGAGACAAAGAGGGAAATAATCTAGACTACAAAAACAATCAGAAATAAAAATAAAACCGTCTCCCCGGCAACGGCGCCAAATTTTGACAGGGTAAAGTCGTATCCCCTAATCAAAAATAATTCCTAAGTCCTCTAACTAAAGTAGACAGGGAAGTAGGGTCGATCTCCACAAGGAAACAAGTCTTTTTACTCCTAATTAATTAATATAATCTAAATGATCTAGTAACCAATATTTATGTTCGAATAACTAACTAAACTACTAAGATTGAGAATAGAGAGAAAATAATATATGAAAGGATCTAGGGTATAGGCTCACCAATAAATAATACTCCAGGGTAAAACATAGTAATCATCAATCATTAACATTGCATAAATAACAAGATTAACAGACTCTCGCAATTTATTAATCACCATAGATCTAACAGGCTTTCGCAATTTACTAGATCTAAGTTCTTATTGAAAATAGCCTTTAATATCAAATTAACATCTGCTCGATTCATCAATTTAATATTGCTACACTTTTACAAGCCGCAATTGTAAAACATTAAAACAATTCAATAAGAAATTATCATGCAATACCAATAATCAATAATAGTCAATCATCAATGCATCAATTAACCAGATTGTAAAGGGCTTTCTCTACGTATTACAATCACACAATTAATTTACCGGTATTAAATCTCATCTCTCGAATCTCGACTTAACCATTTATAAATTAATCTGCCTATTGAAACTAGACCTAAACATTAATTCTCATCTGTCGAATCTCGAATCAATGTTGTCAAACTCATGCATAAAAGATAGGCCTAATCTAGTCGCAGAGCATAAAATCAATCAATAGGAAATTAATCTAGCATTGATAATTAACAACAATAAATTACCCCTTCATATTATTTATTAGATCCCCATAAACCCTAGATATTAAACTACTCACAAGTCATCATGACTAAACTAATCAAATAAATAAATAAAAGCATAATAAAGGAAGCAAATAAAATAACTGAAATTAAAGGGGAAGAAATTGTTACCAAAAATAAATCTGGAATTAAAGGAAGAATTAAGAACAAAAGTTTAGAGAGAATTTAAGAGAGAGAAAAATACTAAGTAGAGAGAGAGAATCTAAGAAAGAAGATCCTCTAATAATTCCGTACAAAATCGTATTTAAACGTTTTCTAAAACAAGAATTAAAACTAAACTTAATCGGGTCTTCCAAAAACACGGGCCCGATCGGGCGCGCCTTTTTCTTCGCGTTCCTACCCAGCAGCATCACCCGATTGTGCTAGATGCTCGCACGATCGGGCGCGCCTTAGCATGCAGCCCTATGGTTTGCCGCGCCCGATCAGGCTAGAGGTTGCCCGATCGGGTCTTTGCTCCTCTTGAGGCTTGGACTTCGATTGGGCTAGATTTCTCGGCCCAATCTGGGTTTCCTCTCGGGTCTCGAATACTTGGTCCAAACGCCTCGGGATCCCAATTACCGAGCCCTAAATCACCGGCTCTCACCGATCCTGGGCTCCAAAAGTGGTCGCGTCCTTCTAGCTTCCGTAGTTGCTCTAAAATATACCGGGAAAAATACTCCAAAAGCATAAATCCCTGCAAAAGTCAACAAAATCTACAAAAACACTAGAAAACACCAATTAGTAACAAAAGTGGCTCTAAAGAGCCAAAAACACTACTAATTATGACCAAGGGACGGGGGTAAAATACTATATAAAATAGACACATCAGAGATACACAACAAGGTGTGTGGTTGAGACTTGCAACTGGAGGATACATGCTACTGTTTTGGCTGGCAATGTTAGTTGGTCCATAAAGACCTTAACTGGGGAGCATATTACTTGTGGCAGATTGGAAGAAAACCCCATGGTTTTAACAGCCTTGTTGTGTAGACATCTATTGCAAGATCTAGAGGCAAATCCTGAGATCCCAGTAGAGTCACTGCAAAAACTGTGTATGGAAAGGTTTAGGTTGAATGTGAAGAAAAGGTTATTCTACAAGGTTAAGGCAGAAGCTAGGGTTCAAATTCATGCTGGGTTTGCTGAGAGCTATGCCTTACTGCCTAGATATGTTGAGATGATTAAGGCCACAAATCCAGGGTCTTATGCACTCATTACATGGACAGCAAGCACTGGCAACCAAGTACCTCAGTTCAAAGCTTGCTTCTTTTCTTTTGCTGCATTTGTGAAAGGCTTTCTAGGTGGCTATAGGCCCATAATTGGGATAGATGGAGCACATTTTAGTGGTTACTACAAAGGCATTACGCTTACTGCAGTTAGTATTGATGCAAACAATGAAATTTTTTTCCTAGCCTATGGTATTGTTGACACTCAAAGTATTGAGAGCTGGACATATTTCTTCAGAAATCATAGATGCTTGTTTGCAACTAAAGGTTGACATAAGGATGACTGGACCTTTATTTCTGACATAATGAGGGTAAGCTTACCAAGTTGCTTTATTTATTTTCATTTTGTTCATAAACTAACTAGATTTGAGTTCCTAACTTTGTGTATCTTAGTTTGTGTAACTCAATTAGGGAGTTGATGCTGCAATACATGATGTCTACCCAAAAGAAACAAGGAGGATTTGCTGCCAACATCTATACTTCAATTGCAAAACAGCAGGATAGAGTGGTTCAACATTTCATAAGCTGTTTTGGATAGCTGCAGATGCATACAATGATTATGTCTTTGAGAAAGCAATGACTAAAATCAAGGAGCATGATGTTGCACCTGAAAAATACTTAAGGGATGTCCCAGAGCAATGGTCAAAGAAGATGTTTGACACCAAAGTATTTTGTGATCACAACACAACAAACATTGTTGAGTCTTTCAACTCCTGTACAAAGGCTTTCAGAGACATGCCTGTGCTTACACTACTGGAAGGTACAACAAAGCAAGTCCTAACTTAATTTTTTATGCATTGCTGTTGTTTTATGCCCCTAACTATATGTTACATGATGCAGCTATAAGAAATTGGGTGATGAAGAGAGTGGGATCCAGATTTGACAAGGCTATAGACATGGAACCTAATCAACTCATAGAGTATGCACAGAACATACTCCAAAGTAGAAGTGATGACTCAAGATTTTGTCATGTCACTTCATGTGGGGGGGGGGGGAAGGGGGAGGGAGTTTGAGGTCAGAGATAAGCATGTTAAATTCCCTGTCAATCTGGATTTGATGACTTGTGGGTGTGGCAAATGGCAAGGTTTTGGAATTCCTTGTAAGCATGGCTTAAGGGTTATATACCACCAGAGATTGGAACCCACCAATTTCATTTCAGCATACTTCAAAGGGGCTGCCTACAAAGCAACTTATGCCCAGCACATCCACCCTAAGGCTAACCCCACTCATTGGCCAAGTTTTGATGTTCCTCAAATCCTGCCCCCAAATGTGAAGAGAAGTGCTGGCAGACCAACAAGACAGAGAAGAAGGGCCCCACATGAAGCAAGGAAAGGCAAAAGGCACAAGAACAATTGGAATTTTCAAGGAGTTGAGGCATAATTCTTTGACCTGCAAGAACAAGAGTAGCAAAGCTGGGACTAGTGCTACAGCACAAGGAAAAGGGAAGGGGACAAAAAGGAAGGGACAAAGTGATGGTGGAAGCACCCCTCACCAACCTCAATCAAAGCAGAGGAAAACAAGAAGCACTCAAGTTGCTTAATTTAGTTCTGCCATAATTTTTTGTGATTACACCACTGCCATTATTTTTTGTAAAGAAATTGAAACTTAGTATCTATATTTCAATGCAGTAGGTGTTAGAATGTAGTTTTTTTTTTTTGGATAAAAACAGAAATCATATGTAATTAAAGCACTTTTTATTTTGCAAATTGCTGTAAACATTTATTAAGTCACTTAAATGTTATAAATCCTATGATTACAAACATTACAATTCCTATTTTGATTGCTACATGAAGTACTCTTTGTTGCTGCTGCATCTTTTTCTTGAGCACCATCATGTCTTGCTTCAGTTTACTTTCCCCTCCTGTTTCTTCTTTGCTTTGGCATTCAATAAATGCAAGGTTGTGATCTACACCTCTACACCACTTGAAGTTGTCACATGCATCACACTTGTAGTGGAGTCTTTGTGGATTTTTTGTTGTTTCCGAACTTCGAATTGCATATTTCTTTCCACAAGAGCATATTTTGTAAGGAACTCTGATATATGAAGATTCATAGGAGGAAGAAGAGGTTTGTGAAATCATAGTTTCAATTGGATATATAATAGAAGGAAAAGATAGGACTAAATATATAGCAAAAGGAACTAGCCGTTTTTTTTGTTTTACAGGTTAAAGACTAGTTTTTTTTGAAAACTTTGCTGAAAATTTTTCGGGCTAAATGGTGAAAAAAGATGACTTAAGTTTGGGTATATGGTGAAAAACATTCTTTTTTTATGGTTATATGGTGAAATACCAAAAAGCACTAACGGGGAGTTAACGTCAGTTAGGTAAAGGGCATTTAATGACAATGTACGGAAACTGATGGGTATTTGGTGAATTTGAAAATTTTGATGGGTATTTGGTGAATAAAAAAATTACTCGGGAGCATTTGGTGAAATTTCCCTTTTTTTTGGTTTTGGGCAGGGAGTTTGCTGGTTTTCATGGATTGGATTAGGTTGGGTTTGGGAACTAATGATTTTAGCCAAGATGACGGGTGAGTGGTGATAAACAAGTCCACATATGTTTATAATAACTCACGGTATGCCCCTTCACCAAAGGAAAAAAAAATTTACTCACGATATGGGTGTCTGTTCCGATGCTTAATTTGGATTTGGGTCACACTCAATTATAGATTAAAATAACAGTTAATTAAGCGAAAAGGGTACAACTATATATAAAAACTAGATAAGTCTCGTGCGATGCACAATATTAGAAATTTCATTGAAACATAGAGTATATATTGTATGTATTCATATTACTTAATAACTTCATATAAGAAACATAGAGTGTGTATTGGATACAAATAGTTGATGAAAAAGGAAATTAAATAAATTAAAGAGTACAGATAAATTGAGAGGAGGTGAAATTAAATTTAAAATTTGAAACCAATGAAAAATATAATGACATCATTTTTATTTAGGCGGGAAAAATTTTCTTGTAAAGTTGCTATGTGGATAATATGATGTCAGCGGTACCTACTTTAGTTATATTTATAGATAGATAGTTTATGTGTGCCCCATATAGACAACATTTTTTATTGGTTGGAGAAGTTGGCCCACTTGGTCTTACATGAATAGTTTCAGTTTTAAAATTTTGCAAACGAAAAAAATTGAAATTTGAACTTTATTGTATTTATGGCGGTGAATGATGTTGAGGATTTGCGAGAAAACACCATGAAAGGGAGACGACGGTGGCTTTAAGGTGAGTAAGGCCCTGTTCTTTTGAGCTTCTGGGTAGAGCAGAACAGAGTAGAGCAGATTAAATTTCAGCAGAGTAGAGCAGATTTCAGGATAGCACAGCTGAGCCAAGCAGAGCAGATTTCAACATTATTATTAATACTATTATTAATGTTATTATTATAAATATTGTTGTTGTTGTTGTTGTTGTTGTTGTTGTTGTTTTTGTTGTTGTTGTTGTTGTTGTTGTTGTTGTTGTTGTTGTTGTTGTTGTTGTTGTTGTTGTTGTTGTTGTTGTTGTTGTTGTTATTATTATTATTATTATTATTATTATTATTATTATTTATTAAATTTATTTTTAATATTAATAATTATTATAATTATTCAAAATAGTAAATAATTATCATCAATACAATATTAATTATCATTATTGAATATTAATTATTATTATTGTTATTATCAATTATTATTCGAAAATTAAGCAGAGTTGAGCAGAGCAGAGCAGAACTGAGCAGAGTAGAGCATAGTTGATTTGAGCATAGCAAAGCAGAGCAGGGCTCAGCAGAACAAAGCAGAGCAGTGTAGCTCTAAAGAACGGGGCCTAAGTTGAGAGGAAAGGAAGGGTCGGTGGTTGACGTAATCAAATAGTGATATGGTTTATAGTATGAAACGATGGTCGGCGAAATCATAGAGTGATGTGGTCTATACGATGGTCAGAAACAATGGAGAGTGAAATTAAAGGCAAACTATGGTGAGTGAGCGAGCAACGACGAAAACTAAGTGTATTGTTGTATTGAAATTGTTTTGAAAATATTTTGTAATTCATCATTTGTATTATATTAGTATAAAAAATGATTGTTTTAGTACTATTTGTATTATTTTATTGTCAAAAATGAATGTTTTAGAAACAAAATTCATATCAAATTCTTCTCCTTATATGAAGGTCATTCCCACTTTCGGGTCATCGCTTGCTATTCCACAATCCTCTTATTTCACAATCCTTAGCTTAACCACTTTATTTAGATCAATGTTTCTTTTCGAATTGCCCTCCATATTTGTCATTAAATTACGACCCAATCTTGCACACCACAATTTAACTCATAAATTATTCCATAATCCCTACAAAGAACTCTAAAAACTACATATATATTATACTTCCTCTGTTTTTTTATAGTTGCAACAGTTTGACTTTTACACTATTCACTTGTTTCACTTTGACTAGCTTTAACGATTTATGTTAAAGTAGAAATATAGTCATATGGGATCTTGTTAGATCCGTATCGATTGATACAATATTAATATCAAATGTTTATAATTTTTACATTTTGGTAATTAAACATATAAACGATTGAATACATGTATTGGCAAGCGTGAAAAAAGAAGTGTTGCACCTATTATATTAATTAAAAAAAAAACACAGGAAGTAATACATAATTATAGCACTTAAATTATATTGATACTAAAAAAATTCAAAACTCACTTAAATTGCTTATATATAATTTTAAAAACACATGAGTAAGGTACATTGGACATTAGAAAAGTATTGTGTAGAACGAACTCACGTGAGTCCAATCATACAAAGTAAAAAAATTAATTGTTAGATTGAAATTAGATAATAATGGTCAGTTATTAGATAATAAGTATTAGAAATTAGATAATAAGTGTCAGAAATTAGATAATATTGGTCAGGTATTAGAGTATAGGTATCAGAAATTATATAATATTGGGTATATATTAGATAATATTAGTCAGGTATTATATAATAAGTATCAGAAATTAGATAATAACTGTCAGAACACTAGTACAAAAGTGACAAACGGTAACACCAAACGGTAACACTTTCAATGTTATAAAGTTATTCGATATATAAGTAACACCCGTGTAACACTTTAGGTTTACGTAACACTTGGATGTAACACTTTTATATTAGGTAGCACTTAGTTGTAACACTTTGATTGTATATCATTGGTTAAAAAAAAAAATTTTAAAAAAAACGTTCTTACTTCAATACTTCATATGACTCTCCCTCCTTTACTCTTTCCCAACTCCCTATCTTAAAAAATCAATTAATCACTCATCGAACCACCATCAACCCCACCCCCACGCCTACGGCCACCCATTAGCCAACGAAATTCTCACCGGCCACCCCATGTCTCCACCAACTGGCCAACCAAGGTGGTTCCCCATGAGCACACGAGTCTTAGCCATGCCTTTTACTTCTGTAGTACATATTATACGTTTCGCTTTCATCTGCCTTCTTCCTTTAACATGGTCTACATCTTCCCTATCAAATTAACCACTACGATCGTCCATTTGGTGGTTAAAACTACTTATGTGGTAAGATTGGTAAGATTATCTTTCTTTTTTGTAATTAATCGTTGAACATCAATTTAAAAATTTAGGGTTTATCGAAATTTTCTTGTGAGTATAATCAATTTGGGGTTATTCTAAGATAGACTATTAAACTATTGGATATAATCTCTGAACTCATGACAAATTACAATGAGCGATTGATTTTTTTTTTTTTGCCAAAATAATATGTTAATATTGATTGATTGTTTCACCCACCCTTTAATTTTCTACTATACTTCCAATTTACTTTTCAAAATTCCCCGATTTCATGCTTTGACGCCCTTTAATTCAATTTAGATTTTGTTATTTGGGCGTATCGTCAATGCCCCACTCATTAATTGATGAACCAATTGCTTTATCTAATCGTATTTGGTTTATTTAATTTGATTCGTTAAGTGGGGTTTATTTGGTCTTTGAGGTACCCAATTTTATTTTAAGTTAAATTTTAGTTTAACATTGATCAGATTTTTTTTGGGTATGAAAAATTTGGATCTGGGTGAGAAGCTTATCTATATATTGACTGAATTAAGGAGTAAGGAGTTGATTGTGTGTGTAAAGCTTAGCAATTTCTCAACTGAATTGTTGGTTTGAGCACTTCACTGTATGTATCTTTTGAACTTTAAGATTAAATTTCCTGTGGCAGGATACTCAGTGTAAATGAGACATTTTGATTGCCATCTAATTTTGAATTAATTGCTTCTTATGTGATTTGGTAAGCTAAACTAGGAAGGAATATTCCAATATGAACGCAATCAAAGTTTTGAAGCTTAATCAATTGAGTGGGAGTTCCATAATGTCTAATCAGGTTATTTTTCTACCTTATTATAGTTATATATACATATGCTTTGCAACTACTTAATTTTATAGAATGCTATCAATTCATTGTTATATTTGTCAAATGTGCTTTAATATTTGTATAACCATACTTCTGTAATTTAAGAATTTATAATTGCTTGTTTAAAAGCTAATATATTAATCTATTATTGATTCTTTTGAGGAGTAAGGAGTTAATTGCGTGTGTAAAGGTTAGCAATTTCTCAAATGAATCAGTTTAAGCACTTCACGTAGCTTTTAAATTTTAAGTGTCAACTCCCTGTGACTCCAAACTTGGTGTAACAAGAAATTTCGAATGCCATATAATGTTGAATTAATTGCTTTCATGGGTTTTGCTTCAACTACATGTGTAATGCAAGTATATTTCTTGTTGGTTCATTTCGTAACTTTGGCGTTAATCTAATTTAATTAATCATTTATAGTAATATGCTTATATACGGAATATATAATTTGATTTTACTTTATTTATTCCACAATCCAATTTAGCCGCTTATGATTAATTCTACAAAATTTGATCAAGCTTATTATTATCAACTCATTAAGATATACTTCATATGATATATTTTATCAGAGCTAGCCTACAACTTATTGAAAATCTGCCTGCTTATTTTATGAAGAAATTTAGATTCTTGTGGTTAATTAAATGAAAGTTAGTCACAACAGAATGGTTCCTCTCATATTGTCAAGCCGGTATATGTTGGCTTTGCACTTAGATTGTATTCAGCTTCTCTACCTTCAGCTGATAATTACGAGTAAAAAGTTTATTCATGACCAATGTTGCACCTACCAAGATAACTTTTGGTTGGCTAAATGATATGTGTTTGAATGAAACTTTGAAAACAATTAAGTCGGTGTTGGTATTGCAGTCAATCGGTGTTGCTGTTGGTCGTTGTTATGTAAAGCGTCTTTTAGGTTTTGTTTGAATTGTTTGGTTAAAATTGAATACATTGATCTCTAGTTTGGTTTCTTCTTTATTTCGTGCTTTGAAACGAATGAAACTCATAATATTGACTTATGTTTTACTATGGTACGGAGTGAAAAATAATCTTATACTACCTTGCTATTTTATTTTTAGCTGCTAAAGACTCGAAAGCCTTACACAATAACCAAGCAACGTGAGCAATGGATAGAAGAGGAGAACAATAAGATTCTCGAGGCCTTGAAACTCTATAGCCGAGCTTAGTAGTGGATTGAAGGTTTTACTTTGCTTTAAACCTTTTCTTTTAAGTATTGTCGTTGAGTTTCTATGTCTATGAGTTTGGTCTTTCAAAAGGACATTAAACTGAATGACAAAGTGGGTGATAGTTTCACTACTTAATAGAAAATGAGAGTTATTCTATATAAAATCAAATTAAGGGAGAGGTGGGGCCATGGGGGCATAACATACTAGCTAAGTTGAATCATTTGATTGTTTGTTATCACTAAAGAGCATATCAGTCCGCTTGGCATGCTCACAAATGAAGATTTTGAGTAATATTTGAATAGAATTGTATTAGAATTATTTTATCAATAATTCTTATGTTTTCTCACACCAAAACATGTTTGTTTACCATCATGCTAAGGTAATGTTAAGTGTTTATAAGCTTTTTTTTTTTACTGATGGTTTTTCCTCTAAATTATGTGCTTCTTTTGATGAATTCTGAGTGTAACTAATCTCTCTCCAAACTCTTGTTTGCTTGTGCATAAATCTCTTTCACATTTTTAAAAATTAACATCATTATTACAAAATCATATCCTTTTAACCAACTTTGGTCCCCCCTTAGACTTTGTTTCTCTATTATTGTTGGCATTATCAAGTTGTTCTTGTATGCTTTGTTGCATGATATCACTTGGTAACTTTCAAGAATCAAGATTGTAGTTGAATAAGTCAACGCTTAAACGTACGCTAAAAGTTTACTTTTGAAGCAAATTTCAACGATTAGTTACTTGTGAAAGCTTTTGTGGGATATTGTAATGTTATTTACAAAATCAAGCCATGTGAGATGACATACGTACATGAGGTTGAAATTAAAACTTAAAAGTTTTTAACACTTGACTGAGAAGTGATATACTATATGTGTGTAAACTCTCCGTAAGGGCACAAAAGTAAATTTGCATGAATTAAAAGTTCTTGCCTTTTCAACTTCTTGTTGAGATGGGTTTTTTTTCTGGGATGGGGTTAAACTCGATATTTTACAAAGCAATTTCCATTTTTAAACCTTGCAATGCCACAAAATGTGAATGGAAGATGCTTTGTATAACTAAGGGTTTGGTTACATCTTAACATCTCATAAAACGCAGTGTTTTTGTTACTTTATACATTTAGAAAGATAACTGTAACATTTAATCAAGTATAATCTCATAAACAGTTAAGGAGTTTCTCAGGCAGTGAAGTAGGCACATTGTACACTTGACCTGTTTGCACAGTACACTAGTGTCCAACCTTGTACAATGGATCACCATGAATCCCAGTCCACCACCTGTTGTACTTGTATACATGCAGTAGGAACTAACCCAAGTAGCAACCCAGATTGTAGTTTATGCCTATATTCTCTTTTAAAAAGCACTAACTCTTATTATTGTTTTATTTCATTTTTGTTCTAATTTTTTGATATATGATGATTTCACACAAGATCAAATGGATCAAGATGAAGAATTGGGATAACAAGTGATGATGCTATAAGAGGCACTTACTGTAACTGTTGCTTTGCTGCTACTACTGTTGTTTTGCTGCTGCTACTGCTGTTTTGTTGCTGCTACGGCTGTTTTTTACTGCTACTATTGTCTGTTGTTGACTTCTGCTACTGCTGGTTGCTGCCACTGCTAGTGTTGTCTGCTGCTGACTTCTGTTATTGCTGGTTGTTGCCACTACTAGTATTGTCTGCTGCGGTTGTTTGCTGCCACTGCTATTTGCTGCTACATACTGCTACTGGCAGCTTCTGTTACTACTATTGTCGTTTTGCTAGCTAGGTGTTGTTATTAATGTTGTTTACGTCGTTGATTGGTTTTTGAAATTCAGAAGTTTATCTTATTTCCTCACTTTTTCTAAGTTAGAGATCGAAGTTGATTTTCTTTGTTGTATTATTATATTGTTTGGCCAAACATTAAAATTGGTGTTTATGGATTTTTTTTGTAAGAATTATGAAATTTATCAATCCAAATTGCTAGCTATCATATATGTAATTTGTAATTCATAGTTGTTGTGACATATTATTTTTATATAATAATAATAATAATAATAATAATAATAATAATAATAATAATAATAATAATAATAATAATAATAATAATAATAATAATAATAATAATAATAATAATAATTATAATTATAATAATAATGATGATACCTATTAATTAATATGGTATCACATTAGTTTGCAAAAAGTGATACATAATGCTGAATAAAGTGTTACTATATGTCAAAATATGATAGAAAAATGTTACCTAATAATCAACAAAGTGTTATATTAGTTCGAAAAAGTGATACATAATATCGGATAAAGTGATACTATATGATAAAAAATGTTACTAAAGATAAGTAAGTGTTACATAAGATATAAAAAGTAACACTTTAAAAATGATACTAATAATAGAAAAAGTGTTACATAAGATGGTTTATAATAACACTTTTGAAAGTGTTACCATATGTTACCCAAAGTGCTACATATAACCTTAGGTAACATGGGCGGAAGTATCACCCAATAAAGTGTTACCTATTGTCTATAATAACACTTTTACCAAGTTATGTAACATTTTTTGGGTGTTACTTGAGGTTAGTTTTGTACTAGTGGAAATTAGATAATACGGAGTATTGGTCAGGTATTTATATAATAAGTATCAGAAATTAGATAATAAATGTCAGAAATTAGATAATACGAAGTATTGGTCAGGTATTATAGATAATAATATCAGAAATTAAATAATATTGGTCAGGTATTACATAATATTAGTCGGATATTAAATAACATTCGTTAGGCATAAAATCAAGAGATATGGTCCCGCTATTGGCAAAGCCAGGATTATCATCAATTTGTTGCTGCAAACAAACACCATTATCTCCATTTTCCACCATTCATCTCTTTGCTACGGGTTTATCTTTGGTTTTTATACTTCCATTTGCTCTTTTTCTTCCCTTCAATCTTCCTTCAAATCCCACTTTTCCTGTGTAATTCTCCAAGATAACTTGGAATTTTCACCAACAATGTCTTCTACTGCTTCCTTAACTCCCATCCCAAAATTTTAAATTCAAAAACAATGGAGAAAACAATTAAAATCACACAAAAAAGCTCAAAAAACTACCCATTTCTTTCTATTCATCCCACTTTCTATCAAACAATTGAGGGTTGAACCCGGTGTTCGTCTCCTCCTCTTCATCAGCAACGGCAGTGGCTGCAGTCGTCGAGGTTTGCGTTCAAGACAGTCCACCATTGAAGAAGAAGAAGAAAGCTTCTAAAATGAGGTAAGGAACCGAATGAGGAGGAGAGAGAAAATGTGAAAAAAATGGCGACGAATGAAGGATTGTAAAAATGAAGGAGAGAGAAAATGGAGGTGATGTGTTTGAAGGTTATAAACTGGACTTATTGGACTCACATGAGTCCGTTCTACCCAAAACCTTCTATTATATATTATTAACTTCCCACACAAAACATACTATATCAAAAATTCAACCCTAAATTACAAATTTATTGCAAAACTTTTAAAACATATATTCTTCAACCCTTATAACTTTAAACCAATTATATTTCTTTGTAAATACCTAATTCATCAAATATAACATATTCCCTAATTTAGTCAGTAGGAAAAAAGAACAAAGAAGAAAAAAAAAAAAAAAAAAAGAACAACAAATTTAGTTCATTTATAAAATTTCAATTTGATCAATTACTTTTTAAACTTACTTTGATGTCACCCAAAATAGGTTTCGAACAACAATGCATATCAAATTTTAATCTTCGGCTTTAATTCTATGAATTTCTTTACCTTTGTTGCCATTGTCATGCAAATGGTTTCTAAAACTACTTAAGTTCCTTGCTTGAAGAAGTATTTTTTTTTAGGGTTTTTCTAAGTTATGCCCCCAAACTTCTTCGTTTTCTAAGCTGTGCCCATATTTTTTCAAACGTCTAAGCTGTGCCCTCAACCTCACTAATTTTTATTAACAATAACCTTTGAGATTAACAATAACCTTTTTTTATTATTTTATTTTCTGATTTTTAATTTTTTTTAAAGTGTTAAACCAATTAGAATGGGACACGTGTCAAATAATAAATAACGTCATGACACCATTGTCGATAAAATAACTTAACTTTCATTAACGGATATGACTATCAAAGGGTATTATTGATAAAATATCGTGAAGTGGAGGGCACAACTTATAACTTTGAAAATGCATGGGTACAACTTAAAAATTCAATAACTTGGGGGGCATAGCTTAGAAAAACCCTTTTTTTTTATGATAATGGCGAGATAATTTCATTAACAACGATTTTACCGCTCTTCTCTCCTTAGGCGAGACTCTCACACGCTTTTTACCGCTCAATTAATTCTCCCGCTCAAGTCTCTTTCTAAAGGAGTTTTAAAGGAGTATTGTTATGCATATACAATTGCATAACGAGGAGTAAGAGCATAATTACATGTAATGTATATTCCAACTTTAGAGTATGTAGTACCATTGAGTAGTGATCACTCAATGGTACCATTGAATATTTAGTGGCACTATGTATGTATGTATGTATGTATGTATGTATGTACTGGTATTATATATGCATTCAGTGGTACTGTAGGGAATAATTTCAAGCCTTTAAAATCCCACTAGCTTGAACCCCACTGTGATCATACACTAAAGTACGGTGGCGTCCAAAAGGGAAGAAGATAGAGCAAAAGAGTCGCCAACAAGTTTTTAAGGAACTTGTAAACCGTTCACGAGGTGAAGGTTACACCCCTTAACGATCCAAGAGATCGTCAACTCCATAAGGTCATGAACCAAATAAGGGTTCGGGGATGATGGTACAAATCCAACCTAAAAGAGATTGAACCTGCCCTAATAATAGGCCTCTACTTTATTCTGCTCGTATTCATGTGCGCTTTCTGACTAACATACAATCAATAGATTAACCCTAAACCTGTTTATCTATGTTGGTTGAATTTAATGCACA
This sequence comes from Chenopodium album, assembly GCF_948465745.1. Taxonomy (NCBI): domain Eukaryota; kingdom Viridiplantae; phylum Streptophyta; class Magnoliopsida; order Caryophyllales; family Amaranthaceae; genus Chenopodium; species Chenopodium album. The sequence continues at coordinate 54,366,045 of NC_137839.1, forward strand.
AATAAACTATTATTGGCGATCACTTGAATTTATAATCACAATTAACCCTAAACAAGATTATTAATTATCTTATTAAGCGCGATTGCAAGTACCAATTTCCTTTAAACATGCAATAAAGGTGATCAAGCAATAAATAATAAAATATATTATGTATCAGGCAACATAAATAAATAATCATGATAATCAATAATAATAATATTCAATCATAATCATAATCATGATAAAGCATAGCAAGATCCTAGGCATGATACTAACAAGATTAATAACAAACCCTAGCATGTCACTAAACAATAAAAATCAAACCTTTAGCCCTAACATGATACTAACAATCATAAATATTAGGAAGAATATAGGAAGCATCGTACTTTTAATCATACTTAATATTAAAGTTACCCTAGACATGATACTAGGAATTTATTGTTGTCACCCTAAACATCAAATTAAGGAAAACATCCTAACATGATACTAGGAATCAAAATAACAATCTAAGCATGATTTCTACATTATAATATCAATTAAACCATTAAAGTACTTACTTGGATGCATCGTACCTCTTTCTAATAACAAAATACACACGTTAGTAACTTCAAGGAAAATAATAATCAAAGCAATTAAATTAAATTAAATAATTGAAATAGTGATTTGGGACCAAACCCTCAGAAATTAAACCTTTCACGTCTTGGGCGAAGGCAACTTCGAATATGGCTAGGTGTATCTAGATCTTGTGAATGCGGAATTTTGTATTAAAAAGCAAGAAAGAATTGAAAGAAAAGAAAAGAATGCTAAAGAATTAATGTTCGAGAATTGATGAATGAGAGATGTAGATGATGAATGATTGTAGAATGAAGAGAATCAGATGAATGGTAATTTGTGAATGAAAACTTGTGAATGAAGAGAGTTGATGAATCAAAACGGAGTTTTTGATACGATATTTATAGAGAAAATCATCCAAAAAAGATAATTTAACAAAACAGAGTCTGAAGATCGCAAAACAGCATTGGCGCCAGCCCTGGCTAGTTGGCGCCAGCACCAGTGGCTAGCGCCTGGCACCAATGGCTAGCGCTTGGCGCCAAGCCTGGTTCCAGGCGCCAAGGCCTGGGGTTGGACGCCAAACTGGTTTTCAACGCGTTTTTGAAAATTTGATAAATTTCCCGTACTGGAAGATAAAATAATATAATTCCATCGAAAATGTTATTTGATCTTGATTAAAACTCTGAAGAGTCAACAAAGTAAACTTATCAATGCTAATTGAATTAGGAATGAAAAGAACCTTCTAGAAGATTCTAGAAGACTAAAAGCATTCCTAATTTCATTAGGAATGATAAATCATATTAGGCCCTCCCCTAGATCATTGGCCGTACATAAATCTCAAACCAGACCCAGTTTAGTAAATTGGCCATAACTTCCTCAATATTCATCGGAATTGGGCTTATAATATATCGTTGGAAAGGTCTTTGCAAGCCCCATCCAACTACACCACTATTGGACCCATATCATGGACCAACAAAACTGTATTGGCTGTTTTTTTAAAATAAAGTTTATAAAATCAGGGAGAAGAGAAAAGAAATAAAACTTTCCGCAACACTAGACCTTTCCACACTTTCGTTTCATTCGATTATGATTCGACGTGAAAGGCACTCATCACCGGGTTTGGTTTTGGGGAGACACAAATGGTTGTCTACAGGTACTAACTACATAGATATATTATATCAATAAATAACCAATAGTATTATATATGCTTTCATTGGTACAATCAAAAGTGGTCCCACTCACCTTTCTCTTTCCTATGTTATCTCTTTTCCATGTGATTTTTAATATTTTAGTATTTGTTATGCATTTGCATACCAATATTGCATTAGTACTTCTTTTACTCGTCTCTTTCTATCCATTTTTTGCAATATTGAAGTGTCACAATATTATTAGTTGTTTATGTGAGGCTATAAATACACTAAGTCTATGAGTATCAGCTCCCTTAATTAAGAGTTCATTTTGTAACATTTTCACACTTTGGTTTACTCTTGTTTGGTTTTTTGTCATATAATGAATAAAAATTAATCAAATTTATTAAAAAATCATAATTTGAAAACTAACAACTGATTTCTTGTTTTTGGTTTTTTATTTTCAAAAGATCTGGAAATTAGAAAAAATAAAAACGATTTAGACAAGCTCGTAAAAATAGAAAACAAGCAAAATATGTTTTCACTATTATCTTGTCAATTTTCAAAATCATCATCATTTTAATAAGTTTGACCAATATTTATTCATTAAATATGTTAAATATTTATTAATTAAATATGTTAAATAACATGTATCATATAATTTTGAAAATAAGAAATCTAAAAAATAGAAAACTACATAGATTCTGAACGAAAAATACGTAATGAGGATTAATCCCTTACATAAAATATTATTTTTCATATAACCCAATGCAATAAGTATAACAGTTGTTGATGGCTTGATGCTGCAAATCTTCCAAGTTTCATTGATAAAGCTTGAAACCTTAAATTTGAAAGAGACAAAGAGATTGTCTTATTTCAATTTTGTGGCGTGAATTTAAAGGGGGGAAAATACTCCTTCAATGGAATGGGAAAATACTCTCTTTGTTTTGTAATGTTGGTAGGGGTGAAAGTGATACGGATTAAACCGAACCAAATCAAATCAAATTAACAATTTGGTTTGGATTTTTTTTTTTTTTATTTGGGTCGATTTGGATTGAAAAAAATAAAAATATGGATTACGATTTGAATTTGCTTTTGGGTTTAAAAAACCAAAAAACGAATAAGAAATTGATTTTGGGCCTAGAATGCTTAAACCCGTTACTGAAGTTGCACAAATAATATTAGGATGGGTTTTTCTATACATTATATAGTCCCTTCGTTTTTAAATACTTGCTCCACTTTTCATTTTTCACTGTTTTTAAATGCTTGCTCCGTTAATTCCATTTCCTTATTTGGAAAGTTATTACAATTTTTAATTAATTTCTCTCACCTAGTGAACCTAACATAAATCATATTTTACTAATTTCATAATCTCTCTCCTCCAATTCTCTCCACAATTTTAGCTTTATACAATTTTTTATTCTTCAACACATCCAACTACCTTCATATTTTATTACTTTCTTCAATATCTCCTAAAACTCCGCTTGAGAAATTGAGCAAGTATTTTGTGTTTCTCTGTCCTCTCAAGTGTAGCTTTTGAGCTTCTCTCTCCTCTCTCACTTTTTCTCCTCTTTGATCTCATGCAATAGATTATCTCCATCTCCATCTTCTATCTCACTCTTACTTCCTTTGTCAAGAAGTTTGAGTTAATTTCTCTTACACTGTCCTCCTATTTCTCGATCTGAGCTTCGATCTTCGACGACCCCATCTCTCTTCAAATCGAAGGCATGGCCAATTGAAGGTTCTACCCTTTAAACAAATTAGGATGTGTTCACTTAAGCTTAATTTTAGTTCAGTTCAGCTTCAATCAGTTCAGTTTAGTCCAGTTCAATTCAGCTCCTAATTTCCTTCTCTCAAAAATATTCATTTCAGCTCTATTCAGTTCTGTTCAGCTACAATCAATTCAGTCTAATTCAATAAATGTGAACATGCCCTTAATCAACACCAAAAATGTGATTGGCTAGGGGCTACTAACTACTCCATTCTAATATATTGCTACTAATGTTGTCAATTATAATTTGCAAATTTGTTAAATATTATTCGCAAACTTGTTTCATTGTTTGGCTACTGTACTTTAATTATTGAATTATTTTGCTATGGCCGGTTCTTTTAGTGATCTACAATTTGCCTCCTTGGTTATGTATGAAACGGAAGTATATAATGCTTTCATTGCTAATAACGGGGCCTAGGAAACCTGGAAATGACATAGATGTTTACCTTGCGCCACAAATTGACGATTTGAGAAAGATGTGGGACGAAGGGGTTTCTTGTTTTGATGCTCATAAGAACGAGGTATTCACATTGCGTGCAGCCCTTATGTGGACCATGAATGACTTCCCTGCATAAGGCAACCTGTGTGGGTACAAGGTTAAAGGGAAAAAAGCATGTCCCATATGTATTGATGAAACATCAAGCATATACCTTAAGAATTCTCACAAAGATGTGTATATAAGGACTCGAAGGTTCCTTAGGTGTGATCACCCGTACCGTAGGCAAAAAAAGGCTTTCGATGGGACAGTGGAAGAGGAGATTACGCCTAGGCCATTGACCGGTGTTGAAGTTTATGATTGAGTTAAGGGTATACGAACAGTGTTTGGAAAATCTTAAAAAGCTCCGGTCTCAACAGCTCTTTTCAAAAAAGAATCAATTTTGTGGAAGCTTCCGTACTGGAAAGAACATGATGTTAGGCACTGTCTAGATGTGATACATATAGAGAAGAATGTGTGTGATGCTCTTGTGGGAACACTTTTTAATATTTCAGGCAAAACAAAGGATGGAAAGGGTGTACGGTTAGATTTGGAAGAGATCGGGATTCGTCCGGAATTGTGGCCTCGAGACAAGGTTACAAAGGGGAAGGACAGAAAGGGAAAGGAACTGGAACAAGAAACTGTAAATGTTTCGAAAAAAGGAAAGGGGAAGAGCAAGGGAAAGGGAAAGGCCTTGGATGCTTCAAAGAGTAGAGATGAGGGTAAAGGCAAGGTTGAGAAGAAGTATTTACCACCGGCTTGCTACACATTGTCAAGGGTAGAAAAGCGGATGTTTTGTGCATGTCTGTACCGCATTAAGGTTCCATCTAGGTACGCATCTAACATGAAAAGATTTGTATCCTTAAGTGGAGAACTGAAGCTGACAAGTATGAAATCCCATGATTGTCACATGTTGATGCAAGTATTTCTACCGATTGCAATACGTGGTATTTTACCGAAGCACGTGAGAGAAGCTATTACAATCCTATGTTCGTTTTTCAATACAATATGCAGCAAAGTGCTTGATCCTTGTACACTTGATGCTTTGCAAATGGATGTGGTTGTGACTTTGTGCAAATATGAGATGTATTTCCCACCCTCCTTTTTTGACATAATGGTGCATCTCGTTCTTCATTTGGTGTGTGATATTAAGTTGTGCGGTCCAGTTTTCTTGAGGTGGTGCTATATTTTTTAAAGACACATGGGCACATTGCAAGATAAATTAAGGAATCCGGCTCATCCGGAAGGAAGCATGATTCAAGGGACCGTGAGTGAGGAGATTGGTAATTTTGTGGCCGACTATTTAGCCGTTGCTGAACCTATTGGTCTTCCTGCTTCTCGACATGAAGGGAGACTGGATGGTCATGGCACAATTGGGTCGAAACGAATGTCACCGGATCGAGATCAGTTCTTACAAGCACACCTTTATGTGTTGCACCATGTTGTTGATGTTCACCCATATTTAGATGAGCACATAGCTAGTTTTCGTGATGAATTTCCATCGAAAGGTGAAAGGGCACTAATGCAGTTGCATAATAAGAGGTTTGTGAGTTGGTTTAGTCAACGAGTGATGAGTCGCTTGGATGATAGTGTCACCGATACAGTAAGGTGGCTTGCTTATGGTCCTAGGGATGATGTTCGCTCATTTGAGGGATATGACATCAATGGGTACACTTTTTGGACAGAGGGTCGGGATTTGAAATCAACGTTGACCCAAAACAGTGGAGTAACGCTTGTGGCATCGTCAAGGGAGTTTGCAAGTGCTAAGGATAAATCACCTGTCGATGCAAAATTGTCATACTACGGTCGAATTCAAGAAATATGGGAGCTTGATTATTGTAACTTCACGGTTGCTCTTTTCAAATGTAAGTTGGTTGATAATATCAGGCGTAATGTCAAGTATGATGACTTTACTCTTGTAGATCTTGGGCACTTGAATGATAGTGCGGAACCGTTCATCCTAGCTTCTCAAGCTAAGCAAGTGTTCTATGTAACTGACGCAGTCGATTCAAGGTGGTCCATTGTGCTAGCTGGGAAAAGAAGAATCCTAGGCATTGGAGATGTTGAAGATGAGGAAGAATACGATGCATTTAATGATTCAGCGCCTTTCACTGTTCCTAGACCTATTGCATCAAATGACATAGACGACCAAACATGTTATATGCGGTCAGACCACAACGAAGGAATATTAGAATGAGGTACTATACCATTTAATTTGAAATTGTGAGCAATTAAAAGTATTATTAAATTTAATCAGAAGTAAGGTAATTTTATGAATAGTTGGAGGGAAAATGTATGATATTGTTATCTTAGTTGCTAAATTTTCACAAATTCTTGTTAATGAATGAAGTATATCTCAAAATTGACATATTATGATAGAATTTAATTTTTTTAGTGTTAACGGTACTAGATAATAACAAGTTATGTCAAAATGCATCAAAAATGATAGAATTTAATATTTTATATACTAACATGTATTATGACCTATATGTCAACATTTTTATCTCTTATGGACCTAATATCGTGTTATGTTTGTAATGACAGGTGTTTATAACTCATGGAGGACGATTATGACCCACTAGTAGAGGATTTGGAGGATGATGCGATGGCTATGAGGATGAGGATGAGGATGAGGACGAGCCATATGATGTCAACAAGGAGTCTGATTTGGGTGAGCCAGAAGATCAGGAACAAGATGCTTATGAGCAAATGCTTGATGAATTTGAAATTTCAGCTGAACGTGCGCCTGCTATTGATTCTACAATTGTTGAGATTGTTGGTGAGAACACTACTCCTCAAACTCAAAGCCAAGGAAAGGAGCAATTGAACACAGGTGGTGGAGTGGGGGTAAAGGCACCAGCTAAGAGAAAGGGTAGGGGTCCGACAACAAGTTTTAAGAAGCCAACCGGTCCCATGGTGTTAGAGTATGACAAAAGAGGCCGACCTACTGGCCAATGGATTCGAAAATATGCAAACCAAGTTGGCATATGTTCGCGCAAAATCCCCATTACACTTTCTTGGAAGCAAGTACCTCCAGGCTTGATTCAAACATTTTGGGATGATACCAGGGCAAGTGTTTTATTCAAATGCACATTTACATGTATTACAAATAATTTCACCTAATGTTAGTTTATAAATGGAAAATAATAATGGCTTGTATTTGTGATTGCAGAAGCTGTTTAGTATTCCTAATGATCCGCTGAAGAGAAGGGTGTTTGATTCTTTACTAGCGGAGAGATTTAGAGGCTTCAAGACCCACTTGACCAGTGGATGGATCTATAAGAAAAAGAAACACAAGAAGAAAGCTTCCAAGGGAAATGAAGGTGAAGGTGGAAATGAGGAAGATGTTGAGGAACAATACCCACCGTGGAAAAAATGGCCAAGCGTGACGGAGGACGAGTGGAAAGACTTTGTTATTCAAAGAACTCGACCCAAAGCAATTGTAAGAACTACTAAATCTAATGAGAATTGTATAACATATTGACTCTTTTTGCAGTAATGATGCTAACATTACTATTTATGTAGGAAATTCGAGAGCAAAACAAGGCAAATTCATTGAAGAAGGAGTACCGCCATCGTACGGGGGCCAAGACATTTGGTGAATGGAGGCAAACTTGGAAGAAGGAGGGTATATACCCCGCTTTGACTCAAGGGTCATCCTCAGAACCCTCTAACTCCACGATCACTACGTTGGTTAGTCGTGATGGCGATTTCATTTGTTCCCTACATTCCTTTGATAAGGACACCGGAAAATGGGTCATCAAGGAACCGGAAAAAAAAGTGGCGGATAAACTTGTAAGCTATTTGAAACTTTAGCATAACTTTACCATACAAAAACATTTTATGTATTCATGTTAACATTTTTTCTTATGCTACAGCTTGAGTACACTACAGAAGTTGTTGAAGGCAAGCTGGTCCCGACTATAGAGAAAGACCCCTTCACCTTGGCTTTGGGAAAGCCCTACCATCCAGGCCGGGTAGTAGGTATGGGAGGGACGTTTCTAGGATGGGAGAAGGTGATGGGTTCAGAATACACAAAAAAGGGAAGATCTCGAGGAAGTGTTAACTCACCGGAAGAATTGGATGCCAAGGTGGCATCCATCAAGGAACAAGTTCGCAATGAGTTAATAGGTGAATTCTATGCTTGGGCGAAGCAAATGAACTTACCCTTGCCGTTCCCCTCGACTACACCGGTCGACTCCAGTAGTCACCCAAAAGGACAAGGAGAAGAGGAGATACATGAGGTAGTTTTCTATCTATTAGTTTTGGCCTAGCTTGTGAGTTACGTGAGATCTAATGTGGCATTATTGATTAATTATTGCAGGTTGTTACTCCCACACATGCGGACTCGAGGGAGGTTGATAATCCAACACCCCATGAATTTCCAGATTTAGAGGTGAATTTAGGATTCGAGGGAGCGTGTTTGGTTTTAACATAGTGAATTTCGTTACATGATCAATTGTGTAGGAAAAGACCCTTTTTGATAATTTCAGTTTTTACAAGTGAATTTCGTTACTGGTGTAGGTAGAGACCGAGTGTACACTTCTAGCCCCGGGGCTATCAAATGGAGGAGAGTTGCATTTGGTGGCGTATGGTAGTGCACAAGCAACGACTGGTGGTGAAGGAAGGTGGTGAAGCCTAAAAGCGTTGATCAACCTAATTATCTTTGTTTTGATCAGATTTCGAAAAAAAGTCAACCATCAAAGAGAAGGAAGGTGGTGAAGCCTAAAAGCGTTGATCAACCTAATAATCTTGAAGTTGGGTCATTCTTGGTTTTGGTTCAAGATCAATTCGAATAAATTTGATGAGGTCAAGATAATTTATTTAATTACACTCTACATAATTTGTTCAAGCATTATCAAGATTTTATTACACCTATATACGAAGTAATAAATAAAAAAAGGTATATAAAATTTTATTAAACCGTCCATAACTCACTTCAATAAAAGGTTGTGTTGGGTGATAAACGTTTTCAGGTTCTAATAGGGTCGGGTACTAGTTTGGGTTCGGATTGTTGTCGGGTCGAATTAAATCGGTTGACGGTTACTATCGGGTTGGGTGCGGGTTCGGATTCAGGTCATAAAGTATTGGATCAAATCAATTGTCGGTTAACTTCAAGTTGACTCAAGTCGGGTTACGGGTTAGTAGTTTCACCCCATTGTTCGGGTACAGGTCATGTTCAAATCATTACCGGTTCAGGTCGGATTCTCGAGTCGGGTCAATTTTTGACAGCTCTATATTTATTTACAAATGTCAGGGTACATGGTGCATTTGAAAGTTTTCAAGGTTACATAGTGCATATTTTAAAACCTTAACGTACATGGAACAATTTCCCTTATTAAAAAAAAAAAAAAAAAAAAAAAAAAAAAAAAAACCAATTCATATACGCGCTTTGATTCTTCACTTTTTTAATTACAATCTCTCTCCTCTTAAGCTATACGAGTACAAAGAAGCACTTTACAAGTGTACACTCAAGTTCAGATTTCTGAATGATAGAATATAATCTAATTGGTTAGGTAAAAAAAAATATGGTGTTATAGGCTTTTGGATATGGGTCATTGATATGGAAAGTAGGGTTCAACTACGATGAACGCCTTTCTGGGTTTATTAAGGGCTATCACCGTGTTTTCTATGAAGGCATCTTTCATTTTTATTTTGTTCTTTGGAAATTATTTCACATTTTTCTGTTTTTTTATAACTAGGGCAGCTAACGCGCGCTGCGCGCGGAATGGCTAGCCATTTCGAGTTAGCTTTTTTCAACTTGTGTTTAGGAATGGCTATATCCATTTACCACATGTGTGCGTAATTATCACAAGTGTAGCTAAAACTTGGCAGTGTTTGGGTGGAACAACGATTACTTTAGTTGTGGACGATTACTGTTTTACATTATGTGTTTAAAATAAGTGTTTTTTTTAATAAAGCCTTACGAATTTAGGCCATAGTTTTAAGGTTTATTGGAACAACTAAAGCATCTAACCTAACGCATAATATTCTTAAACCATAACCTTGAAAATGTTAGAAACAAAAGGTTCAAAAGCAACAATTACAACCAAACATTAAGCGTAATATGTTGTATGTGGTAGTGTTCTTGTATGAAGAAACACAGTGTACTTATTCATGTTGTTACTAAGTTGTTCTAGTATAGTCTAGGAAAAGGAAATGGCTTTGATAGCCCACTTTAGAACCCGAAGTCTAGTTAGGGATGTTGTTGATGCAATCTAAACGTACAGTAGCTTGGTTGCCAAGGTGGTAGTTATTACTTCAAATTCTTGTTAGTCGCCCTGTGAAATAATGCATTAAACAATACTAACCTTATTTTTTAAAAGGTTAAGGAGACATTAAGATGAAGGAGAAATAGGAAAGCCAAGTATATAAATTGTTGGAATTATAAAAGAACTATCAGTTTCCTAAAAAAAAAAAAAGTTACAAACTCTAGCAATTCTTGAGCTTGGTTTTAATTAGAATTTAATTAGAATTTATAGGAAATGAAAGCACGGAATTTGAAAGAGTTACAATTATTGTTTATGGGAATAATTATTGCAAATTATTTATAAGTACGGAGTACTATTTTAATCTTTCTATGACAGATTGATAACGTAAAATGTTGTGCAATAAATTAAAAATATAGCCTCCATTGAGCTAATGAATAGCTTTTTCACATTCATCATCTTTATTGCTGGTCAATTATTACTTTTGGGTTGTGCTTCATCTTCTCTGGGTTTTCTTCTACTCAAGGATGGTGAATAAAGATTTTGGAGATAGAAATTAAAGCGCAAAATTCATTAATGGGTAGGGATTATAAAGGGGTAAGAAGGTAAATAAACATTTTGAAGGGCAAAAAGGTCCGTGCACTATTCATAAGAACAACTTCCCACTTTTTATAAGGTAGGAATATAATTCTGATAATTTTTTTGATATAATTTCTGATATTTTTTTTATGAATTGATTAATTTAGGAAGTACTGATCACAGAGGAACACCTGATTACCCAGGAAGAACTGTCACATTAAAGCCTGCTCCTGATGAAACTTGTGTAAGTTCCCACTAAAAATAACAAAATTAGGGCTTGTTTGGCATTGTTTTTTGTTATTAGTTTTCTATTTTTTTGAAAATAAAAAACCAAAAACATGAAACAAGAAAAAGGTGTTTCTACTTTTCTGTTGTCAGTTTTCAATATTATTACGATTTTAATGGGTTTGTCTACATTTTGATTTTATTATATGACATATATCGTATGAGTTTGAAAACCAAAAAACCAAAAAACAGAAAACCACAATGATGCCAAATGAACCCTTAATTTCTTTATTTATATTTTAAATTAATTTGCTTTGATGAAGTAATTTGTATTGATGATTCTTGCTACAGAGAATGAGCAATCATATTCTTGATTTTAGATTAAAGCTTCTTGATAATTATATTCCATTTGGGATTAAGGATCTTGTATTATTAATATTGCTGTCTAGGCTAGATTTTTGTTTTTGTGTGTGTAAGGAGGGTAATCCCATCGTAAGGGGTACTCTCCTTAAATTCCCTTGGCTACTTAAAATCATAGGACTTTACACTTGTTAAGGTGTAGTAGCATTTGAATTCTTGACTGTTTGGGGACCTTGAATTAGAATTGATTATATCATCACGCTTTTTTATAAGAAACAAGTAGGAGTCGCTTATGAGTTTTAGGAAAAACTCATAAACCTCGTTCATGCCTTTCTTCCATGTGGAGTTCATGGAATAATTAGCACAAATCATAAGTTTACCCATGCCCAAATTGGTCTATAAACAAGAAATGAATTCGGGAGCGAGGGTACTCAGATAACGTTCCTTTTAGAGGGGAATCGTCATCCTAGCCCTAGTACGACCTCTACTAGCTCTTCCTTTTTCACAATTTCATCACCAAACAATATATGCAATGCGATACCTAAAACTATGTTAGTTAATTTTATTTACAAACATTAATTCACTGAGAATTACATTCCAAAAGTCATTATTCTTATTTAATAATATTCGTGAAAGAACAATAAATAGACAAGATTCGCCTTGGCTTAAGTGATCAACCAACAATTATTTAATTTAATTCTAGTCTTTATTTAATGCAAGATACTATGTGAAATTGATTAATTAATTATTTTAAAAGTGATCAACAACACTAATTAATTAATTAATTAATTAAAGTCCTTTTAAACAAGAAAATAAAGGTGATTTAACTAAGTGCTCGGGAATTTACCACTTCTCTTTGCTAAATCTCTGTATCGAACACTTATGGACACCTTCTTGTTGGGGAACCTCCACCGTAGTAACAAAGTATCGAAAGGGTGAGTGTTTAGGACAAGAGGGCTAGGTTGCACAAGTTCACAAGTTATTTCGCCAGAGTTTTTAGGTTAATTTATGTCTTTTGAAGCCTCGGTTTAAGCTCGTATTTATAGAGAAGGATTAGATATAGGGCTTCGAGCAATCTTCCGCAGCAGGTGTCGCGCGCAACAGATGAAGTTGCAAGCAGTAACCCAGCGCAAGTTATAGAGTTGCGCTGCTATGTGCAGTGCAACTATTGCTCTTGCGCGCGGCTTTATGGTAAGATTCGATTTTATATTTACCGTATAATTTCCGAATAATTACAAATCTTCCGCAGCGCAACTCTGGAAGTTGCGCTGGGTGTCGGGCGCAACTAACATAGTTGCGCGTGGTAGTCCAGCGCGACTTTGTGAGTTGCGCGCGGCTTTTTCTGCGGCAACACTAAGTTTTAACCTAGGCGCTCCTAAATCCGTCATTATTAGGGTTTAAGCACGGGCTTAAGCCTTATTATGATCGGGTTTAGTTAATTGGACCTTTTTTTGGCTTTTTCTTTAATTTGGGCTAGTCTTTTGTGTTTTGTGGCTTAACCAGTTATCCATAAGTATTCTTCACTTTGATCCAACACAAAGATGGCTTTATTTATCGTCATTGAACTTCCTGTCGGGACAGGAGGCCAAAAGTAGATGTCTACAGTTAGCCCCCACTTTGATCGAGTCTAGAATAGAAAATGATCGAAGTAGTCAAGGTAATAAATCTGAGACTCATTTTGCGAAGTTCTCTAAGGATAGAGAATTTTTCAGTAATGTTTAAGGATGTCGAAACAATCCTTGATTCGCTAAGTGTTTAAAACAAGTAGCTATTAAGGCTAGAAAAAAGTCCTTCCTAGTCTTAACGCGCTAAAGAATCTAGATTGATCCTTTGCAATTGTAGAACGCTTTACAAGTAAAAGTATTCTGGGTGATGTTAGGTCATGAGAAGAAATTGGTTTTAAAAGAATAAAAGGGGAGGATTTCCTCTCAATCGTGTCATCGTTGGTCTAAAGTCCCTCGATATGTTATTGAAACTTTAGCCTAACTTTAACAAAGTAAAAGATGAAAAAGGGGGTTTTCCGTATTCGAGCCGAAATGGTTCGGTATTCGAGTCGGACGTCCACAAGATAGAAATACATGTCTCAAGACTGGAGGCATATATCCAAATTCAGTGAGAGGGAAGAAAGTCAGCAACTCTCTCATCAGTTTTGTCCACAAGATGAGTACACGTGTCTCAGGACTGAGGGCACGTGACTACATAGGCGTGACATCGTCTCGTCGCTTCGTTATACAGGGGGTGGATTCGACACCCTAACTGTCCGGTAAGTTAGTAAGCGCAATAACTACCGTATTTGCTCCCATTCAAGAAATGCTTGTTCCTGAAGGTTAGGCGCGCCTGTCGACTCGTTAAGCTAACGCCTACAGTAATTCTCTACCTATTAGTTCCGAGAGGTAGATCTCGCAAATCTTGGGCTGAGTGAAATTTTACGCATCACCTAAACCGTACAATTTTTCACCGTACGATACACCGTTTGCATTTTTACGCTGTATGAAAACGCCTTCCTTTTTGCTTCGGACGTGAAAAAAGAAGAAAACCCGGACATTTGTAACGTTAGTACAGTAAAATGACAAACCTATCTATGGGTTCTCTTACGTAAAGCACCACCACAGAACGTCTTAAGGCACTCTTACGAAACACGTTCAAAACGTATGCTTAAGGAAGGCACAAATTAAAGCACGGTGTGCATGCAATATTATGCAAAAAACTAACAAAAAAGAAAATAAACTACAATATGCAAATCCATTAAAAATATTTTGATGATTTGCGCGCCATTATGTCTAATAAAGAGCAAAAACAGTTCAAAAATTAATCAAACGGATCAAAATAAAAAATCCGGCCTTTTAGTGACCAGTATCTGCGCGCAACTCAGAAGGTCGCGCTAGCCAAGCGCGTGCATCTTTATTAGTTGGGCTGGTATGACACGCGCAACATCTATAGTTGCGCTGGTATGACACGCGCGACATTTACGTTAGTAAAATGAAAATCGCAAGCGCGATTTTTCATTTCGCCATTTTTTTCCTTCCTTCACCGTTTTCGACTCTTTCTCTCTCTAAAAAGCTCGGTTTTTTTGCAATTTTTGAAGCTAAAGGAAGTTAATCTCGTTCTCAATTCATATTTGTCGTAATCCGATGTAAGTTTTTTGCTAAAATTTGCTCTTTTTTGGCTGAATTCAAATGATTTTTGAATCGTTAAACCCCAAATTTCGAATTTGGGGGTTTTCTATTCGGCTTACTTTTCTTGAAATTGTTTGCTCTATGCTATTATGATATGTTTAAGGAGTGTTTTGAAAAAAATTTCATGAAAGATGGTTAAGTATTCAACCTTGTATGAGCATTTCTTGTTTGAAGTTCGTTCTTGCTTCTTTTTTCGAATTTTGCTTGATTTTCTGTTATTTTGTTTGCCCATTTTGGTTATACTTGTTAATTATGCAACAATTGTAGTATTGGAACTAGTTTTTGCTTCCATAATTATCATTTTGAAAATTTTGAATCCGAAAAAATGGCGCGAAGTGTATACTTAGCCTATTTTCACCATATTCGAACTCCAAAATTGTTTGGTAGACGATAATTATGTTTATATTACTGTTATTCGTCTAGAATTAGTTGATTCTTTGATATTTTATAATAAAATCCCTTGAATGCTTAGTTGAAACTGGTATAGGATGGCTTTTATGGGTGTTAAAAGCCCCTATTTACTGAGTTTAATTGCAGGTATTGTAGCCCCCAAGTATGGGTAGCATTCGATTTTTGTGTTTTGCCCTATTGGTCGTCGTTATGCTGCCGAAATGGGTCTAGAATACGTATATTAGTTTAGTTTAGGAAATAAAATAATTTAAGAAATTTTATCAGTCATAGCATGGACTCATCTCCGTTTGTCGATTCCGAGGAGGTTCTTGTTGGTCCGGACGAGGCGGTTCGCTCTCGGAAGAGGGTAACCCGTCCTCGAGAGGAGGTTCAAGAGCGACGCGTCGCAGCCGATCGACGTCACCAAGAGGAGGTGGTTTGGGAGGCTCCTCCCAACTGGGACCCTAGGGTCCTTAAGTGGGACCCAGACCACCACGTTTCAATCCGAGGGTGGCGCGGCATCGTAAGTTTTTCGCGCCTTTGTCTATTTTTTTTTTCTTTGTTTCTTCCCCTTTTTAAACCATAACCGTTTTTTTATTTTTAGAGTGAGCCTGGCATACGTTTATACGGCTCTAGTGACCTGCGAGCCCGTTTTAAGCGTTTGCCTGAAGTGGTGAAGGAGATTTTAGCACTTTCTGGGATTGACTCCTAGTTGGCAGCTCTTCGGGATTTATCGAGCTAGTCTGCATCGTTAGCTTTCCTCCGTGGATTGCTGAGTTTTGGTGGGATTCCACCAACACTTTCCACTTTCCATGGGGAAATATGATGGTTACCCCTTTCGATTTCTCTATGATTACAAGTTTTCCTTTCGGAGGCGAGCCTGTAGTTATAGAGCTCGTTAAGGGGTCAGACGAGAGATTGCGCGACCTTGTGGAGAACCGCCTTGCGTCGGCCTTTCACGTGTATGCGCAATTTTATCCATACTTGGTTCTTGCCGACGAGTTATTGGCTCACGAGCTTGACCGTCAGTATACAACTAAGCAGCTGGCTCGGATATGCATTGCCCATGTTTTTTCCGTCACCATCTTGAGTGATCAGGGAGAGCGTTTCGCCATTGGGTTACTTATTTGCCTCAGCGATTTGGGGAAAGTAGGTGACCTGAGTTAAGCGGAGGTGTCGTATGCCCGTATGCTTATGGCTGTGGGTCAGGCGACCCAGGTCATGGATTCTGCCGCAGCTACTAAGGTGCCTCGGATCTAGCTTACATGTCATGGTCGTATCTTTTAGGTATGTATTTTAAGATTTTCTGGTTATTACTTTTTTTTTCCTTTAGGCTTATCTTTTCTCGATTTCAGGCTTGAAGATACTCGTACCTGCCTTTCTTAGCCCCCAGGGTGCTTGGGGCTACTCGTTTCCCTATCAGCCATCGATTGGTTGAGATTAAGAGGAGACAAGCTACATTTGTCGACGACTTTTGCCAGAGGATTCTTTCGGCGACTCGTGCGCCGGTGAGTATTCCAAACTACATGTTTTCTTTTCGTTTTTTATTTTACTCATTTTCTAACGATTTTCATGTGGTTGTGTTTCATAGATCGATCTCCGTCCTTGGAGTTTGATCGTCGGAGTCCCTGAGGCTATCCAGTCTGCATGGTTCGTTGTTGTTTTCGAGCCCTCTATACGGGACTCTCGGTGCTCCAGAGGACCGACGCTTGGTTTTTAGGTGAGCGTGTTCTCTGGCAGCTTTCAACCGAGGAGCCTTTGGTTCCTACGGATCCCCCGATCCGGATGCTACGTCCGGACCTACTGTCTACCGAGGATCAAGCTTAGGCGATCCTTGGTTATCCAGCGGAGCAGCTGGTGTCTAAATCCAAAATTATGAAGTTGAAGGAAAATGGTGCTGCCGGATGCTTCTTATCCGGCTTTTATAGCATCCAGACTGACTCCATTTCCGGCCTTTGTTCCGGTTAGTTTTCTAACTCTCTTTTTTCGTGTTTCTATTTATTTTTAGAAATTTTGACCCCTTTTATCATTTTTTGTCACATGTATTTTTAGCGGGTCGAGCTAGGTGGTTGGGTGCCTTCTACAGCGGAGATCACGTATACCGATGTTGTCGGATTGATAATTCGTGACACCCTTCCAGCGGCCGAGGATGATGAGGGGATACCGTTCGTACCTGAGACGGTTGAGTCAGTATGTCTTTTATGTATATGTACTTTAAATATTTCTATTTTTTTTGTTTCATATACATTTGTTTGCTAACTGTCCTTGTATTCTTGGAACAGGTTCCGCGAGAGATCGTGAACGGCATGGTGAGGACTTTACGTGCTTTCAGAGCTGCTTATCGAGAGCCCTCGTGACTTTGTCATGCCGTGATCATCGGATGATCGCGGTAAGTTTTTTTTTTTTTCCTTGCAACGAAGTTATTACATTTCATGTATTATTCTTCGTTTTGGATTTGCAGGATGTACAGCAACCGTCTAGTAGTCGCCGAGCACCCTGATTCCTCCTGTACACATTTATATATATATATATATATATATATATATATATATATATATATATATATATATATATATATATATATATATATATATATATATATATATATATATATATATATATATATATTGTATTTATTATTATATTTTTTTATATATGAAACATATGTATATATGTCATTATTATTATTATTTTTGTTTCCATGTGTACATTAATGCGAAAAAATTTCGAGGGAAGGAAAGGTTCCCGACTTACCCCCCTAAAAAAAAAAAAAAAAAACTCCAAAAAAGAAGGAAAAAAGAAGGAAAAAGAAAAAAGAAAAAATAAAAAGTAAGAAAATAATAAAATAAAAAAAAAAAGAAAAAAAATAGGAAAACAGTGGAAAAAAGAAAGATAAAAAGAAAACAAGAAAATAATAAAATAATAAAAGAAAATAAAAAAGAAAATAACAAAGTAGGCAAGAAAAGGGACACAGAGTGTTAGAAGGCAAGCATATGATTCGTCTTAAGATTTCGTGAAGATTCCGTCATTATATGAGCCAAAATACGGAAATTAACCATAATTACATGCCGCGCCAGGGGAGTCGCGCGCAACTTCGTGAGTTGCGCGGGCTGTCGTGCGCATGTAATTTTGTTGCGCGCGGGTGTCGCGCGCAACTCAAGAGTTGCGCACGCCACCTGTCAGTGAACTTTCCTTTAAGCCGAATTTGTCAAAAATCTGCCACTCTTGAGTCTATTTAAACGTGGTTTTGTGTAGGCTTTTGATCATCTCGCATTCATTCGCTTAGTAACATAAAAAGAATTAATCTCTCTAAAATCTTATTCTCTCTCTCTTTTTTTTTTGAACAATGGTGAAGATCTTTGAACAAGTTTTGAAGCAATGGGTCACTTCCCTTTCAACCAAGGACAAACTAGCTTTCAAAATTTATCACTTGGACCTTTTATTGAATTATTTGTAATTAGTGGTTAACTTTGATTTTCTTCATGCCCCAATCAACCATTGGGACTCTAATCACCATCTTTTCTTGTTTAGAGGGGATGAAATTGTCCCCCTTCCTGGTGAGTTCGAGGCCTTGTTAGGTTTCCCTACAAACACTCTCCCTGTGACTTATTCGCCTACCTTGTCGGATCCCAAACCTATATTCCAAAGATTTTTTGGTTTGTCCGACAACGATATGACCAACATAGGAACCGAAGAAGGCGTGAATTTAATTCAATTTATTGAACACTTCGTCGCCCCTCGTGATAACATGACAAAACAACGCTTTAAAATTCGTGCTTTATGTTATTGTCTTGTTGTTAATTGTTTACTTAGGACAGGCAAAGAATACGGAGATTATTTAATGGTTTCCATAGTAAAGCAAATAGAGGGATGTCATTCACCCGCTCCTTTGGTTTTAGCGGAAACCGTTGTGTGCTTGAATCGCCTTAGAGGAGATCCTAACGAAAACGGTTTCACGAGAAGTCCACTCCTATTACACGTACGTTTTTTTTCCCGGCGTTTATCAGCGCAAGTCAAGAAGTTGCGCGCGCCATCTGCTCGTGTAATAAATCGCAAAATAATTTTTTTTTTTTTTTCAGATTTAGCTCATGGAGCGATTGCGAATTTGTTATCAGCCTCAAAACCTTGAGGCTAACGGAGTAAAGACATTTCCTGGAATTCGAATCCTTTATAAGCATAAGAATGAAGAGGAATGGACGTCATATTTCTGTCATGGAGTTCCTAACATACGGTTTGTGATTCCTTGGTGGAACATAAATAGTATGATTGGGAATAGTTTCAATTTCCCTTACATTAAGCTTTTAGGCCTATCTAGTACAACTTAAATTTTTCCTTGTAGGGTGATGAGACAATACGGGATGAGGCAATATATTCCTTCGCAAGATTGTGATGCCCCTAAAGATGTAACTTTTAAACCCTAAAGGATTGCTCGTTGGATGGAATATTGGTCAAGTCTTCCTAAATGGGTAATACAATATCCTCCTGCGAGTATCACATTATCTTCCTTTCACAAGGCTTGGATGAATGCAGCGGATAAGGGTGAGCTAAACAAGGCTTGATCTCAACTTCAAGCCGCCACCGCTCACAATCCACCTAAGCCTTTGATGCATTCAACCACTACTTCTCCTCCTAGTGGTCAAAATAAAGGAGTGAGAAGAAAGTTAGACTTCTCATCCCCTAAGGCTCGTTTGAAGGAAACAAAAAGAAAGGCTCCTTCCAAACCCGCGCAACAATGTGTGAAAATTAAAGAACCTTCACCAAATACTCACAAGAAAGCTCCAATAGTCAAAGGGAAAGGAAAATAGGTTGCAAAGGCCCCAATCCCAAAATTGAAAAACATTGTTTGGGTGAAAAAGAAGAGTGTAGGGGAAAGCTCCAAGGTTTCTGAAAATGCTGTGATGGAAACTATTCCTCCATCATCTGTGACAATCGAGGACATAGTAAAACCTTAGAGTGTTATACAATTTACCATTAGTTTTTGAATAAAGTGTAATCACTACTATGTTTTTTTTTTCGTTTACTATCTAGTTCAATAATATATCTCTTTTGAATTTTGAATGAAATAAAATTAGCTTCATATTTTTATATTTTTTTATGACCGAATCATAAAGATTGCCTATGTATTCGCTTTGCAAAATCAGGTCTTTGCATAGTTCTAATTTTTTTTAATATTATTATGCATTTTTTATTATTTTTTCTTTAATCTCTTAGATAGAAATTAAATGAAAAAATTAATCAAACCTTGTTTACAAGAATTAAATCAAAGTTTAATTTTATTTTCCGAGTATATGTTATATTTAAAAAACACCCTCTTTTTATCGTAAGTAGAAATCGTAACTTCATTCAAATGTAAAAAAATAAGGTTCGCAGTTCGTCATCAGGTGGCGCGCCAACTTCTAGAGTTGCGCGAGCCTGTCGAACGCAACAAAATTAGTTGCGCGTGACATCCGCGCGCAACTATTCCAGTTGCGCGCGACACCTGTGATACGAATGTCTCAAAAAAATTTATTTTAAAAATTCGTATTATTACCCCCCCCCCCAAGTGTGAAGATTTTTTCGTAATGTTCGAAAAAATTTGAACACTTAAAACGATTTATTATTTCTACATTACCCCCCCCCCCCCCCAAGTGTTATGTATTTTACCGTGTTATTCGGTAAAATGCATAACACTTAAAATCTTTCAATCGAATGCTAATTAAAATTGGTTGTATGAGTTAACGAGTTTTATTCGGATTTCATATGTAATATTTCTTAAGGCGATCAATGTTTATTAATTGGCGAATTTCATCTCCTCCAATATCCATTAATCTGACGGCTCCTCCTGATAGGATTTCAATTACGCGGTAGGGACCTATCAAATTAGGTTTGAATTTCCCTCTTGGATCGGTTGGTGGACCCCTAACCTCCTTTAGTACAAAGTCACCTTCTTTTATATTTCTAGGCTTTACCCTTTTATTAAAATGACACGCAATGCGCCTTTGGTAGACTTGTACATGATGCAAAGCTCTTAATCGTCGCTCATCGAGGAATAAAAGCTCTTCATACCTCGCTCTTACCCATTCAGCTTCCAGTAGCCTACTTTCGAGTACGATGCGTGTGAATGGTATTTCCAGTTCGACTGGTTGAACTGCGTCCATTCCGAAAACTAAGGAGTATGGAGTTACCCCTATTGATGTTCATATAGACGTTCTATAACCCCATAATGCAAAGTGTAGTTTATTCGGCTAGTCTTTGTAATTTTCTGCCATTATTTTAATGATGACTGCTATATTTTTATTTGCCGACTCTACAGCTTCATTCATTTGAAGTCTGTATGGGGATGAGTGATGATGTTTTTCTTTATAACATGTTAAGAGGGTCTCGACTTCAGCTTTGAATTGAGATCCCTGATCACTAATTAGTTCATGTGGAACTCCATATCTACAAAATATGTTTTGTTCGAGAAATTTTGCGACATGTTTAGAAGTGATATTCACGTAAGAAGCATCTTCAATCCACTTAGTAAAGTAATCAATGTCAACTAATACTTACTCGTTCCCTCCTGATCCTGTTGAAGAGACTTTTCCAATTATGTCAATTCCCCAAGTCGAAAAAGGCCAAGGGGAAGTGAGATTGTATAGTTCGGATGGTGGAAGGTGTTGTAAATTAGCAAACATTTGGCACTGTGGACATTTTTTAACATATTGTATGCAATCATGTTCCATAGTGGACCAATAGTACCCTTGCCGTGAAATTATTTTTGAAAGCATTTTACCATTCATGTGAGGTCCACAAACACCTTTGTGAGTATTTTCCATAAGGCGTGTGGCTTCCGGTTGGCTTATACATAGTAAGCTTTGACCATTAGGTCCTTTTTTGCATAATTGACCATTTATTAGACCATATTGGGCCGCAAGTGTTCGTAAGGCTCGTTGGTCTTTCGATGAAGTATTTTCGAGATATGTGCCATGAGTAATAAATTGGAGGATATGATCATACCAAGGATTGTCTCCTTCAATGTCATTTATTTCCTCTATTGCGTTACAATACGCTGGTTCTTCTTTTCTATCAACACATAATGGCATCATATTTAAGTGATCTGGAACATTGATCATTGAGGCTAATTTTGCTAGCGCATCGGCAAATTGATTGTCATCCCTTGGGAGATATTTAAAATCAATATGTTCAAAATGCTCGATGAGTTGCTCTAGGTGTGCTTTGTATAATATCATTGTGGAGTTCTTTATTTTCCATTTTTTTAATATATGATTTATAATCAAACATATACCTCTAATTTTTGCACACCTATGCTAGTTGCTGCTTCTAATCCAATAATGCACGCTTCACATTCTGCGGCATTATTAGTAACCTAAAAGTCTAATGTAACAGATATTGGAGTATGTGCTCCCTCTTGACTTATGAGTAACACTCCTACGCCACATCCTTTTTTATTGGACGCACCGTCGAAGTACATTACCCATTTGTCATCTTGTGTCATGAGAATCTCCTCATCCGGAAGATGAGTAGCTTCTGCATGACTTGTTTGAATTGGATGTTGTGCCAGGAAGTCGGAAATTACTTTTCCTTTCATTGATTTTTCAGGAATATATTTTAGCTCAAATTCAGCCAACATCGCTAACAACTTTGATATCCTTCCTTGTATGGGTGGTTGTTCAAACAAATACTTTATCGGATTTTGTTGAGAAATCACATGAGTAGTGTGTGGTAACATATAATGTCGTAACTTTTTGGTTGCCCACACTAATGCTAGGCTTGTCTTTTCCAAAGTGCTATATTTTGTTTCGTATTGGATGAATTTTTTGCTTATATAATATATTGCACGTTCGACTTTTTCTACCTCTTGTGCTAACATGGCGAATATGGTTGTGTCTGTAACTGTAATGTATAACCTAAGAGGTAGTTTGGGTACTGGTGGTGCTAACATTGGTGGACTTTTGAGATAATCTTTGATTTTCTCAAAGGCCTTTTGGCATTGATCGTCCCATTCATGTTTCTCCTCTTTTTTCAATTTTTTAAATATTGGCTCACAAGTCATAGTCAATTTGTTGATAAATCGACTAATGTATTGTAACTTGCCAAGGAATCCCTTAATTTCTTTTTCTGTTTAAGGGGGAGGCATGTCTACAATTGCTTTTATTTTAGAGGGATCGATCTCGATGCCACGTGTGCTTACTACGTATCCGAGTAACTTACCAGGAGTGACTCCGAAGGCGCATTTTTGTGGATTCAATCGCATTTTATATTCTTTTATGCGAGTGAAAATTTTTCATAAAGCTTTTATATGTCCCATTCTATCTTTGGACTTCACTATCATATCATCCACATACGCTTCTATTTCTTTATGCATCATTTCATACAAGAGAGTCGTATCTGTTCTTTGGTACGTAGCTCCTGCATTTTTTAAACCAAATGGCATAATCGTGTAGCAATACGTACCCCAAGGGGTAATAAAGCATGTCTTTTCTTCATCTTCGTTTGCCATTAAAATTTGGTTGTAACCTGCGTATCCATCCATAAAGGATAACATCGCATGTTCAGCTGTGTTATCTACCAATATATCAATATGTGGTAGAGGAAAATCGTCTTTAGGGCTAGCTTTATTAAGATCCCTAAATTCGACACACATACGAACTCGTCCATCCTTTTTAGGGACTGGAACGATGTTCGCTATCCATTCTGGGCAATTACATACGCGGATAAAACTTGCGTCCAACTGTTTTTGTACTTCTTTTATTTGTATGCGACATCAGGTTTCATTTGTCGAAGTTTTTGTTTTACTTGTTTAGAAGTAGGGTTCAAGGGAATGGTATGTTCCGCGATTTCCCTATCTATTCCAGGCATGTCCTTGTATGACCAAGAAAACACGTCTTCGAATTCTTTGAGCGTCGATATGAGGGTCGATCGCTATTTCGGATTTAGAGTTAAGCCAATTTTGACTTCTCTCTTATTTTGTTAGTTCCTATATTAACTATTTCAGTTTCTTCAACAATAGGGTTCTTTTGTTCTCGTTCATTCATTAATTCAATTAATTTATTAATGTTATCATCTTCATTAGATTGATTGTTAGAGCATTCGAAAGATTCAAGAGAAGGCATATACTCGAAAATAGAGCTCATATTATTAAAATCAAAAGACAGTACATCAAGAGAAGAATCCTTTTTGGGATCTTCGTCCTTAGAACTAGAAAATAAAAACTAATTAATGGCCACAAGGCCTAGATTTTCAGCTTCCATAGAGTCTACAATAGATTCATCGTCCGATTCTTCAAACATCTTCCCTTCGCTTGTGACGATCTCCATTTTATCGCCTTTGTGATTGATCCATTTGAAAGATTTCCTCCATCCATGCTCAAAAGTTTCGTTTGAAGGGGTGATCAACGAGGTTGGGTCAAAGGCTTCATCTTGAATGGCGTTTTGATTGGTCATTGTTGCGACATGATTTTTCTCTAGTCCAAATAGCAAGTTAAATGCTTGCCCATCATAGCACCCTAGAGTTGGGTATTTTGATTTAACGATACTAAGATCGTCATCCAAGAAGTAGCAATCATGAAATATCTCAAATCCAGGCTTCTTGATTCCTTCCAAAACTAAGGGTTCCGGAAAGTCGTATCATGGGTAATCTTCTCCCTCCCTAATGAATTGTCCATTAAGGGTTTGTTGATAGGATGGGAGTAAAGTGATTATCCCTTTCATATTATTGTCTCTACGTGCTTTGTTTTTGGCATCGTGAGACTCCAATTCTTATTTGGTTGGTTTATATCCTAATCCAAAGGAGAAGCTTTTCTTTGGGATACGAAGCAATAGAGATTTCTTCATTCCTATTCCCAAAGGCATCCCAGGAAAGTAACTACCCTTGAGCAAAATGTTGTTTACTATCCGAGTGGAATATGGATCAAGCTTGAATGATTCATCCAAGTCTTCTTCTATTTCGATTGTGAAGATTGGCTCCACGGCAAATCCCCACATGTCCTCTTCATCATTATCATGGTTTATTTCTAAGAGTGATTGATCATTTATTGCTATTTTAAGTGGAGAAGCATGTATAGTCATAGGATGCCCTTGATAGTTCAACCTAATCATTTGATGAAGTGAGGATGGTACTGCACTAAGCTCGTGTATCCAAGGACGTCCAAGTAAAAGGTTAAATGTAGGTTTTATGTCCATAACATGGAATTCAACCATCTTTTGAATTGGGCCTATGGTAATTGGTAGCTTACCAGTTCCACACACTGATCTTCTTGAATTTTCATAGGCCCTTATGCTTTGTTTTGTTGATTGGAAATCTTTTTCTGGATTTAGGCCTAAGTATTTTTCCGTTTGTAATGGACATACGTTTACAGCCGACCCATTTTCTACCAAACTTAGAGGGATGTTGTATCCCTAGCATCCCAAAGTTAAGTATAACACATTGTTGTGGGTAATGTCCTTTAAAGGCAAATCATCATTAGTGAAAACGATTGACTTGTCAAATTTCTCGCTAGTAAGCAAGCTAACGAGATCCTGAGGGGTTGTGTTCGTACTTACAGACAAAGCCGTTAGAGCGTTCATGAGAGAATTCCTATGTTCTTTAGAAGTACTTAGGAGTTCCTAAATGCTAACATTCGCCTTGGATTAGCGAAGTTGTTTAACCAATTGATCTTCCACCTCAAGTGGAGGTGGTATTGTATTTTGTGTTTAACCTTGAGTTTGATTTTGTGTGGTCGAAGATCCATTTGGTGGCGGTGCTTGGTAGACTCGCCCAGAACGAGTTAAATGATCTATCTCATTTGGGTTAGTCATAGGACTCATAAACCACCTTTCTTCTAGAGGCTTTGAATGTACCTCCATTTCAAGATGCTCCATGAGTTGTGCTTGATGCCATTGTTCATCTAAGGAGAGATTCGATAAGTCTTATGATTTCCCCAAGAAATGATCTCAATTAAGCGTTCCATTTGTTTCATTTTGCAAACAAGATGGAGGTGGGACGGCGGCATACTTAGAGACATATAAGTCTTGAGAGTCGTTGTTCCATAGTCCACATACTTCATTAGTTGCCCCTATGGGTATTGTGGATAGAGGTTCTCCTATGGGTGTGATATAGTCCAAAGGATTGAACGTGTCACTTCCCATATGGTCTTCCTCAATGTGAAACACCCCTAAGGGGGATGCATTATTGTTAGGTTTAGGCGTGGGAATTCTCCCATCGTTTACTAAATCTTGTATTTTGTGCTTTAAAACATAGCAACGTTCAGTATCGTGTCCAACGCCTCTATGATAAGCACAATAAGCACTACCATTCCATTGAGGAAACCTCTTTTCTGGTGGAGTGGGTGGTGTTGGCCCTGTTGGAGCAAGTAAGCCTTTTTCATTTAGTTTTTCTAGAAATTCTTTATAACTTACAGGAAATTGAGTAAATTTTCTCTCTTTTGTCAATCTTTTCCTAGGATCATCATATCGATTAGTGTTATTGTATTGCGTGGAAGTCACAAATACATCAATAAAGGATGATGCATTATCATTCCCCTTCTTGTAGTTATTCTTAGGTTGATGATGATGATGAGGTTTGTTTGCTTTTTCTTTAGCAAGATCATCTTCAATCCTAGTAGCCACATAATAGACCTTTTGAAAAGTGTCTAAACCAAGGTAACGTAGATGTTTGTTGTACTTTTCATGATATTTGTCAATGAATTTTTGTACTAACTCGAGTTCATGAGGCTTTTGGGCAAGGTGGGCCGCCTTTTCTCGCCATCTACCATAGAAAGCAAGGAAACCTTCATCGTCGCCTTGCTTAAGCATCTCGAGTTCACGTAAAGTTGACTTGAACTCTACGTTACTCTTGTATTGGGTGATGAAAGCCGAAACTACATCTTCCCATGTTGCTTTAAATTTTGGATCTAGCCCATAATACCACTCTCTCGCGGTTGGGTCTAGTGATAAAGGGAAAGTCAACGCATAAAGCTTAGGATCAACTCCCTTTAGTGGCATAGTGCCAGTAAAACACATTAAGTGATTTGGTGGATTATTGGTCACCTTAAATATTGGCAAGTCCGTAGCTACGAACTTTTCTGGTAAAGCAAGTCCTAGGGGAGGAGCAAACTTTTCTGCGTCAAAGTACTTGTTCCCCATTGTAGAACGAAGAACTAGCTTCTCTAACGACTTTTCTTTGATGGATAGTTGCTCCATCTTTTCTTGTAAGGCTAACAATTCAACTTTTTTCTTTTCAGCGTTTTCCATCTTCTTAATTCTTCTCTCCTCAGCCTCTTGATCCTTTTCCTCTCTCATACGAAAAATCTCTTGTTGAAGTTCTTCGACGGTTGTCATTATTGTTGGACTAGGATTAGTTGTCGAATGAAAGTGGTTTGAAAGGGGTTGATCTTTGGGTGGTAAACGTAGAATGCGAGTGCCCGGGGTTCCTCTTTCCCAAGCTTGAAAACTGGCTCTAAAGGAGTACGAAAGGATAAGTAAATCGATACGCTTGCTTTGGAAAGGAAAAAAAAAAGACGCAAAATATACTCAAACAGATAACATCGCCCTTAACAATTCTTCAATGATGATATTTTTCGACGAGTCAATTTGTTTTTTGAGAAATCAAAACTGACTCGTCCAGTGAGCGCGCGCAAGTTACTCAATTGCTTGCGGCTGTCGCGTGCAACAAAATAACTTGCGCTGGGAGGGGTCGCACAACTTCTTAAGTTGCGCGCGCCACCTGCTCGTAGTATTTTTTTTTTTAATTCGAGCGTTTTTTTTAATCGATTTTTTTTATTTGACCCCCTTATTTATTTATTTATTTTTATGTTATCCTTTGAATATGACGCTAAATCACGAAGAGACAACTTCGTAATTGGGAACCTAGACCAAACTAAAAAAAAAAAAAAAAAAAAAAAGAAGACTATCCTAACACGTTGCACATAGTCACATAATCACATAAGCACGTTATAAGTCAAGATTCACGCAATGCCATTCTAAGGTCAAAAAAGGCTTGGGTGTCCAAAGGTACCATACCTTAAGAAACGATGCATAAATCAATAACTAAACGTGTTGACCCATGACATCGCCCTCCCAACATTTTGTTGGTGATATGAGTGGGGTGATTGTTATTGATTTTGGGATAGACGCCTAGTGTTGGCGACCCCTAGTCAATGAGCCAATCCCCAATGGTTTAAGTGTCATATGCTTATGCATGATGCAATGTTGATTGTTTGGTTTTTACTTTTGTGCAAAAGGAAGACATTATGCGCTCAAGCCTCGCTCCCTAACCAGAGTTTATCCAAGTTAATTCTCGTTACAACCCATAGGAAACCTAGTGTTGGATACCTTGGACCATAAATACGAATTAATCATGTAACCTCTAAATTCCCAGTGGAGTCGCCACTGTAAGGAGGGTGATCCCATCGTAAGGGGTACTCTCCTTAAATGCCCTTGGCCACTTAAAAGCCTAGGACTTTACACTTGTTAAGGTGTAGTAGGATTTGAATTCCTGATTGCTTGGAGGACCTTGATTTAGAATTGATTCTATCATCACGTTTTTTTATAAGAAACAAGTAGGAGTCGCCAATGAGTTTTAGGAAAAACTCATAAACCTCGTTCTTGCCTATCTTTCATGTGGAGTTCATGGAATAATTAGCACAAATCATAAGTTTACCTATGCCCAAATTGGTCTATAAACCAAAAATGAGTTCGGGAGCGAGGGTACTAAGATAACGTTCCTTTTAGAGAAGAATCGCCATCCTAGCCCTAGTACGACCTCTACTAGCTCTTCCTTTTTCACAATTTCATCACCAAACAATATATGCAACGCGATACCTAAAACTGTGTTAGTTGATTTTATTTACAAAAATAATTCACGTAGGAATTACATTGTCATTTTTCATATTTAATAATATTAGTGAAAGAACAATAAATAGACAAGATTCGCCTTGGCTTAAGTGATCAACCAACAATTATTTAATTCAATTCTAGTCTTTATTTAACGCAAGATACTATGTGGAATTGATTAATTAATTATTTTAAAAGTGATCAAACAACACTAATTAATTAATTAATTAAAGTCCTTTTAAACAAGAAAATAAAGGTGATTTAACTAAGTGCTCGGGAATTTACCACTTCTCTTTGCTAGATCTCCGTTTACTACACTTATGGACACCTTCTTGTTGGGGAACCTCCACCTTAGTAACAACGTATCGAAAGGGTGAGTGTTTAGGACAAGAGGGCTAGGTTGCACAAGTTCACAAGTTATTTCGCCAGAGTTTTTAGGTTAATTTCTGTCTGTTGAAGCCTCGGTTTAAGCTCGTATTTATAGAGAAGGATTACGTTTAGGGTTTCGAGCAATCTGTCGCAGCAGGTGTCGTGCGCAACAGATGAAGTTGCGCGCGGCAACCCATCGCAAGTTATAGAGTTGCGCTGCTATGTGCAGCGCAACTATTGTTCTTGCGCGCGACTTTATGGTAAGATTCGATTTTATATTTACCGTATAATTTCCGAATAATTACAAATCTTCTGCAGCGCAACTCTGGGTGTCGCGCGCAACTGACATAGTTGCGCGTGGTAGCCCAGCGCGACTTTGTGAGTTGCGCGCGGTAGCCCAGCGCGACTTTGTGAGTTGCGCGCGGCTTTTTCTGCGGCAGCACTAAGTTTTAACCTAGGCGCTCCTAAATCCGTCATTATTAGGGTTTAAGCACGGACTTAAGCCTTATTATGATCTGGTTTACTTAATTGGACCTTTGTTTTGGCTTTTTCTTTAATTTGGGATAGTCTTTTGTGTTTTGTGGCTAAACCAGTTATCCATAAGTATTCTTCACTTTGATCCAACACAAAGATGGTTTTATTTGTCGTCATTGCACTTCCTTTCGGGACAGGAGGCCAAAAGTAGATGTCTACAGTGTGTTCCACCCGGTTCACCCTTTGGGCTAATTCGAATTCGGGGAACACTTCTGGGTGGTAAGGTTCTAGTTTCATCCCAATTGTTGTTGCGGGGGATCGAACATGGGTCATCCCTACCAAGTGTACGTAGTCTCAATCACTACTACACCAACAGTCAATTGGTTGTCGAGCCTAGATATGATTTCGTTTTCGTTTGGGATTAAGGATTTGGTATTATTGTTATTGCTGTTGAGCTGAGCTATAATTCCATTTGAGATTAAGGATTTGGTATTGTTGTAACTGTTGTCGTCATAAATTGATGAATACGATCAAATCATGTTAATGAACTTACTTGGAGCACTGATTTTTACTGTACTTGAAAATTTAAAATTAACTCCTTCATTTTATTATTAATTTGGGATGAAAATAAATTAACATTGGATACAAAACTTAGAATTTTGTAAATGTTGGTTGGATCAATAGTGTCACTTTACCTTGTTCTTCTGAGTTGCTTTTAGTTCTTGCTAGATTTAGCAGATGGATGCTTGTATTATTCTTGGTATGCATATCGTGGGCTGATTTCCTTCCACAACAATCTCTTCATATTTTTGACTTGTTTTTTTGAATTGTTTAAGTCTAGTTTAACGATTACTATCTTCTATTCATCTATCTTTGTAACATATTTCCCCAGGACTTGTATTGTTATATAATTGACTCACTTTGCTCGGTTAGCTGTACATTACATAATTAGTGCCTTAGCCTTGTACTTATATTGTGTGATAGTTTTTTATGAACTAGGGTGGCTAACGAACGCGATGCGTGCGCCATAGCCCTACATCACAAATTTTGTTGCTACATCACAAATATGTAAACAAATATTGTTGAGGGTATCAATGTCTGCACACTATTCTTAAGAGTTAAAAAAAAAAACTAATTAACATTAATGGGAGTAATTAAGTAAATAAATATTTTAGAGGGTATAATTGTCCAAGCAACACTATTCATAAGATTATCTCATACTTTTTAAAAGGTACGGATATACAACATTATTCATTCTCACATTATTAATTTGCACACCATATAGTATGATCACAATCAAATTCTGTTAAAAGTTTAAGGTTCTGCTGTACATTAAGTATGATTTCCCACCTGTTCATTTGGGTATAACACTATAACTAACAAAATTAGGGACACAAAATTCAACAGTTATGAAATCTTGCTTTTGATTGCAATTCTATAGCCACCAACGAAACTAAGGGTAAACTTTATATAGAGTAGCAATAAGATTTTGAAAACCTTTGAAGGTTAATCTAATATGGAGTAGCAATTCAGTTTTAGAAAACCTTTTAAGGGTTAATCTAATATAGAGTAGCAATTCAGTTTTAAAAAACCTTAAAACCGCAAGAGCCCAGCCCAGGAGGAATGCATGGTTTCCGGCATTGAGAAGATGTTCTAGTCTGAAACACTTAGTCGATTATTGATGAGGATCATGAGAGACATTGATCTTGTTTAGTGCTAGATTAGGCCGTCCTCTTTCACAATGACCTTAACTTTTGACTTGGGAGGATTTTTTGAGCTAGAAGTGTAGTTCTAACAATTTATTATAGCCGACATTCTGACTCTTTGCTTGTAATCCTTGTATAAAGTGCTATTTTTCACATCTTATGTATTGATGATTTGGAATTTTCCTGCTTTAATGCAATGTACAAATGTTATTACTTGGTAATTTATTCAACTCTATTTGTTCATGTTAGTATGGAGTTGCTTACAAGGTTTCCCAAAAGGAGGATATTGAAACTGCAATCTCGGTAATATTTTAAAAGCTAATGCAACCACCATATTTCCTCTTTCCCTAGAGTTCATGATCGATGCCACCATTTTAACAGAATCCCTTCTTTGGTGTAATGGCACGCAGTATTTGGAGGTGAGAGAGAAACAATATGACCAAAAGGTTTATTTGGATTTTTATACGGTTAGTAGTGAAATACTGAATGCTAAATTTATCTCTCTTAATCCATCTTGATCTCTACAAGTCTAATACTCTGCATCTCATGCACCATTGGTTGATGTACTGTTTTTAAATTACATGTTTAGGAATCAACCAGTTCAACACCAGCTGTGAGCAATGTGTTGGTGTAAGTGGCCAAATTGACACCTTCTTGATCACATTGAGTCTTTGTTAAGTGTGTTAGATGGAACTCTTTTTCAATTAGACTGTTTCACTGATGTAGTGATATTTGTAAAAATTTCAGATATGTAGCCTCTTCGGATAAAAAGATGAATCAAAACTACTTGGGTCCTGCACCATTAGAGGAGTTAGCCAAGTATGTTTAAATCTCACCATGTTTTTTTCCCTCTCGTTCTTGCAAATGTCGCAATTTTTCTGTTCATTTTTTTTTTAATTGTTTTTTCTGGCAATTGTTCCTGTGGCAACTTGCATTGAGGATGGCAATCAATGTTTTAGGCCATGGCATGGAAAAGAATGCTAAAAACTTTGAATATTCGTTTCTGTGAACACACTGAATTTACCGATGGTTTCCATAGTTGTTTTTCTCCCCTATGCAATGATGCAATGTTTGTAGCCTCTATATATCATACTTAGACTTTGTTTTTCATAAGTTACAAACAAGTAACTTTGTACAATCCTTCTTGTCCCTCTGAAATTTTTGCGTCAAAATCTGATGTTTCCCCCATTGTCTCCACTCTCTAACCTAAACAAAACATGGATAGTAAGCTGTAGTTGACTCGCTTTACAGTGGATGCTTGCTTATTGAAATTTCCTGTAATATAGGCATATTGTGCGAGCAGAAGGCCCCTCTGGGCCAAACAGAGACTATCTGTTTCAGCTTGAGAAAGCACTAATTGAACTCGGTATGCTTACTCTGGACTTCTGTATTTGACATTTACTATGCTGATGTTCTATCTTGTTTTGCCTGTTATAACTTTAAATATATTTCCTTTCTCTTTTTGTTGCCAATCGGGTAGGATGCACATGTAATGGATCTTGCTAGGGAAGTGAGATGCATTCTCTCAAAGGAGGTAAAGAGCTCAGAGAATGGCGATCTTTGTGAATAAAGATGAAAACATTGTTGCCTTGATTACCTTCTGGCAAGCCCCTCAAAACTAAATATTATTGCTTCAAATATTTGAAACATTATTCTCCCCAGGCCTTAAAAACACCTCTTTGTTCCAATTATTTACAATTAGGGATTGGAGCTTTCATTTTTAGTCAGCAATAGCATGTACTTAAGTATAGCACTCTAGACTATCTTGAAAGTTGGGCAACATTTAGACTATTTGTACCTATGAACTACATGGATATTGTGTTGCTGGATATCATAATGTCGAAACTGTGGTTTGCTATTACATCTGCAGAGTAAACTAGAATTAAGGCATCTATACCAGCCTGTGTGACTAATAAATTTGATGTAGAAATCTCAAAGCCGAAGCATATCTTAACTTGGCAGATTACCCTATTGTACCAAATCCTTAATGTAATTGACAAAATCTTCTAAAAATACATACGTATTAGAACAACTATAACCAAATACACAACAATAATATCGTCTTCTGAGATGTAGAATACAAAGCCTTTTCTAGTCATCTTCCTTTGACAAGGTTCCTAATCATCGACTTCTAGAATCAGATTTGTGTACTATATCAATCATGCCCTGGTTCCAAACCTAATTCCAAGCTTTTTCTAATTTGTAGAAAACTATGACCACTAAAAAAAAAAAAAAAAAATAAGATGCATAATACATATGAAGTTTCTTTTTTGTTAACCCTACAAGTCAATCGTCTAGAAATTATAAGTTCGATTCTGGGTGACCTAAGAGCATCAATATTTATGGGAAGTTAGGTTCGTCATTTCACAAAATAAGGGGCAAATACAAATTTATTTGACAGATATACGAAATTTTGTTAATCTGATGGCATTTTTGTAAATACTAGGTTAAATCCCGTGTCATACACGGTTTTTCAATCTTTTGTAATGGAGTATCAATTTAAAATCTTTTTTTTTTTTTTAATCTCAAACAAGCTACTTAAAATATTTTTTTTTATCTTTTTTGAATACATATTATATTGCTTTCTTCTATTTTGAACTTTGATGGCATTTTTTTTTCAAATATGATATTTTTTCATTCACCAACTATTTAAGTTGAAAAATATATATTCATGGTTTTTTATTTTTAACTATAAATAGTCATTATATATTAAAAAATAATTACTAATGTAGGAATTTATTTATACAAAAATATGGTTAGATATTTAAGTTTAAAAATATATTATTCTACGATTTTTTTACCTAAATTTTGGAAGTAAATATATTGCGTATATATCTATCAATTTTTAAAAAGTTTTTTTTTAAAAAAAAAAAAATACTAAGGACACACCAGAAGATGACACGTGTCATTTCTAGTGTGTCTTTTAGTATATTGTTATTGATTGATATTGAAAAAACGTGGTCATTTATTCAGTACTTTTGGTGAGTTATCCAATTACTGTTTGCAACTTGCATTTATTGTTTGGTGAGGAAATTACAATGTAACTCACAACTAGTTCATGTACCCTCCACTAGTACTTAAATAGACGATTATACCCCAGATAAACAAAATTGGGAATTAACTAGGTACAACTCCAAAATAAGCATTTGGGGACCTTCCCACTAATGTTAATACTTCCAATTTGACAAATATTTTTGGAGAGGTAATACTTAGGGGTGTTCAAAAATACCCGACCCGCTTGACCCGACCTAAAAACCCGATGACCCGCAAATTACCCGACGGGTAATTTTTGAATTTTTCATCTTTTTGCGGGTCGGGTACCTGACCCGTTAAAAAGTTTGAGTTTTGGGTCGGGTAATGTGCCACACTTTGACTTCCACGGGTTCCCGTTAAATACCCGTTTGATTTTTTTTTTCGTGATTTTTCACTTTTGCTGGGAATAGTTTGGACTTTAGGAGTTTAGGGTTACTCATTCACTCTACTAAGGGGGTGTATGGGTTTTTGGTAGAGTTGGAAACGGAATCAGTTCCCGTTTCCCTTACAATGTGTTTGTTTAATCGCTAAAGAAACAAAAACCGTTTCCTGGCTCTAACCGTTTCCATTACTCTTTGTTTCCAGAGTAAAATAAGGAGAAACAAATAACGTTTCCAAAGTTAAAAAAAAAAAGGGAAACAAATTTTCTCTCTCCTCTCTCCTCTAGTTCAACCATTCTAGCGACAATTCTCAACTTCGCTCGATAATTTTTCTGAAAAATCTCCAAAGAAAACTGCAATTCTCCTGATTTCACACCAAAATTTTTAGTTTTCTACCTAAAATCTACACATTTCTTCAATCTCTAATACGGTAAATTCTTCACTTTTGCTTGTTCAATTTCTAGGGTTTATATGATGTCAATTTCGCATTCTGATTTGAATTATTTACTTTCTTGTTTGATTGAAGTATTTTTTTCTCTTTTTGTTGATATTTTGCTGAATTTGATGGTATATATTGCTATTATTGCATGTTATTTGTTGTTATTTTGTGTTTTCCACCCAAATTTTGATTTAAGCTTAAATTAGATGGTATAATTTGCTATTATTATTTGGTTTCTTTTATCAGTGTTGATGAAATAATACTTACTGATGTTTTATTCTGCATTTCTATTTTATGCTATTATAATTTCCTATTATTATTTGTCTTCTTTTCCCCCAAATTTCGATTTGATGCTTAATAGTAATACTTATTGATTTTGTTCTGCAAATCAGCTTTATTTAGCAAAAGTCAATGGTAAATAATTAAAATAAAAAAGTATCCATAAAACAATAACAATGAATTTCAAATGTTATTGTGTGCTGCTACTATTTTGAGGCAAATTGTTAATGTTGTTTGGTTGCTATTGCTTTGCTGGTTTTTAAGGTTGATTGGGTCTCTAATTTTTGTTACTTGATTGAATTGCTATTGTTTTGCTTATGGTTTGTGATTCTAGTGTATATTGATACTAGTGTACATTTTTTGGATTGATTTTTCAAGGTTTCTACAATGCCTCGACTTATGCGTTCCATAAGGAAAAAAAAGCTAAAACAAATACAACTATTTATTTCAATGGTTATTATTATTTTGATGATGTATTGGATGTGGCATATGATGTGTGTTGTTACAATAAGGGGTGTTCAAATAAAAGAAAGGAAAAGAAATAAAAAATTGTTACGAATGTTAGTATTGAGAGGGCTTTATATAGGGAGAGTGATGTGAAATGCAAGAGCGAGCTTCGCGTTAATAGAAGAACTTTTAATATTATTTGTGAGATGCTTAGAGACATTGGGGGTTTAAGTGGAACAAAAAACATGTCGCTTCAAGAGATAGTAGCCATGTTTTTATACACGTTGGCTCATCATAAGAAGAATAGGTCTATTCAGAAGTGGAGAAACCGTGAGCCGACAATTTCACCTTTGTCTAAGGGATTTTCTCAAGTTGCGTGAAGTACTACTTTACAATCCCACACCAATATCAGATGATTGTGAAGATGAAAGGTGGAAATCCTTCAAGGTATTGGTATTTTCAAAGCCCCTGCGTTTTGCTAGAATTTTCTTATTTTTGCTTGTTTGTAAGTAATTTTTTTCCTATTTTTGTAGAATTGTTTAGGGGCATTAGATGGGACTTACATTAATGTAAATGTGCCTTCACAAGAACAACCAAAGTATAGAACAAGAAAAGGAACAATTGCTATGAATGTATTAGGTGTTTGTGCACCTAATATGCAATTTATTTTATGTTCTTCCTGGTTGGGAAGGTTCGGCTCATGATATGCGTGTACTTTGAAATGCTCTTTCTGGACCAAATAGTTTTAGGGTACCTCGAGGTAAGTGAAGGTCTTTTTTTTGTGAGTATATATGTTTTGTTAGTTTTGGTAGGTAGTAATCATTTTGTTTAATAACTTTGAAGGTAAATATTATTTGGCTGATGCGGGGTATACGAATTGTGAGGGTTTTCTTGCTCCATATAGAGGTCAAAGATACCATTTAAAAGAATGGACGGATTGACAACCCAAAAGTGCCGAGGAATTCTATAACATGAAACATGCTAGGCGCGAAATGTGATTGAGAGATGTTTTGGCCTACTTAAAGGAAGATGGAGTATACTTAGAAGTCCCTCATTTTTCCCTATTCGAACTCATGGACGTATTGTGATGGCTTGTTTCTTAGTGCATAATCTAATTAGAAAATTCATGCCTACGGATGATATAAAAGAAGATGAATTGAGTGAATCTGATGATGATTCCGAGAGTGATTCTGATGATGAGAGGGAGTTTATTACAAGTGTTTCTACTTCAGATCATTGGACCAATTTTAGTAACACATTAGCCCAAGATATGTTTAACGATTGGAGGGCCAAAGGTAGACATGGTCAATAACACAAAAAGTATGATATGCCTTATAATATGTTATGTTCAGTTTTGTCTAATATGCCTTATAATATGTTATGTATGATATGTTTTATTATAATCAGCCTTGCAATTTGTTCTGTTTAGTTCTAATATGCCTTTTAATCTACATTTTTTTCAGATGGAGGATAGTCAAGCTAAGGGTGAGGCAAGCAATCGAGGAAGAGGCAAAAATAAAAGGTATTGGACGTATGAAGAAGACACGGTTCTAATAAGATATTTGCATGAGTTGAGTTGCGATCCGAAGTGGAAGTGTGAGAATGGGTTTAAGAATGGTTACATGAATAAGTTGGAAGAGATGATCAATGGTGTACTTCCTAATTGCAGCTTGAGAGCGGTTCCCCACATTGAGTCAAGGATCAAGCATTGGTCGGAGAAATATAGTGCATTGGCGGAAATGTTATCCACCTCAGGATTTAGATGGGATGCTGAGAAGAAGATTCTACAAGTAGATAAGTTAGTGTTCGACGGATGGGTAAAGGTATGAACTGCTCGTTGCTTGTTGCTTATTGCAAATTGGTCAAATCATGTTGCTAGCTAATTAATGCAAAATTTAGTTTTAATTTGCTTGGCTCTATGTCTAACATGGACTTTGCCTAAATTGCTAGTGTTGATAATCTGATGTCTACAAACTAGTATAGCTTGGCAAAACTTGTATGAAATGTTGTGACAATTGATGGCTTTTGGCTATATAGGAGTATAGGACCAACTCGTCGACCTAAGTACACAATCGTTTTCAACAGGGCAAAGATACAAAGCTTTTCAAAAACCTATAAGAAATCTGTTACAGGGCAAATGTTAAATGAATTACAATAACAAACAAGATTTAAACTAAATATGGTGAATGTTGAATTGTTTGCCAAATTGAGAATATAAAGTTATCAAGTTTATGTTTGTATAATTAATTAACTTGGATATTTCAAAACCTAAACTATATGTTGTTGTCATGTTAGTATGAAAGGATAACTATCAATCAAGGCCTTAAGGGTACTGAAGTTGTTAGAATTGTTTTAGCTCTTTATACACCATTAGTTGTTTTTGCAAATGAAATATGATAAGTTGGATTTGTGACAGTCTACCATACATGCCCCAAATGCTAATAGGTTTCATGAGGTTGTCACCTATGGTGGGTTTTGTGAAGGGTGAAAAGCTCCTGGACTGATAAGTTTGTAAGCCATACCCTTGATTTGGAATAAGGCATTGATTGGCCTAGTACTTTACAACAAATGTTGTAGCTGCTTTATTGTCTTTTAGGATTATGCTCCAATAAACATATGTTGTATTTTACATGTTATGACTTGTTGCAGACTCATAAGAAAGTTAAGGGGTTGTTTGGAGTTCCTTTCGTTCATTATGACACTCTAGCAAAAATTTATGCAAAAGACAAAACTACCGGAGATGCAAGTGAGTCGTTTGTTGATGCTATAGAAGATACGGATCAAGAGATTAATAAGCAACCATTGAATGTCGAGAGTGATGAAGAAGATGATGTGAATTCTACTCATTCGGACACTTATTCTTCTACAAGTCAATCCGGAAAACGTCCCATGAAGATAGAGGATGATCATTCAAGTACTCCTTCAAAAATGCCAAAAGTGAAGGCTTCTACGATTCATTCTTCCGCAAGTGATTCCACTACTCAATCCGGAAAACGTGCTACAAAGGCGAAGGAGGCTAAGGTAAAGGGAAGAACAAGGTAGATTTGAAGAGTTTTTGTAGGAATGATGATGATGATTTGGTGGCCTCCCTCCATGATGTTTCTAACAATTTTGGGAAGATATTTGAAAATACCAATGTTAATCTTGGGACTATGACTAGTGCATGGTCTAAAGCGGAAGAAAGAGAGCAAAGGATGGATGAAAAAGTGAACAAGGATTTGGATGAGGTGATGAAGTTAGATGGAATTTCTCCATCTGAAGCTTTAGAGGTTGCTACAATTCTCATGGCGGAAGAACATAAGCTTCGCATCTTCTATCAAGCTCCAACTAATATGAAAAAACAATATGCAATTGATCTTCTTAAGAAGAAGTAGAAAGTTTTGTCCTAAGTTGTTGTTATTGGAGTTAATGTTTTAATGGTTTTTAAATGCCTTTTTTTTTTTTTAAAGAATACTAGAATTTCAATGCTTTTGTAATCAACAATTTATGCGACTTTGCCTATATCTAGCATATGATATATTATGGTGATCGGTTCAATATATATATATATATATATATATAATGGTAATTAGCGTTGCTCTACATTGTATAATGTATATCAAAAGTTAGCCAAGACATCAAAAATTAGAGGGAAAGCTATTTGTTTCCAAGTTACCTATACCAAACAAGAGGAAAGGGATTGGTTATAATTGTTTACGTTTCCTTAGTAATACCAAACAACTACTAAGGATAACGCTATATATTACCCTTTCCCCTCCTAATTTGTTCCCATTCCCTTACATTTACTAATTTGATACCAAACACCCCCTTATATTTTGAACATGATGAATCTAATAAGACTAATACAATGATTAAAAGAATTTGTGTGAATTGGGTAGAATTTCAAACTTAATGATTTTGGAAATGAAAGAAAAATTAAATATGGAATGCATCTCTTCTATATAAGCCAAGTGTGAGGTGCTACTTTTTTAACACTAATTTTTATATGTACTTGTCACATGGTGAGGTAAGCCACTATGGGATTACTTAGGGTTACTCAGTTAGGGTTAAGTGTAACTTAATGTTATAGTGTTAATTTGTCAGTATTGTAGGAGTTACTCCAAATTTTTACAAACGATCTCAAGGTGTGACATAGAAAACACGTTTTTTTATTAAAATAAATAAAAAACATAACACCATCCTCCCGAGCAAAATTATACTTCCTCCGTTCTTTTATTATTGCACTACTTGCCTTTTTAGGAAGTTTCACAAATATTGCATCATTTCCTCTTTAGGAAAAAAATTATGTGTGTTCACACTACAAATACCCAACATACCCTTGCTTTTTCACACTTACTTTTTAGTTTATCAATATGTCACATGGACAATTTTGTATTTTTACCTTTCTCTCTCTTACTTTTTTCCACTACCAAAATATTTACACCCAACCCCTATGGTGCAATAATAAAAAAACAGAGCAAGTACTAATATTGGAGTAAATCAAAATTTATTCACGCATAATTTAACAAAATCATAGGGTAATAACAAACATTGAAGACTCGAAGCTAAACCGACATTACAATGCATAGAGTGTCATTGGTGAAGTCATTCACTGCATTTACAGAAGATTTAGAAAGGCAATTTATATTCAAGGCATGGTATGCATTATTACCTTTCAAACTTGTATCCATCTCAAAGTTTAATAGCTCTAAGTTCAATTCATAGTTAAACCAAGCAAAAAAACAGAAGTAAATATTAAAAAAAAAAAAAGTGTTTTTAAGAAAATCCTAAAGATTTCGACAGCATTCAGACCCCTGTATCAATAAACAACGTTTGGAACAGTTAAAGATGATAAATCCAACTAAAACTAATTTGCATAGCTGCCAATTCTGAAAAACACTCTGCATAATCATAAATTCATAATTATAATATATATTACTTTAATAGAAGCCCCTAACCTTTATGCTTCTGCTGTAGATTTGTAAAGATATACGAAGTATATATTGAGCACGAACATTACATTGCTAGAAAGCCTAGAAACACAACTTTAGGTTTACAACTGCGCCTTATTAAAAATAGTTGCACTACATATGAACTACTGGATTTGAGGATTTTAAGACAGTTAGCACCTTTGAAGCTATGTGCAGTTCAGTTTATCGTTACATACTGTATCATTGATAAATCTTTTGTATTAACATACAAAGACCAGCATAATGAAAAAACTCTTACGATAATTACAGACTTATCACATTCATTAATTAACCGTGCTCCCTTAGGGGGACTACATGTTTTTGCACGCGTGCCAACCACTGGTAAAAGCATAGAATTAGATTCGAAGTGTCAGTTTTAATTGGTTCAATGATTTCATTTAAATTGAAATCAGCAATATCAAATTTGTTTGATTCAACATATAAGATTTATAGAAATATGTACAATCCAGCACTTAAAAATAAATTAATTAAAAAATTTACCATACCTTCAACTACCTGAGGCCTTCTCTTAGTCTGCAAGATTTAAATCTAAGAATAGTGGTAGAAATGAAGAGTATTTACCAAGGAAATGTAAAAACAAAACAATTGTTAGATTTAGAGTTATAAAATAAACCTGACCAAATAGTATGTTTAGAATTACAAGCAAAAGTTACTATGTACATGAAAACTTACAACTTTTGCTCATACCTCATTACATGCCATTTCATCAAGTTTCTTATGTTAATGGTGTCCAAAAATGTCTTCAATGATTTAGATTCTAGATTTATCTCCAATATCCTTTTTATAAAGTTTCACACTTTCACTCTCCTCCAACTCGGCTAAACAGGGTTGAGTTAGTTGCCTATCCTTCCCACCTACAAATGATTGCAACACAGGATTAACATAGTATAAATTCAAACATCTATTTTTGTAAAAAAAAAAAAGACATCTCCTATCTAGAGCTACTCAACTTCTAAGCTATGCAAATGATACAGTGAAGATAAAATGTGGTACCTTTAAGCAGTTATGACCAAGGCCATTTTGCATCTGTCCAACTAAATTGATGATCTATTACATTGGTGTCTCCTCTGGGGCACAAACTTGTTTCAAAGTCCCCTGCCTTGCAGTAATTTAACTTCTTGTCACGTGATACAGCTTCCTCTCTATAAACTGGATTATTATACCTAGGATGTTGGACAAATGAAACACTTTTCCACCAAAGCTTAAGAGCCTAGCACATCAAGAGAGTAAAGGAAAAACATACACTTGTTAGATCATACACACTAGAGCATTTTGCTCCCGGTTAATGCTATTTTTATTTTACCTGAATGTTTGTTTAAGAGATTTTAAAGCAGATGGCCAATGTATGGGACTTAAACTTTAAAAATCAATAATATGATCATATTTCATCAAAAAGAATAATTTAAAACAGAAAATGTGTGAGCTGGAATGAGAATAGAACTAAAAAGTGCCTG
Source organism: Chenopodium album (assembly GCF_948465745.1). Lineage (NCBI taxonomy): Eukaryota > Viridiplantae > Streptophyta > Magnoliopsida > Caryophyllales > Amaranthaceae > Chenopodium > Chenopodium album. The sequence goes on from NC_137839.1 coordinate 54,408,232, forward strand.
ATATGTGTAATTTGAATTTGCAAATCCATCTCAAAGTTTAATCACTTCATTTGATCTTGCCAGTAAATGAACAATCCTTCATGGACTTCTGATAATGTGGGTCCATTGCAATGTGACATGCATAATACATTACCACTTATATCACAGTACCACTAGCAGAATACTTGTGTAAACTATTGCATAAAATACTTGGGCACATCTTGAAAGAGACAATGCATAAACTGTGAAACATTAAGAAATATGACTAAAAGTTCAAAGAAGGGTGTTTTGAGTTTTTGACTTTTCAAAATCAGTTTAAACACAAAATTTTACTTGTAGTACATAACTTAGGATATGAAACTATACTGTCTCATTGAAGCCTTTGCTAATTTCTAGTCCCCTCTAGTCTCTACAATATCATGGATTCGTGATTGATGTCATTGATCTCTTATGGTTTTTGAAAGTCATATAGTTTTAAAGCCATAATATATTGGGATTTTATAGTAAACAACTTTATTTATAAATTGAAGTTAAGAAAATTTTGGAAACTGGAAGGTCTAGAAGATATGAAGAAACTATGAAGCCTTATAAAGGTTCTCACCTCACTCTGAAAGTAATAAAAAGCTTTGCTTCATTATGACTATCATCTTCCCTGAATAGTGTTCACTGGCAAAGTGATGTGAAGCAAGAGGGTAATTCTTTTGAAGAGCCAATTACATTGATTTTACGTCCAATAGGGATCGAACTTGGAGGGAAAAGTCAAGGATGGGTCACTTGTTTGATTATCAAGGAAGAAGGAAATTTTATACTTAGTTTTTTGTAGAATTTTGCTTGCAAGTTTTTACCTTTCACTTGAGAGGGTTTTTCTTGGTTTAAGCACTTAGGATTAGTTTATTTCTGTTATTTAGTTGCTATAAACTTCCTAAGTATATTAGGAAAGTTTTTAGTATGTTTAGGATTAGTTTATTCTAATTAGAAGTAGTTTCCTATTTTGTTAGGATAATTGGGGGGCAAGGTTAGGGGTTTGTCCTAATCCTTGTAGGGATGGAATTAGCTTATTTTTAGTCTATAAATAAGGGATTTTCGTGGCCTTTAGAGTCATAAAAAATCAGATTAATTCAATACAATTGTTTAGCTTTGTTTAAACACTTTCTTTGCTAGTTTTCAATTCAAGGAGTTGTTTTGATAATTAGAACGTGCAATTCTTAGTTCTAGGAGTAGTCTAAGATTTGTTCATCAAAGTATCTAGTTCTAGGAGTAGTCCAGATAATTTGATTAGGCATTGAATCCGTTGCAGGAGTGGTCGTTTTCGAGGTCATATCCGGCTACTTTCATTCGTTTTTGGTTCGAATTTCTTATCAAGAACGAAGCTTTATTCTACTAGTGTGATTTTAGATCTTTTATTAGGTTAAAGGGCTTTAATCCACATCAAACTGGTATCAGAGCTTCAGTTTTCTGTCAACTTCAAAGGGTCGTTCTCCTTTGTTACGAGGTCTTTTAAGGTGATTCTTTTTTTATTTTGGTTTTGTCTACTTTCTATCTGCAAAATTTCAGAATTTTCAGAGTTCATTTGCTATTAAACTAGATTATTTTCTGTAACTGTGTCAGTTTTAGTCCGATTTGGTAGTTGGTGCGTTTTGTGTGCGATTTTGTTCAAAGTTGTGCTGTGATTTTTGTGGTTTGTTTCTGTATTTTTAAGGTCTTTTTATGTCTGTTTATAATGGAAGAATCGTTCAAAAAAATCATGGATAAGGTATTAAGCTTACGAAAGAGTACGAATAACTATTTTGATGATTTTGAGGAATTATTACTTGATAGAAAGAAAAGGAAAAAAAAAGGCTGAATCGTGTTCCTATAATTATACGAAAGAGGTGTACAAGTTGGCTTCCGAAATTGAGACTCGTTCGAATAATAATAAGAAGAGTGTTTCACTACACAAGGTTTTATCTACAATGAATAATTTATTTCATACTCGATGCAAAGTTGGTAACACTACTTGTAGAGTGATTATTGATATTGGTTCGTGCACTAATATTGTTTCAACCGAGGTGGTGACTAAACTACAACTGCTTACAAGAGATCATGAAAATCCATATAAGTTGGGTTGGCTTAATGATTCTAAGGGATTTCATGTAGAAAAACAAGCTTTGGTAAAATTTTCTATTGAAAATTATAAGGAAGAACTACGGTGCGATGTTATTCCTATGAGTGTTTGTCACGTTCTTTTGGGTAGACCATGGCAATTCAATCGACATGTGAAGCATGATGGTGAAGCTAATACTTACTTGGCAAGGTAGGAACGAAACGTTATAAATTGATTCCTTTGTCTCCTGATGAAAGCCATTCAAAAGCTAAGGAGAATCAACTTTCTACTATGTCCATGAACGCAAAAGAGTTTCATAAAGAGACGGAGGGAGATTGTCATAAGGATATTGAAGGGAAACGTTTAGGTTCTAAAGAGCTTGAAGAAAAGGTGATTGAAACAATTGATGTTCCCATTGTGTGTGACGTTGTTCAAGATGAGATTATTCATGATGATCTACCAAAAGAAACATCGCAAAAGGTTGTTGATACTATTTTTGTTCCTCTACCAAATTTAGTTGCTACAACATGTGGGACTGAAGATGTTATTGTAACTTTGTAAGAGCCATTCGTGAATCAAGAGAAAAATTCAATGGTTTCTTTAGAAGTGGTGGATTCGTTGGGCATGAATAAAGAGAAGAAATTATCATTCATACATGGGAGAGAACTAAAGCCTAAAGTGTTCTTATGGTCAACTTCGAAGACCAAGGACCAAATTGAGAGTTGGTTGTTTCTACTTTATTGCCTTGCTCGTGGTGATGTTCTAACATTGCTTAAGATTGCTAGCATTGAGGTAATTGTTCTTTTGGCTTGTATTCGTCGAATTTGGATGGTTTCATGGTATTGTTCTACATGTTCTAATGAAGTGAATTTGAGGGCAAATTCTTTTGAAGAAGGGGAGAATGATGTGAATCAAGAGGGTAATTCTTTTGAAGAGCCAATTACATTGATTTTACATCCAATACGGTTCGAACTTGGAGGGAAAAGTCAAGGATGGGTCACTTGTTTGATTATCAAGGAAGAAGGAAATTTTATACTTAGTTTTTTGTAGAGTTTTGCTTGCAAGTTTTAACCTTTCACTTGAGAGGTTTTTCTTGGTTTAAGCACTTAGGATTAAGTTTATTTCTGTTATTTAGTTTCTATAAACTTCCTAAGTATATTAGGAAAGTTTTAGTTTGTTTAGGATTAGTTTATTCTAATTAGAAGTAGTTTCCTATTTTGTTAGGATAATTGGGGGACAAGGTTAGGGGTTTGTCCTAATCCTTGTAGGGATGGAATTAGCTTATTTTTAGTCTATAAATAAGGGATTTTTGGGGCCTTTAGAGTCATAGAAAATCAGATTAATTCAATACAATTGTTTAGCTTTGTTTAAACACTTTCTTTGCTAGTTTTCAATTCAAGGAGTTGTTTTGATAATTAGAACATGCAATTCTTAGTTCTAGGAGTAGTCTAAGATTTGTTCATCAAAGTATTTAGTTCTAGAAGTAGTCTAGATAATTTGATTAGGCATTGAATCCGTTCCAGGAGTGGTCGTTTTCGAGGTCATATCCGGTTACTTTCATTCGTTTTTGGTTCGAATTTCTTATCAAGAACGAAGCTTTATTCTACTTGTGTGATTTTAGATCTTTTATTAGGTTAAAGGGCTTTAATCCACATCACAAGGGCTAGATAAATGGTGTACCATAGATGCATGTACATGTTGGGCAGGCCGGTGTTTGTATGATAAGGTCATTCGAAGCAAGTTCTTTCTCTAGATATCGTATCTCAATGATATTGAGCTTGCTTACTACAGAAAAGGGGTGACTGATAAGACTTAGGACTCCTCAGATCAATTATGAAAGAAATATTATTAGAGATGTAAGCTGCATTCTTGAAATCTAACTCATAAAAGACAAACACAGAAATTATGAGGCACTCTTTACAAAGATATACATATATCGATGAGGTCCTCAAAAGATTGATTATTCAAAGATGAAAGGGCATTGATGCTCTAATGGATAAAGAGGACAAGATACACAAAGTTTTAAAACCGAGTAGGAGAGAGGAATTGAGAATCACTCCATAATGTTTCTGACAGCATGTTGTATGTATGTATTGGTGCGTACACAACAAAATGTTTCCTATATTACAAGATTCATAGGCTGATACTAGAATAACTTGAAATTAATCAATGGAAAGGCATAAAGAAAGTCCAGACATACATCAAGAAGCTCATGATGAATTTGGAGTTTCTTGAATACTGGAGATGTGGATCATAGTTGATGATGATTTTCCTGATAAATATCTACCAGATGTACACTCACTCTTGGAGGTTGAGTAGTCCACTTGAATAATGTAAAGAGGTTAAGAGGAGTCATTTATATGATGCAAAGTTTCTAGCTTCTCACGAAGCTACAAATTGTGTTTCATTATTAAAAAAATTATACATTTATGTTCAATTAGGTGAGTTTGTTAGTAGGTCTCTCAACATATGTATTTAGAGGTAAATGATAATGATAACACGGTTTATAAACCTGAAAATAATAGTAGGACTTCATCCACTAGAATTCAATAGCTTAAGTCTAAAGCAGAACCTTTCATGGAACTACTCTGCTGATTCCTTTTTTTTTTTATTAAATGTACTATAAGATATTGATAAGCTTGTATCTAGTTTTATCTTTCTTGTGTCATACATGTTTGTGATCTGTACAAGGAAGTAAAAACTCGCATGCAATGATTGAACAAAGGTATACGTAGACAGATTCAGGTATTTTGCACACTTTAAAATAAGCTTGTATTGCTCTTGCACCTTAATGGGAGCTGCTACTCTGTTTCAAATGTTTGGAGCCTTTAAGATTTTTTTTTTTTTTTTTTTTTTTTTTTCATCTATCCAAAAGTTTACAAAAGATTTTGGTACTATCATGGTCCTTTGTACATACTCAGGATAATGCTAGAATGGACCCATATTATGTTGACTGTAAGACAAACTTAACCTCAATTTGGCATTTGCATTAAAAAAAAATACTTAAGATTCATTGTTTACAAGGTTTCAGCATGACTTAGATATGGTCTAAGCTATTGCTCAAGCTCTACCATCTAAAAACATTTTGTCAGCATTAGTCTACAATATGTCAGCCAAACTGTCATATGTTTCAGACTCAAGGAATTATTGATTCGTTCAGCAAATATTTTGATCTCAACACCCAACTAGTTAACACTAATTTCCACAAGGGATCTATGCTACATGAAAGGCCTAAAGTAAGATTAGATCAATCACAATTAGTGCTAACAATGAGCTAACTCCATTTGTGCCCATCAAGCTTATGAGCTAAGGTCACTAATTCCCTTTTCATCAGGGAAGCTCATTCACCAATGCTGGGTTCCATAGATACCCAGAAAAGCTAAAGCCCATTCTACAGCTTGTTAATAATCCGAGCCCAATTTAACTGCTAAGCCAAAGCTTCCGTCACTTTCAATCAAATGTGTCAGACTATTTATTTGATCTGAAAGTTATTCTTCTAAATGATGCTCTTAGAGACAAGGAAGGTTGAATTATCTAATTCTGAAATCGATTTAGTACTTCCTCTGCCACAGACCCAAGTAAATCATGACTGGATCACTATAATTCAAAGTGTATCTTGAAAAACATCAATATTAATGCATGAAATATCCTTGAACATTCAGGCAAAAAGAATCAGGTTGATTAAGCTCAAACTTAAAAAAAAATTGCTACCCTTGAAAAAGTATCACTTACATGCCAATATATCCAAACTGCAACTTTGTGCGGCATCAACCAGAAGAAGAATAATTTGTCAGCTACCTTTGAGGTACTCACTCGTTGCGCTCTTAATACAGCACAGAAATGTTCACCCAGATCCGGGTGATGAACAGAGATAACAACTGACAAATCATTTCCAGGTGCTGTTGCCTTGATTTTCCAACTCCCTTGCATGTCCTGCATGATTGCTTACGAGCCATTTATTTTATCATCAATTCTAGTATGAGGAATCCAGCATTTGACACCAAATAATCGAAGGTATATCTTTACAGAAGTTGAGTAGGATAGCTACGGTTTACTGTTTGGTAAGTGAGTCACCATGAGAACAGAAACAACAAAATCATCTGCAACGCTGAGATAAACAGCTAATACTTATGCAATCCTTACAGAACTCAGGCTAATACAACTGCAACAGGTTTTCTCAAGTATCATGACACTGATTTATATTTAAATTTATTCTTCAGACAAATACCACAGTGGCTTTAAAATTAACTACTGCATATGAATGAGAAACATCAAATTAAAACAAATACCCAATCATAAAGTTTAGTATTTAGACATTCAAAATCAGTGGTCCATTGAGTTTATGAAGTTCAAGAGTAAGTATCCTACGAGTCCAGGTAACATAGCTCTGCCAATGCACATCATCAGGGACAAACCATTGAGTAAAAGGTCTACTCATACAGCACATCATCGAGAAATTAACCTATCTCCTACCAAACTTTTTACAGTAATAGACACAAACTCATCCAAGGGTTCATTATACAAGAATAATAACCAAATTATACAGCATTTATTGATTTATAACAAGCACATTCCATATATATTGTACTGAATGATGTGAACATATAACAGTATCTTTAAATTTATACAAAAACCGATAGTCTTACCTATAACACTAATACATTCAATTGTAAGAAATGAATAAATGAAGATGTCAGTAAGCACTAAGCAGTAACCTCCTCTGATATTTAACCTCAGGGTTAATCTAGAAAAAGTGGTTCCAGGAAGGGGACTCTCAATGAACAGCAGAAATCCGAAAGAGGTTAGGATAAAAATGGTAAGGCCAAATGCCTGTCCATTTTTATTTTCAAAAAGTCAAGGAATAGTTGCCTCTATCTATATGGGCTATAGTTTTCTTAACACTTGGGGACCCAAACAGATGGTGCTTCAATCTATTCTCTCAATATTGTAAGAATTTCTCATGTTTGTGCGAAATATTATTTTCCCACATTGAAAGAATGGTAGGAAGGTAGCTAGCATACAACTCTGCGGACTAATCATCCTATATCATGATTATAACATATTATAATAGTTCTTGTCTAAATGCAAGTCTTCTATCTAAGTACGACAGAAAGATGTGCATAATCTTGGCAAATAAAATGAATGATGCTTTACAGTTTGCACACATATGAATTAAGGGGGAAAAAGGGTGAGCCAATTAGTTTATCAATATCATACCATGAAAGGGCTAACATGTAATGCTTTTGCAACCACGTCCGAGCTTGGATTAAAAACAAATGTAACTCTTTCGCCCCAAGGTGTATTAGTTACCTAGACGAAAAACAAAATTGTCAAAATCACAGTAGAATTGAGATCAATGTATTGTGTATTTGAGATTGATGTATTACCTCAGCTATACACTTCTTCAAATTAGTAGAAGAGTTTTCTTGGTCATAGCAATAGTATAAACTCAACGGATTCTGTTCATATCCCACACTAGGCGGTATTGTTAAGAGAAAACTGAAAAATAAAGGCACTATATTTCAGAAATGTATACATAAATTAGGCCTAATATTCTTAAAAATTTCTAAATTGACGTTTTAGAAGAAAATTGTTGGCATATTGACAAGTTTATCATCCAGCTGACTTTTAACAGGATGAGTGTAAATTCGAGTTATGAACATCAAATCTGTTTTTTATATTTGCACCACATCTTCTTTGCATGTGATTTAACGAACTAAAAAAGCTATAAAATGTAAACCACAACAACTTATCACTTTCTTGGGTGGTAAAAAAAAATACAATTAATTCGTCCGTTTACCTAGTCTAATTTTTTCATCTTAGTATTAAATTAGTACTCCCTCTATCTCTTTATTAGTGTTTCCTCTCTCTTTATTATGTGAGTAATAAATATTAGAAAGGGACTCTAATAAAGAAACGGTCACATTGACATTAAATATATAAATCGAAAACAGCGTAAATAGCAAATGAGAAGGAATGAGTAAGCAGTTTAAACTTACACGGGGCCAGTAGTCCCGGCAAGGTTTCGAGCTTCATCAGCCGATAAATGGTTAGAAGACGGAGAAAGAGGCGAGACGTCAAGATGAATGAGCGCATAACGAACATTGTATTTAAAAGAGTGGTGGACAGGACGGCGGCGTTCGTGCCAAACAACTCCTTGGTAAAGAATGATGCCGTCGTCATCGGAAGGTAATATGCGGCGGAGGAGGAGGCGGAAGGGGAGGAGGAGAGAAAGAGCAAAGGAGATAATGGAATTCCAAATGATGGAGCCTAAAAGATAGAGTAACTCCATTTTTATGAAATATTGTGGGAAGTTTTTTTGGTTTTGGGCGGGGAGTTTGCTGGTTTTGATGGATTGGGTTGGTTTTGGGAACTAATGATTTTAGCCAAGATGAGTGGTGAGTGGTAATAAGCAAGTCCACGTATGTTTATAATTACGAACGATATGGGTGTCTATTGGATGCTTGATTTGGATTTGGGTCAAATTCAATTTTATATTATAAAATATAATTAATTATTTGTAAAAAAAAATTAGTTACACGTTCGCTTTTTTTTTTTTTTTTTTTTTTTTGAAACCCGCGGAAAATATTATTATTAAAGATCAAGGTCCGCCAAAGTTTGAAAGCTTTGGGAATAAACTCATACAAACACGTTCATTAGAACTACCCGGATCCCATCTAGCGGCATAATGTGCCACTATATTTCTCGCCCTTCTAATGTGATTACAAGCAAAATAGGTAGAAAAAGCTCGACATTCTATGAATATCATCTTAAAGGAGAAAGATAGTAGCTGCTCCCTCCTGCTTGGTCTTGATAGCCCTGACAACATTGATTGCATCCCCTTCTAATACCACCCTCTCGTATCCCATTCGTCTTGCAATTTCAATCCCATAACGGGCTGCCGCAGCTTCTGCCATTTCAGATGGCCACACACAGCCTGTATTTCGTACAGCGACCAGTAGCAAAGACCCCGAGTCATCCCTCACCACAACCCCTAACCTCACAGTCCCATTATCAGGAACATATGCATCGAAATTAACCTTCACACAGCCACGCCTAGGAGCACTCCAGCTTGCACGCGAGGGTATATCAACAGCAGCAACCCTTCCACCAACCTTAGCATTATAAGTGCCATAATCCTCACACATTCGCACATACCCTGATGCAACCCAACGCTGTTCAAGCCTCTTACATTTTCGAAAACCGCCTTATTTCTACAAGACCACGCAGCCCACGCTAAACATGAGAAGAGTAAGAGCTGTACTTTGTCCAATTTGCTAGCCACCCACATTAACATTTCCCTAAAGGAATCAGTTGGAGCTTTATCAATAAGGTTTCTGAACTCACTTTGCTGCCATATAGCAATCGCATATTTGCAGTAGAAGATGGAATGAATCACAGTCTCTCTACCACACCCACATACAAGACATACAGAAGAGGTTCGAATATGCCTCAGAAACAGGACATCCATAACCCCCAATGTGTTTTTGCACGCCCTCCACAGGAAGTGGCACAGCTTTGGTGGCCCATTCAAACCCCAAACAACCTTCCAAATGTCATTCTCCTCCGTGCCATAGTATAGATTCCATGCATTCGTGCACCCCAATCTACCAAGCCAATAGGCCGAACGAACTGTAAACAGCCCATCAGATGTTGGCCACCAAAATCTCCTGTCACAAACTGCAATATTAGGCAGGGGAATGTTCAGAATTTTGTTGCAATCCTCCACCCCAAAATTTGCTCCAACAGCCTCAACATTCCAGCACATGGCATCATAATCAATGAGGTCACCCACCATTAAATTCTAATCTTAATTTGTCAGTGGCGTAGGAACAAAGTGGGATCCATCTCCAGGCAGCCATGCATCATCCCATACCCTTATCGAATTTCCATGGATTGGGTTGGTTTTGGGAACTAATGATTTTAGCCAAGATGAGTGGTGAGTGGTAATAAGCAAGTCCACGTATGTTTATAATTACGAACGATATGGGTGTCTATTGGATGCTTGATTTGGATTTGGGTCAAATTCAATTTTATATTATAAAATATAATTAATTATTTGTAAAAAAAATTAGTTACACGTTCGCTTAGTATCTCTTTGGTTTTTGTTTTTTGATTTTCTGTTTTTGTAAATCATATGATATATAATGTCAATTTTCCTCAAAAAATTAAATATAATGAATAAAAATTAGTCAAATTTACAAAAAAAATTCATTATTTTAAAAACTAACCACTAAAAAGTGGAAAATACTTTTTTTTTTTTTTCTAGTTTTCTGTTTTTGGTATTTTATTTTCAAAAAATCAGGAAACTGAAAAAAAAAATGTTAGAGAAGCCTTCAAAATAGGAAACTAGCAAAATGTGTTTCTACTATTCTCTTGTCACTTTTCAAAATCATCATTTTTTAATAAGTTTCACCAATTTTTAATTCACTAGTTTAAATCTCGTGCAACGCACGGTTTTTACTTAATCAAATTATGAATCAGTGAATTATAATGTTAACACAACAATAATTTTTTTTCCCAAAAAAAAAAGTACAATATATTTAATTGAAACAAATACTTGAATTTCTTTTCAAAAAAAAAAAAAAAAAAAAACTTGAATTAATATTATATTGTTATCAAAAGTTATTGATTATTAAACATTAAAAAAAAAACACAAAAATTTAATGATTATAGTGTTTTACATGAGAATGCAATTTATAATTATACCCCGTGTAATGTAATTATATACCCATATGTCCCTATTTTATTGGCATGTTTTGACCGGTACTATATTTTATAGCATACTATAACTGGCACAATGTTTTACAAATTTAGGGCCTGTTCACATTTACTTAATTTCAGTTCATTTCAGTTCAGTTCAGCTCTAATCAGTTCAGTTAAGCTCCAATCAGTTCAGTTCAGTTCAGCTCTTAATTTTCCTCTCTCATAGAGTGAATAAAGTACATTAGGACCAGTAAAATACATTAAAATCATACTTTTTTGTAATACAAAAAATACATTGGGGCTATTATAGTACATTGGGACCATTTTTGGGAAGATTAAAAATGAGAATAATATGTTAAAATAAAGAAGATATATGAGGGATGAATATTAAAAATAAAGTAGAATTATCTTTTCAAAACTTCTAAAATAGAAAGTGGGGCTAACATTGTGAAGAAGAGAGGGGATTGTATAAGAGAAAGGTTTATAACTTATAGGAATGAGAGAGAAAGAAAGGACTAATGGAGGCTACTTGATACCAATGTTTTAAAAAGGAAAAATAAAACCGTAGCGAGTATCTGTCTAGCATAAAGGGCGGCCTATGGCCCGGACCAATGCCCTTCATTTTTATTGGGTTAGGTACCTGACCCATTAATTTTAAAATAAAGGAAAAATAACAGCCTAAAAATTAGTGGGTCAGCAGGTCGAGTACGAGTGAAACTGGGTCAGGTATTTTGGAACACCTTCACTTGCACCAAGGCATAAATTTAAGGCGCAATGCAAGGGTTACCAATAATCATTGCGTGGAATGAAGAACATCGAAAAGTGAAACTAACTGTAGAATATGAAGTGGTTGTTCATTCGTTTGTTGAAGTTACTCCTCTCGTCTCTCCTGATATTCACATCATCCGAAAAGTGTAAATCCATTATATGATTTCTCATCAAGAAAAGGAAGTTACAATCGGACTTTTTTAAAGAGAAGTTAACCGTTGTTTTGGGTATTTTATACCCGGCTAAGTGGCCCTACCAGAGTCTGACATGTGTCACTAGAAGGGGCGCCACCTTGGACCTTCCAGATGCTGACACGTGTCAGGCAGATACATCCCCTGATTTTGGGTATTTGATGATCCCAAGTGGACCAATAAGAGAGCGACACGTGTTGCCCTAAGAGACGCCCAAATGTCCTCTCAGGAAGTGCAAAACTTTGAGGCGCCGCAAAACGGCGTGCCCTAATCCCTAGGTCATCCTACCCTAGGGAGGGCACACTTCCCAAAAGACCCTATAAATAGGGACAATTCCCTCATTTATGACGGGACGTCACATGAACATTTATTATAGAGCTGTCATTCTTAAGAAACAGACAGCACCTGAGCTTGGAATGCAAGCAGATAACTTTATTACCGCACGTTTTACTCCGAATACCGTACTAACTTAATCTTCGAAGGCGGACCACCGATCATCCGACAATCCGTTTTCTTTGTAGGTACAGGCGACCTTGCGGAATCCAGTATTGAGTTGTAACTCTCCCGAGGGACACAAAAACCCCAAAACATTTGGCGTCGTCTGTGGGGAGAGTACCTCTAAAATAGCTTCCCAAGAAAATCATGTGCCGCCTCCAGAGACCATTCGGCCTCTGGAAGAAATAAAGGTCCATACGGACCATGACTTAGGTGGCGACGCAGATGTCAAAACCTATGTGGCCCCTAACGGGTCAATCATCTCTAAGCGCCTCCGTCAGAAAGACAGGCGGGAGCACAATGCTAACCAGGCGGGTACTAGCAGGCCCCCTGGACCCTCAAGTAAGCCCACAGGGCATGCGACTGATGCCTCCCAGGCGGCAAGATCAGCCCCAGTCACCTGTGACGAGCTCATGAAGTTCATGAGTAGCCTCAAGGGTGAAATTAAGGGACTAATCAACAAGCGGACGGCTGCCCCTAGAAAGGAGCAGTCGGCCACAAGGCCTGCCAAATCTGGGCTATAGAAGTCGGTCCAGGACCGACGGTCGACTCCTCACTCGGAGAAGGCTCGGCCTCAGTTTGACCTGTTAAGACTTCGTTTCCCTGAAACGGTGACAAGGAAACCCATCCGGCATGTTCAGCCGGATGGTAGCAAACAAACATTCCCTGATGCTCGTTAGTACATTGACCAGCTAAGGAATCAGCAGCTGTCGAAGTCGGTCTAAACATCGACTTATCATGACAGTTTTCAGAACACCTCAGTGAGGAATTCCCCTTCCGTGCCGAGGACTCCCTCAAGCGGCCCCCTCATGCAGTCGGGGCCTCACCTGATCAATTCGGCGCAGTATGTGGCACAAACACCATACAAACTGCCTACTTTGCCTTACATCCAGCCTGCCTTCTTCGGAGGACAGGCGGCATATAACTATCCGCCTTTGGACTGGCAGCTTCGGCTACAAAACCTTGGGGAGCAGCCCTCTGCGTTCTCCAGGGAAATAACTGAGGCCGAAGAGCCGGCTAAGGTTAAAAATGTCATGGTTGGAACCTATGATGGTACCTCCAACCCTGAAGACCACCTCTTGGCATACACCCACCTCATGTACTTACAGGGGTTGGATGATGCCGCATGGTGTCGATGCTTCCCAGCCACCCTGAAGGGCATAGCCTAACAGTGGTTTGACAATCTACCGGCTGGTTGCATAAACAGCTTCAAGACACTTGCGTTCTTGTTTGCTTCTAACTTCTCTATGAACATCCCTGCAAAGAAAACGAGCCTTGATCTAGGCCATGTGCAACAGGGAGATAGAGAAGGGTTGCGATCATACGTCAGGCGGTTCAATCTGGTGAGAATCTAGATACAAGGACTATCTGACGAAATGGATTTTACAGACTTTTTCAAAGGTCTGAAGGACGGGTCGACTTTTAAGTTCGAACTCGTCCGCAAGAAAATATTCACCCTCCAAGGAGCCTTGATGGAGGCGGACGCTTATATACAGGCGACCGAGATCTGCTCCTTTAATAAGCAGTCGAACTCTAAGAAGTCTAATCGACAGAAGGAGAGTCGGCCTGCTCAGTCATCTCTAAAACCAGAAGAGAACAAAAAGAAAAAAACAGATCTGGGCGGTTGATAACTCCGATCAGCCGGCCCAGAAGAAAAAGAAAGAGTGGAAGTCGTACGCTCTAAGGTACGAGTTCCACAAGGACAACTACTCCATCCTCATGGAGATTCAGGATCGAATGACTCTTGAGAAGCCGACTCCTATGAAAGGTTTCGCTGAAAATCGGAACAAAAATAAACGCTGTCACTACCATGAGGATGTCGACCATGACACCAACGACTGCTTCAGCCTCAAGCGGGATCTTGACCGTCTGGCCGACAAAGGAGCACTAAAATCCTATGTGAAGTCCAAAGTGGATTCAAAATTGAATCCCGGGAAGTCGAGCAAAAAGACTCCCCAGCCTGCTATCAGCTCTGAAAAGGATGAGGAACCGGTGTATATGATAACAGGCGGATTCACCGGTGGTGGTCCAACCATCCGGGGCAAGAAGGACCATATGAGAAAGATGGTCCATTTTGTTGATGAGGGACCGGCAACCTGCACATCCGCCTTCCTTGAAGTCATCATCACCGAAAAGGATAGAGGCAAAGTCCGTCGGCCGCATGATGGCCCTGTGGTTATAGAATGCAAAGTGGCCAACCAATTGGTTAGTCGCATCTTAATTGACACAAGAAGCTCCTCAAACATCATTAGCTACAAATGTCTATCCAACCTGAAATACAGGTCGGATAATATGAAATACAGGCCTGATAGTATGATGGATGTCTCCCATCCCCTTGTGGGATTTGGGGGAGGAGTTGTGCATCCAATCGGACGCATTGATTTGCCCATCCGACTGGGAGAAAAAGGTAGCGGTCGGCACATGACCATCCGGTTCCTGGTGGTCGAGGAGCTGACCGCCTACAACCTCATCCTTGGCCGACCCACTCTTAACGAGTGCAAGGCTGTCATCATCCCTGCTCTCATGCTTGTCAAGTATGAGAGGGATGATAGGACTATTGGCTCCCTGAACGGGGACCAGAAGACGGCTTGAGAATGCTATCTCTCGGGCGTCAAGCCTACGGCTGCTGCAGCGGGTCAGGGCAAAGAGCCAATAGACCTTGATGAAGTTAAGGATGACCATCCGGCCCCACCAGCCGTTAAGAAACGAAATCCTAATCCGCTGGTGGTGGTCAAAAAAGAAAAGGCAATAACAATCACTGACCGGGGAACGGTCAGACGACCTTTGTCCCCAATCGGCTGGTGAGCACATTGATATTCCTCTGGATGACAGCCACCCAGAGCGAACTGTTAAGGTGGGGATGGCTGCTATTGCAAAGTTGGACACAAGTTTACACCCACTACTGAAAGCATTCAAAGACATTTTTGCCTTTGAAGTGGAAGAGATGCCATACATCAGCCCGAATCTTGCTGTCCACAGACTCGCTGTGGATCCCAAAAAGAAG
The DNA here is from genome assembly GCF_948465745.1 of Chenopodium album. NCBI lineage: Eukaryota > Viridiplantae > Streptophyta > Magnoliopsida > Caryophyllales > Amaranthaceae > Chenopodium > Chenopodium album. The sequence goes on from NC_137839.1 coordinate 54,423,458, forward strand.
CCAATTCGGCAAAAGAAAAGAAACCATGGTGAGGAAAGAAGTCAGGCGGCAGCCGCCGAAGTTAAAAACCTATTAGACGTTGGGTTCATTCGGCCATGTAACTTCCCTCAATGGGTTGCAAATGTTGTGCATGTAAAGAAGTCGAATGGTACCGGGCGCATGTGTAGATTACATTGACTTAAACAGAGAATGTCCGAAGGATAATTATCCACTTCCAAAGATCGACAGTCTGGTCGACTCTACAGCTGGACATGCCCTAATGAGCTTTATGGACGCCTACTCTGGCTTTCATCAGATTCCCCTATGGAAAAAGGATCAAGAAAAGACAGCATTCGTCACTGATCAGGGGTTATTCTGTTATAATGTGATACCGTTTGGTTTAAAGAATGCGCCTGCTACTTTCCAACGCATGATTAATACAGTCTTCATTAATCAAATTGGGAGGAATGTAGAGGCATACATTGATGATGTGATAGTCAAATCCAAACAGCAGGAAGATCACCTATATGACCTCCGAGAAACATTCGCCACACTCAGGTGGCACAAGGTCATGTTCAATCCAAAAAGTGAGTTTGTGGTGCTGAGTCTGGGAAGTTTCTCGGATTCTTGATTGACCAAAGGGGGATAGAGGCCAACCCTGAAAAAATGCAGGCGGTAATCGACATGCAGTCGCCCCGTTTTGTGAAGGAAGTTAAAAAATTAACCGGTTGTCTAGCAGCTCTGGGAAGATTTCTCAGTCGGTCAGGCGACAAGTGCCTCTACTTCTTCTAGGCGATCAGGAAGAAGACTAGATTTGAATGGGGGGGATGATGCTGAAGACGCCTTCCAAAAGCTGAAAACGCATCTGCACTCTTTGCCAAGGTTGGTCAGCCTAAAGAGGTGCTTGACAGGGTAAAGTCGTATTCCCTAATCAAAAGTAATTCCTAAATCCTCTAACTAATTTAGATAGGGAAGTAGGGTCAAATCCACAGAGAAACGAGTCTTTCTACTTCTAATTAACTAATATAATCTAGATTATGAAGTAACCAATATATATATTTGAACAATAAACTAAACTACGGAGATCAAGAACAAGGAGAAAATAATATATAAAAGGATCTAGGGCATAGGTTCACCAATAAATAATATTCCAAGGTTGAATATAATAATCATTCATCAATGCATAAATTAATCAGATCATAAAGGGCTTTCGCTACGTATTACAATCACACAATTAATTTACCGGTATTAAATCTCATCTTTCGAATCTCGACTTAACCATTTATAAATTAACCTGCCTATTGAAACTAGACCTAAACATCAATTCTTATCTGTCGAATCTCGAATCAATATTGCCAAACTCATGCATAAAAGATCAGGCCTAATCTAGTCATAAAGCATTAAATTAATCAATAGGAAATTAATCTAGCATTGATAATTTACAACAATAATTTACCCCTTCATATTATTTATGGATTCCCATAAACCCTAGAAATATAACTACTCACACATAATAAAAACTAAACAAATCAAAGCAATAAAGCAAGACATAATTAAGGAATAGAATAAATAACTAAGATTAAGAGAAGAGAGATAGTTACCAAACAAATCTGGAATTAAGAATGGATTAAGAACAAAGGTTTAAGAGGGAGAGAATCTAAGAAAACAATTAAGAGAGTAAAGAAAGAGTAAAAAGGAAAAGGGGGAAAAAGAGTGGAGAGAGAGATATATCCTAAAATCGTATTATGGGGGAGTATTTATACTTCGTACAAATCCTAAATTAAAACAAACTAAAACGATGCTAATCGTCTCCTAATAAATACACGCGCCCGATCGGGAGAGGCACCGCCCGATCGGGCGTACCTTTTTTCTCGATGTACTAAACTCGCGCCCGGCCGGGCGCGTCACCGGGCGCCAACCTTAACTTCTCCCGCCCGGCCGGGCGCGCCTCTGGGCGCCAGCCTCTTTGGCCGGGCGGCTCACTTGGGCCACTATTTGGACTATGATTGGGCTCCAATTCTTCGGGCCAATCTGGGTTTCCTCTTCCGGTCTTGAATACTCGGTCCAAATGCCCCGGTATCACCTATACCGAGCCATTAATCACCGGTTCGATGGCTCTAACAGGCCCTGGGCTATAGAATCTGGTCGTGCTTCTCCAATGTTCGTGATTGCTCCAAAATATCTCGGGAAAATACTCCAAAAGCATAAATCCCTGCAAAGTCAACAAAATCTACGAAACACTAGAAAACACCAATTAGTAATAAAAGTGGCTCTAAAGAGCCAAAAACACTACTAATTACGACCAAGGGACGGGGGTAAAATACTATATAAAATAGACACATCAGTGCTCTATATGTATCTGGCCATTTCAGATCATGCCCTCAGTGTTGTCCTCTTAGTTGAAATAGACAACATCTAGCTCCTGGTTTAATTCATTAGCCACGTTCTTAGAAACGCAGAGCTTCGGTACCCCATGGTTGAAAAATTTGGTCTCGCCCTTTACATGGCTGTCAAGAAGTTGAAACCTTACTTCCTGACATATCCGGTCACGGTCTACACTGACCAACTGATCAAGCGCCCAATGACAACCCTGGAGTCTTCTGGTCGAATGCTCAAATGGGCTATTGAGTTACAGGGACTGGAAATCACTTTTGAACCAAGGAAGGCAATAAAGGGGCAAGCATTCGCTGACTTTATTGTTGAAATGACAAGGCCGGATGAGCCGGATCATATCAATCAGGTTTGGAAAGTGTATGTGGACGGAAGCTCCACGATGAACGGCTGTGGTGCAGGCGTAATTTGTCAGTCTCCTGAGGGGGAAAAATATGAATATGCACTACGATTCAAGTTCCAGGCCCCAAACAATGAGGCAGAGTATGAAGCTCTGCTAGCCGGCATCCGGATGTGCATGGCGGTAGAGGAAACAAGAATTGACGCCTGCTCTGACTCATAATTGGTCGTAAGCCAATACAATGGTGTCTGTAAGGCCACCCATCCTATTATGATTAAATACTTGCAAGCGGTCAAGGATGAAGCTAGGACACTTGAATAATTCAATTTAAGCCAAGTGCCCAGATAAAAAAACAATCAGGCGGATGCTATGTCAACTTTGGCCTCATCCACCTCCTGTAAAACGCCTCGGTCAATCTTCTGAGAAGTCATGGAAAAAAAGTATATCTGATGAAGACCCCATTGGAGTACTTGACCGAAGCTCCACCTGGATGGATAGCATCCGGGCATACTTAACAGACGGCACCCTCCCAGATTCACCTCAGGAGGTGGCCATGCTGAAAAAACGGGCTATAATTTTTTAGATACGGCAAGGAGAGCTCTTCAAAGCAGGTTTCATGAAGCCTCATTTCAAGTGTGTGACCCCAGAAAAGGGGAAAGAAATCCTCGAAGAATTGCATGCCGGATACAAGGCCTCTCATTTAGGCGGCATATCCTTAGCTGTCAGGGCCAGGTGTAGGCGTCGTTTGAAGTGCGCCTATGTTAAAGCATGTGTGAATATGCTTGGCACTCATAGGAAGTGGGAATTGACATAATACAATTAGGGACAAGGAAAGTAGGGAGCCGCCAACAAGTTTTTTAAGGAACTTGTAAACCTTTCACGGATCATAAAAGGCAACCACGATAAAGGGACAACGAAGGCAACAACGATTGACCCGTGAAGGTTACACCCTATTCATAATCAATGAGATTACTAACTCCATATGGTTCGGAACCAGAAAAGGAGGATCGGAGATGATGGTACGAAGTGAGTCATGGAGTCACATTCGCCCGTATTGGCCTCTACTCGATTCTTATAGTGAAAAATGATTCCTGCGATCTCAAAGGCATACAAACAATTATTCAATTTGCTCCAATTTATTATTATGCTAAATTGGTTTAATATTAGTGCAACATATAATTCTAAAATATAGTGATCACTTGATTTAATAACAAGATTAAAAAGGAACCTAAACCGGTTGTCCAAATTATCTTATTAGGCGTGAATTTCAATTACATATTCCCATTAAACATGCAATATGGTGATCATAAAAAAATATAATAGAATAAACATTAATATTGGAAGCAATTTAACAATAATAATGTGAGTCAAATCAAATATAAAATAACCTAATCATGATACTAGCAATATAAAAATAAAATAAGATTAATTAAAATTAATTAATTACTCACATTCCGCACGTTCCTTTAAATTGCTACATCATGAATAAATTGTTAGTAACTTCAAGTGAAATATAAATCAAATTGAAACAATTAAATTAAACAAAAATTAGAGTTGATTTAGTCCAAACCCTCAGTCAATTATACCTTTCACACCTTGGTTTAAGTATAAAACTTTGGGTATTACATGGACTCCTTGGAGTGCTTAGGGGAAGTATTATGAGATAATAGGGTGGCTAGTGTTTAGGCTAAAGAGAGAGAAGAGAATTATTTGATGATAAAGCTTGTTGATGATTGGAAAAGGGGTGACATGACCTCTATTTATAGAGAAAAAAAGAAGGGTCGAAAAAACAAGATAAGATCCGAATTAAATCGGAATAAAACTCGATAGACAACAGTTTTTGCGGTTTTTGTCTTTATCATATCTTTTGATCCAGAAATCGGAATAAGATAAATAAGATATCGTTGGAAATATATTGAAGTGTAATTTCTAAACCAATTAAAATCAGATTAAAACACTTTGTAGAATAAAATATATATGGACAAAATAGTGAAACAGTGTCAGTTTTGGATAGAGTTTGACATTTTATTCATATCTTTTTCGTTATAACTCGGAATTGATATTATAATATATCATTGGAAAGATAATTTCAAGGGATATCTAACCATATAAAATTTGGATAAAAACTATGAGGCACGAAAATAATATCTGTCTATCTTTGAACGTCTTTCAATTCGGATAGAAATAGACTTTTCAAAAAGAAAAGTTTTATTCAATTTCAAACTCTTTAATCTTATCTTTTCAAAACGGATAATTCAGATCTTTTAGAAACTTATAGGAGCTTCCAATTAATCCTAATTGGTTTAGTAATGGGATTTAATAATTTGGACCCTCCACATGATCATTGGGTCGTAGGTAAGGTGGGCTTAGGTTCGGTTTGGGCTCAGTTTAATATTTTGACCATAACTTATTCGTTATAACTCGGATTTGGGCTTATAATATATCGTTGGAAAGCTATTTTAAATCCCCATCCAACTATTAAATCATTGGACCCAGATTATGGACCAAAATAAACTGTATTAAAAGTTTTTATAAAAAGGACACGAAATGAATGATTTTAAAGGACACGAAATGAATTATTTTGGGTTTAAAGGCACGAAAAGAGGAAAATAAGTTATGGTTTGGGGAAATGGGATAGGAGTTGGGTTGGTTTATGAAATGGAAATATGGATTTAAGCACTCCAAGATTAAATACTCAACCCGACCAATAATGGCGGTAAAAGGTTGTTATCATCGGGTTTGGTTTTGGGGAGACATTTTTAGGTGTCTACAGAAGCCCCCACTTTGACTGAGTTTGTAGAAACTTCAGTTTCGAAAACGATAGTCAAAGTAGTCGATAGGGACGGAGAATGATTTAAGACGTTCTGCGATCCTAAATCACTCTGTATACTCCGATACCTGCAGAAAATGTTAATTCCATAGATAAAAGAGTAAAGGGATAGAACGCTTATCTGACACCAGTGTATCAGTTACAAATGAGCTTGGTAGATTCCTATGCTTGAAGGAATCCACCGGATGATGTTTCGTTGAAATGCTTTCCATGCTTGAGGAAAGCCGACAGATGAGTTTGGTAGCTTTCTAAGCTTGAAGAAACCTACCGGGTGACACTTTCCATGCTTGAGGAAAGTCGACATATGATTTCGGCGTTTTTCTATGCTTGAAGAAATCCACCGATAATGCTTTCCATGCTTGAGGAAAGCCGACAAAGGATTTTGGCGGTTTTCTATGCTTGAAGAAATCCACCGGATAATACTTTCCATGCTTGAGGAAAGTCGACAGGTGATGACATTGCAAGTCTCTGTGTATCGAGAACCTAATGATGGTTGTTCGATTGTCCCCGAACGTGGGCTGTAGATGGTCCGCTCGTACCCGGACGTGGGCTGTAGTTGGTTCGCTTGTCCCCGAACGTGGGCTATAGATGGTCCGCTTGTCCCCGGACGTGGGTTGTAGATGGTTCGCTTGTCCCCAAACGTGGGCTGTAAATGGTCCCCTTGTCCCGAACGTGGGCTGTAAATGGTCCGCTTGTCCCCGGACGTGGGCTATAGATGGTCCGCTTGTCCCCGGACGTGGGCTGTAGATGGTCCGCTTGTCCCTAGACGGGGAATGTAGATGGTCCGCTTGTCCCCGGACGTGGGCTATAGATGAGACCTGCAAAATTAAATTTTCCAAGGGACTCATATCATATAAACTGTGATTGACCAAGTTTGACTTGACATGACATGACATGTGTATGACTTATGATTGTGTTTGTCTTGAGTGAGTGTGTGCACTGACACAAGCAATTAAAAATGTAAAAGAAAAAAATTTTCGTCATTTTTGTCATGAGTGGAGGGTACCGACTTTCTCTCGAAAAGAAAGACGTGAAAAATGAAGTTTTGTTTTTAAACTTCCCAAAATAAAAGTCATGATAAAAAAGGGAAGAAGTTTTGAACTTCCTTGTTGAGCAAGACAAAATGAATCACATGGATTTTCTTCTTGTCATATTAAACTGCTCGTCTTAAGTATAACGTATGCATGATGCATGTTCTTAGGCTAGGAGGCTAAGGGAAATTACGTCATGTGACACGATAGGTGAATGAACTTAGGTCAAGGAGCTAAGCATCATATATCATGTAAAGAAACGATCTTGAACGTCACTTAGGTCTTGAAGCTAAGCACATATATAGATGAAGTGATTATGAATGTTGCTTAGGTCAAGAAGCTAAGAACGATATGCTTTGTATTATTACAAATCATTGATATAGAAATGTTACTCAGCACATTATGCGATGCATGAAACAATGAATATTGCTCAGGTCAGGAAGCTAAGAAAGTATACAACGTTTCTTCTAATGAATGTTATCTTGAAAGATGATGAAGCATGCGCGGTAGGGAAATAAGATTTCATGATAAAGGGTTCCTAAAGGGAAGGATGATATGGATATGGATGTGTGAGTGAAGTGTGTGAATGTGATACTAAGGCTAGCTGCAAGGGTTATGGCGATGGAAAGAGATGTGAGAAGAGTCAAAGATGATGACTCTTTAGTCTAGGTAGGCTAAATGATGTGGGTTCAAGCCCCCAAGTCTAGCTCTAAATGGGTAGGGTTAAGCATTGGATATTCTTTGACTCGATCATGCATGGATATGAATATGAATGTGGCCGCACCTCGATGTGAGGTTGCCTACGTATCCGTTAGGAATCAAGCCGAACGTAGCTCTAACCGAACTTTGCACAAGTGTCTGTACACCTCAAATAGGTCTTTGAAGGGTTGTAATATGGTTAAGTTGATGGTTTAAAGAAGAAAAGGGTACAAGGCTCAAGACCCGAGAGAATCCCCAAGATGTGTAATTGTGAATTTGAAAATTTTGAATTTTGCAAGTTTATTTTCAATTTTTTTTTTGTTGAATTTTTTTGATTTTTTTTTTAGAATCAATGTGGGCAATCTCAGATCATGGGTCCATCACTCACTTAGCATTCATGTTTCTCAGGCACGGTACCGAGCACTCGATGAGAGACGCAATTTGAGACGTGTTCATGTCAAAGACATTGGAACACTTGCCTTTAGACATTGTTTTATTGTTGCTTTGCTGTTTTTTTTTTTACTTGCTTTTTGAATGTTATACAATTACACATCTTCCAATCCCAAGGTTAAGTAAATGTGGGTTAAAGAAATGAAGGCCAAACATTAGACGAGGCTCACATGGTTGATGAAGAAATGTAATGTGATTGAACGGTTAACAGGGAATGACAGGGTTGCAAAGGTGCCTCAAGTCATTGGTGTACCTTGGGTTTAGTTCGGTAATTGATTTTTTTTTTTTTTTTTTTTTTTTTTGAGAATGAATGAATGAATGAAAAATTCTATGATCGAGATGTAAAGGAAATTTTCTCATTTTATTAATGGAAAAGGTGAACGAAACACATGAAACGTTAAAAATTCAAAATGGAAAACCTATGCTAGACATGAACGGGGGAATGGAGATGAATGATAAAGAAAGAAATCATGAAATCTTGCACGAAGGATTTGCTGTGCGCCTTGTGTTCATTACTTCTTGCCACCTAGAGGGACAGGAAGTTTGTTTGCATCCACCAAGTCCTGAATGACGTCCTTCAAATTCCAACATTGCTTCGTAGTGTGGCCCCTTCCTTGATGGTACTTGCAATGGGCATTAGGATTCCATTTGGCGCTCATTTCTTCAGGTTTTGGCTCTGGAAATGGCCCAATAGGTGTGATCAAGCCTTGACTGTAAAGGCAATCAAAGGCCACATCATAAGTCATTCCTAAAGGAGTGTAAGTTCTTTTCTTCTTGGGCAATGGAGTATCAAGAGCTAATACTTCATTGAGATCAACTTGGCTTATATTGTTGGTAGTATTTTCGTGCTTAGAAGACGAAGAAGAAGGATGGTCATTCTTCTTATTTTTCCAAGTGTTATTATTGTTACTACCAGCAGTCTTTATTAGCTCATCCTCGATATTGATGCCAATGTCGTATACAACTTTGAAAGTGTTAAGTGGAACAAATTCGAGATGTCCCCTATATTTATGAGTCAGATTTTGAATAAAGAGGCGAACCATCTCTCTTTCTTTGGGAGGATCTACCAAGAGTGAAGCTGTTTCCCTCCACCTGTTCAGGTAAGCGGTGAAGCCTTCATTCTCTTTCTGTTTGAAAATGGAGAGTTCACGTTCAGAAGTTTTAGTTTGAATGTTACACTTATAACGATTCATGAAACTGTCGGTGACATCTTGCCAAGTCGCAGTATGCTTGGCATCTAGAGAATAAAATCATCGTTGGCAAGCATGTTCTAAGGAGAGAGGGAACACCGTAGGGAAGAGTGTTACGTCCAATCCCTTAAGAGCCATGGTTGCAGAGAACGCCTTCAAATGGAATATTGGATTATCAGTAGGCTTGAACTTTAGAATATCAGCAGTGGAGAACTTTTCAGGGAGTCCTTCACATCCAAAGGAGTGGGAGGTCGTTCCACATAAGTGAAATCCTTAGAAATCTTACTCATTTGTTCCTTCAATTTGTCAAGGGTGGAAACAGTGACCTTGTTTTGTTCCATGGTAGTGACCCTAGTGGTAAGGGTTTGCATCATGGCAGACAGTGCCTCGATGGATTTGTTGGTGTTCTCAATATCTTTTTTAGTGGCCATTGAAAGGTGATAAGTAATGTGGAGTGACAGGGTAAAGTCGTATCCCCTAATCAAAAGTAATTCCTAAATCCTCTAACTAATGTAGATAGGGTAGTAGGGTTGAATCCACAGAGAAACGAGTCTTTTTATTCCTAATTAATTAATATAATCTAGATTATAAAGTAACCAAAATATAATAATCGAAGGAAACTAAACTACGAAGATTAAGAATAAGGAGAAAACAATATATAAAAGGATCTAGGGCATAGGTTTACCAATAAATAATATTCCAGGGTAAAACATAATAATCAATCATCAATGCATAAATTAATCAGATCATAAAGGGCTTTCGCTACGTATTACAATCACACAATTAATTTACCGGTATTAAATCTCATCTTTCGAATCTCGACTCAACCATTTATAAATTAACATGCCTATTGAAACTAGACCTAAACATCAATTCTCATCTGTCGAATATCGAATCAATATTGTTAAACTCATGCATAAAAGATTTGCGCAAATCTAGTCACAAAGCATTAAATCAATCAATAGGAAATTAATATTAGCATTGACAATTAACAACAATAAATTACCCCTTCATATTATTTACGAATCCCCATAAACCCTAGAAATAGAACTACTCACACATAATTAAATCTATTAAAAAGCGAGAATTAAGATAAAGAGAATAATAATGTTAAAGTAATAAGAAAACAAAAATAATGTACCAAGAGTAAAGATAGGAAGAAAAAGCTAAACTAAAGTTAATCTTAAAAAACTAAACTAAGAAAACCTACGTAAAAAAAAACTAATAATGAGAAGTTCCTCCTTTTATAAAGAAAGGAAAAGCAAATTGATTCTCCATCAACTACTACTCCTACACCGACATCATCAGCAAACAAAACCCAAACATAGCAAGCCCAAATCAAAATAACCTGCCCTGATCCGCCCAACCGGGCCTAGCCTCCCCTGATCGGGCCTCTGCGAGCTGGGCTTCAATGATCTACCCCCCTTTTGTTCTTGGGCTTGGTCTTTTAGATTTCATTAGCTCAAATTAATTCACTTGTTGGTCCGTCGTGGTATAATAACTTGTAAAATCATGGGCCTTATCTCGTATCAAGCCCTTAATCACCGGAATAAATTTCTCTAACTCGGCCTGGGCTTAAAATATACGGTCATAAAATATAGTCCGACTCCAATGTTTTGTAGTGGCTCAATAAGCTCGGAAATTGTCATAAATATGAAATTCCTACAAAATAATACCAACTCTACAAAAACACTAGAAAACGTATCACTAGGTGAAAAAAGGCAATTGGCAGCGGTTCAAACCCGGTCTAAGGCACCGGTTTGAACCGCTGCCTATGTGAGTGGTGCCAAAAACTTGGTTTTTGGCACCGGTTCAAAACCGGTGCCATTTCCCGCCATTTTTTTTTGGTGGTAGATAGTTTAGGCACCGGTTGCTGCCTAACTGGTGCCTATTAACCAATTTTATTTTTTTTCGTTTTTTTTTTCCATCGTGCAATAATATTTTAAAAAAAAAAACCTGCAATAATAATAACCTGTAATTCCAGCAATTATATTAAATATAATAATTAATAATTTTATTATTATAATAACTAATAATAATAATATTATTAATTATTACAATAAGATACCAAAATAGTATTAGAAACAAGAATTAAATTATATATATAGATATAAATATTCCCAAACGCAATACAAAAAAAAAAAGTTGCTTACATATACAAATAATAGTAAGTACATATATAATGAATAATAAGTTATATAGTTCAAAAGTTAACATAAATAATTTACAATTACAATGCCATTTACATGTTGAAGGTGATAAAAGACGCCAACATGTCACGAACTTCATTAAGCTCCTTGATTGTCAACGGACCATCCTTTTGGACCTTGCAAAACTTGAAATACAAAAACATTATTTTAAAAATAATTAATTAGGCAAACAATATGTATTTTATCAAATATTACCTATATGATTTCTATATAGCCCATTTACTACATTACTTATCAAATGAACTATTTCTTTCTCATAACATGTCAATATTGGATAGTTTTATGTGTTTAAGCCCTAAAATTGTATAGGAGAGCATTTTGTTAAGGTTTATGACGTTTTTTACTCAAAATGGCCCGAATATGGCCTATATGACCTTACTTTGCCCATTTCCTACATTTCTTATTAAATGGACTTTATTTATCTCATAACATGTCAATATTATCTAGTTATAGGTGTATAAGGAAAGAAATCACATCAAAAGAGAATATTAACACAAAATGGCCCTAATATGGTCCATATGACTTCTATTCAGCCCATTTTCTACCTTTCTTGTGAAATAGCCTTTTTGTTTCTCATAACATGTCATTGTTGGATAATATTAGGTGTCTAAGGCTAGAAATCACATCAATAGAGCATTTCAAGAAGTTTAACAATGCATTTTACTCAACATGGCCCAAATAGGGCTTATATGACTTCTATGTAGCCCATTTTCTACATACTTATCAAATGAACTATTTCTTTCTCATAACATGTCAATGTTGGGTAGTTGTCTGTGTGTAAGCCCTAAAATTGTATAGGAGAGCATTTTATTAAGGTTTATGACGCTTTTTACTCAAAATGGCCCGAATATGGCCTATATGACCTTACTTTGCCCATTTCCTACATTTCTTATTAAATGAACTTTATTTATCTCATAACATGTCAATATTATCTAGTTATATGTGTATAAGGAAAGAAATCACATCAAAAGGGCATATTAACACAAAATGGCCCTAACATGGCCCATATGACTTCTATTTAGCCCATTTTCTACCTTTCTTGTGAAATAGCTTTTTTGTTTCTCATAACATGCCATTGTTGGGTAATATTAGGTGTCTAAGGCGTGAAATCACATCAATATAGCATTTCAATAAGTTTTAGGACTTACCTCATCAAGCTGTTGAGTGTCCGTACAATGAGTCACAATGTCAAGCATGAATCTCATCACATACAAAGCACAATCAAGTCCATTCTCTTGTTGTGCGCACTAGCATATGACAAACAATCACATTAGTGAAACATGCAAAGGAAATGAGCAAATATTTACTACCATAGATTTTCAAGATAATCACAATATCATGTAAATTACCAACGGTGTCTTCCATGTTGGTCCCTTTGGAGCACGACAATGTAGCTTCTTCATAACACTGTAGTATAAAAAAGTACATTCAAATTTGATTAGTCGTATGATTACTAAATTAGTTATTATTAGCAATAATCATCACTAGATTGCTATATATATTTACTTTTGCAATATAGACTTCACGAGCCACTTCTCCGATGATCGAGCTGAATCAAGGTGATAAATTGTGTTAGTGGAATTACAAATCACCATGAGGCTCCAATGCTCCCTACATAAGTTCACAATAGACAAGGTAATTAATATTTAGGAGTCAACATATAATGAGGCCAAATCGATTGAATTTGACATGGTTAGACTTACTCTCTATAACATGGGGCGAATATGAACTTGTCTCCCGCACGCGCTGATTCCCTTATACTCTGTTCAACATAGTACAATACGTCATGAGGGTTGCCTATGATTTTAGTAGTGGATAACTGCTCGGGGCATAACCACCCAACTTTACAAGGAGAATCAGTGTCAGTTAAGTGCTCCTGTAGTGCTCTGCGTGCATGAACATTGAATAATTTATCAGATGTAGGATAATCACCATCAATTTGAATAACTTGAAAAAAGTATAGATTATGTGGGCATTGAAGTACCTCATGAATGTTTGAATGAGGGAAATGTTAAGCTTTGCACCACGTAGAAATTCCTTCACATCTTCTTTGCTGATCCATGCAATTGCATCCTCATCATAGTGGAACATTGCCTTAGGAAGTGTAACTTCCATGTGATCGACCAAATGACAAGCACGGTTGTGAAGAAAGGTCATGTCAGTAGAGAGCGATTGAAGAACAATGTCTTCAACAAATGGAGTAGGTGGCATGGGTGAACCTTTCGAAGAGTGAAACTTCGACGCTTGTTCACTCTTGGACCGTTGTTCACTTAGCTTCTTCTTAGGTTGATCAATTCTTTTAGGCTTCTCCACCCTCTTTCTTTTTGAAGTTTTGCTTCCATTGGAAATCTGAAATAGTTTGAGAAATAATAAGTTTCAACTCACAATCACTTATACATATTTAATTATGATATGGTTTGATAATGTATAAGTTTAGTAGTTGAGAAATGAAGAAAATAGCCAAGTGAGTAGCCATTTCGACTCAAAATGGCTTTATTTTGATGAATTGGACCAATAAACTTAGAACTTGGCGATTTTTATGTAATTTCAAATGACAAACACTTATAAATATGTGATTATGAGTTTTTTTGAGATGCAAGGAGTTTATAAGTTGAGAAATGAAGAAAATAGCCAAGTGAGTAGCCATTTCGGCTCAAAAAGGCTTTATTTTGATGAATTGAACCCAAAAACTTAGAACTTGGCGATTTTTATGTAATTTTGAATGAAAAACACTTATAAATATGTGATTATGAGTTGTTTTGAGATGAAAGGAGTTTATAAGTTGAGAAATGAAGAAAATAGTCAAGAGAGTAGCCATTTCGGCTCAAAATGGCTTTATTTTGATGAATTGGACCCAAAAACTTAGAACTTGGCGATTTTTATGTAATTTCAAATGACAAACACTTATAAATATGTGATTATGAGTTTTTTTGAGATGCAAGGAGTTTATAAGTTGAGAAATGAAGAAAATAGCCAAGTGAGTAGCCATTTCGGCTCAAAATGGTTTTATTTTGATGAATTGGACCCAAAAACTTAGAACTTGGCGATTTTATGTAATTTAAAATGAAAAACACTTATAAATATGTGATTATGAGTTGTTTTGAGATGAAAAGAGTTTATAAGTTGAGAAATGAAGAAAATAGCCAAGTGAGTAGCCATTTCGGCTCAAAATGGCTTTATTTGGATGAATTGGACCCAAAAACTTAGAACTTGGCGATTTTTTTGTAATTTAAAATGACAAACACTTATAAATATGTGATTATGAGTTGTTTTGAGATGCAAGGAGTTTATAAGTTGAGAAATGAATAAAATAGGCAAGTGAGTAGCCATTTCGGCTTAAAATGGCTTTATTTTGATGAATTGGACCCAAAAACTTAGAACTTGGCGATTTTTATGTAATTTCAAATGACAAACACTTATAAATATGTGATTATGAGTTGTTTTGAGATGCAAGGAGTTTATAAGTTGAGAAATGAAGAAAATAGCCAAGTGAGTAGCCATTTCGGCTTAAAATGGCTTTATTTGGATGAATTGGACCCAAAAACTTAGAACTTGGCAATTTTTTTGTAATTTCAAATGACAAAAACTTATAATTTTTTATTATGAGTTTTTTTGAGATGCAAGGAGTTTATAAGTTGAGAAATGAATAAAATAGGCAAGTGAGTAGCCATTTCGGCTCAAAATGGCTTTATTTTGATGAATTGGACCCAAAAACTTAAAACTTGGCGATTTTTATGTAATTTCAAATGAAAAACACTTATAAATATGTGATTATGAGTTGTTTTGAGATGAAAAGAGTTTATAAGTTGAGAAATGAAGAAAATAGCCAAGTGAGTAGCCATTTCGGCTCAAAATGGCTTTATTTGGATGAATTGGACCCAAAAACTTAGAACTTGGCGATTTTTTTGTAATTTAAAATGACAAACACTTATAAATATGTGATTATGAGTTTTTTTGAGATGCAAGGAGTTTATAAGTTGAGAAATGAATAAAATAGGCAAGTGAGTAGCCATTTCGGCTCAAAATGGCTTTATTTTGATGAATTGGACCCAAAAACTTAGAACTTGGCGATTTTTATGTAATTTCAAATGACAAACACTTATAAATATGTGATTATGAGTTGTTTTGAGATGAAAGGAGTTTATAAGTTGAGAAATGAAGAAAATAGCCAAGTGAGTAGCCATTTCGGCTTAAAATGGCTTTATTTGGATGAATTGGACCCAAAAACTTAGAACTTGGCGATTTTTTTGTAATTTCAAATAACAAAAACTTATAAATTTTTTATTATGAGTTGTTTTGAGATTCAAGGAGTTTATAAGTTGAGAAATGAATAAAATAGGCAAGTGAGTAGCCATTTCGGCTCAAAATGGCTTTATTTTGATGAGTTGGACCCAAAAACTTAGAACTTGGTGATTTTTATGTAATTTCAAATGACAAACACTTATAAATTTTTTATTATGAGTTGTTTTGAGATGCAAGGAGTTTATAAGTTGAGAAATGAATAAAATAGGCAAGTGAGTAGCCATTTCGGCTCAAAATGGCTTTATTTTGATGAATTGGACCCAAAAACTTAGAACTTGGTGATTTTTATATAATTTCAAATGACAAACACTTATAAATATGTGATTTTGAGTTGTTTTGAGATGCAAGGAGTTTATAAGTTGAGAAATGAAGAAAATAGGCAAGTAAGTAGCCATTTCGGTTCAAAATGGCTTTATTTGGATGAATTGGACCCAAAAACTTAGAACTTGGCGATTTTTTTATAATTTCAAATGACAAACACTTATAAATATGTGATTATGATTTGTTTTGAGATGTAAGGAGTTTATAAGTTGAGAAATGAATAAAATAGGCAAGTGAGTAGCCATTTCAGCTCAAAATGGCTTTATTTTAATGAATTGGACCCAAAAACTTAGAACTTGGCGATTAATGACAAACACTTATAAATATGTGATTATGAGTTGTTTTGAGATGCAAGGAGTTTTTTAGTTGAGAAATGAAGAAAATAAGCAAGTAAGTAGCCATTTCGGCTCAAAATGGCTTTATTTGGATGAAATGATGTCAATTGCTTAATTTTTTTTTTAAAAATGCAACGGCATCCGCACCGGGACACCCGAGGGAGCCGCCCCCGCTGCCGGAACAGCAAAGGCAGCCCGTGCCGAGGCCACATAAGCCCCAACAGGTGGCTGCCAAGGCTGTAGCAGCCACGGAAGGTGGCTGCCAGTCTGCTGCAGCCTTGGCAGCAGCATGCCTGGGCTGCTGGTGCCTCGAAAGGCGGCTGCCATGGCTGTAGCAGCACAGGCAGCACCTGCCGAGGCTGCAGCAGCCATGGCAGCCGCCTGTCGAGGCTGCAGCAGCCTAGGCAGGCTGCTGCCGAGGCTACATCAGTCTGGCAGCCACCTACCGTGGCTGCTACAGCCTTGTCAGCCACCTGTCGGGGCTGCTGTAGCCTCGGCGCGGGCTGCCTTCGATGTTCCGGCAACGGGGGCGGCTCCCTCGGGTGTCCAGGTGCGGCGGAAGTTGCTTATTTTTAAAAAAAAAAATTTGAACTAGGCGATTTTTATGTAATTTCAAATGACAAACACTTATAAATATGTGATTATGAGTTGTTTTGAGATGCAAGGAGTTTATAAGTTAAAAAATGAAGAAAATAGACAAGTAAGTAGTCATTTCGGCTCGAATTGGGTTTATTTTGATGAAATGCGCCAAAAAAATTAGAAGTTTGCTTCTTTTATGCAATTTCATGTCACAATCACTTATACATATGTAATTATGATATGGTTTGAGAATGTATAAGTTTATTAGTTGAGAAATGAAGAAAATAGGCAAGTGAGTAGCCATTTCGGCTCAAAGTGGCTTTATTTTGATGAATTGGACCCAACACCTTAGAACTTAGCGATTTTAATGTAATTTCAAATGACAAACACTTATAAATATGTGATTATGAGTTGTTATGAGATGCAAGGAGTTTATAAGTTGAGAAATGAAGAAAATAGGCAAGTAAGTAGCCATTTCAGCTCGAATTGACTTTATTTTGATGAATTGGACCCAAAAACTTAGAACTTGGCGATTTTTATGTAATTTCAAATGACAAACACTTATAAATATGTGATTATGAGTTGTTTTGAGATGCAAGGAGTTTATAAGTTGAGAAATGAAGACAATAGCCAAGTGAGTAGCCATTTCGGCTTAAAATGGCTTTATTTGGATGAATTGGACCCAAAAACTTAGAACTTGGCGATTTTTTTGTAATTTCAAATGACAAAAACTTATAAATTTTTTATTATGAGTTGTTTTGAGATGCAAGGAGTTTATAAGTTGAGAAATGAATAAAATAGGCAAGTGAGTAGCCATTTCGGCTCAAAATGGCTTTATTTTGATGAATTGGACCCAAAAACTTAGAACTTGGTGATTTTTATGTAATTTCAAATGACAAACACTTATAAATATGTGATTATGAGTTGTTTTGAGATGCAAGGAGTTTATAAGTTGAGAAATGAAGAAAATAGGCAAGTAAGTAGCCATTTCGGCTCAAAATGGCTTTATTTGGATGAATTGGACCCAAAAACTTAGAACTTGGCGATTTTTTTGTAATTTCAAATGACAAACACTTATAAATATGTGATTATGATTTGTTTTGAGATGCAAGGAGTTTATAAGTTGAGAAATGAATAAAATAGGCAAGTGAGTAGCCATTTCGGCTCAAAATGGCTTTATTTTAATGAATTGGACCCAAAAACTTAGAACTTGGCGATTAATGACAAACACTTATAAATATGTGATTATGAGTTGTTTTGAGATGCAAGGAGTTTTTTAGTTGAGAAATGAAGAAAATAAGCAAGTAAGTAGCCATTTCGGCTCAAAATGGCTTTATTTGGATGAAATGATGTCAATTGCTTAATTTTTTTTTTAAAAATGCAACGGCATCCGCACCGGGACACCCGAGGGAGCCGCCCCCGCTGCCGGAACAGCAAAGGCAGCCCGTGCCGAGGCCACATAAGCCCCAACAGGTGGCTGCCAAGGCTGTAGCAGCCACGGAAGGTGGCTACCAGTCTGCTGCAGCCTTGGCAGCAGCATGCCTGGGCTGCTGGTGCCTCGAAAGGCGGCTGCCATGGCTGTAGCAGCACAGGCAGCACCTGCCGAGGCTGCAGCAGCCATGGCAGCCGCCTGTCGAGGCTGCAGCAGCCCAGGCAGGCTGCTGCCGAGGCTACATCAGTCTGGCAGCCACCTACCGTGGCTGCTACAGCCTTGGCAGCCACCTGTCGGGGCTGCTGTAGCCTCGGCGCGGGCTGCCTTCGATGTTCCGGCAACGGGGGCGGCTCCCTCGGGTGTCCAGGTGCGGCGGAAGTTGCTTAATTTAAAAAAAAAAATTTGAACTAGGCGATTTTTATGTAATTTCAAATGACAAACACTTATAAATATGTGATTATGAGTTGTTTTGAGATGCAAGGAGTTTATAAGTTGAAAAATGAAGAAAATAGACAAGTAAGTAGTCATTTCGGCTCGAATTGGGTTTATTTTGATGAAATGCGCCAAAAAAATTAGAAGTTTGCTTCTTTTATGCAATTTCATGTCACAATCACTTATACATATGTAATTATGATATGGTTTGAGAATGTATAAGTTTATTAGTTGAGAAATGAAGAAAATAGGCAAGTGAGTAGCCATTTCGGCTCAAAGTGGCTTTATTTTGATGAATTGGACCCAACACCTTAGAACTTAGCGATTTTAATGTAATTTCAAATGACAAACACTTATAAATATGTGATTATGAGTTGTTATGAGATGCAAGGAGTTTATAAGTTGAGAAATGAAGAAAATAGGCAAGTAAGTAGCCATTTCAGCTCGAATTGACTTTATTTTGATGAATTGGACCCAAAAACTTAGAACTTGGCAATTTTTATGTAATTTCAAATGACAAACACTTATAAATATGTGATTATGAGTTGTTTTGAGATGCAAGGAGTTTATAAGTTGAGAAATGAAGAAAATAGCCAAGTGAGTAGCCATTTCGGCTTAAAATGGCTTTATTTGGATGAATTGGACCCAAAAACTTAGAACTTGGCGATTTTTTTGTAATTTCAAATGACAAAAACATATAAATTTTTTATCATGAGTTGTTTTGAGATGCAAGGAGTTTATAAGTTGAGAAATGAATAAAATAGGCAAGTGAGTAGCCATTTCGGCTCAAAATGGCTTTATTTTGATGAATTGGACCCAAAAACTTAGAACTTGGTGATTTTTATGTAATTTCAAATGACAAACACTTATAAATATGTGATTATGAGTTGTTTTGAGATGCAAGGAGTTTATAAGTTGAGAAATGAAGAAAATAGGCAAGTAAGTAGCCATTTCGGCTCAAAATGGCTTTATTTGGATGAATTGGACCCAAAAACTTAGAACTTGGCGATTTTTTTGTAATTTCAAATGACAAATACTTATAAATATGTGATTATGATTTGTTTTGAGATGCAAGGAGTTTATAAGTTGAGAAATGAATAAAATAGGCAAGTGAGTAGCCATTTCGGCTCAAAATGGCTTTATTTTAATGAATTGGACCCAAAAACTTAGAACTTGGCGATTAATGACAAACACTTATAAATATGTGATTATGAGTTATTTTGAGATGCAAGGAGTTTTTTAGTTGAGAAATGAAGAAAATAAGCAAGTAAGTAGCCATTTCGGCTCAAAATGGCTTTATTTGGATGAAATGATGTCAATTGCTTAATTTTTTTTTTGAAAATGCAACGGCATCCGCACCGGGACACCCGAGGGAGCCGCCCCTGCTGCCGGAACAGCAAAGGCAGCCCGTGCCGAGGCCACATCAGCCCCAACAGGTGGCTGCCAAGGCTGTAGCAGCCACGGAAGGTGGCTGCCAGTCTGCTGCAGCCTTGGCAGCAGCATGCCTGGGCTGCTGGTGCCTCGAAAGGCGGCTGCCATGGCTGTAGCAGCACAGGCAGCACCTGCCGAGGCTGCAGCAGCCATGGCAGCCGCCTGTCGAGGCTGCAGCAGCCCAGGCAGGCTGCTGCCGAGGCTACATCAGTCTGGCAGCCACCTACCGTGGCTGCTACAGCCTTGGCAGCCACCTGTCGGGGCTGCTGTAGCCTCGGCGCGGGCTGCCTTCGATGTTCCGGCAATGGGGGCGGCTCCCTCGGGTGTCCAGGTGCGGCGGAAGTTGCTTAATTTTAAAAAAAAAAATTTGAACTAGGCGATTTTTATGTAATTTCAAATGACAAACACTTATAAATATGTGATTATGAGTTGTTTTGAGATGCAAGGAGTTTATAAGTTGAAAAATGAAGAAAATAGACAAGTAAGTAGTCATTTCGGCTCGAATTGGGTTTATTTTGATGAAATGCGCCAAAAAAATTAGAAGTTTGCTTCTTTTATGCAATTTCATGTCACAATCACTTATACATATGTAATTATGATATGGTTTGAGAATGTATAAGTTTATTAGTTGAGAAATGAAGAAAATAGGCAAGTGAGTAGCCATTTCGGCTCAAAGTGGCTTTAGTTTGATGAATTGGACCCAAAACCTTAGAACTTAGCGATTTTAATGTAATTTCAAATGACAAACACTTATAAATATGTGATTATGAGTTGTTTTGAGATGCAAGGAGTTTATAAGTTGAGAAATGAAGAAAATAGGCAAGTAAGTAAATAATTTACCTCCTTATTAATCAACTTCACCCATGCACGTGGCCAATCAACGAAGCTACCTACAGCTTGCCAAAGCGTTGTTATCTCAACCTCCTCTATCGGTACGGGTAGTGGGATGTCTTCGAACCCCGCAACCACTGAATCGATCCCAACCGAGTAATGATGTGGCCCCGCCGTAGCACCCGTCGTCGGTTGGGCACTACCATATGCCACCAAACTCAACACGGTACTATTTGCATGCCCCGGGGCTAGAAGTGCACACCGGGTGTCTTCCTACACAAGTATATATATAAAAAGAAGATAGTTAAATAGGACTTTTACAACAGCATAGATATAACAAAATTCATTAAGGTAGAGGGTTACAAATCACCTGTAACTCTGGAAATTCATGCGGTGTTGGATTTTCAAGCTCCCTCGAGTCCGCATGTGTAGGAGTAGGAACCTGCAACAGTACATCAATCATTGCACCTCAAATCTCAATTAACTCGGTATTTTAAAACTTTTAATAACCCAATTGATTTTACCTCAGGTGGCACATCTTCACCACGTATCTCATCTCCTCCATGTCTATCACCTTCTCCTTATCCTTTTGGTTCAGAACATGAGTCGACCGGGGTACTAGTGAGGAACGGCAAAGTCGGTAAGTTCATCAGCTTCGCCCAAGCATTCAATTCACCAACTAACTCATTGCGTACTTGTTCCTTAATTGATGCCACCTTGGCATCCAACTCCCCCGGTGAGTTAACACTGGCTCGAGATCTACCCGATTTTGTGTATTTGGGACCCATCACCTTATTCCATCCAAGCAATGACCCTCCCGAACCTACTACTCGTCCTGGATGGTATGACCTTCCCAAAGCAATGGTGAAAGGGTCATTCTCCACACTTGGTTCAAATTTGCCCTCCACCATCTCTTGAGTGTGCTCAAGCTATAGCATAAGGAAAAATGAGGTCAATAAAACAGTTAATGGTTTGTACAGTGATTAGATGCAAAAGTGACTTAATTTCAACAATTCATAGGTAACTTACTAGCTTATCCGCCAGTTTTTGGCTTCCGGACCCTTGATGAACCATTTTCCAGTTTTCTTATCAAACGAATGGAGAGAACAAAAGAAATCACCGGCACGACTCACCAATGTAGTGATCGTGGAACTAAAAGGTTCCTTCGATGCCACTAGAAGCGCTTTAGGGTATAAACCCGAAGCGGCCCACTCAGGTCTCTTTTCAGCAAAAGTCTTAGGACCCATACGATGGACGTATTCCTTCTTTTCTGCATTCGCTTGATTTTGCTCTCGAAGTTCCTACAAAACAAAAAATGTTAGTCTCATTAATACAAAAAGTATCAAGCTATTATTCAATTGAGATCAGATTTACACAAACTTACAATGGCTTTCTTTTGACTCTTCATTCTAACAAACTCTTCCCAATCATCTTTTGACACGGCCGGCCATATTTGCCACGGGAGACGGTCATCCTCTTTGGCATTCTTCTTCTTTGTTTGCACCTTCTTCTTCTTGTGGATCCACCGATTAGTCAACTTGGTCTTAAAGCCTCTTAATCTTTCCCCTAATAAAGAGACAAACACCCTTTTCTTCTCGGGATCATTAGGAATAGAAAACTGCCTCTGCAAGCACAAATTAAAACCGATTATTAGTTTCTATTTAGTAACAACCATAAGGTTAAGGTATCTTAAATTGTCTAAATGTGCCAAAAACACACTTACCCTTGTATCATCCCAAAATGCTTAAATCAAACCCGGAGGTACTTGCCGCATTACAAGTGTAATGAGGATTTTCCGCGAACATAAGCCAACTTGATTAGCATATTGTCGACGCCATTTGGGCCCGGGTTGGCCTTTGTTGTCATACTCTAAGACCATGGGACCGTCCGGTTTCTTAAAGCTTCTCGTCGGACCCCTTCTTTTTCTTTCAGCCGGTGCCTTTTCCCCCCCTCCACCACCTGTGTTGTTTTCATCTTGTCCTTGGCCTTGACTTTCAGGAGTCGGGTTCTCACCAACAATCTCACGTGCTGTATTTACAATGGCCGGTGCACGTTCAGCTGACATTTCAAAATCGTCAAGCCTACGCTCGAACTCATCTTGAGCCTGATCCTCTGGCTCACCCAAGTCATCCTCCTTATTCACATCATAAGGCACATCACTATCATCGGAGTCGTCATCCTCGTACTCGTCCTCATACTCATCATCGTCAATGTCCTCTACCAAAGGAGGATCATGATCGTCCGCCATGAGATATAAGCACCTGTCAAAGCAATCATAAAACAATATTAGTGTATAGTAAAGTATATGCATGATAGTTATTATGGTTATGTAGAAGCTATTTTAGCCATTTTCACCTACTTATTATGGTCCTATAACCTTGTATATGCATGATAATGAGTACAAAATGCCAATTTCAATCTACATATGGAAAATAGGTTGTTAGAATGAATAAATGTTAGTTCATACACAAAACAAAGGAGTTGGGTTAAGTAGAAGCTATTTATGCCAGTTTCACCTACTTATGGTCCTATAACCTTGTATATGCATGATAATGAGTACACTTAGGCAATTTCAAACTACAAATATATCATTTTCGCCTACTTATGCTCCTATATACATGATAAATAAACTATATTTGCAATGAAACCATTACTAACTTTTAATCAAACTACCTCATTCTGAAATTCCTTCGTTGTGGTCTGATCGTATATAACCTGCTTTGTTGTCTATGTCATTTAGTACAACAGGTCTAGGAACAGTGAAAGGTGCTGAATCATCAAACGCATCATATTCTTCCTCATCCTCAACATCTCCAATGCCTAGGATTCTTCTTTTGCCAGCTAGCACTATAGACCATTTTGAATCCATTGGGTCAGTTACGTAGAAAACTTGCTTAGCTTGAGATGCAAGGATAAATGGTTCCGCACTATCATTCAAGTGGCCAAGATCTACAAGAGTAAAGTCCTCATGTTTGACGTTACGCCTGATATTATCAACCCACTTACACTTGAAAAGAGCAACCGTGAAGTCACAATAATCAAGCTCCCATATTTCTTGAATTCGACCATAGTATGACAACTCTGCATCAACAGGTGATTTATCCTTAGAACTTGCAAACTCCCTTGACGATGCCACAAGAGTTACACCACTGTTTTGGGTGGAGGAAGATTACAAATCACGAGCCTCGGTCCAAAATGAGTACCCATTGATGTCATATCCCTCAAATGAACGGACATCATCCCTAGGACCGTACGTAAGCCACCGTACTGTATCGGTCACATTAGTATCATTCAATCCACTCATTACTCGTTCATGAAACCAATCAACAAATTTCTTATTATGCAACTGCATAAGTGCCCTTTCACCTTTGGATGGAAATTCGGCATGCAAACAAGCCATGTGCTCGTCTAAATATGGGTGCACATCTGAAACATGGTGCAACACATAAAGGTGTGCTTGTAAGAACTGATCTTGGTCTGGTGATAATCGTTTCGACCCAATTGTGCCATGACCATCAAGTCTACCTTCATGTCGAGAAGTAGGAAGACCAATAGGTTGAGCAAGGGCTATGTAGTCCGCCAGAAAGTTACCTATCTCCTTACCCACTGTCCCTTGAATTATACTTCCTTCAAGGTGAGCTCGGTTCTGTACTTTATCTTGTAATGTACCCATGTGTCTTTCAAAAGGATAGCACCACCTCATGAACACTGGACCGCACAACTTAATCTCACGCACCAAATGAAGAACCAGATGAACCATTATGTCAAAAAATGAGGGTGGGAAATACATCTTAAATTTGCACAAAGTCACAACCACATCTGCTTGCAAAGCATCTAGTGTACAAGGATCAAGAACTTTGCTACAAATTGTATTGAAAAACGAACAAAGGCTTGTAATCGCTTCCCTCACGTGTTTCGGTAGAATACCACGGATTGCAATCGGTAGGAATACTTACATCATAATGTGACAATCATGGGATTTCATACTTGTCAGCTTCAATTCTCCATTTAAGGTTACAAATCTTTTCATGTTAGATGAGTACCCTGATGGAACCTTAATGCCGTACAAACATGCACAAAACATACGTTTCTCTACCCTTGACAATGTATAGTAAGCCGGGGGTAAATAATTCTTTTCATCCTTCCCTTTACCCTTAACTTTCTTCTTTGACGCATCTTTGGCCTTTCCCTTTCCCTTGCTCTTCTCCTTCCCTTTTTTCGAAACACTTTCATCTTCTATTATCGGCTCCTTCCCCTTTCTAACCTTTTCTTGAGGCCACAATTCTGGACGAATCCCCATCTCTTTCAAATCTAACCGTGCACCCTTTCCGTCCTTTGTTTTTCCTGGGATATTCATAAGCGTCCCCAAAAGAGCATCACACACATTCTTCTCTATATGCATCACATCAAGACAATGCCTAATGTCATGTTCTCTCCAGTACGGCAGCTTCCAAAAGATTGATTCTTTCTTAAACAGAGCAGCTAAGACCACAGTTTTTTCTGATTTTCCAAGCACCGTTCGTATCCCTTTCACCCGAGCACTAATCTCAGCACCAGTCAATGGTCTAGGCGCAATATCCTCTTCCACGGTTCCATCGAATGCCTTTTTCTGCCTACGGTACGGGTGATCACGCCTAAGGAACCTTCGAGTCCGTAGGTAGACATCTTTGTGAGAATGAGTCAGGTATACGCTTGATGTGTCATCAATACATATGGGGCATGCTTTTTTCCCTTTGACCTTGTACCCACACAAGTTGCCATATGCAGGGAAGTCATTCATGGTCCACATAAGGGCTGCACGCAATGTGAACATCTCGTTTTGATGAGCATCGAAAACGGAAACCCCTTCGTCCCACATCTTTCTCAAGTCGTCAATAAGCGGCGCAAGGTAAACATCTATGTCGTTTCCAGGTTGCTTAGGACTAGTTATTAGCAATAAAAGCATTACATACTTACGCACTACTACAAAATCTGGAAAAATGATCCCTAATAAAAGACCCGTCATCTTAATAACGGGTTTGTTTGATGTAGGAGATCTAATATTAGAAATAACAGGTCTCTTATGTGTAGCAGGTCCCACCAATTTATTAAGTAGAGAGACAAAAGACCCGTGGTGAAACCTAACGGGTCTCTAAAATGCGGTAGGGTCCATAAATTTTGGGGTAGAAAAAACAATAGATATCTAAGAGACCCGTTGTCGGATTGAACGGGTTTCTTGCCTTCTTAATTCTTTTATATTAGCTTTTATCATTCATGTTTTATTTCCTCCTCTCCCATAGTTATCAACGCCGCCCCTTATCTCTTCCCTTCTCTCCCTAATATCATTCATAGTTATCAACGCCGCCCCTTATCTCTTCCCTTCTCTTTCTAATATCATTCATACTCTAAAACCCATATATTGAAATCATCTTTATTTTCATTACCTAAATTTTAAAATACTAAAGTAATTTGAGCATGTATTATTGGCGATGGAAGAAAATTCAACACAACATTGCATGCTACTTATATATGGAGTACAATAGAACTATCATGGGATAGAATAATGAGGTGATGTTGTACATATATAGTAACGGTATCAAGCTTCAGATTTAGAATATAAAATATCATGTAAGTTTATCATTTTAATAAAGCGTTGAACTTTGTTATAATTTGTGGTTAGATGAGTAACCCTCACTACCCAGAAAACAACTCCAAGGATGGAGATGCTTATAATAATGAAAACAGGTATTTGATTCTATTTATACTCTCCAATTCTTCTTTACATTTTATTGATTATAATCCTTTTGTTGAATCTATTGAAAAATCATGTGATTGTGCAATTTGAGCTCTAATAATTAAGATCCGAAGTTTTCAAGAACAGGACTGAAGATATGAGAAAGGGACGAAAGCGTGGTGCGAGTGTTGTTGTCATGTCGGCAAAGGCAGAGGTTTCGGCCGATCAAGAAAATTTGAGTTGGCCAAGATCTCAATTACCAAATGACGATTCAAGCATCAACCGGTTCACTACATTTTTTTGAGGGATACCAGATCACTACACAACAACTACTACAACTAATAATTTTCGGATTTACTCATTATTATTATTATTGTTTTTTTTTAATTTAATCGCTAATTTATTCAATTCATCGAAAAAACTGTAGAATCGCATTGCATTTGTTTCATTATACTAAGTTTTAAATGAACTTGCATTGTAGATTACAATACTGAAGTTGGTTTTATCAAGGCGTTGACAACTACAAATCAGCCTATGAAACTCCACATGCTTTTAAATTTCAAATAAGTCCATACTTGTTAATTTTTATTTAAGTTAGTTTAAGCTTGTAAAGTTCAATTAGTTTATAATTGAAAATTTCATTAGTTTGTAATTGTAATTTTAATTGGTCAATTATTTATGTAATTTTCATTTTAATGAAATTTCACATTGAATGATTTAAAATTTTTACATTTCCGCCAATTTTATCCATGAAATTTTAAATTTCAAATTCAAATTATGAAGTGCTCCAAATTACAATAACCTAGTATTTTTTTTTTTTAAAAAAAAGATGTAACAGACCCCTATCTTTAGTATAGGGTCTCTTTTATGTTACAATCAGACCCTATTTCTCTTATCACAGGTCTCTTTCATTGAACAAAGAGACCCTATTTTTCTAATAACGGGTCTTATTTAATGTTAAGATTTTTTTCAAATCATCAACATAACAGACCCCATTTCTTACGTGACGGGTCTCTTCTTTATTTAAACAGATCACTTTAATTGGACGGGTCTCTTTATCAAACAGACCCCTGAGATAGAGACCCGTCAAAAAGTGGTTTCAAAGGTAGATTTTAACGGGTCTCTTTGCCTTTTTTTGTAGTAGTGACGTTTCATGCACAGCCAAGGAGGCAAATTATAAATCACTAAAAGTACCGGCCATGTGCTGTGTTGGGTACTAAGAGTGCCAAATGGATTCATCCCGTCCGTGCACAACCCAAGCCTTAAATTTCTGACTCCGTTACCAAATTCCTCAAACTTCAAATCAATGTTCTTCCACTGTGGAGAGTCAGCTGGATGCTTCAGCATTCTGTTTTTCTTTCTTCCCTCTGCATGCCACCTCAAGTTTTTAGCGTCTTTTGGTATTGAGAACAGACGCTTAAACCTTGGAATAATGGGAAGATACCACAACACCTTAGCAGGAGGTCCCTCCGTGCCAAGATTGCAACTCATGCGCTTGTACCGCGACCGCTTGCATCGTGGACACTCCTGCAGTTTTTCATACTCATTTCGATACAAAATACAGTCATTAGGACATGCATTTATCTTCTTATTCTCCAAACCAAAGGGACACATGAGCTTCTTTGCGTAATAATAAGACTTAGGAATTTCATTCCCATCAGGCAACATATCACTTAATGCGGTCAACAAAGAAGTAAAACTGATGTCCGTCCACCCATGCTTCGACTTAATGTTGAAAAGTGTTAGCACGGCCGATAGTTTGGAGTATTTTTTGCACCCGGGATACAAAGGCTTTTTGGAAGCCTCCGATAATAATTCAAACACTTCACCTTCAACACCTTGCAACATCTCATCCACTTGTTCATCCTCGACCTCATCCGCCTGATCTTCATCGGCTCCATCCTCACCATTATCAACAATATACTCATCATTCTCGTATTCCTCGTCCACATGAATCTCAGTGCTTCTAACACGCACATCATTCCGATTAAGATCCCCACTGTACTCTCCACTTTCTCCGTGCCAAATCCACACATGGTATAATTGCCTAAACCCACGACATAATACATGATCTCTAATGATTTCAACACTATCGACCACATTCACACAATTACAATCAACACAAGGACAATAAAGGCCTTTGCCTCCCAGTTTGAGTTGATAAGCTAAAGCCCTCTCGCAAAACTCTTGAACCCCATTCCAAAATTCCAATGTATCGCGTCTACCATACATCCAACCACGATCCTTCTCCATTTAGTAAATTGTCTCTAAACATATATATAGCACCATATAATTATAATGTGTAAGTGCTACATATTTTATGTAAATCAAATTCAAGTACAAAACGTGAATATACCATTCATATAGTGAAAAAATGCATGTTTCCAAAGGGTCCTTATCACTCCAACCTAACCCATCCTTGAATTTCTACTCTCACTAGTGAATGTATGTCAACTTTCCAATTTTAAGGAAAATCCGGCAGCATTTCCCCCTAGTTCTCCAAGTACACGATGTAGATAATTAATTACCCACATATGTACCCAGAGAACATAGTGAGGAAATGGTAAGCCAAGATGTTCCTTAAAATCGAAAAGAAAATATACATTCACCACCTAAGTGAGAGTACACATTCAAGAACAGTCCCAACAGGGGACTATTCAAGACTTTCTCCTAATGAGAAAGCCTTGAACGGGTATCTAGGCATATGATGATGCAAGTATTCTACATATTGTTGTATTTATTTGCAATTAAACAATACACAAGTTGCAATTTCATGAATAAACTTTTATTAAATGGATAAATAGAAAGAAATATAGCTAAGTAAAGTTTATAAGTCATACCAATATAGCAATGCAACTACCCACTTGAGCTCAATATGTAGTCCTCAAGCTAATTAAACTCGTGCTTCAATTCACATATGAATCTATATATTAAAAAAAACAAAAATTAGCAACGTCACTAATTATCTAATTAGTATATTCACAATTCTCTAATGTATTCACAATTCTCTAATTTATTCACAACTAATTAGGTGGCAATATCACTATTTATTTCTCTAATTTATGCACAATTCTCTAATTTAATCACAATTCTCTAAATTATTCACAAATCTCTAATGTAATCACAATTCTCTAATTTATTCACAATTTTCTAATTTATTCACAACTAATTAGTAGCAAGGTCACTAATTCTTTAATATATTCACAATCACCCATTAAAACAACCTAAAATTACACATTAAAATATACAAAACTCAACTAATTAAGTAACATTCTTACTAATCTCTATTATATTCATAATTACTCATTAAATCAACCTCAAAATAACCCATTAAAACTTATAATTTTTTCAACTAAGGAACAAGGTAATGCAAAATTACACTAATCTATTATATGTATTCAAAATTACTCTAAACATACAAAATTACTCTAATGTATAATATGTATTCAAAATTTCTGAATAAACAACCAATGCAAAAATAAAAAAATTAGGGTAAAATTATATATATATCTTAGGCGGTGGTGGAGGTAGCAGCGGTGGTGCGACTAGTGGAGGTAGCACGGAGGTGGAGGCGGTGCGCGCTGGTGGAGGGAACAACGCGGAGGTGGAGGCGGTGCGCTGCAGCTCAATTAGAACAATGCTGGTGGCTGGAGGGCGGTGAAAGACAGAGAAGGGCAGGGAAGGGAAAAGACAAGGGCAGGGGAGAATTAAGGGCGGTGGTTTTCGACAATTCGTACAATGCTGGTGGTGTTTCAACTCGTACAACGGCAGTGTTTCAATTCGACAATTCGTACAAGGGCAGGGGGAGAATTAAAAGCGGTGTTTCAATTCGAACAATGTTGGTGGCTGAAGAAAGGATTGAAGGCGGCCGGTTTTCGAAACCCCTGGTGGCCGCCGGTGAAGGTGACGGCTGTGGTGGAGGGAGAGAGAGGAAGAATTGAAGGCCGTCGTTTTTCGAAACCCAGCTCTAATGAAACAGTAAGGAATGAAGAAGGAATGAAAGAGAAAGAGAAAGAGAAGAAGGAGAAGAAGGTAGTCCGCCTTTTTTTTTTTTAATTGGGTCCGGTTCAATTGGCACCGGTTCAAACCGGTGCCTTTTTAATTTTAGGCACCGGTTCAGGCCAAACCGGTGCCTTTTCTCTTCTTCTAAAATCCCGCCCATTTCTGGACCGGTTTTGGGCACCGGTTTAGCCTGAACCGGTGCCATATGGAGGGTGCCTAATGCTTTTTTTCTACTAGTGTATATTAGTATTAAAAATAGCTCCGTAGAGCTCAAATAAGCACAAATATGACCGTGGGAAAGGGAATAAAAATATATATAAAATAGACTCATCATGGAGATGACAAAGTTCTCTTTGAACGCCTATTAGATATGAGAGATTGTTGCGGTAATGACTCGAACCGTATTAATCTATCCCTGTTCCTTGATCAAGTACTGTGAAATAAAATAATCCACTTAATTGTTTGACTCATTGCTCAAGATAGGAAAGGAAAAAAAAATAGACATTTGAAAACAGGTGAGAAAACTCCACTCATTTTTTATTATGACGAAAAAAAAGGGTGCATGAACCTAGTATACGATCATAAACGACCTGGTGCACGACTAGAGTCGGAACATAAAGAAAGTGTGTGGACTATACTTGACTCGTGAGTGACTAAGTGATGTTATAAGACTCGTGGTATGATCGTATGGCTAGACATGTGAACAATAACCAAAATGACTGACGCGAGGACCAAATTAAGACTTAAAAAAAGCTGACTGGACTTATTTCAAGGGCACCGTGACACGGAAAACTGTACCGTGTCACGGTACAAGCTGCCGTGATGCGGTGGTTTTTTTTTTTTTTTTGGAAATCCACCGTGCCACGGTGAACTTTCCCGTGCAAGGTAAACTTTCCCGTGCCACGGTGGATGCTGATGGGGCACGAGAATATTTTTTTTTTTTTTTTTGGTGCTAGAAATCCACCGTGTGTCACGGTGGAAATTGCCGTGACACGGTGAACTTTCCAGTGACACAGTGGATGCTGACGTGGCACGGGATTTTTTTTTTGTTTTTGCTGGAGATCCATCGTGACACGGTGAATGCTGACGTGGCACGAGAATATTTTTTTTTTGGAAATCCACCGTGCCAAAGGTGGAAATTGCCGTGACACGGTGAACTTTCCCGTGCCATAGTGGATGCTGACGTGGCACGAGTTTTTTTTTTTTTTTTTTGCGCTAATTACTAAGTGAGTACGCTCCATTGGCAATCGTTAGTCATAAAATAATCCACCACAGACAAAGAAAGATCGTTAAGGTTAGGATCAAAACGACCAAACATAAACACGTAGGCACAATGATGCAAAGAATAGTTCACAACCTAAGGTCAAGTTCTATGTTCGACTATGGTCAGGTTTATTTGGTGTCAATAGGGTACCATGGTTAAGAGTTTGGACGCGTTAGCAAAGCAGCCTCCCTTGAGGGTATATGCCAACAGGCGGCTCCGCGAGTTCGTGATGAAATCGAACTTGACTCCATGGTTTTGGTGGATTTAATAACTTGGATGAACCCTTATTGCCATGAGCGTTTTTGGGTTGAAAGAGATTAAATCCCCTGGGGCTAAGATGCATGTAGAACACACACGTTTTTTTTTAGAAAAATCGAAGGAAGTTGACTGTGAGAAGATAAAACAAGTTACCGGACTGATTATAGGACTGCCGTGACACGGCAGAGAGCACCGTGCCACGGTGCTGCACCCCGTCAGACGGTGTACTGCACCGTGACACTGCAGATTCTACCGTGGCACGGCAGTCAGACAATCTGACTGGTGCCCTATTTTCCTTCGTACGCAATAAAGTTATTCAATTTTTCCTACGGGACAGACCTAAATGCGACGTTAAAACTTCTATGCTTTTGCAACGATGCCAAATTAATCACAGGAATATTTTTCAAGAATCTTTCAAGTCTCATCCACTCATCTTAATTAAATACCGATCACTCAAATTGATAAATAACCAAGAATCCTCCCCAGCGGAGTCGCAAAATTGTAAGCGTCGTTTGAAGTGCGCTTACGTTAAAACATGTGTGAATATGCTTGGCACTCATAGGAAGTGGGAATTGACATAATACGATTAGGGACAAGGAAAGTAGGGAGCCGCCCACAAGTTTTTTAAGGAACTTGTAAACCGTTCACGGATCATAAAAGGCAACCACGATAAAGGGACAACGAAGGCAACAACGATTGACCCGTGAAGGTTACACCTGATTTGGGTATTTTATACCCGGCCAAGTGGCCCAATCAGAAAGTGCCACGTGTCCTCCATATAGGTGCCATTTGGACCTACGGAATGATGACACGTGGAGGGAGGACTCTTCTCCGTCCTACGTGGACTGAAGGTCCAGCAGGGACCATTCAGTCGGCGACACGTGTCACCCAAAAGGTGCTTCAGAATCCTTTTGGGCACAGTGACACGTGTCACTCAGGTATTGGCCCTGGGATGGCGGCCTTCTAAGGCCCAAATCCCGAGGCGCCGCAAAACGGCGTGACCTAACTCCTAGGTCACGAGATCCTAGGAGGGCACACTCTTCCCTATAAATAGGGACATTACGTCATTTATGATGAGACACGAAAAAAGAGAGAATTTTTGACACACAATACGAGACAATACGTCACTTACCACAGAGCTGTCGTTTTCAAGGAACACACAGCACTTTACCTGAGCTTGGAATCCAGGCAGATAACTTTACTTCCGCACGTTTTATCTCCGAACATTTACTGACTTAATCTTTGGAGGCGGACCACCGACCATCCGGCGGTCCGTTTGCTTTGCAGGTACAGGCATCCTCAGTTGAATCCAGTTTCAGTGTTGTAACTCTCCCGAGGGACAAAAACCCCCGAAACATTTGGCGCCGTCTGTGGGGAGAGTACCTCTGAAATGGCTTCACAAGAACCTGTACCAAATCCGGAGGCCATTCGGCCTCCAAATGATGTACTGGTCCAAACGGACCATGACTCAGGTGACGACGCTGATGTCGAAACCTATGTGGATCCAAATGGATCCCTCATCTCTAAACGCATTCGTAGTAAGGAACGGCGAGAGCGTCCCCATGTTCAGGCAGGACCAAGCAGAACTGCTGGCCAGCCAAAGAAGCCCTCGGGGCGGCCGGTTGATCCTTCCCAGGCGGCAGGATCAACTCCCGTCACTCGGGATGAGCTAGTGTCACTTCTGAGCAGCCTCAGGGGTGAAATCAAGCAGCTCGCCTCAAAGAAGTCGCCTACTCCTAGAAAGGAGCAGTCGGCCAAGAAGCCCGCCCAAGCTGGCAAACAGAAGTCGGTCAGGGACCGTCAGCCGACTCCTCATCCTGCTCCTAAGGAGAAGGCCAGGCCCCAATTTGACCTTAATCGGCTCCGTTTCCCAGAAATGGGCGCAAGAAAACCCATCCGGCACATACAGCCGGATGGTAGCAAAAAAACGTTCTCTGACGCTCGGCAATACATTGAGGCGAGGAGAACCCAGCAATCAGAGTCGGCTTCAACGTCGACTTATCATGATAGCTTTCGGAATACCTCTATGAGGTGTTCCCAGTCTGTACATGAGAC
The DNA here is from genome assembly GCF_948465745.1 of Chenopodium album. NCBI lineage: Eukaryota > Viridiplantae > Streptophyta > Magnoliopsida > Caryophyllales > Amaranthaceae > Chenopodium > Chenopodium album. Next base: position 54,457,533 of record NC_137839.1, read on the forward strand.
CCCAGCAAGCAGCCAAAGGGTTCAGTCTGGGCCACATGTGATTCAGCCCGCCCAGTACATGGCACAGCCATCGTACCAGGCGCTAGTTGTACCTTACATGCAACCTACCCTCTATGGAGGACAGGCGGCATACGGCTATCAGCCGATGGACTGGCAGCTTAGGCTGCAACACCTTGGAGATCAACCCTCTGCTTTCTCCAGGGAAATAACTGAAGCTGTACAGCCGGCCAAAGTTAAAAACGTTCTGGTTGGAGCCTATGACGGGACCTCCAACCCAGAAGACCACCTGCTAGCATACACCCACCTCATGTATTTACAGGGGTTGGATGATGCCGCATGGTGTCGTTGCTTTCCAGCCACCCTGAAGGGCATAGCCCAGCAATGGTTTGGCAACCTTCCGGCCGGCTGCATAAATAGCTTCAAGACGCTTGCGTTCTTGTTTGCATCAAACTTCTCTATGAACATCCCTGCCAAAAAGACAAGTCTTGACTTGGGCAATGTACAGCAGGGAGATAGAGAAGGCTTGCGATCCTACGTCAGGCGGTTCAATCTGGTCCGAATCCAGATTCATGGGCTGTCTGATGAGGTCGCCTTCACAGACTTCTTTAAGGGTCTGAAGGACGGGTCTACTTTTAAGTACGAACTCGTCCGCAAACAAATCTTTACTCTGCAAGGAGCCTTGCGAGAGGCGGAAGCCTACATACAGGCGACCGAACTCTGCTTCTCCAATAAGCAGTCGGACCATAAGAAGTCCGACCGGCAGAAAGAGACTCGGTCTGCTAAGCCGGCTACTAAGCCAGAAGAGAGCAAAAAGAAAAAGCAAGTCTGGGCCATTGATAACTCTGATCAACCGGCCCAGAAGAAGAAAAAAGAGTGGAAACCGTACGTCCCAAGGTACGAATTTCACAAGGACTGCTGCTCCATCCTTTTGGAAATTAAGGATCGGCTAACTCTTGAAAAGCCGACTGCTATGAAAGGTTCCGCTGAAAATAGGAACAAAAACAAGCATTGCCATTTCCATGAGGATGTTGGCCATGACACGAACGACTGCTTTAGTCTCAAGCGGGAGCTCGACCGACTGGCCGACAAAGGACAGCTTAAGTCCTATGTGAAGTCCAAAGTGACTTCAAAAGCAAATCTGGGGCAGTCCAAGAAAAAAACTCCCCAGCCTGCTGTGAGTGCCGAAACTGATGAAGAACCGGTGTACACGATAGCAGGCGGATTTGCCGGTGGTGGCCCGACCATTCGGGGTACCAAGGACCATCTAAGAAAGATGGTCAATTCTGTTGAGGAGGGGGATACATCTAGCACATCCACCTTCCCTAAAGTTGTCATCACCGAACAGGACAGAGGCAAAGTCCGTCGGCCGCATGATGACCCTGTTGTCATTGAATGTAAAGTCGCCAACCAGCTGGTTGGCCGAATTCTGATTGACACAGGAAGTTCCTCTGACCTCATCAGCCTCAAATGCTTGTCCAATCTCAAGTACAAACCGGATAGCATGATGGAGGTCACCCACACCTTAGTTGGGTTTGGAGGAGGACTTGTGCACCCAGTCGGACGAATCGACCTACCTGTCCGCCTGGGAAGCAGGGGAGACGGTCGACACATGACCATCCGTCTCCTAGTGGTTGAAGAGCTCACGGCTTACAACCTCATTTTTGGCCGACCCACTCTTAATGAGTGTAAGGCCGTCATCATCCCTGCTCTCATGCTACTCAAGTATGAGAAAGATGATGGAACAGTTGGTTCCCTTAATGGGGACCAAAAGACGGCTCGAGAGTGTTATCTCTCGGACGTCAAGCCTGCGGCCGCAGCATCTGGCCGGGGCAAGCAAATGATTGACCTCGACGATGTCGAGGAAGAACAGTCGGCCCCACCAGCCGGAAAGAAAAGAAAGACTGATCAGCTGGTGGTGGTCAAAAAAGAAAAGCAATAGCAATCACTGACCGGGGAAAGGCCGGATGATCTTCGTCCCCAGCCTACTGGAGAGCACATTGATATCCCTCTGGATGATAGCCGTCCAGAGCGAACTGTTAAGGTGGGGACGATTGCCTTTGCAAAGTTGGGTGAAAACCTTCACCAGCTGCTCAAGGATTTCAAAGACATCTTTGCCTTTGAAGTGGAAGAGATGCCAGGCATCAGCCCGGATCTCGCCGTCCACAAACTCGCCGTGGATCCTAAAAGGAAGCCCATCCGGCAAAAGAAAAGAAACCACGGCGAAGAGAGAAATCAGGCGGCAGCTGCCGAAGTAAAAAAGTTGTTAGATGCCAAGTTCATCCGGCCGTGCAACTTCCCTGAGTGGGTAGCTAACGTTGTGTTAGTAAAAAAGCCGAATGGAACTTGGCGGATGTGTGTTGATTACACGGACCTCAACAAGGCCTGTCCAAAGGATAGCTATCCATTGCCTAAGATCGACAGTCTGGTCGACTCAACAGCCGGACATGCCCTGATGAGTTTCATGGACGCCTATTCAGGTTTCCATCAGATCCCCCTCTGGAAAAAAGATCAAGAAAAGACGGCATTCGTCACTGATCAAGGGTTGTTCTGTTATACGGTGATGCCGTTTGGTTTGAAGAATGCGCCTGCTACCTTTCAACGAATGATTAATACTGTCTTCATTAACCAAATCGGAAGGAATGTAGAGGCGTACATTGATGATATGATAGTCAAATCCAAACAGCAGGCGGATCACCTTGCTGATCTCCGAGAAACATTCGCCACACTCAGGCGGCACAAGGTCATGCTTAACCCAAAAAAGTGTGTATTTGGTGTTGAGTCTGGGAAGTTTCTCGGATTTTTGATTGACCAAAGAGGAATAGAGGCCAACCCTGAGAAAATGCAGGCGGTAATTGACATGCAGTCGCCCCGTACTGTGAAGGAAGTGCAAAAGCTAACAGGTTGTCTGGCGGCCCTGGGGAGATTCCTCAGCCGTTCAGGCGACAAGTGTCTCTACTTTTTCCAGGCAATCAAAAAGAAGACAAACTTTGAATGGGGGGATGATGCAGAGGCGGCCTTTCAAAAGATAAAAACTCATCTGCACTCTTTGCCGAGGCTTGTCAGCCCTTTGCCTAAAGAGAAGCTCTTCATGTACTTAGCCGTCTCTGATCATGCCCTCAGTGCTGTCCTCTTAGCTGAAAGAGACGGCATCCAACTCCCGGTGTATTTCATAAGCCATGTTCTAAGAAACGCGGAGCTTCGGTACCCCATGGTTGAGAAATTCGGCCTTGCCCTTTACATGGCCATCAAGAAGCTTAAACCTTACTTCTTGGCGCATGCGGTAGAGGTCTATACTGACCAACCGATCAAACGGCCACTCACAACCTTGGAGTCTTCTGGACGAATGCTCAAATGGGCGATTGAAATGCAAGGATTAGAAATCACTTACGAACCAAGGAAGGCAATAAAGGGACAAGCATTAGCTGACTTTATTGTCGAAATGACAAGGCCGGTTGTTCCGGACAATACAGACCAGGTTTGGAAAGTGTATGTAGATGGGAGCTCCACTGTGAACGGCTGTGGTGCAGGGATTATCTGTCAATCTCCTGAAGGAGATAAGTACGAATACGCACTACGGTTCAAGTTTCAGGTGTCTAATAATGAGGCCGAGTATGAGGCCCTGCTGGCCGGCATCCGGTATTGCAAGGCGGCAGGGGCAAAGAAGATATCCGCCTGCTCTGATTCTCAACTGGTCGTACTCCAGGTTAATGGAACGTACGAGGCCACTCATCCGGCCATGATAAAATATTTGCAGGCGGTCAAGAGTGAAGTTGGGTCACTTGAATAATTTCATCTAACTCAAGTGCCCAGGTCTTCAAACAATCAGGCGGATGCTCTGTCCAAACTGGCGTCATCCGCCTCCTGTGAAACGCCTCGGTCAGTCTTTTGGGAGGTCATGGAAAAAAGAAGTATATCTGAGGAAGACCCCATTGGAATCCTTGACCGAAGCTCAACTTGGATGGACAGCATCCGGACCTACCTTGCAGACGGCACGCTCCCTGACTCACCACGGGAGGCGGCTGTTCTTAAAAAACGAGCAGCTAACTTTGAGTTGCGGCAAGGAGAGCTCTTCAGGGCTGGCTTTTTGAAACCCCTGTTGAAGTGTGTTACCCCTGTAAAGGGGAAGGAAGTTCTCGAAGATTTGCATTCGGGATTCTGCGCCTCCCATATAGGCGGCAGATCCCTCGCGGCCAAGGCCAGGCGGCTTTACTTTTGGCCAACTCTGGAGTCGGATGCCATGGAAATGGTGAAAAAATGTGACAAGTGCCAAAAGTTTGGCAAGCTCATCCATCGTCCGGCTACAGACCTGACGGCCATCCACAGCCCAATACCCTTTGCCAAATGGGGCATGGACATTCTGGGGCCATATACAACTGCACCAGGCGGCAGGCGCTATATATTGGTGGCTGTGGATTACTTTACTAAGTGGGTAGAGGCTGAGGCAGTCAAAAACATCAAGACTAAAGACGTCATTTCCTTTATCTGGAGGAACATAATCACTCGTTTCGGGGTGCCCATGTCTATGGTTTTTGACAATGGTCCTCAATTTGAGACGCCTCAACTCAAGACTTGGCTGGGAGACCAGGGGGTCTCAAGCTTCTTCGCATCAGTCGGCCGGCCACAAGCAAACGGCCAGGTCGAAGCCTTCAACAAGTTAATCTCAGACGGAATTAAGAAGAAGATTGAGCGGGCTGGTGGCCTTTGGGCGGATGAATTACCACACGTCCTTTGGTCCATCAGAACGACTGCTAAAGGGGCAACGGGAGAAACCCCGTTCCTAATGGCGTATGGTGCAGAAGCTGTTTTGCCCATTGAGCACTATGAGCCGACCCTTCGAATCATGTTGTATGATGAAGAGGCAAATTGGGAGGCCATGCGCCTAGCATTGGACTCACTTCCAGAGCGCAGGGGCAATGCTGCCTTGCGTCATGAGATATACCGTCTGAGAATGACTCGGGCTTATAACAAAAGAGTACACAAGCGTCCTCTCAAAGTGGGGGACTTTGTGCTACGGAAAATGGAGGCAGTCGGTAGGGCCAATGAACAGGGAAAGCTAACCCCAAATTGGGAAGGCCCCTACCGAATTTATGAGGAGATAAGAGACGGCACCTACCGCCTGGAAGAACCAGACGGCAGGCAGCTGCCCAGAACTTGGAATGTAGACAACTTGAAAAAGTACTACTTCTAAGTGCGAATGTAAAGACCTCAATTTTGTAAATCTCACGTATAGTTAATGAGAATATGCCTTCATTTCCCAACTTATCTTTTTATTTAAGTTTTTTAAGTGCCGCCTGTACCAAATACAGACGGCCAATATGTCTGGAAAACGTCTGTCCCAACAGCAGACGCCCCAATCCCTCTGAAGGAGCCGATTGTTTTAGAACAGTCGTCCCTACGAAATTCATCAAGTTTACACCAACACTTGATGAATATTTACTTGATCATTTAAGAGGCCTAAGGCCAGATAAAAACATGATAAGGCCTATGGCCGGATGTTAACAAACAAAAAGAGACCGAATGGTCACAGTCTGCTCCAACATGAGCATGACCGTCTGCTCCAACATGAGTCAGATAACCGGCGACGTCCATTTGGGCGAATTCGTCGAGGAGAAGCATCTCCCATTTGGGTGGCACATTGCTCTACGAATATATCAAGCGGCCCTACCGAATGCTAAGGCAGCATTCGCAGTCGTTTGTTTTAATCGAAAGTGAAATCTAAAAGACCTGAATTTTCTATTTAACACAGTTGTCACTATTTCATGAGTAGAGGCTAATTGAGGCATAAAGCCGGATGCGCCTGTTATTGCTCAGGGGCAAAACAGGCGGAATATTTGATTAATATACAAGTTAACTACTTAGCACTTATTGAGGCTATTGGCCGGATGACGCCTGATCCTTGCCTATGGGGCAAAACAGGCGGACAATTATTTTGAAGAAAATTGGTTAAGTTACAAACTTAGCGTTTTATCTCAAAGAGGCCTATGGCCGGAGGCGCTTGTTTTTGCTTATGGGGCAGAACAAGCGGAGGTTTACCCTTGGCAAATTAGCTATGTTGGAAATTTGGGTTAGTTCGAGCCGATGGCCGAATGAACACTTGTGTTTGCCAATTCTGGATGGACGCCTGCCGCGTGGTTTGGGGCAATCACCATAGTGATTGATTGACTTAGAAACCATGCATACTCTTCCAAGTATCAAAAATTTCTAAGCCAATCAATCCAATAAACCGAAACCACTCGACATCCGTCCAGGGGCAAGAACATTCGCATGGTATATAGGTTATAATACTTAGCCAAAAACACGCATGCAATAAAAAATTCAAAGTTTGGCATGGAAAGGACAACAATATGGATAACTTCAGCCAAATGGCCGAATGATTAAAATTAAAAAGACCAATCGTCACCAGACGATTGGTAAGAGTGTTATCTGGCAAAGCCAGAAAGATTGTCAAATTACCCGACCCCTCGGTAGGTAAAGATACAAACACTCGGCACACAGGCCGGAAAAAAAAAAAAAAGTACATGGCCATTTGGCCGCAGAAAAACATAAAAGCTTAAGTGATCAGGGGAGAGCCTCTTCAGTGGCAGCCGGCCTGTCGTCCTTCGGCTGCTCTTCCTCCTTTTTCTCTGGCTCCTCTGCCTGATCCTCCTCCTCGCCACCAGAGGACGACTCCCCAGAAGAGTCGGGCCCAGAACTTTCCTCGGCCTCAGCATTCTCAGCCTCTTCAATAAGGCGAGCGTCGAATGCTTTGCTGGCTTCGTCAAATTTGGATTTCCAAATCTGATAGTCCGAATCCGGCTGTACAGCCGCCCAAGTGTCCCGCATGATGGCTTCATAATCGCTCATCATTTGCTTAACAAGATCCTCTCTCTCTTGATCAGCCACGGACTCAAACTTGGACTTCAGCTGATGCTCCTGGTTGCTGAGGCGCTGCTCCAGGCGGCCCACCTTCTGCTTGGCTCTCTCGGCCTCTTCTTTGGCATCTTGAAGAGGCTCGAGCTTCTCCTTAAGAGTTGTAATCTCTTTCTTAAGGGAAGTGATGCGCAGGCGGGCCGAATCCAGGTCCTTCTTCACCTACATATTGGCTTCCGCCTGCGAATACATCATATCAAGCGTCAGATACTCATTCTGAGCAATATCAAATTGAGCTCGATCCAAGGCAGACTCGGCCCGAGCTTTAGCGACTGTTACCTCTTTGGATTTCTCCTTGAGGGGTTGCCTAAGCCCATGGACGCGCAGCATGGCCTGCAAAAGAGCCGAATGGTTAAAACCAGGCGGAAAAAGCAATAATGCTTCATAAAAAATTGCTTGAGCTAAAACTCAAACCTCGCAGAGGTTCCCCAAGATGCCATCCAAGTCAAGGGTGCCGACTCCTCTGACAGACGCCTTGTCGTCAGGATCAACCGCCCTCAGCATGGACTTGGCCATCTGGACAACAGTCGGCCTCTGCACAGGAACTGAGAAGGAGAGAAAGTTAGAAAAAATAACTCAAGCACCTCTAAATGAAAGAACAATAGAGGTGAATGGATTTTACCGTCGTCCTTCTGTTCCTCCTCTCTCCCCAGGCTCCTCTTCTCTCCCGCTGAGCCGACAGCAGTGGTGGGTTGCTTAAAGCCACCCTTCGATGCCCTCTGGGCATCCGGTTTGCTGATCTCCTTTTCAGCTTCGAGAGAAGAGGCGTCTGGGCCCTTCTTGGGCCTATGAGCAATGTGCTTCCGGCCGCCCTTGCCGGATGCGCTCACATCACCCGCCCTAGTCTTTTGGATTTTAGGGTCGGATGGTTTTGAAGGAGATTTGGAAGGCGCACCCTACATCAACACCAGTTAAACGCTCGTTAGAAATCATTCGGGCAAATTTAATATTGGTCACAAATGAATAACAATTTTCTACCTTGGAGGTGCCGCCAGTTTTCTGCTCGTCCACTTTGGTGTGAGTGGTTACTTCTGCCCTGTTTAGGACATTCGACCTGTATCGAGCAGCAGATACAGCCGGCTTCCTTGTGGCCGAGAGCTTTTCCATTGCTTTGTCTGCAAAAATGAACAAGTGATTAGCATCATTAAACAAGTACTGAAAAGCAAAAGTAAATGGCATATAAAACAGACGGCCGACTACCTCTCGGCATCTCAGAACTTAGCCCACAGGCGGCTAAGAATGTCCCTTCTTCAAACCATTTGTACAAAGGGAGATAGCATTGGGGGGTGACCTCCTTGTCCCCCTCATCATTCGTCCACACGGACACGGTAAACAACCCCGCGTCCATGATCTCCTCCTTTGCCCGCCTGGGAATAGGCGGCAATGCGCTCCTGCCTGCAAGGAGAGGTGGATCCTTATTCCACCTGTTATATTTTTGGTTCAGGCGGCTATCGGCAGACTTGACTATGTAAAACTTAGTCCTCCAGTCTTTCCACTTGTTCTCTTTGCCAACAGCCATCATGTACCCCTTGCAAGTGGTCAAGGTGTACCAGCCTTCACCGCCCCTAGCAGGCGCCCTGCTCAGATAGTGCATGTGGCCGAACGCTTCAAAACTCGCCTCCACTTGCAGCATCTCACAGGCGGCAACGTACCCCAGAATATTGATCCAGGAGTTGGGTACAAGTTGCCAGATACCCAGTTGGTATCCGTCCAAGATCCTCTCCACGGCCGGATGGAGAGGGAAGCGGAGGCCAGCCTGGAAGGCCGCTTCATAGCAGCCGAATGCTTTGTCTTGATAGCTGGCCAGGCTCGGCCAGGTTATGGTGTCGCCCTCGTTAGGGACCGACAAAGAGTAGCCATAGCCTAGGACGACCTTGCGCCTAAAATTGGCAAGGCCGGATGCCATGGCGCTCCGCCTGCCTGGCGGAACATGCTGATAGTAGGGGGCTCTCTCCAAGCGCCTGGAAGCACTCGGCTCGGCCCAGCTTTCCCCTCTATCCACTGCCAGGGACTCTCTGGCAGAATCTATGTTTGATCTAGCCTCCTCTGATTTTACGGAGGCATTCTCTGAAGAAGATGACGAGGCCGACTCGTCATCAGAGCTCTCATTAGAGCTAGGGGACCGCCGACTGGTGCCAGCGGGGTCCTCCCCTAGACTCTCTTCCGGCGCCTGTCCAGAAGGCCCGGGTTGATATTCTTCATCCGCCTCCCCTAGGATTCCATCACTGGGAGTTCCACTAGATGTGGGCGAATGGTAATAAGTGGGGGTAGGAGGAAGATAGGAAGGGCTGTCAGGGTGTTCCGACAGCTCACTTCGAGGCACTCTTATTGAGCCGTCTGAAAAAACAGTCGACCCATCCGAATGGTAGAAAACTCCATCGGAGCTACACTGTCTTGCTGTTCTTTTGATTCTGGCCATAGTGTCCTGCATAGACACGGAAACGGTCGGATTCGGAGAAGTTCGCAAAGCAGGGTCTTTGGCCAAGCATTCGGCACTGCTAGTTCTAGACTCAGCCGTCCCCGGTGACCGGCTGATCACTATCCTACGCCGTGCCGCATGCAATTGGGGAACCATTTTTTCGAAAACAAAGAAAAAATGAAGAGCAAAAAGAAAATACAGGCGTTACCTTTAGAAGAAGGGAGAAAGACGCCTGGTTGACTAAAGAACAGTCGAACTGGTAGCCGAGTGTCGGATGCTTGAAAAACGCTTAGGGAATTTTGAGATTCTTTAAGTCAAAAAGTCCAAGATTCTCCAGAGATTCGCCAAGGTGTGAATCCAAGAGGGGGTCAAACCTTACTATTTATAGGGGGGTAAAAACCCTAATTTTTCCCTCCAGTAATTTTTGAATCTAACCACTCAGATACTGACACCTGTCACAGGAGTCGCGTGCAATGCACGTGTCCCCTGTGAGGGGCAAATGATTTGGGTATTTTATACCCGGCCAAGTGGCCCAATCAGAAAGTGCCACGTGTCCTCCATATAGGTGCCATTTGGACCTACGGAATGATGACACGTGGAGGGAGGACTCTTCTCCGTCCTACGTGGACTGAAGGTCCAGCAGGGACCATTCAGTCGGCGACACGTGTCACCCAAAAGGTGCTTCAGAATCCTTTTGGGCACAGTGACACGTGTCACTCAGGTATTGGCCCTGGGATGGCGGCCTTCTAAGGCCCAAATCCCGAGGCGCCGCAAAACGGCGTGACCTAACTCCTAGGTCACGAGATCCTAGGAGGGCACACTCTTCCCTATAAATAGGGACATTACGTCATTTATGATGAGACACGAAAAAAGAGAGAATTTTTGACACACAATACGAGACAATACGTCACTTACCACAGAGCTGTCGTTTTCAAGGAACACACAGCACTTTACCTGAGCTTGGAATCCAGGCAGATAACTTTACTTCCGCACGTTTTATCTCCGAACATTTACTGACTTAATCTTTGGAGGCGGACCACCGACCATCCGGCGGTCCGTTTGCTTTGCAGGTACAGGCATCCTCAGTTGAATCCAGTTTCAGTGTTGTAACTCTCCCGAGGGACAAAAACCCCCGAAACAACACCCTATTCATAATCCATGAGATTACTAACTCCATATGGTTCGGAACTATGAAAGGAGGATAGGGGATGATGGTACGAAGTGAGTCATGGAGTTACATTCACCCATATTGGCCTCTACTCGGTTCTTATAGTGAAAAATGATTCCTGCGATCTCAAAGGCATACAAACAAATATTCAATTTGCTCCAAAATATTATTATGCTAAATTGGTTTAATATTAATTCAACACATAATTCTAAAATATTGTGATCACTTGATTTAATAACAAGATTAAAAAGGAACCTAAACCGGTTGTCCAAATTATCTTATTAGGCGTGAGTTTCAATTACATATTCCCTTTAAACATGCAATATGGTGATCATAAAAAATATAATAGAATAAACATTAATATTGGAAGAAATTTAACAATAATAATGTGAGTCAAATCAAATATAAAATAATCTAATCATGATACTAGCAATATAAAAATAAAATAAGAGTAATTAAATTAATTAATTACTCACATTTCGCACGTTCCTTTAAATTGCTACATCATGAATAAACTGTTAGTAACTTCAAGTAAAATATTAATCAAATTGAAAAAATTAAATTAAATAAAAATTAGAGTTGATTTAGTCCAAACCTCAGTCAATTATACCTTTCACGCCTTGGTTTAAGTATATAACTTTGGGTATTACATGGACTCCTTGAAGTGCTTAGGGAAGTATTATAAGAGAATAGGGTGGCTAGTGTTTAGGCTAAAGAGAGAGAAGAGAATTATTTGATGATCAAACTTGTTGATGATTGGAAAAGGGGTGATATGTCCTTTATTTATAGAGAAAAAAAGAAGGGTAGAAAAAACAAGATAAGATCCGAAATAAATCGGAATAAAACTCGATAGACAGCAGTTTTTGCGGTTTTTGTTTTTATCATATCTTTTGATCCAGAAATCGGAATAAGATGAATAAGATATCGTTGGAAAGATCTTGAAGTCTAATTTCTTACCCAATTATAATCAGATTAAATATTTTGTAGAATAAAATATATGGACAAAATAGTGGGACAATGTCAGTTTTGGATAGAGTTTGACATTTTATTCATATCTTTTTTCGTTATAGCTCGGAATTTATATTATAATATATCATTGGAAATATAATTTCAAGGGCTATATAACCATATAAAATTTGGATAACAACTATGAGGTAAGAAAATCATATATGTCTATCTTTGAACGTCTTTCAATTCGGATAGAAATACGATTTTCAAAAAGAAAAGTTTTATTCAATTTCAAACTCTTTAATCTTATCTTTTCAAAACGGATAATTAAGATCTTTTAGAAACTTATAGAAGCTTCCAATTAATCCTAATTGGTTTAGGAATGGTTTAAATAATTTGGAGCCTCCACATGATCATTGGGTCGTAGGTAAGGTGGGCTTAGGTTTGGTTTGAGCTCAGTTTAATATTTTGACCATAACTTATTCGTTATAGCTCGGATTTAGGCTTATAATATATCGTTGGAAATTTCTTTTAAAGCCCCATCCAACTATTAAATCATTGGACCAAGATTTTGGACCAAAATAAACTGTATTAAAAGTTTTTATAAAAAGGACATGAAATGAATGATTTTAAAGGACACGAAATGAATTATTTTTGGTTTAAAGGCACGAAAAGAGGAAAATAAGTTATGGTTTGGGGAAATGGGATATGTGTTTGGTTGGTTTATGAAATGGAAATATGGATTTAAGCACTCCAAGATTAAATACTCAACCCGACCAATAATGGCGGTAAAAGGTTGTTCATCATCGGGTTTGGTTATGGGGAGACATTTTTAGGTGTCTACACCAGGCGACATTACTTTTGGCCTACCCTGGAGTTGGATGCTATGGAGATGGTTAAAAAATGTGATAAGTATAAAAAATTTGGCAAGATGATCCATCGTCCGGTCACTGACCCGACGACCATCCACACTCGTTTCGGGGTGCCTATGTCTTTGATTTTGACAATGGTCCTCAGTTTGAGACCACTCACCCGAAGACTTGGTTAGGAGATCAAGGGATCTCCAATTATTTTGCATCAATCGACCGACCCCAAGAAAACGGCCAAGTTGAAGCTTTCAACAAGTTAATCTCAGACGGTATAAAAAAGAAAATTGAGAGAGTTGGCGGGCTATGGGCGGATGAATTACCAAACGTCCTATAGGCCATCAGAACAATAGCAAAAGGGGCGACTGGAGAAACCCCATTCCTCATGGTGTACGAGGCAAAATCTGTCTTGTCTATTAAACACTATGAGCCGACTCTTCGGATTATGCTATATGATGAAGAGGCAAACTGGGAGGCCATGCGCCTGGCATTGGACTCACTCCCAGAGCGCAAGGTCAATGCTGCCTTGCGCCATGAGATCTACCGTCTGAGAATGACTTGAGCTTACAACAAAAGAGTACACAAGCGCCCTTTAAAAGTTGGGGACTTTGTGTTACGGAAAATGGAGGCAGACGGTAGGGAGAATGAACAAGGAAAGTTAACCCCAAATTGGGAAGGCCCCTACCAAATCTACGAAGAAGTAAGAGGCGGCACCTACCGCCTGGAAACACCAGACGGTAGGAGGCTACCCAAAACTTGGAATTTAGATAACCTGAAGAAGTATTACTTCTGAAATTTTGTAAAGTTTTTGACTTGTTAATGAAATTTTACCTTCATTTCATACTTGTCTTTATTTTCTTTATTTTGAGCACCGACTGCACAAAGTGCAGAAGGATCATGCTCATAGCAATGAAGGATGCCGCCTGCACTGTGTGCTACCAGATCCTACTTACCCTTTATGGTACCACCTGTACAACGTACAGGCGGACCAAATTTTTTACTACTGACGACGTTGGAGTATCGCCTGCACAATGTGCAGACGGCCAACGTCGAGATTCTGCGAGCTACCGCCTGCACAATATGTAGACGGCTAAGCACACTCTTAAACTTAATATAATTTAGGGACTGTCAGCCCCAACAGCAGACGCCCAAGAAAGGACCCGACTGCACCAAAACAGTCTACCTAAAACCTATCCTTAAGCTATGTTAATAACTTAGTAGCTAAACTAATGTCCAAGTGATGAAAGGCCAATGGCCGGATGATAAACTAAGTTTTTAACTTAGAAGCTAATTATCATTTATTTAAAGCTAAGTCAATGACTTAGTGGCTATTTAATTCTTTAAACGAGGCTAATGGCCGGATGAATATTATTTAAACTACCGTCTACTCCAACATGAGTACGACTGTCTGCTCCAACATGAGTAAGGCAACCGGCGACGTCCATTCGGGCGAATTCATTGAGGAGAAGCATCTCCCATTTGGGTGGCATATTGCTCTACGAAAATAACAAGCGGCCCTATCGAATGCGCTAAGGCAGCGTTTGCAGTCGTTTGATTTAATATAACTTGAAATCTAAAAAGCACCAAGTCTTTCACCTGTTCTAGTACAAACGGATAACGACTAATGTATCAGGATTAGAGGCTATCTTACCGCTTGTCCTTGTTATGGGGCAAGGCAGGCGGACCAATTTGTTTTTAATTAAAATGTTAAGTTAAAGGACTTAGCAATTTTTCTATACTAATCGAGGCCTTTGGTCGGATGCATTTTAGAAACCATCAGCTTTATATGTCCGTTTACCGCTTGGTTTGGGGCAATCACCATAGTGATTGATTGACTCAGAAACCATTCATACTCTTTAAAGTATAAATATTTCTAAGTTAATCAATCCATGTAACTAAAACCAAGCGACATCCGGCCAGGGGCAAGAACATTTGCATACTATACAGGTTAAAATACTTAACAAAAATTCTATGCATGAAAATTGAAAGCTTTGAAATTTTTAAAGCATAAATACCAATATAAATAAAATCGGTCAAACGACCGGATGCTTCATAGAAATACAGCCGTCAAAATTGACGACTGTAAATGTTAAACTGGCAAATCCAGGAATTGTCATGTTACCCGACCCCTCGGTCGGTAAAAAATACATTGAATACTCCGCCTTGTCCTCCGACGCATGCTCCTTGGACTCCTCATCCTCCTGATCATCCTCCTCGTCCCCAGAAGACGAGCTGCCTAACGAGTTGGACTCCTTGGGGGCATTCTTGGCAGCCACCTCCTTCTCGGCCGCCTCTTGAGCTTCCCTGAGGAGTCGGGCATTGAACTCGTCATTTGCCTTATCAAGTTGGGCCTTCCAAGTCTGATAATTGGCAAACGGTTGCACAGCTTCCCAGGCCGCACGCATGATGACCTCATTGTCGTCCATCATTTGTTTGACCAAAACTTGTTTCTCCTCCTCCATCAAGGACCTATACTTGGTCCGGAGTTGGGTCTTCTGGTGTTGTAGCCGCCCTCGGAGTCTCTTGAACGTCTCCCCAAGGTTAGAAGCCTTGGATTCCGCCTCCTTGAGAGTCTCCAGCTTCTCCTCAAGGCCCTTGACCTGCTCCTAGAGCTCCTTCACCCTATGTTTTGCTGCATCCAAGTTCTGTTGGTTTTTGCAGATTTGCTGACGCTTGGGAATACAACATATCAAGTGTCAGAATATCATTTTGAACAATCTCAAACTGAGCTTTTTCCAGAGTAGAGGCGGCCCGAGCATTCGCTGCCTTTACCTCCCTAGTCTTCTTATTGAGTGGCCCTTTAAGACCGCTCACACGCAGCATAGCCTGCAGTCTTCCAAAGCCAGGAAATTCATCAAAAACCATTATGTAGAAATATCAACCAAGTCATAAGATGAAGTCTTACCTCGCAAAGAAGCGCCATTATGCCATCAGATCAAGGGTGCCGACTCCTCTGAAGCCAGCCTTGTCCTCAAGATCAAGCGTCCTGGACATCCGCCTGGCCATTTGAAGGACAGTTGGCCTCACTGGAGCATCTATCAATACAAATACAATGAAGTTAAGATTTTTTTAAGACAGTTGCACTTCTTGAAATTTATGGTCGGATGGTCGGATGACTTACCTCCTTCTCCCCCTGCGGCTTCTCTGCCGCCAGCAGTGGTGAGTGGCTGCTTGCCATTCTTCGACGCTCGTTGTTGAACGTCCGACTTTGTTGGAGTTTGAGTAGGGGAAGAGGTTCCCGTTCCCTTCTTCAGTTTAGTGGCAATGGGTTTCCTGCGATTCTGGGAAACGTCGCCAGCCGACTGCTTGCGGAGTTTGGGATCCGGCCGAGAAGAGGGGGCAGGCTTTGATGAGCCACCCTCAAAAGAATTCTAAGTGTGAGACCTTGAGACAAAATACACTAAGTAATTCATTGAAAAAAAAAATTCAAGGACTGAACAGTTTGTTACCTTAGGAGTGCCGCCTGGCGGCTGTTCATTCGCTTGCTTGAGGTTCGAGCGGTAGAAAGCCGCACAGATAGCCGGCTTCTTGTGAGAGGGAAGCTTGGCCATTGCTACGTCTGCAACAAACAACAAAAAAGAGTTAGCAATGAAATAAATAAGAAACAATGTGGGTAGCAAAGCTAATAACTTTAAGCGGCCAGCTACCTCTCGGCATCTCAATACTAAGGGCTGCAGGCGGCCAAGTATGTCTCGTCCGAGAGCCACTCAAATCGGGGAATATAAATTTGGGGGGGGGGTGACTTCCTTGACCCCGGTCTCGTTGTTCATTCGGACGACCACAGTAAAAAGGCCCCGATTAAAAATCTTCTCCTACGCCGGCCTGGGAACAGGCGGAAGGGTTTTCTTCCCAGCTAGGAGGAGCGGATACTTGGTTCAACAGTTGTACCGCTTGTTCTTTTGGAAGTCTAGGGAAGAAACTATGTAAAACTTTGTTCTCCAATCCTTCCATTTGTTCTCTTTCCCCAGAGTCATCATATAACGGGTATGACTGGTAAGAGTAAACCAGCCGATCCTGCTTGGATTTGGAGTCCTGCTCAAATAGTGCACGTGAGAAAACGCCTCGAAGCTGGGCTCCACCTCCAGCATCTCACAGGCTACAATGTAGCCTAGAATGTTGACCCAAGAGTTGGGGGCTAGTTGCCAAATACCCAGCTAGTATCTGTCCAAAATCCTCTCCATAGCCGGATGGAGAGGGAAGCGTAGTCCTGCCTGGATGGCCGCCTCATAGCAGCCGAAGCACTGGTCACCATAGCAGGCCATCTCAGGCCAGGTGACCGTGTCTATAGCATCCAACACGGACAAAATGAACCCATGTTCCATGACATGGATAGAAAGAAACTTGGCAAGATCATCCTTCATGATCTTCCGCCTGCCTTTGGGGACATGCAGATAATAAGGCGCACGTTCATGCCACTTGGAAGCAGACGACTCCTCCCAGCCCTCTCTCTTCTTAACGGAAAGGGACTCTCTTGCAGCTTTGAGGTTCGACTGCGCCTCCTCCGAGTCAAGGGGGAAGAAGTTGGAGGATGATGACGCGGAGTTATCATCAGAGTTCTCTTCGGAGTTGGGGGCCTGTCGGCTAGTGCCAGCAGTGTCCTCCCCCATCTCATCATCCGGCACTGATCTTCTCGGCCCGGGTTTCTCATACTCTTCGTCGCACTCCTCCAAGAATGAGTCACTGGGATGACGAGTCTTACTTTCAGAGACAGGCTCCCTAATGGAGCCGTCCGAAAAAATAGTCTTACTTTCCGAATGGTACCAAGAACCATCTGTCCTATATCTCCTTGTCGTCTGCTTTGTTCTAACCATCATGTCCTGCAGGGGCACAAACACGGTCGGATTTGGAGATGTACTTAAAGTAAAATTCTCGAACGAGCGTTCTGCACTCCTAGTTCTAGATTAAGCCGTCCCCGGTGACCGGCTGATCGCTAATCAAGGTCGTGCCGGGTGCGTTTGGGAAACCATTTTTGATAAAGAAAAAATGCAAAGAAATAAGTAAAGAAGGGATCATGCAAGTACCTTAGAAGAAGGTAACAAGAGGCGTCGGTCTGGGACGTCTGGTTGAGCAGGTGAACTAAGATGGCCGACTGTCGGATGATGAAGAAGTCAAAGTCTTTGCAAGTCAAAATTCAAAGATTCTCCCAAAGATTCATGAAAATGTGAATGCAAGGGAGGTGAACCCCTCTATTTATAGAGGGGGTAAAATTTTCAGGGTAAAACCCTAGAACAAAGTGAACAGTGAAAAGTAACTTTTTTGCCACTCACAGTCACAACTTGACACTTGTCACAGGCGTCATGTGCCGAGCACGTGACCCGTGTAAGGGGCAAATGTTTTGGGTATTTTATACCCGGCCAAGTGGCCTAACCAGAGTCTGACATGTGTCACTGGAAGGGGCGCCACCTTTGACCTTCCAGATGGTGACACGTGTCAAGCAGATACAACCCCTGATTTGGGGTATTTAATGATCCCAAGTGGACCAATTAGAGGGCGACACGTGTCGCCCTAAAAGACGCCCAAATGGCCTCTCAGGATGTGCAACACGTATCACTCAGGTATTACTTTGGAAATGGCATCCTTCAAAGGCCCAAACTTTAAGGCGCCGCAAAACGGCGTGCCCAAATCCCTAGGTCATCCTACCCTAGGGAGGGCACACTTCCCTAAAAGACCCTATAAATATTAAATAGGGGCATTTCCCTCATTTATGACGGGTTGTCACATGAACATTGATTATAGAGCTGTCGTTCTCAAGAAACAGAAAGCACATGAGCTTGGAATACAAGCAGATAACTTTATTTCCGCACGTTTTACTCCGAATACCGTACTAACTTAATCTTCGGAGGCGGACCACTAAGAAGGGTCGGACTAGGTCATTGAAACTAACCCTACCCTAGGCCAAACAAAATTTATAAACACTTAACTAACCTAAATACAAGTATAGAGGTAAGTCAAGGGTCGAATCCAAAGGAACGGTAATGTCTAGTGCTTTCAATTTGGGTGCCTAAGCTAGGTCGAAGACGAAGGAAAGAAGGTGACACTAACAACTACTTAAACGAAGAAACCGAAAAAATAAAGTGCTACGGATTAGGATTCACAAATAGTAGCAATGAACATAGCAAATTGGGATAGGAAGTCGACTAAGTCAAGCAATGCGAGGGAAGATCAATCATGCAACCAAAAGAGCATATCAAGCTATTCTCCTAGAGGTCTAACTAGCGTCAACTACGATAAACTCTAGCTAGGAAACGTCACAAGACACCTCAATTGTGTAAATGAAAGCCACAAATCAATGGTCCGTATCAATGTGAACTTACAATGCAATCTAATCTGAATAACTAGGGTGATCAAGCCTAAATCAAACACACACATGCACATAATCAATTAATCAATTTAATCACATAATCAACTCCATCAATTTCCCCCAATCTACATCAATCCATCACATAATATAAGCTACACCATCACCCTAGCAAGGAAACTACTCTAACAACATCATCAAATCAACAAATAACTAAAGGAATCAAGAATCAACAAAATATGAAGAACAATTACACTAATCAAAGATCAAACATCAAAATCCAATCAAATCAAATAAAACAAACATGAATAAACTAATCAAAACAATAAATGAGATAGAGTTAGAAAAGCTCATTGATAATAGAGAAGATATCCAATACATTTGTCACCCTTGCATCTTCAATCTCTCAAATCACCATTGAGATTCCTCACTTTATCTCTCTAAAATCTACATTTAAAACTAACCCTAAAACTAGAGAGTGAAGCTCTCCACTAAGCTAAGAATATGATCAAAATCTTCTTCTAAAATTTGCTACAAAAATCGGGTTTAAAAAGATATATATAGAGGCGCAAAATTACCAAAAACCGAGCATAAAATACCCACGAAGGCGCGCCCGCGCACGCAAGGGATGCACCCGCGCACGCAAGGGGTTCAACCGCGCACGCAAGGGGTGCACCCGTGCCACCCCTAGGTGCGCCCGCACCTCCCTTTGTGCGCCCGCGCGTAGCTGGGTTCCTTCGAGATTCTCGCGGCTTCGTGCGTTCGCTAAGGTCGCATGAATTATGATGGTGATGAACACTAGGAGTGGCAGTAGCTAATGCTCTTGATTAGTGGGTACACCACTTCTTAATGGTAGCACGGTATGCGAGCGCAAGAGCCAAGACTTGAAATTTCCACTTCCCTGCATCTTGAGCTTTCCAAATGCCGTGAGCTTGCTCCAAAGGCTTTCTCCACCTTAGTAGATCACCAATATCAAGAACCGAACCTCGTACAATACCTACAACCACGAAAATAGAGCAAATAAAGGAGAAAAGTCTAGAAAACAAACGAAATACACAAAAACTACAAAATAAGAGAGGAAAGGTAAAACTAAGCAATAAAGCATAAAACTAAGCTTTTATTAAGCAAAAAAGCTATGAAAAGAGGGTGAAAACAACCTAAATACACATCAAATGGGTGCCATTTATGAAACCCATCAAATGCCCCCAAGCTTATCTTTTGCTCGTCCTCGAGAAAAACATAACCAGGGATGGAAAATGATGAGATTATTCAAACAAACTAAATAAGAGAGAATACGAGAATATAAACTAACTCACTTTTGTAGGAATCACGATCAATTTTCACAACTAAAGACAAGCCATTTAAACCCCTAGATCACCCTAGAGGACGAGTTATGCTCTCGTAAGGGTTTCCTAAGAGTTTAACCCATAACTCTCGTAATAATACAAACAAGAAAAACCATGAAAAGAAATCAAGAGAAAAACAAAACAAACACATGTTCATGAAAGGACCTTTCCAAATGTACAAGCACAAATGAATGCAAATCTGTCTAAACAAGCAAGGGAGTGCACGTTCCAAGATACCCAAGGTTGATTGAAACATAAATATGCTAAGCATAGGAACTAGCTTTCACAATCCACTTTCATCCCAAACGATCTTACCACGTTCTTCCTACTAGTATCATATCAACCCCTAGTGAGCATCTCAATGATTCCTCAAAGGAACCGAAAAAAAAAGAGAATTTTTAGGCTACTCGACATCTTGACTATGCATCCCTTCTCCTTAGGCTAAAACTCACATTTCTCTCAACCGATGAATGACTCAACCACTTAGGTCAAAAGGTCTTTCCCCAAGGTTGTAACGTAAGGACACAATAGTGAGGGTAGGTTAAAATTTAAAATTTGGTGGTTTTCCTAATAATGAAGCAAAGAACGGGCCCTTTCTTAGAATCACGATCAAGTAGTCACCAAACAAAAACAAACTAACACCCCCAAGCTTATTCAAAGCTATACTCACAAACATATACACAAAAAGCGTGAGAACGCTTCCCCCCAAGCTTAAATGGAGCATTGTCCTCAATGCTAAAAAAGGGAGAATACTCACATCAAAATATTTTTGAATTTTCATTTTTTTTTTCTTTTATAGTTCTTTGTCCTCGCCTCTTTTAACTTTGGACGGCTTTTTCAACTTTGCACTTATTATGTCCTTGCCTTTTTTAACTTTGGACGGCTTTTTCAACTTTGCACTTATTATGTCCTTGCCTTTTTTTAACTTTGGACGACTTTTTCAATTATTCATTTGCCATTATTCACAAAATATTCACTACACAAGCTTGCTTACAAATATCAACCAATATCCAAACGCATATACCACAATCTCCGAAATATGACTATTTGCTTCACAAAAACAAAAAATGGAACAAAAAGATATAAAAGGCTCAAGAATCTAAAGATGTGGCTTGAAAAGAAGGGAAAAAGGCTCAAATGGTTAGCAAATAGGCAAATGTAAACCCAAAAACTAAAAATGAAACAAACTATCATAGAAAATAAAAATTACCACCCCGAAAAGATGCCTTTGTCCTCCCAAAATTGTTCGGTCTCGGTCTTAAGAAATATGAGTCAAGATTCTAGATTAAATCCGCAATAGTCAAGGATCCATGCCGCTCATGCAAATAAGTGTAGAAGGCTTGAAAAACAAAGAACCTCACACGGATGTTGCAAAAACTCATTATTGGTGTCAAATCGACTATAAGAATTAACTACCAAACATGCCACATACAAGTAGAATCCGGCTTCATGGTCCCATTAGTTCTAACCAACTACCTTAGCATGCTTTATCCTAGAATCAACCAAGCATACTCTCAAACCGTGCACACCGTTACCATTTAAGAAGAATAACATTCAATTATACAAGTCCAAATGTTATTATGTCCAAAGCAAGAACAAAACAATACACATTGCAAATTTGCCTTGATAGAAACAAAAATCTTTTTGGATTTTTTCAAATAAAAGAACATGGAAAAGCATATACAAAGGTGCATAACATATATGAATCAACATCCCACCAAATATGAAAGAATACCCTCCCCCAAGCTTGAATGAGACAATACACTCAAATCATAAAGCATGGAAACCATGGGAGGGGAAAACAAGGAGATCAATCCAACAAACCAACATATGTCCAACAAGTCATCATCCACTAAAGAAAGAGCAAGGAAGGATATTACCGGATATTAGGTGGGTGTAAATACCCGCAAATGACCCAATTAAACCTTTCAAAGCTAATTTCCCAAGAACTGAACCTTGTTTCCATATGCTAGCAAAAATAGGAGTCAACCTTCCTTGATTCTTGATCCAAATCGAAGCCCCGAAGTATATCAAGTCATGTACCTAGCAAAAGGCACACAAACATTTCCATGAGAGAAAATATGTTCTAAAAACAAAGGAAAATCTAATCTAAAACACGGGTTACTTCCCGAGAAAGGCTTTCTTAAGGTCAAAGCTTGACCGCTCTAGTAAAATAATATTGCAACGAACGCAGGAGCTTGTCAAATTGCACAACTACGCATTTCATATGAAAGTAAGTGTGCACATGACAAAAATAAGGCATGCAACAAGCATAGTGCACACCTATGAGGAGAGAGATGCCAAGAGAAAGAAGAAGAATCAAAAGTAAACTCAACAAAATAAGAAGAAAAAGAAAAAGAAGAAGAAGAACAACAAAAATAAGGCAAACTCTCCTCAAAATATTTTTGGGTGGCAACATCACCCTTTTCCTCAATCGAGGACAAATGAGCCACATGCAAAACTTCATAGACAAAAGGGTCCCCAATAGGCTTACCAACAAAGGAAGGGAGAAAAATAGGGCAATAAGGGATGTGGTCTAACTTTTGAGAGAAAGGGGTATGAGAAATAGGCAAAGGGGTAGCTACTCCCTCAACATAAGGTCCCATATCGCCAATGAAGGCATGAAAATCAATCATAGAGTCCTCAAAAGAGGAACACTCATGATCACCATCTCCCTCAAACATCCAACTCCAAAGAGGAACCACATAATCTCCTCCACTACCTTCATGAATAACAATTCCCTCAACTTCCTTAAAGCCTAGAGTCTCAAAACCATGCATGAATGGATGCAAATATAACTCAAAATCATCTCTCTCCCATGAAGCATCCTCAATGAACTTGCTTAAAAGGCTATGACTATTCCTTATACACTCAATAAACACATTTGACATAACATCAAACGAGTCCAAATACTCATGGATAGAAGAGTCACATTCATACACTTGAGACTCATCACAATCAACAAAGGAAGAGATGTCTAGACTTAAAATATTATCAAAATCATCATCACTCTCAACTCCCTTTCCTTCACTCCTATGCTCAACAATAGGATCCTCACACACTCTTGGTTGTTCGAAATCACCATCATCATCCTCAACATCCACACACATTGGATTTGTAATTTTCACACAAAAGCATCAAAGATGACAATTGGATTTCTAGCTCTTTACCTCTCTTTCTTCCCTCCTCAAGACGCTCCTCACTCTTTTTCATCACCTCCAATTGCCTTCTCGTAGAATTAATAATTGACTCCTTTTTAGGCCCAAGATCATCACTAAGCTCAATATTCCTAATTTGAGTTTCCAAAGTAGCAATAAGAGACTCAAAAGGTGTAGAAGATTGAGGCTCAACAAGAGAAGAAGAAGTACAACCAAGATTGGAAGAATCAACATTAAGATCACGAGCATAGACATCACATTGCGGGGTGGGGGCACAATTGAACATATGAAATTTGTTAACATGAGCATGCACTTCGTTACCATGAACAAAAGAGGAAATAGAATTGGAAGCATTTGTTCTAGGTTCACCAATGGGATCATGTGACAAATCATGGGAAATCATGCTAGCATTGGAAGAATTAACACATTGCACATCACAAATAGAAGCACGATTACCCTTATTATAGACTTCCCAAGCAAACCTAACATAAAATTCCCAAGCATCTTCAATAGAAAATGCTCTAAATCTACCATTATGCATTCCTTCAACTATATCCCTAGTTTGCTCATTCAAACCAAAATAACAAATCTCCACAAGCCTCCCAAAGACTACAACGATCATAGTCAAGAAATCCCTTAAGTCTATTGAAATATTCACAAAAAGGCTCATCATCACATTGAGAAAAAGATAGACATGCCATTTTTACAAAGCAACAAAAATCAAATAAAAGAAAAGTATATACAAAGACCTGGACTCAAGTAATCAAAAACACTCAAACATAGACACCGTTCCCCGGAAACGGCGCCATTTTGACAAGGGTCGGACTAGGTCATTGAAACTAACCTTACCCTAGGCCAAACAAAATTTATAAACACTTAACTAACCTAAATACAAGTATAGAGGTAAGTCAAGGGTCGAACCCAAAGGAACGGTAATGTCTAGTGCTTTCGATTTGGGTGCCTAAGCTAGGTCAAAGACGAAGGAAAGAAGGTGACACTAACAACTACTTAAACAAAGAAACCGAACAAATAAAGTGCTAGGGATTAGGATTCACAAATAATAGCAATGAACATAGCAAATTGGGATAGGAAGTCGACTAAGTCAAGCAATGCAAGGGAAGATCAATCATGCAACCAAAAGAGCATATCAAGCTATTCTCCTAGAGGTCTAACTAGCGTCAACTACGATAAACTCTAGCTAGGAAACGTCACAAGACACCTCAATCGTGTAAATTCAAGCCACAAATCAATGGTCCGTATCAATGTGAACTTACAATGCAATCTAGTGTGAATAACTACGGTGATCAAGCCTAAATCAAACACACCCATGCACATAATCAATTAACCAATTTCATCACATAATCAACTCCATCAATTTCCCCCAATCTACATCAATCCATCACATAATATAAGCTTCACCATTACCCAAGCAAGGAAACTACTCTAACAACATCATCAAATCAACAAACAACTAAAGGAATCAAGAATCAACAAAATATGAAGAACAATTACACTAATCAAAGATCAAACATCAAAATCCAATCAAATCAAATCAAAAAAACATGAATAAACTAATCAAAACAATAAATGAGATAGAGTTAGAAATGCTCATTGATAATAGAGAAGATCTCCAATACAATTGTCACCCTTGCATCTTCAATCTCTCAAGTCACCATTGAAATTCCTCACTTTCTCTGTCTAAAATCTACTCCTAAAACTAACCCTAAAACTAGAGAGAGAAGCTCTCCACTAAGCTAAGAATATGATAAAAATCTTCTTCTAAAATTTGCTACAAAAATCGGGTTTAAAAAGATATATATAGAGGCGTGAAATCATAAAAAATCGAGCATAAAATACCCACGAAGGCGCGCCCGAGCAGCAGGGGAGGTGCGCCCGCGCACGCAAGGGGTGCGCCCGCGCCACCCTTAGGTACGGTCGCGCCACCCCTAGGTGCGCCCGCGCCTCCCTGTTGTGCGCCCGCGCCTAGCTGGGTTCCTTCAAGATTTTCGCGGCTTCGTGCGTTCGCTAAGGTCGCATGACTTATGATGGTGATGAACACTAGGAGTGGCAGTAGCTAATGCTCTTGATTAGTGGGTACACCACTTCTTAATGGTAGCACGACATGCGAGCGCAAGAGCTAAGACTTGGAATTTCCACTTCCTTGCATCTTGAGCTTTCCAAATGCCATGAGCTTGCTCCAAAGGCTTTCTCCACCTTAGTAAATCACCAATATCAAGACCCAAACCTCGTACAATACCTACAACCACGAAAATAGAGCAAAAAAAGGAGAAAAGGCTAGAAAACCAACGAAATACACAAAAACCACAAAAGAAGAGAGGAAAGGTAAAACTAAGCAACAAAACATAAAACTAAGCATTTATTAAGCAAGAAAGCTATGAAAAGAGGATGAAAACAACCTAAATACTCATCAAATGGGTGCCATTTATGACACCCATCAACCACCTATCATCCGGCGGTCCGTTTTCTTTGTAGGTACAGGCGACCTTGCAAAATCCAGTCTTGAGCTGTAACTCTCCCAAGGGACACAAAAAACCCCAAAACATTTGCCCCTCACAGGGGTCACGTGCTCGACACATGACGCATGTGACAAGTGTCAAGGTGTGAGTGGCCAAATAGTTACTTTTCACTGTTCACTTAGTTCTAGGGTTTTACCCTGAACATTTTACCCCCTCTATAAATAGAGGGGTTGACCTCCCTTGCATTCACATTTGCGTGAATCTTAGGGAGAATCTTTGAATTTGACTTGCAAAGACTTTGACTTCTTCAGCATCCAACAGTTGCCCATCTTAGTTCGCCTGCTCAACCAGACGCCCCAGACTGATGCCTCTTGTTACCTTTTTCTAAGGTAACCGCCTGATCCCTTCTTTATTTATTTCTTTGCATTTTTTCTTTATAAAAAATGGTTTCCCGAACACACACGGGGACGGATGAATCTAGAACTAGGAGTGCCGAATGCTCGTTCGAGAACTTTCCTTTAAGTACATCTCTAAATCCGATAGTGTCAGTGCCCTTGTAGGACACGATGGCTATAATAGAGTAGACGACCAGGAGATATAGGACAGATGGTTCTTAGTACCTGTATTGGATAGCTCCCGCTGAACTGCCGCCGCCCAGCCCTCAGAGTGCGCACTCACTGCCGAGAAAGTAGCTAAGAAGGGCTCTCCAGCCCGATGGAGTCAGCCCGCAGGGCTGACTAGGCTGGACCCTCCATAAAGGAAATAGTACGCCTATAAATAGAAGGTAAGGTACAGCGGAAAAGAGGTTAGACACTCAAGTTATTACACTTTCTATATCTCTCCGAGTACACTTTCTCTCTCTAAACACTCTCTAACTTAAGCTTCTGAGGGGGGTTCCTCGAGCCACCCCCGAGGGAAGTTTACGTGTGCTGCCGTGTGTAGGTTGTTGATGGGACCCAGCTTACCCAATAGAACCCTTGGATCCACACTTGGAACAATTGGCGCTAGAAGGAGGGGAAGGATCATCTAACCTGAGGTTCGCCAGCTGAGTTAAGGACTAGTTGACAAACCACCATGACCGGAGAGGAAGCTGTGCAAACACCCATATCCAAAGCCAATGAGACCAACCAAACACCACAAAAAACACCCTCAGTAACCCTCGATCCAAAAGGATTCACCGAAAATCCCAAATCGACCATCTCACAGAAATCCAATCCCATCGGATCGACATCAGCTGCAGCTAAAGCGGCGTTGAAACCAGTCGATGCGACAGGATCCAGTTCCATTTTCAAATACGAAATGCCATTAACGGGCATGAACAATGAGCCCATTGTTTCAGCACCTGTAACCTAGAAACCGCAACCCGTAAACATGCCATCCATCTTGCAGAGCCTCTCTAAGTGCAGTAAGGAACAGCTGGCAGCAATGACGGCGGTCCTTACCAATATGGGTAAGGAGCGAGCCAGTCACCGACAGTGGCAGCTGCGGAGCCCGCAGTAAAGAAGCCAGCGCCCACAACCCTCACCCCCGAGCAGAAGGAGATCGTTCAACTGCAAAAAGGTATTGGAGTTGGAAGCTCACAATCTAAACCAAGAATGGAGTGTGGAGGAAGTAACCCAGGATCAGATCAGCCCGGAGAAGCGAGTTCCCCGCAGCAGGTCGCCAGCCTCAGAGCGGGGACCCAGCTCGGAGAGAGACAAGCGAGCGCGAATCAAGGTTGTTCCAGATTATTCCCCATTTTGCTGTGAGATTCTGGAGGAACCAATGGAGAAAGCAAAAATGCCAAGATGCAGATACAATGGGACCACAACACCCAAGAGTGACATATCAGCTTTTGAGAACCACATGGTACTCTATACCATGACGGACACAGTTTGGTGTAAAGCGTTCCTGCCAACCCTGGAGAGGCTGGCAGCGGAGTGGTATGGAGCCATTCCCAAATGTTCCATATACTCGTATAATCAGCTAAAGAGAATGTTCATGGAGCATTTCATAACCTTGGTAGATCTAACTAAGATGACAACTGAGCTGATGTCGTTAGTTTAGGGGAAAGATAAGCCCCTGAGGGATTTCATGACCAAATTTAACAAGGAAGTAACAACTGACGAGGGGAAAACTAGGTCGTTATCTAATCTTCCCTCGTTCAAACTAAATTTATAAACACTTAACAAACCTAAATACGAGTATAGAGGCAATTCAAGGGTCAAACCCAAAGGAACGGTAATGTTCAAGCACTTTCAATTATGCGCCTAAGCTAGGTCAAAATCAAAGGGTAAAGGGAGAATACTACCAACTAACAAAACAAATAACCAAAGAAATAAAACACTAGGAACAGGGATCAACAAGTAATCACGTCAATTCCAACAACTTGGAAAGATCAAGTTAATCAAAGGTTGTGAAGACTAATGATAAGAGCAATCAATTGGAATCAAAGAGCTATCTCCTAATTGTTAAGCTAGGGTTCACTATGAATAACAAACTAAGAGAATCACAATAAAAACCAATCGATAATTGCAATTACTAAATCAATTGTTCGTGTCATTAGCAATTACAATGCAATCTATCATAATTCTTGAGGCCTAATCGAATTACACACATGCAAACCTTCATTAATCACTTTAATCTCAACAATCAATCAATACAGTTCCCAAATTAATCACAATTAATCAATCATACAAGTTTCACCCAATTCCTAGCCAAACAACTATTCAAGAATCATCATCTATCAACTAACAACTATGGAAATCAAGAATCAAGAATATATCAAGAATAACTACACTAATCAAGCATCAAACATAAAAATAAATCCAAACAAACATGAAATTAAACAAAGCATTAAGGTGAGATAGAGTTAAGAATGTTCATTGATAATAGAGAAGATCTTGAACACAATTGTCACCCTTGTATCTTTAATCTCTCAATCACCATTGAAATCCTTCAATTTCTCTCTCTAAAACTACTCCTAATCTAGCCTAATCTAGAGAGAGAATATCTCAAAAGAGAGAAACTATTCTCAAAACTAAGAATTACATGAATGAATGATAATAAAAAACCCCCAAAAACAATCTATAAACAAAAGGAGAAAAGAAGCTTAAAATCGTAAAAGACCCAGAAGCCCGCGCCCTCAGAGAAATCGGTCGCGCCCGCGGAGGGGAACGGACACCCCGAAAGCTGCGCCCGTGGCCAAAGCCCGCACATGCAGGGAGCCCGCGGCCAGCCCTTGGGGACTTACTGCCCAAAATCGGCAGAAATAGGTTGCGGCAGATTTGCAGGGCCAACTTTTGAAGGCTTTAACTCACTATCTAGGAATTGTATGAAGGCGTGAGACCTATTTTTGGAAAGATATTCAAGTCTAGTTTCCAACACAACTTGAATTACCTCAACCCAATCAGTAGAACTCGAGATATGGCCAAAACAATGCACAAAGGTCCTTTTTGACACTTTGTAAGCCTTCATTTTCCTTTCTTTCTTGGATTGGCTTGACTTGCGTGCTTGGCGCCCCTAAGTGGGCTCCGTTAAATTTCTTGAATGCACTTGAGATCCCTCCTTGATGATTAAATCCCAAGAAGCTCGACACACCTACAAAACAAGTCAAACAAACGGAGAAGCAATGGAAATAGCCGAGAAATGAATAAAATAATAAGAAAACCATTAAAAGCACGCATTTCTCTAAACTATTACGAAAATCAAGCATTATTCCCTAAAATCAAGACATAAACGAATAAAAACGAGCATAGAAATATAAAGAAAACATAGCCTAAAGGTGCCATAAATGGCACGGATCAAATTCCCCCAAGCTAAACTTTTGCTCGTCCTCGAGAAAAATAAAATCCAACCCAAGGGAAAAATGATGAATTTATTCAAGAAAATAAAGAAACAAGAAAGATAGAGGATGAGAATATACACTAACTTACTTTTGTAGGAATCACGATCAATTTTAGCAACTAAAGACAAGCCATTTAAACCCCTAGATCGCCCTAAAGGACGAGTGATGCTCTCGTAACGGTTTCCTAAGAGATTAAACCATAACTCTCATAATAATACAAACAAGGCAAAGCATAAAGAAGGAAATCAGAAGAAAAGAAGAGCAAACACATGTTCATGAAAGGACTTTTTAAAATGTACAAGCACAAATGAATGCAAATCTTTCTAAATAAGTAAGGGAGTGCACGCTCCAAGATACCTAAGGTTGATTGAAACATAAATATGCTAAGCATAGGAACTAGTTATCACACTCCACTTTCATCCCAAACGGTCTTACCGCGTTCCCCCTACTAATCTCATATCTCCCCTTAGTGAGCGTCTCATAGATTCCACGAAGGAACCAGAAAAAGATCAAATTTTTGGCTTGCTCAACATCTTGACTTCGCATCTCATTTCCTTAGGCTATAACCCATGATTCCCTCCACCGATGAATGACTTAACCCCTAGGTCAAAAGGTCTTCCCAAAGGTTGTAACGTAAGGAAAAAAGGGTTAAGGTAGGCTAAATTTAAAATTTGGTGGTTAACCTAAATTGTGAAGCAAAGATTGCGCATTTCCTTACACCATAACCAAGTAATCACTAAAAAAAAATACCAACACCCCCAAGCTTATTCAAAGCTAAGATCACAAACATATACACAAAAAGCGTGAGAACGCTTTCCCCCAAGCTTAAATGGAGCATTATCCTCAATGCTCAAAAAGGAAGAATACTCACATAAAATTTTTTTTGCATTTTTGCATTTTTCACTTTTTTTTGTTTTTCTTTTCATAATTCTTTATTATTGCTTTGTCCTCGCCTCTTTTAACTTTGAACGACTTTTAAATTTTGCACTTGCTTTGTCCTTGACTTTTTTTTTTTTTTTTTTTTTTTTTTTTTTTTTTTTACTTTGGACGACTCTTTACTAGACATATGCCATTATTCAGAATGTATATACAACACAAACTTGCTCATAAACTTGAACCAAGTTCCAAACTTATAGACCACAATCTTCAACAACAATGACCATTGCTTCACAAAAACCAAAAATGAAACAAAAGACTCAAGAGCTAAAGACGTGGCTTGAAAAGAAGGGAAAAAGGCTCAAAGGGCTAGCAAGAAGGCAAATGTATGCCAAAAACCAAAAGTAAAAAGAAGGACACTATCCTAGTAAAAGGAAAAATACCTCCCCGAAAAGATGCCTTTGTCCTCCCTAGGTGGTTCGGTCTCGGTCTTAGGAATTATACGTCAAGATTATAGATTAGTTCCGCAATAGTCAAGGATCCATGCCGCTCATGCAAGAATATGTTGAAAATTTAAAAAAGTATGAATCTCACATGGTTGTAGGAAAAACTCACTAAGGTTGTCAAATCGAAGATAGGGAGCAACTACCAAACAAGCCACAAACAAGTAGAATCCGGTTTCATGATCCCCCTAGTTCTAGACAACTACCTTAGCATGCTTTATCCTAGAATCAACCAAACGTAATCTCAAACCGTGCACACCACTACCATTTAGCAAGAAAAGCATTCATGTTTACAAGTCCAAATGTTATTATGTCCAAAGCAAGAACAAAACAAAACGCATTGCAAATTTGCCTTGATAAAAACAAAAATCTTTTTGGAGTTTTTCATAATAAAAGAACATGGAAAAGCATATACAAAGGTGCATAGCATATACGAATCAACATCCCATCAAACATGATAGAATACCCTCCCCCAAGCTTGAATGAGACTATACACTCAAACATAAATCAAATAATCCTTGGGAGGGGAAAACAAGGAGGTCAATCCAACCAACCAACATATGTCCAACATGGCATCAACCATTAGAGAAAGAGCAAGGAAGGATATTACCGGATTTTAGGTGGGTGTAAATACCATCAAATGACCCAATTAGACCTTTCAAAGCTAAATTCTCAAGAATTGAACCTTGTTTCCATATGCTAGCAAAAATAGGTGTCAAGCTTCCTTGATTCTTAATCCAAATCGAAGTACCAAAGTATATCAAGTCATGTACCTAGCAAAAGACACACAAACATTTCCATGAGAGAAAATCTAATCTAAAAAGAAAATAAAATCTAATCTAGAGCACGGGTTACTTCTCGAGAAAGGCTTGCTTAAGGTCCAAGCTTGACCGCTCTAGAAAATAATAATTCAATGCACGCAAGAGCTTGTAAAATGCACTACTACACATTTCATAGGAAAGTAAGTATGCACATGACAGAATAAAGGCATGCAACAAGCTTAGTGCACACCTATGGAGTTGAGAAGAAGTATGCCAAGAAGAAAAAAGAGAGAAGGGAAAAACAAGAATATAAGAAAAAGGAAGAGAAATAAAAGAAAAAGAAGAAGGCATACTCTTCTCAACAAAATATTTTTGGTTGGAAATCCCACCATTGTCCTCAAAAGTCATCAAATGAGGCACTTAGGGGACTAAAGGCTTTTCAAGAGGAGGGGATATGAGAAAAGAAGGTAATGACATGGGATAGGAGGGAATAAGATCAAGCTTTCTTGAAAATGAGGTGCAAGGTAAAGAAATAGGAATTGGTTGTTCACTTACACCACTATCTATTGAAACACAAGATCTCTTATCCAATGAACTCACATCCAAAGGGCTCTCCTCCAGCTCGTCATTATCAAAATTTAGATCATTCTCAATCACACCCTCCTCATAAACTTCACACCCCAAATGAGCTCTCAAAAGCTTCAAATCATCATCAAGGTTCAAAGGAAGCTCATTAAAGGGTTAAGGGTCAAACTTGGGAGGTAGCTCAAAATAAACATGAGAAGTACAATCTCCCTCTAAAAAGGCCTCACCATTCTCAATGGTGGAAAATGTAGAAGAGAAAGGATCATCAAAGGTGAAAGAAGAAAGCAATGGTTTAAGATTTGAGATAGGAGTTGGAGACTCAACCTCACCAAACCCTTCACTCTCATCTTCATAATCATCAAAATTAGGTTCTACTTCCTCAACCTTATCATAAGGGACCTTTTCTTCATCAAAATCGTCTAAGCTCAAGGCCTCACCCTCAAAGCAACCATGGTTATTAATCAAAGGAGATGGGGTGGAAGAAGGTTGGTTTTCAAAATTAAGGAATGGAGGAATGAAATCACAATCAAGGGAGGTGGGTGGGAGAATTGACTCACCAATTGGTTTTTCAACACTCAAAACCTCTTGGTCCTCATCACCCTCAAACATCTAATCTCCCATGGAGACTACTTCATCCTCCTTGTCCTTACTCTCTTTCCTCACAACTTCTTCACGTTTCAAAAATTGCAATGTCCCATCCTTCATAACTTGAATTACCATTTCCTCAAAATTAAGAGAAGCCAACATTTTTAGTTTCTCTTCAACTCCATCTAAAGGCTCAATGGAACGAAATTCAAATTTGGAAGGAGGTTCAAAATGCAAACTCTCTTTAGGAACATCCATCTCTACACCCTTTTCCTCACTCATGGGCTCTTGAACATCCTCCTCACATACTTTGGAGCTCTCAAAACAATCATCATCATCGTCTTCCATACCCATTGTAGACACCCATTTGTGTCTCCCCAAAACCAAACCCAGTGACGAGTACCTTTCGCATCGAATCATAATCGAATGAAGTGAAAGTGTGGAAAGTCTAGTGTTGCGGAAAGTTTTAATCCTTTTCTCTTCTCTCTGTTTTTGAAAACTTATTTTAAGAAAACAGCCAATCCAGTTTGGTTGGTCCATGATATTGGTCCAATAATATTGTAGTTGGATGGGGCTTGACAAGAGATTTCCAACGATAAATTATAAGCCCAATTCCGATGAATATTGAGGAAATTATGGCTAATTTACTAAACTGGGCCCGGTTTGAGCCTTATATGCGACCCAATGATCTAGGGGAGGGCCTAATGTGATTTATCATTCCTAATGCAATTAGGAAAGGTTTTAGTCTTCTAAAATCTTCTAGAAGGTTATTTTTCATTCCTAATTCAATTAGCATTGATAAATTGACTTTTGACTTTTCAGAGTTTTAATTAAAATCAAATAGCATTTTTGAGGAAATTATATGATTTTATCCTCCAGTACGGCAAATTTATCTGATTTTCGAAAACGCGTTAAAATCAGGCTTGCCGCCTAACCCCAGGCCTTGGCGCCTTGAACCAGTCCTGGCGCCTGGCGCTAGCCATTGGCGCCTGGCGCTAGTGTTGGTGCCTGGCACCAGTTAGCCAAGGGAAGCGCCAGCTCTGTTTTCTGTGCGTCAGGCTCTGTTTTGTTTATTTTATCTTTTTGGCTGATTTTCTCTATAAATATCTTATTAAAACTCCGTTTTCATTCATCATCTACATCCATAATTCACCTACAATCAGTTTTCATTCGCAATCATTAATTCACTAATTTTCTCTTAATCATTCATCTCTTTCTCTTTTTCTTTTCTAAACTTTCTTTTCAAATACAAAATTCCGCATTCGCAAGACATAGATACACCTAGCCAAATTCGAAGTTGTCTTCGCCCTAGACGTGAAAGGTTTAATTTATGAGGGTTTGGTCCCAAATCTCTCTTTCAATTATTTAATTTAATTGTTTTGATTATTATTTTCCTTGAAGTTACTAACGTGTGTATTTTGTTATTAGAAAGAGGTACGAGGCATCAAAGTAAGTACTTTATTGGTTTTAATTGATGTTATGATGTAGAAGTCATGTTTACATTGTTGTTATGATATTCCTAGTATCATGTTTAGGGTAATTTTAATATTAAATATGATTGTTGCGATGCTTCCTATTTTCTCCCTAATATTTATGATTGTTAGTATCATGTTAGGGTTAAAGATTTGATTTTTAATGCTTAGTGACATGCTAGGGTTTGTTATTAATCTTGTTAGTATCATGCCTAGGATCTTGCTATTATTATTATGCTTTAATATTAACATGAACATGATTATGATTATGATTATAATTGTTATAATTTATTATTATTTTGTTGATGATTATTTTATTATGATGATTATAATTATTATTCATGATATTGATTATTTATTATGTTGCTTGATATACATTATTTATTGTTATTTCTTGATCACCTTTATTGCATGTTTAAAGGGAATTTGTACTTGTAATCATGCTTAATATGATAATTAATAATCTTGTTTAGGGTTAATTGTGATTATAATTCAAGTGATCGCCAATAATAGATTTGTTTGTGCATTATATTCAACCAACATAGATTAAACAGGTTTAGGGTTAAACCTAATGATTGCATGTTAATCAGAAAGCGCACATGAATACGATCAGAATAAAGTAGAGGCCTATTATTAGGGCAGGTTCAATCTCTTTTAGGTTGGATTTGTACCTTCATCCCCGAACCCTTATTTGGTTCTAGACCTTATGGAGTTGACGATCTCTTGGATCGTTAAGGGGTGTAACCTTCATCCTATGAACGGTTTACAAGTTCCTAAAAACACTTGTTGGCGACTCTTTTGCTCTATCTTCTTCCCTTTTGGACGCCACCGTACTTTAGTGTATGATCACAGTGGGGTTCAAGCTAGTGGGATTAAAAGCTTGAAATTATTCCCTACACCTACCAATGTGGTAGAAACTTCATTTACATTTAATATTGATGACAATTGACTTTCCATCTCCTCATTCTTCCTAAAAACACCCTCATTACTCTCTTCCAACTTTTTCAACATTTCCATTTGGCTTCTCACAATCTCCAAATATCTCATCTCATTTGGTTCCAAATTAGAATTCATCTCCAATTTTCTCAAAGAACCACCAATTTGATTATAAGAAGACTCAAAGGTAGGATCTAAAGATTGGAAAGATGAAGAGCATTGAGGAGCATCATGGGGGAAAGAATTATGTGCAAGCATGCAAGGATCAACATTATAAATATGAGTGGCATCATCAAATTGGGGAATGGAAGCACAATAGGCATGCAAAGTTCATCATTCATGGAACATGGACCATAACAATCATCAACAGAAGCATTTGAATAACCATGACCTCGATCACAACTATCTCTAGCAAACCATGCATAAAAGTCCCAAGCATCATCGATTGACAATGCCCGAAATCCACCATTAAACATGCTTTCAACAATGTCTCTAGTTTTCTCATTCAAATTATGATAACAAATCTCGCCAGCCTCCCAAATATCACAACCATGGTAACTATTGAAGTTCTCTAGTCTATTAAAGTACACCCAAAA
The DNA here is from genome assembly GCF_948465745.1 of Chenopodium album. Taxonomy (NCBI): domain Eukaryota; kingdom Viridiplantae; phylum Streptophyta; class Magnoliopsida; order Caryophyllales; family Amaranthaceae; genus Chenopodium; species Chenopodium album. Next base: position 54,493,262 of record NC_137839.1, read on the forward strand.
TGGTTCATCCACTAATTGAGGAAATGTGGTATTTTCCATTTTATTCAAAACAAACAAAAATCAAATAAAAGAAAAGTATACACAAAGACCTAGACTCAAGCAATAAAAAACACTCAAACATAGACATCGTTCCCCGGCAACAGCGCCATTTTGACGAGGGAAAAACTAGGTCGTTATCTAATCTTCCCTTGTTCAAACTAAATTTATAAACACTTAACAAACCTAAATACGAGTATAGAGGCAAGTCAAGGGTCGAACCCAAAGGAACGGTAATGTTCAAGCACTTTCAATTATGTGCCTAAGCTAGGTCGAAATCAAAGGGTAAAGGGAGAATACTACCAACTAACAAAACAAATAACCAAAGAAATAAAACACTAGGAACCGGGATCAACAAGTAATCATGTCAAATGCAACAACTTGGAAAGATCAAGTCAATCAAAGGTTGTAAAGACTAATGATAAGAGCAATCAATTGCAATCAAAGAGTTATCTCCTAATTGTTAAGCTAGGGTTCAATATGAATAACATACTAAGAGAATCACAATCAAAACCAATCGATAATTGCAATTACTAAATCAATTGTTCGTGTCATTAGCAATTACAATGCAATCTAGCATAATTCTCGAGACCTAATCTAATCACACACATTCAAACCTTCATTAATCACTTTAATCTTAACAATCAATAAACACAATTCCCAAATTAATCACAATTAATCAATCATACAAGTTTCACCCAATTCCTAGCCAAACAATTATTCAAGAATCATCATCTATCAACTAACAATTATGGAAATCAAGAATCAAGAATATATCAAGAATAACTACACTAATCAAGCATCAAACATAAAAATCAATCCAAACAAACATGAAATTAAACAAAGCATTAAGGTGATATAGAGTTAAGAATGTTCATTGATAATAGAGAAGATCTTGAACACAATTGTCACCCTTGTATCTTCAATCTCTGAATCACCGTTGAAATCCTTCACTTTCTCTCTCTAAAACTACTCCTAATCTAGCCTAATCTATAGAGAAAAGCTCTCAACCTAAGAGAGAAACTATTCTCAAAACTAAGAATTACATGAATGAATGATAATAAAAACCCCCGAAAACAATCTATAAACAAAAGGAGAAAAGAAGCTTAAAATCGTAAAAGACCCAAAAGCCTGCGCCCTCGGAGAAATCGGTCACGCCCGCAGAGGGGAACAGATTTCCCGGAAGCCGCGCCCGTGTCTAAAGCCCGCACCCGCGGGGAGCCCGCGGCTAGTCCTCGGGGACTTACTGCCTAAAATCGACAGAAATAGGTTGCGACAGATTTGCAGGGCCTACTTTTGAAGGCTGTAACTCATGATCTAGGAATTGTATGAAGGCGTGCGACCTATTATTTGAAATATCTTCAATTCTAGTTTCCAACACAACTTGAATCACCTCAATCCGATCTGTAGAACTCGAGATATGGCCGAAACAATGCACAAAGGTCCTTTTTGATACTTTGTAAGCCTTCATTTTCCTTTGTTTCTTGGATTAGCTTGACTTGCGTGCTTGGCTTCCCTAATTGGGCTCCGTTAAATTCCTTGAATGCACTTGAGCTCCCTCCTTGATGATTAAATCCAGGGAAGCTCGACACACCTACAAAACAAGTCAAACAAACGGAGAAGCGAGGGAAATAGCCGAGATATGAATAAAATAATAAGAAAACCATTAAAAGCACGCATTTCTCTAAACTAACATACAACACGCAAATACAGCATTATTCCCTAAAAACACGACATAAACGACTAAAAACGAGCATAGAAATATAAAGAAAACATAGCCTAAAGGTGCCATAAATGGCACGGATCAACAACCATCCCTAATATGAGTCAGGAGGTAGCATTACTGGCAATGCAGAGCGGTTTACTACCAGGCTCACCATTCAGAGCGTATATGGGGCATAAGAGCCTCAAAACATTTGTTGAAGCGCTAGGTAAAGCGCATGAGTTCATCAAAGCAGACGAAATTGACAGAGCAATGCTGAGTAGGAAGGCACCAGGTGACTCAGTTAAGCGGACAGAGGTTACCCGGGCAGAGAACACACCCAGAGCTGACCAGCTGAGCAGGGCCGAGGAAAGCCGCAGAGAAGCGGATAAAGCAGTGGGGGTGAGAAGGTCAGATCCAAAGAGAGGGGCAAGGCCTGGAAGGTTCGACCAATATACCCCACTAACCTATTTAAGGTCTCATATATTTAGTGTGAATAAAGATGATGATAAGTGGCAGAGACCCCCAAGGATGGTCAATAGGAATCATGATACCAGCAAGTGGTGTGACTTTCATAGAGTCCATGGCCATACCACCGATGAATGCACACACATGAAGGATAACATAGAGGATCTAGTCAGGAGAGGGTACCTGAGTCATTTTAAGCAGCGTGATGACCTTCCCAGAAGAAGGGACAAGGATAGAACAGGTCGTGCTGACCACACAGGAGGTCATAAGGGTCCCGCTGGGGACAGGGACATAGATAGTAAGCCAGAAGGCAGAGTATATGTGATCAGTGGAGGACCGGTGCATGGAGGAAAAGTGAACAAAGCACGGGCCAACCTGCGGGTAATGATACATCAGATAAACTACAATGAGAAGCGTAGATGGCCACCCCATCCCTCGTAGCCACGAGCCACCATTTGACGTGTATGATCAAGAAGGCATAATTTACCCTCATGATGATCCTCTGGTAGTGACAATGAAAATTGCAAACTGGGAGGTGGACAGGATATTTATAGATGGAGGCAGCTCAGCCAACATCATATACATCAGCGCGTTAAATGAGCTGAAGTTGGATAAAAAGGATCTGAAAAGAGTGAGTTATGAAGTCACCGGGTTTAACGAATCAGGGCTGACTCCGGAAGGCATAATTGAGCTCTCAGTTAGGGTGGGGGAAAGGTTAAAAAGACATGATGTTCGAGCAGAATTCCTCGTGATAGACTCTCCTTCGCCCTATAACGTGATCATGGGAAGGCCGCTGATAACTTGTTATTTAGTATGATTTTAGGGTGCTTTTGAACCTTGTTTTCGTAATTATTAGACATCAAAGTTCATTATTTATCCTATTTTTATACAAATTTTGTACCATCCATGCTTCACGGGTTGTTTGTGTTTTTGATTTAATGTAGCTATTTTTAGCACTATATATGGAAATGATCAAGCATGAGTGAACAAGGAGAAGGGAAAGCTTGGTTGATAGAGAAATTAAGGAAGAAGGATGAGTGCCTTAAAGAGAAATGAAAAGCTTTTGGAAAGTTTTAGAAGGATTTTGCACTAAGGTCAACTTCAACCGATCATAACTTTTGTTCCAATCAAAATTTTGAAGTGATTAAAATTGGAGATTAAAGTTCAGCTTAAGAGCTTTCCAACAACTAGTCACATGCCTTATTCCGATGAGTAACGAAGAAGTAATGACCTTTCGAAAATAAGTTGTTTCGCAAGAAAAGGGTTGCACGTTCGTGCCAATAAGTGGCACGTCCGTGCAAGTCACTGCACGTCCGTGCCAAATGAAACACGTCCGTGCAAGGTCAGGCAGTAGCTACTGGTCGTATTTTAACAGGCCTGCACGTCCATGAAACCTTTGACATGTCCGTGCCAACCTTTAGATGGGTGGTTTCCTCGTGTTCTGCGTCCTTTTACTTGGGAGTTATATACTACCCCTTTGGCTTCATTTGTAAAGGGGGATCTTCTCAATGTAGTTTTAGTTTAGGTTAGGGTTTTTAGAGAGAGAAACTCTCATTTTCTAGAGAGAGAAAGTGGGAAAAACTTGTTGAAAGCTTGGAATATGAAAAATTGAAGGAAGGAGACTTGAAGATTTGATTATTTCTTGCATTATCAATGAGAATTTCTTACTCTCTCTCTTATTTTGTTTCTTTAATTGCTTAATTTTGCATCTTTTCTTGTTTTATTACTTGTTTATGTTAAATTAGTTTTTGATTTCATGTTCTTAGTTGTTAATTATTCATTTAGTTTTGCAATTTATTATGATTTGTGAGTAGTTCTTTTACTTGGGATGGTTGAAACCATTGATGAATTCACAAATACTTGTTTGCATGTGTTGATTTAGCTAATGTGGGATGTTAATTAGTTGATCTTAAGTTGTTTCATTGTTAGTTCTTGTAAGTGGCCATTGCTAGAACTATTTATCTAAGCTTTCTCAACGAAGGATCGAGAGATGAACTTGAGTTAGCTCCCTTATGCTTAATTGACTTGAAATGCAATGAGAATAGGAATTTCCAGTAAAGGGAATGTTTATGTCATCGTGATTATGCTTTAACACTTGTTTTATACTTTGTAACCACGAGAGTAGGTTGTATTCATGACTCAAGTAATCCCTCTAGCTTGAGAGAGTAGTTGGGTGCCTTAGATGAATTCCCCTAATTTATCCCGAAATTGCTATGTTTTGTATGTTAAATTGTAGTTTGTGAATGACTTAATTGGTGGATACGTTCCCAAGATCCTTTTTATTATTGTTTGTAATTTTTCTTTATAACTCAAAACCCAAAAAGACTTGACTTAGCTTATCATAAATCGATACTTGTTAGTGCTTCCCTTAGTCCTTATGGGATCAACCCTTACTTTCCCTTTCTACCAATTAGAGAGACCAAGTTAAGTTTTTATTTTTTGTAGGCTCGATGACGGCCTATCAAATTTTGGCGCCATTGCCGGGGACTTCAGTTGACATTGGCTAAGTATTGATTAGATGAGTCTAGATCTTTGTGTGTGTGTGTATATATATATATATATGTGTGTGTGTGTGTGTGTGTGTGTGTGTGTGTGTGTGTGTGTGTGTGTGTGTGTGTGTGTGTGTGTGTGTGTGTGTGTGTGTGTGTGTTATTTCTTCTCTTTTTATTTTTTAAAATTATTTTTGGGGTTTCTTCTATTGAAATAAATGGCAATTTTTTCCTTTCCCCAATATGAGAATGAAACATTTTGGAGATATTTCCATAGGATTAATGATTATATTGGTTATAACTATGGTCATAGACTTTTAAAAGTGGATATTTGTGAAGTAATTTTTGAAGGTTTAAATGATGAAATGCGAGTTGTTGTTGAATCTATGTCTGATGGTCAATTTATGTCTAATACCATTGATGAGAATTGGAGTATGTTTGAGTGGCTAGCTAAAGATACCTATGATTGGGAGATGGCTAATCACGAGACATATGACCATTTTAATGATGCAAACTCATTTCAAGAATGTGATGATAATGTTTTGGATTCTAATGTTTTGAGTTTTAGTGATGCAAGTTGTCAAAATTCTCCAAATTTTTTCTTGGATTCCAATTTAATGTCATATACTCCTTATGATGTGGCTAATGTGCATAATGTTGACACCTCTTCCCAATGTGATTTCCGAAATTCCTCTCATCCTCAAGAACCCAAGTCTTCTTTAGATCTTGCTCTAGAATGTTTTTTGGAGGGTTGTGAAGAGTTTAGGAATCTAATGGACATAAACAACACTTGTACATCCATGAATCATTATAGTGAAGCTTCTAGGGTTGAAATGAATGAAAATGAAAATTTTGAGAAGCCTCTTCTTGAAAAACTTTTGGTTGATGATCCTATTTTTCCAAATATCATCAATTTGCATAATGAGCCTAATGTACCATTAATTATGAATGATGACAAAGTTGATGCTTGTTTGTTGAATTCCACTAATGATATAGGTCTACTAAAATCTAAATGTAATGTTGATGGTATTCTTCAATTTGATTATATTGATGATTATTCAAGAGATGTTGAGGGTAACTATCAATTTGGAAAGAGTAGCCCAGATATTCATGATGAATTTTGGCAAAGTAAGGATAAAAGGGTTAAAGTGGAGAAAAATCTCTCTTTTGATGAGGACCATAGAGTTGAGAGTGAGGTAATTATTGAATCGTTACCAATTGAACATTCTTTTTTTGAGCCTCATGTCCCTTTCTAAAAAACTCTTGATATTATTGTCTCATTTCCATACCTTTGCCCCCCCTCTTCTTCCCAAGTTCACTTCACATGAGCCACTGTGTACTTCATTCTATGAATTGCATGACCATTTTCTAACCAATGATACTCAATTTGGTGAATTTGATGTAGATATGGTTTTTGATTTACCAAATGAATCTCCAAGTGTTTTGTTCATAGTTATACTTTTATTTTTCCTTTTTCTTTTCAATCTAGGACCTTTTTTAGATCTTTTTATTTTTATTTTAGGAAGCTTTGTAAATTAATGTATATCCTTTTCTTCTTATTATTAAATTTTCTTCTTATTTTTTTTTTTGTTTTAATTTATGAAATGTGCTCAAGTGCATATGATAAGCTCCTTAGGAGTTTGTCAAATTATTTACTAGCTAAGGTCTAGCTAAAGACCGAAAATAAAGGCAAATTTTCTTCCCTTTTTTTTGTTTATTTTTGAATAATGATGTGCATGGAGTTTAATTGTATGATGATTTTGAACTAACGATCTTTATGAAATGATTGTCAATTAGGTACTCTCTATGATCTCTCCACTCCAAATTACATCTCATAGTGTCAAATTCACAAGAACTTTGGAGTTTTTGCTACATTGGAAAGACACAACATACTCTACCAAGTTTTAAAGAATTTATGAAGAAATTTACATCAAATTGTGTAATATCTCTTTCTCTCTTCATCCCTTCTCAAGCTATTGATTTAAATTATTTTTGCCATTCATTGGTTGCTTGTTAGAGAGTTTAGCTTGGGGCTAGATTTTATTGTATGTTGTGGTTTTTCATTGTAGTTATGGATGTTGGATTAGTGTACTTATTGATATTGATTGTGTTCCCTTCCCTCCCTCCCCCTTGCTTATCTCTTCAAAGCATTGAGGACAATGCTTCGTCAAAGCTTGGGGGGTAGTTACACGCTTTCATGAAGGGGGATTGATTGTTAGTTTGATGCTTAAATTTGTTCATAGTTGTATAGTTGGATATTCATGCTTTTTAATTTTTTTTCCCTTTCTTTATTATAACTTATAAAAAATTTAAAAAAATAAAAAAAAATGAAAAATGCCCTTGGATGAGACTCAAATGACGATGTTTATATGTTTTGCTTGCTTGACTCTTGAGTGATGAGTAAAAGTTCTTTTAGAAGGGTGTGTTCAAGAGTTGGGGTCATTTACAGGCTTATTAATCTTGATTGCATTAGAGTATATGAAATGAAAACCGATGAATGCTCAATTGCATGTCTAGCATAGGATATTGTCAAATTTGCCCAAAGTAGGATATGTTTGAATCGAATTGCGGTCCCTTGTGCCCTTTATGTTCCTTATCTCGTCCCCAAAATGAAACTCTATTAGGGAATTGGTTCTATTTGTATCTTGTGTAACAAGTGGCATAATAATCCACATATCTCGAATAAAAGAAAGAGCCGCTCATAGTTAAAAGAGACGAGGGCAATGAATGTTGGAAAAAAAAAAGAAAAAAAAGAGAAACCAAAAAAAAATTTAGAAAAAGAAAGGGAGATCAAAAACTTCTCCAAAATTCTCAAAATTTTCACTTTTTCTTATTTAGAGGTCAACTTGTGGACGCCTCCCACACATTGTCTATTTTAATGTTTCTTGTGTAAATTCCCGAGTTAGAGTGTAATTAAAGGGGCTTGGGAGTGCATTTTGGGAGGTGGACTTGCATTTTGAGATTTTATAACCAAAAGAGGGCTTGTTCCAACTTTGGAATATCTAGATGTGATCTAATGAACTAGTAAAAGGTCTAAAGAAGTATCCTAGTGCAACCTTGCTTAGTGTAGACACCTAAAAATGTCTCCCCAAAACCAAACCCGATGATGAACAACCTTTCACCGCCATTATTGGTCGGGTTGAGTATTTAATTTTTGGAGTGCTTAAATCCATATTTTCATTTCATAAACCAACCCAATTCCTAGCCCATTTCCCCAAACCATAACTTATTTTCCTCTTTTCGTGCCTTTAAACCCAAAATAATTCATTTCGTGTCCTTTAAAATCATTCATTTCGTGTCCTTTTTATAAAAATGTTTAATCCAGTTTATTTTGGTCCGTAATTTGGGTCCAATGATTTAATAGTTGGATGAGTCTTTAAAATAGTTTTCCAACGATATATTATAAGCCCAAATCCGAGTTATAACGAATAAGTTATGGCCAAAATATTAAATTGAGTCCAAACCGAACCTAAGCCCACCTTACCTACGACCCAATGATCATGTGGAGGGTCCAAATGATTTAATCCAATGCCAAAACCAATTAGGATTAATAAGAAGCTTCTATAAGTTTCTAAAATATCTTAATTATCCATTTTGAAAAGATAAGATTAACGAGTTTAAAATTGAATAAAACTTTTCTTTTTGAAAGTCTTAATTTTATACGAATTGGAAGACGTTCAAAGATAGACAAATATTATTTCCGTGCCTCATATTTTTTATCCAAATTTTATATGGTTGGATATCCCTTGAAATTATCTTTCCAATGATATATTATAATATCAATTCCGAGCTATAACGGAAAAGATATGAATAAAATGTCAAACTCTATCCAAAACTGACACCGTCTCACTATTTCGGCCATATATTTTATTCTATAAAATATTTTAATCTGATTCTAATTGGGTTATGAAGTATACTTCAAGAGCTTTCCAACGATATCTTATTCATCTTATTCCAATTTCTGGATTAAAAGATATGATAAAAACAAAAACCGCAAAAACTGCTGTCTATCACAAAAGTTTTATCCGATTCGAATTCTTATCTTTTCTTGATTCTTCGACCTTCTTTTTTCTATATAAATAGAGGTCATATCACCCTTTTTCCAATGATCAACAAGCTTGATCATAAAATAATTCTCTTCTCCCTCTTTAGCCTAAATACTAGCCATCCTATTTTCTCAAAATACTTTCCCTAATTAAGCACTCCAAGGAGTCCATACAATACCTAAAGTTCTATACTTAAACCAAGGCGTGAAAGGTATAATTGACTGAGGGTTTGGACCAAATCAAATTTATATTTATTTAATTTAATTTTTTCAATTTGATTTATATTTTTTTTGAAGTTACTAACAATTTATTCATGATGTAGCAATTTCAAGGAAACGCGGAAAGTGAGTAATTAATCACTTGATTACTCTTATTTTTATTCTTGTTGCTAGTATCATGATTAGGGTTATTATTATTATTTGATTTGACTAACAATTTATTGTTAAATTGCTTCCAATATTAATGTTTATTCTATTGTTATTATGATCACCATATTTCATGTTTAAAGGGAATATGTAATTGAAAATCACGCCTAATAAGATAATTTGGACAACCGGTTTAGGATCATTTTTAATCTTGTTATTAAATCAAGTGATCACAATATTTTAGAATTATGTGTTGCATTAATATTAAACCAATTTAGCTTAATAATAGATTGGAGCAAATTGAATCTTTGTTTGTATGCCTTTGAGATCGCAGGAATCACTTTTCAGTATAAGAATCGAGTAGAGGCCAATACGGGCGAATGTGACTCCATGACTCACTTTGTACCATCATCCCCGATCCTCCTTTAGTGGTTCCGAACCATATGGAGTTAGTAATCTCATGGATTATGTATGGGGTGTAACCTTCACGGGTCAATCGTTGTTGCCTATAGTTGTCCCTTATCGTGGTTGCCTTTTAGATCCGTGAACGGTTTACAAGTTCCTTAAAAACTTGTTGGCAGCTCCCTACTTTCCTTGTCCCTAATCGTATTATGTCAATTCCCACTTCCTATGAGTTCCAAGCGTATTCACAACATGCTTTTAACGTAGGCTCACTTCTAACAACGCCTACACTTAGATCTCCTCTTTACCCCCAACTCATGTGTACATTTGTATGATTGGTAATTCTTGAAAGTTGCTCACTTGCCTTGCTTGTGTCTCATATCTCGATGGGTTGACTTGGGCGAAAAAAAAACATTGAAATTGTATGCATATTTTTTTATGATGTGTTGTGGTTTGTGTGAGTTGTGGGTTAAGTCAATGGAAACCCTCACGAGATAAAAACTCGTCCTCTTAGGCGACTTAAGGGTTTAAATTGCTTTTCACTTGTGCTAAAAGTGTTTATGGTTGTTACCATGCGGATTTGTGTTTTTGTGTTTCCTCTTTATTACCTCTCCTTGGTTTGATCATTAGCAAGTTATCTTCCTTCTTTATTTGACATGTTTCTTTTGCTTGAGGACTAGAAAAAGCTTAGTTTTGGGGGATTTGATAACTTGTTATTTGTTATGATGTTAGGGTGATTTTGAACCTTGTTTTCGTGATTATTCGACATCAAAGTTCATTATTTATCCTATTTTTATACAAATTTTATACCATCCATGCTTCACGGGTTGTTTGTGTTTTTGATGTAATGTAGCTATTTTTAGCACTATATATGGACGTGATCAAGCATGAGTGAACAAGGAGAAGGGAAATCTAGGTTGATAGAGCAATAAAGGAAGAATTGAAAGATGAGTGCCTTAAAGAGAAATGAAAAGCTTTTGGAAAGTTTTGGAAGGATTTTTGTACTAAGGTCAACTTCAACTGATCATAACTTTTTTTCCACTCAAAATTTTGAAGTAAATCAAATTGGATATTAAAGTTCATCTAAAGAGCTTTCTAACGACTTGTCACATGCCTTATTCCGATGAGTAACGAAGAAGTTATGACCTTTCGAAAATAAGTTGTTTCGCCAGATTAGGGCTGCACGTCCGTACCAATCTTTGACACGTCCGTGCCAACCTGTAGACGGGTGGTTTCCTCGTGTCTCCGTCCTTTTACTTGGGGGTTATATAATACCCCTTTGGCTTCATTTGTAAAGGGGGATCTTCTTAGTGTAGTTTTAGCTTAGGTTAGGGTTTTTAGAGAGAGAAACTCTCATTTTCTAGAGAGAGAAAGTGGGAAAAACTTGTTGAAAGCTTGGAATATGAAAAATTGAAGGAAGGAGACTTGAAGATTTGATTATTTCATGCATTATCAATGAGAATTTATTACTCTCTCTCTTATTTTATTTCTTTAATTGCTTATTTTTGTATCTTTTCTTATTTTATTACTTGTTCATGTTAAATTAGTTTTTGATTTCATGTTCTTAGTTGTTAATTATTCATTTAGTTTTGCAATTTATTATGATTTGTGAGTAGTTCTTTTACTTGGGATGGTTGAAACCATTGATGAATTCACAAATACTTGTTTGCATGTGTTGATTTAGCTAATGTGGGATGTTAATTAGTTGATCTTAAGTTGTTTCATTGTTAGTTCTTGTAAGTGGCCATTGCTAGAACTATTTATCTAAGCTTTCTCAACGAAGGATCGAGAGATGAACTTGAGTTAGCTCCCTTATGCTTAATTGGCTTGAAATGCAATGAGAATAGGAATTTCCAGTAAAGGGAATGTTTATGTCATCGTGATTATGCTTTAACACTTGTTTTATACTTTGTAACCACGAGAGTAGGTTGTATTCATGACTCAAGTAATCCCTCTAGCTTGAGAGAGTAGTTGGGTGCCTTAGATGAATTCCCCTAATTTATCCCGAAATTGCTATGTTTTGTATGTTAAATTGTAGTTTGTGAATGACTTAATTGGTGGATACGTTCCCAAGATCCTTTTTATTATTGTTTGTAATTTTTCTTTATAACTCAAAACCCAAAAAGACTTGACTTAGCTTATCATAAATCGATACTTGTTAGTGCTTCCCTTAGTCCTTTTGGGATCGACCCTTACTTGCCCTTTCTACCCATTACAGAGACTAAGTTAGGTTTTTATCTTTGGTAGGCTCGACGACGGCCTATCAGCCGCTCATCCACAAGATAGGCGGAGTGGTATCCACCTACCACCTTGCCATTGCCTACATGACTAATGAGGGACGGTCAGAAGACAGCTCAACAATGTTATATAACTTCCCTAAAGCAGCCTACAAAGACCAGACAGCAGCCAACCTCAGAACGAAGGTCCACTGAGCAGGCTGAGAGGAAGTCAAGAAAAAGGAATCGCGAAGAATATCACAAGGAGAAGGATAAACAGAAGTTAGCAATGGAAAACTTTGAGCCTACAAAGGAGGAGATGGCTAGACCACTTCCCAGTGGGGAGCATGTCAAAGCTCACAGAAGGTGACCCCTTGAGAACGGTAAAAATCGAGAAAGACATCGATCCTGGAGTAGAAGTACACCTTATAGAGCTGCTGAGAAGGAACAAGGATATCTTCGCATTCTCTGCAGATGAGATGCCCGGAATTGACCCTGCAGTCATGGTCCACAGGCTGAATTTGAAGGAGGATATTAAGCTGGTCAAGAAGTAAAAACAAAGCTTCTCCACAGAGAAAAATCAAGCAATCCAGGAGGAAGTGGAGAAACTCTTGGAAGCAGGATTCATCGAGCCTTGCGATTATCAAGAGTGGTTAGCCAACGTGGTCATGGTGAAGAAATCAAATGGCCTGTGGAGAATGTGTGTTGATTTCACAGATCTCAACAAGGCATGCCCAAAAGACTGTTACCCACCGCCGCGGATTGATCAGCTGGTAGACTCAACCAGCGGGCACGCCTTGCTAAGCTTCATGGATGCCTTCTCAGGGTACTATCAGATCAGCCCGCATGAATCAAACCGGAAAAAAACCATATTCATCACCGAAGGGGGAGTGTACAATTACATAGCTATGCCCTTCGGACTACAGAATAATGGGGCAACCTTTTAGAAGACCATGGATAGAGTGTTCCTACACTAGAAGGACAGAAATGTTGAAGTGTACGTTGACGACTCAATTGTTAAGAGTGTCACGCAGGCAGGGCATATCATGGATCTGGAAGAAACATTTTCCACCCTGAACAAGTACAAAATCAAACTCAACCCGAAGAAATTTGTCTTCGGAGTGACCTCGGGAAAATTCTTAGGTTTCCTGATCAGCGAGAGAGGAATAGACGCAAATCCGAAAAAGGTCGAAGCAGTCCTTAGCCTGCCTGAGCCTAAGTGCATTAAAGACATTATGCGGTTGACAAGTAGAATGGTCGCGCTGACTAGGTTCATTAGCAAGTCAGCAGACAAGGCCTTACCGTTCTACCAGCTACTGTAGGGGAATAGAGAATTTAAGTGGGGAGCTGCAGAAAAAGAAGCTTTTGAGGGTATTAAGGAGCATCTGACTAAGCTCCCAACAATGATCAGCCCGGAGTTAAGGGAAAAGTTGCAGCTGTACATTTCTGTATCAATTCAGATAATTACAGCTGTGCTACTTGTAGAAAGACAAAAACAACAAAGGCCAATATACTTCGTGAGCCATGTACTGACCTTGGCAGAGCAAAGGTACCCATTGGTAGAGAAACTGGCCTTCGCAGTGGTAACAACAGCAAGGAAGCTGAAACCATATTTTGATAAGCACGTAATACAAATCCTCACAAATCACCCGCTGGAAAAAACGTTACAGAAAATGGATGCATCAGGCAGACTCTTAAAATGGGTCATCGAGCTTTTTGAGTACGAGTTTGAGGTCAAACCTAGGGTAGCCATCAAGGCACAAGCCTTAGCGGATTTCATCGTGGAAGCCTCTTAGGAGGAGAAAGAAGATGACATTGGGATTCGGAAGGTAGAAGTAGATGGATCCTCAGCCCAAACATGGAGTGGAGCAGGAGTCATAATGACATCTCCAGAGGGAAATGTATTTTAGTACGCCACCCGCAGAGTAATGGCCAGGCAGAAGCAGCAAACAAGCTGATCCAAACAGCCCTGCAGAGGAAGCTGGAGGAATACAAGGGCCTATGGGCAGACCTAATCCCAGATATCTTATGGGCAAACAGAACCATTGAGAAGGAGTCCGCTGGTAAAAGCCCTTTTCACCCTATGCTATAGGGCTGATGCAGTAGTCCCAGTAGAAGTGCAAATTCCCAGCCTGAGGATACAACACTATGAACAACAAGGAAACGAAAAACGCATGCTGGAAGAGCTAGACTTCCTGCCAAAAGTAAGGCTAAAAGCAGCTCTCAAGCTGGCAGCCCAGAAGAGTAGAATTTCCAAATCTTTCAACAAGAGGGTCAAGCATAGAGAGCTCCTGCCCGGAGATTTATTCCTTAGAAGGACAACAGCAGTGGGAAAAGGAAATCAGCATGGAAAGCTGTCAGCAAACTGGGAAGGCCCTTTCATCATTCACGAGCAGGTAGGACCAGGTGCATTCCTCCTTGCAGATCAAGAAGGTCATGTCTTAAGAAACAGTTTTAATGCTGATGTGTTAAAGAAATATTTTGTTTAAAAAGCATGAAGTTAAGGAGAAACAGAGATAGTTGTTTCAATTTTGCACAAACTCTATTTAGTTCATGTTATGTTGACTTAGGCATTTAAGCCATTTTTATTCTATAAAATACAAGCCTCCGTGTGAGGAGTATGTTACGTAAACTTGTTTTAATATATCATGCCTTAGCATCGTATACTAACATGCAGAAGTGAAAAAAAAAAGAAAAAAAAAAAAAAAAAAGAAGAGAGGGTTAGAGGCAAGAAGCACCCTAGCACAAAGTGGCAAAATAGTGTTAGACGACAAATTAAAGCATCCCTCCCTAAAACCTCACCTCACTTGCTTAAATTAAAACAAGGCACCACCTTGGGGACGCCTGAGGGGGAGGCCTGGCACGTTCAGCTTGAGCAGGAGAGAAAAGGGAAAACGAAGAAGATGAGCTACATGGGCAACACTAAGGTTCTCTTAGTCCCACTTAGCTCACCTCTTTGAGGGGGAGAGGAAAGGAGGAGATAGACATACAATAAACCTTTACAAAGAGAAGTAAGCGACACAAAATAACAAGTCGTAGCATAAACAAGCGGAACGACATAAAACAAGTCGCAACATAAACAAGTTGAACGACATAAAATAAGTCGCAACAAAACAAGCTGAATGACATAAGATGAGCAGTCAGAAAGTTGATTGACACAAATAAGTCTCAGCAAAGCAAATGGAATAATGCCCTGACAGGCAACAATCGAATAAACTAACCAGCGTGCAAGTAAACCTCTATCAAATTTAAATAGAGTACGTAATGCACAAGCACCCAAAGCAAATAGAGCAAGAAGAGTAAAGCCCATTGCAGTTCCCGCCAAGCAAAGCAGAGAACAAAGAGGCAAGAAAGCACTTAGCAGCCAAATCAAGAAGACAGGGAGGCCTAACCTACGAGGCTTCACCGAATACAACAAAGGGGCTGCTACGCTAAGATCTAGATACTGCTATACCTGGGCCCAGCAGCAGGTCCAGGCAGACGTCCAAGCTATGAAATAAGCAGCGTGCAAAATAGCAGAAAAGATCACCAAATACATACAACTTAAAGCTGAACCCCTTCCCATCAGGGCAGAGTAAACATTCAGTAGGTCAATTACAATATGCGCAAAGCTGAGCCATCGTCCACTAAGACAAGGAAACACTCAGCAAAGAAAGTTAGAAAAATATAAGTCAGGTTAAGCTGGACAAGCCCAGCAGCAAAAGATAAAGTATTCAGCAAAAGCACAAGAAAACATAATCTTTGGCGGCTATACACCCCAAAGATAGCAACAAAAACTACTTGGTTACTACAGATCTGGGTGAGGGAAACTCAGAATAACCACTGGAGTAGGAAGGTGACAGCCGCCATAAGCTTTATTGATCAACAGCCAAAGACTCCACTCCAATAGCTGCAGCAACGTCAGGGTAGAGAGGAACTTCCAAGTTCAGCACAGCTTGGTCAGGAACCTTGCAGCTAACAACACGAGGATGATCAGTTGGGAGATCAAACAAACCAGCCTCACCTGCGGCCTCAACCTTAGCCTAGAAGGCGTTGAAACAAGCCTACTGCTCCTCACCCTCACCATACAAGCCGGTCACACACCGAGCTGCAGCCTCCCATCCACCATCATGGCGATCAGCCAATAACTTAGCAAAATCAGGGGAGAGAGAAAAATCTTTGAGTGCCTCTTTCCTGGCAGCTTCCAGCTCGGTTAGGTGTCCAGCTCGCAGATCTGCAATCTCTGCCTCCAACGTCTGCACCCTAGCCTGAGAGGTCTCCAGTTAATCTTTGCAGCTCTTCAATTTGGTCTGAGTGAGCTGAAATTCTCCCAATGTGAGCTGTAGGGCGTCCGCCCTCTCCCTAAGAGGAGTCATCTAGCTGGCCATAGCATTCCTCTCAGCCTGAGCCTGCTGAACCTCCAAATTCTTCTGAGAAAGAATTATGCCCTGATTCTGATATTCCTTCTACACTAACAACAAGGCATTAGATAAATCCCAACAGACCTGACAAGCTGCAAAAAGGACAGAAAAAGAAAGGAGTGAGGCCAAACAGGAATTGACTAAAAATAAAAATAAAACAAGGCATTAACAATGGAATAAGCAAAGAAGAAAAGAAAAGCCAAAGCAAAAAAGGGGAAAACCAAAAGCAGAAACTTACCTTCTGCAGGTCATGGAAAGTTGTAGTAGCAGGAAGGCTGACTGAGTTGCGCGTAGAATCAGCTGGGAGACGAACTCCTTGAGTCAAGCGGTACCCTAAAGTACAACCTTTTTTAGGGTCGTCCACAAACAAAGACTCGTCAGCCCTCACATTCATCTCAGGCCGAAATGGAGCATTCTCAGCCCCAGCAAGACACAGTATGGGGCGAAAGTGGGCCTCAATGGGAACCTCAAAAAATTCAATAGCCCTAGTAGGGCGAAAAGTACCTCTAGCAGAGATTGAGGTAGCAGATAGAGGAGTCTTAAAAGCATCACTCAAGAACTGGTGAACGTAGCGGTTAAGTTCACTAAAGTTCTGAGTATCCACCCCCCTATAACCATTCCCACCAGGAAGCCCAATGTTAGCAGAATTGGATGCAAAAGGATCAAGGCCAGAGGAGATGCGAGCCTTTTTCGCTTCAGACTCATCTCCAGTAGGGGCAGAGGTCACAGGGTCATCCTCTAAGTCAATAACTGGATGATCTTGCTTCTGAGAACCCCCTGCCTGGGATTGCCCACCTCTGGAGGCACTTCGGAGCCGTCCTCTTAGTCTAGAGGGACGCGGTGGAAACCTTGGAAGCTCCATGATAGTTTCATAAGGGATCTGGAAGTCAGTAGCTGCAACAGAAGGATCAACAGTGTCCTTCGCAGTAGTAGAATTATCAACATCGGAAGAAAAGAGCAGAACATGCTCAGTAGAAGAAGTGGGCTTTACACCCATAGCAGTAGTCCCAGGCCCCTCAGGGGGAAACTGGAGAACACTATCAGCAAAATCGTCAGCAGTAGTTTTTGAATAATCAGAAGCTTGATTGCGCCGTCTTTTGGCAGCAGAAGTCTGAGGTTCCATCAGGCCGGAAGCCGCAACAAATTTCTTCTTAGGTGAAGCATCATGCGCCACTAACGCCTCAGGCTCTGAAGCCGCTCTTCGAGGGGTAGGCCGAGTCTCACGTCTGCTCCCTACACTAGAGGACGATGGCTCAACTTCAGCACGGCTGGACCCTTCGCGATCAGCAGCAGTCACAATACCAAAAACAGCCCGCAGCTTAGCGGGAGCAAGACGCACTTCATACTTCAGAGAGCCGGCATACACCTCTAGTGTGTCAAAGAGCTCAGGAGGATTTTCAGGGGTAGCAGTTAAAGGGTCCCTCCAGTTATCAGCCAGCTCAAGGATATGCTTATCCAACTTGTCAAAGCCTGAAAAAGGGGAAAGGCAAGAAAATAAAGCAACGTAAAAGACTTAGACAAAAGAGAAAAAAGAAGAAGAAAATGAAATAAAGCCAAGAAACTTACAAGGTTCATGTGTACAACACAAACGCATAGCAGAGAGCTACTCGTTACCCACAATGTATATGGTGTTGGGCAGCCAAATCTTAGGAAATTTGGAATCACCAGCCCCCGCACCCTGCAAAGCCTCAACAGCCTTAGTCTCACGGGCAGACTCGCAGGGGGAGATGGTAACTCCAGCCATGTTAGTACAGATTTCCCTAAAGTTGCGCAGCGCAGCAAAAGTGGAAGGCACCTTCACCCATAAAAATTTCCCAGTCCAATCCCTAAAACGATCAAGTTTTAGGTAGGATAAGACCTTGCCCTCCTTAGGAGCAACATAGTACCACCCAAACTCGGTCCCAGAAGCAGCTCTTTTCAAGCTCATTAAAGACTTGAACAAGTACAAGGACTCAAGGTACCTCCAAAATCGTAAGAACCACAGCAGACAAATTAGGGTATGAAGAGAGGCTGGATGCAGCAGGGAAATACAGATGTTGAAGGCACAAAATACCTTCTCCAGAGTAGGGTCAAGAGGAAACTGCAGACCCAAGTCCAGCTGAGACGCAAACACAGCATTGTGCCCATAAGGAGGAGCAGAGAGCTTCACACCATCAGTGGGCAAGACCAGCTCGTAGCCCTCCCCTAAACCATAAAACTTCTGCCCAGAAGAAGAAAGGTTCAACCTTTTAGCATCCTTGCACTAGAGAGAGTCTAGCACACAGTTCTTGGGACCGTAGCACTTGTCGTCTAAGAAAAACTCAGTCTTTCCCTTCTCAACAGGCTCCACCACATCGGTAAGCTAACAATCGAAAAGAAAACGATCGCCTGGGGACTCAGTCATTCTGTTAGTTCGAACAGTTGGAGAGGGAGAAGGTGATGGAGTATCAATATTGCCACCCCGCACTACATACTGGTCAAACCGATTTACATCATCCATGTCATCAAGCCAAGCAAAACTGTTTAAAGGCTGAACATGGGGAATGGGACTAACAAGAGACACGTTAGGGAGATTAGCCTTAATGACATCAGCTAACGCCTTATGACGCATTGCGCGCAACCTTAAACGGGTAAGGTGGGACAAAGGAATCCCATTCTTAATAAGCACTCGCTCGCAATAGGGATCAAAGAAATCAGGGCGAGACTCACGCTGGAAAGGGCGAAAGGCACTACCCTCAGCGGGACGACTACTGCCCGACCCAAACACAACAGTAGTTGTCGCAGTAGTACCCGTCCCGCTCACAGCGGGGGGACAGGAAGAAGGCATAACCATTTGTATAAGAGTGGGGGAAGAAAAAAGAGAAACAGGAGGAGTGTGCGCAGGGCGCTCACCTGAAGGAGATTATCGAGAAGTAGAATCCGATTCAGTTGCCACTTGACGCTCACTTATGTTTTGACTATCAGAAGCGTCGGACATTATGAAATCTACAAAAAAAAATGCACACGAAGAGAAGAAAAAAGCAAGGGGGCGCCGCAAATCGAAGATCAGTTTAAGGAAATAAGAACAATGAAGGAATAAAAGGAAAAGAACAAGGAATGCAGTTACAACAAAGTACCTTATAAGAAAAGTTGCAGAAGCAACAAAGTGCAACAACAATGGCGGACGCAAAAGCCTAAAAGAAGCAAAGTTCGAAAACTACAGTAAAAAAAAAAGAGACAGAAGAAGAAACAAATTAGTAAATAAGTAAAAGCGAAGAAATAAAAGAGAAAGGCGAGTATGGCAGAAAGTTGAAGCAAAAACAAAGACGAAGAAAGCGGAAACTTACTACAACAATGGAGGAACACGAGCACCTGAAGATGAGAAATAAAGAGCGGAGATTTTGAAGAAAAAAAAAAAGTAATAAAGAGGGGAAGATGAAAAAATAAGGGATGTAAAAGAAGTGAGTTAAAAGTGGGGGACAATGAGTTTAATACAAAGTAAAGGGGCAGTTAGAAACGAAGCAAAGCCAAACCGCCATGTCACTTCAATAAATTCAAACTGACGGCCTGGATCATCAACACGTGTCCCACTCATGCAAATACTGTTCCCACCAAATAAAAAAAAAAGAAATTAAAAAAAAAAACAACAACACACACTTCAGCGGGAGTGATTGAAATTCCTCTCTACAAGCTCGTCATTTCTCAGACTTCAGCGGGAGTGATTGAAATTCCTCTCCGCAAGCTCGTCATTTCTCAGACTTCAGTGGGAGTGATCGAAATTCCTCTCCGCAAGCTCGTCGTTTCTCAGACTTCAGCGGAAGTGATCGAAATTCCACTCCGCAAGCTCGTCATTTCTCAAACTTCAGCGGCAGTGATTGAAATTCCTCTCCGTGAACTCATCATTTCTCAGAAAAAGAGCCATCTTCAAAATACAAATGGTACGATAACACAGCCATCAAGATCAGCACCTGACCTCCCAAGTCTCCAGGTCGCATCAAAACCTTAGAGACTTGAGGGGCTAAGAGTGTGCAGGTTAATTTGGCCAGACGACCCGTTGAGCCACGGCCGGTAAGGCTATACGCTTAGAATAGATGGCATGAATAAACCTCACGCCATCTCTTGAGGGGCTAGTTGTAGGGGATAGCTCATGATGAGCTATTCCTTCCAACTGGGCTCAGTTAAGAAGACTGTACCTTCATATAAAGAGTCGGCATGAGTGACCTCATACCACCTCTTGAGGGGCTAGTTGTATAAGATAGCTCCCGCTGAACTATCGCCTAGCCATCAGGGTGCGCACTCACTGCCCAGAAAGTAGCTAAGAAGGGCTCTCCAGCCCGATGGAGTCAACCCCCAGGGCTGACCAAGTTAGATCCTCCATAAAGGAAATAGTACGCCTATAAATAGAGGGTAAGGTACAGTGGAAAAGAGGTTAGACACTCAAGTTATTACACTTTCTATATCTCTCTGAGTACACTTTATCTCTCTAAACACTCTCTAACTTGAGCTTTGGATGGGGGTTCCTCGAGACACCCCCGAGGGAAGTTTACGTGTGCTGCCGTGTGTAGGTTGTTGACGGGACCCAACTCACCCAACAGAACCCTTGGATCCACACCTGGAACGGTACCATTCGGAAAGTGAGACTATTTTTTCAGACGGCTCCATTAGGGCGCTTGTCTCTGAAATAAGTAGGGAACCCCCTAGCACCTTCAGCACTCCTAGTGACTCATTCTTGGAGGAGTGTGACGAAGAGTATGAGAACCCCGGGTCAAGTGGATTGGTGCCGGATGATGAGTTAGGAGAGGACATTGCTGGCACTAGCCAGCAGGCCCCCATCTCCGAAGAGAACTCTGATGATGACTCCGCATCATCATCCTCCAACCGCGTCCCCCTTGACGCGGAGGAGGCGTAGTCAAACCTCAAAGCTACTAAAGAGTCCCTCTCCGTTGAGAAGGGAGAGGGCTGGGAGGAGTCGTCTGCTTCCAGGCGGCATGAACGTGCGCCTTATTATCTGCACGTCCCCGAAGGCAAGCGGAAGATCATGAAGGATGATCTTGCCAAGTTTCTTTCTACCCATGTCATGGGACATTGGTTCATTTTGTGTGTGCCGGATGCTACAGATACGGTCACCTGGCCTGATATGGCCTGCTATGGTGACCAATGCTGCGGCGTCTATGAGGCGGCCATCCAGACAGGACTACGCTTCCCTCTCCATCCGGATGTGGAGAGGATTTTGGACGGATACCAGCTGGTATCTAGAAACTAGCCCCCAACTCTTGGGTCAAAATTTTGGGCTACGTTGCCGCATGTGAGATGATGGAGGTGGAGCCCAGCTTCGAGGCGTTTGCTCACATGCACTATTTGAGCAGGACTCCAAATCCAAGCGGGATTGGCTAGTATACTCTAACTAGTCATACCCGTTATATGATGACTCTGGGGAAAGAGAACAAGTGGAAGGATTAGAGAACAAAGTTTTACATAGTCCCTTCCCCAAACTTCTAAAAGAACAAGCGGTACAACCGCTGGTCCCAATATCCTCTCCTCCTAGCTGGGAAGAAAGCCCTTCCGCCTGTTCCCAAGCGGGCGCAGGAGGAAATTTTTTATCGAGGCCTTTTTATTGTGGTCGTGTGAATGAACAACGAGACGGGAGTCAAGGAAGTCACCCCCCAAAGTTATATTCCCCGATTCGAGTGGCTCTCAGACAGGACGTACTTGGCCGCCTACGGCCTTAGTACTGAGATGCTATGAGAGGTAGTTGGCCGCTTGAATTTATTAGCTTTGCTACCCACATTGTTTCTTATTTATTTCATTGCTAACTCTTTTTTGTTGTTTGTTTCATACGTAGGAATGGCCAAGCTTCCCTCTCACAAGAAGTTGGCTATTTCTGCCGCTTTCTACCGCTCAAACCTCAAGCAAGCAGATGAGCAGCTGCCAGGCGCCACTCCTAAGGTAACAAACTGTTCAGTCCTTGAATTTTATTTCAATCAATTACTTAGTGTATTTTGTCTCAAGGTCACACACTTAGGATTCTTTTCAGGGTGGCTCATCAAAGCCTGCCCCCTCTTCTAAGCCGGATCCCAAACTGCGCAAGCAGTCGGCTTGAGACGTCTCCCAAAATCGCAGGAAACACATTGCCACTAAGACGAAGAAAGGAACGGGCACCTCTTCCCCTACTCAAACTCCAATAAAGCTGGATGCTCAACAACGAGCGTCGAAGAGCTGCAAGCATCCACTCACCACTGCTGGCGGCACAATAGGCGACAGCGAAGCCGCAGAGGGAGAAGGAGGTAAGTCACCTGACCATACGTTTCAAAAAATGCAACTGTATTAAAAAATCTTAACTTAATTGTATATGTATTTACAGATGCTCTAGTGAGGCCAACTGTCCTTCAGATGGCTAGGTGGAGGCTCAGGACGCTTGATCCTGAGGACAAGGCTGCCATCAGAGGAGTTGGTAGCCTTGACCTTGATGGCATACCGGCGCTTCTTTGCAAGGTAAGACTTCACCTTATGACTTGGTTGATATTTTTGCCGAATGGTTTCTGATGAATTTCCTTGCTTTGGATGACTGCAGGCTATGCTGCGTGAGCGGTCTTAAAGGGCCACTCAATGAGAATACCTTAGAGGTAAAGGCAAAAAATGCTTGTGCTACCTCTACTCTTGAGAAAGCTCGGTTTGAGATTTCTTAAAATAAGATTTTGACACTAGATATGTTGTATTCCCAAGCGTCAGCAAATCTGCAAAACTAGCTGAACTTGGACGCGGTAAAGCAGCCGGTGAAGGAGCTCTAGGAGCAGGTCAAGGGCCTTTAGGAGAAGCTGGAGAATCTCAAGAAGGCGGAATCCAAGGCTTCTAACCTTAAGGAGATGATCAAGAGACTCCGAGGGCGGCTGCAAAACCAGGAGACCCAACTCCGGAACAAGTATAGGTCATTGATGGAGGATGAGAAACAGGCCTGGTCAAACAAATGATGGACAACAATGAGCTCATCATGCGTGCGGCTTGGGCAGCTGTGCAGCCGTTTGCTGATTATCAGACTTGGAAGGCCTAGTTTGATAAGGCAAATGACGAGTTCAATACCCGACTCCTCAGGGAAGCTCAAGAGGCGGCCGAGAAGGAGGCGACTGCCAAGAATGCCCCCGAGGAATCCAGCACGTCAAGAGGCTCGTCTTCTAGGGACGAGGAGGATGATCAGGAGGAGGATGAGGAGTTCAAGGAGCATGCGCCGGAGGACAAAGCGGATGCCGATGCTGAGAAACCCCCCCTGATCTTTAAGCTTTCTGTTTTTTCTTTCTACGGTCGGATGGCCAATTATACTGATTTTTCAGCTTGTGTGCCAAGTATTCAATCTTTTACCGACCGAGGTGTCGGGTAACATAGAAATTGAATTAAAAACGAATTTGTTCGCCTGCCTTGCCCCATAACAAAGACAGGCGGTAAGATAGCCTCTAATCCTGAAATAGTAGCCGTCATCCGTCTGTACTAGAACAGGCGAAAGACTCGGTGCTCTTTAGATCTCAAGTTAGACGAAATGAAACGACTACGAGCGCTGCCTTAGCGCATTCGGTAGGGCCGCTTGTTGTTTTCGTAGAGCAATGTGCCACCCAAATGGGAGATGCTTCTCCTCGACGAATACGCCCGAATGGACGTCGTCGGTTGCCTGACTCATGTTGGAGCAGACAGTCATACTCATGTTGGAGCAGACGGTAGTTTAAATAGTGTTCATTAGGCCATTGGCCTTGTTTAAAGAATTAAATAGCCACTAAGTCATTGACTTAGCTTTAAATAAAGGATAATTAGCTGCTAAGTTAAAAACTTAGTTTATCATCCGGCCATTGGCCTCTCGTCACTTGGAAATTAGTTTTGCTACTAAGTTATCAACTTAGCTTAAGGATAGGTTTTAGGTGGACTGTTTTGGTGCAGTCAGGTCCTTTCTTGTGCGTCTACTGTTCGGTGGATTTAATAACTCGAACGAACCCTTATTTCCATGAGAGTTTTTGGGTTGATAGAGATTAAACCCCCCGGGGCTAAGACGTATGTAGAACACACACGTTTTTCGAAAAAACCGAAGGAAGTTGATTGTGAGAAGAGAGCACCGTGTCACAGTGCTGCACACCGTCAGACGGTGTACTGCACCGTGGCACGGCAAATTCTGCCGTGACACGGCAGTCAGAAAATCTAAGTGGTGCCCTGTTTTCCTTCGTACGCAATAAAGTTATTCAATTTTTTCTACAAGACAGACCTAAATGCGGCGTTAAAACGTCTATGCTTTTGCAAAAAAGCCAAATTAATCACAGGAATATTTTTCAAGAATCTTTCAAGTCTTATCCACTCATCCTAATTAAATACCGATCACTCAAATTGATAAATAACTAAGAATCCTCCCTAGTGGAGTCGCCAAATTGTAGGCGTCGCTCGAAGTGCGCCTACGTAAAAGCATGTGGTAAATATGTTTGGCATTCATAGGAAGTGAAAATTGATATAATACGATTAGGGACAAGGAAAGTAAGGAGTCGCCAACAAGTTTTTAAGGAACTTGTAAACCATTCACGTATCATAAAAGGCAACCACGATTAAGGGACAACGATAGGCAACAACGATTGACCCGTGAAGGTTACACCCCATTCATAATCCATGAGATTAATAACTCCATATGGTTTGAAACCACGAAAGGAGGATTGGGGATGATGGTACGAAGTGAGTCATGGAGTCACCTTCGCCCGTATTGGCCTCTACTCGATTCTAATAGTGAAAAGTGATTCCTGCGATCTCAAAGGCATACAAACTAAATATTCAATTTGCTCCAAAATATTATTAAGCTAGATTGGTTGAATATTAATGCAACACCTAATCCTAAAATATTGTGTTCACTTGAATTATTAAACAAGATTAAAAAGGAACCTAAACCGGTTGTCCAAATTATCTTATTAATCGTGATTTTCAATTACATATTCCCTTTAAACATTCAATATGATGATCATAAATAAGCTTTAATATTGGAAGCAATTTAACAATAAATCCAACAAAATAATATCATTAGAAAAATAATAGAAATAAAAGGAACATAATTCTTACTTTGATTCTGTTTTTTTGCCACTATAAAATAATAAACGAGTTAGTAACTTCAAGGAAAAATAATAAAACAATAATTAAATTAAATTAAACAGAGTTGATTTGGGGCCAAACCCTCAAATAGTTCTACCTTTCACGCCTTGGCTTAAGGACAGAACCACGAGTAAAGTATAGACTCCTCGGAGTGCATGAAGAAGGAATTTTGAAAGAAGAAGGGTAGGCTAGTGTTTAGAGTAGAGCATAAAAGAGAGAAAAAGGAGAGAATTAATTGGTGACCCGTACATCAGAAATGAGGGGTATTTATAGAAAAAATGTGCTGAGGGAACACACGAAACCCTAAAAAGATAAAAAACCCTAAAAAATTGCACCGCGACACGGCAGAGGGCACCGTGACACGGTGCCTGGCACCGTCAGACAGGGCAAATTCCCATGACGCGGTGGACAACTGTGTGACGCGAGGAATATTTAGGGTACAGGGAATAAAACGCGTGAAGGGTTTACACGGAAAGGACACGAAATTGTCTCGTGCCATAGTAAGGCACCGTGTCATGGGGAATCCCACCGTGGCGCGGCACTAGATCCCGTGACATGGTGATTACTGCCGTGACACGGTGACCTGTAGTCCGTTTTTCCGTCTAAATTCATTTTTAACCCTAATTTTGTTCAGCATTTTTAAGTACCGATTGATAATTTCGGGCCATTTATGATTTATTATTATTAATTGGGCTAAAATAAATAAAATAAAATAAATAAAAGGTTTGGGCCAAAAAAAATAAAATAAATAAAAGGTTTAGGCTAAAATAATAAAATAAAATAAAAAGGTTTGGGCTTAAATTAAAAATAAATTATGCTCTAACTAAACATCAAGACTGATCCATGGACTATTCAAAAAACTGAATTTAATTAAACACTATTTTTAAGCACTCTCGGGATTAAATACTAAACCCGACCAATAATGGCGGTGAAAGATTATTCATCATCGGTTTTGGTTTTAGGGAGACATTTTAAGGTGTCTACAGAAGCCCCCACTTTGACTAAGTTTGCAGAAACGTCAGTTTTGAAAACGATAGTCTAAGTAGTCAATAGAAACAGAGAATGATTTAAGACGTTCGGCGATCCTAAATCACTCTTTATATGCCGATACTTGCAGAAAAATGTTAGTTCCACAAATAAAAGAGTAAAGGGATAGAATACATATCTGACACCAGTGTATCGGTGACAAATGAGTTTGGTAGCTTCCTATGCTTGAAGGAATCCACCGGATAATGTTTCGTTGAAATGCTTTCCATACCTGAGGAAAGCCAACTGATGAATTTGGTAGCTTTCTAAGCCTGAAGAAACCTACCGAATGATACTTTTCATGTCTAAGGAAAGTCGATATGTGATTTTGGTGTTTTCCTATGCTTGAGAAATCCACCGATAATGCTTTCCATGCTTGAGGAAAGCCGACTTGGCGATTTTCTATACATGAAGAAAAATCCACCAATAACGTTTTCCATGCTTGAGGAAAGCCGACTTGGCGATTTTATATACTTGAAGAAAAATCCACCGATAATGTTTTCCATGCTTGAGGAAAACCGACAACTGATATAATCGCTGAAATTTGCAAGTGTATGATGGTTGGATTGTCCCCGAACGTGGGACGCATATGATTTACCCTCAAGTTGACTATCCGATCATGTCAGGTGTTTAAAATGTCGAAAATACAACCCTAATGCTTGTTAGGGGAAAATTGGTAATTTCGGTACCCTTTAAATACTAATTAAAATTTTCCGCGCAATTCCGGTGAGAAAATAACTGACCAAAAGTTGCGAAAAATCATTCCAACTTGGTCAATATCTGCCAGAAGGTTGAAAGGAGCGTGCAGGACAAAAAGATTGGCACCGCGCCACGTGGACAAGTCTCGCGACACGGTGCTCCAGTCCCGTCAGATGGTGTATTTCCCCATGTCGCGGGGTTTTGTTTTTGCTCAAAATGTCCACGCGCCTCGTACACAACACTATGTCACGCGCGGGAACGCGGTTACATGGCAACGGAATACGTGGTACGGGAACAGGGTCGCGTTTTTTGGCTTTAAATTTCAGCCACTGCTTCCCCTTTTCTCATTTCTTCTTCACCATTTTTCAATCTCGACCTCCTACTGTTCTCCTTCCTCCTTCCCTCCAGCCATTTTTTTGTTGTTGTTTCTTGCCGCTGCTGCTGTCGCAGTTAACTGAGGTCGCCGCTGCTGCTACCTAGCTCCATCGCTGTCCAGCACTCACCGTGATACGGGCTCCAGCCACCGTATCACGGCAGCCCATTCCCGTGCCGTGGTGGTCTAGCTGCTGTTGGTGCAGTTTTCTAAGCTTTTGGAGCTCGATTCTTCACCAAGCTCACTCGAACTTCCTGTTATCCACTTCATTTTCGAATTCCTTCAAGGATCTATGTAAGTTTCTTGTCTTTTATCTCGAATTTTTCTTCAAATGAGTAATTTCATGTAAAAACCCTTGGAAAATCAATTCAAGGATTTTTAATTTTGACCCTTTTGTTGAAATTCTTGTCATGAATTACCTTGTAGATGAATATATGTTTGTTTGTGAGCAATTTTGAGGCTAAAATTGCATGATTTGGTGAAGAATTGGGCAAATCACCATTTTTTGGTACTACTTGTATGAGATGGAGTTCTTATTGTTCATGTTATTCTTTTGCACTTGAAATGGTGATATATTGGTTGTAGATCTTGTAAAATATGCCATGATGTGTCGATTCTTTGTTCTTGTGCAACTTTAAAACATGTTTTGTTTTGTGTATGTACTATATTGTCATGGAGAACATAATATCATGCAATTAGGAGAACATAGTATTAGTTCGTCATGGAGAAACTAAATACTAGAAATAATTCCATTAATTTTCTAATTTTTAGCCTTGAGGTAAAAAATTTGCGTATAATAGAAAATGCAACTTGAGATAACTGTTAAGCCGTTTTTGAATAAATAACTAAATAACTTAGGAAATTATGCTAAGCATTTAGATTTTTATTTTTGTAATAACATGCCTAGACAACGGGATCGCGATCTTTCTACTCGTGGCCGACATCAGGCTTTTCGGGAGGACACTCCCACAGTTCCTGAGGGCGTGGACGACGATGCCCTAGAGACCGAGCCTCAACCTTCTTCGAGTAGGGGCAGGTGGATTCCACCTCCGTGGACGCCAGATGAGTTGGTTTCCTGCCGTGAGAACCACGTTTCTCACTGTCCACTTGCCGGCATAGTCGATGGCACGCTTCGCCATCATGGATTCGGAGCTGGAGATTTAGTTCCTCGACTATATGGGATTATCACGAGGGATAATATTACGAACGCCTTGTGGGAATCTGGTGGTTTAGTAGATTTTTATTCGGCGGTTGTAGGGTTTTGCAGCCCCCCGGGTTATGGCCCGACAGTCATTCGCGCGTTGTTGGAGTATTTTTGGGATACTACCTACTCTTTTCACTTTGCTTAGGAGGAGATGACAGTGACCCCCCTAGATTTTAGCATGATCAGCAGTTTACGCTTCACCGATCGGGTCGTACGACAAATTCCTGACCTAACTTGGGGGGCTGCTGAGGTAGCAGATTTGTTAGGTCCGGTCGTTCAACACATCAGGACTCGACCGGTGCCTCAGAGGTGGTCATAAGAGCGGGCAATCAGAGTTGGCTTCTGTTCTGGCCCCTGGCTTTGACATGGATGAGACATCACCTGAGTAGCGAGTGCGGATCTTCATTTTGATTCTCATTTCCGTGACTCTTTCTCCTGATAGGAGTTCGCATACGCTCTTTGCTACCTTCCTTCTTTGGTCAGGATCGGCGAGATAGGATCCTTTAGTTGGGCCAGCCTTGGATATGCCGATCTTCTTTTTTCGCTACCTCATGGCTGTAAGCAGCTGAATGACCAAGCCCCTGTCACTGTCTACGGTTTATGGAGAGTCGTAGAGGTGACGATCTTCCTTCTTCTTGTTTTGTTTTAATCTGTTTGACTCATGTGCTTAGAGACTACTTTTCATTGCAGCTATGGTTCTATGAGTACTTTCCGGGATTGGCCCCTTGACGGCGTCGTGGAGCGGTTCATGAATTCCCTGTCGGAGCTAGGTGGCGTGACCGAGGTGAGTCACGAGTGGAGTCCGTCCCAACGATTCGCGGGCTGCTACGACGAGGTACCTCTTCCGTTGGTGTAATAATTGATTTTGCAGCATGTTATTCTCTACCTTGATGTTCTTTTCGGCGTTTCATTGCAACTTTTTATGGTTTTCAGGTTGCTGTTGATATCCAGTATCGACCTTGAGCTGGGATGACTGATCTTCCCGGGGCCTTACAGCTTTCGGCGTACCGTACTGTTTTTGTTGGTACTTGACGCTTTGTTTGGTATCTTGGGGAGCGTGTTGTTTGTCAGCACAGTGATGATCGATTTGTGGTGCCTTTGCCTCCACCGGAGTCGATGCTGGACTCACGTTTGCTTAGGGAGTTGATAAACAGGGGAGAGCGCTACACTTTTCCTTGGCAGGAGCTTGTGCGTATGGAGGGTGATTATTCGCAGGACTTGCTTCCCTCTTTGGCTCCTCCACCCCATCTACCCGAGGTATGATTTCTTTTGAGAATTTTATCGCTAGTCTCTGTTTAAACCGTCGAATAACCTGATTATTCGATCATATTTTTAGACGATTGTTCGCCATGTGGGGAAGATTGTGGTCCTGCACTCAATTCGTCCGCTACCCGGGGTCGATCGGTATTACTGAGGATCATATTGCTGATGCGCTAAAGGGTTTCAGACAAGCACATGAGTCTTTGCCTGATGTGCTTGAGCTTGTAAAGTTTTTGACACATTATTCATCCTTTTTAATACCGCTTGTTACTGATTTTTCATTGCTTTGTTCTCAGCCTACTCACCCGGAGATGATATGGTTCTTGAAGTTGGTTGACGCTTTGAAGTACTGCATCATCAAGCTTCGGCGTAGTGTGAGTTGTCGGGGCGGTTCTGGCGATGTTCTTGAGGATGTTCACTTTTTTTTTCCATTTTTACCATTTGTTCTATCTTGCACCATTGACATCTTTTGATTTTGTGTTTTTTAGGAGCGATGGTGGTCCTGCTCGGCTGCTCGCGCTCGAGGCATAGAGGCTCGGACGAGGGGGAGCCTAGTTGCGGCAGACGATCTCCTGAGGTTAGTCGGCATTTTCAGTCTCACCGGCAGCCTCAGCTTTCTCGGCCATTTCAGGAGGCTCAGTGGCAGCACCCTCAGCCTTCTCAGCCATTCCATCACTTTCAGGGTCAGTTGCAGCGGCCTTCATCTTCACACCTTTCACAGTCTGAGTTTAGGCCAGTCACTACTACCGTGGATCAGGGTTTATACTCAGTTCCATTGTTTAGGGCGCTTCCTCCACCGGTGCCCGGCTTGTTTTTAGTTCCAGTGTCTAGGACGATGCCTCCACCGACGCTCCCTACCCCTTGGAGTCAGTCTACGCCGTTTGCCAGTTGGACGGGTCCTGCTTTGAGTTTGTCTACTACTGGAGCTACAGGGACTAGTAGGGATACTATTCCTCGTACCTAGATGATGGAGGGACTCTTTGGTTCATCGTTCCCGTATTCACAGGTTGGAGACAACACCGATCCTCACTCTTCTAGTTCTACAGATTTTTATCCAAGGGTTTTTATTTGTACTTTGGTTGATGACACTTGACACTGTTTATGCATCATGATTCACTTTGTACATTATTCACAGTATATGCATTTATTAGTGTGTATTAGTGTGTGCTTGAGACTCATTGTGTGTGATTTATTAATGACGCGAAAAAAAAAAACATAAGTGGAGGTTACTGACCTTCACCAAAAGAAAAAAAGAAACAAAAAAAAAATGACATAAGTTTCACAACTCCTCCAAAAAAAAAAACTAAAAATAAACATGAAAATGGGACAAGTTTTACAACTTCCCTATAAGAAAAAGGAAAATAAAAATTACAAATTACAAATAAAAATAAAAATAAAAATAAGAATAAAGTATTAATAAATAATAAAGGAAAATAGTAATAAAAAATAAAGATAAAAAAAAATTAAAAAAATAAAAAATAAAATAAATGGAGAATTTTATTGGAATGAAACTCTCGAAAAAACAGAATTAGAAAACAATCGATGAAGACAAAACAATAAAAATCTGGATAAAATTAGGTAAAGGATAAAAAAATAAAAACGCGTAGGCACCGCGACACGGCATTGTACACCGTGTCACGGCAAAGGATGCCGTGTCGCGACATTAATTCCCATGACACGATGGAAATTCCCGTGTCACGGTGCGCGTATTCTGCAGCGGTGTGGTTTGCGCGTATAGAAAGATAGATTTTGAGTATTTCCAAGCGTTTTTGGCTATAAAATAGGACCAGTATATTCGTGATATGCATAACTACGAAACATAAAATAATTTGAATTTCATATTTCAATAATAATGTCTCAGAATTTTGATAATACATTGCGAGATTGGTCTTATTCTTTGACCAATGCTGACAAAAGAGAGTTGGAATTGTTTCATGTCAGAGGCTTATTAGCCTTGAGACATGTAGCAATTGAACATGATTTTCTTAGGGCGACTTTAGACTATTGGAGTCCAAAAACACATTGTTTTAAATTTGATTACGATGAAATCTATCCCCTGCCGGAGGAATTTGGTGCCATCTTTAGTTTTCCTGCCAGAAACCTCATTGCCATGTCTACCCTACGTGAGTATTATTACCAAGACTTTGAACGCCATCAGAATCTGACAAATCCAGATTTAAACAAAATTGTGTGTGGTAGTGAGGTAGACTTACAAAAGCTTGCAAATTTGTATTTCAATCGCCCTGTCTCTGAGTCTTATAATGTATACCGTAGAAGGGCTTATATTTTTTGCATGTTTAGCAAACTTTTATATGAAAATGGTAGGGTAGGACATGCTTGTTTAGCGTATGTGCTTGAACATGTTTAATCTGGGAGATCTCCTACGCCTACTTGCCTTGCGGTAACTTTGCGCGGCCTTGACGAAGCAAAAGCTGACCGGAAAGCCGTCAGGAAGGGCTCTCTAGTATTGTTGCAGGTAAAAACGTGCTCTGATTATCCCCCGTGACACAATACAGGCACGTGTCACGGTGCTTGTCCGCCGTGACACGGTGCATTATGTCGTGTCACGGTAGTTTTGTGCAAATTTTTTTTCCCGACAGATTTTTGTTATTTTGGTTGATGGAGCGTTTAGAACTTTTTGAAGCCCCCAACGATATTGAAAAATATGGTCCCAACAATCTAGTCCGCAGGAGGAAGAATTACTCTACGAACATGTCATATGATGATTGGAAGAATTCCTTTGAAAAAAAAAGAATTTTCTATTCGGTGGGTGGTGCCTTGATGGAGGCTTACTAGGATGGTTGGCACAAATAATACTCTGTATTGTCGGGTTCCTAGTATTTCAAAGCTGACTTTTTATTGTTCTTCTCGATTGATGCGACAATATGGACTTGAACAAGTAGTTCCACGCTATAACGATAGTCCTTGTGAAGTATCGTTGCATGAAAGTAACGTTCATAAGTACGAGGCTTATTAGATTGGAAGTCCTTTTTGGACCGTTTCTGCATGTAACCAAGCTCCTCCTCCCTTATCTAGTGCATACAAGGCATGGTTGAATCCAAGAAGTAGAAGGGATCGAGTTGGACCACGCAACTTTGATGTGAAGGGGCGTCTTGGAAGTAAGAAGGCGCCTCCTAAAGATCCTCTAGGTCCGAGAACACTAGGAATTGAGTTTAAGACTCCTATAATGCCTAAAAAGAAGAATTATGTGAAAGGAAAGGGTAAGGAAAAGATGGTTTATAGAGAGAGCAATCGAAGAATTCTAAGAAAGGTGAAAGGTGTGAAAGTTCGACTAGGGGTGTGACGGTTCAGGCTACAAAAGACACATTAATGGTGAAGGCCGACCTAGTTGAAAAAGAGAAAGAGGTTCCTAATGTGAAGAAGGATTAGATCAATATTTCTTTGCTTAAATGATTTATAATTTTTTTTAAATAAGGCGCATGATCCCAATAATTGTAGTCACATTTATTTCAATAATAATAGCATATTTATTTTCGCCTAAAATAAAAATTACAATGACTTTTTTTTTATCCGATTCAAGAAGTCGGATGCAATGGAAGAATAATAACAATCGTCGAACAAATAACTGAATTTGCAAAGTCCAGTTTTGCTGCACCACGGAACAATTCACCGCATTTTTTTTTTTGGAATTCCACTGTGCCACGGTGGAAACTGCCGAGACACGGTGAAAATTCTCGTGGCGCGGCAATTTTTTGTGTGCTAGATTTCCACCGAGCCACGGTGGAAACTAGCGTGAAACGGTGAAACATCCCGTGGCGCGGAAATATTTTTTTTGTGCTAGATTTCCACCGTGCCACGGTGGAAACTGTCGTCTGCCGGTGTTTGCTGACATGGCGCGGTGGATGCTGAACTGGTGCAATGTCTGATTTTCTTGATTTTAGCTCCATTTTGTCGTGGCGTAATGCTAAACTGGCGCATGTACTTGATCGACGAGGGAAGGATTTTATTTTTTAAAGTGGTCGGCCCCCTTGAGGGGTTGCCTACGTATCCTTAAAAAGAAATCAGGACAAACGTAGCTTTATCGGGTCATGAAGCCATGCAACTAGGCATAAAAATTCTTAAGTTGATCCTAGTTGGTTAAATTGTGGAAATCGTTACCGTCCATGTCTACCAATTGTGCCGCTCTGCAAGACAAAATGGATTTAACAATGTACGGGCCTAACCAATTTGGTCTAAATTTTCCTATTGGATCCAACACATTTTTGCGAAGTGCCTTAAGCACCAAGTCACCTTCCTTGATGTTCCTAGTCTTGACTTTTTTATTGAAATGTCGTGCCATACGCTGTTGGTAGGTTTGGACATGATGCAAAGCTGCCAAGCTTTTTTCGTCAAGTAAGACTAGTTCATCATATCTTGCTCTAATCCAGTCGACTTCATCTAGTTGGCTTTCCAACGCGATTCGAAGAGAAGGGATTTCGATTTCTATTGGTTGTACAGCATCAACTCCGTGGACCAAAGAAAAAGGGGTAGCCCCCGTTGATGTACGAACAGAGGTTCGATAACCCTAAAGGGCGAAAAGTAGCTTACTTGGCCAATCCTTGTAATTCTCCGTGATCTTTTCGATGATAGTTTTTACATTCTTGTCGGCTGATTCGACCGCACCATTTGTTTGTGGCCTGTAGGGTGATGATATGTGATGTTTGATATGATATTTCTTTAATAGTTCTGCGCACTCGGCTTGGAAATGCGTTCCATTATCACTGATCATCTCATGAGGTACCCCATAGCGGCATATGATATTTTTCTCAATGAATTGAGCTACATGTTTTGTTGTTAGCTTAGCATATGAGGCAGCTTCGACCCATTTAGTGAAGTAGTCGATCGCTACAAGGATGAACTCATGTCCCCCTTGTCCTGGTGGCGTTATATTTCCAATGATGTCGATTCCCCAACTAGAGAAAGGCCATGGAGAAGTATATGTGTAGAGAAGCGAAGGTGAAATGTGCTGTAAATTCGTGTTGACTTGACACTTCATACATTTCTTGACGTATTCGTGACAATCTCTCTCCATAGTAGTCCAATAATAACCTTGTTGTTGAATCTTTTGGACTAACATCTTAGCATTCATATGTGTTCCACATATACCGGCATGATGGTTTTCCATGGTTTTGTGTGCTTCTTTCTTAGCTATGCATAAGAGATTTCTCCCAAGTGCATTCCTTTTGTGGAGTTCTCCACTGATGAGCACATACTGTGAGCCAGGATCCTCAAAGAACGCGCGTGCCCCTTTATCAGTATTATGAGGGTATTCTCCCTTCGTCACGTAATTAAGGATATATGTATACCATGTTCTTCATCTTCTTTCTTGTGCTTCTTGTTCATCATCAAGCGCGTGAACATAAGCTGGCTTGTAGACACCCATTTGTGTCTCCCCAAAATCAAACTCAGTGATGAGTACCTTTCACGTCGAATTATAATCGAATGAAGCGAAAGTGTGAAAAGTCTAGTGATGAGGATTTTTTTTAAAAATATCTCTTCTTTCTGTTTTTGAAAATATTTCTTTTCTTACCCTATTTTTGAAAAACGTGCATTCCAGTTTAGTTTTATCCATAATATGGGTCCAATAATGGTTTAGTTGGATGGGGCTTGAAAATACCTTTCAAACGATATATTATAAGCCCAATTCCGATGAATAATGAGGAAGTTATGGCCAAAATACTAAACTGGGCCCAAACCGGATTTTACCTACGACCCAATGATCATGTGGAGGGTCCAAAGGTTTAATTCTATTTCTAAACTAATTAGGAGTAATTAGAAACTTCTATAAGTTTCTAAAAGATCTTAATTATCCTTTTTGAAAAGATAAGATTAAAGAATTTGATTTAAATAAAAACATTCCTTTTTAAAAAACTTTCCTTTTTCTTAAATCCTAATTCTATTTGAATTTAAAGATGTTCAAAGACAGTCAGATTTTATTTTCGTGCCTTATAATATTTATCCAAATTTTATATGGTTGAATAGATCTTGAAATTATCTTCCCAATGATACATTATAATATTAAATCCGAGTTATAACGAAAAAAATATGAATGAGATATGAAACTCTATCCAAAACTAACACCCTTTCACTATTTTGGCCATATCTTTTTATCTACAAAAGATTTTAATCTGATTCTAATTGGTTTGAAAAGTAGACTTCAAGATCTTTCCAACGACATATTATATGCCTTATTTGAACTTCTAGATCAAAAGATATGATAAAAAACAAAATCCGCAAAAACTGCTGTCCATCGAGTTTTATTTCGATTCGAATTCGGATTCTTTTCTTATTCTTCGACTCTCTTTTTTCTCTCTAAATAGAGGTCATATATCCCCTTTTCAATCATCAACTCTCATCAAGAATTTCTTGATTCTCTCTCTCTTTCTAAACCAACCCTTTTACAAACACAATTCCTCATACATTAGCACTAGACACACCTAGCATAATTCGAAGTTATCTTCGCCTTAGACGTGAAAGGTTTAATTTATGAGGGTTTGGTCCCTAATATTTATTTCAATTGTTTAATTTAATTTGTTGTTTATTATTTTCCTTGAAGTTACTAACGCGTGTATTTTGTTATTAGAAAGAGATACGAGGCATCCAAGTAAGTGCTTTAGTGGTTTTATTGATATTTTGATGTAGAAATCATGTCTAGGTTGTTATTATGATTCCTAGTGTCATGTTAGGGTGTTTTGATCTTCCTAGTATCATGTTTAGGGTAACAACTATAATTTCTAATATCAAATATGACAATTGTGATTCCTGCGATGCTTCCTATTTTCTTTCCTAATATTCATGTTAGTATCATGTTAGGGGTAAATATTTATTCTTTATTGTTTAGTGACATCCTAGGGTTTGTTATTAATCTTGTTAGTATCATGCCTAGGATCTTGCTATTAATATTATGCTTTAACATGATTATGTTAATTATGATTGTTGTAATTAGGATTATTATTGTTATTATTATTATTATGTTGCTTGATTTATTGTTATTGCTTGATCACGCCTTTTATGCATGTTTAAAGGTAATTTGGTACTTGTAATCACGCTTAATAAGATAGATAATTATCTTATTCAGAGTTAATATGATTATAATTCAAGTGATCGTCAATAATAGATTTGTTTGTGCATTAATATTCAACCAACATAGATTAAACAGGTTTAGGGTTAAACCTATTGATTGCATGTTAGTCAGAAAGCGCACATGAATACGATCAGAATAAAGTAAAGGCCTATTATTATGGCAGGTTCAATCTCTTTTAGGTTGGATTTGTACCTTCATCCCCGAACTACCAATCATGGTTCCAGACCTATTGGAGTTGACGATCTCTTGGATCGTTAAGGGGTGTAACCTTCACCTCGTGAACGGTTTACAAGTTCCTAAAACTTGTTGGCGACTCTTTTGCTCTATCTTCTTTCCCTTTGGACGCCACCATGCTTAAGTGTATGATCACAGTGGAGTTCAAGCTAGGGATAATGCTTGAAATATTCCCTACACGGCTCATATGTTTTTTCTATGGTCAACGACATTCTAATTATGTCTGTTGGAATTCGCACAATTGATGCTAATTTAGCCATTACGTCGGCGAACTAGTTTTCTTCTCTAGGCAAGTACGTATATTCCCCTTCATAGGTGCTCCGTGAGAGTTTCCAGATGAGCTTGATACGTAGCGAGACTTTCACTTCTCACACTACAACAATTCACCACTTGTACCACGAATTATGCCACGGGAATTCTAAATTCGTGGCATAATTTGATCTTGCCACGGGAAAAATTAAATTCAATAATAAACTTGATATGACAACAAATATTATGCCACGGGAAAAATGATGTTCGTGGCTAACTAAAACTAGTGCCACGACTATACGTTTTTCCCGTGGCAAATTGATGAATAAACACTTATGCCACACGTATTTATATTCTTGTGGCAAATAGACAGTGATGCCACGACAATATTATTCTCATGGCAAACAAATACTTGTGTCACGGGTATTTTATTCAATGTGACAATCATTATAACATTTGTGCCACATCAAAATTTATTTATGTGGCAAACATATGTTAATATAAACCGACCATATTTCTTGTAAAGAAAATTAACTTAGTGTAATGATAGGACTCTTACGACAAAATTTCTTTTATTATGGTTAAATTTACAATTAGTTTCAAACATGAAATACAAATTAATATGTAAAACAAAAAAATTACAAATTCTTTCAAATAAAATTGTTGGTTATGCACTAATATAAATTTTTAACCATATGACATTCACCCAAATAATATTCAAATAAATTTGTTTAAAAAATGTTGTATCTTATAATTATTGATTATTTAAAAGAAAAAAAAAACAATGTAGTGTAAAATTGCCAAAAAAATATTTTGTTTTGCATTTTATTATTATTAATTTTTGTTTTTTTTTTAATTTGCATTTTTTATAAGATTAGCTTAGTCTTGTCAAATTGATGAATATATTTGATATTAAAAGTCATATGTTACAATAATTCTGAACAAGTAGAGCAGTACCAATGCAAAATACACTAGTACACTTGCTACGGTTTTATTCAAGCCTTTTGCTCTGGTTTTGAACCGCAAAACTAGGAGTAACACATAGGAACATGTATTTGCTACAATTCAAAATCATAGCATTTTTTACCTAATTGCTACGGTTTTATAAAAAAAACATAGCCTTTTCTTATTATATGATGCGATTTTAATGTGCAAATAGTAAACCAAAAGAATTATTTTTTTTTTGTTATCATTTTTAAAGCTTAATTAATGTTGAGATTATATCTTCCTTGAGTCCTATTTTCTTCAATGTATTCTCAATCCAGAACCTCTTACATGTACATGAAGAAATAAAGTAATGAGAATCCAGGTCAGATTTATATCAAATCAATAAAACATGGTCCATTCTTTTTTCTTTTTTCTTTTTCTTTTTTTCCTTTTTTTTTATAAAACCCATAAAGGGGAGCTAATTCGATATGTCAAGAAGAGCTACATCAAGAATACGAGAGGGAACTACATCAAACCACATTCATTGACCCACTTCCCTATGATGAAACCGGGTCAATTCATGAGCAACCCTATTCCCACCTCGTTTCACAAAAGACCAATAAACAATAACAAAGTTAGTGCAAAATAACAAAACATCCTCTAAAATTAAAGAAAATTCACTATAGCCAATCTCTTCGCTCTTCAAAGCTTGGAAGACCCGCAACAATCACCCTCAACTAAATTTTGGGCACCCATATTCGCAGCCAGCTGCAGCCCCCATCACACGGCTTTTGCTTCAGCCACCTTCACGTCCCACTTCTCACTGCCCTGCTAGACCCCTGTAGCCATAACTTCACCAAAACCATCCTTGATCACTACCCCAAACCACACCCAAAGTCACCTACAAAGGCAGCATCAACATTAACCTTTAAGAGTCCAGCATATGTTGTCCAATCGACAGCAGCCTTCCCTAAACTAACAGCAGTAGCACAGCAAAAACCAGGCTTGGAATTTCCAGTCTTTATAGCATAGCTCATCACTTCCCCATAGTCCCTACACTCCCCCTCCATGATCTAAGAGTTCCTAGCACCATAAATAGCCCAGCAAATGGCTATAAAGTTTGCTACATCACACTCATCCATATTAAAAAAACAGGATTCCTTAATCCGTCTTCCCTTCTCACCTAATACAATAAATCAAAATAACAAAATCAGTAACAAAGAATTGAAAAAATCGAATCCAAAACACAAAAGGGGTAAATTACGAAGAAGATTCTAGATACAAGTAGCCCTAATGATGATCTACGTGCACATAGGAGTAACCTTAACTTCGCTACCATAGTAGCTATCTTCAGTGAGTTCTCTCCTGAAAACTTTATTTAGTTCAGCGTAAATGACACCATCAGCACCGAACTTTCGGTTCTTGCTCATCTGAGTAGCCATTATAGCAGAAACCAACTTGTTTTCTTAAAAGACCTAACAATATAGCACTCCTGAAATGATCCAACCATGAAATTCAGAACTGAATTTCAGAACTAATTTCAGATCACAATCTCTCAACTGATTTCAGAACACCGTCTCAGAACTAAATTAGAAATAATTATCAAGACTTATTTCAGAGCTGAATTTCAAAACTGATTTCAGAACTGAAATTTAGTACTGATTTCACAACTAAAAAACAGAACTGATATCTTGAAATGAATTTCAGAACTATAATTCAGATCTGATTTCAGAGCGGACAATCAGAACTGATGTTTAGAATTGATAAGCTATAGAATTTTGAAACATATAGAACTGCATCTTAGGCTGAATTAAAATACCAATGTTCCAGCTTATTGCCTCATAATAACCTGATGAATTCATCATATTTCTCCTTCTTTGGGAACAATTTCTTCACTGCCTTCAGGTAAGCTAGGGCATTGTTGGTCATTTATCTCTATGGTGTAGGTGCACCAGCCCCGCCACCTCCAACCATTTGAGGCTGCCCCATGATTCAACTGCCAAAATTCAGCTTTTAATTTATGATTTACAATAGAACTACAACAGAACTAAGATTTTGGTATGGTTTTTCTATTTGCAGGTATAAATTTGTAGGATATTTAAGCAATAAAGAAACTCTAGCCATGACAATCACTTGATTAATAATTCAATTAACTTTATGAACATCATCATCTCTCAGCTTTTAATTTATGATTCGAATCAAGTACAACAAGCACACAATAGTGCGACAACAAGTGGTCAACAACAATTTTAGCACAAAAACAGGAAGGGATGAAATAGTAGGGAAGCAACAGAGGGAAATATTAGGGAAGCAACAACATAACGACTGCATTCTAGTATAAAATAAATTGAGTATTAGGGGGCAAAGAATGGAACAGGGTATTAAGCTAGTTCCAGACAGCAGAATGCAACTCAAGGTAAGGCGAGCCATAGAAAAGGTCTAGAATCCATTCATTCATAGCATAGTGACATACATCTGAGACAGATCAAATAAAAAAGTTTGGTACATTTCACCCTAACCGACAGGGGGATACTCATTATCCAAAACATGCAAATGTAGCGTGTAGAGTAGATTCAATACCATTCCCACAGTCACACACACCGTGCCAGAGAGAAAATGCATGTAATGTAGCCTTTCTCAAACTGCTTAGAAGCCCTTACAGGCCCTCCAAAGTGTCTAAGCTAATTTCTATTATATGTCCATTTTTCCATTTATCATCCACAAGAAGGGAAAAATAAAACCTTTTACAAAAATATTAAGTACAGATATTATATGTCTAGTATAAACAATACTAATACTACAGAAATGCATATTTTTCCCAGGGAAATGCATATCCTGTTAACTTCACTAATTCAACACAATTTCCAATTACCACATCGTGGTTCAATCAATGTATAGGTCTCTTATATGATAAGTTGCTGCACAACTCTCACTAGAACTTTTATT
The DNA here is from genome assembly GCF_948465745.1 of Chenopodium album. Classification (NCBI taxonomy): domain Eukaryota; kingdom Viridiplantae; phylum Streptophyta; class Magnoliopsida; order Caryophyllales; family Amaranthaceae; genus Chenopodium; species Chenopodium album. The sequence continues at coordinate 54,534,448 of NC_137839.1, forward strand.
GATGGTTAAAATGTTGATTTGAAACCCATTGAATTCGAGTTACTTTATGAAATCAGCTAATTGACGGATGATGATAGATTGAAAACAAATTTCACAACCCATTGAAACCCGAAATGATATTTGATATCACACAATCTAAAGGCTAGACATGATTTAAAGCATTTGAAGGTTATGAAACATCTTGCTCCTACATTAAGAGATGGAAAGTGGCATATTCCTCCGGCACTATACACCTTATCTAAGGCACAAAAGGAAAAAGTGTGTAAGTTTTTAGAGAATTTAAAGGTTCCCGATGGATATTCTTCTAACATTTCTAAATGCATAAACCTTGATAAGCGTAAAATTTATGGTCTAAAGACCCATGATTGTCATGTGCTTATGGAACAACTATTGCCACTTGCAATTCGTGGGGTGTCCATACCCAAAGTGTACGATGTGATAGTGAAGTTGAGTACATTTTTCAAGGACTTGTGTTCAAAGACATTGAAAGTGAAAGATTTGGAAAATCTTGAACGTGAAATTGTAGTCACCTTGTGTGAAATGGAGAAAATATTTCTTCCATCTTTTTTCACCATCATGGTCTACTTGTGTCTTCACCTAGCTACGGAAGCTAAAATTGGTGGACCAGTACAATATCGTTGGATGTATCCGATAGAAAGGTATTTATGCATTTCAAATTTGATTTAATAATTTTTATTAACTAAGTCAACTTTTTTTTCTTTATTAAAAATTTGTTATTTTTGTAGGCTCTTACGTAGATTTAAATGCTATGTTCGCAATAAAAGTAGGCCAGAGGGTTCCATCGCGGAAGGTTACATCATTGAGGAGTGTATGTACTTTTGTTAAAAATACTTGAATGAAATCGAGACAAACTTTAATCAACCTGAGAGGAATGATGATGCGGAAAATGATGACTACAAGGGTCTATCAATTTTTGCATCGTATGGTGTTCCTTTAGGGAAGGATAAATGTAGGTCTCTTAGTGAAAAAGAGTTAACACAAGTTCGAGAATATATACTTAAGAATTGTGATGAAGCACAAACTTATTTAGAGTATGATATTTTGCTTTTCTATTTATAAAAAACTTCAAGTATACTTTCCCATGATTATTTTATAACAACTATTCTTTTAAATTTCAGTGAATATGAAGAGTCCACATCAAACAAAAATTTAGTTGATTGGTTTCGTGACCGGGTATTTTTTAAAATCAACTGTAGTTATTTTTTAATTACAAGTGTAGTACTAGTCTAAGTTTTAATTAGCTAATATTCTATTTATTGTTAGGTCATTGATTTTCCTAATGATTGCAATGACCAAGTGGTGAAAGATTTTAAAACATTGGCTTTAGGTCCTTTGAATGGTGTTCAATGCTTCAATGGGATTCTTGCAAATGGATTCAGATTCCACACAAAGAATACAGAAATGAAAAGGGTACACCAAAATAGTGGTGTTACAGTGAAAGGCATTGCTAGGAATATGGAAAAAGATTACTACGGGATTCTCACTAACATACTTGAGATACAATATTTAGATGGAAAGCGTGTGGTTTTGTTTCATTGTGATTGGTGGGATGTCAATAGGGTAGGAAGAGGTGTCAAAGTTGACAAACATGGCAATGTGAGTGTCAATAGTCTTTGTTCATTGCTTACCAAAGAACCCTTTGTGCTCATGTCTCAAGCTCAACAAGTCTTCTATGTTAGTGACGGACTCAATGTGCATTAAAATTCTATTGTAAAATTGTCTAACCCTATTTGTTTTTTACTTTGTAAATGCAGATGAATGAGTATGAAAAAAAGAGGCTTCTTACAACAGCAGCCAACAAAAACAGACTTAAGTCATTGGGCATAAAAAGAATCGCATCTTCTTTGACAAGCATGGTTGAAGGGACAAAAAAAAAGAAAAAAAAAAGGAAAAAAAATTGCTGGCATGGAAGATGATGAATATGTTCCCACTAATGATGAGCTTGAGGATCGGGAACGTGAAATAGAATCTCAAATCAGGTTTACAAGAAAGGTATAATATGAACTAATAAGTATGATTTATTTAGTTTTTCAACCAACCTCTATAGTTCTGGTAATTTTTTGTTAATTAATTTTTATCAGGCTAACATAAGACATTTGAGAGAAGGAAACAAAAAAGGCAATTTCATTCCACCAAACTCAGTGGCAAAGTTTCTTAAGACGAACAAGGAAGCACAAAACACAATGGCCATGGATATCTTAGAAAAAGGTACTTCATTATTCTTGATTTTTGTTTCTAGCTTATTACTGTCAGTTTGATCTTATTAGGTACCTTAGTTGCTGTTTTGCTTTCAAAATGTCATATTAGGTAAAAGTGATGTGAACTCTCTTATTGAAATTTGCTGGTAAATAGAACTATAATTTAGCTTTAGTTTGGTATAGGAATGAGTGTGCTGCAAGCAGGTAGGGGAAAGGGGCAGGTGCTTGTGAAGAGAGTGGGTAGGTGCATGTGTAGACAGGGGGGAGTTGTAGATTCGAGGGTCCCTGAAAATTGAAATCACTCTCACTATTATGGCATAACATAACAGAGTAGAGGCTCAAAATAGTAACACTGAAATGTTAATAGATTAGACATACATGCTTCTGTCCATGAATGCATTCATAAGAAGAAAGTACGAGTAAAAATTTTTAAAATGCAATCTAGCTAGTGAAATCAGTCCTCGAAAACGCACCAATATCTTTTAAACAAAAATTATAAAGAGTAGTTATTACATACAATAATCTATTTTAAAATGCAATCTAGCTAGTGATTTTATTCTATACATGTAAACAGAAAACGATGAAGAAATTGGAGAAACAAGGGAGAATAATAACACCGCTGAGGGGAGCTATGATGAGGAAGGACGACAGATTGGTCAATCACTTGAACTTGAAGATGCATCTTTGGATACTGAACCATTGAACGACAAGGAACTCATGACTGTACCAGAGAATGAGGACCTTAACATTTCATCAGGTTTGACTTTATTATCCCTTAAAACATATATATATATATATATATATATATATGCTGCTAAAAAAAAAAAAAAAGAGGAACGGTATATTGTAGAAAGCTTACCTTGTTACCTCCTGGGGAAAAACTGAATGTGGAGTTTGACGATGATGGTGTGGCTATTGGTGATAATGCTTCATTATTTTCTTTCTTCTTGGGTCAACAAGTTCAAAATAAAGCTATATGTTCGGTACAAGTTAAATGTTGGGACGATTATAAATCTGAAACATTAGACCATTTGTGGGCTTTCATCACGGTAATATGTTATCATAATAAACATGTTTATGGAGTTTTTCTTTCTCTTATTAACAATGAAACATTGTCAACTTGATGTATGAGCAATAATTAATTTATCTTTGTCTTTTACAGAAGAAGTGGTCATTTGATGACCCTGAAAATAAGTGGGAGTGTGTTATGAAACATGCACAATGTTTATTCAGAGGTGCTAGGAGCAAATTGAAATCAAAGTACTTTAATGATAAAAACTTGAAAACAAAAGAAGAACGTCTCAAAAATAAGCCTAGTCATCTGACTAAAGTGGAATGGAAGTTCTTGGTTGACTATTGGAGTGAAAAGGCGGTTATGGTAAAATACACAGATAGTATATCTTTATTCTTATATAATTAACGTATATTATTGATTAAATCCTTTTTATTGTAGGAGAAGAGCAAAAAAGCAAGTGAAAGTAGGGCACAACAGAAGATGCCTCACTATAATGGCACTAAAAGCTTCGGTCGCACTAGACAAGAAATTGTATGTAATAACTACTCTTTCTAATCTTAACTTTTGATTCTTGCCATATGTAGGACTACAATACTCTATGATGTCACATCAAGCCTTAATCAGTACCTTTACTACATTCTATCATTTTCCAAAAAGCTCAAAAGGCTACACTAAATAAACTAATGAGACAAGCATCTTTTGCAGCTGTAAGTGGTTAGTGTTGCAGGCTGTTGTGGGTGGAGAGTGCTCCCCTGCTGTTGCTGCATTTTCTATGACCTGCACATAAGCCCTGCCTGTACACTAGCCCCCTCCCTTCCTGCATACCAGCCCCCTCCCCCTCCCTGCCTGCACACCTGCCCCGACCCCCTCCTGCCAGATGCCACCTGCCTGCACATACCTTCATCCCCTCCCTACTTGCACACCAGCTGAATTCTTTTTTTTTTTATTAAGCGGAAGCAGTGTTTGGGGCAGGATTGCTTGTTGTGAGAACCGAATTTGTTAGTGATATGACTCAGAGGGAGTCATCCCACATTACAGAACCCCCAAATGATGGAGCGGTGTAGAGTTGCTCCCTTGCATCTAGCCCCCTAAGTCTTAGAGATGCTACAGCGGTTCTAAGACTTAAAGGAGACTAATGATTCACGACTGGAAAATCTGCTGAGATTTTTATTTTTCTACTGAAAAAAATCTGAACTGCTTTGATAATAATCTTACTTTCTTGCTACAGCATCGGAATATTCCGCTCGCTGAAAAAATTCTAACTTTTGCTGAAAATTTCGATTTCCCTGCTGAAGTTTTTAATTTTTCTACTGAAAAAATCTGGTTGACTTGCTGAAAAATCAGATTCTTCTTGCTGAGGAACTTTATTTCCTTGCAAAAATTTCATTTCTTCTTCTGAGAAGCCTACAACCTCGCTGAAATTCTCATTTTTCTGCTGGAAATGCTGACTCCTGCTGAAATTTTGCAAGGATATAGCTTTTTCTTCTTGAAAATCTTGTTGTTTTTTGAAACATTTGATTATCCTGCTTGCTAAAAGGTTCTGATTTTCGCTGGAAACTTCGATTTTCTTGCTTAAACTCTAACTGACTTGGTGAAAAATCTGGTTTCTCTTGCTGAGAAATATTACTGCTTTGCCAAAATCTTGAATTATCTTCTGAGAAGCTTTCTTCCTTGCTGAAATTCATATTTTCCATCGAAAAAACTGAAACTACTGCTTAGATTTTGTGAGAATATCGATTTTTCTTCTGAAAAATCTTACTGTCTTGCTGAAAATTCTAATTTCTTTTGCTGACAAACCTTGCTAATTTGCAAGAGTCATCAATCTTATAATAACCTGAGCTAGCTGCTGCAGTTCTTAGCTGATCTGAAATCTTATCAAACTGAAGAATTTGACTTTGAATTTATTGTCCTTTACCCACTTATTGAATTGTGGGAGTTCTACTCTTACATCCTCTACACAAGCTATAAAATTTTGCATCAAACTCGGCGGCAGCTTACTGCTGCGAAGCTAGACTTTGTGCTCCGCAATATTATGCTGACGGGTAGGAAAACGCTTTGATCAGACTAATTTTGTCGATCAGAGTACAGTAGGAGCCTTTTCTTCCTTTGTACGTATGATCATGACATCCTAGAGGGGTCAGGTATCACTTTGACGTTATACCTAAACAATCATACTTTTTCTTCAATAGTAAAATCAAGGAGCAGTAGCTTGTAGGCTTCAGGGTCTGTAGGCCTTATTATCCAACAAAACTTGTACACCAGCTGAATTTTTTTTTTTTTTTATTAGTTGAATTCTTGACACATGGAAATATAAATTCTGTTGGACATAACTAAATGTCATTAGCTTCTAAACCACTAAAAATTTTACGAAGTAATTCTCGTACTTATTCAAAATATGCAAACGTACAATAATTGGGAGTGTAATTTGATTCTAAAAACTCTGTAATGTTTGTAGAAGAAGAAGAATGGCGGGAAGTGTTCTCGAGTTTATGTATTGGTTGCAAATCGTACAAGAAAATCTTAGAAGGCTGTGACTGCAATCAATTTGGCAAATAACACTCATGTAGTAGTAAGTTTATAAGTTTTATGTTTGTTATTTTCTATTTATAACATTTACCATCTTATCTTCTAACTTAATATTGTTTATTCATAGGATGAGATAAACAAATTAAAGGAACAAAGAGAGCAAGGTCTTAATGAGAAAACAGATGAGCAAATTATTCAGGATGTGCTTGGCAAAGATACACATGGGTATTTGAAAGCTCATGGACCTGGTAGAAGTATAACGCAACATTTTAAAGTAAAGCCCTCTTGAATTGATCTTACTCAAGAGGTGAATGAAGTTATAAAGAAAGCAGATCAAGCGATTGAAGATGCAAGAAAAGAAGCTGAAACTGCTAGAACAGAAGCAGAACATGCTAAAATAGAAGCTGAACAAGCCAAAAAAAAGGCGGAAGCTGTTAAGAATGACGTGGACAGAAAAATTGCTGATAATATTGCAGTTTGGGAGAAGAAGTTTAGTCAACTTGTATATTTTCTTGGAGTAGGAAGTTCATCAGATTCTGATGATTTAGGAAGTCAAGGTTCAAAGGAATGAAGTAAGTAATGCTATCTTCACCTGTTATACATTATTCATTGGTGCATGATTCATCTTAGATATAAGTTTATGAGCTTAAAGTAGTTATACATTATTCACCTGTTATACATTATTCACCTGTTATAGCAGCAGTAGTTAGACATTAAAGAATTTTGCCATGTGCGAGTTGTTATAATTTATGAGCTTAAAGTTAATTGTTCTATATTTTGTGTCAATTTGACTTTTTCATTTTGAAAACATATCCTTTTTTTGGTGCTCTTTTTGAAAAAATATTAACTTGATCATTTATCTATTTATTTATTGTAGGTAACAAGGAGCGGAGCACAGACATATTGTCACATTGTACATATATATAGAGTATATATTGTTCTTCAGCAAAACGATTTGAGTGTTTTATTTTTTATTTATTTTAGTAAGAGTGAGCTAGTGATGAGATAATGAGACAATTGATTTCTAGTATGTTTGTATGTATGGATATCGAATTTAAGTATGTTTGAATGAATGGGATTCCAAGACATAATATCACCTTTTTAATGTTATATATCGATTTCAAGAATGACAAATATGACATATTTGAGAAAAACTCCATCTTTAATATTCAGTTATGCGTATACCATAAATGCTGCAACAAATTAAAGCTTATGCCCATTGAAATTATTAGCCACGATAGTCATTAGTGTAAAATGATATTATTTGTCACGAAAGTAATGTGGCAATGGATTTATTTGCCACGGTATTATTTGTGGCAAATAAATAATTAGCTACAGTATATTGCGGCGACAAAGTTTATTAGCCACGGTAATATTTGTGGCAAAGAAGATTACTGGTCACGGTAATGTTTGTGGCAACTAAGTTTATTAGCCACGGTAGAATTTGTGGCAAAGAACTTGTTAGCCACATTAATATTCGTGGCAAGTGAATTTGTTTGCCACGTTACATACTCGTGGCATAAAATTCGAAATTTGCCACGACATCCATTTTCCCGTGGCAAATTTCCTAGCCACGGCCTCTTGTGTCACAGGAGTAAATTTAAAAATTCCCGTGACTACACTACATTGCCACGAGAATTTTAAACTTGTGCCACGATTTTACTCGTGGCACAAAGGTGAATTTGTTGTAGTGTCACCTTCAATCTCTTGTTGATCTGGTTAATGATTAGTGATGAATAACCGTAGATTTTGAGCTTCTTAATTCCCAAGGCCACAACTATTTCTAATCCCAATATGCATGCCTCGTACTCTATGGCATTGTTGGTGACATCAAAGTCGAGATTCATGAAAATTGGGATCTGCTCTTCATTGGGTGATACGAGCAAGACTCGTACACCACAACCCTTTTGGTTCAAAGCTCCGTCAAAATAGAGTGTCCATCTATCATCTTTAGTCATGAGTAAATCTTCGTCAGGGAAATCATATTCATCTTCTTCTTTCTCAACTTCTTCTAGCGGAAAATCTACTAAGAAGTCAGAAACCGCAGAACCTTTGATGGCCTTTTGTGGTACAAATTTCAAGCCAAACTGAGCAAGGTTGACTATCCACCTTGATAATATGCCATTGAGTGTTGCTTTTTCGAACAAGTACTTGAAAGGATCTACCTTGGAAACGACATGCACTGTATGAGTGAGCATGTAATGTCTTAATTTCTGTGCGGCCCACACAAGTGTGAGACACAACTTTTCAAGTGGTGTGTATCGTGTCTCATATCCTTGAAGCTTTTTGCTCAAATAGTAAATTGAATTCTCCTTGATTTCGATTTCTTGTGCTAGCATTGCCCCTATTGTTTCTCTTGTGACCGTAAGGTAGAGTCAAAGAGGAAAGTAAGGCATTGCTGGCGCTAGCACGGGTGGGTTTGCTAGGTACTCTTTGATTTTGTCGAAAACTTTTTGGCAATCATCATCCCATGTGACTGGGACATTTTTCTTAAGCTTCTTGAATATAGGTTCACATATCGCTGTGAGTTTTGATATGAACCTACTTATATATTGCAGCCTTCCAATGAAGCCTCGAATTTCTTTCTCATTCTTGGGTGGTGGCATGGCCATGATCGCTTTGACTTTTATGGGATCTGTTTCAATCCCTTGAGAACTGATCACATATCCAAATAGTTAGCTTGACGTGACTCCGAACGCACACTTTGCTGGATTTAATCTCATGTTGTACTTGCAGAGTCTTTCAAAGAACTTGCGAAGTGCAATGATGTGGCCTGGGTAATCTTTTGACTTGACGATCATATCATCAACGTAGACCTCCACCTCTTTGTGCATCATATCATGTAACAATGTTGTGGCTGCTCTTTGGTAGGTGGCACCCGCATTTTTCAACCCGAATGACATTACCGTATAACAATATGTACCCCGTTGCGTGATGAATATGTTTTTCTCCATGTCATCCTCGGCCATTAATACTTGATTATATCCGGCGTAGCCGTCCATGAATGATAGGAGTGCATGGTTTGTTGTGTTATCGACCAGAATGTCAATGTGAGGTAGAGGGAACCCATCTTTCGGGCTTGCCTTATCGAGGTCCCTGTAATCAACACACATTCTGACCATTCAATCTTTCTTTGGAACTGGAACCACATTTGCTATCCATTCTGGATATTTGGATACTTTGATGAAACCTATAACCAATTGCTTTCTGATTTCTTCCTTGATTTTGAAAGCCACATCCGGTTTCATACGGCGCAACTTTTGTTTGACAGGCTTCATACCTGGAATGAGTGGTATTGTACGCTGAGCTATATCCCTGTCAATTCCTGGCATATCTTGGTATGACCAACCAAATACATGAAAAAATTCACTAAGCAAGTTAATTAGCTCTTTGCGTTCGTCTTGACTTAGCGTTAAACCAATTTTTACTTCTTTGACAGTCGTATCATTGGAAATATTAACTGTTTCTGTATCTTCAATGATTGTTCTTTTATTTTCGTGTTCTTCCATTACTTTTATAATTTCTTTGTCATTTTTATCATTAGCAAAGAAATATTGATCAGGGTTAGGGGAATGACACGCATCGTAAGAAACGGTACTCATTTCATTGAATTCATTGGTCATTACATCAAGGAGGGCAAGGTCAGCTGCGACCTCGCCGGAATTATTTGGGATAGAAAGAAGAGACTCAACAAGAGACTAAGTATTAGACTCTCTAGCAGAAAGGGGGTCAGCCTCAGATCCTAAAGACTCGTCTACAGACTTAGACTCATACTCGGACTCGGACCCAGACGACTCAGATTCATCAAACATAAGACCTTCGTCAGCGGTCACTTCTAACTTCTCTCCACTTGGCGTAGTGATCTTCACCGTCTTCCGCCATCCCTTTGAACATTATCAGCCTAGGCGATTAACTTAGAGGGGTTAAAATCCTTGCTTGATATGACAGCTGAATGAGCTCGGAATCATCATTGCAGACAGGCTTGGGTTCATTCTTTTCAAGTCCAAAAAGAAGAGTAATGTCCATATCATCAGGGCTTGGACTAGCTGGTTTCTTAGTTGTGAAGCGCTCATCGCCTTCATCGATGAAGTTACAATCAAGGAACATCTCGAAACCTGGCTCACCCTTCCCATCGTGGACGAAAGGATCAGGGAATTCATATCATGGAAGTTTTCCCCTTCTTTGATATACTGGCCATTGAGAGTGAATGGATATGGGTCCATGGCCATATCCATCTTCATAATTCGAGCATTATTGCGAGCCTTTATTTTCGTGAGAGCTTGTTTCACATCTTCTTTTGTTGGCTTGAATCCTAAGCCAAAGGTATCCTTCTTAAGTGCACCAGGATGGCCCCAAAGTTCAGCCATTTACTTTTTGAGTCCGAGGGTCATTCCAGGAAAATGCCCTTGCTTCTTCATAATGGCATTAACATTGGTATTTGAATAAGGATCAAAGTCGAGGTGACACTTTTCCCCTTCTTCGATCATGAGAACATCATCAAGCGAAAATCCCTAGAGATCTTCATCTTCCTCGTCATGTTCGACATGGACGATGGGAGTATCGATTACTTGAATGGGCATGAGGGAGGCATCAATGGTAATTGGAACCCCTCCAACTATGGCTTTCACTTTTTGGTGCAACGACGATGGGATCGCCTTTAGCTCATGAAGCCAAGGACGACCTAACACTAGATTGAAAGAAGCCTTAATGTCCACCACCTGAAACTTGGTGCGACGTTCAATGGCTCCAGTAGTTATGTTTAGCATGATAGTACCCACGGCTTGAAGGCGAGTATTATCGTAAGCACGAATCCCATGAGTAGAGGGAGTCAATTCTTCATTTTTTATGCCCAAATTCTTTGTAGTGCGGAGTGGCATACATTGATTGCAGAGCCATTATCAACTAGGCTCATAGGGAAATTCATTTGCCTACATACCACAATGAGGTGTAAGGCCTTGTTATGTAGATCCCCTTCCGGGGGAAGATCCTTGTTAGAGAAAGAAATAAGATTGCTGGTTCTTGGCAATTTAGTAGTGAGAAAGTTGACCAGTCCTTGAGGAGTCATATCATTATCAACTCCTAATTTCACCAGAGCATTCATCACAGCCTTTCGATGCTCGTGAGATGTGGCCAAAAGCTTCCATACATTCATTTCCACCTTGGTCTTTTGTAATTTTTTGACCACATTATTGTTCATAGAGTCGATGGGATCAACTATTGGTTGTGATTGCGGTGAAGGTGGAGGTGGACTAGGCTGTTGCAACCGTCCACTTCTGGTGAGAACCTTGACCTCAAGGTCTCCCCATACATCTTCACTTGTTCCAAGAGACGAACAGGCTATATCTTTGAGATAGACGTCTTCATCATCACTATCCCAAATTCCATTTACTTCTTCATAGTTTGAGATAAATACAACTTCCGGTACAGGTTCATTCGTAGGTTGAATGAGTATTGGCAGATCAAAAGAGACTTCATCTCCCATGATAGCCAAAGCATCAAAAAGAGGACTTGTTTGAATATTAGGCTTCTTGCCCCCTGGAGGGACAGGAAATTGATTAGCATCAATCAGGTCTTGGATATTATTAAGCTAAATTGGTTGAATATTAATGCAACACATAATCCTAAAATATTGTGATCCCTTGAATTATTAACAAGATTAAAAAGGAATCTAAACCGGTTGTCCAAATAATCTTATTAGTCGTGATTTTCAATTACATATTCCATTTAAACATGCAATATGGTGATCATAAATAAGCATTAATATTGGAAGTAATTTAACAATAAATCCAACAATATAAAATCATTAGAAAAATAATAGAAATAAAAGGAACATAATTCTTACTTTGATTCTGTTTGTTTGCAACTATAAAATAATAAACGAGTTAGTAACTTCAAGGAAAAATAATAAAACAATAATTAAATTAAATTAAATTGAGTTGATTTGGGGCCAAACCCTCAAACAGTTCTACCTTTCACGCCTTGGCTTAAGGACAAAACCACGAGTAAAGTATAGACTCCTTGGAGTGCTTGAAGAGGGAATTTTGAAAGAAGAAGGGTAGGCTAATGTTTAGGGTAGAGCATAAAAGAGAGAAAAAGAGAGAATTAATTGATGCCCCGTACATCAGAAATGAGGGGTATTTATAGAAAAAATGTGCTGAGGGAACACATGGAACCCTAAAAAGATAAAAACCCTAAAAAATTGCACCACGACACGGCAGAGGGCACCGTCAGACGAGCCAAATTCCCGTGACACGGTGGAAAACGGTGTGACACGCGGAATATTTAGGGTACAGGGAATAAAAGGCGTGAAGGGTTTACGCGGAAAGGACGCGAAATTGTCTCGTGTCACAGTACAAGCACTGTGTCACGGGGAATCCTACCGTGGCGCGGCACTGGATCCCGTGACATGGTGCTTAGTGTCGTGACACGATGACCTGTAGTCCTTTTTCCGTCTAAATTCATTTTTAACACTAATTTCGTTCAGCATTTTAAATGTCGATTGATAATTTCGGGCTATTTCTGATTTATTATTATTAATTGTGCTAAAATAAATAAATAAATAAAAGGTTTGGGCAAAAATAATAAAATAAATAAAAAAGGTTTGGGCCAAAATAATAAAATAAAATAATAAGGTTTGGGCTGAAATAATTAAAAATAAATTATGCTCTAACTAAACATCAAGACTGATCCATGGACTATTTAAAAAACTAAATTTAATTAAACACGATTTTTAAGCACTCTCGGGATTAAATACTGAACCCGACCAATAATGGCGGTGAAAGTTTGTTCATCATCAGGTTTGGTTTTGGGGAGACATTTTTAGGTATCTAAAGGCCGATGGTCCCTAAATTATATTAAGTTTAAGAGTGTGCTTAGCCGTCTGCATATTGTACAGGCGGTTGCTCGCAGAATCTCGACGTTGGCCGTCTACACATTGTGCAGGCGATACTCTAATATCGTTAGTAGTAAAAAATTTGGTCCGCCTGCACGTTGTACAGGTGGTACCATAGAGGGTGAGTAGGATCCGCCAGCACACAATGCAGGCGGCATCCTTCATTGCTATGAGCATGGTCCTTCTGCACTTTGTGCAGTCGGTGCTCAAAATAAAGAAAATAAAGACAAGTATGAAATGAAGATAAAATTTCATTAACAAGTCAAACACTTTACAAAATTTCAAAAGTAATACTTCTTCAGGTTATCTACATTTTAAGTTCTGGGTATCCTCCTGTCGTCTGGTGTTTCCAGGCGGTAGGTGCCGCCTCTTACTTCTTCATAAAATCAGAATGGGCCTTCCCAATTTGGGGTTAAATTTACTTGTTCATTCGCCCTACCGACTGCCTCCATTTTCCATAACTCAAAGTCCCCAACTTTTAAAGGACGCTTGTGTACTCTTTTGTTATAAGCTCGAATCATTCTCAGACGGTAGATCTCATGGCGTAAGTGTAGGCGTCGTTCGAAGTGCGCCTACGTTAAAAGCATGTGGTGAATATGCTTGGCACTCATAGGAAGTGGGAAATGACAAAATACAAAAAGGGACAAGGAAATTAGGGAGCCGCCAACAAGTATTTAAGGAACTTGTAAACCGTTCACGGATCATAAAAGACAACCACGAATAAGGGACAACGATAGGCAACAACGATTGACCCGTGAAGGTTACACCCCATTCATAATCCATGAGATTACTAACTCCATATGGTTCGGAACCACGAAAGGAGGATCGGGGATGATGGTACGAAGTGATTCATGGAGTCACATTCGCCCGTATTGGCCTCTACTCGATTCTTATAGTGAAAAGTGATTCCTGCGATCTCAAAGGCATACAAACAAAAATATTCAATTCGCTCCAAAATATTATTAAGCTAAATTGGTTTAATATTAATGCAACATATTATTCTAAAATATTGTGATCACTTTAATTAAAAACAAGATTAAAAAGGATCCTAAACCGGTTGTCCAAATTATCTTATTAGGCGTTATTTTCAATTACATATTCCCTTTAAACATGCAATATGGTGATCGTAACAATAATAGAATAAACATTAATATTGGAAGCAATTCAACAATAATAACGTTAGTCAAATCAAATATAAAATAACCTAATCATGATGCTAGAAATATTAAAATAAAATAAGAGTAATTAAATTAATTAATTACTCACATTCCGCACGTTCCTTTAAATTGCTACATCATGAATAAACTGTTAGTAACTTCAATAAAAATAAATTAAATGGAAATTAAATTAAATTAACTAAAAATTAGAGTTAATTTGGTCCAAACCCTCATTTCATTCTACCTATCACGCCTTGGTTAAAGTATAGAACTTCAGGTATTGTATGGACTCCTTGGAGTGCTTAAAGGAAGAAATAGTGAAAGAATGGAGAAGCTAGTGTTTAGGCTAAAGAGGGAGGAGAATTATTTGATGATCAAGCTTGTTGATGATTGGAAAAGGGGAGATATGACCTCTATTTATAGAGAAAAAAAGAAGGTCGAAGAATCAAGAAAAGATAAGATCCGAATTAAATCGGAATAAAACTCGATAGACAGATATTTTTGCGGTTTTTGTTTTTATCATATCTTTTGATCCAGAAATTGGAATAAGATGAATAAGATATCGTTGGAAAGCCCTTGAAGTCTACTTTATAACCCAATTATAATCAGATTAAAATATTTTATAGAATAAAAGATATGGCAAAAATAGTGAGACAGTGTCAATTTTGGATTTAGTTTGACATTTTATTCATATCTTTTCCGTTATAGCTCGAAATTGATATTATAATATATCATTGGAAAGATAATTTCAAGGGCTATCCAACCATATAAAATTTGGATAAAAAATATGAGGCAAGAAATTAATATCTGTCTATCTTTGAACGTCTTTCAATTCGGATAGAAATAGGATTTTTTAAAAAAAAAGGAGTTTTATTCAATTTCAAACTCTTTAATCTTATCTTTTCAAAACGGATAATTAAGATCTTTTAGAAACTTATAGAAGTTTCCAATAAATTATAATTGGTTTAGGAATAGGATTAAATAATTTGGACCCTCCACATGATCATTGGGTCGTAGGTAAGGTGGATTTAGGTTCTGTTTGGGCTCAGTTTAATATTTTGGCCATAACTTATTCGTTATAACTCGGATTTTGGCTTATAATACATCGTTGGAAAGCTATTTTAAAGACCCATCCAACTATTTAATCATTGGACCCATATTATGGACAAAAATAAACTGGATTAAACTTTTTTATAAAAAGGACACGAAATGAATGATTTTAAAGGACACGAAATGAATTATTTTGGGTTTAAAGGCACGAAAAGAGGAAAATAAGTTATGGTTTGGGGAAATGGGATAGGAGTTGGGTTGTTTTATGAAATGGAAATATGGATTTAAGCACTCCAAGATTAAATACTCAACCCGACCAATAATGGCGGTGAAAGGTTGTTCATCATCGGGTTTGGTTTTGGGGAGACATTTTTAGGTGTCTACAGTAAGGCATCATTGCCCCTACGCTCTGGGAGTGAGTCCAATGTCAGGCTCATGGCCTCCCAGTTTGCCTCTTCATCATGTAGCATAATCCGAAGAGTCGGCTCATAGTGTTCAATAGGCAAGACAGCTTCCGCCCCGTACACCATGAGGAATGGGGTTTCTCCAGTCGCCCCTTTTGCTGTTGTTCTGATGGCCCATAAGACGTGTTGTAATTCATCCGCCCATAGGCCGCTAGCTCTCTAAATTTTCTATTTTTATATCGTCTGAGATTAACTTGTTGAAGGCTTTAACTTGGCCGTTTGCTTGGGGTCGGCCGACCGGTGCAAAATAATTAGAGATCCCTTGATCTCCCAACCAAGTCTTCAGATGAGGGGTCTCAAACTGAGGACGATTATCAAAAACCATAGACATAGGCACCTCGAAACTAGTGATGATATTCTTCCAAATGAAGGAAATGACGTCCTTTGTCTTGATGTTTTTGACCGCCTCTGCCTCTACCCATTTGGTGAAGTAATCCACAGCCACTAAGATATCCATGCCCCATTTAGCAAACTGCATGGGACTGTGGATGGCTGTCGGGTCAGTGGCCGGATGATGGATCAGCTTGCCAAATTTTTGACACTTGTCACATTTTTTAACCATCTCCATATCATCCGACTCCAGGGTAGGCCAAAAGTAATGCCGCCTGGCCCTGACAGCTAAGGATCTTCCACCTATATGAGAGGCACAGTATCCGGCATGCAATTCTTTGAGGATTTCTTGCCCCTTTTCTAGGATCACACACTTCAAAAGAGGCTTCATGAAACCTTCTTTGAAGAGCTCTCCTTGCCGTATGTCAAAGCTTGCAGCCCGTTTTATCAGCATGGCCGCCTCCTGAGGTGAATCTGGGAGGGTGCCGTTTGTTAAGTATGCCCGGATTCTATCCATCCAGGTGGAGCTTCGGTCAAGTACTCCAATGGGGTCTTCATCAGATATACTTTTTTTTCCATGACTTCCCAGAATACTAACCGAGACGTTTCACAGGAGGCGGATGAGGCCAGTTTGGACAAAGCATCCGCCTGATTGTTTTTTTTATCTAGGCACTTAGCTTAAATTGAAGTCTTCAAGTGTCCCAGCTTCATCCTTGACCGTCTGCAAGTATTGGATCATAACCGGATGGGTGGCCTCATAGACACCATTGTATTGGCTTACAACCAATTGTGAGTCAGAGCAGGCATCAATTCTTGTTACACCTGCCGCCTTGCACATCCGGATGCCGGCTGGCAGGGATTCATACTCGACCTCATTGTTTAAGGCCTGGAACTTGAACCGTAGTGCATATTCATATTTGTCCCCCTCAGGAGACTGACAAATTACGCCTGCACCACAGCTGTTCATCGTGGAGCTTCCGTCCACATACACTTTCCGAACCTGATTGATATGATCTGGCTCATCCAGCCTTGTTATTTTAACAATAAAGTCAGCGAATGCTTGCCCCTTTATTGCCTTCCTATTTTCTAAAGGGATTTCCATTCCCTGTAACCCAATAGCCCAATTGAGCATTCGACCAGAAGACTCCAGGGTTGTCATTGGCCGCTTGATCGGTTGGTCAGTGTAGATCGTGACCAGATGTGCCAGGAAGTAAGGTTTCAACTTCTTGACAGCCATGTAAAGGGTGAGACCAAATTTTTCAACCATGGGATACCAAAGCTCTGCATTTCTAAGAACGTGGCTAATGAAATAGACCGGGAGCTGGATGTCGTCTCTTTCAGCTAAGAGGATAGCACTGAGGGCATGATCTGAAACGGCCAGTTCAATATAGAGCACCTCTTTAGGCAAGGGACTGACCAACCTTGGCAAAGAGTATAGATGCATTTTCAGCTTTTGGAAGGCGGCTTCAGCATCATCTCCCCATTCAAATCTAGTCTTCTTCTTGATCGCCTGGAAGAAGTAGAGGCACTTGTTGCCTGACCGACTAAGAAATCTTCCCAGAGCTGCCAGACAACCGGTTAATTTTTGAACTTCCTTCACAGAACAGATCAACTACGGTAAATTTTTTAACTTCCTTCACAGAACGGGGCGACTGCATGTCTATTATCGCCTGTATTTTTTCAGGGTTGGCCTCTATTCCCCTTAAGTTAATCAAGAATCCGAGAAACTTCCCAGACTCAACACTAAAGACACACTTTTTTGGATTCAGCATGACCTTGTGCCGCCTGAGTGTGGCGAATGTTTCTTGAAGGTTAGACAGGTGATCCGCCTGCTGTTTGGATTTGACTATCATATCATCAATGTATGCCTCTACATTCCTCCCAATTTGATTAATGAAGACTGTATTAATCATGCGTCGGAAAGTAGCAGGCGCATTCTTTAAACCAAACAGCATCACATTATAACAGAATAACCCCTGATCAGTGACGAATGTTGTCTTTTCTTGATCCTTTTTCCACAGGGGAATCTGATGAAAGCCTGAGTAGGCGTCTATAAAGCTCATCAGGGCATGTCAGGCTGTAGAGTCGACTAGACTGTCAATCTTTGGAAGTGGATAACTATCCTTCGAACATGCTCTGTTTAAGTCAGTGTAATCTACACACATGCGCCAGGTACCATTTGGCTTTTTTACATGCACAACATTTGCAACCCATTCAGGGACGTTACATGGCCGAATAAACCCAGCGTCTAACAACTTTTTAACTTCGGCGGCTGCCGCCTGACTTCTCTCCTCTCCATGGTTTCTTTTCTTTTTCCAAATGGACTTCTTTTTGGGATCCACAGCGAGTTTGTGGGCAGCAAGATCCGGGCTGATTCCTTGCATCTCTTCCACTTCAAAGGCAAAAATTTCTTTGAATTCTTTCAGCAGTTGGTGCAAACTTGTGCCCAACTTTGCAAAAGAAGTCGTCCTTACCTTAATAGTTCGCTCTAGGCGGTTGTCGTCTAGAGGAATATCAATGTGCTCACCCGGCTGGGTACGGAGGTCGTCTAACCGTTCCCCGGTCAATGATTGCTATTGCTTTTCTTTTTTGACCACCACCAGTGGATTAGACTTTCGTTTCTTAACGGCTGGTGGGGTCGGATGGTAATCCTTGACTCCATCTAGGTCTATTGGCTCTTTGCCCTGAACGGCTGTAGAACCCGCAGGTTTAACGACCGAGATAGCATTCTCGAGCCGTCTTCTGGTCCCTGTCCTGGGAGCCAATAGTCCCATCATCCCTCTCATACTTGACAAGCATAAGAGCAGGGATGATGACTGCTTTGCACTCATTAAGAGTGGGTCGGCCAAGGATAAGGTTGTAGGCAGTCAGCTCCTTGACCACCAGGAACCGGATGGTCATGTGCCAACCGCTTTCTTTTTCTCCCAGTCGGATAGGCAAATCAATGCATCCGACTAGATGCACAGCTCCTCCCCCAAAGCCTAGAAGGGGGTTGGAGACATCCATCATACTATCCGGCTTGTATTTTAGGTTGGATAGACATTTGTAGCTAATGATGTCTGAGGAGCTTCCTGTGTCAATTAAGATGCGACCGACCAATTGGTTGGCCACTTTGCATTCTATGACCACAAGGTCATCATGCGGCCAACGGACTTTGCCTCTGTCCTTTTCGGTGATGATGACTTCAAGGAAGGCAGATGTGCTGGCCGCCTGTCCCTCATCAACAGAATGGACCATCTTTCTAAGATGGTCCTTGTTGCCCCAAATGGTTGGACCACCACCGGCGAATCCGCCTGCTATCGTATAAACCGGTTTCTCATCCGTTTTCGAGCTGATAGCAAGATGGGGAATCTTTTTTATCGACTTCCTAGGATTTTATTTTGAAGCCACTTTGGACTTCACATAGGATTTTAGTGCTCCTTTGTCGGCCAGACGGTTAAGCTCCCGCTTAAGGCTGAAGCAGTCGTTGGTGTCATGGCTGACATCCTCATGGTAGTGACAGCGTTTATTTTTGTTCCGATTTTCAGCGGAACCTTTCATAGGAGTCGGCTTCTCAAGAGTCAGCCGATCCTTAATCTCCATGAGGATGGAGTAGTTGTCTTGTGGAACTCGTACCTTGGAACGTACTGCTTCCACTCTTTCTTTTTCTTCTGCGCCGGCTGATCGGAGTTATCAACTGCCCAGATTTGTTTTTTCTTTTTGCTCTCTTCTGGTTTTAGAGACGACTGAACAGGCCAACTCTCCTTCTGTCTGTCAGACTTCTTAGAGTCCGACTGCTTATTAGAGTAGCAGAGCTTGGTCGCCTGTATATAAGCGTCTGCCTCCATCAGGGCTCCTTGGAGGGTGAAGATTTTCTTGCGGACGAGTTCGAACTTGAAAGTCGACCCGTCCTTCCGACCATTGAAAAAGTCTATAAAAGCCACTTCGTCAGACAGTCCTTGTATCTGGATTCTTATCAGATTGAACCGCATGACGTATGATCGCAGCCCTTCTTTATCTCCCTACTGCACATGGCCTAGATCAAGGCTCGTTTTCTTTGCAGGGATGTTCATAGAGGATTTAGAAGCAAACAAGAACGCAAGTGTCTTGATGTTGTTTATGCAATCAGCCGGAAGATTGCCAAACCATTGTTCAGCTATGCCCTTTAGGGTGGCTGGGAAGCATCAACTTCAAGCGGCATCATCCAACCCCTGTAAGTACATGAGGTGGGTGTATGCCAAAAGGTGGTCTTTAGGGTTGGAGGTACCATTATAGGTTCTAACCATGACATTTTTAACCTTGGCCGGCTGTTCGGCCTAGGCTATTTCCCTGGAGAATGCAAAGGGCTGCTCCCCAAGGTTTTGTAGCCGAAGCTGCCAGTCCAAAGGCTAATAGTTATATGACGCATGTCCTCCGAAGAAGGCAGGCTGGATGTAAGGCAAAGTAGGCAATCTATATGGTGGTTGTGTCACATACTGCGCCGAAGTGATCAGGTGAGGCCCCGACTGCATGAGGGGGCTGCTTGAGGAAGTCCTCGGCACAGAAGGGGAATTCCTCACCGATGTGTTACCGATGTGTTCTGAAAACTGTCATGATAAGTCGACATTGAGGCCGACTCCGACAGCTGCTGATTCCTTAGCTGGTCGATGTACTTACGAGCATCAAGGAATGTTTGTTTGCTACCATCCGGTTGAACATGCCAGATGGCTTTCCTTGTCACCTTTCAGGGAAACAGAGTCTTGACAGGTCAAACTGAGGCCAAGCCTTCTCCGGGTGAGGAGTCGGCCGTCGATCCCGGACCGACTTTTGCTTCCCAGATTTGGCAGGCCTTGTGGCCGACTGCTCCTTTCTAGGGGCAGCCGTCCGCTTGTTGATTAGTCCCTTAATTTCACCCTTGAGGCCACTGATGAACTTCATGAGCTCGTCACGGGTGACTTAGGCTGATCCTGCCGCTTGGGAGGAATCAGTCGCATGCCATGTGGGCTTACTTGAGGGTCCAGGGGGCCTGCTATTACCTGCCTGGTTAGCATTGCGCTCCCGCCTGTCTTTCTGACGGAGGCGCTTAGAGATGAGTGACCCGTTAGGGGCCACATAGGTTTCGGCATCTGCGTCGTCACCTGAGTCATGGTCCGTATGGACCTGTATTTCTTCCAAAGGTCGACTGGTCTTTGGATGAAGCACATGATTTTCTTGGAAAGCCATCTTAGTGGTACTCTCCCCACAGACGGCGCCAAATGTTTCGGGGTTATTAATTGTCCCTGAGGAGAGTTACATCTCAAGACTGGATTCCGCAAGGTCGCCTGTACCTACAAAGCAAACGGACAACCAGATGGTCGGTGGTCCGCCTCCGAAGATTAAGTTAGTACGGTATTTGGAGTAAAACGTGCAAAAATAAAGTTATCTGCTTGGATTCTAAGCTAAGGTGTTGTCTGTTTCATGAGAACGACAACTCTTTAATCAATGTTCATGTGACGTCCCGTCATAAATGAGGGAACTGTCCCTATTTATAGGGTCTTTTGGGAAAGTGTGCCCTCCCTAGGGTAGGATGACTTATGGATTAGGGCACGCCGTTTTACGGCGCCTCAAAGTTTGGGCCTTTGAATGCTGCCATTTCAGAAGTGATATCTGAGTGACACGTGTCGCTCATCTTGAGAGGCCATTTGGGCGTCTCTTAGGGCGGACGTGTCGCTCTCTTATCGGTTCACTTGGGATCATCAAATTCCCTAAACCAGGGGCTGTATCTGCCTGACACATGTCACCATCTAGAAGGTCCAAGGGGGCACCCCTTCTAGTGACACATGTTAGACTCTAGTTGGGCCACTTGGCCGGGTATAAAATACCCAAAACAAATCTTCTAAATTTGTATACTTGCACACACTAAAACCAAACAAACAAACAATACTGAACCCTACATGGAGGGACTGACAAAACCCTACAGGGAAGGACTGACAAAACCCTACATGGAGGGACGTACTATATTCACCATACTGATGGTGATCTTTATTGGCCAAAAACATTTAAGTAAAGAAGAATTTGGGCTTACCGTCAATAAAAATCGATGGCAGCCCCTAAGTTTTAAAATGGTGGCTAGGTTAAAGAGAGAGAACAGAGAAAATTTTAGGGTTTTTGAAGAGAGAGAAAATTTATTTTTTATGTTATGTTAGGCCTTCTTATATTTAATTTTATTTAATATAAATAAATTAGATAATGGAATTAAAATCTCTTATATTTTCTATGCCGCTAGTTTTAAAAAACAAAGGGAAACAATGCCACCACCACACAAACACCATTTTCCTTCACTTCCCACCTTTTTCAGCCACCCACCACTCGCTGCCCCTTTGTCGCACCTCCCCCGCCCCTAGCAAATCCTTTCCTCCTCCCCGTAAAATTGTCAAGGGGAAGGGTTTCTATGGTTTTGCGGGGATGGGAGAGCTTTGCTTGGGGAGGGGAGGTGCGACAAAGGGTGGGGGGAGGACAACAGTGCGGTGGCTAGGTTGTGGTGTGGGAAGGTAGGAGGGTAATGGTATGGTGGCTACGAAATGGAAATGGAAATACCCAGGGGTGAGGAATCAACTCGGAAGGACTTGAGGGAATGGAGAGGGAAAAGGTAAAAGGCATAACAAACATCAACAAAGAAATGAGGATAGTTGATTCTCTTTCCCTTTAATAAATACCCCCAACTAAACAACCCTTTATTAATTACTAGATGAAGCTCATGCGATGCACGGTTTGTTTGAATTTTTTAAAATATTTTTTTTTTGTATTTATGTGCTAAAATTTGTTACATAATTAGATAAAATTCCTAATATTAAAAGATAATATTTAATATTTATTGAAACTATCATTCGCCAATTTTGCTTGTGTGGCATTTGAATAAATTAATACTAAAAGAAATTAATAATCTCTTATTTAATTAGTTATAATTAAATTTTATAATCTTACATGACGCGCTACTGTAGACACCCAATTGTGTCTCCCCAAAACCAAACTCAGTGATGAGTATCTTTCACGTCGAATGATAATCGAATGAAGTAAAAAGTGTGAAAATTCTAGTGATGCGGTTATTTTAAATAAAATACCTTCTTTCTGTTTTTAAAAATCTACTCTATTTATAAAAAAAAGTCAAGTCCAGTTTAGTTTAGTCCATGATAAGGGTCCAATAATGGTGCAGTTGGATGGAGCTTGAAAAAACTTTTTCAACGATATATTATAAGCCCAATTCCGATGAATAATGAGGAAGTTATGACCAAAATACTAAACTGTCCCAAACCGGATTTTACCTACGACCCAATGATCATGAAGAGGGTCCAAAGGTTTAATCCCATTCCTAAACCAATTAGGATTGATTAGAAGCTTTTGTAAGTTTCTAAAAGATCTTTATAATCCTTTTTTGAAAAGATAAGATCAAAGAATTTGAAATTGAATAAAAAAATTTCTTTTTTTTTTAGTCCTAATTCTATTCGAGTTTAAAGATGTTCAAAGACAGTCAGATTTTATTTTCTTGCCTCATTATATTTATCCGAATTTTATATGGTAGGATAGATCTTGAAATTATCTTTCTAATGATATATTATAATATAAATTTCGAGCTATAACAAAAAAGATATGGAAAGAAATACGAAACTCTATCCAAAATTGACACCCTTCCACTATTTTGGCCATATCTTTTTATCTACAAAAGATTTTAATCTGATTTTAATTGGGTTGGAAATTAGACTTCAATAAATTTCCAAAGACATATTATGTGCCTTATTTGGACTTCTAGATCAAAAGATATGATAAAAACAAAATTTGCTAAAATTGTTGTCCATCGAGTTTTATTTCGATTCGAATTCGGATTCTTTTCTTTATTTTTCGACTCTCTTTTTTTCCTATAAATAGAGGTCATATCGCCACTTTTTCAATCATCAACTAGCACCCAAAATTCTCTAATTCTTATCTTCTCTCCCTATTCTAAACTAGCCTTTTCAAAATACACCATACCGCATTCATTAGTTCTAAATTAACAAACCTAGCCAAGTTCGAAGTTGCCTTCACCCAAGATGTGAAAGGTTGATAATTTCTGAGGGTTTGGTCCCAAATTCAATCTAAACTTTTTAACTCTTTCTTTCAATTGTTTAACTTAATTCTTTGATTTATTATTTCATTGAAGTTCACTAACGCGTATATTTTGTTATTAGAAAGAGGTACGAGGTTTCAAAGTAAGTTATTAGCTTACTCCCTTTTATTTCAATGTAGAAAGCATGTTTAGATTGTTATATTAATTCCTAGTATCATGTTAGGATGTTATTATTGCTTTCTAGTATCATGTTTAGGGTGCCTTTCATTCTTTCTAATAGCATGTTAGTATCATGTTAAGTTTAAAGCTTTGATCTTTGATGTTTAGTGACATGATAGGGTTTGTTATTAATCATGTTAGTATCATGCCTAGGATCTTGCTATTATTATTATGCTTTATTGTTAACATGGTTGTTGTTATGATGATTATTGATATTATCATGTTTCTTGATTATATATTATTGTTATTGCTTGATCACGCCTTTTATGCAGGTTTAAAGGGAATTTGTACTTGAAATCACGCCTAATAAGATAATTAAAAATTTGGTTTAGGCTAATATGATTTTAATTCAATTGATCGCCAATAATATCTTTATTTTTGCATTAATATTCAACCAACATAGATAAAACAGGTTTAGGGTTAACCTATTGATTGCATGTTAGTCAGAAAGCGCACATGAATACGAGTAGAATAAAGTAGGGCCTATTTTATAGGGCGGGTTCTTTCTATTTTGGAATGGATTCGTACCCTCATCCCCGAACACCAGTCATGGTTCTAGACTTATTGGAGTTGACGATCTCATGGATCGTTAAGGGGTGTAACCTTCACCTCGTGAACGGTTTACAAGTTCCTAAAACTTGTTGGCGACTCTTTTGCTCTTGTTTCCTTCCCTTTGGACTCCACCATACTTAAGTGTATGATCACACTAGGGTTCAAGTTTGGGGTAATGCTTGAAATATTCCCTACAGCTACGAAAATTAAATCCTACGTGGTTCTCTAAAACCTCGGGAAAAAACTCCCCTTTAATTTATATACATATATATTAGATTTAACGCCCTAGGACACTCGTTAAAAATATACTTTAACCTTTTTTTTTAAAAAAAAGAAAAAAGGTTTTTCTACGTAGTAACCCTATGGTATTCACTAAAGGTGGGCATCGTTCCGTACCGTCACGTGCCGTGCCTGACCGTGCCTGGGTGGGGCTCGTGCCGTGCCAAATTTTGTCACACCTCAGCCCACGGCACGACACGACCCACATGCCTTACGGGTCGTGCCGGGCTGCGGGCCAGCCCGTGTATTTTTATTTATTTATTTATTATTATTATTTTTATATATAAATATATATGCATATAAAAAAAAATTGATATATATATATATATATTATTTTGAACAACTTTAGTTTATATAAATAATGTTATTAATTTATGTTCAAGTTAATGTTAATGTATATTTTTTTAATCTAATTAAGTTTATATAAATAATTTATGTTTAATTTTATAAAAACTTAATTAATTAAATAAGTTAATATAAATAAAATTAATTAAATAAGTTTATTAAATTAAATAAGTTTATATAAATAAACTTAATTAAATAAGTTTATATAATTGCGCATGGGCCGTGCCACGGGCCGACGACTATCCCGCCCGACGTGCCCAGGTCGTGCCCACCGGATTTAATTTTTTTGTTCACGGCACGGCCCACGACCCACAAGTGGGACGCCGTGCCAGGCCCGTGCTGCCCGCGTGCCGGCACGGCCGTGCCCATCTTTAGTACTCACTTTTCCAAGTCGTGCCCCCTCCATTTCAAACTTCTATGCTGTAACCTCGGTATATTAAGTGATTACATTGTAACCTTGGTATTTAACTTTCCGTTAGCTGTTTCGTTAGTGGGGCTCACTTTACAACTATTAATTTTTTTTCTTGATTTGCGTGCTAAAAAAATGTTTCAAAAAAGGGACCATTTTAACCCTTAAGGAACTAAATTGAGCTCGGATTTGACAAAAAAAAAAATTTAGAAGCCTCGCATGTCAGCAGTCAAAATTAGAATTCACAAAACGGGCTTTTATGTTTTTTTTTGTCAAACCAAGCTTAATTTGGATTCTTAAGGGTTAAAATGTTTAACGGAATATTTTTCAGCACACAAATCGAGAAAAAAAATCTAATATATAATTAGAGAGTCAGTTAACGAGATCCTTCAAATCCCCAATGCTAAACTCTCATGCATTTAGGGTTTTTTTTTCTTTTTTCTTTAAATAACTACTCATCCTTATCCCATACTTTATTTATTAATTTTAAAACTTTTTATTTAAAAAAAAACAATAACTACACATACCACTTTTTTTTTTTTTTTGGGGGGGGGTATTTTTCCAAGGGACTACTACTAAGACATCTCTTTGTGTGTGTGTGTGTGTGTGTGTGTGTTTTTCTTTATT
This sequence comes from Chenopodium album, assembly GCF_948465745.1. Lineage (NCBI taxonomy): Eukaryota > Viridiplantae > Streptophyta > Magnoliopsida > Caryophyllales > Amaranthaceae > Chenopodium > Chenopodium album. The sequence continues at coordinate 54,560,570 of NC_137839.1, forward strand.
TGAACGTAGTATTATATATGCCATGCATTAGCACGGGTATACAATTCTTTTATCAACAATTAACTATAACACTCAAAATCCCCAACCCTTCAATTATTTACACTTTTTAGGGACAACCCTCTAAACAACATCCTTCTCTAATCATTAACACAAAAAAATGTACAGCACGCTTTTTGCGTGACTGGCCTCGCCAAATAACTGCTTGCAAAATATCAAAGTAACTCATAGAGCATTGATGGAATAACCCTTATGACACTAACCGAGTAACCCCAATAATACTGAACGAGTAACCTCTATAACTTTGACAAAGTAAATCCCATAATAGCTGGCCACATTGCATGGCCACCGGTAAGAGTAAGACCATGTTCTTTTAATTAGAGCAGAGAACATCAGATTTCAACAGAGAAGAAAAATGTTAGCAAGCCATAATGAGTGTTCGCATATTACTAATACTCAGTGGGATGGCTAAGTAGGCTTCAGCAGAACAAATCAAACCACAAGTACACAACAGACAATAACAACTCAAAAGAATAAGGTATAAGTTAACATCAAAATCAACTTCCCGTATTTTAAATATATTTTTTCTTATATTATATATTTAATATATCTCTAATATAATATATATATCCCGTACATTTTGCACGGGTACACTCTAGTAATAAAAAGTGCAAAGTGTGTCCCTTTAATGGTGACCGTTAACTGTAGGATAATGGCAAGGTTAAAACATAATCACTTAGTGTACCTTGAGGTTACAACGTGGAAGTTTGAAAAAGAGGGGACACAACTTGGAAAAGTGAATACACTAGATTACTATGTAGAAAACTGAATTGCTATTTGATGATATAAAAATACTCAAGATGACATTATTAATGACAATTTTACCATTACTTTCAACTGTTATTACATCCTCACCCATATTTACCTTCAAACTACAAATTTAGACCACCACACCACAACACCTACATTGCCACCACCACCAACCCCCAGGTCACCATCACCACCACCACCACCACCATCACACCGCCAGATGTTATTTAAATAGTTGTCGAAAATAGTATTAGTTTATTTCCAGTAAATATTATAGACATTTGTAGGAGATGTCCTAACCACGGTAAGGACGTCTCCTGTAAATGTCCTATCCGTGGGAGGGACATCTCCGACAGATGTCCCTAATACGGACATCTTCGACACATATTAGATGCAAACTTATTAATTTTGACTAATTATGAAAAATCTAATTAGATGCAAAACCATTAATATTGATTAATTGACTAATTATTTTCTACATATAAAAATAAAAAAAATAAAAACTTTTTTTAAAAAAATTCAAAAAAAATGGGTGGACATCTTAAGAAGATATCTCTACTGTGGAAATAATTTGAAAAGGATTAAATTCAATTCTCTCATCTACTACTAAATGTTCTTTCTCAATTAGTGAAATCTTAATTTATTAACAGTTCCATAAAAGTCTACCACTGGAAGAAAATCTATAACAGATATCCTCCATGTGGGGGATACATCTAAAAGGAGATGTCTCTAACGTGGTAGGGACATCTCTGACAGATGTCTCCAGGCCACCACGTTGAGGACATTTTCGACAGACGTTCGTAACCAACAAAAAAAAAAAAAAAAAAAAACTTGCCGGCATTTCCCCCATATTTGCTTCCCTTGACGAGGCATGACGGTGGTGGCGTCTATCTCGCGCTCGCCTTGGTTAACGGAGATCGACCGATGTTGCGTGGTGGGATGCTGCCATCATAACGAGGTGGTTGTCGTTTAGGTTGTGATTAGGGATGGCAATGAGTCCTAAACCCGACCCATATTTTAGCCTTAAATTTTAGACTCGATGGGTCTGGGTCGGATTTGGGTCTAAGCATAATGGGTTGGGTCTGGGTCCAAAAATTGTAGACCCAGACCCGACCCAGATCCGACCCATGGACCCATTTTTTATTTTTATTTTTTTCATAAATAATAAATATATATTAGTTATAATATTATTAAAAAAAATCACTTAATATACTATGCATTAGAGGTTAAGAAGATAAACTTTAGTGAAAGTGAGCAAATAAAACACCAAGCAACCAAGAAATTAAGTTTTACGTGGTATGATTTTTTTTTTTTCTTACATTGTCTTTAGTTTTTAATGAATAAATTATTTGTGTGTATGTCAAAAATATGAACACATTTTTTTTAATGCATCTTTTATCATTTTAAAATAGTAGTATAATTATAAATTTATAATATATATACTAAATTATAAAATAAATTAATAAAAATCATAGTTAGACCCGTTTTAGACCCGAGACTCGCTAGCCCCGATGGATCTGGGTCTGATTTTTTAAGACCCGGTGGGTTTGGGTCGGATCTGGGTCCACCTCCGAAATTCCGGCTCTAGGTTTGGGTCTCAGTGGACCCGACCCAGACCCGAACCATTGCAATCCCTGGTTGTGATGGTGTTGTGGGTGGTGGCGGCTTGGTGAACAGTGTGAAGGAGATGGTGGTGTATGAGGTAAATTGAATTGGGGGAAGGAATTATTTTCTCCCTCAAAGGGAGTATAAGGGTATGTAGGTCATTCTTAATGTCGCCCTGAGTATTTTTATTTCATCCAATAGTAGCTCCCGGGAAAAAAAAAATTACAAATTACAATCCTTACTAGAGTGTACCCGTGCAAAATGCACGGGATGTATATTATACTAGAGATATATTAAATATAAAATATAAGAAAAAATATACTTAAAATACGGGAAGTTGATTTTGATGTTAACTTAGACCTTATTCTTTTGAGTTGTTATTGTCTGTTGTGTATTTGTGGTTTGATTTGTTCTGCTGAAGCCTACTTAGCCATGCTACTGAGTATAAGTAATATGCGAACACTCGTTCTGGCTTGCTGACATTTCTCTTCTCTGTTGAAATCTGATGTTCTCTGCTCTACTTAAAAGAACATGGTGTTACTCTTACCGGTGGCCATGCAATGTGGGTAGTTATTATGGGATTTACTTTGTCAAAGTTATAGAGGTTACTCATTCAATATCATTGGGGTTACTCGGTTAGTGTCATAAGGGTTATTGCATAAATGCTCTAGGAGTTACTTTGATATTTTGCAAGCAGTTTTTCGGCAAGGCAGTCACGCAAAAAGCGTGATGTACATTTTTTTGAGTTAATGATTAGAGAAGGATGTTGTTTAGAGGGTTGTCCCTAAAAAGTGTATATAATTGAAGGGTTGAGGATTTTGTGTTATAGTTGATTGTTGATAAAGGAATTGTATACATGTGCTAATGCATGACATATATAATACTACGTTCAAATAAAGAAAAAAATACACACACACACAAAGTGAAATCTTAGCATTAGTTCCTTGGAAAAATACCCCCCCCCCCCAAAAAAAAGTGGTATGTTTAGGGTTCGTTTGGCATCGTTGTGGTTTTCTGTTTTTTGGTTTTTTGTTTTTTAAAAGTATATTGTATATGTCACATAATGAGTCAAAAATTATTTAGACTTATTAAAATCATGATAATTTTGAAAACTGACAACAGAAAAGTGAAAACTCCTTTTTCTTGTTTTCTGTTTTTGGTTTTTAGTTATAAAAAAAACAGGAAACTGAAAACCAAAAATGATGCCAAACAAGCCCGTAGTTATTTGTTTTTTTTTAAAATAAAAAGTTTTAAAATTAATAAATAAAGTATGGGATAAGGATGGGTAGTTATTTAAAGAAAAAAGAAAAAAAACCCCTAAATGCATGAGAGTTTAGCATTGGGGTTTTGAAGGATTCTCGTTAACTGACTCTCTAATCATATCATATAACTAATATATAAAGCTAAACTTTTAGCCAGGCGACGAGATAACGACACTTGGCGTTCCAACTTTTCGCCAAGTGTCGCGCCACGTAGGTTAGAGTTATATAGAATTTAATTTGTAGGATAAAAAAGTTAATTTAGAATTCTATTTTCAATCAAATTTGGATAGAATTTTAGGATAGAATTGTTAATTTAGAGTTTTATTTTCGATAAAGTAGCAATATTTCATATTTACAAATTAAATTATAATTTATTAAAAAAATTTATAACACTCATACATTATCATATAAATTTATTTTTTTATCATAGTATTTTTTTTGGAGCGAAGGAATTAGCTCAAAATGCACCACATCCATTATTTATAACATATTCTAATAAATTAAAACAATATACATTACAATCTAATATAATTTTATTACTGTGTGTAGACCTATCAATCGGGTCGGGTCACGAGTCATTTCGGATAGGGTCATTATTTCAGGTAACGGGTCAAGAAATGTTTTTCACCAATATTATTATTAGTCATTACATGCCTACTATATAGTTTAAGTCATCACAAAAACACATCAATTCCTAACTAATTTTGTATTAATGATATGTTTTAAAATTTGACATATAGATTAAAAATTTATCTTAAAATTCAATAAACAACCCGGGCATCGCACGGGCAGAAAACTATTAACTAATATATAAAGCTAAACTTTTAGCCAGGTGACGAGACAGCGACACTTGGCGTTCAAACTTTTTGCCAAGTGTCATGCCACGTAGGATAGAGTTATATAAAATTCAATTTGTAGGATAAAAAAGTTAGTTTAGAATTTTATTTTCAATCAACTTGGATATAATTTTAGGATAAATTTGTTAATTTAGAGTTTTATTTTTGATAAAGTACCAATATTTCATTTGTACAAATTGAATTATAATTTTATTCAAAAAAAAAATTAGATTATAACTCTCATAAATTATCCTATAAATTTATTTTTTGTATCATAATATTTTTTTGGAGCGAAGGAATTAGTTTAAAATGTACCACATCCATGGCTTATAATATATTCTAATCAATTAAAATAATATACTTCACAATCTAATATAATTTTATTACTGTGTGTAGACCTGTTAATTAGGTCGGGTCACGAGTCATTTCAGACAGGGTCAAGAAATGTTTTTCACCAATATTATTATTTACAGAGGTTTTTCAGTGTGGCAAGCCACATGGTGCGGCATGGATTACTTGTATTTTAGGGTTACTTGTATTCTGGGGTTACTTGTAGGGTGTTACTTGTATTCGGGGTTACTTGTATAAGTTACTTGTATTATGAGGTTACTTATATGGTTATTTGTATCGTGGGGTTACTTGTATTCTGAGTAACTCCTACAAGTAACTCCAAACAAAAATCTCATACCAAACCAGTAATACTTTACAAGTAACCCCTGATTAAAACCAGTAACACCCATACAAGTAACCCTATAATACAAATAACACCTATAAGTAACCCCTGACAAAACTAGTATCACCCTACAAGTAACCCGACCAAAACCAGTAACACCCATACAAGTAACCCCAGAATACAAGTAACACCTACAAGTAACCCCTGCAAAATCAATAACACCCTACAAGTAACTCCGACCAAAACCAGTAACACCCATACAAGTAACCTTGGAATGCAAGTAACATTTACAAGTAACCCTTGACAAAACCAGTAACACTCTACAAGTAACTTTTGTCGCACCATGTGTCCAGCCACATACAAAAATTTGTATATTATTATTAGTCATTATATGTCTACAAGTTTAAATCGTTACAAAAATACATCGATTCCTAACTAATTTTGTATCAATGATATATTATAAAATTTGACATATAAATTAAAATATATCTTAAAATTTAATAAACAACCCGGACACAAGATTAGTTATATGTTTGATTCAAATTCTACCGTTGACAAGAACCACCTGTATGTTTGTTGGTTGGCAAACTAACTTTTAACAGCACAAGAGAAAAGTAGGCGATGCAATCGAAGTACACTCTTAACAACAAAACCCATTAACTTGTGGTGACGAAATTAAACCCAAGTAAAGAACAATGTTATTTGTTGTTGCTGCTTCAAACCTGTAAACACTCCTACACTACTTTCTTCCCTAAATTTCTCCGCCCAATTTTCTTCTTCCTATAAAAATTCATCAATCACCCAACTTTTCTCTCTCCTTCATCTTTCTACCAGTACCAATTTCCAATGGCTGCTACCATTCAGTCTTTAGTTGCTCCTTCATTTTTCTCTGCTGTCAATTCAATCGATTCCAAGAAATTTAATGGTAAAATTTTGATTTCTTTGTTTCTGTTGCGTTTTAGTATTTTAGATTTGAATTGGGTTTTCGGAGATTCATTCAATATTGTTTGTGGTAGGATTTACGTTGGTTTGATTCATCTGATGCTAGTAGATTCCAAGTTTGCAATAATACACAATCACAATGATATATTTTGTAATTTCTATGAGATTTTTCTTAATGATTAGTGGGGTTTTGATTGATTTGTTGATTAGTTTTATAAAATTGTTATTAATTAATTTTATGCTAATTTAGGAAGGAAAGTTGGGTTTGTGGCAGTAAGATCTGACCTCAATGCAAAACGTGGCTCGATGCCGGGCCATTGCCGGACCGGGAATTTGGTTTCTCAAGCTGTTGCTGTGAGTAATTTCTATCCAAATATCTAACAATGTATCCTAAATCATTAGGATATATGCTTATATTATTACTTGTATTAGGCTACATTTTTCTAGAAAAAAAAATAAAATAAATCTAATCATGCATTGTGCATTTCTGAAATTAGGAATTTGAACTTGATTTTAATGTTGTTATATATTTGCAGACACCAGCAGCTTATACCGCGACTTCAAAAACCGGGTATGCTATATTGCCTTTTATGCCATTTTTCCATGTGATTATTTTGGACCTTGGAGATTTTGGCTTGTTGCTAGTTCTTTATACATAAAAATATAGTACATAGATTTCTCAAATATGTTGGTATTATTGGTTGTTAGAGTTTTTACTAGTTTCTTATACATCCAAACAAAGTACATTTATTTCTCTAATATGTTGGTATTTGCTTACTTTACCGGTGATTAGTGCTTTTTCATGTTTAAACAAAGTACTACCTTTGTTAATTTTTAGTTGCAACTTTGGAATATTTTATATCTCACAAATAATACCCCAAAGTTGCAACTAAAAGTTAACGGAGGTAGTACATATATTTCTCTGTCTATGTTGTGGATGTGCTGGTAGCATATAAGATTCGATTACATTTGAATTCACTCTAAGAATAGAAATCACTCTTAACTATGTAAGACAACTAATCTAATAACTCGTTTGCATCCATTGGTATATCTTTTGAAGTTTGAACCTCTCTTCTATAGTCACAATACTCACAAACCTATGATTTGGAATGATACTCTTTGAACTATGCTTTTGGTTGGAAAACTTACTCTAAGGGGGCGCTTGGAATGGGGGTAATAAATTAAGGGGGTACTAAAAGTCAAATTAGGTAGATTATAGTTGATTAGAGGTATTATTGTAGGGAGACAAAGTGTTTATGAATGAATTAAGGTTGTAGTGACATAAGGAAAAGAGAGAGGTTGGAGGAATCATTACCCTCAAAATGAGGGTAATAGGTTACCCACCCTCCACCTAGTGTAAACTATTACCCCAAAAATAAGGGTAATAGTTCCCTTTCTTCACCTATCACCACACCATCACTATATAAATCTTCTTACAATCACATCATCACTAGCTCTCCCTCTCCTATGTTTACTTTGATTTTGGTTTGACTTTTATTACCCCTTAATTTAATACTCTTAATCCAAGTGCCCCCTAAGTAAATAATCTTTTTCAAAGTTTACGTGGTAAGGATATATTTCTCAACCTTTTCATTGGTTTTAGTCTATGATAGAAGCCAACATTATTTAGAAAGCATGTAACCACTTTTTTTTGGGTACGTAAGGGATTTCTATGTGTTAGTGTGCACATTCTTTCTCCTAGTCCATTTTCCTTGGCTTATTCCGAGTTCAAACATTTTAGATTACTAAATAATAAATGATGAGAGTTCTAGCTCTTTTTATATTACATGATGGAGTCTGGCAAACTATAATTTTTGGGATATTCTCATTATCTGCACATTTTACTTTTTTCATTGGTAGCCACTTTTTTCGGATTATCAATGTTAAACCTGAACCTATAATATTTCTCAAATGTGACCTTAATTATGATTTTTCCGTTAACATTCTATTTAAAATCTAACTATAGTTAACCTTTTGCTCACTCTTACCTTCTTCTTTGTTCTCAACGCTCAACTTTTCTACCATTAACAAACATTCACTCTCTCTCTCCTCCATTAAAACACCTTATTCCTCCCCCTTTCCTGGCCCACCAATTGACTTGCCATTGTTACCTCTCTTCTTCCCCAAATCCCCTCCCTCAGCACTTGTTTCTGGCCCCGCCATCGACTACCATTACCATTGTCGAAGACCGGATTGTGTTCTATGAAGTTTGAGTTGATTGCCTTGATTCTATGCTTAGTTTTTCTTGGTTAAGAAGGGTGTTAGTTTTGTGAAGGTCATTGTTGTATAATAAGTAATCTACAAACCAAGTGGAGCCTTTTTCGTATTATATGTGTTTCAAATTACTTAAAGGATTCAATTTCCTCTCTATCTTGTCATTCTTCAGTGTATTCGACTATAGACTATACTGTTCTTCTTCTCTAACTTTGAGGTCTTTTATTGTTCTAATTCTCACATTACGACCTATATCAAACAATTCTTGTTTAACTCTCGTCTTATACTCCCTTAAGTCCCTAATTATATAATTCAAATCTTCCGTATTTACTACAATTAAACACTTATTCTCGCACTCGATATTTGACTCGTGGAGAATATTGTTGGCGTAAGGCGTAAGCGGCAGCCACATAACATCCACCATAGCAGTCAATTTTTACACCACTCCAAACAAAATCTACTAAGAACAAGAACTGAGGCGGTGTTATGGTGGTGGCTAGAGCTATTCAACTACGTATATCCGATTCAATCCGATTCGAAAATTCAGATATTTTTGAACGGAGAAATTGCGATCCGATCCGATCCAAAATTTTCGGATATTCGGATTTTCAGATTGGATAATCGGATTTTCAGATTGGATCATCGAATTTACAAATCGGTGTTAAAATTTTCGTACAAATCCGATTCAAAATTCGAAATTTTTTTCGGAAACAAATCTGAAATATCCAAAACCTTAAAATTGGATTGAATATCCAAAATTTCGGGTCGGATCATCAAATTTTCGGACCGGATATTCCTGAACACGTCAACACCCCTAGTGGTGGCGGTTGAAATTATAATATAAAGAGATGAGAATAGGGAAAGAACATTAAAACTTATTCAATCCATTTCAAGAACAATTTAGAAGGCTTTAAATAGGAAAGTGCTACTAATAAACTACCATTTTTTAATTAAGAATCCTAGGATACTAACATTCCTAAATAATAGAAACTGATTTTGATCACGTTATTCTAGCACTCCATATTGATTCAAAATCACATACACAATTGCTAAATCTTGCTACTAACTACAATGGTCTATATTGCAATGGACTTCGACGTACACTCTTTTTTTAGGGCCTGTTCTCATACGTTGAAATTCAGTTCAGTCAGCTCCCCTCCTAATTTCCTTCTCTTAAAAAATATTTTCAGTTTAGCTTAGTTAAGTCAATGAGAACAGACCCTTAATCTCAACACGAACATGTAACCAAACACTTGACTTTAGAAGAGCATGCAATATCCCACTTTGAATTTCATAACGTCTTACTAGATGTTTAAATTTGTGATGCACATCTCATCATCTACACAATATTGTTGATGCACATCATCACCAACATGATATTCTCATAACCAAACCTTACTTTTTTTTTTTTTTGTTAATGCACTTCTCATCCGTTGTTTGATCTTACATTCAATGGAGCTCTCTCCATTAACTCTCTTTGGCATTGTTTTGTAATTGACCATGTCAACTTGCATTGTACTAAAAATCTTTAGTATAATCTTGGAAACCGTCTCTGCGTTGATTATAACTACTACACTTGTATTTACCTCAAATAATTTTTTGCCCTCTTTTTCACATGATTACATCCCTTTTCATGGGCAAAAAAGGAACCCATCACCGGTGGAGCACATCACACCAACCATTACTTCCTTTATGGTTTAACACAAAAAACACTCACAATGCAAGAAAACTTCTCTAAAAAAAACTTATTGCTCACTAACAATGAAATCAAGTTGTGTTGCTTTCTCTTAATTTTATTTTAAAAATTAATTACTCTCTTTCTCTCTCTCTCTCTTTTTTTTTTTAAAAAAAATCTTCATCTCTTTCACTTTCCCTAAGATCTAACCAGGAGCTCTTGATACCATGATTTAACCCACTAACAAACCCATTAACAACTATATTTATTTGACTCTTCCTTAACGGTATAACCAACCTAATACTCCTAAAAATACTCCACCCAACTATTGACCAACTTCCTGAATAATAGCTAACTAGTCACACACATCCCACTACTTTAAAGCACTACAACTAACACACCTCGTGCTTTAAAGAGCATGGTTCATTGTAACGTAAACTACTACAATAATTCTCTTTGCTACGGACTATGCACTATGGAGATACAAGCAACCACAACCACAAACACGCATTCACAATTTGGACACGACAATGAACTTACGACTTTAATCCACCCTTCATGAGCCATCAAGGAACTCATCAACTCATCAAATGTATATGTTATGAGTCCTTAGACTCCAAAATTGCGATAACAATATGTTTATTATCTTTCATTTTGTGAACGCTTCTCACTACCCTACTAACATTAGTCTCATTAGTATTGGTATCACCATAAATTCTCATTTGACTTACAATTCTAGATACTCTAGACAAGAAACCTTAGATAATGTCTATATCTTGCATTGCCATGCTCTCAAAAATGCTATGTAAATTTTGAAACAAGAATATTTCGGTGATAAGAAGGTGACTACCGTTAAATTGCAAACACTACATAGTGTAGCATGATATTGCAAGATAGCAAAGCTATCCAAAGTTTCCTGTGTAGAGTATCCAAATTTATAAGTCAAATGACAATTTACGGTGATACTTGTGACTAATTTTAGTAAGGTATTGAGAATCCTTCACAAATGAAAGATTATAAACATGTTACTGAAATTTTGGAGTCTAAAGACTCATTAGCATATACATATGATGAGTTGATGAGGCCCTTAATGGCTCGTGAAGAAAGGATGGATAATTCATGTCGAGGAATATTGTCGTGTTCAAGTTGTGATTGCGTGTTTGTGGTCATGGTTGGCTGTATCTCCGCAATTCGTAGCAAAGAGAATTATTGAAGTAGTTTACGTTGTAGTGATGCATGCTATGCTCTTTAAAGTAAGGGGGTGTGTTAGTTGTAGTGCTTCAAAGTAATGCGATGTGCGTGACAATTAGCTATTATTTCTTGTGTCAATAGTGAACTACTCACGCTCACCCTACTACTTTGAAGCACTAGAACCAACACACCCCCTTGCTCCAAAGAGCATGTATCACTACAACGTAAACTACTTCGATAATTCTACGACAAATCCCAATGAAATAAGACGATGTTCCTTGTTTCACTCAAACTCTCTCTTTTTTTTTATTTTATTTATTTATTATTATTTTTTTTTAAATATTGTATTTTGATTTAGGATTGAACCAGGTGAAACTATAGTATAAAGAGATGAGAAAGGGGAAAGAACATTAAAACTTATATTCAATAATCCATTCCAAGAATAATCTACAAGGCTTTAAATACGAAAGTGCTACTAATAAACTACATTATTTAAATAAGAACCCTAGGCTACCAACATTCCTAAATAATAGGAACTGATTTTGATCACGTTACTCAACAGTGGCAGTGGCTTGGTGGGAGTAAGGTTTTGATTTTGTTGGCTATTGTTTCGAAGTGCTTGAGGTGGCAGCGATGGTGGTAGTAAGGTGGTTTGAATTCATTTTTGTGAAGTTTGGGACTGAATTTAGGAGAAAAAGAGAGTATGAGAGGAGAAAAGCTTGATACTCCCTCCATGTTTTTTTAAGTGTTACAGTTTGATCGGCTCATAGTTTTAGGCAATTTAATTGACTTAAATAAAATAAGAAGTAAGTCGGGTAGTAGGAGTATTAAAAAATTTTAAAAGAAAGATAGTGGGGTTAATAGTTTATTGAAAAGTAATGAATGTTAAAGGAAAGATAAACTTAAAAAAATAGTAGTGGGTTTGGATATAGCCCATGAGAGGAGAGAGACATAATATTTTAATGTAGCTTTTTGCCAAAAAAAAAGGAAGTGTAACACTTATTAAAACACGGAGGGAGTAACTTAACCAAAATTATATAAAATAAGAATTTATATAATTTTAACCGAAATCATCAGTAAGCTCACATTTTAGAAATTTTACAAGTTCAAAGCTATCATTGGTGGCTGAAAAAAATAATTGGCTACTAATGAAAAAATTCAACAATACATTGCTACAATCAAGAATTTCCCTAATTTGTTCTTCATGTGGAGGTGAGGGCTTGTGCCTTTAGGAAGAACTAGGAGTGAGCATAACAGGGTACCCTCGTAAATTTCTTGGAACCGGAACCAGAATCTGTTGTAACCAGAATCCGGTTCCGATTTAGGGTACAGGTACCTGTATTTTGCAATTTTTAATTAAAAAATTGTAGGGTCATAAATTTACAGTTTGCAAATATAACAAACCAAAAATAGTTGTTTACCAAATTTAATACATATAGTTATAACAATTATTTTTATTTATATCAAGTAAAAATTGGCGTTAAATTGATATATGATTTGGGCTTAAGTAACACTTTTATTAGGTTACAGGGTACCCTATAGGTTCCGGTTCCAAAAAATCGAGAACCAGAATCAGATGCAACAGGTTCTCTATTTTACTACTCGGAACTGGAACCTCTTGTGCCGTTCCTAACAGATTTCGGTTCCGATTCAGGGTACCCTGAACTTTTGCTCACCCCTAGGAAGAACTTTATCACCAACTTTTCAATATAGAAGCCTTGTAGTTGTATTACTATAAGCATGAAGGATTGCACTTCCTATTCTAGTATTATGAACTGAGAAAGTGAGAAGTGATTATCACAAACCCAAATCTTTGGCATTTTTATCTACGTATCTATGAAGGGGAAGTAGTGATGCTTTTTAATATGATATACTTGTATATAATGAGGAATGAAAGATAAAACAAGTATATCGTATTATTACTATTATATACTGCGTTTGGCTATTTTTATACTAGAATTAGTGGGTAGAAAATTTCTGCATATGCTTTTTTGTTAATTTTTTGCAAATATATTTCGATGTTTTTAGAGTTGACTTGTTTGGTAATTCTTTTTGCTAAATGTGGATGCAAACCATTGTGCAACATGTACCTTTCATTCATTATTGTTCAACGTTCATACTATGTATGCTGTGGTTCAGCTGATTTCACATAGACAAATATTTTGCTACTGGGTTTGCTATTTCAATTGTCTAAAATTTCTTGGATTGTCAGGCATGAGGTCTTGCTCTTCGAAGCACTTCGTGAAGGTCTTGATGAAGAAATGGAAAGGGATGCTCGCGTATGTGTCATGGGTGAAGATGTGGGTCACTATGGTGGATCTTACAAGGTTACTAAAGGACTGGCCCCAAAATATGGAGATCTTAGAGTTCTTGACACCCCAATCGCTGAAAATTCCTTCACGGGAATGGGCATTGGAGCTGCTATGACTGGCTTAAGGCCTGTTATTGAGGGAATGAATATGGGATTCCTTTTATTGGCGTTCAACCAAATCTCGAACAATTGTGGCATGCTACATTACACTTCTGGCGGCCAATTTACCATTCCTGTGGTCATTCGTGGCCCTGGTGGTGTTGGACGGCAGCTTGGGGCTGAGCATTCACAACGTCTTGAGTCTTACTTCCAATCAATTCCTGGTATCCAAATGGTTGCATGCTCCACCCCTTACAATGCTAAAGGACTGATGAAAGCCGCAATTAGGAGTGAGAACCCTGTTATTCTTTTTGAGCATGTTCTGCTTTACAACCTTAAGGAGAGGATTCCTGATGAAGAATATGTTCTATCATTGGAAGAAGCAGAGATGGTAAGACCTGGGGAACATATAACAATCTTGACCTATTCCCGTATGAGATACCATGTGATGCAGGCGGCCAAGACACTGGTCAACAAAGGGTATGACCCTGAGGTGATCGATATCCGCTCATTAAAGCCCTTTGATTTGCACACAATTGGAAACTCCATTAAGAAGACCCACAGAGTGCTGATTGTCGAAGAGTGCATGAGAACAGGTGGTATTGGTGCTAGTCTGACAGCTGCTATTAACGAAAACTTCAATGATTATTTGGATGCCCCGGTCGTATGTTTATCATCTCAAGACGTACCTACTCCCTATGCTGGAACTTTGGAAGAATGGACTGTGGTTCAACCTGCTCAAATTGTTACTGCAGTCGAGCAGCTGTGCAGGTAGGGAATCATTCAGTGGAGCTTTCTATTCTTAATTTACCCCGTCCCCTCAAATCTATTTTTAATTTTAAGCAATTGGATTCTTATGTATTTTAGTAGTTAGCAAATTATATATTGTCTTCGTATATTGCTGATATAACTTAGTTGAGCCCTGTTGCTCCTAGATTTCCTTGGCAACTTTGTTGTTTGCCAATGAAGAACTTTGCTTACGGCGTTTGCTGTTGGAATTTTTGGAGTTTTGGCTATAGTTGGAATTGTGCTTGAAGATTAGATTTTGTAGGAATTTATTGTCTTCAAGGAGACAGATTTGGTTTGTTTTTATCATGTTTCAGTTAATTCAAAGCTACTCGTTTCAAAAGTATATTTCAAAATTTTTCTTCATATTTACCTCATTGATGGATACACTAGTTCTATCATCCAGAGACACTCTGTTTGCTCTTTTGATGGCCGATTATCAATGGAGAAGGTTAACCATATTTTTTTTTGAACAAATTTAACACATCTTAAATGTGCTACATTGAGTGGATCCGGGTGCTTTGTCTCTTTTGTTCACCAAGAAGCCATGTCTTATTTGTATATTGTATTACTCCGTAGTATACTAGTAGTACGTTAGCTGATAAAACAATAAAAAAATGTATCTCAATGTTTTTTCTTTCTTTCTTAAATCTTGCGTCAATAGTATTTTGTTTTTATAATAAATGTAATTTTAAATTTTAATCTTACGTGGTGCTTTAAAATAACAATCATACATGGCATAATGCTATACATAATACTCTAAAAATACTAATCTTGCGTGGCACTCTAGTGTTTTTTAAAAAATAAAAATTCTACGTAGCTCTCTCTAAAAATTCGGGAAAAAACTCCTCTTTAAATATATATACTAGCTTTGTGCCCGTACGATGTCCGGATTGTTGATAAAATTTTAGGACAAACTTTTATGCTTTTGATAATGGAGGATATTTAGACATACGATATCCTAACGTTTAATTATAGAACAAAAATTTGTGTATATATCCAATGTACGTATAGTAATACATCGAGGTAACTTTTATTGAATTAAGGGTAACTTTTAGACTTTTTTGGGTAACTTTTATCAATACAGTATTGTAGACACCTAAAAATGTCTCCCCAAAACCAAGTCCGATGATAAATAACCTTTCACCGCCACTGTTGGTCGGGTTTAGTATTTAATCCCGAGAGTGCTTAAAAAATCGTATTTTATTAAATTCATATTTTTGAAAGGTCCATGGATCAGTCTTGGTGTTTGGTAAAAGCATAGTTTTAATTTAAGCCCAAACCTTTTTTTATTTTATTATTATTTTTGGCCCAAATATTTTATTTAATTTTATTTATTATTTATTATTTTAGCCCGAATATTAAAAGTCAGAAAAAAGCCCGTAATTATCAATCGGCACTCAAAAAGCCGAAAGAAATTAGGGTTAAAAATGAATTTAGACGGAAAAGTGGACTGGAGTTGACCGTGTCACGGTCAGGCTTGACCGTGTCACGGTCAGGCTTGACCGTGTCACGGGAACTCTTCCCGTCTGACGGTGGGACTTCCCGTGACACGGGAGGTCTACCGTGACACGGGGAGTTCCGTGTCCTTTCCGCGTAAACCCTTAACGCGTTTTCCGTTCCGTTTTCTGAAAATCTCCCGCGACACTCCAAAGACTGACCGTGTCACGGGAACTTGTACCGTCTGACGGTACTGTCTAACCGTGTCACGGTACAGTCTGACCGTGTCACGGGATTTTTTTTAGGGTTTTTTTTATCATTTTAGGGTTCCGTGTGCTCCCTCAGCCCATTTCCCTATAAATACCCCCTCATTTCTGATGAACGGGGCAACGAGAATTCTATTATTCTTATTTCTCTCTCTTCTATGCTCTTAACCTAAACACTAGCCTACCCTTTTCACTTCAAAATTCCCTCTTCAAGCACTCAAAGGAGTCCATATTTTACTCGAGGTTCTATCCTTAAACCAAGGCGTGAAAGGTAGAATCGTTTGAGGGTTTGGCCCCAAAATTAACCTTGTTTTTTATTTAATTTAATTATTGTTTTATTATTTCCTTGAAGTTACTAACTTGTTTTATTATTTTGTAGTTGCAAACAAACAGATTCAAAGTAAGAGTTATGCTCTTTTTATTATTTTTTTTCTAACGATGTTTTTTCTGTTGTTAGAATTATGATTAAATTGGTTCTTTTTATGTTTATATTGATTCTATTATTTATTTTGATCACAATATTACATGTTAATGGGAATATGTAATTGAAAATCACACCTAATAAGATAATTTGGACAACCGGTTTAGGTTCCTTTTAATCTTGTTGTTTAATCAAGTGATCACAACATTTTAGAATTATATGTTGCATTAATATTCAACCAATTTAGCTTAATAATAGTTTGGAGCAAATTGAGTATTTTGTTTGTATGCCTTTGAGATCGCAGGAATCACTTTTCACTATAAGAATCGAGTAGAGGCCAATACGGGCGAATGTGACTCCATGACTCACTTCGTACCATCATCCCCGATCCTCCTTTCGTGGTTCCGAACCATATGGAGTTAGTAATCTCATGGATTATGAATGGGGTGTAACCTTCACGGGTCAATCGTTGTTGCCTATCGTTGTCCCTTATCGTGGTTGCCTTTTTATGATCCGTGGACGGTTTACAAGTTCCTTAAAAACTTGTTGGCGGCTCCCTACTTCCCTTGTCCCTAATCGTATTATGTCAATTCCCACTTCCTATGAGTGCCAAGCATATTCACAACATGCTTTTTAACGTAGGCGCACTTCGAGCGACGCCTACAATTTGGCGACTCCACTGGGGAGGATTCTTAATTATTTATCGATTTGAGTGATCGGTATTTAATTAAGATGAGTGGATGAGACTTGAAAGATTCTTGAAAAAATATTCCTGTGATTAATTTGGCATTTTTGCATCTGCATAGACGTTTTAACGTCGCATTCAGGTCTGTCCCGTAGGAAAAATTGGATAACTTGGTTGCGCGCAAAAGCAAACAGGGCACCAGTCAGATTTTCTGACTGCCGTGTCACGGCAGAGTCTGCCGTGTCACGGTACAGTGTACCGTCTGACGGTAGACTGTACCGTGACACGGGAATTTCTGCCGTGTCACGGCAGTCCTAAAATCTGCCCGGTGACCTATTTTATTTTTCCACAGTCGACTTCCTTCGATTTTTCTGAAAAAACATATGTGTTCTACATGCGTCTTAGCCCCGGGGGATTTAAGCTCTATCAACCCAAAAACGCTCATGGCAATAAGGGTTCATCCGAGTCATTAAATCTACCCAAACCATGGAGTCGAGTTCGATTTCATCTCGAACTCGCGGAGCCGCCCGTTGGCATACACCCTCAAGGGAGGTTGCCTTGCTAACGCGTCCAAACTCTTAACCATGGTACCCTTTTGACACCCAAAGCTTGACCAATAGTTGAACATAGACCTTGACTTTAGGTTGCGAACTTTTTTACATTATCGTGCCTAAATGCTATGTGCTAACCCTAATGTGTTTGCTTTTTTGTTTGACCCATGATCGAGGGTTTTTATTCTCACATAGTAATTAGTACGGACTTAAAATCGATTAAAATCTAAAAAAAAAATCACAAAACTGACCTGGAACTGCGCACCGTGTCACGGCATTTTATGCCGTGTCACGGTGAACAGTGCCGTGACACGGTAAAGGCTACCGTCTGACGGTAAGTCTTAACCGTGTCACGGTAGTCTGCACCGTGACACGGTGCCCAGGAAAGTGTCCCGTCAGTCTTTTTTCTCGATTTATGTGTCCAGTATTGAGTCGTGTTTAATTATACGGTCAAAACACGCGTCTATAATCTCGCTTAATCACTCACGTGTCGTGTTTACACACTTTTTTTGCTTTAAGTCGTGCACCACTTTTTTGACCGTATTTTAGGGAAAGTCTTGTTTTAAAAGTCGGATGGTATCCTCCCTTTAAAAATAAACAAGCAACGTTTCAAAATTTTTTTTTTTTTTTTTTTAAAAAAAAAAAAAAAAAAAAAAAAAAAAAAAAATTTGACCGTGACACGGGAACTTATCCCGTCTGACGGGAGAAGTGTCCCGTGCCACGTCACCCTTTTTCATAAAAAAAAAAAAAAAAAAAAAAAAAATTTGACCGTGACACGGGAACTTATCCCGTCTGACGGGAGAAGTGTCCCGTGCCACGTCACCCTTTTTCAAAAAAAAAAAAAAAAAAAAAAAAAAATTTGACTGTGACACGGGAACTTATCCCGTCTGACGGGAGAAGTGTCCCGTGCCACGTCACCCTTTTTCAAAAAAAAAAAAAAAAAAAAAATTTTACCGTGACACGGGAACTTATCCCGTCTGACGGGAGAAGTGTCCCGTGACACGTCACCCTTTTTCAAAAAAAAAAAAAAAAAAGCGTCAGTTTAGTCATTCGTTTTAATTTGGTCCTCGCGTCAGTCATTTTGGTTATTGTTCACATGTCTAGCCGTACGATCATACCACGAGTCTTATAACATCACTTGATCACTCACGAGTCAAGTATAGTCCACACACTTTCTTTATGTCCGACTCGAGTCGTGCACCAGGTCGTTTATGATCGTATATTAGGTTCATGCACCCTTTTTCTTCGTCATAATAAAAAAAAAAATGAGTGGAGTTTTCTCACCTGTTTTCAAATGTCTATTTTTTCCTTCCTTTCCTATCTTGAGCAATAAGTCAAACAATTAAGTGAATTGTTTTATTTCACAGTACTTGTTCAAGGAACAAAGATAGATCGATACGGTTCGAGCCATTACCGCAACAATCTCTCAAATCTAATAGGCGTTCAAAGAGAACTTTGTCATCTCCGTTACTCATCACCTTTCAATGGCCACTAAAGAAGACATTGAGAACATCAACAAATCCATTGAGACACTGTCTTCCATGATGCAAACCCTTACCACTAGGGTCACTACCATGGAACAAAACAAGGTCACTGTTTCCACCCTTGACAAACTGAAGGAACAAATGAGTAAGATTTATGAGGATTTCACTTATGTGGAACGGCCTCCCACTCCTTTGAATGTGAAGGATAGACTCCCTAAAAAGTTCTCCACTGCTGATATTCCAAAGTTCAAACCTACTGACAATCCAATATTCCATTTGAAGGCGTTCTCTGCAACCATGGCTCTTAAGGGATTGGACGTAACACTCTTCCCTACGGTGTTCCCTCTCTCCTTAGAACATGCTTGCCAACAATGGTTCTATTCCCTAGATGCCAAGCGTACTGCGACTTGGCAAGATGTCACCGACAGTTTCATGAATCGTTACAAGTGTAACATTCAAACTAAAACTTCTGAACGTGAACTCTCCATTCTCAAACAGAAAGAGAATGAAGGCTTCACCGCTTACCTGAACAGGTGGAGGGAAACAGCTTCAGTCTTGGTAGATCCTCCCAAAGAAAGAGAGATGGTTCGTCTCTTTATTCAAAATCTGACTCATAAATATAGAGAACATCTCAAATTTCTTCCATTAAACACTTTCGAAGCTGTATACGACATCGGCATCAATATCGAGGATGAGCTAATAAAGACTGCTGGTAGTAACAATAATAACACTTGGAGAAACAAGAAGAACGACCATCCTTCTTCTTCGTCTTCTAAGCACGAAAATACTACCAACAATATAAGCCAAGTTGATCTCAATGAAGTGTTAGCTCTTGATGCTCCATTGCCCAAGAAGAAAAGAACTTACACTCATTTAGGAATGACTTATGATGCGGCCTTTGATCGCCTTTACGGTCAAGGCTTGATCACGCCTATTGGACCATTTCCAGAGCCAAAACCTGAAGAAAGGAGCGCCAAATGGAATCCCAATGCCCATTGCAAGTACCATCAAGGAAGGGGCCACACTACGGAGCAATGTTGGAATTTGAAGGACGCCATTCAAGACTTGATGGATGCAAATAAACTTCCTGTCCCTCCAGGCGGCAAGAAGTAATGAATACAAGGCACACAGATCCTTCGTGCAAGATTTCATTCTTTTGTTTCGACCCTCTCCCCCAATAAGTCTAGCATAGGTTCCCGTTATCCATGTGTCTATGTGTCACATTTCTTACATTCTTCATAAATGAGCATCTCTTTCTTACATTCGATCATGTGATTAGCAAAAAAAAAAAAAAAATAATATAACAAAAAAAAATTAAAATAAAAAATGCCGAACTAAACACAAGGTACACCAATGATTTGAGGCACCTATGCAACCCTGTCATTCCCCATTAACCACTCAATCACATATCCAGTTCTTCATCAACCACTTTGAGCCTCGTCTAACGTTTGGCCTTCATTTCTTCAACCCACATTCACTCAACCCTGGGATTTGAAGATGTGTAATTGTATAACATTCAAAAAGCAAGTAAAAAAAAAGTAGCAAAGCAAAAATAAAACAATGTCTAAAGGCAAGTGTTCCAATGTCTTTGATATGAACACGTCTCAAATTGCGTCTCTCATCGAGTGCTCGGTACCGTGCCTGAGAAACATGAATGCTAAGTGAGGGATGGACCGCATGATCTGAGATTGCCTACATTGATTCAAAAGATTGAAAAAAAAAAAAAAAAAAAAAAAAAAAAAAAAGGTTCAAAGCAAAATGTGTTGAAAATAAACTTGCAAAATTCAAAATTTTCAAATTCACAATTACACATCTTGGGGACTTCTCTCGGGTCTTGAGCCTTTTACCTCTTTCTTCCTTAAACCATCAACTTAACCACATTACAACCCTTGAAAGACCTCTTTGAGGTGTACATACACTTGTGCAAAGTTCGGTTAGAGCTACGTTCGGCCTGATTCCTAACGGATACGTAGGCAACCTCACATCGAGGTGCGGCCACATTCATATTCATATCCATGCATGATCGAGTCAAAGAATATCCAATGCTTATCCCTACCCATTTAGAGCTAGACTTGGGGGCTTGAACCCAAATCACATTAGCTTACCCAGCCTGAGGAGTCATCATTTTTTACTCTTCTCACATCTATTTCCATCACCATAACCCTTGCAGCCAGCCTTAGTATCACATTCACACACTTCACTCACACATCCATATCCATATCAATCATCCTTCCCTTTAAGAGCCCTTTATCATGAAATCTTGTTTCAACACTGTGCATGCTTCATCATATTTAAAGACAACATTTAGTAGAAGAAACATTGCATACTTGCTTAGCTTCCTGACCTGAGCAATGTTCATTGTTTCGCATAAGAAACATTTATATATCTATGATTTTTAATCATACAAAGCATATCGTGCTTAGCTCCTTGACCTAAGCAACGTTCATTATGCAATAATCACTATACGTGCTTAGCTTCCAGACCTAAGTGACGTTCAAAATCGCTTCTTTACACTTAAGTTCATTCATCTATCGTGTCACATGATGTAATTGTCCTTAGCCTCCTGGCCTAAGAACATGCATCATGCATACATTATTTTCAGGACAAGCAATTCACTCCATATGACTTATTTCGTCTTGCTGAAGGAGGAAGTTCAAAACTTCTCTCCCTTTTCATTATTTTATTTTGGGGAAGTTCAAAAAACTTTTTCCAAGTTTTCATCGAAGGAAGTTCGAAAATAAAAGTTCAGTTTTCAAGTCTTTCTTTTTCGGGAGAAAGTCGGTACCCTCCACTCATGACAAAAATTGACGAAAATTTTTGCTTTTGCATCTTCGTTTGCTTGTGTCTGCACACACACACACTCACAAGTCATACACATGTCATGTCACATCAAGTCAAACTTGGTCAAGTTAGTGGTCAAGTCAATCACAGTATATACGAGTCCATTGGCAAATTTATTTTTGCAGGTCTTATCTACAGCCTACGTCCGGGGACAAACGGACCATCTACAGCCCACGTCCGGGGACAAACGGACCATCTACAGCCCACGTCCGGGGACAAGCGGACCATCTACAGCCCACGTCCGGGGACAAGCGGACCACCATCATTTCATGACGCAAGGTTCTCGATACACAGAGACTTGCAATCTCATCATCTGTCGACTTTCCTCAAGCATGGAAAGTATTATCCGGTGGATTTCTTCAAGCATAGAAAACTGCCAAGTCGGCTTTCCTCAAGCATGGAAAGCGTTATCGGTGGATTTTTCTTCAAGTATAGAAAACCGCCAAGTCGGCTTTCCTCAAGCATGGAAAGCGTTATCGGTGGATTTTTCTTCAAGTATAGAAAACCGCCAAGTAGTCGGCTTTCCTCAAGCATGGAAGGCATTATCGGTGGAATTCTTCAAGCATAGAATGACACCAAATTCATACGTCGACTTTCCTCAAGCATGGAAAGTGTCATCCGGTAGGTTTCTTCAAGCTTAGAAAGCTACCAAACTCATCTGTCGGCTTTCCTCAAGCATGGAAAGCATTTCAACAAACATCATTCGGTGGATTCCTTCAAGCATAGGAAGCTACCAAACGCATTTGTCACCGACACACTGGTGTCAGATACGCATTCTATCCCTTTACTCTTTTATCTGTAGAACTAACATTTTTCTGCAGGTATCGGCGTATACAGAGAGATTTAGGATTGCAGAACGTCTTAAATCATTCTCCGTCCCTATCGACAACTTTGACTATCGTTTTCGAAACTGACGTTTCTACAAACTCAGTCAAAGTGGGGGCTTCTGTAGACACCTAAAAATGTCTCCCCAAAACCAAGTCCGATGATAAATAACCTTTCACCGCCACTGTTGGTCGGGTTTAGTATTTAATCCCGAGAGTGCTTAAAAAATCGTATTTTATTAAATTCATATTTTTGAAAGGTCCATGGATCAGTCTTGGTGTTTGGTAAAAGCATAGTTTTAATTTAAGCCCAAACCTTTTTTTATTTTATTATTATTTTTGGCCCAAATATTTTATTTAATTTTATTTATTATTTATTATTTTAGCCCGAATATTAAAAGTCAGAAAAAAAGCCCGTAATTATCAATCGGCACTCAAAAAGCCGAAAGAAATTAGGGTTAAAAATGAATTTAGACGGAAAAGTGGACTGGAGTTGACCGTGTCACGGTCAGGCTTGACCGTGTCACAGTCAGGCTTGACCGTGTCACGGGAACTCTTCCCGTCTGACGGTGGGACTTCCCGTGACACGGGAGGTCTACCGTGACACGGGGAGTTCCGTGTCCTTTCCGCGTAAACCCTTAACGCGTTTTCCGTTCCGTTTTCTGAAAATCTCCCGCGACACTCCAAAGACTGACCGTGTCACGGGAACTTGTACCGTCTGACGGTACTGTCTAACCGTGTCACGGTACAGTCTGACCGTGTCACGGGATTTTTTTTAGGGTTTTTTTATCATTTTAGGGTTCCGTGTGCTCCCTCAGCCCATTTCCCTATAAATACCCCCTCATTTCTGATGAACGGGGCAACGAGAATTCTATTATTCTTATTTCTCTCTCTTCTATGCTCTTAACCTAAACACTAGCCTACCCTTTTCACTTCAAAATTCCCTCTTCAAGCACTCAAAGGAGTCCATATTTTACTCGAGGTTCTATCCTTAAACCAAGGCGTGAAAGGTAGAATCGTTTGAGGGTTTGGCCCCAAAATTAACCTTGTTTTTTATTTAATTTAATTATTGTTTTATTATTTCCTTGAAGTTACTAACTTGTTTTATTATTTTGTAGTTGCAAACAAACAGATTCAAAGTAAGAGTTATGCTCTTTTTATTATTTTTTTTCTAACGATGTTTTTTCTGTTGTTAGAATTATGATTAAATTGGTTCTTTTTATGTTTATATTGATTCTATTATTTATTTTGATCACAATATTACATGTTAATGGGAATATGTAATTGAAAATCACACCTAATAAGATAATTTGGACAACCGGTTTAGGTTCCTTTTAATCTTGTTGTTTAATCAAGTGATCACAACATTTTAGAATTATATGTTGCATTAATATTCAACCAATTTAGCTTAATAATAGTTTGGAGCAAATTGAGTATTTTGTTTGTATGCCTTTGAGATCGCAGGAATCACTTTTCACTATAAGAATCGAGTAGAGGCCAATACGGGCGAATGTGACTCCATGACTCACTTCGTACCATCATCCCCGATCCTCCTTTCGTGGTTCCGAACCATATGGAGTTAGTAATCTCATGGATTATGAATGGGGTGTAACCTTCACGGGTCAATCGTTGTTGCCTATCGTTGTCCCTTATCGTGGTTGCCTTTTTATGATCCGTGGACGGTTTACAAGTTCCTTAAAAACTTGTTGGCGGCTCCCTACTTCCCTTGTCCCTAATCGTATTATGTCAATTCCCACTTCCTATGAGTGCCAAGCATATTCACAACATGCTTTTTAACGTAGGCGCACTTCGAGCGACGCCTACAATTTGGCGACTCCACTGGGGAGGATTCTTAATTATTTATCGATTTGAGTGATCGGTATTTAATTAAGATGAGTGGATGAGACTTGAAAGATTCTTGAAAAAATATTCCTGTGATTAATTTGGCATTTTTGCATCTGCATAGACGTTTTAACGTCGCATTCAGGTCTGTCCCGTAGGAAAAATTGGATAACTTGGTTGCGCGCAAAAGCAAACAGGGCACCAGTCAGATTTTCTGACTGCCGTGTCACGGCAGAGTCTGCCGTGTCACGGTACAGTGTACCGTCTGACGGTAGACTGTACCGTGACACGGGAATTTCTGCCGTGTCACGGCAGTCCTAAAATCTGCCCGGTGACCTATTTTCTTTTTCCACAGTCGACTTCCTTCGATTTTTCTGAAAAAACGTATGTGTTCTACATGCGTCTTAGCCCCGGGGGATTTAAGCTCTATCAACCCAAAAACGCTCATGGCAATAAGGGTTCATCCGAGTCATTAAATCTACCCAAACCATGGAGTCGAGTTCGATTTCATCTCGAACTCGCGGAGCCGCCCGTTGGCATACACCCTCAAGGGAGGTTGCCTTGCTAACGCGTCCAAACTCTTAACCATGGTACCCTTTTGACACCCAAAGCTTGACCAATAGTTGAACATAGACCTTGACTTTAGGTTGCGAACTTTTTTACATTATCGTGCCTAAATGCTATGTGCTAACCCTAATGTGTTTGCTTTTTTGTTTGACCCATGATCGAGGGTTTTTATTCTCACCGGGCATCCGAGTCAATAGGCTTTTTTGTTTTACATTAATTGATGACCCGTACATCAGAAATGATGGGTATTTATAGAAAAAATGTGCTGAGGGAACACACGGAACCCTAAAAAGATAAAAACCCTAAAAAATTGCACCGCGACACGGCAAAGGGCACCGTGACACGGTGCCCTGCACCGTCAGACGGGGCGAATTCCCATGACACGGTGGACAGTTGTGTGACGCGGGGAATATTTAGGGTACGGGGAATAAAACGCGTGAAGGGTTTACGCGAAAAGGACGCGGAATTGTCTCGTGTCATAGTAAGGCACCGTGTCATGGGGAATCCCACCGTGGCGCGGCACTGGATCCCGTGACATGGTGCTTACTGCCTTGACACGGTGACCTGTAGTTCGTTTTTCCGTCTAAATTCATTTTTAACCCTAATTTTGTTTAGCATTTTTAAGTACTGATTGATAATTTCGGGCCATTTCTGATTTATTATTATTAATTGGGATAAAATAAATAAATAAAATAAATAAAAGGTTTGGGCCAAAAAAATAAAATAAATAAAAGGTTTGGGCTAAAATAATAAAATAAAATAAAAAGGTTTGGGTTGAAATTAAAAATAAATTATGCTCTAACTAAACATCAAGACTGATCCATGGCCTATTCAAAAAACTGAATTTAATTAAACACTAATTTTAAGTGCTCTTGGGATTAAATACTGAACCCGACCAATAATGGCGGTGAAAGATTGTTCATCATCGGGTTTGGTTTTAGGGAGACATTTTTAGGTGTCTACAGAAGCCCCCACTTTGACTAAGTTTGCAGAAACATCAGTTTCAAAAACGATAGTCAAAGTAATCGATAGGGACGGAGAATGATTTAAGACGTTCTGCAATCCTAAATCACTCTGTATACGCCGATACCTGCAGAAAAATGTTAGTTCCACAGATAAAAGAGTAAAGGGATAGAATACATATCTGACACCAGTGTATCGGTGACAAATGAGTTTGGTAGGTTCCTATGCTTGAAGGAATCCACCGGATAATGTTTCGTTGAAATGCTTTCCATACCTGAGGAAAGCCAACTGATGAATTTGGTAGCTTTCTAACGTTGGGGTTTGGTGAGTCCGACTCACCGCGGAAACAAACCCAAAAACAAGACCGCACTCGCAATAAATAAAACCATAAACATAATTAAATTAATCACAAGATTAAGATAAGCTAATTACCTTTGACGCGTGCTTCGCTCCAAAATGAGCTTTTACTTGAAAGCTTCAAGTCCCGCTCACACGGAGACCTCCAACGAAGTCCACCCGCACCAACAAAACCAACTAGGTCCAATGTCTTGGGGTTAGCAAGACCCGACCAATAAAACCCGAGTAATTATATTGAGTTCAAAGGTTTTCACTAATTGTGATGCCTTTTTCAACTCTTACTCAAGCATCATTCCCAATGCCCATACTTGGGTATTTATAGGAAATGATGGGAGTATCATTTACTCTCCCATCAATGTGGGATAGTATGATTTTTCCTTTTTATTTTAAAGCTAAAATAAAATTAATAATCAAGCTAGTAATAAATCAACAAGTGGCAAGCTCATGTGAGTGGTTAGGTGAGGACCACTTGGAGAAGGGGGGACCAAACTTGCTCCCCACTCCCTCTCCCATAACCGGCCACTCACTCCACACACACTCAAGGACCACTAGCCACATGGCACCCACCCTTGGGCACCAAGGCAGCCAAGGTGGGCTGCCATGTGCTGCTGTCCGTGGCAGCCACGCCCAGCAAGCCCAGCAGGCCCAGCACTCGCATGCGGGCTGCCAGGCGCTGCTGGCCAGCAAGCCCAGCATGCTTGTGCGGGCTGCTGCTGGCCTTGTGCCTTGGCCAGCGCTGCTAGGTAGCAAGCAATGGCCTAGCCATGCTGCTGCTAGTTGTGGCGAGCTGGAGCGCCTAGCGTGCTAGCTGCTGCAGCTTGTTGCGGCATGGCTTGCTAGCCATTGCGCGCACAAGGCTGCGCCTAGCATGCTAGCACACACTAGGCAGCGCCTAGCCTTGCGATGCTAGCATGGGTGCGCTAGCACGCACCAGTGAGCCTAGGCTCGGCTTGGTGCGCATGCTAGCCATCATGCTAGGCCATTTTCCCTTAGCACTCGGTTTGCTTTGGCATTCCGATGCTAGGGGTATTTTAGTCTTTTGTTGATTTATTACTATTTCTCGTCTCGTCTTTCACTATTTTTCGACTCGACTTCCGACGCTCGGTTTCGACGCTCTAAACTCGAATTTTCGACGTCTAAATAAATATTACTCGGTCGATTCATTAATTCCTTCCGAATTAATTCGTCGGTTCGGTTTGTTGAATGCTTGGGTGTGACCTGAAGGGTTCAGTCAAGATTAAGCTGTAACATTAATTATTCATTAATATTACTGATTGGAAGCGGCCTCCACCCAAGCATTCCGATCACTTGAACTCACTGAATATATTAGCTTTCTAATAATTCTGAACCCACTAACGGAATAGTACACTTGTTCGAAGGACACCATTCCTTTTAATCTCCCACTTGTCCTTCCGGACAAGTGCGCATTTTGTGTACAACCTTTTTCCTATGTCGCTTAATGTCTCTTCATGAACTATAAGGTAAGATTTGTTTTGTCATCCTTATTCCGTCCAGAAGTGTTTTCTGATTCCGAGTCCGACTTTCAATAAACAGATGATTTCTAAAATCCATCCGAGCACGACCATGCATTTTACAGTCTCGCTCTACGAGAGGCCTTGTATACAACAAAGACATCTTCCCTATTTTAGTAGGGGGACATTCCCAGTCTTGTAATGTAGCTCCTCTTACTGAGAGGACCCAATCGCCCGAGTGTTGCCGTTATAATCCCATATTACGGCAGACGTTTGACAACATCAAAGCGAACTAGTACTCAAACAAGAGAACTCACAATAATCATGGTCGAGGAAATAGGTTCCGATAACAATAATGAGAAGTATACTTATGACAAATTTTTTAATTTCTTAAAGTATTCTCATAGGTCGATCCAGTATGGTTCTAAACCAATACCTGTGCAAATGATTTATGACAATCATGTCCTTGTAGCACATGAAACGGTGCTATAAATCAAACTACACACTAATCTCAACCGGTTATTAATCGTCCATCGTTTAAATGACCTTGATTAGGGATAATTTTCGATTATAATATTCAATGTTCACTTAATAGGTGTTTCCTTACCAAGACTGGTCTTGATACCCTATTTTGAATATTCTCAGAATCGAATGGACTCATTATTTAATCCTAAACCAAAATTAAATAGCATAACGGAGTAATAAAATATTGCATGAAATTTTATATTACTCCAAAACTTGAATGGTTTTCCTTAGCGTCTTACATTAATTTTTCTCAAAATTAACTAAAACACTAAACAAGGAAATCAAAGCCAGTCTCCTACATGCTTGATTCCCATTGCCTCAACGTGCTTGTTGTGCTTAACTTGAGGAAAAGGTTTAGTAAGTGGATCGGCTACATTGTAATCCGTTCCAACTTTGCAAATTCTGATTTCACCCTCTGATTTCCATTCTTGAATCATGTGAAATCGCCGCTTGACATGTTTGACCTTCTGATGTTCCCTAGGCTCTTTGGCCTGAGCAATAGCTCCATTGTTGTCACAATAGAGGGCTATTGGACCCTTTATAGAGGGTACAACATCAAGTTCACCAATGAACTTACGAATCCAAACAGCCTCCTTAGCTGCTTCAGCAGCTGCTAAGTATTCGGCTTCAGTTGTAGAATCTGCAGTTGTACTCTGCTTTGCGCTCTTCCAACTAAACGCCCCTCCATTTAGACGGAACACATATCCAGATTGCGATTTGAAATCGTCTCTGTCTGTCTGGAAGCTTGCGTCGGTATAACCTTCCACAACTAAATCCTCTGCACCACCATACACCAGGAATTTATCCTTGTTCCTTTTCAGGTACTTTAGCATATTTTTGGCCGCAGTCCAATGCGCCTCTCCTGGGTCTGATTGGTAATGGCTCGTAGCACTCAAGGCATACGATACATCTGGCCTAGTACATATCATGGCATACATGATCGATCCAATAAGCAAAGCATATGGAATCTGATTCATTATTACCCGCTCATCAAGTGTCTATGGACACTGCTTCTTGCTTAGGGTTATGCCATGTGACATTGGCAGGTGACCTCTCTTGGCCTCCTCCATGCCAAATCGAGCAAGTACCTTATCAATATAAGTAATCTGACTCAATCCAATCATCCTTTTCGATCTATCCCTATAGATCTTGATGCCTAGTATGTACTGAGCCTCTCCCAAGTCTTTCATTGAGAAGCACTTTCCAAGCCAGGCCTTTACAGACTCTAACAACAGAATGCTGTTTCCAATGAGCAATATGTCATTGACATATAAGACTAGGAAGGCGATGTCACTCCCACTAACCTTCTTGTAAACACAAGATTCATCTGGATTCTTGATAAAACCAAACTTACTGATGGCTTCATTGAATCGCAGATTCCAACTTCTGCTTGCTTGCTTTAGTCCATAAATGGACTTCTTAAGCTTACAAACTTTCCTAGCATTGTTTTGGTCGACAAAACCTTCAGGCTGTGTCATATACACAGTTTCTTCCAAAGAACCATTAAGGAAGGCGGTTTTGACGTCCATCTGCCATTTTTCATAATTGTAATATGCAGCAATCGCTAGGAGGATCCGAACGGATTTAAGCATTGCGACTGGTGAAAAGGTTTCATTGTAATCAATACCATGAACTTGTCTGTAACCTTTTGTCACCAATCTAGCTTTGTAAATGAATACATTTCCATCTTTGTTGGTTTTCAACTTGAAAATCCACTTACATCCGATAGGTGTATAACCTTCGGGTAAGTCAACCAAGTCCCAGACTTGATTTTCAAACATGGAATCCATTTCAGATCTCATGGCCTCTTGCCATTTAGCAGAGTTGGTGCTTTCCATCGCTTGCTTGTAGGTTGCCGGTTCATCTCCATCCATAATCAGGATGTCCTGATTCTCGGTTAATACTAAACCAAGATATCTATCAGGTTGAGATCTCGGCCTCTGAGACCTACGTAGGGTAATGGATTGAGCATTTGCATTGTCGGTTCGACTTTGCACATTTTGATCATTTTGACCTGCGTCAACAGATGCTGTTTGAGCACTTTGACTGTCATTATGATTTTGTTGTTCATCCTCATGAACTTCGTCGAGTTTGATTTTCCTTCCACTTGTCATTTTGGAAAGGTGCTTCTTCTCCAAAAAGACACCATCGCGAGCAACAAACACTTTGTTCTCCGATTTGTTGTAGAAGTAATACCCTTTGGTTTCTTTTGGGTAGCCCACAAAGTAAACCTTGTCAGATTTGGGATGAAGTTTGTCAGAAATCAATTTCTTGACATATGCTTTGCATCCCCATATCTTTAGAAAAGATAACCTGGGAGGTTTCTTCGTCCATAATTCATATGGAGTCTTTTCTACAGCTTTTGATGGAGCACGATTCAGTGTTAGTGCCGCAGTTAGAAGTGCGTGTCCCCAGAAAGAGATTGGAAGATCACTAAGACCCATTGTTGATCGTACCATGTCTAACAAGGTCCGATTTCTCCTTTCGGATACTCCGTTCCATTGAGGAGTTCCTGGAGGTGTCAATTCTGAAAGTATACCCTTTTCTTTTAGATGGTCATCAAATTCTTGGCTCAAGTATTCACCACCTCGATCCGATCGAAGGGCTTTGATTTTCTTGCCAAGCTGATTTTCAACTTCACTCTGAAATTCTTTGAACTTTTCAAATGATTCAGATTTATGCGACATGAGGTAGACATAGCCATATTTACTATAGTCGTCTGTGAAAGTGATGAAATATCGATGTCCATTTCTTGTGAGATTGAGGTTACTTTTCTTTTCGCCTCATCTTCTAGATACATGCTACATTCTCTTTTGTAGTGTCCGGGTCTACTACAATAGAAGCAGCGCATCTTAGCTTTGTTCTTGAACTCCTTCTTCTTTGGTCTCAGAGCAACCTTAGCCTTCTTGCAAGAATAGGTTTTCTGGAGCTCTTGAACAACTTCCATTAAGGACAGTTTGTTCCGCTTGGCCGTAAGTCGCATCTTTAATGCAATATACCCCGAATGGAGTGAGCTTAGTAGCATGAGAGCCGCTTGCTCATCGTCCATTGGTTTGCCAATTAGCTCCAGATGGGTGAATAGCCTTGTCATGTTGAGCACATGAGCTTGAAGTGGCATCCCGGGTCTAAGTCTTGCATTATAGACCTTAGCCCATACTTCTTGTCTCACTTTCGTGAGACACCCATCTTGCGGTGGCTTGATCCTCATGTTCGAGAGTGACCTAGTCACATCTTCCACAAGTCCATCATAGTTGCCTCTGGTACTTTTCGTGACTCTCAAATTGACTACATCTTCTAGAGCTTTGAGCATCATGTCCGGAAAATAGTTGGAGAACTCCCCCTTCCATTGTACCGGGATGGAGTTTGCCATGAGTCTGGAAACTCTTTTACAATCCACACTCCATACCTCATGTGCCTTATCACTCATAATCCCCTTTGAGTAGAAACTCGGGATTTGAGTGTCCAGAATGTGCTCTAGGTAGCAATTTCGGAGGGTCTTTCGGAGTTCCTCTTCCCATTCCTTAAAGTTTACCAAGTTCAGAGAAATTGGCAACTTTTCGGGCAATTCCGGGAGCATAAGGTCGTTGACATTAGTTGAAGACATGATTCTACAATTGAAAGAATTTGAAATAAAAAACCATTCATTATACTTAAATAAGATTGAATTCATGCATTTTAATCAAACTTATTTAAAACGTCTTATTCACACATTAAAGATTGTCCCCATTTTAGGTGAGAATAAGTCGATTCCAAGATCCAAAGAAACAAAGAGTGGTTAAGCATGCTTTGGCTTGTCTTAACACTCAATCTCCTAAGGTAAGCAACGCTTTGCTAATGGCTCCAAGCCACTCTTGGTTGAATAAATCGTCGCATCCAATGCTCTCTAAACAATTTATTCACTTTCCACTACATGTTAGGACTCCATCACTCATATCGTTTAGTATAACCAAAACCACCTTGCATACCCGGTATGCCTTACGTTCCTTGGAGAAGTAGTGATGCCTCGCTTTGGCATAGCCCACCACTACCCTCGTTCGGTTGGTAAGTGTGTTTTGGAATGGCAAGTTTTACTCAATATTTTAGGGACCTAGGGTTTCTATGTTGGTTGATTTAAGTGAACTTAATTAATCATCTCAACATTCGAAATCCTTAACATGCATCTAACATATAATTCATATATATATAAACATAAATATATATCAAAAACATAAATAGAGATGCATTTGGCAACTAGCATGACCCCTTGAGATCTTCAAGTCTTCAAAAGGTCTTCATTTGCAACTTCATGGCTTTGTCTTCTAAGAACCCCGTCTTCAAGACTTGACCAAAATATTACAATTGCTAGTATCTACGATTAGGACTAATCTAAATATTAAGGTACAAAAATACTCAACGGTTCGCAGACCGTATTTAGATTTACAAAAATACATCACGGATCACAATCCGTATTTTCTATCCTAATCGGGCCCCACTAGTTGCTATTTCATAAAACCTGTGAGAGAATTTTACATTCCATTCATCCATTCACTATCTGTGAATGGCCCATGCATTTTACAACGATAAACAAGTAACAATGCATAAAACGCGCGAGAACTAGTAACTAATCTAGGTGGTTAATCCAATTAACACGCCTAATTAAAATAGTCAAAGTTTTTTTAACCGGTTATGGAAATAACTAAGAGACGCTCCCACTAAATTCCGCATCCAACTTAACTAATCCAATTAATTAAGTCGGTGAACCCAAATATTTGCCAAAATTAATTTTTGCAAATGTCGCTAAAAAACCGAGGCCTAGCCTCCAAAAATTTTAATTAAATAAACAAAATAATTAAAATAATTAAAACGACAATTTAAGCAAAATTACGAATTCCAAAATGTCTAAGTGCCTAGCACTAAGACTTGGAGTCCAAAAAAAAAAACCCTTATTTACATATTAAGCAACGCTAAAATTAACTTTAAAATAGCATCGCCTTAATAACCCGGGGTTATTGTGCCAATTATGGGATTGTACGTACCGTACAACAAGCACGTAGTATGCCCATGCGCACCCCCGCAACACCAAGCATGCATGTGGGCTGCTTGTGCTCGCATGCGCTACGCCCAGCCCAGCCAAGCGTAGCAGCACGCACAGCGCGCACATCATTATGCTGCTGCTGCGCCATGCTGCTGCTTGTTGCTGGCTGGCGCGCTATGCTGCTGGCAGCGAGTAGCAGCCCACGCCCTTCCTCGCACACACACACGCACAACACCAAGCACCTAAAAACGAAGTGCCCAGCAGCCTCGACAGCCACATATGAGTTGCGTGAGCAGCCCAGCTGGCCGAGAGCTAGCTCGGGGCTCTTAGGCCTCGTGTTGCGTGCTAATGTTTCGAAAATTATCGATTTTGTGTGTGACATTATAAATCAATTCTAAATTAATTTTAGAATCAATTTTGAGGAAAAATGAAAAATTACAAGTCCAACTTAAATAATTCATCCAAAAGCAATTAACCAAATTTATTTCTAAGAACCATTCTTTAATAAAATTGGTTTAACTTGGTGTAATGAAATAAATTAGGGCAATTCTCACTATTAATTTAATCACTTTAAATTAATCTTGGGATTTTGACAAAATAAAAGGGAGTTGGAAAAAATGAACATAAGTTCAATAAAGACTCCAAACTTTAATACTTGTGACTTCATGAAAAATTATATCTTCCAATATGAAGATAAACCAATTTCAATCACAAGTTTTAAACTTTATGATTCCAATCAACTAAAAATTGATTAAATCAACAAATTTTAACCAAAATTCATGGAATTTAGTAACTCAAAGTTTCAATCACTTATCATAAATAAAGATTGAATCTTTAGTACTTGGAAGAAACAAAGAATAACAATTTCACACTTAATGCAATGAATTTGCAATTATGTGAAAAATAAAACCAAACTTTCAAACACCAATTACTACCAAGTAATCATGCTTAAAGTGGTCTAAAATTGCATATAAATTAAGGAAAGATTCAAATACATAACCACCATAAATATGCAATCAATTTTCAAGGTTAGAAAGACTTAAAATTTTTCGTCAAAATGAAAAATCCCTCGAAAAATGCATTTCTGGTCGTTTTTTGGCTAAAAATCGAGTCCTAAAAGGGTTAAACCATTTCCAGAACGCCTTTTCCACCCAAAATTAACTATTTTTGGGTCGAAATCTGGGTTCGGGAGCTGAAGACAACTCTAATACGAGGTAAAAATTGGAAAAACGAGTTACTAATCTAATTAGCAACTTAAAACCAGAAAAATTACGCCATAAAAACACCTTGAAAATATTATGATTTTAAAAATAAACGAGCGAGGCTCCGATACCGCTGTTGGGGTTTGGTGAGTCCGACTCACCGCGGAAACAAACCCAAAAACAAGACCGCACTCGCAATAAATAAAACCATAAACATAATTAAATTATTCACAAGATTAAGATAAGCTAATTACCTTTGACGCGTGCTTTGCTCCAAAATGAGCTCTTACTTGAAAGCTTCAAGTCCCGCTCACACGGAGACCTCCAACGAAGTCCACCCGCACCAACAAAACCGACTAGGTCCAATGTCTTTTGGTTAGCAAGACCCGACCAATAAAACCCGAGTAATTATATTGAGTTCAAAGGTTTTCACTAATTGTGATGCCTTTTTCAACTCTTACTCAAGCATCATTCCCAATGCCCATACTTGGGTATTTATAGGAAATGATGGGAGTATCATTTACTCTCCCATCAATGTGGGATAATATGATTTTTCCATTTTATTTGAAAGCTAAAATAAAATTAATAATCAAGCTAGTAATAAATCAACAAGTGGCAAGCTCATGTGAGTGGTTAGGTGAGGACCACTTGGAGAAAGGGGGGGACCAAACTTGCTCCACACTCCCTCTCCCATAACCGGCCACCTCACTCCACACACACTCAAGGACCACTAGCCATATGGCACCCACCCTTGGGCACCCAGGCAGCCAAGGTGGGCTGCCATGTGCTGCTGTCCGTGGCAGCCACGCCCAGCAAGCCCAGCAGGCCCAACACTCGCATGCGGGCTGCCAGGCGCTGCTGGCCAGCAAGCCCAGCATGCTTGTGCGGGCTGCTGCTGGCCTTGTTCCTTGGCCAGCGCTGATAGGCAGCAAGCAATGGCCTAGCCATGTTGCTGCTAGCTGTGGTGAGCTGGCGCGCCTAGGGTGCTAGCTGCTGCAGCTTGTTGCGACATGGCTTGCTAGCCATTGCGCGCACAAGGCTGCGCCTAGCATGCTAGCACGCACTAGGCAGCGCCTAGCCTTGCGATGCTAGCATGGGTGCGCTAGCACGCACCAGCCAGCCTAGGCTCGGCTTGGTGCGCATGCTAGCCATCATGCTAGGCCATTCGCCCTTAGCACTCGGTTTGCTTGGGCATTCCGATGCTAGGGGTATTTTGGTCTTTTTTTGATTTATTACTATTTCTCGTCTCGTCTTTCACTATTTTTTGACTCGACTTTCGACTCTCGGTTTCGACGCTCGGTTTCGACGCTCTAAGCTCGAATTTCCGACGTCTAAATAAATATTACTCGGTCGACTCATTAATTCCTTCTAAATTAATTCGTCGGTTCGGTTTGTTGAATGCTTGGGTGTGACCCGAAGGGTTCAGTCAAGATTAAGCTGTTATATTTATTATTCATTAATATTACTGATCGGAAGCGGCCTCCACCCAGGCATTCCGATCACTTGACCTCACTGAATATATTAGCTTTCTAATAATTCTGAACCCACTAACAGAATAGTACACTTGTTCGAAGGACACCATTCCTTTCATCTAAGCCTGAAGAAACCTACCGAATGATACTTTTCATGTCTAAGGAAAGTCGACATGTGATTTTGGTGTTTTCCTATGCTTGAAGAAATCCACCGATAATGCTTTCCATGCTTGAGGAAAGCCGACTTGGCGGTTTTCTGTACTTGAAGAAAGAAAAATCCACCAATAACGCTTTCCATGCTTGAGGAAAGCCGACTTGGCGGTTTTCTGTACTTGAAGAAAAATCCACTGATAATGTTTTCCATGCTTGAGGAAAACCGACAACTAATATAATCGCTAAAATTTGCAAGTGTATGATGGTTGGATTGTCCCCGAACGTGGGCCGCAAATGATTTACCCTCAAGTCGACTATCCGACCATGTCAGGTGTTTAAAATGTCGAAAATACAACCCTAATGCTTGTTAGGGGCAAATTGGTAATTTTGGTACCCTTTAAATACTAATTAAAATTTTTCGCGCAATTCCGGTGAGAAAATAACTGACCAAAAGTTGCGGAAAATCATTCCAACTTGGTCAAAGATGCTAAAATATCTGCCAGAAGGCTGAAAGGAGCGAGCAGGGCAAAAACATTTGCACCGCGCCACGTGGACAAGTCCCGCGACACGGTGCTCCAGTCCCGTCAGATGGTGTATTTCCCCATGTCGCGGGGTTTTGTTTTTGCTCAAAATGTCCACGCGCCTCGTACACAACACTATGTCACGTGCGGGAACGCCGTTACATGACAACGGAATACGTGGCACGGGAACGGGGTCGCGTTTTTTGGCTTTAAATTTCAGCCACTGCTTCCCCTTTTCTCATTTCTTCTTCACCATTTTTCAATCTTGACCTCCTACTGTTCTCCTTCCTCCTTCCCTCCAACCATT
Source organism: Chenopodium album (assembly GCF_948465745.1). Taxonomy (NCBI): domain Eukaryota; kingdom Viridiplantae; phylum Streptophyta; class Magnoliopsida; order Caryophyllales; family Amaranthaceae; genus Chenopodium; species Chenopodium album. Next base: position 54,597,878 of record NC_137839.1, read on the forward strand.
TTTTTTCTTTTTTTTTCCTGTTTCTTGCCGCTGCTGCTGTCGCTGTTATCAGAGGTCGCCGTTGCTGCTGCCTAGCTCCGTCGCTGTCCAGCACTCACCGTGACACAGGCTTCAGTCACCGTGTCACGACAGCCCATTCCCGTGCCGCGGTGGTTTAGCTGTTGTTGCTGCAGTTTTCTGAGCTTTTGTAGCCCGATTCTTCACCAAGATCACTCGAACTTCTTGCTAGTCACTTCATTTTCGAATTCCTTCAAGGATCTATGTAAGTTTCTTGTCTTTTATCTCGAATTTTTCTTCAAATGAGTAATTTCATGTAAAAACCCTTGGAAAAGCAATTTGGGGATTTTTAATTTTGACCCTTTTTGTTGAAATTCTTGTCATGAATTACCTTGTAAATGAATGTATATTTGTTTGTGAGCGATTTTGAGGCTAAAATTGCATGATTTGGTGAAGAATTGGGCAAATCACCATTTTTTTGGTACTACTTATATGAGATGGAGTTCTTATTGTTCATGTTATTCTTTTACACTTGAAATGGTGATATATTGGTTGTAGATCTTGTAAAATATGCCATGATGTGCTGATTCTTTGTTCTTGTGCAATTTTGAAATATGTTTTTTTTTTTTTTTTTTTTTTTTTTTTTGTATGTACTATATTGTCATGGAGAACATAATATCATGAAATTAGGAGAACATAGTATTAGTTCGTCATGGAGAAACTAAATACTAGAAATAATTCCATTAATTTGCTATTTTTTAGCCTTGAGGTAAAAATTTTGCGTATAATAGAAAATGCAGCTTGAGATAACTGTTAAGCCGTTTTTGAATAAATAACTAAATAACTTAGGAAATGATGCTAAACATTTAGATTTTTATTTTTGTAATAGCATGCCTTGATCTTTCTACTCATGGCCGGCGTCAGGCTTTTCGGGAGGACACTCCCACAGTTCCTGAGGGCGTGGACGACGATGCCCTAGAGACCGAGCTTCGTCCTTCTTCGAGTAGGGGCAGGTGGATTCCACCTCCGTGGACGCCAGATGAGTTGGTTTCCTGCCATGAGAACCACGTTTCTCACCGTCCACTTGCCGGCATAGTCGACGGCGCGCTTCGCCATCATGGATTCGGAGCTGGAGATTTGGTTCCTCGACTATATGGGATTATCACGAGGGATCCTGTTACGAACGCCTTGTGGGAATCTGCTGGTTTAGTAGATTTTTATTCGGCGGTTGTAGGGTTTTGCAGCCCCCGGGGTTATGCCTCGACAGTCGTTCGCGCGTTGTTGGAGTATTTTTGGGATACTACCTACTCTTTTCACTTTGCTTGGGGGGAGATGACAGTAACCCCCCTGGATTTTAGCATGATCAGCAGTTTATGTTTCACCGATTGGGTCGTACGACAAATTCCTGACCTTACTTGGGGGCGGCTGAGGTAGCAGATTTGTTAGGTCCGGTCGTTCAGCACATTAGGACTCAGCCGATGCCTCGAGGTGGTCATAAGAGCGGGCGATCAGAGTTGGCTTCTGTTCTGGCCCGTGGCTTATACATGGATGAGACATCACCTGAGTAGCGAGTGCGAATCTTAATTTTGATTCTCATTTCCGTGACTCTTTCACCTGATAAGAGTTCGCGTGCGCTCATTTGCTACCTTCCTTCTTTGGTCAGGATCAGCAAGATAGGATCCTTTAGTTGGGCCAGCTTTGGATATGCCGATCTTCTCTTTTCGCTACGTCATGGCTGTAAGCAGCTGAATGATCAGGCCTCTGTCACTGTCTACGGTTTATGGAGAGTCGTAGAGGTGACGATCTTTCTTCTTCTTGTTTTGTTTTAATCTGTTTGACTCATGTGCTTATAGATTAATTTTAATTGCAGCTATGGTTCTATGAGTACTTTCCGGGTTTGGCCCTTCGACGGCGTCGTGGAGCGGTCCATGACTTCCCCGTCGGAGCTAGCTGGCGTGACCGAGGTGAGTCACGAGTGGAGTCCGTCCCTATGCTGCGCGAGCTGCTACGACGAGGTACCTATTCCGTTAGTGTAAGAATTGATTTTGCAGCATGTTATTCTCTACCTTGACGTTATTTTTGGCGGTTTATTGCAACTTTTTATGGTTTTCAGGTTGCTGTTGATATCCAGTATCGGCCTTAAGCTGGGATGACTGATCTTCCCGAGGCCTTGCAGCTTTCGGCGTACCGTACTATTTTTGTTGGTACTTGACGCTTTGTTTGGTATCTTGGGGAGCGTGTTGTTTTTCAGAACAGTGATGATTGCTTTGTGGTGCCCTTGCCTCCACCGGAGTCGATGCTGGACTCACGTTTGCTTAGGGAGTTGATAAACAGGGGAGAGCGTTACACTTTTCCTTGGCAGGAGCTTGTGCGTATGGAGGGCGATTATTCGCAGGACTTGCTTCCCACTTTGGCTCCTCCACCCCGTCTACCCGAGGTATGATTTCTTTTGAGAATTTTTTCGCTAGTCTCTGATTAAACCGTCGAATAACTTGATTATTCGATCATATTTTCAGACGATTGTTCGCCGTGTGGGGAAAATTGAGGTCCCGCCTCAATCCGTCCGCTACCCGGGGTCGATCGGTATTACTGAGGATCATATTGCTGACGCGCTAGAGAGTTTCAGACAGGCACATGAGTCTTTGCTTGATGTGTTTGAGCCGGTAATCTTTTTGACACATTATTCATCCTTTTTAATAACGCTTGTTACTGATTTTTCTTTGCTTTGTTCTCAGCCTACTCACCCGGAGATGATGGGATTCATGAAGCTGGTTGACGCTTTGAAGTACTGCATTATCAAGCTTCGGCGTGGTGCGAGTTGTCGGGGCGGTTCTGGCGATGTTCTTGAGGATTTTCACTTTTTTTTTTTCCATTTTTACCATTTGTTCTGTCTTGCACCATTGACATCTTTTGATTTTGTGTTTTTCAGGAGCGACGGTGGTCTTGCTCGAGTGCTCGCGCTCAAGGCATCTCGGACGAGGGGGAGCCTAGTTGCGGCAGACGATCTCTTGAGGTTTGTCGGCATTTTCAGTCTTAGCGGCAGCCTCAGCTTTCTCGGCCATTTCAGGAGGCTCAGTGGCAGCAGCCTCAGCCTTCTCATCCATTCCAACACTTTCAGGGTCAGTGGCAGCAACCTTCATATTCACACCTTTCACAACCTAAGTTCAAGCCAGTCACTACTACCGTGGATCAGGGTTTATACTTAGTTCTATTGTTTGGGGCGCTTCCTCCACCGGTGCCCGGCTTGTTTTTAGTTCTAGTCTCTAGGACGATGCCTCCACCGACGCTCCCTACCTCTTGGAGTCAGTCTACGCCGTTTTCCAGTTGGACGGGTCTTGCTTTGAGTTTGTCTGCTACTGGAGCTACAGGGACTACTAGGGATACTATTCCTCGTACCTGGATGATGGAGAGACTCTTTGGTTCATCGTTCCCGTATTCACAAGTTGGAGACGACACTGATCCTCACTCTTTTAGTTCTACAGATTTTTATCCGAGGGTTTTTATTTTGTACTTTGGTTGATGACACTTGACCCTGTTTATGCATCATGATTCACTTTGTACATTATTCACAGTTTATGCATTTATTAGTATGTATTAGTGTGTGCTTGAGACTCATTGTGTGTGATTTATTAATGACGCGAAAAAAAACGTAAGTGGAGGTTACTGAACTTCCCCAAAAGAAAAAAAGAAAAAAAAAAGGGATAAGTTTTACAACTCCTCCAAAAAAAAAAAGAAAACTAAAAATAAACATGAAAATGGGACAAGTTTTACAACTTCCCTAAAAGAAAAAGGAAAATAAAAATTAAAAATTAAAAATAAAAATAAAAATAAGAATAAAGTAATAATAAATAATAAAATAAAATAATAATAAAGATAAAAAAATAAAAATAAAAAATAATATAAATGGATAATTTTATTAGGAATGAAACTCTTGAAAAAACAGAATTAGAAGATAATCGATGAAGACAAAACAATAAAAATCTTGATAAAAATAGGTAAAGGATAAAAAATGAAAACGCGTAGGCACCGCGACACGGCACTATACACCGTGTCACGGCAAAGGCTGCCGTGTCGCGGCATTAATTCCCGTGACACGATGGAAATTCCCGTGTCATGGTGCGCGTATTCTGCAGCGGTGTGGTTTGCGCGTATAGAAAGATAGATTTTGAGTATTTCCAAGCGTTTTGGCTATAAAATAGGACTAGTATATTCGTGATATGCATAACTACGAAACATAAAATAATTAGAATTTTATATTTCAATAATAATGTCTCAGAATTTTGATAATACATTGCGCGATTGGTCTTATTCTTTGACCAATGCTGACAAAAGAGAGTTGAAATTGTTTCATGTCAGAGGCTTATTAGCCTTGAGACATGTAGCAATTGAACATGATTTTCTTAGGGCGGGTTTAGACTATTGGAGTCCAGAAACACATTGTTTTAAATTTGATTACGATGAAATCTATCCCATGCCGGAGGAATTCGGTGCCATCTTTAGTTTTCCTGCCAGAAACCTCATTGCCATGCCTACCCTACGTTAGTATTATTACAAAGACTTTGAACGCCATCAGAATCTGACAAATCCTGATTTAAACAAAATTGTGTGTGGTAGTGAGGTAGACTTACAAAAGCTTGCAAATTTGTATTTCAATCGGCCTGTCTCTGAGTCTTATAATGTATACCGTAGAAGGGCTTATATTTTTTGCATGTTTAGCAAACTTTTATATGCAAATGGTAGGGTAGGACATGCTTGTTTAGCGTATGTGCTTGAACATGTTGAATCTGGGAGATCTCCTATGCCTACTTGCCTTGCGATAACTTTGCGCGGCCTTGACGAAGCAAAAGCTGACCGGAAAGCCGCCAGGAAGGGCTCTCTAGTATTGTTGCAGGTAAAAACGTGCTCTGATTATCCCCCGTGACACAAAACAGGCACGTGTCACGGTGCTTGTCCGCCGTGACACGGTGCATTATGCCGTGTCACGGTGGATTTGTGCAAATTTTGTTTTTCCGACAGATTTTTGTTATTTTGCAGATTTGGTTGATGGAGCATTTAGAACTTTTTGAAGCCCCCGACGATATTGAAAAATATGGTCCCAATGATCTAGTCCGCAGGAAGAAAAATTACTCTACGAACATGTCATATGATGATTGGAAGAATTCCTTTGCAAAAAGAGAATTTTCTATTCGGTGGGTGGTGCCTTGGTGGAGGCTTACTAGGATGGTTGGCACGAATAATATTCCGTATTGTCGCGTTCCTAGTATTTCAAAGCTGACTTTTTATTGTCCTTCTCGATTGATGCGACGATATGGACTTGAACAAGTAGTTCCACGCTATAACGATAGTCCTTGTGAAGTATCGTTGCATGAATGTAACGTTCATAAGTACGAGGCTTATTGGATAAGAAGACCTTTACCGTTTCTGCAAGTAACCAAGCTCCTCCTCCCTTATCTAGGGCATACAAGGAATGGTTGAATCCTAGAAGTAGAAGGGATCGAGTTGGATCACACAACTTTGATGTGAAGGGGCGTCTTGGAAGTAAGAAGGCGCCTCCTAAAGATCCTCTATGTCCGAGAATACAAGGAATTGAGTTTAAGACTCCTATAATGCCTAAAAAGAAGAATTATGTGAAAGGAAAGGGTAAGGAAAAGATGGTTTATAGAGAGAAGCAATCGAAGAATTCTAAGAAAGGTGAAAGGGGTGAAAGTTCGACTAGGGGTGTGACGGTTTAGGCTACAAAAGACACATTAATGGTGAAGGCCGACCTAGTTGAAAAAGAGAAAGAGGTTCCTAATGTGAAGAAGGATTAGATTAATATCGCTTTGCTTATATGAATTATAATTTTTTTTAAATAAGGCGCATGATGCCAATAATTGTAGTCACATTTATTTCAATAATAATAGCATATTTATTTTCGCCTTAAATAAAAATTACAATGACTTTTTTTTTTATCCGAGTCAAGAAGTCGGACGCAATGGAAGAATAATAACAATCGTCGAACAAATAACAGAATTTGCAAAGTCCAGTTTTGCTGCGCCACGGAACAATTCACCGCATTTTTTTTTGGAATTCCACTGTGCCACGGTGGAAACTGCCGAGACACGGTGAAAATTTCCGTGGCGCGGCAATTTTTTTTGTGTGTTGGATTTCCACCGTTCCACGGTGGAAACTACCGTGATACGGTGAAACATCCCGTGGCGCGAAATTTTTTTTGTGCTAGATTTCCACCGTGCCACGGTGGAAACTACCATCTGTCGGTGTTTGCTGACATGGCGCGGTGGATGCTGAACTGGCGCAACGTCTGATTTTCTTGATTTTAGCTCCATTTTTTCGTGGCGCAATGATGAACTAGCGCATGTACTTGATCGACGAGGGAAGGATTTTATTTTTTTAAGTGGCCGGCCCCCTTGAGGGGTTGCCTACGTATCCTTAAAAAGGAATGAGGCCAAACGTAGCTCTATCGGGTCATGAACCCATGCAACTAGGCATAAAATTTCTTAAGTTGATCCAAGTTGGTTAAATTGTGGAAACCGTTACCGTCCATGTTTGTTGGGGTTTGGTGTGGCCGTGCTGTGCTAGCATGCCTCGCACATGGTGCGGGCTGCTAGCCACGCCTTGCTAGCATATCTCGCACATGGTGCGGGCTGCTAGATCGGCTAATTCCCTAGCACTCGGGATTCTGATGCTAGGGGTATTTTGGTCATTGTTGATTTATTAATAATTTGCCGTCTCGTCTTTTTATTATTTTTGACTCGACTTCCGACGCTCGGTTTCGACGCCCTAAGCTCGAATTTCCGACGTCTAAATATTTAACACTCGGGCGACGAATTAATTTCTTCCAAATTAATTCGTCGAGTCGGTTCGTATATTTTGCTTGGGTGTGACCCGAAGGGTTCAGTCAAGATTAAGGTGTAATATGAATTATATTAATATTACTGATCGGAAGCGGCCTCCACCCAGGCATTCCGATCACTTGACCTTACTGAATATATTAGCTTTCTAATAATTCTGAACTCGCCATCAGAATAATACATTTGTTCGAAGGACACCATTCCTTTCAATGTCTAATAATTGTGCCGCTCTGCCAGACAAAATGGATTTCACAATGTACGGGCCTAACCAATTTGGTCTAAATTTTCCTCTTGGATCCAACACGTTTTTGCGAAGTGCCTTAAGCACCAAGTCACCTTCCTTGATGTTCTTAGTCTTGACGTTTTTTATTGAAATGTCGTGCCATACGCTGTTGGTAGGTTTGGACATGATGCAAAGCTGCCAAGCTTTTTTCGTCAAGTAAGACTAGTTCACCATATCTTGCCCTAATCCAGTCGACTTCATCTAGTTGGCTTTCCAATGCGATTCAAAGAGAAGGGATTTCGAGCTCTATTGGTTGTACAGCTTCAACTCCGAGGACCAAAGAAAAAGAGGTAGCCCCCGTTGATGTACGAACAGAGGATCGATAACCCCAAAGGGCGAAATGTAGCTTACTTGGCCAATCCTTGTAATTTTCCGTGATCTTTTCAATGATAGATTTTACATTCTTGTCACCTGATTCGACCGCACCATTTGTTTGTGGCCTGTAGGGTGATGATATGTGATGTTTGATATGATATTTCTTTAATAGTTCTGCGCACTCGGCTTGGAAATGCGTTCCATTATCATTGATCATCACATGAGGTACCCCAAAGCGGCATATGATATTTTTCTCAATGAATTGAGCTACATGTTTTGCTGTTAGCTTAGAATATGAGGCAGCTTCGACCCATTTAGTGAAGTAGTCGATCGCTACAAGGATGAACTCATGTCCCCCTTGTCCTGGTGGCGTTATCTTTCCAATGATGTCGATTCCCCAAGTAGAGAAAGGCCATGGAGAAGTATATGTGTAGAGAGGCGAAGGTGAAACGTGCAGTAAATTCGCGTAGACTTGACACTTCATACATTTCTTGATGTATTCGTGACAATCTCTCTCCCTAGTGGTCCAATAATAACCTTGTTGTTGAATCTTTTGGACTAACATCTTAGCATTCATATGTGTTCCACATATACCGGCATGAAGGTTTTCCATGGTTTTGTGTGCTTCTTTCTTAGCTATGCATAAGAGATTTCTCCCTAGTGTAGTCCTTTTGCGGAGTTCTCCACTGATGAGCACATACTGTGAGCTAGGAGCCTCAAAGCACGACGTGCCCTTTTATCAGTATTAGGAGGGTATTCTCCCTTCGTCACGTAATTAAGGATATATGTATACCATGGTTCTTCATCATCTTCTTCTTGTGCTTCTTGTTCGTCATCAAGCACGTGAACATAAGCTGGCTTGTGGACACCCATTTGTGTCTCCCCAAAACCAAACCCAGTGATGAGTACCTTTCACGTCGAATCATAATCGAATGAAGTGAAAGTGTGAAAAGTCTAGTGATGAGGATGTTTTTATTAAAATAACTCTTCTTTCTTTTTTTGAAAATATTTCTTTTTTTACCCTTTTTTTGAAAAACGGGCATTCCAGTTTAGTTTGGTCCATGATATGGGTCCAATAATGATGTAGATGGATGGGGATTGAAAAGACCTTTCCAACGATATATTATAAGCCCAATTCCGATGAATAATGAGGAAGTTATGGCCAAAATACTAAACTGGGCCCAAACCGGATTTTACCTACGATCCAATGATCATGTGGAGGGTCCAAAGGTTTAATTCTATTTCTAAACTAATTAGGATTAATTAGAAACTTCTATAAGTTTCTACAAGATCTTAATTATCCTTTTTGAAAAGATAAGATTAAAGAATTTGAGTTCAATAAAAACTTTCCTTTTTCTTAAATCCTAATTCTATTCAAATTTAAAGATGTTCAAAGACAGTCAGATTTTATTTTTGTGCCTTAATCTTTATCCAAATTTTATATGGTTGAATAGATCTTGAAATTATCTTCCCAATGATATATTATAATATTAAATCCGAGTTATAACGAAAAAGATATGAATTAGATATGAAACTCTATCCAAAACTAACACCCTTCCACTATTTCGGCCACATCTTTTTATCTACAAAATATTTTAATCTATAATTGGGTTGAAAATTATACTTCAATAGCTTTCCAAAGACATATTATATGCTTTATTTGAACTTCTGGATTAAAAGATATGATAAAAAACAAAATCCGCAAAACCTACTGTAATTGAGTTTTATTTCGATTCGAATTCAGATTCTTTTCTTATTATTCGACTCTCTTTTTTCTCTATAAATAGAGGTCATATCTCCCCTTTTCAATCATCAACTCTCATCAAGAATTTCTTGATTCTCTCTTTCTTTCTAAACAAACCCTTTTACAAACACATTTCCTCATACATTAGCACTAGACACACCTAGCATAATTCGAAGTTGCCTTCGCCATAGACGTGAAAGGTTTAATTTCTGAGGGTTTGGTCCCTAATATTTATTTCAATTATTTAATTTAATTGTGGTTTATTATTTTCCTTGAAGTTACTAATGCGTGTATTTTGTTATTAGAAAGAGATACGAGGCATCCAAGTAAGTGCTTTAATGGTTTTATTGATATTTTGATGTAGAAATCATGTCTAGGTTGTTATTATGATTCCTAGTGTCATGTTAGGGTGTTTTGATCTTCCTAGTATCATGTTTAGGGTAACAACTATAATTTCTAATATCAAATATGACAATTGTGATTCCTGCGATGCTTCCTATTTTCTTTCCTAATATTCATGTTAGTATCATGTTAGGGGTAAATATTTAATCTTTATTGTTTAGTGACATGCTAGGGTTTGTTATTAATCTTGTTAGTATCATGCCTAGGATCTTGCTATTAATATTATGCTTTAACATGATTATGTTAATTATGATTGTTGTAATTATGATTATTATTTGATTATTATTATGTTGCTTGATTTATTGTTATTGCTTGATCACACCTTTTATGCATGTTTAAAGGGAATTTGGTACTTGTAATCATGCTTAATAAGATAATTAATAATCTTATTTAGGGTTAATATGATTATAATTCAAGTGATCGCCAATAATAGATTTGTTTGTGCATTAATATTCAACCAACATAGATTAAACAGGTTTAGGGTTAAATCTATTGATTGCATGTTAGTCAGAAAGCGCACATGAATACGATAAGAATAAAGTTAAGGCCTATTATTAGGGAAGGTTCAATCTCTTTTAGGTTGGATTTGTACCTTCATCCCCGAACTACCAGTCATGGTTCTAGACCTATTGGAGTTGACGATCTCTTGGATCGTTAAGGGGTGTAACCTTCACCTCGTGAAGGGTTTACAAGTTCCTAAAACTTGTTGGCGACTCTTTTGCTCTATCTTCTTTCCCTTTGGACGCCACCATGCTTAAGTGTATGATCACAGTGGGGTTCAAACTAGGGATAATGCTTGAAATATTCCCTACACGGCTCATATCTTCTTTCAATGGTCAACGACATTCTGATTATGTCTGTTGGAATTCGCTCAATTGATGCTAATTTAGCCATTACGTCGGCAAACTGGTTTTCTTATCTAGGCAAGTACGTATATTTGCCTTCATCTAGTTTCTTTGTGAGAGTTTCTAGATGAGCTTGATACGTAGCGAGACTTTCACTTCTCACCATCCATTTCTTGGAGATCTGGTTAATGATTAGTGATGAATCACCATAGATTCTAATCTTCTTAATTCCCAAGGCCACAACTGTTTCTAATCCCAATATGCATGCCTCATACTCTGCGGCATTGTTGGTGACATCAAAGTCGAGATTCATGGAAATTGGGATCTGCTCTTCATTGGGTGATACGAGCAAGACTCCTACACCACAACCCTTTTGGTTCGAAGCTCCGTCAAAATAGAGCATCCAGCTATCATCTTTGGTCATGAGTAAATCTTCGTCAGGGAAATCATACTCATCTTCTTCTTTCTCAACTTCTTCTAGCGGAAAATCTGCTAAGAAGTCAGAAACTGCAGAACCTTTGATGGCCTTTTGTGGTACAAATTTCAAGTTAAACTAAGCAAGGTTGACTATCCACCTTGATAATCTGCCATTGAGTGTTGCTTTTTCGAACAAGTACTTGAAAGGATCCACCTTGGACACGACATGCACTGTATGAGTGAGCATGTAATGTCTTAATTTATATGCTGCCCACACAAGTGTGAGACATAACTTTTCAAGTGGTGTGTATCGCGTCTCATATCCTTGAAGCTTCTTGCTCAAATAGTAAATTGCATTCTCCTTGATTTCTATTTCTTGTGCTAGCATTGCCCCTATTGTTTCTCTTGTGACCGTAAGGTAGAGTCAAAGAGGAAAGTAAGGCATTGCTGGCGCTAGCACGGGTGGGTTTGCTAGGTACTCTTTGATTTTTTCGAAAACTTTTTGGCTATCATCATCTCATGTGACTGGGACATTTTTCTTAAGTTTCTTGAATATAGGTTCACATATTGCTGTGAGTTTTGATATGAACCTACTTATATATTGTAGCCTTCCAACGAAGCCTCGAATTTCTTTCTCGTTCTTGGGTGGTGGCATGGCCATGATCGCTTTGACATTTATGGGATCTATTTCAATCCCTCGAGAACTGATCACATATCCAAGTAGTTTACTTGACGTGACTCCGAATGCACACTTTGCTGGATTTAATCTCATGTTGTACTTGCGGAGTCTTTCAAAGAACTTGTGAAGTGCAATGATGTGGCCTGGGCGATCTTTTGACTTGACGATCATATCATCAACGTAGACCTCCACCTCTTTGTACATCATATCATGTAACAATGCTGTGGCTGCTCTTTGGTAGGTGGAACCCGCGTTTTTCAACCCGAATGACATTACCGTATAACAATATGTACCCCAATTGCATGATGAATATGTTTTTCTCCATGTCATCCTCGGCCATTAATACTTGTTTATATCCGTTGTAGCCATCCATGAATGATAGGAGTGCATGGTTTGCTATGTTATCGACCAGAATGTCAATGTGAGGTAGAGGGAACCCATCTTTCGGGCTTGCCTTATTGAGGTCCCTGTAATCAACACACATTCTGACCCTTCCATCCTTCTTCAGAACTGGAACCACATTTGCTATCCATTCTGGATACTTGGATACTTTGATGAAACCTATAACCAATTGCTTTTTGATTTCTTCCTTGATTTTGAAAGCCACATCCGGTTTCATACGGCGCAACTTTTGTTTGACAGGCTTCATACCTGGAATGAGTGGTATTGTACGCTGAGCTATATCCCTGTCAATTCTTGACATATCTTGGTATGACCAACCAAATACATGAAAAAATTCACTAAGCAAGTTAATTAGCTCTTTGCGTTCGCCTTGACTAAGCGTTAAACCAATTTTTACTTCTTTGACAGTCGTATCATTGGAAATATTAACTGTTTCTGTATCTTCAATGATTGTTCTTTTATTTTCGTGTTCTTCCATTGATTTTATTATTTCTTTGTCATTTTTATCATTAGCAAAGAAATATTGATCAGGGTTAGAGGAATGACACGCATCGTAAGAAAAGGTACTCATTTCATTGAATTCATTAGTCATTACATCAAGGAGGGCAAGGTCAGCTGCGACCTCGCTGGAATTATTTGGGATAGCAAGAGGAAACTCAACAAGAGACTCAGCATTGGACTCTATAGCAGAAAGGGGGTTAGCCTCAGATCCTAAAGACTCGTCTATAGACTTAGACTCAGACTCGAACTCGGACCCAGACGACTCAGATTCATCAAACATAGGACCTTCGTCAGCGGTCACTTCCAAATTCTCTCCACTTGGCGTAGTGATCTTCACCGTCTTGCGCCATCCCTTTGAAACATTATTAGCCTGGGCGATTAACTCAGAGGGGTTAAAATCCTTGCTTGATATGACAGCTGAATGAGCTCGGAATTATCATTGCCGACAGGCTTGGGTTCATTCTTTTCTAGTCCAAAAAGAAGAGTAATGTTCATAACATCAGGGCTTGGACTAGCTAATTTCTTAGTTGTGAAGAGCTCATCGCCTTCATCGACGAAGTCTCAATCAAGGAACATCTTGAAACCCTGCTCACCCTTCCCATTGAGGACGAAAGGCTCAGAGAATTCATATCATGGAAGTTTTCCCCTTCTTTGATATACTGGACATTGAGAGTGAATGGATATGGGTCCATGGCCATTTCCGTCTTCATAATTCGAGCATTATTGCGAGCCTTTATTTTCATGAGAGATTGTTTCACATCTTCTTTTGTTGGCTTGAATCCTAAGCCGAAGGTATCCTTCTTAAGTGCTCCAAGATGGGCCCAAAGTTAAGCCATTTTCTTTTTGAGTCCGAGAGTCGTTCCAGGAAAATGCCTTTCTTATTCATAATGGCATTAACATTGGTATTTGAATAAGGATCAAAGTCAAGGTGACACTTTTCCCCTTCTTCGATCATGAGAACATCATCCAGCGAAAACCCCTAGAGATCTTCATCTTCCTCGTCATGTTCGACATGGACGATGGGAGTATTGATTACTTGAATGCGCATGGGGGAGGCATCAATGGTAATTGGAACCCCTCCAACTATGGAGTTCACTTTTTAGTGCAACGACGATGGGATCGCCTTTAGCTCATGAAGCCAAGGACGACCTAACAGTAGATTGAAAGAAGCCTTAATGTCCACCACCTGAAACTTGGTGCGACGTTCAATGGCTCCAGTAGTTATGTTTATCATTATAGTACCCACGGCTTGAAGGCGAGTATTATCGTAAGCACGAATCCCTTGAGTAGAGGGAGTCAATTTTTCATTTTTTATGCCCAACTTCTTTGCAGTGCAGAGTGGGAATACATTGATTGCAGAGCCATTATCAACTAGGCTCATAGGGAAATTCATTTTCCTACATACCACAGTGAGGTGTAAGGCCTTGTTATGTTGATCCCCTTCCGGGGGCAGATCCTTGTTAGAGAAAGAAATCAGATTGCTGGCACTTGGCAATTTAGCAGTGAGAAAGTTGACTAGTCCTTGAGGAGTCATATCATTATCAACTCCTAATTTCACCAGAGCATTCATCACAGCCTTTCGATGCTCGTGAGATGTCGCCAAAAGCTTCTATACATTCATTTCCACCTTAGTATTTTGTAATTTTTTGACCACATCATTGTTCATAGGGTCGATGGAATCAACTATTGGTTGTGATTGCGGTGAAGGTGGAGGTGGACTAGGTTGTTGCAACCGTCCATTTCTGGTGAGAACCTTGACCTCAAGGTCTCCCCAAACATCTTCACTTGTTCCAAGAGACGAACATGCTATATCTTTGAGATAGACGTCTTCATCGTCACTATCCTAAATTCCATTTACTTCTTCATAGTTTGAGATAAATACAACTTCCGGTAGAGGTTCATTCACAGGTTGAATGAGTATTGACGGATCAAAAGCAACTTCATCTCCCATGATAGCCAAAGCATCAAAAAGAGGACCTGTTTGAATATTAGGCTTCTTGCCCCTGGAGGGACAAGAAGTTGATTAGCATTAATAAGGTCTTGGATCGCGTCCTTCTACCTCCAACACTTCTCAGTAGTATGACCCTTTCCTTGATGAAAATTGTAATGAGCATTGGGGTCATAGCTAGCAGTTCTGTTCTCTGGTCGAGGTTCTGGAAAAGGTCCAATTGGCATAATCAGTCCTTGACTATGCAAGCGATCAATAAGTCATTCCCAAAGGCGTGTAGACCTTCCTTTGCCTTTGGAATTTTGAGGGGGAGCATTAAGAGCCAGCACATTATTGATATTGACATTGTTGGTAGCATTATTGGGCTTGGAAGACGAAGAAGAAGGAGTGTCGTTCTTCTTGTTTTTCAAGTGTTGGTTTTATTATTGTTGCTACCAGCAGTCCTCATCAGTTCATCTTCGATATTGATCCCAATATCGTACACAGCTTCGAAGGTATTCAAAGGCAGAAACTTCAAGTATTGCTTATACTTATGAGTCAGATTTACAATAAATAGGTGAACCATCTCTTTCTCCTTGGGAGGATCCACCAAGAGTGCAGTTGTTTCTCTCCACCTGCATGGGTAAGTAGTGAAGCCTTCATTCTCCTTCTGTTTGAGAATGGAGAGTTCACATTCAGAAGTCTTGGCTTGGATGTTACACTTGCAGCGGTTCATAAAGCTTTCAGTAACATCCTCCCAGGCCGCAACATGTTTGGATTTTAGAGAGTAGAACCACTGTTTACAGGCAGGCTCCATGGAAAGAGGGAACACAGTAGGGAAGAGTGTCACATCTAATCCCTTAAGAGCCATGGTCCCAGAAAAGGCCTTCAAGTGAAAAAGCGGGTTATCAGTAGGCTTGAACTTGGGAATGTCAGCAGTGGAAAACTTCTCAGGAAGTTTGTCCCTTATGAACTAAGAGGTGACAGGTTGCTCCACATAAGTGAACTCTTCAGAGATCTTACTCATCTGTTCTTTGATCTTGTCCATCGCAGCGGTAGTGACATTGTTTTGATTATCTTGCTCTACCATGTTGACTCTAGTGGTGAGTGTTTGCGTCATGTTAGACAACATCTCTATGGTCTTATTGATGTTCTCGATATATTCCTTAGTAGCCACTGGTTGAAAGTAAACTGGAGACGGACTTTGTGGAGCTGATTGTGGTGGTTTCCTTGTACGCCTCTTTGGTATAAGAGGTTGTTGAGGTATTGACTTGAACCGTAACAATATACCTCTGCTTCTTGACCAAGTGCTGTGACACCAAAACAAACACACCTTTAATGACCAAACTTAACCTTGACCCATCCGCAAAAGAAAAAGAAAACAATTTTTTTTATTTTTTTTTTAAATTTGCTTTATTTTTTTTAAAAAAATATGGGAGGATACCATCCGACTTACTCTGAAAAAAAAACGATACAAAAAAAGAAGACACAATACCACCCTAAAGTACGGTCATGAAATGGTGCACGACTAACGGAAAAGTGTGTGAACATGACATGTGAGTGATTAAGTAAAGGTTATGGACACGTGTTATGACCGTACAGCTAGACAAGACACCAAACCAGACCGCATAAGCATGCACAAAGACCAAAAAAAGGACTAATTGGACAAAATCCTGGGCACCGTGTCACGGTGCTTACTGTCGTGACACGGTACAGTGCACCATCAGACGGGACAAAGCACCGTGTCACGACATTGCACACCGTGGCGCGATGGACCTGCCGTGACACGACGCGCAATTCCAGGCCTAAATTTACGTAATTTCCAGGTTTTAACTAACAACTATTTGGAAATAAAAACCCTCGGTCATGGGTTAAACAAAAAGAGCAAACACATGAGGGTTAGCATCAAATAAACCATGTAGCATGTAGTCACGATGATGTAAAAAGAGTTCGCAACCTAAAGGTCAAGATCTATGTTCAACTATTGGTCAAGCTTTGGGTGTCAAAAGGGTACCATAGTTAAGAGTTTGAACGCGTTAGCAAGGAAGCCTCCCTTGAGGGTGTGTGCCAACGGGCTGCTCCGCGAGTTCGTGATGAAATCAAACTCGACTCCATGGTTTGGGTGGATTTGATAACTCGGATGAACCGTTATTGCCATGAGCGTTTTTTGGTTGATAGAGATTAAATCCTCCGGGGCTAAGACGTATGTAGAACACACATGTTTTTCAGAAAAACCGAAGGAAGTTGATTGTGAGAAGATAAAATAAGCCACCGAAATTATTTAAGGACTGTCGTGACACGATAAAGAGCACCGTGTCACGTTGCTGCACACCGTTAGACGGTGTACTGCACCGTGGCACGGAAGATTCTGCCATGACACGGCAGTTAGAAAATATGACTGGTGCCCTGCTTTCCTTCTTACGCAATCAAGTTATTAAATTTTTCCTACGGTACAGACCTAAATGCAACGTTAAACTTCTATGCTTATGCAAAAATGCCAAATTAATCACAAGAATATTTTTAAAGAATCTTTCAAGTCTCATCCACTCATCTTAATTAAATACCGATTACTCAAATCAATAAATAACCAAGAATCCTCCCCAGGGGAGTCACCAAATTGTAGGCGCCGCTCGAAGGGAGCCTACGTAAAAGCATAAGGTGAATATGCTTGGAACTCATAGGAAGTGGGAATTGACATAATAAAATTAAGGACAAGGAAAGTAGGGATCCGCCAACAAGTTTTTAAGGAACTTGTAATCCGTTCACGGATCGTAAAAGGCAACCACGATTAAGGGACAACGATAGGAAACAACGATTGACCCGTGAAGGTTACACCCCATTCATAATCCATGAGATTACTAACTCCATATGGTTCGGAACAACGAAAGTAGGATTGGGGATGATGGTACAAAGTGAGTCATGGAGTCACCATCGCCCGTATTGGCCTCTACTTGATTCTTATAATGAAAAGTGATTCCTGCGATCTCAAAGGCATACAAATATTCAATTTGCTCTAAACTATTATAATGCTAAATTGGTTGAATATTAATGCAACACATAATCCTAAAATATTTTGATCACTTGAATTATTAACAAGATTAAAAAGGAACCTTAACTAGTTGTCCAAATTATCTTATTAGTCGTGATTTTCAATTACATATTTCCTTTAAACATGCAATATGGTGATCATAAATAAGCATTAATATTGGAAGCAATTTAACAATAAATCCAACAATATAAAATCATTAGAAAAATAATAGAAATAAAAGGAACATAATTCTTACTTTGATTCTGTTTGTTTGCAACTATAAAATAATAAACGAGTTAGTAACTTCAAGGAAAAAATAATAAAACAATAATTAAAATTAAATTAAATCAAATCAAATAGAGTTGATTTGGGGCCAAACCCTCAAACAGTTCTACCTTTCACGCCTTAGCTTAAGGACAGAACCACGAGTAAAGTATAGACTCCTTGGAGTGCTTGAAGAGGGAATTTTGAAAGAAGAAGGTTAGGCCAGTGTTTAGGGTAGAGCATAGAAGAGAGAAAAAGAGAGAATTAATTGATGCCCTGTACATCAGAAATTAGGGGTATTTATAGAAAAAATGTGCTGAGGGAACACATGGAACCCTAAAAAGATAAAAACCCTAAAAAATTGCACCGCGACACGGCAGAGGGCACCGTGACACAGTGCCTGGCACCGTCAGACGGGGCAAATTCCCGTGAAACGGTGGACAACTGTGTGACGCGGGGAATATTTAGGGTACGGGGAATAAAAGGCGTGAAGGGTTTACGCGGAAAGGACGCGGAATTGTCTCGTGTCACAGTACAGGCATCGTATGACGGGGAATCCTACCGTGGCGCGGCACTGGATCCCATGACATGGTGCTTACTGTTGTTACACGGTGACCTGTAGTCCGTTTTTCCGTCTAAATTCATTTTTAACCCTAATTTCATTCAGCATTTTAAGTGTCGATTGATAATTTCGGGCTATTTCTGATTTATTATTATTAATTGAGCTAAAATAAATAAATAAAATAAATACAAGGTTTGGGCCAAAATAATAAAATAAATAAAAGGTTTGGGCCAAAATAATAAAATAAAATAAAAAGGTTTGGGCTGAAATTAAAAATAAGTTATGCTCTAACTAAACATCAAGACTGATCCATGGACTATTTAAAAAACTAAATTTAATTAAACACGATTTTTTAGCACTCTCGGGATTAAATACTGAACCCGACCAATAATGGCGGTGAAAGATTGTTCATCATCGGGTTTGGTTTTGGGGAGACATTTTTAGGTGTCTACAGGCCGACGGTCCCTAAATTATATTAAGTTTAAGAGTGTGCTTAGCCGTCTGCATATTGTGCAGGCGGTTGCTCGCAGATTCTCGACGTTGGCCGTCTGCACATTGTGCAAGCGATACTCCAATATCGTCAGTAGTAAAAAATTTTGTTCGCCTGCACGTTGTACAGGTGGTACCATAGAGGGTAAGTAGGATCCGCCAGCACACAATGCAGGCGGCATCCTTCATTGCCATGAGCATGGTCCTTCTGCACTTTGTGCAGTCGGTGCTCAAAATACAGAAAATAAAGACAAGTATGAAATGAAGGTAAAATTTTATTAACAAGTCAAAAACTTTACAAAATTTCAGAAGTAATACTTCTTCAGGTTATCTACAATCCAAGTTCTGGGTAGCCTCCTGCCGTCTGGTGTTTCCAGGTGGTAGGTGCCGCCTCTTACTTCTTCATAGATTTAGAATGGGCCTTCCCAATTTGGGGTTAACTTTCCTTGTTCATTCGCCCTACCGACTGCCTCCATTTTCCATAACTCAAAGTCCCCAAATTTTAAAGGGCACTTGTGTACTCTTTTGTTATAAGCTCGAGTCATTCTCAAACGGTAGATCTCATGGCGTAAGGCATCATTGCCCCTGCGCTCTGGGAGTGAGTCCAATGCCAAGCTCATGGCCTCCCAGTTTGCCTCTTCATCATGTAGCATAATCCGAAGAGTCGGCTCATAGTGTTCAATAGGCAAGACAGCTTCCGCCCCGTACACCATGAGGAATGGGGTTTCTCCAGTCGCCCCTTTTGCTGTTGTTTTGATGGCCCATAGGACGTGTTGTAATTCATCCGCCCATAGGCCGCCAGCTCTCTCAATTTTCTTATTTTATACCGTCTGAGATTAACTTGTTGAAGGCTTCAACTTGGCCGTTTGCTTGGGGTCGGCCGACTGATGCAAAATAATTGGAGATCCCTTGATCTCCCAACCAAGTCTTCAGATGAGGGGTTTCAAACTGAGGACCATTGTCAAAAACCATAGACATAGGCATTCCGAAACGAGTGATGATATTCTTCCAAATGAAGGAAATGACGTCCTTTGTCTTGATGTTTTGGACCGTCTCTGGCTCTACCCATTTGGTGAAGTAATCCAAAACCACTAATATGTAATGCCTGCCGCCTGGAGCAGTCGTATATGGGTCTAGAATGTCCAAGCCCCATTTAGCAAATGGCACAGGACTGTGGATGGCCGTCGGGTCAGTGGCCGGATGATGGATCAGCTTGCCAAATTTTTGACACTTGTCACATTTTTTAACAATCTCCATATCATCCGACTCCAGGGTAGGCCAAAAGTAATGCCGTCTGGCCCTGACAGATAAGGATCTGCCGCCTATATGAGAGGCACGGTATCCGGCATGCAATTCTTTGAGGAAATCTTGCCCCTTTTCTAGGATCACACACTTCAAAAGAGGATTGATGAAACATGCTTTGAAGAGCTCTCCTTGCTGTATCTCAAAGCTTGCAGCATGTTTTTTTAGCATGGCCGCCTCCTGAGGTGAATCTGGGAGGGTGTCGTCTGTTAAGTATGCCCGGATGCTATCCATCCAGGCGGAGCTTCGGTCAAGTACTCCAATGGGGTCTTCATGAGATATACTTTTTTTTTCCATGACTTCCCAGAATACTAACCGAGACGTTTCACAGGAGGCGGATGAGGCCAGTTTGGACAGAGCGTCCGCTTGATTGTTTTTTTATCTGGGCACTTGGCTTAAATTGAAGTCTTCAAGTGTCCTAGCTTCATCCTTGACCGTCTGAAAGTATTGGATCATAACCGGATGGGTGGCCTCATAGACACCATTGTATTGGCTTACGACCAATTGTGAGTCAGAGCAGGCATCAATTCTTGTTACACCTGCCGCCTTGCACATCCGGATGCCGGCTAGCTGGGCTTCATACTCGACCTCATTGTTTAAGGCCTGGAACTTGAACCGTAGTGCATATTCATATTTTTCCCCCTTAGGAGACTGACAAATTACACCTGCACCATAGCTGTTCATCGTGGAGCTTCCGTCCATATACACTTTTCGAACCTGATTGATATGATCCGGCTCAGCCAGCCTTGTCATTTTAACAATAAAGTTAGCGAATGCTTGCCCCTTTATTCCCTTCCTATGTTTGAAAGGGATTTCCAGTCCCTGTAACTCAATAGCCCATTTGAGCATTCGACCAGAAGACTCCTGGGTTGTCATTGGCCGCTTGATCGGTTGGTCAGTGTAGATCATAACCAGTGTTCCAGGAAGTAAGGTTTCAACTTCTTGACAACCATGTAAAGGGTGAGACCAAAATTTTCAACCATGGGATACCGAAGCTCTGCGATTCTAAGAACGTGGATAATGAAGTAGACCGAGAGCTAGATGTCGTCTCTTTCAGCTAAGAGGACAGCACTGAGGGCATGATCTGAAACGGCCAGTTACATACAGAGCACCTCTTTAGGCAAGGGACTGACCAACCTTGGCAAAGAGTATAGATGCATTTTCAGCTTTTGGAAGGCGGCTTCAGCATCATCCCCCCATTCAAATATAGTCTTCTCCTTGATCGCCTAGAAGAAGTAGAGGCACTTGTCGCCTGTCCGACTAAGAAATCTTCCCAGAGCTGTCAGACAACCGGTTAATTTTTGAACTTCCTTCACAGAACGGAGCAACTACGGTTAATTTTTGAACTTCCTTCACAGAACGGGGCGACTGCATGTCTATTACCGTCTGTATTTTTCCAGCGTTGGCCTCTATTCCCCTTTGGTCAATAAAGAATCCGAGAAACTTCCCAGACTCAACACCAAAGACACACTTTTTGGATTCAGCATGACCTTGTGCCGCCTGAATGTGGCGAATGTTTCTCGAAGGTTAGACACGTGATCCGCCTACTGTTTGGATTTGACTATCATATCATAAATGTATGCCTCTACATTCCTCCCAATTTTATTAATGAAGACTGTATTAATCATGCGTCGGAAAGTAGCAGACGCATTCTTCAAATCAAACGGCATCACATTATAACAGAATAACCCCTGATCAGTGACGAAAGCCTTCTTTTCTTGATCCTTTTTCAACAGGGGAATATGATGAAAGCCTGAGTAGGCGTCTATAAAGCTCATCAGGGCATGTCCGGCTGTAGAGTCGACCAGACCGTCGATCTTTGGAAGTGGATAACTATCCTTCGGACATGCTCTGTTTAAGTCAGTGTAATCTACACACATGCGCCAGGTACCATTTGGCTTTTTTACAAGCACAACATTTGCAACCTATTCAGGGACGTTACATGGCCGAATGAATCCAGCGTCAACTTTTTAACTTCGACGGCTGCCGCCTGACTTCTTTCCTCGCCATGGTTTCTTTTCTTTTTCCAAATGGGCTTCTTTTTGGGATTGTAGACACCCATTTGTGTCTCCCCAAAACCAAACCCAGTGATGAGTGCCTTTTGCGTCGAATCATAATCGAATGAAGTGAAAGTGTGGAAAGTTTAGTGTTGCGGATAGTTTTAATTTCTTTCCTCTTCTCTTTGTTTTTGAAAACTTATTTTAAGAAAACAGCCAATCTAGTTTGGTTGGTCCATGATATGGTTCTAATAGTAGTGTAGTTGGATGGGGCTTGACAAGAGCTTTCCAACGATATATTATAAGCCCAATTCCGATGAATATTGAGGAAGTTATGGCTAAATTACTGAACTGGGCCCGGTTTGAGCCTTATATGCGGCCCAATGATCTAGGGGAGGGCCTAATATAGATTTATCATTCATAATGCAATTAGGAATGGTTTTATTTTTCTAGATTCTTCTAGAAGATTCTTTTCATTCCTAATTCAATTAGCATTGATAAATTGACTTTTGTTGACTTTTTAGAGTTTTAATTAGAATCAAATAAATTTTTTTGAGGAAATTACGATTTTATCTTCCTCTACGACAATTTTTATCTGATTTTAAGAAAACGCGTGGATTTCTGAGTCAGCGCCAAACGCCAGCTGTAGCGCCTGACGCTACTTTAAGCGCCTGGCGCTAGACTTGGCGCCTAGCGCCAACCTTAGCGTTTGGCGCTAAGGTCAGCGTCTGGCGCCAACTCGTTTTTTTGCGTCAGAACTCTGTTTTTGATATTTTATCTTTTTGGCTGATTTTCTTTCTAAATAACGTCGTAAAAACTCCGTTTTGATTCATCAATTTTCATCAATTTTCTTCCAATTCTCATCAACTCTCATCAAGATTTTCTTGATTACTCTCTCTCTATTTTCTAAACTAGTCTTTTCTCAAATACAAAATTCCGCATTCATTAGATCTAGATACACCTAGCCATATTCGAAGTTGCCTTCGCCCTAGATGTGAAAGGTTTAATTTTTGAGGGTTTGGTCCCAAATCTCTATTTCCATTATTTAATTTAATTTTTTTATTTATTATTTTCCTTGAAGTTACTAATGTGTGTATTTTGTTATTAGAAAGAGGTACGAGGCATCAAAGTAAGTACTTTAATTGATTAATTGATATTATGATGTAGAAATCATATTTACATTGTTATTATGATATTCCTAGTATCATGTCTAGGGTATTTTTAATATCAAATATGATTGTTATGATGCTTCCTATTTTCTTCCTAATTTTTATTCATGTTAGTATCATGTTAGGGTTAAAGATTTGATTTTTATTGATGTTATGATATAGAGTTCATGCTTATGTTGTTATTATGATTCCTAGTATCATGTCTAGGGTAAATTTAATACTAAGTAAGATTGTTATGATGCCTTCTATTTTCTTTCCTAATATTCATGTTA
Organism: Chenopodium album; assembly: GCF_948465745.1. Classification (NCBI taxonomy): domain Eukaryota; kingdom Viridiplantae; phylum Streptophyta; class Magnoliopsida; order Caryophyllales; family Amaranthaceae; genus Chenopodium; species Chenopodium album. Next base: position 54,621,324 of record NC_137839.1, read on the forward strand.
GGGTTAAAGATTTGATTTTTATTATTAGTGACATGCTAGGGTTTGTTATTAATCTTGTTAGTATCATGCCTAGGATCTTGCTATTATTATTATGCTTTAACATGATTCATGTTTATTTTTATAATTGTTTTGATTATGACTATAATTTTATTATTGTTATAATTATTATTATGATGATTATTATTATGTTGCTTGATATATATTTATTGTTATTGCTTGATCACGCCTTTTATGCATGTTTAAAGGGAATTTGTACTTGTAATCTCGCTTTATAAGATAATTAATAATCTTGTTTAGGTTAATTTGATTATGATTCAAGTGATCGCCAATAATAGTTTTATTAGTGCATTAATATTCAACCAACATAGATAAACAGGTTTAGGGCTAAACCTTTTGATTGCATGTTAGTCAGAAAGCGCACATGAATAAGATCTGAATAAAGTAGAGGCCTATTATTAGGGCAGGTTCAATCTCTTTTAGGTTGGATTTGTACCTTCATCCCCGAACCCTATTTGGTTCAAGACCTTATGGAGTTGACGATATCTTGGATCGTTAAGGGGTGTAACCTTCACCTCGTGAATGGTATACAAGTTCCTAAAAAAACTTGTTGGAGACTCTTTTGCTCTATCTTCTTTCCCTTTGGACGCCACCGTACTTTAGTGTATGATCACAGTGGGGTTCAAGCTAGGGATTAACGCTTGAAATATTCCCTATATTTTTTGCTGACTCAACTGGGGAGGACTTCTATTTTAATTCCTGAATTTGTTTTGGCAATGATTTAGAATGAGTGGATGAGACTCGAAACTTTCTAAGTATTTTATGTGCGTAATTTTGATTAACATTATTGTCATATGCATAAAAAAGATCTCAATTGAAAGACCATCCGTAATGAGTTAAAAACACAGGATTTTACACGTAGGAAATTTGAGAAATATCTTTCATAACTAGGATCAAAATAACATTGCGCGAAACTGGAAAATTTTATCGAGCACAGAAAGCTGCTGAGGCATGTAGGAATTAGCGTCAGCGAACAAAAGCTGGCGCCAGACATTTAACTGTAGCGCCCGACGACAGCTCTGTCGCCAGGCGCTACAGCTAAATCCTGGCGCCAACCTCTGTTTGCTGGCGCCAAATTCTTCCAACACCGAGCCAGAAATATGCGTTCTAATTTCGACCATTTTTTCGTATTGTTTGCTCAATCCTACTTCCTGATGAGTTTTTCTCACTTTTTTGAAACCCATATGTGTTCTACATATGGACATTACCCTCTGGAAATTCATGTTCCATCTACCTGATTGAACGCTCTGAGCAACAAAGGGTACATCCGAGAATGTTGAATTCACCAAACCATGGAAGCGAGTTTTTCTAAAAGTCGTGGTGTCCCATCCACTCGCGCCAACCCTTCACGGTTAGGCTTCCGCGCGGTGCATCCGAACAATTAACCATGGACCCTCTATTGACTAAACCATATCCCGAACTTTAGAGAACTAGAGCCATGGTTAGGTTGCAAACTCATTGCATCATATTGTGCCTACTTGACTAATTGTGCATTATTTGTTGTGCATATACTATGTTTTTTTAACCGTTTGTTTGACTTGTGTTGAGATTAAATGAATTAATGACTTAAAGAACTTTGCCTAATTGTAGGGAATAATTCAAGCCTTTAAATCCCACTAGCTTGAACCCCACTGTGATCATACACTAAAGTACGATGGCGTCCAAAAGGGAAGAAGATAGAGCAAAAGAGTCGCCAACAAGTTTTTAGGAACTTGTAAACCGTTTATAGGATGAAGGTTACACCCTATAACGATCCAAGAGATCGTCAACTCCATAAGGTCATGAACCAAATAAGGGTTCGGGGATGATGGTACAAATCTAACCTAAAAGAGATTGAACCTGCCCTAATAATAGGCCTCTACTTTATTCTGATCGTATTCATGTGCGCTTTCTGACTAACATGCAATCAATAGGATTAACCCTAAACCTGTTTATCTATGTTGGTTGAATTTAATGCACAAATAAATCTATTATTGGCGATCACTTGAAATTATAATAACAATTAACCCTAACAAGATTATTAATTATCTTATTAAGCGTTATTACAAGTACCAAATTTCCTTTAAACATGCAATAAAGGCGATCAAGCAATAACGATAAAATAATGTATCAAGCAACATAATAAATAATCAATATCATGAATAATAATTAAATAATCATCATCAAAATAATAATAATAATCATCATAAATTATAACAATTATAATCATAATCATGTTCATGTTAATATTAAAGCATAATAAACATAGCAAGATCCTAGGCATGATACTAACAAGATTAATAACAAACCCTAGCATGTCACTAAGCAATAAAAATCAAATCTTTAACCCTAACATGATACTAACATGAATAAATATTAGGAAGAGAGTAAAAGGCATCATAGCAATCATATTTAATATTAAAGTTACACTAGACATGATACTAGAAATATCATAATAACAATATAAACATGATTTCTACATCATAATATCAATTAATCAATTAAAGCACTTACTTTGATGCCTCGTACCTCTTTCTAATAACAAAATACACACGTTAGTAACTTCAAGGAAAATAATAATCAAAACAATTAAATAAAATAATTGAAATAGAGATTTGGGACCAAACCCTCAGAAATTAAACCTTTCACGTCGAGGGCGAAGGCAACTTCGAAAATGGCTAGGTGTTTCTAGATCTTGCGAATGCGGAATTTTGTATGAGAAAAGGCTAGTTTAAAAAAGAGAGCGAGAGAATACTCAAGAAAATCTTGATGAGAGTTGGTGAATGATAGATATAGATGATGAATGATGATGAATGGTGAATGAAAACGGAGTTTTTTAATACGATATTTATAGAGAAAATCAGCCAAAAAAGATAAATTAACAAAACAGAGTCTGACGCTCAGAAAACAGGGCTGGCGCCAGGCACCAACACTAGCGCCAGGCGCCAATGGCTAGCGCCAATGGCTAGCGCTAGGCGCCAAGGCCTGGGGTTAGGCGCCAAGCCTGATACCAACGCGTTTTCAAAAATCCTATAAGTTTACCGTACTGGAGTATAAAATCATATAATTTCTTCGAAAATGCTATTTGATTTTAATTAAAACCCTGAAAAGTCAAAAGTCAATTTATCAATGCTAATTTAATTAGGAATGAAAAGAACCTTTTAGAAGATTCTAGAAGACTAAAACCATTCCTAATTGCATTAGGAATGATAAATCATATAAGGCCCACCCCTAGATCATTGGGCCGCACATAAAGCTCAAACCGGGCCCAATTTGGTAAATTGGCCATAACTTCCTCAATATTCATCGGAATTGGGCTTTTAATATATCGTTGAAAAGCTCTTGTCAAGCCCCATCCAACTACACTACTATTGGACCCATATCATGGACCAACCAAACTATATTGGCTGTTTTTTTAAAAATAAGTTTTCAAAAACAGAGAGAAGAGAAAAGAAATAAAAATTTTCCGCAACACTAGACTTTCCACACTTTCAGTTCATTCGATTATGATTCGACGCGAAAGGAACTCATCACTGGGTTTGGTTTTGGGGAGACACAAATGGGTGTCTACAGAAGCCCCCACTTTGACTGAGTTTGGAGAAACGCAAGTTTCGAAAACAAAAGTGAAAGTATCGATAGGGACGGAGAATGATTCAGAATGTTCTGCGATCCTAAATCAATCTTGTAACGCCAATACCTGCAAAACTAGCGTTAGTAAAAAAGATAAAAGAGTTAAGAAACGTGTATCTTGCACCGTCGAGCACACGTCTCTGAAAGTAACCGATTTGCTTTGATGACCTCCTGCAAGCTAGAGAATGCCATCCCGCTTGAAAACCGCTACGCATGTAACTGCTTCCAAATTAGAAGATTGCTTTGCCTGAAACGATCCTCCTTGAAATGATATTACTCAACGTCCAAGGGAACACTATCGAAGATTATTTCTCTTGAAACAATCCTCATCCGCATTGATAATATTCCACATCCTAGGGAACATCATCGAAGATTATTTCTCTTGAAACAATCTCCATCCACATTGATAATATCCTCATCCTAGGGAATACCATCGAAGATTATTTCTCTTGAAACAATCTCCATCCGCATTGATAATATTCCACATCCTAGGGAATACCATTGAAGATCATTTCTCTTAAAACAATCTCCATTTGTTTGTGACAACTTTCCGCAAGCTAGGGAATGCTGTCGAAGATATCTTCTCTTGAAGTCACCTTCGTTTGATGCGATAATTTTCCAAAGGAAATTACCGTAGATCCACGCTTGTCGATCTTTAAAAGTTCGCCTGAACTTTGCTTCCCCTATGCCTGTACGTCGGCGCTTCCGTAGCTTTGAACCTGTATGTCGGTGCTCTTTTGCTCTCGAACCTATATGTCGGTGCCTTTTGCTAATGAGCCAATGCTTAGGCGATTTAAGCTAAGTGAGACGATCTCTTATCCGGTCAATCACTTTATGTAATCAAGCCGATTACTAAATCATGTCAAATTGCTTAGAGGGGCTAACTGGCATAACAAGGAACCTAAAAATATGTTGCAGAAGACTAGCACAACCTCATCAGGTGGCTGGGTGCTTTGGCGTCGCTGAAAAACCATCAGCGCCAGGCGCCAAGCCAAATTTGTGACGCCAATGCATAGAGTCTGGCACCAGCACGGGGACTTCCTTAAATACCCCTTTCCTCTTCATTTCGCTGCTTTGTTCGTCGCGAACTACTCGAAAGAAGTCCGAAACTTCAATTGCTCATTGCTTGCTCGTTTCTCAACCGAATTCACTCAAATTTGTTGCAAATCAAATCTCTTTTCATCTATTTTCCTAATCTATGTAAGTTTCCTTCAAACTCACAACAGTTTTTATGAATTCTTGGCATATTTATTCACAAATTTCATGAAAATTCAAAACTTATAATGCTTAATTTGCTTTGTTTGTCAAGTTTTATGCCATGAAATTGCTTGATTATGTTTTTATATTGCCTTGGGAGTAATTTGAGACTTGTTTGACTCAATTTGGTGAAGAAATGAGCAATTTTCCATTGTTGGACCTCTTAAGGTCGTGAAGAACAATGTGACTCGTTCTTGATGTTTTTGCTAGCAATTCATGTTCAATTTGTCACAATAATCACTATAGTGTTGCAAGAAATTGTTTGATTGCTTGAAAAATGCTGTTATGCTTAATTCGAATTTGTGCTCTGTTTTAGTACTACGTACTCTTTTTTTTGCGAACATAGTATCATGCGGTTAGGCAAACATTAGATACTACAGAACCTTAATTTATGATGATTCTGCACAATGTAGCATGGCTAGACAACGAGGCTCGGGTTCACGGTCCCGAAACACTAGACGGGAGCATGAGCCCGTGGAGGACGACGCCACGCCTTCCACTTCACTTGGTTGACTTTCGGAGTGGGATGAGCGGACCCTGTTCTTCGCCCCTGTCCACCACATTTCTGAGAGGGTGAGACGGGGCACCGAGCCCGGGAGGACACGGCATCACGGCTCTGGCTGTGACGGTTTAGGCGATTTGTACAGGATGTACATCGCCAGGGATCCTGAGACGAGGCTCCAATGGGAGTCTTGCGAGCTTGCTACTTTGTTCGAGACCTCTGAGGCTATGATTGCCTTTAGCGGGGGTCACCACGTAGTGCGTACTTTGGTGGAGTTCTTCTGGGACACCACCAACACCTTCCATTTCCCTTGGGGGGAGATGATGGTCACCTCTACGGACTTCATTCTCATCACAGGACTGGAGTTCACCTCTGTGCCACTGCCGTTCGACAGTGGAATCGACGTCTTCTATTCGGAGGTCGAGGAGCTGTTGGGGCCGATTGCTATTCGGGCCCGAGCTGAGGTCGAGACGACTCAATTTAGTGCTAGGGGAATTCGCCGCTCGACGCTGGCAGCGGCTCTTGATGACGATGCGACCACCCGAGAGCAGCGGGTGCGCATCTTTGCGCTGATGTTGTTGTCAGGGACATTCTCCCCTGACAAGGGTAGTAGGGCATTGCTTTACTACCTTCCTGCTGTCCGTGATCTTCACCGGATCGGGACTTATGACTGGGCCAGCGTGGCCTATGCTGACTTCATTCGTGCGCTGTCGACACCGGTCCTTTATGACGAACGTTGCTCTGTCTGCCTTTTGGAAGGTCGTAGAGGTAAACATTTATTCCCCATAAAGTTTAGCTTTGCATATTAGTTAGCATTTGCTCACACTTTTAGCTCTTTATAGATCTGGTTCTACGAGTACTTTCCTTCCGTTGCGCCGGTGAGACCATTGCCGAGGGGATTTCCAGTGAGCACCTCCTGGGGCGGTCATCATTTTGATATGTCTACTGCACGTTTCCGAAACTGGATCATCTCGGTACGACGTTTATTGTTTATTTTGCTTTTCCGCGGTGCTTTAGATATATTATTGCCTGATTGATGCTTTTTATAGGGACCTGAGGTGGTATACCGACCGTGGGGCGGTTGGACAGTCCCTGGATTAGCTGCACAATACTCTACTAAGCGTCGATATTTTCTGGGGACTTATGGAGCGGTCGCGTACTTAGGAGAGAGGGTCGCTAGGCAGCACTCTTCTGATGTCTTCGTCGTTCCTGCCGCTCCACCACGTCATATGTTCGACGAGGCGCGGTTGTCGAGCATGTCTGAGGGAGCTGGTACCCCTTGGCGGTCCCATGTGATTCTCGGGCGGTGTTATGCTGAGGAGCTACTACCTTTATTAGCTCCAGCCCCTGTACCGGTTGAGGATGTGAGGGTAAGATTTTCTTAGCTTTTATTTTTCACTAAGTAGCCCCCAAGTAATACTTTACTGATTTTTTCTGTTTTATTAAGACGATGCTGCTGAGTTTGTGCTGCCCCGTATGTCCATCCACTACCAGGGGATGTACGGGCCGATCGAGGAGATGATTCCTTCGGCTCCCGAGGGCGAGCGCTTCGTAGTGCGGTCAATTCCTCGCCACCAGACTAGAGTAAGCCTAGTTTTAATTCAGAATTTTCGTGTTCATGTATATCATGTATATTTACTGACTTATTTTTCTGACAGTTTTCACGCGAGGTGGTTTTGGCTATGGCACGATGCATAGATGCCTTCCGGAGCCAGGTCGTCCGGATGAGGAACGCGGCCACTTGCCGTCGGGATGACGTCGTCCGAGAGGTAGCCTTTCTTTACTCATTATTTTTGCATTGCTGCTTTTCAATTTTACCCTGTTTCTGATTTTATTCTTTTAGTAGGGCCAGCCTATTGTTTCTCACACTTGCACGAGACCTTAGGAGCGGAGAGATCCAGCGAGGTCTAGCTCGAGACGTCGACGCACTTCGTCAGGGGGTAGAGGCGGTCGTTCTGAGGCTGCTCGAGCTGACGTTGCTAAGGGCTCGGGATCTTCTTCTGAGGGTGCTCATGCTGCACCGGTAGGAGAGGCTACCTCAGCTTTCAGAGGTGGTGGGATGTACTCATTATTTATCGACACATTTTGTATATTTATGCTATTTTATTTGATTGTTTATTATTATGTGTATGTTAGTGTGTGCAAGAAAAGTGTGACAACAATTTTGCGCAAAAATTCCGTCATTTTTATTATTGATGGAGGGTATCCGACTCTCTCCCCCAAAAAGAAAAAAAAAAGAAAAAAGCCAAATGAAATGTCGGGTGTTTGGAATTAAATAAAGTCCAAAAAGAATAATATAAATTTAAAATAATAGCTATATTTAATTATTTAAGAAAAAGGATAAAAAAAGTATGTTTAGGAAAATTAAACGGAGCCATAAAGTCATTAACCAACTCGAGTTTAATATTAAAAACGCAAACTGAGCACGCGCGGCTAATCTAGCAACTTGGCGCCAGCTGGCGCCGCACTATGGCACGTGGCGCCAGGCGCTACACTTAGCGTGTGGCGCCAAGCGCTGGCGGTTGGCGCCAATCACGGGGTTTTGACGCCAATTGACGCTGACTCCGTATTTCATTCTGATTAAAATTTTTCGCAATTTGTGTATAAATAGCCCCCTGCCCAGCCGATTCTTCTCATAATTCCAGCGAATAAAATAATTTTCTTATTTAGAAAAATAATAATCATGTCTTTATTCACCAAGACCTTCACCCAATACACTCATGAATGGTGTCGATCTCTTAATGCGAGGGAGAGAAAAGAATTAGATTTATTTCACCTGGGGGAATTTATGGCATCAAAGGAGTAGATCTTGACCTAGACTTCATACATACCGCTTTAGAATTTTGGAATGATGATACTCATTGTTTCAGAATAGGGTATGATGAGATTAGCCCTTTGCCGGAGGAATTTGGTGCTATCTTAGGCATCCCTGCAATAGACCTTATAGCAATCCCTAGAGTAGACGCATACTATTATAAGGATTTTGAGCGCTTCTTGAATTTGAAGGAAAGGGATTTATCAAAAATAGTAGATGGCAATATAGTTAATTTGAAAGAATTTGCACGCCCTTATTTTGATAAACCTCTTTCTGAATCTTTTCATATATATAGAAGAAGGGCGTTCTTATTTTGCATGCTTAACCAATTTTTTCTTAGTAGTGGTAAAAATAATGAAGGACAATCAATCATAACCACTTTACTAGAACAAATTGAATCAGGGAGAAATCCAATGCCATTAATAGTTGGAGAGACTATGATTAGTCTAGATGAATTGAAAAGGGACCCAAAAGCACCTCTTCGCGGCTCTCCAATTTTATTACAGGTAGAAAAATAATATTTTTAATTACAGAAATCAAAAAATATATTTTTGTATTGTAATAACAATTTATTTGCATTGCAATTTTTTACAGATGTGGCTAATGGAGAGGCTAGGATTAATTAGCCCTCCCCCTCCGGACGATATTGAAAAATATACTCCCAATTGCTTCGTGAGAAAGAAGAAACATATTCCTAAAATTGGGCGCCATGGGTGGATAAAAGTCTTCGAATCACGCGATTTTGCTATCAAGTGGGTCGTCCCGTGGTGGAAAATAGAAAGGATGGTTGGTGTTAACAAGCAACTTTTCTGCCGTCTTCCAAGCTTGTCTCGTGTAACTTATTATTATCCCTGCAGGGTAAAAAGACAATACGGCTTGCTGCAGAATATTCCTTCCGGGGATCTTCGTCCTCCCTATGAGTACCCTGTATCTCAAGAAGTAGATAGATTCGATGCTTATTGGAGCGCTAGACCTTTATGGGAAGTGATTACCCAAAAGGTTCCTCCTTCATTGCCTAATGATGTAAAGAAGTGGTTGCTGAAGAAATCTTCGATTGATCAGGGTAGAACCGATGTGAAGAATCGTCTAGGTGACAGGGTGACTCTTGCCAAAGAACGCTTAGGTGCAAGAATTGAATTCAAAACACCTACAATACCTAGGAAGAAAAATACTACCAAAGATTAAGGAAAAAGGAAGGCTAATACCACAGACAAAAAAGCTTGGGTGGAAAAGAAGCATGGAGTGCTATCTGAACGGGAGACCATCTACTCCAAAATTGAATGTAGGTCCTCTAAAGGACGCCTACTAGCTAAAGTAATGGATGAAGAGGAGGAAGCAGATAAGAATTGGAAAAAAGCTAGAAAGCAAAAGAAAGATTAAGAGCATTGCTTAGCTTTAGATTTATTAGACTTAGATTGTTATTTCTATTTAAAGTTAATTTATTTTAGCTTTTATTTAAATTCCATCAATAATGTAATTTTATTTTATTAATGAAATTTTAGCTTTCAATTAAATGGTTTACTTTAAATTTATTTTCTTAAAGCAATGAAAATCGAAAAAAAATAATTTTCCAGAAATTCTTAGAGTACGAAAGTCGAAAATTTTCCGAAAAACACCGAAATTCACCCAGATTTTATTCCTGAATTGGCGCCAGTCATTGGCATTTGGCGCCTGCCATTGAAGTCTGGCGCCAGGGGCCAATTTCATCAGCTGGCGCTGATGACTTCTAGCTGGCGCTAGGCTTTGTTCTGCGACGCCAATAATTCGCCGATTTTCTGTTGAAATTTTAATTAATTCTGGAACGTGGAAATGTCGAAAAATAAAGTGGTCGCACCCGTAAAGGGTTGCCTACGTATCCTTTCTTAAGGAATCAGGCCGAACATAGCTCTCTTGAGTATCCTACTCAAGTGATTATGGGTAGTATTTCTTAAGTTGGTCAAGATTGGTCATGTTTGAGAATTCATTGCCATCCATATCAGTTAGTTTTGCTGCACCTCCTGACAGGATTGTTTTGACAATGTAGGGTCCAGACCAATTAGGTCTAAATTTTCCCCTTGGGTCTAAAACATTTTTCCGTAGTGCTTTTAATACCAAATCTCCTACTTTGATATTTCTTGTCTTGACCTTCTTATTAAAATGCCTAGCCATACGAGTTTGGTAACACTGAGTGTGATGTAGATCTTCTAGTCGTTTTTCGTCGAGTAGAATCAATTCTTCGTATCTTGCCCTAGTCCATTCAACTTCATCGAGTTTACTCTCTAAAGCGATGCGTAGAGATGGTATTTCTAGTTCGACAGGTTGTACGACATCCATTCCGTATAACAAAGAAAATGGCGTATTTCCTGTTGATGTACGGATTGACGTGCAGTAACCCCACAATGCGAAGTGAAGTTTGTCAGGCCAATCTTTATAATTTTTAGTCATTTTCTCGATGATAGTCTTTAGATTTTTATTAGCTGCCTCGACTGCTCCGTTTGCTTGAGGTCTATAAGGGGAAGAATGATGATGTTGAATGCCGTATTTTTGTAGCAATTCTTCACATTCGGCTTGAAAGTGAGTTCCATTGTCACTTATCATCTCATGTGGGACTCCACATCGACAAATAATATTTCTTTCGATAAAGAGTGCTACATGTTTTGCAGTGAGTTTAGCGTATGATTGCGCTTCGACCCACTTTCTAAAGTAATCGATTGCTATTAGGATAAATTTGTGGCCTCCTGTTCCTAGGGGAGTGATTTTGCCAATTATGTCAATTCCCCATGTAGAGAATGGCCATGGCGAATTGTAGGTGTAGAGCAAAGATGGAGGGACATATTGTAAATTGGCATAAATTTGACACTTAGTGCATCTTTTTACGTACTGATGGCAATCCCTATTAATTGTAGTCCAATAATATCCTTCTAGAATTATTTTCTTGACTAGCATTTTGTCATTTACATGAGTGCCACAGATTCCTTCATGAACTATTCTCATTACTCTTTGTGCATCCACCTTTCCTACACATAGGAGAGCTCGACCTTTAGGTACCCTTTTATGTAGCTCGTTGTCTATGAGTACATATTGAGAAGCTAAAAGTCTCAACGCTCGCTTTGCTCTTTTGTTAGCATGAGGAGGGTATTCTCCATTAGTGACATAATTGAGTATGTCCGTGTACCACAGTTCTTCTTCTTATTCTTCTTCTTCTTGGACTAAGCCGTCATCTTCTATAGCCTGGATATATGCTGGTTTGTGCCTTTTTTCGATAGTTAGAGGCATTTGCTCGATTTTTGTGGGAATCCTAACCATTGAGGCTAATCTTGCCAAGGCATCAGCAAATTGATTTTCTTCTCTAGGTAGATATGTATATTCTACCTTCTCTAACTGATCGGTAAGAGTTTCCAGATAGGTTTGGTAAGGGGCTAGGCTTTCGCTCCTTACTTTCCACCTTTTAGATATCTGATTGATGATCAAAGAAGAGTCTCCGAATATCCTTAACTTCTTTACTCCCAATGCCAAAGCTGTTTCAAGGCCTACCACGCATGCTTCATATTCAGCAGCGTTGTTGGTAACGTCGAAATCAAGCTTTATTGAGATTGGAACGTGCTCTTCTTTAGGTGATACTAGTAGCACTTAGACGCCACATCCCTTTTGGTTTGAGGCTCCGTCGAAATACAAGGTCCAAGTATCATCTTCAGTGACCATTAAGTCTTCATCTGGAAATTGATTGTCTTGTATTGGCGTCAAGTCTTCTATTGGAAAATCTGCTAGAAAGTCTGACACTACGGATCCTTTAATAGCTTTTTGTGGTATAAACCTTACATCGAACTGGGCTAGATTGACTATCCATCTTGATGTGCGTCCATTGAGTGTAGATTTCTCAAACAGATACTTTAGTGGATCCAATCGGGAGACTACGAAAACGGTATGCACCAACATGTAATGTCTTAACTTTGTTGTGGCCCTCAACAAGGCGAGGCACAATTTCTCGAGCGGTGTATAGCGTGTTTCGTATTCGAGCATCTTTTTACTTAGGTAATAGATTGTGTTCTCTTTTCCTTCTACTTCTTGTGCTAGCATGGCTCCCATTGTCTCTTTGGTAACCGTCAAATATAACCTAAGAGGTATTCCGGGAAGTGCTGGCGCTAATACGGGAGGATTTGCGAGATAGGCTTTGATCTTTTCAAAGTCTTTTTTACACTCGTCATCCCATATTACTGTTACATTCATCTTGAGCTTCTTGATAATTGGTTCACATATCGTCGTCAGTTTCGATATGAACCTACTTATGTATTGCAACCGGCCGATAAATCCTCGAATTTGTTTCTCGGTCTTGGGCGGTGGCATTGACATGATTGCTTTAATCTTGGTTGGATCTACCTCTATTCCTCTAGAGCTTATGACGTATCCCAAGAGCTTGCCTGAGGTGACTTCAAAAGCACATTTTGATGGATTCAACCTCATGTTATACTTTCTTAGCCTTTCGAAAAATTTCCTTAAGGCTAGTTGATGTCCTGGACGGTCTTTTGATTTTACAATCATGTTGTTGACATATACCTCGACTTCTTTGTGCATCATGTCATGGAGTAAGGCAGCTGCTGCACGTTGGTAAGTAGCACCCGCGTTTTTCAACCCGAATGGCATTACCGTGTAGCAGTAAGTGCCCCATGGCGTTATAAAAGTTGTTTTCTCCATGTCTTCTTCTGCCATGAGAATTTGGTTGTAACCTGCGTACCCATCCATAAACGAGAGAAGCGCGTGATTTGCCGTGTTATCTACCAGAATAACGATGTGTGGCAAAGGGAAGTCGTCTTTTGGACTTGCCTTATTTAGATCTCGATAGTCGACACACATCCTTACCCTTCCATCGTTCTTCGGAACTGGGACGACGTTGGTGACCCATTCGGGGTATTTGGATACCTTGATGAAACATGTAGTTATTTGTTTTTGAACTTCTTCTTTTATTTTAAGTGCTACGTCGGGTTTCATTCGACGTAACTTTTGTTTTACAGGTTTCATTCCTGGAATTAGTGGTATAGTGTGTTGAGCTATTTCTCTATTAATGCCTGACATATCTTCATATGACCAATAAAATACATCGATAAATTCTTTAAGTAAGTTAATTAAATCGGTTCTTTCTTGTTTATTCAATGTTAGTCCGATTTTAACTTCTCTTTTATGAGTTGAATCGTTCGATATATCGACTGTTTCAGTTTCCTCAATTACCGGTGTTTTCTTTTCGAGTGTTTCCATTGCTTTAATAATTTCTTTGTCTTTTTCATCGTTAGCTAAGCAATGCTCATCATCTTGGGTTAGAGAAGAACACGAGAAGTAAGAAGAACGAGAAATATTATTATACTCTAAGATCATTACATCAAAGAGTGATATGTCCTCAGGGACGGATCACTACTATCCTAGGAGAAGAAATAGGAGGGGGAGGTGTTACTACTAAAGACTTAGAAGACTCAAAAGGGAAAGACTCTGACTCAGATTATGACTCAGACGACTCTTCAAACATCGGTCCTTGCCCTGTCGGGATTGATATCTTCCTTCCACTTGAAGTAGTCACTTTGATAGTCTTGCGCTACCCTTCTAGTGAGCCTTCGGCTGGAGTAATTAGCTTCGAGGGATCGAAGCTTTCACTTTGTAGGACTGTTTGAATGAGCGAGGAGTTATCCTCTTTATAAATTGGCTCATTCTTTTCTTGCCCAAACAGTAATCCCATGACATTAAAGTCAAAGCATGGGGGTGCTTTCTCCTTATGGACGGGAGTTGGGATTTCATCAGTGAAGAAGAAATCCAAAAAAATCTCGAATCCCGGTTGTCTTATGCCATTTACAACAAATGGCTCGGGAAATTCATGGCGTGGATAGTCCTCTCCTTCTTTTATGAACTGACCATTAAGCGTAAGAGGGTACTGATCCATTGGAATTGCTTTCTTTTGAATGCGAGCGTCCCTACGTGCTTTCAACTTGTCCTGGGCTCGCTTGAGATCTTTCCGGGTCGGTTCGAAACCAAGTCCGAAAGTATCTAACTTAGGGAAGCCAGGTGACTCCAGCGGTTTTGCCATTCCTTTCTTTTTTCCTAAAGTCATCCAAGGAAAGTGTCCTTGTTTCTTCAGCATGGCGTTGACAATCATGTTAGAATGGGGGTCATGGAAAAGAGATGTCCTTTCATCCTCCTGGATTAAGGAGACTTCTTCGTTAAAGCCCCATAGGTCTTCATCATCTTCGTCGTGCTCCACATTAATGATTGGATTCTCTATGGATTTGATTTTCATAGGCGAAGCATCGATAGTGATTGGAATTCCTCCAACTATGGATTTTACTTGTTGGTGGAGAGATGAAGGAACGGCCTTTAGATCATGAAGCCAAGGGCGCCCCAACAACAAGTTGAATGAGGCTTTGATGTCCACTACTTGGAAATTAGTAGCATGTTCTATTGCTCCTGCCGTTACATTTAGGGTAATCTTGCCAAGAGCTTGACGGCGAGTATTATCGTAGGCTCTTATTCCTTGTGTGGACGGAGTTAAGTCTTCATCCCTTATGCCGAGCATCCTCGCAGTTCTAAGTGGACAGACATTGATAGCCGATCCATTGTCTACAAGAGTCATGGGAATTCATCCTTTTGCAGACTACCGTGAGGTTTAATGCCTTGTAATGTTTGTCACCTTCTGGGGGTAGATCTTTGTGAGAAAAGGTGATCAAATTAATCGGAATAGGAAGGTCACTTGTGAGGAAGTTGGCTAGTCCCTCAAGAGTAGTGTCAGAATCTATCCCGATTTTATCCAATGCATTCATTACAGCCAACCTATGCTCTCGAGATGTTGCCAGAAGTTTCCACACATTCATCTCAACTTTTGTCTTCTTAAACTGTTTAACAATGTCATTGTCTTCGATGATAGGTATGGGAACTTGATGTATGGTGGGCATAGGTTGTGTTGAAACGGGAGGTTGCATTCTCCCAGATCTTGTGAGGACGTTTATCGATTTGTCTTCTTCACCCCAAATGTCATTTGTGGTGTATGATACAGAAGGTGAAGGTCCTACTATGTCCTTTAGATAGACATCTTCTTCATCACTGTCCCAAACTCCATTAATGGTTATATCCTCTTCTTGTTGAACATGGACTAGTTTCTTTTCATCGATCATTTTCTGTACCAAATCCTTGAACATGAAATAGTTTTCTATAGTGTGACCCCCTGATTGATGATACTGACAGTAATACCTAACTGTCCTTTTCAATGATTCGAATGGTCTCGGTTCAAGAGGTTTGACCTCGCCACTCTCGGAGAGCATTTCGAACATTCGCGCGTATGGGGTCCCAATTGGAGTGTAAATTCTATTGCTCTTCTTGGGTTTTTCAGTGACTTGTAAGGGAAAATGCTTTGCCTCATAAGTTGTTCTCACTGGTCTGAATTCTCTTTTAGGTTCTTCTTTTGGAAGTGGAAGCTCATAATATTTCTTATGGAGTTCGTTCATAACTTTGAGAGCTTCACGTAGTAGTTGCGATGCCTCTTTCATAGACAATGTGAGCAATTGTATATCTTCTTTATTCGCCGGCTCTGGAAGGTTATCCTTGACATCGAAAAAGACCTCCTCTTCTTCTTCTATGGCACTGATTTCTTCAACATGTCTAATGAGAGAGGAGGGGTCAACCCCGTTTTCCTCATCGGAGATAGCCAGGGTATGAGCAAGAGGTGCATTGTCGATGCTTGGCTTCTAACTGGCAGGGGGCAATGGCAGTTTGTTATTGTCGATTAGGTATTGGATAGCTTCCAACAGCTTTCAATGGAATGGCCCCTACCTTGGTGATGCTTGCAGTGTGCATTGGGGTTCCAGTTAACCGACCTCTTCTCAACTGGTGGGTCCCCAAATGGTCCAATGGGAGTTATAAGACCTTTTGCATTTAATCGATCAAATGCGGTGTCATAACTCATGCCAATAGGAGTGATGTTCCTCCTAAATGGTTTCTTTTGTCCTTGATTGTTCATGGAAAGAACTTCTCCTAGATTAAAGGTGCTAACATTATTAGAGTGGGCGGTTTTGGAAGAAGAAGGATTGTCGTTCTTCTTTCCTTTCTAGCCACTGTTGGAGTTATTGTTGGCAGCTTTTGACTTAGCCAAGTCATCTTCAATATTGATTCCAATGTCATAAACAGCCTTAAAGGTATGGATATTATTTTGATATTTAAGATGCTTGGAATATTTTTCTTGAAGATTCTTGATAAACAGTCTCACAGACTCTTTTTCGCTTGGCACCTCAATCATCTTAGCTGAGATTTCTCTCCACTTGTTAAAGAAAAAGGTGAAGCCTTCATTCTCTTTCTGTTTGAGGATTTCAAGTTCTCTATGGTCAGTCTCGACTTGAATGTTGCACTTGTACCTATCTACGAAAGTGTTTGCTATAGACTCCGAAGGTAGAGGTCTTTTCTTTCTCGAGAGAAAAGAACCATTGTTGGCGAACGGTCTCGAGAGATTGTGAGAACAAAGAGGGGAAGACTTTCTTATCGATACCCTTGATACTCATTATTGTTGCAAATGCTCTTAAATGGAAGTAAGGGTTGTCAATTGCTCTGAATTTTTGGATGTCGTTGGCGTTGAACTTCTGCGGAAGAAGATCTTTGTCCACCAAGACCCCTTGTGATGTAAGCTTTTGAAACTTGTAGTCGCTGGACAACTTGCTTAGGTTCTCTTGCATGAGGTCCATTTGTTGTTGCTTCACGGGATCGTCGATCCTAAGTGCGAGAAGCTTCAGTGTCTCAGTCACAGTAGCCAATTGGTTCTTAAGATCATTGACTTCTTCTTGAGTTGCCATTATAACCCTTGCTTTCCTCTTGCGAGCTATAGGTTTGTCGAAAAGTTGGACTTGTACGAAGAGGTTATCTTTGATTAATCGTCCTTCCTTTCTTAACCACGCGCTGTAAATTAAACCATTTTGCGTTTTAATTACTCGACTCAAATCAACTTGACTTTATGGTTTATTTTAAGGGAAAAAAGAAAAAAGAAAAAAGGGTGCATATTTTTGGCAAAAATAACGTACATATTTTTAGGGAACTAAGTATTATTATTTTTATATTGGAGGATTAATATCCGACTTACCCCCCTAAAAAAATGACGGAAAAAACGCGCACAAAAGACTCTCTTAATCATGGTCAAAGTATGTGTATTAGTGTGAGCATTGAGTGTAAGTGACATGCTTGGACTCTTGTGTAAGACCATGGGACTTAGTGCCTAAACTCGATCATTGATTTAATTAAATATTATTGACAGCAAAATTAACCGAATTAAACAGAAAAATGATTAGTTAGACCTTAGGTGACGACTCGACAAATAATCTGAACTGTCGGCCAAGCGACAGGACTGGCGTCACACTGTGGAGCATGGCGCCAGACAACATAGCTGTCGTCAGGCGCTACACTCCATAGTGTAGCGCTACAGCTCAGACCTTGGCGCCAATAGTGGAGCTTCGGTCTGGGACTGTTTTCGGTGTTATTAGTCAACTTGGGTATGCCTAAAGTCGTACTAGGTCAATTCCGATTAAAATATTAAACTTTATCGACTCAAATTAATTAATTAATTAATTAATTAAGCAAATTTCTTTAAGTCATTAATTTATTTAGTCTCAACACAAGTCAACAAACGGTTAAGAGAAACATAGAATATATATGCACAACAAATAATGCACAATTAGTCAAGTAGGCACAACATGATGCAATGCGTTCGCAACCTAACCATGGCTCTAGTTCTCTAAAGTTCGGGATATGGTTTAGTCAAAGAGGGTCCATGGTTAATTGTCCGGATGCAGCGCGCAGAAGCCTAACCGTGAAGGGTTGGCGCGAGTGGATGGGACACCGCGAGTTTAGAAAAAACTCGCTTCCATGGTTTGGTGAATTCAACATCTCGGATGTACCCTTTGTTGCACGGAGCGTTCAATCAGGTAGATGGAGCATGAATTCCCAGAGGGTTATGTCCATATGTATAACACATATGGGTTTCAGAAAAGTGAGAAAAAATTTCAATCAGGAAGTAGGATCGAGCAAACAATACGAAAAACCGGTCGAAATTAGAACGTATATTTCTGGCTCGGTATTGGGGGAAATTGGCGCCAGCAATCAGAGACTGGCGCCAGATTTTAACTGTAGCGCCTGGCACCAATACTGGCGTCTGGCGCTACAACTAAAACACTGGCGCCAAGCTCTGGCCCCTGACGCTATTTCCATCATGCCTCAGCAGCTTTCTGTGCTCGATAAATTTTCCAGTTTTGCGCGGTGTTATTTCAGTCCTAGTTGTGAAAGACGTTTCTCAAATTTCCTACGTGTAAAATCCTAGGTTTTTAACTCATTACGGATGGTCTTTCCAATGAGATCTTTTTTAAGAATATGACAATAATGTTAATCAAAATTATGCACATGAAATACTTAGAACTTTTCGAGTCTCATCCACTCATTCTAAATCATTGCCGAAACAAATTCATGAATTAAAATAGAAATCCTCCCCAGTGGAGTCGCCAAAAAACTGAAGGGAATAATTCAAGCCTTAAAATCCCACTAGCTTGAACCCCACTGTGATCATACACTAAAGTATGGTGGTGTCCAAAGGGGAAGAAGATAGAGCAAAAGAGTCGCCAACAAGTTTTTAGGAACTTGTAAACCGTTCATAGGATGAAGGTTACACCCCTTAACGATCCAAGAGATCGTCAACTCCATAAGGTCATGAACCAAATAAGGGTTCGGGGATGATGGTACAAATCCAACCTAAAAGAGATTGAACCTGCCCTAATAATAGGCCTCTACTTTATTCTGATCGTATTCATGTGCGCTTTCTGACTAACATGCAATCAATAGGATTAACCCTAAACATGTTTATCTATGTTGGTTGAATTTAATGCACAAATAAATCTATTATTAGCGATCACTTGAAATTATAATCACAATAAACCCTAACAAGATTATTAATTATCTTATTAAGCGTGATTACAAGTACCAAATTCCCTTTAAACATGCAATAAAGGCGATCAAGCAATAACGATAAAATAATGTATCAAGCAACATAGTAAATAATCAATATCATGAATAATAATTAAATAATCATCATCAAAAAAATCAATATCAATTAATCAATTAAAGCACTTACTTTGATACCTCGTACCTCTTTCTAATAACAAAATACACACGTTAGTAACTTCAAGGAAAATAATAATCAAAACAATTAAATTAAGTAATTGAAATAGAGATTTGGGACCAAACCCTCAGAAATTAAACCTTTCACGTCTAGGGCGAAGGCAACTTCGAATATGGCTAGGTGTTTCTAGATCTTGCGAATGCGGAATTTTGTGTGAGAAAAGGCTAGTTTAAAAAAGAGAGCGAGAGAATAATCAAGAAAATCTTGATGAGAGTTGGTTAATGATAGATGAAGATGATGAATGATGATGAATGGTGAATGAAAACAGAGTATTTTAATACGATATTTATAGAGAAAATCGGCCAAAAAAGATAAATTAACAAAACAGAGTCTGACGCTCAGAAAACAGGGCTGGCGCCAACCCTGGCTAGCTGGCGCCAGGCACCAACACTAGCGCCAGGCGCCGACGCCAGGCCTGGTTCTAGGCGTCAAGCCTGATACCAACGCGTTTTCGAAATCCGATAAGTTTACCGTACTGGAGGATAAAATCATATAATTTCTTCGAAAATGCTATTTGATTTTAATTAAAACTCTAAAAAGTCAAAAGTCAATTTATCAATGCTAATTGAATTAGAAATGAAAAGAACCTTCTAGAAGATTCTAGAAGACTAAAACCATTCCTAATTGCATTAGGAATGATAAATCATATTAGGCCCTCCCCTAGATCATTGGGCCGCACATAAAGCTCAAACCGGGCCCAGTTTGGTAAATTGGCCATAACTTCCTCAATATTCATCGGAATTGGGCTTATAATATATCGTTGGAAAGCTCTTGTCAAGCCCCATCCAACTACACTACTATTGGACCCATATCATGGACCAACCAAAATGGATTGGCTGTTTTCTTAAAAAAAAAGTTTTCAAAAATAGAGAGAAGAGAAAAGAAATAAAAATTTTCCGCAACACTAGACTTTCCACACTTTCACTCCATTCGATTATGATTCGACGCGAAAGGCACTCATCACTGGGTTTGGTTTTGGGGAGACACAAATGGGTGTCTACACCAATTAATTAATCAAATAATTAATTTGAATAAATAAAGTCTAATATTTTAATCATAATTGACCTAGTACGACTTTAGGCATGCTCCTGTTGATTAATAACACCGAAAACAGTCTCAGATTGAAGCTCCAGCATTGGGGCCAAAGTCTGAACTGTAGCGCCCTCTGTGGAGTGTTGCACCTGGTGACAGCTCTGTCGTCTGGCGCTACACTGCAAAGAGAGGCGCCAGTCCTATCGTTTTGACGACAGTTTGGATTATTGATCGGGTCATCATCTAGTGTCTAATTAACCAGTTGGCTAATTGATTTGGTTAATTTTCGCTGTCAATAGTACTTGGTTGAGTCATTAATTGAGTTTAGGCACTAAGTCCCATGGTCTTACATAAGAGTCCAAATATGTCACTTACACTCAACGCACACACCAATACACACACTTTGACCATGTCTAAGAGAGTCTTGAATGCGCGTTTTTTCCGTCATTTTTTTAGGGGGGTAAGTCGGATATCAATCCTCCAATTTAAAAACTATACTTAGTTCCCTAAAAATATACACATTATTTTTGCCTAAAAAAATGCACCCATTTTTTATTTTTTCCTCTTTTAAAAACCATAAAGTCAAGTCGATTCGAGTTAAGTAATTAAAACGCAAGATGGTTTAAATTACAACGCGTGGTCAAGAAAGGAAGGACGGTTAATCAAAGACAACCTTTTCTTACAAGTCCAACTTTTCGACAAACCCATAGCTCGTAAGAGGAAAGCTAGGACAATAATGGCAACACAAGAGGAAGTCAATGAGCTTAGGAACCAATTGGTTACCGTGACTGAGACACTGAAGCTCCTCACACTTAAGATTGATGATCCCGTGAAGCAACAACAGATGGACCTCATGCAAGAGAGTCTAAGCAAGCTATCTAGCAACTACAAGTTTCAAGGGATTAGTTCACAAGGGGTCTCGGTGGACAAAGATCTTCTTCCGCAGAAGTTCAATGCCAACGACATCCCGAAATTCAAAGCAACTGATAACCTTTATTTTCATTTAAGAACCTTCGAGACAATAATGAGTATTAAGGGTATCGATAAGAAGGTTTTCCCCTCTCTGTTCTCACTATCTCTCGAGACCGTTTGCCAACAATGGTTCTTTTCTCTCGAGGAAAAAATGACCTCTACATAGGAGTCCATAGCAAACGCTTTCATTGATAGATACAAGTGCAACATTCAGGTTGAGATTGACCATAGGGAACTTGAAATCCTCAAGCAAAAAGAGAACGAAGGCTTCACCTCTTTCTTTACCAAATGGAGAGAAACCTCAGCTAAGATGATTAAGGTGCCAAGTGAAAAAGAGTATGTAAGGTTATTCATCAAAAACCTTCAAGAAAAATACTCCAAGCATCTCAAGTATCAAAACAATCTCCATACCTTCAAGGTCGTCTATGACATTGGAATCAATATTGAAGACGACCTGGCGAAGTTAAAAGATGCCAACAATAACTCTAATAGTGGCTAGAAAGGAAAGAAGAACGACAATCCTTCTTCTTCCAAAACCACCCACTCAAACAACGTTAGAAATTTAAATTTAGGTGAAGTCCTTGCTATGAACAATCAAGGACAAAAGAAACCATTTAGGTGGAACTTTACTCCTATTGGCATGAGTTATGACACCGCGTTTGATCGATTAAATGCAAAAGGTCTTATAACTCCTATTGGACCATTTGGGGACCTACCAGTTGAAAAGAGGTCGGCTAATTGGAACCCCAATGCACACTGTAAGTATCACCAAGGTAGGGGCCATCTCACCAAAAACCTTGGAAGCTTAAGGAAGCTATCCAAGATTTAATCGACAACAAGAAGCTACCATTGCCCCCTTCTAGTAAGAAGCTAGGCATTGATAATAAACCTATCGCTGATGCCTTGGCTATCTCGGATGAGGAAAACAAGGTTGACCCCTCGTCTCTCATTAAACCTGTCAAATAAATCCATGCCGTTGAAGAAGACGACGAGATCTTTTTCGACGCCATGGATAACCTTCTAGAACCAGCAAGCAAAGAATATATACAATTGCTCACAGTGTCTATGATGGAAGGATCGCATTTACTAAGTGAAGCTCTCAAGGCTTTAAAGGAACTTCAGTAGAAATATGACGAGATTCCACTCCCGAAAGATGTACCTAAGAGAGAATTCACACCCATGGGAACGACTTATGAGGCAAATCGTTTTCCTTTACAAGTCAATGAAAAACCCAAGAAGAGTAACAGAATCTACACTCCAATTGGGATCCCATATATACAAATGTTCGAAATGCTCTCCGAGAGTGGCAAGATAAAACCTCTCGAACCGAGACGATTCGAATCATTGAAAAGGACAGATAGATATTACTCTCAGTATCATCAATCAGGGGGTCACACTATCGAAAACTATTTTAAATTTAAGGATTTAATTCAGAAAATGATTGATGAAAAGAAACTAGTCCAAGTTCCACAAGAAGGTGATGCAAGCATTAATGGAGTTTGGGATAGTGATGAAGAACATGTCTACTTAAAAGATATAGTAGGATCTCCACCTTCTGTATCATACGCCATGGATGACTTTTGGGCTGAAGAAGACTCATCGATAGACGTCCTCACAAGATCCGGGAGAATGCAACCTCCCATTTCAACACAACCCATGCCAACAATACAACAAGTTTCCATACCTATCATTGAAGATAATGATATCGTCAAACATTTTAAGAAAATAAAAGTTGAAATGCACGTATGGAAACTTTTGGCGACATCTCGAGAGCATAGGTTGGCTGTAATGAATGCCTTGGACAAAATCGAGATAGATTCTAACACTACTCCTAAGGGGCTAGCCAACTTCCTCACAAGTGATCTTCCTAGTCCAATTAATTTGATCACCTTTTCTGACAAGGATTTACCTCCAGAAGGTGACAAACATTACAAGGCATTAAACCTCACGGTAGTTTGCAAGAGAATGAACGTCCCTATGACTCTTGTAGATAATGGATCGGCCATCAACGTCTATCCACTTAGAACTAGGAGGATGCTAGGCATAAGGGATGAATATTTAACTCCGTCTACACAAGGAATAAGGGCCTACGACAACACTCGTCGTCAAGCTCTTTAGAAAATTACTATGAATGTAACGGCGGGAGCAATAGAACATGCTACTACTTTCCAAGTGGTAGACATTAAAGCTTCATTCAATCTACTGTTGGGACGCCCTTTGCTTTATGACCTAAAGGTCGTCCCCTCATCTCTCCACCAACAAGTAAAAGCTATAGTTGGGGGAATTCCTATCACCATCGATGCTTCGCCTATGAGGATCAAGTCTATAGAAAATCCAATAATTAATGTGGAGCACGACGAGGATGATGAAGATTTATGGGGCTTTAACAAAAAGGTATCCTTAATCCAGGAGGATGAAAAGACCCCACTTTTCCATGACCCACATTCCAACATGATTGTAAATGCTATTCTGAAGAAACAAGGACATTTTCCTGGGATGACCCTAGGAAAGAAAAAGGGAATAGAAAAATCGCTGGAGTCACCTGGCCTCCCTAAGTAAGACACTTTTGGACTTGGTTTCGAACCGACTCGGAAAGATCTCAAGCGAGCCCAAGAAAAGTCAAAGGCACGTAGAGACGCTCGCATTCAAAAGAAAGCAATCCCAATGGATCAGTACCCTCTTACACTTAATGGCCAATTTATAAAAGAAGGAGAGGACTATCCATGCCATGAATTTCCCGAGCCATTTGTTGTAAACGGCATAAGGCAACCGGGATTTGAGATTTTCTTGGATTATTATTTCACAGATGAAATCCCAACTCCTGTCCATAAGGAGAAAGCACCCCCATGCTTTGACTTTAACGTCATGGGATTATTATTTGGGCGAGAAAAGAATGAGCCAACTTATAAAGAGGATAACTCCTCGCTCATTCAAACAGTCCTACAAAGCGAAAGCTTCGATCCCTCGAAGCTAATCACTCCAGCTGAAGGATCACTACAAGGGTGGCGCAAGACTATCAAGGTGACTACTCCAAGTGGAATAAAAATATCCATCACGACAGGGCAAGGACCAATGTTCAAAGAGTCATCTGAGTCAGAGTCTGAGTCGGAGTATGTCCCTATAGAGTCATCTAGGTCTTTAGTAGTAACATCGTCCCCTTCTATTTCTTCTCCTAAAATAGTTAGTGATCAAGTCCCTGAGGACATATCACTCTTTGATGTAATGATGTCGGAGTACAATAATATTTCTTCTTCTCCTTATTTCTTGTGTTATTCTCTAACCCAAGATGACGAGCATTGCTTAACTAACAATGAAAAACACAAAGAAATTATTAAAGCAATGAAAACACTCGAAAAGAAAACAACGATAATTGAAGAAACTGAGACGGTTGATATCTCAAATGATTCAACCAATAAAAGAGAAGTTAAAATCGGACTAACACTTAACGAACAAGAAAGAACTGATTTAATTAACTTACTTAAAGAATTTATCGATGTATTCGCTTGGTCATACAAAGATATGCCAGGCATTAATAGAGAAATAGCTAAACACACTATCCCACTAATTCCAGGAAAGAAACCTGTAAAACAAAAGTTACGTCGAATGAAACCCGACGTAGCTCTTAAAATAAAAGAAGAAGTCCAAAAACAAATAACTGTAGGTTTCATCAAGGTATCTAAATACCCCGAATGGGTCGCCAACGTCGTCCTAGTTCCGACAAAAGATGGAAGGGTAAGAATGTGTGTCGACTATAGAGATCTAAATAAGGCAAGTCCAAAGGACGACTTCCCTTTACAACACATCGACATTCTGGTAGATAACACGGCAAATCACGCGCTTCTCTCATTCATGGATGGGTACGCAGGTTACAATCAGATTCTTATGCAAAAGAAGACATGGAGAAAACAACTTTTATAACACCATGGGGCACTTACAGCTACATGGTAATGCCATTCGGGTTGAAGAACGCGGGTGCTACTTACCAACGCGCAGCAACTGCCTTACTCCATGACATGATGCATAAAGAATTTGAAGTATATGTTGACGACATGATTGTAAAATCAAAAGATCGTCCAGGCCATCAAGTAGCCTTAAGGAAATTTGTTGAAAGGCTAAGAAAATATAATATGAGGTTGAACCCATCTAAGTGTGCTTTTGGAGTCACCTCAGGAAGCTTTTGGGTTATGTCATAAGCTCTAAAGGAATAGAGATAGACCCAACCAAAATCAAAGCAATCATGTCAATGCCACCGCCAAAAACCGAGAAACCGATTCGAGGATTTATTGGCCGGTTGCAATACATAAGTAGGTTCATATAAAAATTGACGACGATATGTGAACCGATCTTCAAAAATCTTAAGAAGAATGTACCAGTGATATGAGATGACGAGTGTCAAAAAGCCTTTGAAAATATCAAAGCCTATCTTGCAAATCCTCGCGTATTAGCACCGGCACTTCTCGGAATACCTCTTAGGTTATATTTGACGGTTACCAAAGAAACAATGGGAGCTATGCTAGCACAAGAAGTAGAAGGTAAAGAAAACGCAATCTACTATATAAGCAAGAAGATGCTCGAATACGAAGCACGCTATACACTACTTGAGAAGTTGTGCCTCGCCTTGGTGTGGGCCACAACCAAGTTAAGACATTACATGCTAGTGCATACCGTCTTTGTAGTCTCCCGATTAGATCCACACAAGTATCTATTTAAGAAATCTACACTCAATGGACGCATATCGAGATGGATAGTCAATTTAGCCCAGTTTGATGTACGGTTTATGCCGCAAAAAGCTATCAAAGGATCTATGGTGTCAGAATTTCTAGCAGACTTTCCAATAGAAGACTCGACGCCAATACAAGACAATGAATTTCCAGATGAAGACTTAATGGTTACTGAAGATGATACTTGGACCTTGTACTTCGACAAAGCCTCGAACCAAAAGAGATGTGGCGTTGGAGTATTACTAGTATCACCTAAAGAAGAGCATGTTCCAATCTCCATAAAGCTTGATTTCGACGTTACCAACAATGCTGCTGAATATGAAGCATGCGTGGTAGGCCTTAAAACAGCTTTAGCATTGGGAGTAAAAAAGTTAAGGATATTCGAAGACTCTTCTTTAATTATCAATCAAATATCTAAAAGCTAGAAAGTAAGGAGCGACAGTCTAGCCCCTTACCAAACCTATCTGGAAACTCTTACCGATCAGTTGGAGAAGGTAGAATACACATATATACCTAGGGAAGAAAATCAATTTGCTGATGCCTTGGCAAGACTAGCCTCGATGGTTAGGATTCCCACGAAAATTGAGCAAATGCCTCTAACTATAGAGAAAAGGCACAAACCAGCATATATCCAGACTATAGAAGATGACGAAATAGTCCAAGACGAAGTAGAAGAAGATGAAGAAGAACCGTGGTACACGGATATACTCAATTATGTCACCAAAGGAGAATACCCTCCCCATTCTGACAAAAGAGTAAAACGAGCCTTAAGACTCTTGGCTTCCCAATATGTACTCATAGACAATGAGCTACATAAAAGGGTACCTATGGGTCGAGCTATCTTGTGTATAGGAAAAAAGGATGCACAAAGAGAAATGAGGATAGTCCACGAAGAAATCTGTGGCACCCACATAAATGGCAAAATGTTAATCCAAAAGATAATGCGAGAAGGATATTATTGGACTACGATGAATAGGGATTGCCATCATGTAGGGAATAATTTCAAGCGTTAACCCCTAACTTGAACCCTACTGTGATCATACACTAAAGTACGGTGGCGTCCAAAAGGGAAGAAGATAGAGCAAAAGAGTCGCCAACAAGTTTTAGGAACTTGTAAACCGTTCACAGGGTGAAGGTTACACCCCTTAACGATCCAAGAGATCGTCAACTCCATATGGTCCTGAACCAAATAAGGGTTCGTGGATGAAGGTACAAATCCAACATAAAAGAGATTGAACCTGCCCTAATAATAGGCCTCTACTTTATTCTTATCGTATTCATGTGCGCTTTCTGACTAACATGCAATCATTAGGATTAACCCTAAACCTGTTTATCTATGTTGGTTGAATTTAATGCACAAATATTTCTATTATTGGCGATCACTTGAATTATAATCATATTAGCCCTAAACAAGAATATTAATTATCTTATTAAGCGTGATTACAAATACCAATTACCTTTAAACATGCATAAAAGGCGTGATCAAGCAATAAATAATAAATAATATCAAGCAACATAATAAATCATTAAAATAATAAAATTATAATCATAACAACCATAATTAAAAATAATCATCATCACAATAATTATAACAATTATAATCATAAATCATAAAGAATAATCATAATATTAATCATCATAATAACAATCATAATTAATAATAATTATAATAATCATAATAAAGCATAGCAAGATCCTAGGCATGATACTAACAAGATTGATAACAAACCCTAGCATGCCCCTAAGCAATAAAAATCAAAGCTTTAACCCTAACATGATACTAACAATCATAAATGTTAGGAAGAAAATAAAAGGCATCATACTTTTAATCATATTTGATATTAAAGTTACCCTAGACATGATACTAGGAATCAAAATAACAATCTAAACATGATTTCTACATAATAACATCAATGAAAACCATTAAAGTACTTACTTTGATGCCTCGTACCTCTTTCTAATAACAAAATACACACGTTAGTAACTTCAAGGAAAATAATAAACAAAACAATTAAATTAAATAATTGAAATAGAGATTTGGGACCAAACCCTCAGAAATTAAACCTTTCACGTCAAGGGCGAAGGCAACTTCGAATATGGCTAGGTGTATCTAAATCTTGCGAATGCGGAATTTTGTATGTAAAAAGCTAGTTTAGTAAAAGAGAGAGATATGGTGAATGATTAGAGAATGAGAGAGAATTGATGAATGAAAACTAGTTGTAGGTGAATCAAAACGGAGTTTTTACGACGTTATTTATAAAGAAAATCAGCCAAAAAGATAAAAATATCAAAACAGAGTCTGGCACACGTGACACAAGGTTGGCGCCAACGCTGGCCATCGGCGCCAGACGATAACCCTGGCGCCATGCGCTACAACTAGCGTTTGACGCTGACCTGGAAATTCACACGTTTTCTTAAAATCAGATAAAAATTGCCGTACAGGAGGATAAAATCGTATTTCCCTCAAAAAAAGCTCTTTGATTTTAATTAAAACTCTAAAAAAGTCAACAAAAGTCAATTTATCAATGCTAATTGAATTAGGAATGAAAAGAACCTTCTAAAAGAATCTAGAAGACTAAAACCATTCCTAATTGCATTAGTAATGATAAATCTATATTAGGCCCTCCCCTAGATCATTGGGCCTCATATAAGGCTCAAACCGGGCCCAGTTTAGTAAATTGGCCATAACTTCCTCAATATTCATCGGAATTGGGCTTATAATATATCGTTGGAAAGCTCTTGTCAAGCCCCATCCAACTACACTACTATTGGACCCATATCATGGACCAAACAAACTGGATAGGCTGTTTTGTTAAGATAAGTTTTTAAAAACAAAGAGAAGAGAAAATAAATTAAAACTATCCGCAACACCAGACTTTCAACACTTTCACTTCATTCGATTATGATTCGACGCGAAAGGTACTCATCACCGGGTTTGGTTTTGGGGGGACACAAATGGGTATCTACACATCAATATGTAAAAAGATGCCCTAAGTGCCAAATCTATGCCAATTTACAACATGTTCCTCCATCCTTGCTCTACACCTACACGTCACCATGGCCATTCTCTAAATGGGGAATTGATATCATTGGCAAAATCACTCCCCCAGGAATAGGAGGCCACGAATATATACTAGTAGCAATTGATTACTTCACAAAGTGGGTTGAAGCGCAATCATACGCTATACTCACTGCAAAACATGTAGCGCTCTTTATCGAGAGAAATATTATTTGTCGATATGGAGTCCCACATGAAATGATAAGTGTCAATGGAACTCACTTTCAAGCCGAATGTGAAGAATTGTTAAAAAATATGGCATTCAACATCATCATTCTTCCCCGTATAGACCTCAACCAAATGGAGCAGTCGAGGCGGCTAATAAAAATTTAAAGACTATCATCGAAAAAATGACGGAAAATTATAAACATTGGCCTGACAAACTTCACTTTGCATTGTGGGGTTACCGCACGTCAATCCGCACATCAACAAAAAATACGCCATTTTCCTTGGTTTATGGAATGGATGTCGTACAACCTGTCGAACTAGAAATTCCATCTCTACGCATCGCGTTAGAGAGAAAACTCGATGAAGTTGAATGGACTAGGGCAAGATATGAAAAATTGATTCTACTCGATGAAAAACGACTAGAAGCTCTGCATCACACTCAGTTTTATCAAACTCGTATGGCTAGACATTTTAATAAGAAGGTCAAAACAAGAAACATCAAAGTAGGAGACTTGGTGTTAAAAGTATTATGGAAAAATGTTTTAGATCCAAGGGGAAAATTTAGACCTAATTGGTCTGGACCCTACATTGTCCAAACAATCCTATCAGGAGGCGTAGCAAAACTAACTGAATGGATGGCAATGAGTTCTCGAACATGACAAATCTTGACCAACTTAAGAAATACTACCCATAATTACCTTAGTAGGATACTCAAGATAGCTACGTTTGGCATGATTCCTTAAGCAAGGATACGTAGGCAACCTTTTACAGGTGCGGCCACTTTATTTTTTGAAAATCTCACGTCCTAGAATTAATTTAAAATTCGACAGAAGATCGGCGAAATATCGGCGTCGCAGAAAAAATTCTGGCGCCAGATTATGACCATCAGCGCCAGACGACGGCTTCCATCGCTTGACGCCAGACTGCCGTGGCCGGCGCCGGTCGCAGATAGGTGGCGCCAATTCACAGTTTAAATTCTGGGAATATATCGGTTTTTTTCGGAAAAAATTTCGACTTCCGTACTCGAAAAATTTCTGGAAAATTAATTTCTTTCGGTTTTCATTGCTTTAATAAAATAAATTTAAAGTAAATAATTTAATTAAAAGCTGAAATTTCATTAATAAAATAAAATTACATTATTGATGGAATTTTAATAAAGCTTAAATAAATTAACTTTAAATAAAAGATATAAACTAAGTCTAATAATTGGAAATTAAGTAGTGCTCCTAATCTTCCTTTTCTTTCCTAGCCCTTTTCCAATTTTTGTCTGCTTCTTCCTCCTCATCCATAACCTTAGCTAGTAGGCATCCTGTAGAGGACCTACATTCAATCTTGGAGTAGATTGTTACTTATCATTTCATGTGAGACTCCATATCGACAAATAATATTCCTCTCGATAAAGAGTGCTACATGTTTTGCAGTGAGTTTAGCGTATGATTGCGCTTCGACCCACTTTGTGAAGTAATTAATTGCTACTAGTATATATTCGTGGCCTCCCGTTCCTGGGGGAGTGATTTAATCGATGATGCCAATTCCCCATGTAGAGAATTGCCATGGCGACGTATAGGTGTAGAGCAAGAATGGAGGAACATGTTGTAAATTGGCATAGATTTGACACTTAGGGCATCTTTTTACATATTGATGGCAATCCCTATTCATTGTAGTCCAATAATATCCTTCTCTCATTATTTTTTGGACTAACATTTTGCCATTTATATGAGTGCCACAGATTCCTTCGTGGACTATTCTCATCGCTCTTTGTGCATCCTTTTTTCCTACGCATAAGAGAGCTTGACCCTTAGGTACCCTTTTATGTAACTCGTTGTCTATGAGTACATTTTGGGAAGCCAAGAATCTTAATGCTCGTTTTGCTCTTTTGTCAGCATGGGGAGGGTATTCTCCTTTGGTGACATAATTGAGTATATCTATGTACCACGGTTCTTCTTCTTCTTCTTCTTCTTCTTCTTCGTCTTGGATTACTTCGTCGTCTTCTATAGCCTGGATGTATGCTAGTTTGTTCCTTTTCTCTAAAGTAGAGGCATTTTCTCGATTTCCGTGGGAATCCTAACCATTGAGGCTAGTCTTGCCAAGGCATCAGCAAATTGGTTTTCTTCCCTAGGTAGATATGTGTATTCTACCTTCTCTAATTGATCGGTGCGAGTTTCCAGATAGGTTTGGTAAGGGGCTAGACTTTCACTCCTTACTTTCCACCTTTTAGATATTTGATTGATAACTAAAGAAGAGTCTCCGAATATCCTTAACTTTTTTACTCCCAATGCCAAAGCTGTTTCAAGGCCTACCACGCACGCTTCATATTCAGCAGCATTGTTGGTAATGTCAAAATCAAGCTTTATGGAGATTGGAACATGCTCTTCTTTAGGTGATACTAGTAGTACTCCAACGCCACATCCCTTTTGGTTTGAGGCTCCATCGAAGTATAAGGTCCAGGTATCATCTTCAGTGACCATTAACTCTTCATCAGGGAATTCATTGTCTTGTATTGGCGTCAAGTCTTCTATTGGAAAGTCTGCTAGAAAGTCTGACACCACGGATCCTTTGATAGCTTTTTATGGCATAAAACTTACATCAAACTGGGCTAGATTGACTATCCATCTTGAGATGCGTCCATTGAGTGTAGATTTCTCAAATAGATACTTGAGTGGATCTAATCGGGAGACTACGAAGACGGTATGCACTAGCATGTAATGTCTT
Organism: Chenopodium album; assembly: GCF_948465745.1. Taxonomy (NCBI): domain Eukaryota; kingdom Viridiplantae; phylum Streptophyta; class Magnoliopsida; order Caryophyllales; family Amaranthaceae; genus Chenopodium; species Chenopodium album. The sequence goes on from NC_137839.1 coordinate 54,653,385, forward strand.
AACTTGGTTGTGGCCCACACCAAGGCGAGGCACAACTTCTCGAGTGGTGTATAGCGTGCTTCGTATTCGATCATCTTTTTGCTTAGATAGTAAATTGCTTTTTTTTTGCCTTCTACTTCTTGAGCTAACATAGCTCCAATTGTCTCTTTGGTAATCGTCAAATATAACCTAAGAGGTATTCCGGGAAGTGCTAGTGCTAATACGGGAGGATTTGCAAGATAGGCTTTGATCTTTTCAAAGGATTTTTGACACTCATCATCCCATATCACTGGTACGTTCTTCTTGAGCTTTTTGAAGATTGGTTCACATATTCTCATCAATTTTGATATGAAACCTACTTATATATTGCAACCGGCCAATAAATCCTCGAATCTGTTTTTCAGTCTTGGGCGGTGGCATTGACATGATTGTTTTGATTTTGGTTGGGTCTACTTCTATTCCTCTAGAGCTTATGACATAACCCAAAAACTTGTCTGAGGTGACTCTAAAAGCACACTTAGCTGGATTCAACCTCATATTATATTTTCTTAGCCTTTCGAAAAATTTCCTTAAGGCTACTTGATGGCCTGGACGGTCTTTTGATTTTACAATCATGTCGTCGACATATACCTTGACTTCTTTATGTATCATGTCATAGAGTAGGGCAGTTGCTGCGCGTTGGTAAGTAGCACCCGCGTTTTTCAACCCGAATGGCATTACCGTGTAGCAGTAAGTACCCCATGGTGTTATAGAAGTTGTTTTCTCCATGTCTTCTTCTGCCATGAGAATCTGATTGTAACCTGCGTACCCATCCATGAATGAGAGGAGCGCGTGATTTGCCGTGTTATCTACCAGAATATCGATGTGTGGCAAAGGGAGTCGTCCTTTGGACTTGCCTTATTTAGATCTCGATAGTCGACACACATTCTTACCCTTCCGTCTTTCTTCGGAACTTGGACGATGTTGGCGACCCATTCGGGATATTTGGATACCTTGATGAAACCTGCGGTTATTTGTTTTTGAACTTCTTCTTTTATTTTAAGAGCTACGTCGGGTTTCATTCGACGTAACTTTTGTTTTACGGGTTTCATTCCTGGAATTAATGGTATAGTGTGTTGAGCTATTTCGCTATTAATGCCTGGCATATCCTCGTATGACCAAGCAAATACATCAATAAATTCTTTAAGTAAGTTAATTAAATCGGTTCTTTCTTGTTCATTTAGTGTTAATCCAATTTTAACTTCTCTTTTATTGGTTGAATCATTTGAGAAATCAACCATTTCACTTTCTTCAATTACCGGTGTTTTCTTTTCGAGTGTTTCCATTGCTTTAATAAGTTCTTTGTCTTTTTCATTGTTAGTTAAGCAATGCTCGTCGTCTTTGGTTAGAGAAGAACACAAGAAATAAGGAGCAGAAGAAATATTATTATACTCTAAGATCATTACATCAAAGAGTGATATGTCCTCAAGGACCTGATCACTAACTATTCTAGAAAAAGAAATAGGAAGGGAAGGTGCTACTACTAAAGACCTAGAAGACTCTATAGGGAGAGACTCCGACTCAGACTTTGACTTAGACGACTCTTCAAACATCGGTCCTTGCCCTTTTGTGATGGATATTTTTCTTTCGCTTGGAGTAGTCACCTTGATAGTCTTGCGCCACCCTTGTAGTGTTCCTTTAGCTGGAGTGATTAGCTATGAGGGATCGAAGTTTTCGCTTTGTAGGACTGTTTGAATGAGCGAGGAGTTGTCTTCTCTGTATGTTGGCTCATTCTTTTCTCGCCCAAATAATAATCGCATGACGTTGAAGTCAAAGCATGGGGGTGCTTTCTCCTTGTGGACAGGAGTTGGGATTTCATCTGTGAAATAACAATCCAAGAAAATCTCAAATCCCGATTGCCTTATGCCATTTACAACAAATGGCTCGGGAAATTCATGGCATGGATAGTCCACTCCTTCTTTTATAAATTGGCCATTAATTGTAAGAGGGTACTGATCCATTGAGATTGCTTTCTTTTGAATGCGAGCATCTCTACGTTCCTTTGACTTTTCTTGGGCTCGCTTGAGATCTTTCCGAGTCGGTTCAAAACCAAGTCCGAAAGTGTCTAACTTAGGGAGGTAACTCCAGCGATTTTGCTATTCCCTTCTTCTTTCCTAGGGTCATCCCAGGAAAATGTCCTTGTTTCTTCAGAATAGCATTTACAATCATGTTGGAATGGGGGTCATGGCAAAGAGGGGTCCTTTCATCCTCCTGGATTAAGGAGATTTCTTCGTTAAAGCCCCATAAGTCTTCATCATCCTCGTCGTGCTCCACATTAATGATTGGATTTTCTATAGACTTGATCCTCATAGGAAAAGCATTGATGGTGATGGGAATTCCCCCAACTATGGCTTTTAATTGTTGGTGGAGATATGAGGGGACGGCCTTTAGGTCTTGAAGCCAAGGGCGTCCCAACAATAAATTGAACGAAGCTTTAATGTCTACAACTTGGAAAGTAGTAGCATGTTCTATTGCTCCCGCCGTTACGTTCAGGATAATTTTACCAAGAGCTTGTCGTCGAGTGTTGTCGTGGGCCCTTATTCCTTGTGTAGACGGGGTTAAATCTTCATCCCTTATGCCTAGCATTCTCGCAGTTCTAAGTGGACAGACATTGATGGCCGATCCATTGTCTACAAGAGTCATAGGAACATTCATTCTCTTGCAAACTACTGTGAGGCTTAATGCCTTGTAATGTTTGTCACCTTCTGGAGGTAAATCCTTGTCAGAAAAGGTGATCAAATTAATTGGACTAGGAAGATCACTTGTGAGGAAGTTGGATAACCCCTCAGGAGTAGCGTCAGAATCTATCCCTATCTTGTCCAAGACATTCATTACAGCCAACCTATGTTCTCGAGATGTCACCAAAAGTTTCCATACATTCATCTCAACTTTTGTCTTCTTAAATTACTTAACAATATCATTGTCTTCAATGATAGGTATGGGAACTTGTTGTGTGGTCGGCATAGGTTGTGTTGAAATGGGAGGTTGCATTCTTCCGGATCTTGTGAGGACGTCTATCGATGAGTCTTCTTCAGCCCAAAAGTCATCCATGGTGTACAACGCAGAAGGTGGAGATCCTACTATGTCTTTTAAATAGACGTCTTCTTCATCACTGTACCAAACTCCATTAATGGTTGCATCGTCTTCTTTTTGAACTTGGACTAGTTTCTTTTCATCAATCATTTTCTGAACCAAATCCTTGAATTTGAAACAGTTTTCGATAGTGTGACCCCCTGATTGATGATACTGACAGTAATATCTATCTGTCCTTTTCAATTATTCGAATGGTCTCAGTTCGAGAGGTTTGATCTGGCCACTCTCGGAGAGCATTTCGAATATTTGTGCGTATGGGATCCCAATTGGAGTGTAGATTCTATTACTCTTCTTGGGTTTTTCAGTGACTTGTAGAGGAAAACACTTTGCCTCGTAAGTCGTTCTTATGGGTGTGAATTCTCTCTTAGGTTCATCTTTCGAGAGTGGAACCTCGTCATATTTCTTTTGGGGTTCCTTTATAGCTTTGAGAGCTTCACGTAGTAAATGCGATACTTCCATTATAGACAGTGTGAGCAATTGTATATCTTCTTTAGTTGTCGGTTCTGGAAGGTTATCCATGATATCGAAAAAGATTTCCTAATCTTCTTATGTGGCATGGATTTCTTTGACAGGTTTAATGAGAGACGAGGGGTCAACCTCGTTTTCCTCATCAGAGATAGCCAGGGCATGAGCAAGAGGTGCATTATAAATGCTTGGCTTCTTACTGGTAAGGGGCAATGGAAGCTTGTTGATATCGATTAAGTCTTGGATAGCTTCCTTAAGCTTCCAACAGTTTTCGGTGAGATGGCCCCTACCTTGGTGATACTTACATTGTGCATTAGGGTTCCAATTAGCCGACCTCTTTTCGACTAGTGGGTCCCCAAATGGTCCAATAGGAGTTATAAGACCTTTTGCATTTAATCAATCAAATGCGGTGTCATAACTCATGCCAATAGGAGTAAAGTTTCTCCTAAATGGTTTCTTTTGTCCTTGATTGTTCATAGAAAGGACTTCACCTAAATTAAAAGTGCTAACGTTGTTTGAGTGGGTGGTTTTGGAAGAAGAAGGATTGTCGTTCTTCTTTCCTTTCCAGCCACTGTTGGAGTTATTGTTGGTAGCTTTTAACTTAGCCAGGTCGTCTTCAAAATTGATCCCTATGTCGTAGACATTCTTGAAGGTATGGAGATTATTTTGATATTTGAGATGCTTGGAATATTTTTCTTGAAGGTTTTTTGATAAAAAACCTTACAGACTCTTTTTCACTTAGCACCTCGATCATCTTAGTTGAGGTTTCTCTCCATTTGTTAAAGAAAGAGGTGAAGCCTCCGTTCTCTTTCTGCTTGAGGATTTCACGTTCTCTATGATCAGTCTCAACTTGAATGTTGCACTTGTATCTATCAATGAAAGCGTTTGCTATGGACTCCCAGGTACAAGTCTTTTCTTTCTTGAGAGAAAAGAACCATTGTTGGCAAACGGTCTTGAGAGATAGTGAGAACAGAGAGGGGAAAACCTTTTTATCGATACCCTTAATACTCATTATCGTTTCAAATGCTCTTAAATGAAAATAAGGATTATCAGTTGCTCTGAATTTCGAGATGTCATTGGCATTGAACTTCTGCGGAAGAAGATCTTTGTCCATCGAGACCCCTTGTGAAGTAAGCCCTTGAAACTTGTAGTCGCTAGATAGCTTGCTTAGACTCTCTTGCATGAGGTCCATCTGTTGTTGTTTCACGGGATCATCGACCTTAAGTGTGAGGAGCTTCAGTGTTTCAGTCATGGTAACCAGTTGGTTCCTAAGCTCATTGACTTCTTCTTGTGTTGCCATTATGGTCTTAGCTTTCCTCTTACGAGCTATGGGTTTGTCGAAAAGTTGGACTTGTAATAAGAGGTTGTCTTTGATTAACCGTCCTTCCTTTCTTGACCACGTGTTGTAATTTAAACCATTTTGCGTTTTAATTACTTGACTCAAATCGACTTGACTTTACGGTTTAAAAAAAAAGGAGAAAAAATAAAATAAGAAAATGAGTGTATATATTTATTTTTAGGGAACTAAGTATAGTTTTTTTTTAAAAATTAATGGAGGATTAATATCCGACTTACCCCCCTAAAAAAATGACAGAAAAAACGCGGATGCAAGACTCCCTTAGACATGGTCAAAGTGTGTATTGGTGTGTGCGTTGAGTGTAAGTGACATGTCTGGACTCTAGTGTAAGACCATGGGACTTAGTGCCTAAACTTGATTAATGACTTAACCAAGTACTATTGACAGCGAAAATTACCCGAATTGATTAGCAAACTGGTTAATTAGACACTAGGTGATGACTCGACCAATAATCCGAACTGTCGGCAAAACGACAGGACTGGCGTCGCACGTGTAGCGTAGCGCCAGACGACAGAGCTGTCACCAGGCGCAACACTCCACAGAGTGGCGCTACAGTCAGACTTTGGCGCCAATCCTGGAGCTTCAATCTGGGATTGTTTTCGATGTTATTAATCAACAGGGGTATGCCTAAAGTCGTACTAGGTCAATTCTGATTAAAATATAAGACTTTATTGACTCAAATTAATTAATTAATTAATTAGGCAAAGTTCTTTAAGTCATTAATTTATTTAATCTCAACACAAGTCAAACAAACGGTTAAGAAAACATAGAGTATATGCACAACAAATAATGCACAATTATTCAAGTAGGCACAATATGATGCAATGAGTTTGCAACCTAACCATGGCTCTAGTTCTCTAAAGTTCGGGATATGGTTTAGTCAAATAGGGTCCATGGTTAATTGTCCAAATGCACCGCGCGGAAGCCTAACCGTGAAGGGTTGGCGCGAGTGGATGGGACACCGCGAGTTTTAGAAAAAACTCGCTTCCATGGTTTGGTGAATTCAACAATCTCGGATGTACCTTTTGTTGCTCAGAGCGTTCAATCATGTAGATGGAGCATGAATTCCCAGAGGGTTATGTCCATATGTAGAACACATATGGGTTTCAGAAAAGTGAGAAAAAAATTCAATCAGGAAGTAGGATCGAGCAAACAATACGAAAAACTGGTCGAAATTAGAACGCATATTTCTGGCTCGGTATTGGAAGAATTTGGCGCCAGCAAACAGAGACTAGCGTCAGGTTTTAGCTGTAGCGCCTGGCGCCAATGCTTGCGTCAGGCGCTACAGTTAAAATTCTGGCGCCAATGCTCAGGCCCCTGCCGCTAATTCCTACATGCCTCAGCAGCTTTCTGTGCTCGATAAAATTTTCCAGTTTCGCGCAGTGTTATTTCGGTCCTAGTTGTGAAAGATATTTCTCAAATTTCCTACGTGTAAAATCCTATGTTTTTAACTCATTACGGATGGTCTATCCAATGAGATCTTTTTTATGCATATTACGATAATGTTAATCAAAATTACGCACATGAAATACTTAGAACGTTTCGAGTCTCATCCACTCATTCTAAATCATTGCCGAAACAAATTCAGGAATTAAAATACAAAACCTCCCCAGTGGAGTCGCCAAAAACAATAGGGAATAATTTCAAGCGTTAACCCCTAACTTGAACCCCACTGTGATCATACACTAAAGTACGGTGGCGTTCAAAAGGGAAGAAGATAGAGCAAAAGAGTCGCCAACAAGTTTTAGGAACTTGTAAACCGTTCACAGGGTGAAGGTTACACCCCTTAACGATCCAAGAAATCGTCAGCTCCATAAGGTCCTGAACCAAATAAGGGTTCGTGGATGAAGGTACAAATCCAACATAAAAGAGATTGAACCAGCCCTAATAATAGGCCTCTACTTTATTCTGATCGTATTCATGTGCGCTTTCTGACTAATATGCAATCATTAGGATTAACCCTAAACCTGTTTATCTGTGTTGGTTGAATTTAATGCACAAATAATTCTATTATTGGTGATCACTTGAATTATAATCATATTAGCCCTAAACAAGATTATTAATTATCTTATTAAGCGTGATTACAAATACTAATTTCCTTTAAACATGCATAAAAGGCGTGATCAAGCAATAAATAATAAATAATATCAAGAAACATAATAAATCATCAAAATAATAAAATTATAATCATAACAACCATAATTAAAAATAATCACCATCACAATAATTATAACAATTATAATCATAAATCATAAAGAATAATCATAATAATAATCATCATAATAACAATCATAATTAATAATAATAATAATAATAAGGAAAAATTGCTCCCATTAATCTGATCTTTGCCTCATCCGCCGAAAATAATCCCAAATTTCGGTTATTATCTATTGCACCCAACTTTAGGGGGTATTAATTTTCGTTGCACCCAAATGACCTGCAACCGGTAAATTTGGTAAACATTTCTAATTTTTTTTTTGGCACACATGTCAACATGTAATTGGTTGAAAAAATTAGAAAAAAAAATTAAAAACATAATTATAAAAAAAAAAACAAAAAAAATTAAAAACTCAATTAAAAAAAAAGTTTAAAACAAAAAAAATAAAAAAATAAAAAAAAAACGACCACCACCAGCAACCCCCCCAACCACCGCCAAACCCTAACTGTTCCCGTAGCCCCACCAAACACCGGCCGGCCGCCGCCATAAACCCATGAAAACGGCCGGCCGGAACCCCTAACTATTGAAAACCACCCCGCCAACAAAACCTACCCTGAAAATCGCACAATCCCACCCCAGAAACCACCATAACCACCACCCTGAAAATCGCACCTAGCCGCCGTAAACCGTCGAAACCCCACACAGCCGCCGAAAATCCCACCCAGCTACCGATAAACCGCCGATAATCACCAACAACGTCATCCCAACATCCCTAACCAGCAGGGGAGGGGGTTTTCGTGGGTGGGGGAGGGGATTTCGGGGGTGGGGGAGGGGGTTTTCGGGGGTGGGGGAAGGGAAGGGGTGGGTTTCGAGGGAGGGGGAGGGGTTTCCGGGGATGGGTGGTGGTTTCCGACACCTGGGGAGGGGTTTTTCGGGGGTGGGGGTGGGGGTGGGGGTGTGGTGGCCGGCTGCTGGGTATGGGTGGTTTGTGGGGTTTTTATTTTTTTTTTGTTTTTTGTTTTTTTTTTGAAAAAAAAAATTTTAAGCCAATCATACGTTGACACGTTGCTAGGTGACCTGCTACATCATGTTAGATGACCTATTGGGTGCAACGAAAATTAATACCCACTAAAGTTGGGTGCAATAGATAATAAACGAAAGTTAGGATTATTTTCGGCGGACGAGGAAAAGTTCAGATTAATGGGAGCAATTTTTCCTAATAATAATCATGTTAAAGCATAGCAAGATCCTAGGCATGATACTAACAAGATTAATAACAAACCTAGCATTTCACTAAGCAATAAAAATCAAAGCTTTAACCCTAACATGATACTAACAATCATAAATATTAGGAAGAAAATAAAAGGCATCATACTTTTAATCATATTTGATATTAAAGTTACCCTAGACATGATACTAGGAATCAAAATAACAATCTAAACATGATTTCTACATAATAACATCAATGAAAACCAATAAAGTACTTACTTTGATGCCTCGTACCTCTTTCAAATAACAAAATACACATTTTAGAAACTTCAAGGAAGATAATAAACAAAACAATTAAATTAAATAATTGAAATAGATATTTGGGACCAAACCTTTAGAAATTAAACCTTTCACGTCTAGGGCGAAGGCAACTTTGAATACGGTTAGGTGTATCTAAATCTTGCGAATGCGGAATTTTGTATGTAAAAAGCTAGTTTAGAAAAAGAGAGAGGGATGGTGAATGATTAGAGAAGGAGAGAGAATTGATGAATGAAAACTTGTTGTAGGTGAATCAAAATGGAGTTTTACGACGTTATTTATAAAGAAAATCAGCCAAAAAGATAAAAATATCAAAACAGAGTCTGGCGCACGTGAAACAAGGTTGGCGCCAACGCTGGCCATTGGCGCCAGACACTAACCCTGGCGCCAGGCGCCAAGGCTAGCGCCAGGTGCTACAGCTAGCGTTTTGCGCTGACCTGGAAATTCACGCGTTTTCTTAAAATTAGATAAAAATTGCCGTACAGGAGGATAAAATCGTATTTCCCTCAAAAATGCTCTTTGATTTTAATTAAAACTCTAAAAAGTCAACAAAAGTCAATTTATAAATGCTAATTGAATTAGGAATGAAAAGAACCTTCTAGAAGAATCTAGAAGACTAAAACCATTCCTAATTGCATTAGTAATGATAAATCTATATTAGGCCCTCCCCTAGATCATTGGGCCTCATATAAGGCTCAAACCGGGCCTAGTTTAGTAAATTGGCCATAACTTCCTCAATATTCATCGGAATTGGGCTTATAATATATCGTTGGAAAGCTCTTGTCAAGCCCCATCCAACTACACTACTATTGGACCCATATAATGGACCAACCAAACTGGATTGGCTGTTTTCTTAAGATAAGTTTTCAAAAACAAAGAGAAGAGAAAAGAAATTAAAACTATCCGCAACACCAAACTTTCAACACTTTCACTTCATTTGATTATGATTCGACGCGAAAGGTACTCATCACCGGGTTTGGTTTTGGGGAGACACAAATGGGTGTCTACACATCAATATGTAAAAAGATGCCCTAAGTGCCAAATCTATGCCAATTTACAACATGTTCCTCCATCCTTGCTCTACACCTACACGTCACCATGGCCATTCTCTACATGGGGAATTGACATCATTGGAAAAATTACTCCCCCAGGAACAGGAGGCCACGAATATATACTAGTAGCAATTGATTACTTCACAAAGTGGGTTGAAGTGCAATCATACGCTATACTCACTGCAAAACATGTAGCGCTCTTTATCGAGAGAAATATTATTTGTCGATATGGAGTCCCACATGAAATGATAAGTGTCAATGGAACTCACTTTCAAGCCGAATGTGGAGAATTATTACAAAAATATGACATTCAACATCATCATTCTTCCCCGTATAGACCTCAACCAAATGGAGCAGTCGAGGCGGCTAATAAAAATTTAAAGACTATCATCGAAAAAATGACGGAAAATTATAAACATTGGCCTGACAAACTTCACTTTGCATTGTGGGGTTACCGCACGTCAATCCGCACATCAACAAAAAATACGCCATTTTCCTTGGTTTATGGAATGGATGCCGTACAACCTGTCGAATTAGAAATTCCATCTCTACGCATCGCGTTAGAGAGAAAACTCGATGAAGTTGAATGGACTAAGGCAAGATATGAAAAATTGATTCTACTCGATGAAAAACGACTAGAAGCTCTGCATCACACTCAGTGTTATCAAACTCGTATGGCTAGACATTTTAATAAGAAGGTCAAAACAAGAAACATCAAAGTAGGAGACTTGGTGTTAAAAGCATTATGGAAAAATGTTTTAGATCCAAGGGGAAAATTTAGACCTAATTGGTCTGGACCCTACATTGTCAAAACAATCCTATCAGGAGGCGTAGCAAAACTAACTGAATGGATGGCAATGAGTTCTCGAACATGACAAATCTTGACCAACTTAAGCAATACTACCCATAATTACTTGAGTAGGATACTCAAGAGAGCTATGTTTGGCCTGATTCCTTAAGCAAGGATACGTAGGCAACCTTTTACGGGTGGGGCCACTTTATTTTTTGAAAATCTCGCGTCCCATAATTAATTTAAAATTCGACAGAAGATCGGCGAAATATCGGCGTCGCAGAAAAAATTCTGGCGCCAGATTATGACCATCAGCGCTAGACGACGGCTTCCATCGCCTGACGCCAGACTGCCGTGGCCGGCGCCAGTCGCAGATAGGTGGCGCAAATTCACAGTTTAAATTCTGGGAATATATCGGTTTTTTTCGGAAAAAATTTCGACTTCCGTACTCGAAAAATTTCTGGAAAATTAATTTTTTTTCTTCTTCGTCTTGGATTACTTCATCGTCTTCTATAGCCTGGATGTATGCTGGTTTGTGCCTTTTCCCTATAGTTAGAGGCATTTGCTCGATTTCCGTGGGAATCCTAACCATTGAGGCTAGTCTTGCCAAGGCATCAGCAAATTGGTTTTCTTCCCTAGGTAGATATGTGTATTCTACCTTCTCTAAATGGTCGGTGAGAGTTTCCAGATAGGTTTGGTAAGGGGCTAGACTTTCGCTCCTTACTTTCCACCTTTTAGATATTTGATTGATAATTAAATAAGAGTCTTCGAATATCCTTAACTTTTTTACTCCCAATGTCAAAGCTGTTTCAAGGTAGAATACACATATCTGGCGCCTGACGCTATTTGGCGCCAGACGCTGCTATTGGCGCCTGACGCCAAAGCTTGGCGCCAAACGCTAAGTGTAGCGCCTGGCGCTACACCAAAACGCGGGGCGCCAGCTGGCGCCAATTTGCCTCGTCGTATGCGCTTTCTAAAACTGCGTTTTTACCTTAATTCGAGTCTGCTAATGACTTTACGGCTCCTTTATCTTTTTCTAAACATATTTTTTTTTGGGAGAAAGTCGGATACCCTCCATCAATAATAAAATTGACGGAATTTTGCGCAAAATTATATGTCACACTTTCTTTCACACACAAACATGCACACAATAATAATAATGATAAAAAATGAAAAAAAACATGATAAATAAAATAAACTCATAATAGTATGTATATACAAAATATGTCTATGGAAAAATGAGTCTAACTAAAAGGCAAAGTTCTATACAAAGTCAAAAATAAGCAAAAAGCATAGGTACAAACTACGGCGCCAGGGGAGGTAAACCCATCATCGCATAGAGCTCCGACGTACGAGGAGTAACCTCTCCACCTGCTCCGGCTCCAGCTCCAGCATCAGCTCCAGTCTCCGCAGGAGGAGGAAAGCTCAACGTGGAACCAGCCCACTCGAGATCAACCTGAGGCTGAGGCTGCGGAGGCTGCTGCGATGACGAGCCAACCTCGTACATCCCACTACCTCTAAGAGCCGAGGTAGCCTCTCCCTGGCCTACCGGTGTAGCATGAGCACCCTAAGAGGAGGAACCTAAGCCCTCTACCACATCAGTACGTGCAGCCTCAGAGCGACCGCCTCTACCTCCCGAAGTAGTGCGGCGACGCCACGAGCTAGACCTCGCCGGATCCCTCCGCACCTCAGGTCTCGTGAGGGTACGAGAAGGAATGGGCTGACCCTGCAAAAGGAATTAAAATCAGAAACAAGGCAAAACTGAAGCGGTAGTGCAAAAACATGTGAAAGAAAGACTACCTCCTGAACGGTGTCGTCCCGACGGCAGGTAGCCACGTTCCTCATCCGGACAAGCTGGCTCCGGAAGGCATCTATACATCGTGTCATCGTCGAAACCACCTCGCGCGAGAACTGTCAAAGAAATAAGTCAGTAAACATGCATAATATATATGGACAAAAGTTGCAAATAAATAAGCTTACCCGAGTCTGGTGGCGAGGAATCGACCACTCTACAAAGCGCTCGTCCTCAGGAGCCGGAGGAATCATCTCCTCAATCGGCCCATATGTCCCCTGGTAATGGATAGACATACGGGGTGGCACGAACTCAGCAGCATCGTCCTGATAAAGCAAAACAAAGTCAGTGAAGAATTACTTGGGGGCTACTTAACGAAAGATAAAAGCTGAAAAATCGTACCGCCACATCCTCAGCCGGTACAGGAACTGGAGCTAACAATGGAAGTAGCTCCTCCGCATAGCATTGCCCAGGGATCGTGCAAGATCGCCAAGGGGTACCAACTCCCTCTGACATGCTCAACAACCTCGCGACGTTAAACATGTGACGTGGTGGAGGAGCAGGAACGACAAAAATATCGGAGGAATGCTGTCTAGCAATTCTCTCTCCAAGGTATGCGATCGCTCCATAGGTCCCAAGAAATAGCGACGCTCACCGGAACACTGCGCGGCTAACCCAGGGACTGCCAGGCCGACCCACGACCGGTACAGCACCTCAGGGTCATGCAAAGAGCGTCAATCAGGCAAGAGTCTATCTAAAGCATCACAAAAGGTCAAATAAGAAAGGAATCATACCGAGATGATCCAATCTCGGACGTACGCAGTGGACATCCCCACACGGCGGCTGCCCTAGGAAGCACTGACTAGAAACCTGCGCGGCGACGGTCTCGCCAGCGCAACATGAAGGAAGTACTCGTAGAACCAGATCTACAAGGAGTTAAAATTATCAGCAAGTGCTAGCTAAAATGTAGAGCTAAACTTTACAGGGAATAATGTTTACCTCTACGACCCTCCAAAAGCTGGATAGAGCAACATTCGTCCCAAAGAACCGGTGTCGACACGAGTCCCTCAGCGCTCGAATGATGTCAGCATAGGACAAGCTGGCCCAGTCATAAGTCCCAATCCGATGTTGATCGCGGACGGCAGGAAGGTAGTAAAGCAGCGCCCTACTACCCTTGTCAGGGGAGAACATCCCTGACAACAAAATAAGCCCAAAGATGCGCACCCGCTGCTCTCGGGTGGTCGCACCATCGCCAAAAGCTGCTGCTAGAGTCGAGCGGCGAATCTACCTCACCTCGAGCCCGAATGATAATCGGCCCCAACAGCTCCTCGACCTCAGGGGAAAAGACGTCGATCCCGCTGTCAAACGGCAGTGGCACGGAGCTAAACTCCAGTCCTGTGATGGGACTGAAGTAGGTAGGAGTGACCATCATCTCACCCCAAGGAAAGTGGAAAGTGTTGGTGGTGTCCCAAAAGAACTCCACCAGAGCACGAACTACATGGTGACCCCTGTTAGAGGCAACCATTGCCTCGGAGGTCTCGTACACCGCAGTAAGACCGCAGGACTCCCATAGGAGTCTCGTCTCGACATCTCTGGCGATGTACATCTTGTATAGATCGCCCAAACCGTCACAGCCGGAGCCATGACAGTGCGTCCTCCCAACGGTGATACCTCGTCTCACCCTCTCAGAAATGTGGTGGACGGGGGAAAAGAACAAGGTCCGCTCATCCCACTCGGGGAGTCGACCAAGCGAAATGGACGGCTCGGCATCGTCCTCCCCGGGCTCATGCTCCCGTCGAATGTCTCAAGACCGTGAACCAGAACCTCGCTGTCTAGCCATGTTACATTGTGCAGAATTATCATAAATTAAGGTTCTATAGTATCTAAGGTTCGCCTAGCTGCATGATACTATGTTCACAAAAAACAGAGTACGTAGTACTAAAACAGAGCACAAATTCAAATTGAGCATAACGACATTTTTTCAAGAAATCAAAAAATTTCTTGCAATACTATAGTAATTATTGTCACAAATTGGACAAGAATTGCTAGCAAAAACATCAAGAACGAGCTACATTGTATTCCCGACCTTAGGAGGTTCAACAATGGCAATTCGTTCATTTCTTCACAAAATTGAGTCAAACAAGTGTCAAATTACTCCCAAGGAAATATATAAACATAATCAAGCAATTTCATGGCAAAAAATTTGACAAACAAAGAGAATTAAGCATTCTAAGTTTCGAAATTTCATGAAATTCAAAAATAAACACATGCAAAATTCATAAAAATCAGTGTGATCTCGAAGAAAACTTACATAGATCGGGAAAATGGATGAAATGAGCTTTGATTTGCAACAAATTTGAGAGAATTTGGTTGAGAAACGAGCAAGAACGAAGCAAATGAATTTCTGGGAATTTTCGAGCAAAAACGCGACGAGCATCAGTGAAAATGAAGAAGAAAAGGGTATTTAAGGAATACCCTATTCTGGCGCCAAACGCTAGACCTTAGCGTCAACATATATGCTTGGCGTCTGGCGCTAACCCCAGCGTCTGGCGCTACAGCTGGTTGTGTGACGCTGACGTTATTTCAGCGGCGCCAGAATGTTCAGCCACTCAGTGAGGTTGTTCTACCTTTTTACAATATATTTTGGGTTCCTTGGTACGCCAGTCAGCCCCTCTAAGCAATTTGACACGATTTTTAGTAATCGGCTTGATTACATAAAGTGATCGACCTGATGAAAGATCGTCTCACTTAGCTTAAAGCGCCTAAGCATTGGCTCATTAACTAAAGGCACCGATATACTGGTTCATTCGCAAAAGGCACCGACGTACAGGTTCAAAAGCAGCAAAAGCGCTGACGTACAGGCATAGCGGAAGCAAAGTTCAAGCGAGCTTTTAAAGATCGATAAGCGGAGATCTTCGGTAATTTCCTTGGAAAATTATCGCAACAAATGAGGATACCTTCAAGCGAGGATATCTTCGACAGCGTTCCCTAGATTGTGGAGAGTTGTCACAAACAACTGAAGGTGATTTCAAGCGAAGTTGTCTTCGATCATGTTCCCTTAGACGTGGAAGATGGTCACATAGCGGAAGAGGATTGTTTCAAGCGAAGCAATCTTCGATAGTATTCCCTTGGACGTGGAGTATTATCAAAGCGGAAGAGGATCGTTTCAAGCGAAATAATCTTCAATATTGGAAGCAGTTACAAGCGTAGCAGTTTTCAAGCGGGATGACATTCTCTTGGCAGGAGGTCGTCAAAGCAACAGTAAATGCAGCAAATCGGTTACTTTAAGAGACGTGTGGTCGACGGTGCAAGATACGCGTTTCTTAACTCTTTTATCTGTTTAACTAACGCCAGTTTGCAGGTATCGGCGTTACAGGAGTGATTTAGGATCGCAGAACATTCTGAATCATTCTCCGTCCCTATCGATACTTTGACTTTTGTTTTTGAAACTTACGTTTCTCCAAACTCAGTCAAAGTGGGGGCTTCTGTAGACACCCATTTGTGTCTCCCCAAAACCAAACCCAGTGATGAGTGCCTTTCGCGTCGAATCATAATCGAATGAAGTGAAAGTGTGGAAAGTTTAGTGTTGCGGATAGTTTTAATTTCTTTTCTCTTCTCTCTGTTTTGAAAACTTATTTTAAGAAAACAGCCAATCCTGTTTGGTTGGTCCATGAAAAGGGTCCAATAGTAGTGTAGTTGGATGGGGCTTGACAAGAGCTTTCCAACGATATATTATAAGCCCAATTCCGGTGAATATTAAGGAAGTTATGGCCAAATTACTGAACTGGGCCCGGTTTGAGCCTTATATGCGGCCCAATTATCTAGGGGAGGGCCTAATATAGATTTTTCATTCCTAATGCAATAAGGAATGGTTTTAGTCTTCTAGATTCTTCTAGAAAATTCTTTTCATTCCTAGTTCAATTAGCATTGATAAATTGACTTTTGTTGACTTTTTAGAGTTTTAATTGAATCAAAGAACATTTTTTTGAGGAAAATACGATTTTATATTCCTTTACGGCAATTTTTATCTGATTTTAAGAAAACGCGTGGATTTCTGAGTCAGCGCCAAACGCCAGCTGTAGCGCCCGACGCTACGATTGGCTCCTAGCGCCAACCAAAGCGTCTAGCGCTAAGGCCAGCGTCTGGCGCCAACTCGGTTTTTTGCGTCAGAACTCTGTTTTTGATATTTTATCTTTTTGGCTGATTTTCTTTATAAATAACGTCGTAAAAACTCCGTTTTGATTCATCAATTCTCATGAATTTTCTTCCAATTCTCATCAACTGTCATCAAGATTTTCTTGATTACTCTCTCTCTCTCTATTTTCTAAACTAGTCTTTTCTCAAATACAAAATTCCGCATTCATTAGATCTAGATACACCTAGCCATATTCGAAGTTACCTTCGTCCTAGACGTGAAAGGTTTAATTTCTGAGGGTTTGGTCCCAAATCTCTATTTCCATTATTTAATTTAATTGTTTTGTTTATTATTTTCCTTAAAGTTACTAACGTATGTATTTTGTTATTAGAAAGAGGTACGAGGCATCAAAGTAAGTACTTTAATGGTTTTTATTGATGTTATGATATAGAGTTCATGCTTAGTTTGTTATTATGATTCCTAATATCATGTCTAGGGTAAAATTAATCATACTAAGTATGATTGTTATGATGCCTTCTATTTTCTTTCCTAATATTCATGTTAGTATCATGTTAGGGTTAAAGATTTGATTTTTATTGTTAGTGACATGCTAGGGTTTGTTATTAATCTTGTTAGTATCATGCCTAGGATCTTGCTATTATTATTATGCTTTAGCATGATTCATGATTATTTTTATAATTGTTTTGATTATGATTATAATTTTATTATTGTTATAATTATTATTATGATGATTATTATTATGTTGCTTGATATATATTTATTGTTATTGCTTGATCATGCCTTTTACGCATGTTTAAAGGAAATTTGTACTTGTAATCACGCTTAATAAGATAATTAATAATCTTGTTTAGGTTAATTTGGTTATGATTCAAGTGATCGCCAATAATAGTTTTATTTGTGCATTAATATTCAACCAAAATAGATAAACAGGTTTAGGGCTAAACCTTTTGATTGTATGTTAGTCAAAAAGCGCACATGAATACGATCTGAATAAAGTAAAGGCCTATTATTAGGGCAGGTTCAATCTCTTTTAGGTTGGATTTGTACCTTCATCCCCGAACCCTATTTGGTTCAAGACCTTATGGAGTTCCCCGAACCCTATTTGGTTCAAGACCTTATGGAGTTTACGATCTCTTGAATCGTTAAGGGGTGTAACCTTCACCTCGTGAACGGTTTACAAGTTCCTAAAAAATCTTGTTGGTGACTCTTTTGCTCTACCTTCTTTCCCTTTAGACGCCACCGTACTTTAGTGTATGATCACAGTGGGGTTCAAGATAGGGATTAACGCATGAAATATTCCCTACAGGGATCCACAGCGAGTTTGTGGACAACAAGATCCGGGTTGATGCCTGGCATCTCTTCCACTTCAAAGGCAAACATGTCTTTGAATTCTTTCAGCAGTTGGTGCAAACTTGTGCCCAACTTTGCAAAAGCAGTCGTTGCCACCTTAATAGTTTGCTCTGGGCGGCTGTCGTCCAGATGAATATCAATGTGCTCACCCGGCTGGGGACGGAGGTCGTCTAACCGTTCCCCGGTCAGTGATTGCTATTGCTTTTCTTTTTTGACCACCACCAGCGGATCAGACTTTCGTTTCTTAACGGCTGGTGGGGTCGGATGGTCATCCTTGACTTCATTAAGGTCTATTGGCTCTTTGCTCTGACCAGCTGTAGAACCCTTAGGTTTAACGTCCGAGAGATAGCATTCTCGAGCCGTCTTCTGGTCCCTGTTCTGGGAGCCAACAGTCCCATCATCCCTCTCATACTTGAAAAGCATAAAAGCATGGATGATGACTGCTTTGCACTCGTTAAGAGTGGGTCGGCCAAGGATAAGGTTGTAGGCGGTCAGCTCCTCGACCACTAGGAACCGAATGGTCATGTGCTGACCGCTACCTTTTTCTCCCAGTCGGATGGGCAAATCGATGCATCCGACTGGATGCACAGCTCCTCCCCCAAAGCCCACAATGGGGTGGGAGACATCCATCATACTATCCGGCTTGTATTTCAGGTTGGATAGACATTTGTAGCTAATGATGTCTGAGGATCTTCCTGTGTCAATTAAGATGCGACTAACCAATTGGTTGGCCACTTTGCATTCTATGACCACAGGGTCATCATGCGGCCGACGGACTTTGCCTCTGTCCTTTTCGGTGATGATGACTTCAAGGAAGGCGGATGTGCTAGCCGCCTTTCCCTCATCAACAGAATGGACCATCTTTCTTAGATGATCCTTGTTGCCCCAGATGGTTGGACCACCACCGACGAATCTGCCTGCTATCGTATAAACCGGTTCCTCATCCGTTTCAGAGCTGATAGCAGGCTGGGGAGTCTTTTTGTTCGACTTCCCAGGATTTGATTTTGAAGCCACTTTGGACTTCACATAGGATTTCAGTGCTCCTTTGCCGGTCAGACGGTTAAGCTCTCGCTTGAGGCTGAAGCAGTCGTTGGTGTCATGGCCGACATCCTCATGGTAGTGACAACATTTATTTTTGTTCCAATTTTCAGCGGAACCTTTCATAGAAGTCGGCTTCTCAAGAGTCATTCAATCCTTAATCTCCATGAGGATGGAGTAGTTGTCCTTGTGGAACTCGTACCTTGGAACGTACTGCTTCCACTCTTTCTTTTTCTTCTACGGCGACTGATCGAAGTTATCAACTGCCTAGATCTGTTTTTTCTTTTTGCTCTCTTCTGGTTTTAGAGACGACTGAGCAGGCCGACTCTCCTTTTGTCTGCCAGACTTCTTAGAGTCTGACTTCTTATTAGAGTAGCAGAGCTCGGTCGCCTGTATATAAGCGTCTGCCTCCATCAGGGCTCCTTGGAGGGTGAAGATTTTCTTGCGGACGAGTTCAAACTTGAAAGTCGACCCGTCCTTCCGACCTTTGAAAAAGTCTGTAAAAGCCACTTCTTCATACAGTCCTTGTATCCGGATTCTCACCAGATTGAACCGCATGACGTATGATCGCAGCCCTTCTCTATCTCCCTGCTGCACATGGCCTAGATCAAGGCTCATTTTCTTTGCAGGGATGTTCATAGAGAAGTTAGAAGAAAACAAGAACGCAAGTGTCTTGATGCTGTTTATGCAACCAGCCGGAAGATTGCCAAACCACTGTTGAGCTATGCCCTTCAGGGTGGCTGAGAAGCATCGACTTCAGGCAGCATCATCCAACCCTGTAAGTACATGAGGTGGGTGTATGCCAAGAGGTGGTCTTCAGGGTTGGAGATACCATCATAGGTTCCAACCATGACATTTTTAACCTTGGTCGACTGTTCAGCCTCGGCTATTTCCCTGGAGAATGCAGAGGACTACTCCCCAAGGTTTTGTAGCCGAAGCTGCCACTCCAAAGGCTGATAGTGTAAGGAATAATTTCAAGCGTTAACCCCTAGCTTGAACCCCACTGTGGTCATACATTAAAGTACGGTGGCGTCCAAAGGGAAAGAAGATAGAGCAAAAGAGTCGCCAATAAGTTTTAGGAACTTGTAAACCGTTCACGAGGTGAAGGTTACACCCCTTAACGATCCAACAGATCGTCAACTCCATAAGGTCTTGAACCAAATAAGGGTTCGGGGATGAAGGTACAAATTCAACCTAAAAGAGATTGAACCTGCCCTAATAATAGGCCTCTACTTTATTCTGATTGTATTCATGTGCGCTTTCTGATTAACATGCAATCAATAGGTTTACCCTAAACCTGCTTATCTATGTTGGTTAAATATTAATGCACAAATAAACTATTATTGGCAATCACTTGAATTATAATCAAATTAACCCTAAACAAGATTATTAATTATCTTATTAAGCATGATTACAAGTACCAATTCCCTTTAAACATGCATAAAAAGTGTGATCAAGCAATAACAATAAATATCAAGCAACATAATAAATAATCATGAATAATAATTATAATAACAATCATCTAAATAATCATAATAATAATATCATCATAGATAAAATAATCATCATCAAAATAATAATAATAATAATAGTAATAATAATAATAATAATAATAATAATAATAATAATAATAATAATAATAATAATAATAATAATAATAATATTCATAATCATCATAAATTATAACAATTATAAACATTATCATGTTCATGTTAATATTAAAGCATAATAATAGCAAGATCCTAGGCATGATACTAACAAGATTAATAACAAACCCTAGCATGTCACTAAGCAATAAAAATCAAATCTTTAACCCTAACATGATACTAACAACCATAAATATTAGGAAGAGCATAGGAAGCATCATAACAATCATATTTGGTATATTTGATATTATAACTTTTTCCCTAAACATGATACTAGGAATATCATAATAACAATATAAACATGATTTCTACATCATAATATCAATTAAAACCATTAAAGAACTTACTTTGATGCCTCGTACCTCTTTCTAATAACAAAATACACACGTTAGTAACTTCAAGGAAAATAATAATTAAAACAATTAAATTAAATAATTGAAAGAGAGATTTGGGACCAAACCCTCATAAATTAAACCTTTCACGTCTAGGGCGAAGGCAATTTCGAATATGGCTAGGTGTTTTTAGATCTTGCGAATGCGGAATTTTGTATGTAAAAGAAAAGGTTTAGAAAAGAGAGAGAGATGGATGAATGATTGATTAAAGAGAATGAGAGAATTAATGATTGAAAACTGGTTGTTGGTGAATGAAGATGAATGTTGATGAGAATTCGTGAATGAAAACGGAGTTTTTAATACGTTATTTATAGAGAAAATCAGCCAAAAAGATAAAATTAACAAAATAGAGTCTGGCGCACGCAAAACGAGATTGGCGCCAGCCATTGGCCATTGGCGCCAAGCGCCAACGTCAGCGCCAGGCGCCAATGCCTGGCATTGGGCGCCAATCTTGTTTTTGACGCGCTTTCTCAAATCAGATATATTTTGCCGTACAGGTGGATAAAATCGTATTTTTTCCTCAAAAATGCTCTTTGATTTTAATTAAAACTCTGAAAAGTCAACAAAAGTCAATTTATCAATGCTAATTGAATTAGGAATGAAAAGAACCTTCTAGAAGAATCTAGAAGACTAAAACCATTCCTAATTGCATTAGGAATGATAAATCATATTAGGCCCTCCCCTAGATCATTGGGCCGCATATAAGGCTCAAACCGGGCCCAGTTTAGTAAATTGGCCATAACTTCATCAATATTTATCAAAATTGGGCTTATAATATATCGTTGGAAAGCTCTTGTCAAGTCCCATCCAATTACACTACTATTGGACCCATATCATGGACCAACCAAACTGGATGGCTGTTCTCTTAAAATAAGTTTTAAAAACAGAGAGAAGAGAAAAGAAATTAAAACTATCTGCAACACTAGACTTTCCACACTTTCACTTCATTTGATTGTGATTCGACGCGAAAGGCACTCATCACCGGGTTTGGTTTTGGGGAGACACAAATGGGTGTCTACAGATAGTTATATGCCGCTTGTCCTCCGAAGAAGGCAGAGATGTAAGGCAAAGCAGGCAATCTGTATGGTGCCTGTGCCACATACTGCGCCGAAGTGATCATGTGAGGCCCCGACCACATGAGGAGGCTGCTTGAGGAAGTCCTCGGTATAGAAGGGGAATTCCTCACCGAGGTGTTCTGAAAACTGTCACGATAAGTCGACATTGAGGCCGACTCCGACAGCTGCTGATTCCTTTGTTGGTCAATGTACTTACGAGCATCAAGGAATTTTTGTTTGCTACCATCCGGCTGAACATGCCGGATGCTTTCCTTGTCACTGTTTCAGGGAAACGAAGTCTTGACAGGTCAAACTGAGGTCGAGCCTTCTCCGAGTGAGGAGTCGGCCGTTGGTCCCGGACCGACTTTTGCTGCCCAAATTTGGCAGGCCTTGTGGCCGACTGCTCCTTTTTAGGGGCAGCCGTCCGCTTGTTGATTAGTCCCTTAATTTCACCCTTGAGGTTGCTCATGAACTTCATGAGCTCGTCACGGGTGACTTGGGCTGATCCTGCCGCCTGGGAGGAATCAATCGCATGCCATGTGGGCTTACTTGAGGGTCCAGGGGGCCTTCTATTACCCGCTTGGTTAGCATTGCGCTCCCGCCTGTCTTTCTAACGGAGGCGCTTAGAGATAAGTGACCCGTTAGGGGCCACATAGGTTTCGACATCTGCGTCGTCACCTGAGTCATGGTCCATATGGACCTGTATTTCTTCCAGAGGCCGACTGGTCTCTAGATGAGGCACATGATTTTCTTGGGAAGCCATATTAGAGGTACTCTTCCCACAGACGGCGCCAAATGTTTCGGGGTTTTTAATTGTCCCTCGGGAGAGTTACAGCTCAAGACTGGATTCCGCAAGGTCGCCTGTACCTAAAATGCAAACGGACAGCCAGATGGTCGGTGGTCCGCCTCCGAAGATTAAGTTAGTACGGTATTTGGAGTAAAATGTGCGAAAATAAAGTTATTTGCTTGGATTCCAAGCTCAGGTGTTGTATGTTTCATGAGAACGACAACTTTGTAATTAATGTTCATGTGACTTCCTGTCATAAATGAGGGAACTGTCCGTATTTATAGGGTCTTTTGGGAAAGTTTGCCCTCCCTAGGGTAGGATGACCTAGGGATTAGGGCACGCCGTTTTGCGGCGCCTCAAAGTTTGGGCCTTTAAAGGCCGCCATTTCAGAAGTGATATCTGAGTGACACGTGTCGTTCATCCTGAGAGGCCATTTGGGCATCTCTTAGGGCGGCACGTGTCTCTCTCTTATTGGTCCACTTGGGATCAGCAAATACCCCAAATCAGGGGTTGTATCTGCCTGACACGTGTCACCATCTAGAAGATCCAAGGGGGCACCCTTCCAGTGACACATGTCACACTCTGGTTAGGCCACTTGGCCGGGTATAAAATACCCAAAACAAATCTTCTAAATTTGTATCCTTGAACACACTAAAACCAAACAAACAAACAATACTAAACCCTACAAAGAGGGACTGACAAAACCCTACATGGAGGGACTGACTATATTCACCATACTGATGGTGATCTTTATTGGCCAAAAACATTAAAGTAAAGAAGAATTTGGGGCTTACCATCAGTACAAATCGATGGCATCCCCTAGGTTTTAAAATGGTGGTTAGGTTGAAGAGAAAGAACAGAGAAAATTTTAGGGTTTTTTAAGAGAGAGAAAAGTTATTTTTTATGTTATGTTAGGCCTTATTATATTTACTTTTATTTAATATAAATAAATTAAAAGTGAATTTTATTTACTAAACTTAATTGTTTTTGCTAAACTTAAATTAATTTTATTAAACTTAAATTAGATAATGGAATGAAAATCTCTTATATTTTCTATGACGCTGGTTTTAAAAAACAAAGGGAAACAATGCCACCACCACACAAACACCATTTTCCTTCACTTCCCACCTTTTCCAGCCACCCACCACTCGTTTCCCCTTCGTCGCACCTCCCCCGCCCCTAGCAAATCCTTTCCTCCTCCCCGTAAAATTGTCAAGGGCAAGGGTTTCTACGGTTTTGCGGGGATGGGAGAGCTTTGCTTGGGGAGGGGAGGTGCGACAAAGGGTGGGGGGAGGACAGCAGTGCGGTGGCTAGGTTGTGGTGTGTGAAGGTAGGAGGGTAATGGTATGGTGGCTATGAAATGGAAATGGAAATACCCAGGGGTGGGGAATCAACTCGGAAGGACTTGAGGGAATGGAGAGGGAAAAGGTAAAAGGCATAACAAACATCAACAAAGGAAATGAGGACAGTTGATTCTCGTTCCCTTTAATAAATACCCCCAACTAAACAACCCTTTATTAATTACTAGAGCTCGTGCGATGCACGGTTTGTTTGAATTTTTTAAAATATTTTTTTTTTTTGTATTTATGTGCTAAAATTTGTTACATATTTAGATAAAATTCCTAATATTAAAAGATAATATTTAATATTTATTAATTTATTGAAACTATCATTTGCCAATTTTGCTTGTGTGGCATTTGAATAAATTAATACTAAAAGAAATTAATAATCTCTTATTTAATTGGTTATAATTAAATTTTACAATCTTACATGACGCGCTACTGTAGACACCCAATTGTGTTTCCCCAAAACCAAACCCAGTGATGAGTATCTTTCACGTCGAATGATAATCGAATGAAGTAAAAAGTGTGAAAATTCTAGTGGTGCGGTTATTTTTAATAAAATACCTTCTTTCTGTTTTTGAAAATCTACTCTATTTACAAACAAATGAAGTCCAGTTTAGTTTAGTCCATGATAAGAGTCCAATAATGGTGCATTTGGATGGAGCTTGAAAAAAAATTTCCAACGATATATTATAAGCCCAATTCCGATGAATAATGAGGAAGTTATGACCAAAATACTAAACTGGGCCCAAACCGAATTTTACCTACGACCCAATGATCATAAAGAGGGTCCAAAGGTTTAATCCCATTCCTAAACAAATTAGGATTGATTAGAAGCTTTTGTAAGTTTCTAAAAGATCTTTATAATCCTTTTTTTGAAAAGATAAGATCAAAGAATTTGAAATTGAATAAAAACTTTCTTTTTTTTTAGTCCTAATTCTATTCGAGTTTAAAGATGTTCAAAGATAGTCAGATTTTATTTTCTTGCCTCATAATCTTTATCCAAATTTTATATGGTTGGATAGATCTTGAAATTATCTTTCCAATGATATATTATAATATAAATTTCGAGCTATAACAAAAAAGATATGGAAAGAAATACGAAACTCTATCAAAAATTGACACCATTCCACTATTTTGGCCATATCTTTTTATCTACAAAATATTTTAATATGATTTTAATTGGGTTGGAAATTAGACTTCAAGAAATTTCCAAAGACATATTATGTTCCTTATTTGGACTTCTAGATCAAAAGATATGATAAAAACAAAATTTGCTAAAATTGTTGTCCATCGAGTTTTATTTCGATTCGTATTCGGATTCTTTTCTTTATTTTTCGACTCTCTTTTTTCCTATAAATAGAGGTCATATCTCCACTTTTTCAATCATCATCTAGCACCCAAAATTCTCTAATTCTTCTCTTCTCTCTCTATTCTAAACTAGCCTTTTCAAAATACACCATACCGCATTCATTAGTTCTAAATTAACAAACCTAGCCAAGTTCGAAGTTGCCTTCACCCTAGATGTGAAAGGTTGATAATTTCTGAGGGTTTGGTCCCAAATCCAGTCTAAATTTTTTAACTCTTTCTTTCAATTGTTTAACTTAATTGTTTGATTTATTATTTCATTGAAGTTTACTAACGCGTATATTTTGTTATTAGAAAGAGGTACGAGGTTTCAAAGTAAGTTATTAGCTTACTCCCTTTTATTTCAATGTAGAAAGCATGTTTAGATTGTTATATTAATTCCTAGTATCATGTTAGGATGTTATTATTGCTTTCTAGTATCATGTTTAGGATGCCTTTCATTCTTTCTAATAGCATGTTAGTATCATGTTTAGGGTGCCTTTCATTCTTTCTAATAGCATGTTAGTATCATGTTAAGTTTAAAGCTTTGATATTCGATGTTTAGTGACATGCTAGGGTTTGTTATTAATCATGTTAGTATCATGCCTAGGATCTTGCTATTATTATTATGCTTTATTGTTAACATGGTTTTTGTTATGATGATTATTGATATTATCATGTTGCTTGATTATATATTATTGTTATTGCTTGATCACGCCTTTTATGCAGGTTTAAAGGGAATTTGTACTTGAAATCACGCCTAATAAGATAATTAATAATTTGGTTTAGGCTAATATGATTTTAATTCAATTGATCGCCAATAATAGCTTTATTTGTGCATTAATATTCAACCAACATAGATAAAACAAGTTTAGGGTTAACCTATTGATTGCATGTTAGTCAGAAAGCGCACATGAATACGAGTAGAATAAAGTAGAGGCCTATTTTATAGGGCGGGTTCTTTCTATTTTAGAATGGATTTGTACCCTCATCCCGGAACAGCAGTCATGGTTCTAGACCTATTGGAGTTGACGATCTCATGGATCGTTAAGGGGTGTAACCTTCACCTCGTGAACGGTTTACAAGTTCCTAAAACTTGTTGGCGACTCTTTTGCTCTTGTTTCCTTCCCTTTGGACGCCACCATACTTAAGTGTATGATCACAGTGGGGTTCAAGTTTGGGGTAATGCTTGAAATATTCCCTACAGTTACGAAAATTAAATCCTACGTGGTTCTCTAAAACCTCGGGAAAAAACTCCCCTTTAATTTATATACATATATATTAGATTTAACGCCTTAGGACACTCGTTAAAAATATCCGTTAACCTTTTTTATTTTTTTTTTAAAAAAAGTTTTTCTACGTAGTACCCCTATGGTATTCACTAAAGGTGGGCATCGTGTTATGTCGTGTTGTGCCGTCGCGTGCCGTGCCTGGGTGGGGCTCGTGCCGTGCCAAAGTTTGGCACACCCCAGCCCACGGCACAACACGGCCCACGTGCCTGATAGGTCGTGCCGGGCTGCGGGCCAGCCCGTAAATTTTTATTTATTTATTTATTTATTTATTTATTATTATTATTATTATTATTATTATTATTATTATTATTATTATTATTATTATTATTATTATTATTATTATTATCTCTGACAGATGTCTCCAGGCCACCACGTTGAGGACATTTTCGACAGACGTTCGTAACCAACAAAAAAATAAATAAAAACTTGCCGGCATTTTCCCCATATTTGCTTCCCTTGACGAGGCATGACGGTGGTGGCGTCTATCTCGCGCTCGCCTTGGTTAACGGAGATCGACCGATGTTGCAGTGGTGGGATGC
Organism: Chenopodium album; assembly: GCF_948465745.1. NCBI lineage: Eukaryota > Viridiplantae > Streptophyta > Magnoliopsida > Caryophyllales > Amaranthaceae > Chenopodium > Chenopodium album. The sequence goes on from NC_137839.1 coordinate 54,680,582, forward strand.
TGCCATCATAACGAGGTGGTTGTCGTTTAGGTTGTGATTAGGGATGGCAATGAGTCCTAAAGCCGACCCATATTTTAGCCTTAAATTTTAGACTCGATGGGTCTGGGTCTAATAATAATGGGTCGGGTCTGGGTCCAAAAATTGTAGACCCAGACCCGACCCAGATCCGGCCCATGGACCCATTTTTTATTTTTATTTTTTTCATAAATAATAAATATATATTAGTTATAATATTATTTAAAAAAATCACTTAATAAACTATGCATTAGATGTTAAGAAGATAGACTTTAGTGAAAGTGAGAAAATAAAACACCAAGAAACCAAGAAATTTAGTTTTGCGTGGTATGATTTTTTTTTTCTTGCATTGTCTTTAGTTTTTAATGAATAAATTATTTGTGTGTATGTCAAAAATATGAACACATTTTTTTTAATGCATCGATCTTTTATTATTTTGAAATAGTAGTATAATTATAAATTTATAATATATATACTAAATTATAAAAAAAATTAATAAAAATCATAGTTAGACACGTTTTAGACCCGAGACTCGCTAGACCCAATGGATCTGGGTCTGATTTTTTAAGACCCAGTGGGTTTGGGTCGGATCTGGGTCCACCTCCGAAATTCCAGGTTTGGGTCTGGGTCTCAGTGGACCCGACCCAGACCCGACCCATTGCAATCCCTAGTTGTGATGGTGTTGTGGGTGGCGGCGGCTTGGTGAACAGTGTGAAGGAGATGGTGGTGTATGAGGTAGATTGAATTGGGGGAAGGAATTATTTTCTCCCTCAAAGGGAGTATAAGGGTATGTAGGTCATTCATAGCATGAGTATTTTTATTTCATCCAATAGTAACTCCCGTGAAAAAAAAAAAAAAATCACAAATTACAATCCTCACTAGAGTGTACCCGTGCAAAATACACGGGATATATATTATATTAGAGATACATTCACTAGTAGAAAAAGGCTTATTTGCGTCGCTCATTTATAGTGTATTTGCGTCGCTTCTATGAGCGACGCAACTGCTCGCGACGCAAATGACTTTTAAGTCATTTGCGTCGCTCCTAGGTGCGACGCAAATTAGAGTCATTTGCGTCGCTCCTTTATAAAGGCGCGACGCAAATGACTTTTTTGATAAACTTATTTTTTGTCATTTGCGTCGCTCCTTTATAAATAAGCGACGCAAATGACTTTTTTGATAAACTTATTTTTTGTCATTTGCGTCGCTCCTTTATAAATAAGCGACGCAAATGACTCTTCTAACAAACTTATTTTTTGTTATTTGCGTCACTCTTTTATAAATGAGCGACGCAAATAACTCTTCAGATAAACTTATTTTTTGTTATTTGCGTCACTCCTTTATAAAAGAGCGACGCAAATGACTTTACTGATATTATGTTTAGTCATTTGCGTCGCCCCTTTATAAACAAGCGACGCAAATGACTCTTCAGATAAACTTATTTTTGTTATTTGCGTCGCTCCTTTATAAACAAGCGACGCAAATGACTCTTCCAATAAACTTATTTTTTGTTATTTGCGTCACTTGTTTATATAGGAGTGACGCAAATGACTGAGTAGACAATATACAAAATTTCTGTATTTGCGTCACTTGTTTGTTTAATGAGTGACGCAAATGAGGTGAATTTTTTTTTTTTTAATTATAATAATATAATTGCCTTGTATATGTTTGTAGTACCTGTTTTCCTAGGTATAAAGTAATATGCTAACGCTAATATAATTGAAATTAAAATGCAATATTATTGAATAATGCAAATGTAAATTTCGGCAGAGTCTCTTTTGTAATTTGGCCTACCCATAAAATTGGGAATGACGGCATTATATTAACAACCTGTCCAATAATTTACATCTCAATATCATAGACATTATACTCATCATCCCAACACCAATTAACCAAATTACTTCATTTCAAGCCTATAATCCAAAACAAGAGTCAAACATGCGCTAAGTGGTAAATCTAAAGTTCAACATTACATATAAAATACTCTGCCCAAATATCTCGGATCTCATTTATCTCCTCCTCGGTGTACGGTGTAGTTCTTGAAAAATCCTATCAACACAACAAATATACAAGAGGAAAGTTTTAATTCAAGATTGTAGCTAACATCAAATTGTATTTATCAAACAAAAATGAAATATTTGACAACTCATACCTGAATAAGATCTTCACTGCTATGGTGATGTTCAAGTATTTCGTACATATAACGCATGACGTAGTAGCCACACTCACGTCCACCCAATTGTTGAGGACACTACATGTAATATATTTGTAAGTTGAATTAAATTGCTATACTTCAATTATTAAGAAACTAAAAGTTAGGGTAAGAAATTAAGGTAACCTGTCCCAAATGCCATGTCAATTTACTTCCCCTAGATTGTCCACTTAATGCCTTAAAACTTCGAAAAGCACTACACATTTGAAACAAATAACATATATATTACCCTTACACACATAAAATCATGACATTAATAACAAACTAGACTTACTTTGTCATTGCAAACTTAATTGCTAAATTTCGCTTCTGCCTCAAAGAATCAAAGATGATGACTTCACGCTTAGCCATGCATAAGACCAAAAGAACCATAAACAAGAATATAAGGCATCAAACATTTTCATTCAAAGTTTATATCATGTAAATGCAACTCCGGATGATCCAATAAGGTCCTTATCACTCCAACCTAACCCATTCTTGAATGTCCTATCTCACAAATAACTACTTGTAAAGTTTGGTTCTAAAGAAAATCCGGCAGCATTTCCCTATAGTTCTCCAAGCACACAATGTAGATAATCGGCTATCAACATATGTACCCAGAGAACAATCGGGAAATAGTGAGCCATGATCTTCTTAGATCCAAAACAATTCAAGTAGTTATCACCTAAATGAGATAGAACATTCAAGAACAGTCCCAAACCGGGGACTATTTAAGACTTACTCCTAATGAGTAAGCCCTGAACGGGTATCTAAGTCAATGATGCAAGTATTATTGCAATTCTAATCAATTATATCACAATTAAAAATCTCATACAATTCACAATCATTATACCAACCAGAAGAAATAAGTTAATATTGCAAAGAATGGTTCAGATATATATATACCACAAGTGAAGGCAATCTCGTATGCGTACTACCGCCTTAATCGTTTGTCCACAACCAGAACCTCGAGCAACTTGTGGAATTCACTTCCGCATAATTAAGAATCTGCCATAAAAAATTACATATATTAAACCAACATAGTTGCGTGTGTGCTCGTGATCCTAAATCTCATAGAACAAGAGCGAGCACGAGAGAAATAGCCAAAGTTTGCAAAATTACCAAGCAGAGACACAATTATGAATCATGTAAGAATAGCCAAAGTTTGCAAATAAAGCTTACTCAACACACTCATTAATCTTCCCCGAATTCTGGCTTTCCACAATCTTCAGAATCAAAGACTTGTTTTCATCCAAGTACTGCCAAGATTTAAACCAACCAAAATTTAGAAATCAATAAGAAAAAAATATTTCCAGATGAGAACTAACCAAGCAGTATATATAGATGAAGCGGCTAATAGACTAGAATCATAAGTGAATTAATGTAACAAAGGATGAATATGTCATGCATAACCAAAGTGTATTATAGTACATATCAATTTTTACTTAAGCGTAAGGATCAAATGATCTGCAATTAGCAATGTTAGTTTTAGAATCTACCCCGGTAGCCCTAGACTAAGATAAAAAGCAATGCATACAACACCATTCCCTTATATAATTTCATATGTATTAATTGTTTTATCAATGATCATTTGATTCACAATAAATTCCTTTTATTCAACCATTTACAAGGGAACATACGGATTCTCCATTTTAATGAATCGGAGATGACAGTTGTTCATGCTTGAGACTTACAAAAAAAAAATTGAAAATAATAATAATAATAATAATAATAATAATAATAATAATTCTGGGTTTTTTCCTCCAGATTTAGGCCTTCAAAAGTAGCTTAACATATAAGAAAACTTGATACTAGGTTTAAAAACAAGTTAAAAACCATCATCACTAAAAACCACTAGTTAAAAAAGTACATTTACACTATTTTTCATTATTAGCCAAATAGTCTTAACATTAGTTGAGTAAGAAATACTGACATTGCCTCCTTTTCAATAAAGGTTTAAACTAAATTTCTAATACCAGCAAAACAAAAAGGTCTTACAGAACTGATGAATATGTGAAGACCATTACAGGAGCCGACACCTAAAGCTTCATTACAGTAAATTTTAAGTTTGCTACACTTCAATGATTACACTGACATTTTATACTTCCATTTATATTTATATTTATATTTATATTTTCATGTTAATTCCTGAATTGCTTGTTGTGGTCCAAGTTCAGAAAAGGTTCAATTTCCAACTGCCGGAAAAGTTAAGTTTGGACCAAAAGGCAGATCTTAGGCCAGGGGTTGAACCATGCTCTTAAGGTATGTTGAACAGCATGCCGGCAATAATCAAGCTGCATGACAGTATGTATGATGGATATCGACTTTTCGATGCTTACAAATGCGAGCACGTAAACCTTAATCATCTGTTAGGCTAATTACAACTAAGATAGACATAACAATGTATCACTCGACTGAAGTGCTCGTTCAGCATGCTTCAATGACTAAACCCGAGATCATAATGGACTTTTTAATTGCAATTAAGGCAGTAATAACTTAAATCATCAAGTAATGTACATTTGTACTAGACTAGAATAGATTAAGGCAGTAATAACTTAAATCAAAGTTTGCAAAATTACCAAGCAGAGACACAATAATTATGAATCATGTATGAATAGCCAAAGTTTGCAAATTAAGCTTACTCAGCACACTCATTAATCTTCCCCGAATTCGAAGCCTTAAACCAAGAAAAGATTGAACATAAATAGAAGCAATCTTACCATAGGTGGAATTGACTTCAAAAATTCAACAATGTCGAGCCGAAATCGAACTTCAATTGTTGTTGCTGTAATTTGCTTGAACTTCCTCGGGTTTTTTGGGGCGAAATTAAGCGATTTTTCCACTCGAAAATTTCAGTTATTGCTCGAATTTTTGTTGCTGTAATTTCTTGACTTGAACCCAGAAAAAGACGTAATTCAAACAATTATTGTTGCTGTAATTTCTTGACTTAACCTATTGTTGCTGTAATTTCTTGACTGAAATTCGAACAAAAATTATTTATGACTGAAATGGGACGAATTTCTTAGGGTATATTGCGTCGCTGCCAAAAACCCTAGAAATCCGCCCACGAAATCCCCCAATCGAACTTGAAGACCGAAATTGAATTTTTTGGGGCTTTTAGGGTTCGAATTTGTATGCTTTTGAGTTGATTTTTTGCTCGAAAGGGGGGATTTTTGGTCGGAAACAATCAATTTTTCTGGGTTTAAGGCCTCGAATTTCTTAGGGTTTTTGGTCTAAATTTTTGCTCGAAATTGCTCGGATTTGCAGCCGATTATGGGTCTTCGACTTCACTGCGATTTCAGATGTTAAATTTGTTGGGGAAACGCAAGTTTTTGGCCGAATTTGTTGGATTTCAGAGACAAATTTGTGGGTGTTTTGCTGTAGAAATTTGCTGGAATTTAAGAACTCTTGTTTTTTTTTCTTTTTGTATAGTGAATGTAGGTACCTGATGAAAAACTAAGGTAAAAAACGCAGAAAAACCTAAAGCCAAAAGAGTATTTGCGTCACTTTATTATAAAAAAAGCGACGCAAATAACCTTGTTTATAATGTTGTACAATGTACATATGCGTCGCTCATTAGTAAAAGAGTGACGCAATTTACTTAATCACTTATTTGCGTCGCTTGCTAACTAATGAGTGACACAAATAAGTTTATTAATTGCGTCGCTTTAATAAATAGGAGCGACGCAAATGATAGAAAGCTGAAATGCACTTGAGTTTTGCGTCGCTTCTTAAATAATATGCGACGCAAATAATTTAAAAGGAAGGTAAAATAAAACATTTGCTTCGCTCCTTAGAATGAGTGACGCAAATATGGCGACGCAAATGTACATTTTTCTACTAGTGATTAAATATATAATATAAGAAAAAATATACTTAAAATACGGGAAGTTGATTTTGATATTAACTTAGACCTTATTCTTTTGAGTTGTTATTGTCTGTTGTGTACTTGTGGTTTGATTTGTTCTGCTGAAGCCTGCTTAGCCATGCTACTGAGTATTAGTAATATGCGAACACTCGTTCTGGCTTGCCGACATTTCTCTTCTCTGTTGAAATCTGATGTTTTCTGCTCTAATTAAAAGAACATGGTCTTACTCTTACCGGTGGCCACGCAATGTGGCCAGCTATTATGGGATTTACTTTGTCAAAGTTATAGAGGTTACTCGTTCAATATTATTGGGGTTACTCGGTTAGTGTCATAAGGGTTATTCCATAAATGCTCTAGGAGTTACTTTGATATTTTGCAAGCAGTTTTTCGGCGAGGCAGTCACGCAAAAAGCGTGATGTACATTTTTTTGTGTTAATGATTAGAGAAGGATGTTGTTTAGAGGGTTGTCCCTAAAAAGTGTATATAATTGAAGGGTTGGGGATTTTGAGTGTTATAGTTAATTGTTGGTAAAGGAATTGTATACCCGTGCTAATGCATGGCATATATAATACTACGTTCAAATAAAGAAAAACAAACACACACACAAAGTGAAATCTTAGCATTAGTCCCTTGGAAAAATAAACCCCCCCCCCAAAAAAAAAAAAAAAAAAGTGGTATGTGTAGTTATTTGTTTTTTAAAAATAAAAAGTTTTAAAATTAATAAATAAAGTATGGGATAAGGATGTGTAGTTATTTAAATAAAAAAGAAAAAAAAAACCCTAAATGCATGAGAGTTTAGCATTGGGGTTTTGAAGGATTCTCGTTAACTGACTCTCTAATCATATCATATAACTAATATATAAAGCTAAACTTTTAGTCAGGCGACGAGATAACGACACTTGGCGTTCCAACTTTTCGCCAAGTGTCGCGCCACGTAGGGTAGAGTTATATAGAATTTAATTTGTAGAATAAAAAAATTAATTTAGAATTCTATTTTCAATCAAATTTGGATAGAATTTTAGGATAGATTGTTAATTTAGAGTTTTATTTTTGATAAAGTACCAATATTTCATTTGTACAAATTGAATTATAATTTTATTCAAAAAGTAATTAGATTATAACTCTCATAAATTATCATATAAATTTATGTTTTGTATCATAATATTTTTTTGGAGCGAAGGAATTAGTTCAAAATGTACCACATCCATGGCTTATAATATACTAATCAATTAAAATATTATACTTCTTAATCTAATATAATTTTATTACTATGTGTAGACCTGTTAATTAGGTCGGGTCACGAGTAATTTCAGACAGGGTCAAGAAATGTTTTTCACCAATATTATTATTATCAGAGGTTTTTCAGTGTGGCAAGCCACATGGTGCGACACGGATTACTTGTATTTTAGGGTTACTTGTATTCTGGGGTTACTTGTAGGGTGTTACTTATATTCTGGGGTTACTTGTATAGGTTACTTGTAGGGTATTACTTGTATTATGAGGTTACTTATATGGGTTATTTGTATCGTGGGGTTACCTGTATTCTGAGTAACTCCTACAAGTAACTCCAAACAAAAATCACATACCAAACTAGTAATACCCTACAAGTAAGTAAGTAACCCCTGATTAAAACCAGTAACACCCATACAAGTAACCCTAGAATACAAATAACACCTATAAGTAACCCCAGAAAAAACTAGTAACACCCTACAAGTAACCCCGACCAAAACCAGTAACACCCATACAAGTAACCCCAGAATACAAGTAACCCCTGACAAAATCAGTAACACCCTACAAGTAACCCCGACCAAAACCAATAACACCCATACAAGTAACCTCAGAATACAAGTAACACTTACAAGTAACCCTTGACAAAACCAGTAACACTCTACATGTAACTTTTGCCGCACCATGTGGCCAGCCACATACAAAAATTTGTATATTATTATTAGTCATTACATGTCTACAAGTTTAAATCGTTACAAAAATACGTCAATTCCTAACTAATTTTGTGTCAATGATATATTATAAAATTTGACATATAAATTAAAATATATCTTTAAATTTAATAAACAACCCGGACATCACACGGGCACAAAACTACGGGCCTGTTCCGATTGACTGAACTCAGCTGAGCTGAACTGAACTGAACTGAGCTGAACTGAACTGAACTGAACTGAACTGAACTGAACAAAACTTATTAATTAGTGATTTTTAACTACGGATTAGTGATCTTTGATTATTTATTGATTATTTATTACTATACATATGTGTATATACAAATGTACATATTAAAATATTTACGAAAAATATACTATATAATTATAATTATAAAATGTATGGAAAATATATTATAAAATGTATGGAAAATATATTAAAAACTTGAAACCTCTAAACATTTTAAACACATATATTATTTATTGTTATTATTATTATTTATTGATGATTATTATTATTATTTATTGATTATTATTATTAGTATTATTATTTTAATTATTATTGTTATTATTATTATTATTGTTAATATTATTATTATTATTATTATTATTATTATTGTTGTTGTTGTTGTTGTTGTTGTTGTTGTTGTTGTTGTTGTTGTTGTTTTTGTTGTTGTTGTCGTTGCAATAAGAGCTTAAAAGAATGAAATTTGACTTTATATCATTAGCAATATCATTAGACATAAATTAAGAGCTGAGCTGAACTGAACTGAATTGAACTGAGCTGAACTAAACTGAGCTGAACTAAACTGAACTGAATTTCAACGGAACAGAACAGACCCTACTTATATATTTGATTCAAATTCTACTGTTGACATGAACCACCTGTATGTTTGTTGGTTGGCAAACTAACTTTTAACAGCACAAGAGAAAAGAAGGCGATGCAATCGAAGTACACTCTTAACAAACCCATAAACTTGTGGTGACGAAATTAAACCCAAGTAAAGAACAATGTTATTTGTTGTTGCTGCTTCAAACCTGTAAACACTCCTACACTACTTTCTTCCCTAAATTTGTCCGCCCAATTTTCTTCTTCCTATAAAAAATCATCAATCACCCAACTTTTCTCTCCCCTTCATCTTTCTACCAGTACCAATTTCCAATGGCTGCTACCATTCAGTCTTTAGTTGCTCCTTCATCTTTCTCTGCTGTCAATTCAATCGATTCCAAGAAATTTAATGGTAAAATTTTGATTTCTTTGTTTCTGTTGCGTTTTAGTATTTTAGATTTGAATTGGGTTTTCGGAGATTCATTCAATATTGTTTGTGTTAGGATTTACATTGGTTTGATTCATCTGATGCTAGTAGATTCCAAGTTTGCAATAATACACAATCACAATGATATATTTTGTAATTTCTATGAGATTTTTCTTAATGATTAGTGGGGTTTTGATTGATTTGTTGATTAGTTTTATAAAATTGTTATTAACTAATTTTATGCTAATTTAGGAAGGAAAGTTGGGTTTGTGGTAGTAAGATCTGACCTCAATGCAAAACGTGGCTCGATGCCAGGCCATTGCCGGACCGGGAATTTGGTTTCTCAAGCTGTTGCTGTGAGTAATTTCTATCCAAATATCTAACAATGTATCCTAAATCATTAGGATATATGCTTATATTATTACTTGTATTAGGCTACATTTTTCTAGAAAAAAATAAAATAAATCTAATCATGCATTGTGCATTTCTGAAATTAGGAATTTGAACTAAATTTTAATGCTGTTATATATTTGCAGACACCAGCAGCTTATACCGCGACTTCAAAAACCGGGTATGCTATATTGCCTTTTATGCCATTTTTCCATGTGATTATTTTGGACCTTAGAGATTTTGGCTTGTTGCTAGTTCTTTATACATAAAAATATAGTACATAGATTTCTCAAATATGTTGGTATTATTGGTTGTTAGAGTTTTTACTAGTTTCTTATACATCCAAACAAAGTACTTATATTTCTCTAATATGTTGGTATTTGCTTACTTTACCGGTGATTAGTGCTTTTTCATGTTTAAACAAAGTACTACCTCCGTTAATTTTTAGTTGCGACTTTGGAATATTTTATATCTCACAAATAATACCCCAAAGTTGCAACTAAAAGTTAACGGAGGTAGTACATATATTTCTCTGTCTATGTTGTGGATGTGCTGGTAGCATATAAGATTCGATTACATTTGAATTCACTCTAAGAATAGAAATTGTTTAGGGTAATTTCACCTTGCAACGTGGCCCAATCAGAAGTTGACACGCGTCAGCCCCCGATTGGTCTAAAATGAACCAATCCCTGCTTGACACGTGTCATTCCAGAAATCAAGGGAAAAGGCGGCCTTCAGGCCCAAATCCCGAGAATGCCGCAAAACGGCGCAGCCCACCAATGATTAGGGTTCAGTGACCTAATCAGGGGCACAATTCCCAAAGACCCTATAAATAAGGAGATATCCCTCATTTTGAGGACACGTTTTATCATTTAATACACCTGCATTCTCTTACATCAGATAAACACCTGAGCTTGGAATCCGAGCAGATACCCACCTAAATTTCCGTACTCTTTATTCCTTTTCAAGTTACTAACTTGATCGTTGGAGGTGGAGCACCACCCAACATGTGTCTCCGTTTGTTTTGCAGGTACAGCTCATCCCGGATCAGTCTTCGTGTTGTAACTCTCCCGAGGGACAAAAACACCCAAAACATTTGGCGCCGTCTGTGGGGAGAGTACCTCGAAGATGGTTCAAGAGTCTGTACCACCCCCTAACCGTCTGGGCGAAGACCCAGAAGTCTTTACAGACCATGAGGAGGATGAGGATCCTCAGGTCGAAACCTCCACAGCCGAAGACGGCTCTCTCAGAGTCAAGCGCATCCGGCCAGAGAGACCCTGGAGCGGGGCGCCTCCCAGGTCCGAGCAGACCTACTGGGCAGCCGGAATGGACAACCCAAACGGCAGCTGGATCAGCCCCTGTCACCCGAGACGAACTCATGAGGTTCATGACGAGTTTCAAGGGTGAAATTACAAAGCTGATCACCAAAAGCCGGGCTGGCCCAAGTAAAGGTCAGTCGGCGAAGAAGACTCCTCAAGAGAAGGGGAAGTCAGTCCGAAACCGGCAGCCCACTCCTCACCCAAAGGAGAAGGCAGCCGGTACCATTGATTGGTCGAAAATTCTCCTTCCCGGTGGAAACGCCAATAACCCTCGCCGGCCTCATCAGCCGGTAAGAAGTAAAAATTCAACTCTCGATGCCCGGGAAATCATCAACCGGAAGAGAAATCAATCGCTGTCTGAGTCGGCTTCAACGTCGAACTTTCCAGACAGCTTCAACAATATTTCTGCAGGGAGTGCACCCTCCTTGCATGAGAGTCAGACAGGCGGTAATACCGTCCATTCTGGCCCTCATATGATTGGAAATGTACCGTATGTGCCTACTCAGGCTTACGGGCAGTATTCTCCTCACTTCATGCAGCCGACCTTCTTTGGGGGTCAGGCGGCATATCCAAATGTCCAGCCACTGGACTGGCAGCTTCGTCTGCTGCGCCTGGGTGAACAACCTTCTGCGTTCACTCGGGAGATAACCGAGGCGGCACAGCCGGCCAAGGTTAAGAATGTGTTGGTTGGTACTTATGATGGCACCACCAATCCGGAAGACCACCTCATGGCCTACACCAACCTCATGTATCTGCAGGGGTTGGATGATGCCACTTGGTGTCGATGCTTCCCGGCTACATTGAAGGGCATTGCCCAACAATGGTTTGGCAACTTGCCAGCCGGGTCCATAGATAGCTTCAGGAAGGCATCCTGTTTGCTTGCCTTCAACAATGAACATCCCTGCTAAGAAAACAAGCCTTGATTTGAGCACTGTTAAGCAGGGAGAGAGAGAAGGGCTGCGCTCGTATGTCAGGCGGTTCAATCTGATAAGAATTCAGATTCAAGGACTGTCTGACGAGGTAGCTTTTACAGACTTTTTTAACGGTCTGAGAGACGGGTCGACTTTTAAGTTCGACCTCGTCAGAAAAGGGGCTTTCACCCTACAGGCGGCCCTGAGGGAGGCGGAAAGCTACATTCAAGCTACTGACCTCTGCTCGCCTGGTAGCCAGTCGGACTCCAAAAAGTCCGACAAGCAGAAAGACAGCCGGTTAGCTCAGCCGGCCAAAAACAAAGAAGAGAGCAAGAAAAGAAAAGAAGTCTAGGCGGTTACTGACTCTGACCAGCCGTCCCAGAAGAAAAAGAAAGAGTTTAAACCGTACGTCCCCAAGTACGAGTTTAACAAAGACTGCAACTCCATCCTCATGGAGGTAAAGGACCGGCTGTCCATTGAGAAGCCGAATCCTATGAAGAGTTATGTCCAGTCACGGAACAAAAATAAATTGTCAGTTCCATGAGGAAGTTGGCCATGACACCAACGACTGCTTCAGTCTTCAGCATGCGTTGGACCGTCTGGCTGACAAAGGGCTGTTGAAGTCCTACATTTCTAAGTCCCCAGCCGGGGCAAAAAAGAAAAACAAGGGTCAGTCCTCCAAGACTACCCCCCAGCCTGCTAGTAGTTCGGATACCGACAAGGAGCCGGTCTACACTATAGCAGGCGGGTTCTCATGTGGTGGCCCTACCATCCGGGGTACCAAGAGCCATCTTCGAAAGATGGATAAAGATGATGATGAGCAGGCGGAAGCCAGCTCCTCCTTCCCAGACGTCTTGATCACTGAGAAGGACAGGGGCAGCGTCCGCCGCCCGCATGATGACCCGGTGGTCATTGAATGTAAGGTTGCCAACCAGCTGGTTGGATGGATCCTTATTGACACCGGCAGCTCATCAGACATCATCAGCCTCCGGTGCCTGCAAAAGCTGAAATACAATGTCAGCAGCATGCATCCGGTCACCCACCCCTTGGTTGGTTTTGGGGGTGGGATGGTCTACCCAGCCGGAAGGATTGACTTACCCATCCGGCTGGGAGAGAAAGGCCAGGGACGACATATTGTCGTCAGATTCTTGGTCGTTGAGGAGTTGACCGCCTATAACATCATCCTTGGCAGGCCAACCCTTAACGTAGCCAAGGCCGTAATCATCCCGTCTCTCATGCTAATCAAGTATGAGAGGGATGACGGCTCTGTTGGTTCCTTGAATGGGGATCAGAAGACGGCCCGAGAGTGTTATCTCTCAGCCGTCCGAGATATTGTGACCCCAGGCGGTCAGGAACCAATAGACCTTGACAATGTCAAGGATGCCGACCCAGTTCCCGCCCCACCAGCAGCCGGGAAGAAAAGAAAGGCACCTCTGCTGGTGGAGGTGAAGAAAGAGAAAAAATAGCAATCACTGACTGGTGAACGGTCAGATGAGCTCCGTCCCCAACCGGCTGGCGAAAGCATTGATCTCGTTTTGGATGACAGCCGTCCAGAACGTACTGTTAAGGTTGGGACGGTTGCTCATGCTACCTTGGGTGCAAGCTTGCACCTTCTGCTGAAGGAATTCAAAGACATTTTTGCCTTTGAAGTGGAAGAGATGCCAGGCGTAAGCCCGGATCTTGCTGTCCACAAACTCACCGTGGACCCTAAAAAGAAGCCCATCCGGCAAAAGAAAAGAAACCACGGCGAGGAAAGAAGTCAGGCGGCAGCTGCCGAAGTCAAAAAGCTGCTAGACGCCAGGTTCATTCGGCCTTGTAATTTTCCCGACTGGGTGGCCAATGTGGTCCTTGTTAAGAAACCGAATGGGACCTGGCGCATGTGTGTTGATTACACAGACCTCAACAAGGCGTGTCCAAAGGACAGTTACCCGCTTCCAAAGATCGACAGGTCGATTCTACAGCCGGTCACGCCTTGATGAGCTTTATGGATGCCTACTCCGGCTTCCATCAGATACCCTTGTGGAAGAAAGATCAAGAGAAGACGGCCTTCGTCACTGATGAGGGGTTATTCTGTTATACTGTGATGCCGTTTGGCTTGAAAAATGCGCCTGCCACTTTCCAACGGATGATTAATACGGTCTTCATTAATCAGATTGGGAGGAATGTGGAGGCGTACATTGATGACATGATAGTCAAATCCAAGCTACAGACGGATCACCTTGCTGATCTCCGAGAAACATTCACCACCCTCAGGCGGCATAAGGTTATGTTAAATCCTAAGAAATGCGTCTTTGGTGTTGAGTCTGGGAAGTTTCTCGGATTCCTGATTGATCAAAGGGGGATAGAGGCTAACCCCGAAAAGATACAGGCGGTGATAGACATGAAGTCACCCCGTTCTGTGAAGGAAGTCCAGAGACTCACCGGTTGTCTGGCCGCCTTGGGGAGGTTCCTCAGCCGGTCAGGCGATAAATGCCTTTACTTCTTCCAAGCAATCAGGAAGAAGACCAGATTTGAATGGGGGGATGATGCTGAGGCGGCGTTCCAGAGGTTGAAAGAGCATTTGCACTCTCTGCCTAGGTTGGTCAGTCCTTTGCCTAGGGAGACGTTGTACATGTACTTAGCCGTCTCAGACCATGCCCTCGGTACCTTTGGATTTGATATCTGAAGGAAGGCGGGTCCGGCTGGGTTGCGGAAGAACAAAGTTTCTTGCTCGCGCCTGACTCAAACGGATGACTTCTGCTCTCTCGAAGTTTTTCTCTCTAGAAAATTTTTGTAAACGTACAAAATTATGAGGGTAAAACGGCTATATATAGAGGGTAAATATGGGGGCATTACCGTAATTTACCCGGAAGGTGAACGGTTACTCTGTAACAGTAAAATTACCGCCAGCCGGAGCGTGACATGTGTCACAGATGCCACGTGGCGTGTCACGTGACATGTGTCACAGATGCCACGTGGCGTGTCACGTCACATCTGTGAGGGGCAAATGTTTAGGGTAATTTCACCCTGCAACGTGGCTCAATCAGAAGTTGACACGCGTCAGCCCCCGATTGGTCTAAAATGAACCAATCCCTGCTTGACACGTGTCATTCCAGAAATCAAGGGAAAAGGTGGCCTTCAGGCCCAAATCCCGAGAATGCCGCAAAACGGCGCAGCCCACCAATGATTAGGGTTCAGTGACCTAATCAGGGGCACAATTCCCAAAGACCCTATAAATAGGGAGATATCCCTCATTTTGAGGACACGTTTTATCATTTAATACACCTGCATTCTCTTACATTAGATAAACACCTGAGCTTGGAATCCGAGCATATACCCACCTAAATTTCCGTACTCTTTATTCCTTTTCAAGTTACTAACTTGATCGTTGGAGGCGGAGCACCACCCGGATGGTGTCTCTGTTTGTTTTGCAGGTACAGCTCATCCCGGATCAGTCTTCGTGTTGTAACTCTCCCGAGGGACAAAAACACCCAAAACAGAAATCACTCTTAACTATGTAAGACAACTAATCTAATAAATCGTTTGCATCCATTGGTATATCTTTTGAAGTTTGAACCTCTCTTCTATAGTCACAGTACTCACAAACCTATGATTTGGAATGATACTCTTTGAACTATGCTTTTGGTTGGAAAACTTACTCTAAAGGGGGCGCTTCAAATGGGGGTAATAAATTAAGGGGGTACTAAAAGTCAAATTAGGTAGATTATAGTTGATTAGAGGTATTATTGTAGGGAGACAAAGTGTTTATGAATGAATTAAGGTTGTACTGACATAAGGAAAAGAGAGAGGTGGAGGAATCATTACCTCAAAATGAGGGTAATAGGTTACCCACCCTCCCCCTAGTGTTACCTATTACCCCCAAAATAAGGGTAATAGTTCCCTTTCTTCACCTATCACCACACCATCACTATATAAATCTTCTTACAATCACATCATCACTAGCTCCCCCTCTCCTATGTTTACTTTAATTTCTAAAATTGTACCTGTCTTTTGGTACCTGTCTTTTGCAATTTTTAATTACAAAATTGTAGGGTCATAAATATACAGCTTGCAAATATAACAAACCAAAAATAGTTGTTTACCAAATTTAATACATATAGTTATAACAATTATTTTTATTTATATTAAGTAAAAATTGGCGTTAAATTGATATATGATTTGGGCTTAAGTAACACTTTTATTAGGTTACGGGGTACCCTATAGGTTCCGGTTCCAAAAAATCGAGAACTAGAATCAGAACCTGATGCAACAGGTTCTCTATTTTACTACTCGGAACTGGAACCTCTTGTGCGGTTGCTAACAGGTTTCGGTTTCGATTCAGGGTACCCTGAACTTTTGCTCACCCTTAGGTAGAACTTTATCACCAACTTTTCAATATAGAAGCCTTGTAGTTGTATTACTATAAGCATGAAGGATTGCACTTCCTATTCCAGTATTATGAACTGAGAAAGTGAGAAGTGATTATCACAAACCCAAAGCTTTGGCATTTTTATCTACGTATCTATGAAGGGGAAGTAGTGATGCTTTTTAATATGATATACTTGTATATAATGAGGAATGAAAGATAAAACAAGTATATCGTATTATTACTATTATATACTGCGTTTGGCTGTTTTTATACTAGAATTAGTGGGTAGAAAATTTCTGCATATGCTTTTTTGTTAATTTTTTTGCAAATATATTTCGATGTTTTTGGAGTTGACTTGTTTGGTAATTCTTTTTGCTAAATGTGGATGCAAACCATTGTGCAACATGTACCTTTCATTCATTATTGTTCAATGTTCATACTATGTATGCTGTGGTTCAGCTGATTTCACATAGACAAATATTTTGCAACTGGGTTTGCTATTTCAATTGTCTAAAATTTTCTTGGATTGTCAGGCATGAGGTCTTGCTCTTCGAAGCACTTCGTGAAGGTCTTGATGAAGAAATGGAAAGGGATGCTCGCGTATGTGTCATGGGTGAAGATGTGGGTCACTATGGTGGATCTTACAAGGTTACTAAAGGACTGGCCCCAAAATATGGAGATCTTAGAGTTCTTGACACCCCAATCGCTGAAAATTCCTTCACGGGAATGGGCATTGGAGCTGCTATGACTGGCTTAAGGCCTGTTATTGAGGGAATGAATATGGGATTCCTTTTATTGGCGTTCAACCAAATCTCGAACAACTGTGGCATGCTGCATTACACTTCTGGCGGCCAATTTACCATTCCTGTGGTCATTCGTGGCCCTGGTGGTGTTGGACGGCAGCTTGGGGCTGAGCATTCACAACGTCTTGAGTCTTACTTCCAATCAATTCCTGGTATCCAAATGGTTGCATGCTCCACCCCTTACAATGCTAAAGGACTGATGAAAGCCGCAATTAGGAGTGAGAACCCTGTTATTCTTTTTGAGCATGTTCTGCTTTACAACCTTAAGGAGAGGATTCCTGATGAAGAATATGTTCTATCATTGGAAGAAGCAGAGATGGTAAGACCTGGGGAACATATAACAATCTTGACCTATTCCCGTATGAGATACCATGTGATGCAGGCGGCCAAGACACTGGTCAACAAAGGGTATGACCCTGAGGTGATCGATATCCGCTCATTAAAGCCCTTTGATTTGCACACAATTGGAAACTCCATTAAGAAGACCCACAGAGTGCTGATTGTTGAAGAGTGCATGAGAACAGGTGGTATTGGTGCTAGTCTGACAGCTGCTATTAACGAAAACTTCAATGATTATTTGGATGCCCCGGTCGTATGTTTATCTTCTCAAGACGTACCTACTCCCTATGCTGGGACTTTGGAAGAATGGACTGTGGTTCAACCTGCTCAAATTGTTACTGCAGTCGAGCAGCTGTGCAGGTAGGGAATCATTCAGTGGAGCTTTCTATTCTTAATTTACCCCGTCCCCTCAAATCTATTTTTAATTTTAAGCAATTGGATTCTTATGTATTTTAGTAGTTAGCAAATTATATATTGTCTTTGTATATTGCTGATATAACTTAGTTGAGCCCTGTTGCTCCTAGATTTCCTTAGCAACTTTGTTGTTTGCCAATGAAGAACTTTACTTACGGCGTTTGCTGTTGGAATTTTTGGAGTTTTGGCTATAGTTGGAATTGTGCTTGAAGATTAGATTTTGGAGACAGATTTGGTTTGTTTTTATCATGTTTCAGTCAATTCAAAGCTACTCCTTTGAAAAGTATATTTCAAAATTTTTCTTCATCCAGTTATCAAAATACACTAGTTCTATCATCCAGAGACACTCTGTTTGCTCTTTTGATGGCCGATTATCAATGGAGAAAGTTAACCATATTTTTTTTTGAACAAATTTAACCACATCTTAAATGTGCTACATTGAGTGGATCCGGGTGCTTTGTCTCTTTTGTTAATGTCTTATTTGTATATTGTATTACTCCGTAGTATACTAGTAGTACGTTAGCTGATGAAACAGTAAAAAAAACGTATCTCAGTGTTTTTTTTTTTTTTTATTTTCTTTCTTAAATCTTGCGTTAATAGTATTTTGTTTTATAATAAATGTAATTTTAAATTTTAATCTTACGTGGCGCTTTAAAATAACAATCATACATGGCATAATACTATACATAATACTCTAAAAATACTAATCTTGCGTGGCACTCTAGTGTTTTTTAAAAAATAAAAATCTACATAGCTCTCTCTAAAAATTCGGTAAAAAATTCCCCTTCAAATATATATACTAGTTTTGTGCCCGTACGATGTCCGGATTGTTGATAAAATTTTAGGACAAACTTTTATGCTTTTGATAATGGAGGATATTTAGACATACGATATCCTAACGTTTAGTTATAGAACAAAAATTTGTGTATATATCCAATGTACGTATAGTAATACATCGAGGTAACTTTTATTGAATTAAGGGTAACTTTTAGACTTTTTTGGGTAACTTTTATCAATACAGTATAAATTGCTTTTATCTATATCACATATTTATAAATACTGGGTTAATTTTATTCGTTTAAAGGTAACTTTTGATCATTTTAAGATACCTGTTTTTTGTGCCGGGCGATGCCGGGATTGTTGATAAATTTTTTGGATAAAAATTGTTTGACTTTTGATAATGAAGGATATTTATATTAAAAATACAATATCCTAGTGCTTATTTACAGAACAAAAACTTTTGTATACATCCGATATACAATAATAACACTGTGCATCGAGGTAACTTTTATTAAATAAAGGGTAACTTTTAGACTTTTTCGGGTAACTTTTTATCAATATAACATGATTATTGTTTTGGGTAAAATTACCCAGGCCACATGGCCCTATCAGAAGGTGACACGTGTCACCTTAGGAGAGACCCTAAGTGGAATGATCTCCTATCGACACGTGTCCCTCCCAGTTATTGGGAAAAAGGCTACCTTCATGACCCAAATCTCGAGAAAGCCGTAATACGGTGCAACCCACCAACCGTATGTCAGAGTGAGCTAAGAAAGGACACATTTTCTAATGACCCTGTAAATAGGGAGATTTCCCTCCATGTCTAGGACACGTTCATTTATTATAATATACCGGAATTTTCTTACATCAGCGAAAACATCTGATCTCGAGAATATCTCACTTTTACCTTTTCTGCAACTTTCTACATTCTCCGTACACGTACTTACTTGATAATCAAAGGAAGAACTCCAACTACCCGGAGTCTCCGATGTTTTGCAGGTAGAGACATTCGATTCCAGTCTTGGTGACGTAACTCTCCCGAGGGACGGACACAGAAAACCCCGAAACATTTGGCGTCGTCTGTGGGAAGAGTACGTCAAAGATGGTTTCACAAGGTTCTATACCGCCTCCTGAACACAATCAGCCTCTGGTCGATGGGGAGGTCCATTCAGACCATGATACAGATAACGACTTTGAAGTCGAAACCCATGTGGCCCCTGATGGGTCACTCATAAGCAAACAAATCCGTCCCAAGGATAGATTGGAAAGGGGTGAAAACCAAGCGGGTTTGAGCAAATCCTCTGGGCAACTTGTTGGGGAAACTCAGGCGGCAGGAGGGAAAGCTCCTGGCACTAGAGACGAACTCATGAAATTCATGACTAGTTTCAAGGGAGAGATCAAGGACCTCATTAACAAGAGGACGGCTGGCTCAAGCAAGGGTAAGTTGGCCCAAAAATCTCCTCATACTGACAGGTGAAAGCCAGTCAAGGACTGGCAGACTACTCCACAACCCGGTACTAAGGAGAAGACCGAGACCTTGTGTAGGGAATATTTCAAGCATCCCACACTTGAGCCCCATTGTAATCATACACTTAAGCATGATGGTGTTTAAAGGGAAGGAATCTAGAGGAAGAGAGTCACCAACAAGTTTTTGGAACTTGTAAAACGTTCACAGGGTGAAGGTTACACCCCTTCACGATCCATGAGATCGCTAACTCCATAGTGGTCTTGAACCATGACTGGATATTCGGGGATGAAGTTAGAAATCCAACTTACAAGAGATTGAACCTGCCCTAAAAAAATAGGCCTCTACTTTATTCTCCTCATAGTCATATGCGCCTTCCGACTAACATACAATCAATATATTAATCATGAACATGTTGAATCAATGTTCGTTGAATATTAATGCACAAACAAATCTATTATTGACGATCACTTGAATTAAAATCACATTAGCCTAAACAAGATGATTAATTATCTTATTAAGCGTAATTACAAGTACAAATTCCCTTTAATCCTGCAATAGATGGCGTGATCAAGCAATAACAATAATATATCAAGCAACATAATGTTATTGATACAACAATCATCATCATCATAATAATATTCAATCTCATCAAAGCATAATAATATAAGAAAGATCCTAGGCATGATACTAACTAAATTAATAACAAATCCTAACATGTCAAAGATCAAATTTTTATCCCTAACATGATATTAACATGATAGAAGAAAATAGGAAACTACCTAAGCATGATATTAGAAAGCAATAAATAACATTCTAACATGATAAGAGGAATATTAAAATAATCTAAGCATGATTCCTAAAAATATATAGCAATAAAACTACTTAATTTGTTGCCTCGTATCTTTTTCTATCAAAACAATACACACGTTAGTAACTTCAATGAAAATTTAAATCAATCAATTAATTTAAATAATTGAAATAGAGATTTGGGACCAAACCCTCAGAAATTATCAACCTTTCATGACAAGGTCCAAGGCAACTTCGAGCTTGTCTAGGTGTGACTAAGTCTCGTGATGGACGAATGGTGTTTTGAAAAGGAAAGGCTTTGTGAAAGAAGGGGAAATAACAAGCTTCTAGCTTTGAGAGAGAATAAAATAGAAAGATGATTGTTGGTGATTAAAATTGAGGAAATCGACCCTATTTATAAAGTAAAACGACCGTAAACGATTAGAAAAGAGTTAGAATTTGAATTGGAATAAAATTCTTTTTGACGCGGCAAGATAAGGACTATCGCGGCGCGATAAAAGCAGTTTTTTGCGGATTTCGTTTTTATCATAACTTTTGACCCAGAAGTCCAAATAAGCATATAATATGTCTTTGGAAAGCTCTAGAAGTTACTTTCCAATCCAATTCGAATCAGATTAAAATCTTTTATAGAATAAAAGATATGGCCGAAATAGTGAAAGGGTGTTAGTTTTGGATAGAGTTTCGTATTTCTTTCATATCTTTTTCGTTATACCTCGCAATTAATATTATAATATATCATTGGAAAGATAATTTCAAGAGCTATCCATCCATATTAGATTTGGATAAAAATTATGAGGTACAATAATAATATCTGACCGCCTTTGAACGTCTTTCATTTCGAATAAAATTCGAATTTTCAAAAAGAAGAGTTTTATTCAATTCCATACTCTTTAATCTTATCTTTTCAAAAAGGATAATTAAGATCTTTGAGAAACTCATACAATATTCTAAATCCTTATTGTTTAAGGAATATAATTAAGATTAATGTACCCTCCACATGATAATTGGGTCTTACGTCAAACTCGTTTAGACCCAGTTTAGTATTTTGACCATAACTTCCTCGTTATAACTTGGAATTGGGCTTATAATATATCATTGGAAAAGTCTTTTCAAATCCCATCGAACTACACAATTATTGGACCCTGTTTATGGAATATAATACACTATATTGGAAGATTTTCATAAATAGGATACGAATTGAATGATTTTCAAAAACAAAAAGAATTATTTTTATAAAAACAAAGGGATTCACGAGACTCTTTCACATTTCACCTTGTTCGATAATAAATGACATGAAAGATATTCATCATTTGGTTTGGTTTTTTGAGGAGACACAATCAGGTTTCCACACCTTGATTGACTGGTCCTAGGGTTTTCTACCCAAGACGGGTACGAGGACAGTCGTCCGGCACGTCTAGTTGAATGGCAGCAAAAGGTCATTTTCTGATGTCCGACACATCATCGAGCAGAAGAGGAACCATCAATTTTCTAAGTCAGCTTCGACGTCGAGCTTCCTAGATAGTGTAGACACCTAAAAATGTCTCTCCAAAACCAAACCCGATGATGAACAACCTTTCACCGCCACTATTGGTCGGGTTTAGTATTTAATCCCGAGAGTACTTAAAAAATCGTATTTGATTAAATTCATATTTTTGAACGGTCCATGGATTGGTCTTGATGTTTGGTAAAAGCCTAGTTTTTATTTCAGCCCAAACTTATTATTTAATTTTAGCCCAAACCCTTTTTTATTTTATTTTTGGCCCCAACCTTTTGTTTATTTTTATTTAATTATTTTCTTATTTTAGCCCAAATAATAGTAAGTCAGAAAAGACCCGAAATTATTAAT
Organism: Chenopodium album; assembly: GCF_948465745.1. NCBI lineage: Eukaryota > Viridiplantae > Streptophyta > Magnoliopsida > Caryophyllales > Amaranthaceae > Chenopodium > Chenopodium album. The sequence continues at coordinate 54,703,274 of NC_137839.1, forward strand.
CGACACTTAAAATGCCGAATGAAATTAGGGTTAAAAATATATTTAGACGGAAAAGTTGACTGGAAATTCCCGCGCCACGGTATACAGCCACCGTGTCACGGGAATCCTTCCCTTCTGACGGTGGGATTCCCGTGACACGGGAAGTCTGCCGTGACACGGGACATTCCTTGTCTTTTCCACGTAAACCCTTAACGCGTTTTCTTTCCCGTTTTCTGAAAATTTCCCGCGTCACACTAAAAATGTACCGTGTCACGGGAAAGTTTGCCGTTTGACGGTGGGACTTCCCGTGTCACGGTACAGTTTGCCGTGTCACGGGATACTTTTTTAGGGTTTTTATCATTTTAGGGTTCCGTGTGCTCCCTCAGCACATTTTCCCTATAAATACCCCCTCATTTCTGATGTACGGGGGCATCAATTAACTCTCGGATTTATTTTTCTCTCTTCTATGCTTTAGCCTAAACACTAGCCTACCCTTTCTACTTCAAAATTCCTTCTTCAAGTGCTCAAAGGAGTCCGTACTTTACTCGTGGTTCTGTCCTTAAGCCAAGGCGTGAAAGGTAGAACTGTTTGAGGGTTTGGCCCCAAATCAACTCTACTTTATTTAATTTAATACAGTTATTGTTTTATTATTTCCTTGAAGTTACTAACTCGTTTATTATTTTGTAGTTGCAAACAAACAGAATCAAAGTAAGAATCATGTTCCATTTATTTCTATTATTTTTCTAACGATTTTATGTTGTTGGAATTGTGATTAATTGTTTCCAATATTAATGTTTATTCTATTATTATATTTTTTATTGATCACCATATTACATGTTAAAGGGAATATGTAATTGAAAATCACGCCTAATAAGATAATTTGGACAATCGGTTTAGGATCCTTTTTAATCTTGTAATTAATTCAAGTGATCACAAATATTTTAGAATAATGTGTGCATTAATATTTAACCAATTTAATTAAATAATAGTTTGGAGCAAATTGAATATTTTGTTTGTATGCCTTTGAGATCACAGGAATGCTTTTCATTATAAGAATCGAGTAGAGGCCAATACGGACGAATGTGACTCCATGACTCACTTCGTACCATCATCCCCGATCCTCTGTAACATCCCCAAATCTCCCTCTACGTAAATACTATATTTATACGTATACAAATACCGTAGAGATAGACTTGGGCGTATTACCGCCACGTGAAAACGTAAGGCTTAATTAATTACTCAAATTGCAGCGGAAAAATAACTAACTTTTATTAATAATATGAATAATCATAATAACTGTTTCAAAATAAACCAATAAAAACTTGTCCATACATAAATAAAATAAATTCCTATCTATGTGATCCCAATCCCGACTCTAGTATGCGTACGAACAACTTCACACCTGAAATCAAGACTGCTTACCAAAATGGTAAACAGGGCGAACCAAAACAAAAAGGAAAACAAATTAGCAAAAACGCTAAGTACGTATAAGTGCAAGGCATGTAAATACTTTTATTAGGCAAACATGCTTTCGAAATAACCATTTAAATTTAAACCTGTCACGAGTCACTTTCCAAAATTAAACTTTCCAAAAATAATTAAACCTTCCAAGGGTAGTAATATCCATCAATAAAAGCTTTCCAAACCAATAGATTTCCAATTTATAAACTTCTCAATTTTTGATATATTCCAAATCAATTTTCCTCACCTAAGTGTGCACACCCCCAAGCAAGTTATACTATACTCGAGGAAAGGCCAGATCATACAAAGCTCATGGTCTTACTTAACCAGTCTCGGGTAGAGGGACAATTAAAATATCAAATACTCAGGCTCACAATGAGCTACAAATTAATTAAACCAAGTGATTTATAAATCAAACAACTTTTATTAAATCGATCAACATTTAGAGATCAAACCTTCAAATCATAAAATTATATACTTTAACTTGTCATGAAAATTGTTAACTTAAATATTCATACGCAACATTTATTCAAGCAATCATTAAAACACGCATTCAAAAATTGTATCAAGGACCTAGCCACCTATACGTACCTTGATCACGAGAACAAAAAGGTACGACTACTAAACTTGACCACGATCGGGAGACTCCTCCTATACAAATAAAATAACCTTAATTAATATAAGGTTAACAAAATAACACAAAACCAAAAACACCATTCTATTGTGCATGAACTACCTAAATATTGACCTTTATCAAAATAGTGATATTAGTATAGTTGGGTGGTCGTTGGTGGCGGATGAGGTGGTTGTTCGGTGGCAACAACTTGGTTATGGGTTGTAGAGTTTATTTAAGCTAGATAGAGTAAGAAGAAGGGGTGATGGGATAGAGAGTAGAGAAGAGGATTTCTGATTTTTGGTGTGAGGAATTGTGAAGTGTTGAGGGTCTATTTATAGTGTTTAAGGGGTAGTAAGATAGAGTTAAAGGAGGATTGAGATTAACATGGGAACATGATAAATGTAAGTTTGTTAAATGAATATGAGTGAAATTTAGTCTAGGTTAATTCATGTGGGAAAATACAATGGAAAGGATTAGGGATGGAAGTAAGATAAATGCTAATATGGTTAAGAAAGATAAATTAAGAGATTTAAGTTAAAAAAAATGATAAATTAAGAGATTTTAAGAAAATAATAATGATAAGTATGGCTTCTTCATAACTCACGACTTTTTTTTTTTTTTTTTTTTTTTTTTTTTTTACACATATATATATAAAACGAAAATCATTCTTAAATAAATAAAATAATTAGATTTGATAATTAAATCAAGTTAAAATATATAGATAATATCAAAACTAAGATTTGTTGTAATTCATGAGATAATAATTAAGCTAAAGTTGTTAAGTATTATTAAGATAAAATCCGGAAAATAAAATTAAAAACGGCGTACAATGTTAATTAATAAAAGTACGGACCGACCAAGATCATAATTTAGAAATATGTAATTATTTCAATTAATTAAAGAAATTACTAATTAAGAAAATATTTTCAAAAATTAGGAGTATTACATCCTCCTTTTGTGGTTCCGAACCATATGGAATTAGTAATCTCATGGATTATGAATGGGGTGTAACCTTCACGGGTCAATCGTTGTTGCCTTCGTTGTCCCTTTATTGTGGTTGCCTTTTATGATCCGTGAACGGTTTACAAGTTCCTTAAAAACTTTTTGGCGGCTCCCTACTTTATTTGTCCCTAATCGTTGTCCCTAATCGTAATGTCAATTCCCACTTCCTATGAGTGCCAAGCATATTCACAACATGCTTTAACGTAGGTGCACTTCGAGCGACGCCTACAATTTGGCGACTCCACTGGGGAGGATTCTTAATTATTTATCGATTTGAGTGATCGGTATTTAATTAAGATGAGTTGATGAGACTTGAAAGATTCTTGAAAAATATATTCCTGTGATTAATTTGGCATTTTTGCATCTGCATAGACGTTTTAACGTCGCATTCAGGTCTGTCCCGTAGGAAAAATTGGATAACTTGGTTGCGCGCGAAGGAAAACAGGGCACCAGTCAGATCTTCTAACTGCCGTGCAACGGCAAAATCTGCCGTGTCACGGGAATTTTTTCCGTGTCACGACAGTCCTAAAATCAGTCCGGTGGCTTATTTTCTTTCCTCACAGTCGACTTCCTTCGATTTTTCTGAAAAAACGTATGTGTTCTACATGCGTCTTAGCCCCGGGGGATTTAAGCTCTATCGACCCAAAAACGCTCATGGCAATAAGGGTTCATCCAAGTTATTAAATCCACCCAAACCATGGAGTCGAGTTCGATTTCATCACGAACTCACGGAGCCGCCCGTTGGCATACACCCTCAAGGGAGGCTTCCTTGCTAACGCGTCCAAACTCTTAACCATGGTACCCTTTTGACACCCAAAGCTTGACCAATAGTTGAACATAGATCTTGACTCTAGGTTGCGAACTTTTTTTTTACATCATCGTGCCTATATGCTATGTGGTTGTTTGGTGCTAACCTTCATGTGTTTACTCTTTTGTTTAACCCATGACCGAGGGTTTTTATTCTCACATACTAATTAGTACGGACCTAAAATCGGTTAAAATCTGGAAAAATTACAAAACTGACCTGGAACTGCGCACCGTGTCACGACATGTTCTGCCGCGCCACGGTGAACAGTGCCGTGACACGGGTTACTCTACCGTCTGACGGTAGACTGCACCGTGTCATGACAGTCTGCACCGTGACACGGTGCCCAGGAAAAGTGTCCTGTCAGTCCTTTTTTCGATTTTTGTGCATACGTATGTGGTTGTTGTGTCCTGTTTGGTGTCATGTCTAGCTGTACAGTCAAAACACGCGTCCATAACTTCACTTAATCACTCACATATTGTGTTCACACACTTTTTTCTTTAAGTCGTACACTACTTTTTGACCGTATTTTTAGGGTAGTCTTGTTTTTGTGTCGTTTTTTTTTTCGGAGTAAGTCGGATGGTATCCTCCCATTTTTTTTAACAAGTAGAATTTCAAAATTATAGATTTTTAATAAAAAATTTTCTTTTTTTTTTATTCTTTTTAATCTGGATGGGTTAAGGTTAAGTTTGGTCATTAAAGGTGTGTTTGGTTCGGTGTCACAGCACTTGGTCAAGAAGCAAGGGTAGATTGTTACGGTTCGAGTCAATACCTAAACAACCTCTTATACCAAAGAGGCGTACAAGGAAACCTCCTCAATCATCTCCACAAGATCCATCTCCAGTCTACTTTCAACCAATGGCCACTAAGGAAGACATTGAGAACCTCAACAAGACAATTGAAAAATTGTCTGACATGATGCAGACACTCACCACTAGAGTCAGCACGGTAGAACAAGACAATCAAAACAATGTCACTACCGCTGCAATGGACAAGATTAAGGAACAGATGAGCAAAATTTCTGAAGAATTCACTTATGTGGAATAGCTTGTCACCTCTTCCTCCATAAGAGACAAGCTTCCTGAGAAATTTTCCAATGCTGACATTCCCAAATTCAAGCCTACTGATAATCCGCTTTTCCATTTGAAGGCTCTTAAGGGAGTAGATGTTACACTCTTCCCTACGGTGTTCCCTCTTTCCTTGGAGCATGCCTGTCAACAGTGGTTCTATTCTTTGGAATCCAAACATGTCGCGACCTGGGAGGATGTTGCTGAAAGCTTTATGAATCGTTATAAATGTAACATTCAGGCCAAGACTTCTGAACCTGAACTCTCCATTCTCAAACAAAAAGAGAATGAAGGCTTCACCACTTACTTAAGCAGGTGGAGGGAAACAGCTGCGCTCCTAGTGGATCCCCCCAAGGAGAAAGAAATGGTTCGCTTGTTCATTGCCATTCTGACTCATAAGTACAAGCAACACTTGAAGTTTCTGCCTCTGAGTACCTTTGAAGCTGTATACGATATTGGAATCAATATCGAGGATGAACTAATGAAGTCTGTTGGTAGCAACAATAATAACAGCACTTGGAAAAACAAGAAGAACGACACTCCTTCTTCTTCGTCTTCTAAGCCCAATAATGCTACCAACAATATCAATATCAATGATGTGCTGGCCCTGCTCCTCCTCAAAGATTCCAAAGGCAAAGGAGGGTTTACACGCCTTTGGGAATGACTTATGATGCTGCTTATGACCGTTTGCATGGTCAAGGACTGATTATGCCAATTGGACCATTTCCAGAACCTCGACCAGAGAATAGGACCGCTAGCTATGACCCCAATGCTTATTGCAAGTTTCATCAAGGCAAGGGTCATAATACTGAGAAGTGTTGGAGGCTGAAGGATGCGATCCAAGACCTAATTGATGCTAATCAACTTCCTGTCCCTCTAGGGGGCAAGAAGCCTAACATTCTAACAGGTCCTCTTTCTGATGCTTTGGCTATCACGGGAGATGAAGTCTCCTTTGATCCGTCGATACTCATTCAACCTGTGAATGAACCTCTGCCAGAAGTTGTATTTGTCTCAAGATCTGAAGAAGTGAATGGAATTTGGGATAGTTACGATGAAGACGTCTATCTCAAGGATATAGCCTGCTCATCTCTTGGCACAAGTGAAGATGTTTGGGGAGACTTTGAGGTCAAGGTTCTCACCAGAAGTGGATGGTTGCAAAAACCTAATCCACCTCCACCTCCACCTCCACCACAATCACATCCGATAGTTGATCCCATCAACCCTGTGAACAGCGATGTGGTCAAACAACTGCAAAAGACCAAGGTGGAGATGAATGTATGGAAGCTTTTGGCCACTTCCCACGAGCATCGAAAGGCTGTGATGAATGCTCTGGTGAAAATAGGAATTGATGATGACATGACTCCTCAAGGACTGGTCAACTTTCTCACTACTGAATTGCCAAGTACTAGCAATCTGATTTCGTTTTCTGACAAGGATCTGCCCCCGGAAGGGGACCAACATAATAAGGCCTTACACCTCATTGTGGTGTGTAGGCAGATGAATGTTCCTATGAGCCTGGTTGATAATGGCTCTGCAATCAACGTGTGCCCACTCCGTACTGCAAAGAAGTTGGGCATAAAGAATGAAATACTGACTCCCTCCACTCAAGGGATTCGCGCTTATGATAATACTCGCCGTCAATCCGTGGGTACTATCATACTGAATATAAATACTGGGGCCATTGAACGTCGCACCAAATTTTAGGTGGTGGACATTAAGGCCTCTTTCAATCTGTTGTTAGGACGCCCTTGGCTTCATGAGCTAAAGGCGATTCCGTCATCGCTGCACCAGAAAGTGAAAGCCATAGTTGGAGGAGTACCAATTACTATTGATGCTTCTCCTATGCGCATTCAAGTTATTGACACTCCTATCTTCCATGTTGAACATGAAGAAGAAGATAAAGATCTTTGGGGGTTTTCACTTGATGATGTTCTCGTGATTGAAAAAGAGTAAAAGTGCCATCTCGACTTCGATCCCTATTCAAACACCAATATCAATGCCATTCTGAAGAAGCAAGGTCATTTCTCTGGAATGACCCTTGGACTCAAGAAGAAAATGGCTGAATCTTGGGGCCATCCTGGTGCACTCAAGAAGGATACTTTTGGCTTGGGATTCAAGCCAACAAAAGAAGATGTGAAACAAGCTTTGTTTAAGATGAAGGCTTGCAATAATGCTCGAATCACGAAGACGGAAATGGCCATGGATCCATATCCGTTCACCCTCAATGGCCAGTACATCAAAGAAGGGGAAGACTTCCCATGCTATGAATTCCCTGAACCATTCATCCATGATGGGATCCGTGAACCAGGATTCGAGATGTTCCTCGATTGTGACTTTGTTGATGAAGACGAAGAGCTCTTCACAACCGAGAAGCCAGCTAGCCCGAACTCTGATGATCTAGGAATCAACCTGCTTTTTGGAATGGAGAAAAATAAGTCTAAGTCAGTCCGCAATGACAACTCCGAGCTCGTTCAAGCTGTCATAGCAAACAAGGATTTTGACCCCTCTGAGTTAATCGTCCTAGCTGACAACATTTCAAGGGGATGGCGCAAGACATTGAGGATCACTACGCCAAGTGGAGAGAAGTTGGAAATAACCGCTGGCGAGGGTCCTATGTTTGATGAGTCTGAGTCGTCTGGGTCCGAGTCCGAGTCTGAGTCTAAGTCTGTAGACGAGTCCTTAGAGTCTGAGGCCGACCCTCTTTCTGATATAGAGTTCAACCCTGAGTCTCTTGTTGAGTCCTCTCTTTCTAGTCCTAATAATTTTTGTAAGGTTGCAGCCGACATTGCCCCTCTTGATGTATTAGCCAATGAATTCAATAAAATGAGTACCTTTGCTTACGATGCGTGTCATTCCCTTAGCCCTGATCAATATTGATTTGCTAATGATAAAAATGACAAAGAAATAATAAAAGCAATGAAGAACACGAAAATAAAACAGCAGTTATCGAAGATACAAAAACAGTTAACATTTCCAATGATACGACTGTTAAAGAAGTAAAAATTGGATTAACACTAAGTCAAGATGAACGCAAAGAGCTAATTAACTTGCTTAGTGAATTTGTTGATGTTTTTGCTTGGTAATACCAAGATATGCCAGGAATTGAGAGGGATATAGCTCAGCATATGATACCACTCATTCCAAGTATGAAGCCTGTCAAACAAAAGCTGCGCCGTATGATCAAGGAAGAAATTCCGGAAGCAGTTGGCCGCAGGTTTCATCAAAGTATCCAAATATCCAGAATGGATAGAAAATGTGGTTCCGGTTCCAAAGAAGGATGGAAGGGTCAGAATGTGTGTTGATTACAGGGATCTCAATAAAGCAAGCCCAAAAGATGGGTTCCCTCTACCTCACATTGACATTCTGGTCGATAACACACCAAACCATGCACTCTTCTCATTCATGGATGGTTACGCCGGATATAATCAGGTATTGATGGCCGAAGAAGACATGGAGAAAACCACATTCATCACGCAATGGGGTACATATTGCTATACGGTAATGCCATTCGGGCTGAAAAACGCGGGTGCCACCTACCATAGAGCAGCTACAGCATTGTTACATGACATGATGCACAAAGAGGTGGAGGTCTATGTTGATGATATGATCGTTAAGTCTAAAGATCGCCCAGGCCATATTATTGCACTTCGCAAGTTCTTTGAATGACTCCGCAAGTACAACATGAGATTAAATCCAGCAAAATGTGCATTCGGAGTAACGTCAGGCAAATTACTTGGATACGTGATCAGTTCTCGAGTGATTGAAATAGATCCTACAAAAGTAAAGGCGATCATGGCCATGCCACCACCCAAAAATGAGAACAAGATTCGAGGTTTCATTGGAAGGTTGTAGTATATAAGTAGGTTCATATCAAAGCTCACAGCGATATGTGAACCTATAATCAAGAAGCTCAAGAAAAATGTCCCAGTCACGTGGGATGACGATTGCCAAAAAGCTTTCGACAAAATCAAAGAGTACTTGGCAAACCCACCCGTGCTAGCGCCAGCAATACCTGACTTTCCTCTTCGACTCTACCTTACGGTCACAAGAGAAACAATGGGGGCAATGCTAGCACAAGAGATCGAAAGCAAGGAGAATGCAACCTACTACTTGAGTAAGAAACTTCAAGGATATGAGACGCGATACACACCACTTGAGAAGTTGTGTCTCGCACTTGTATGGGTCGCACAGAAACTAAGACATTACATGCTCACTCATACAGTGCATGTCGTGTCCAAGATGGATCCTCTCAAATACTTGTTCGAAAAAGCAATACTCAATGGGAGATTATCAAGGTGGATAGTCAATCTTGCTCAGTTTGACTTGAGATTTGTGCCACAAAAAGCCATCAAAGGTTCTGTAGTTTCTGACTTCTTAGCAGACTTTCCGCTAGAAAAAGCTGAAAAAGAAGAAGCTGTGTACGATTTCCCTGACGAAGATTTACTCATGACTGAAGATGATAGCTAACACTCTATTTCGATGGAGATTCAAACCAAAAAGGATGTGGTGTAGGAGTCTTGCTTGTATCATCCAATGAAGAGCACATCCCAATTTCCATGAAGCTGGACTTTGATGTCACCAACAATGCCGCTGAATATGAAGCATGCATTTTGGAGTTAGAAACAGCTGTCGCCTTGGGAATTAAGAAACTCAGAATCTCAGTGATTCTTCACTAATCATTAACCGAATCTCCAAGAGATGGAAAGTGAGAAGTGAAAGTCTTGCTACGTATCAAGCTCATTTAGAAACTCTCACGGAGCAACTAGATGATGTGGAATATACGTATTTACCAAGAGAAGAAAACCAATTCGCTGACGCACTAGCTAAATTAGCATCAATGGTGCGAATTCCAACTGATACAATAAGAATGGCATTGACCATAGAAAGAAGATATGAACCGGCTTATGTTCACGCACTTGACGATGAAAAAGAACCACAAGAAGAAGATGAAGAGCCAATGTATACAGATATCCTTAATTATGTGACAAGAGGAGAATACCCTCCTAATACTGATAAAAGGGCACGCCGTGCTTTGAGGCTCCTAGCCTCATAGTATGTGCTCATCAGGGGAGAACTCCATAAGAGAACTGCAATGGGAAGAAATCTCTTATGCATAGCCAAGAAAGAAGCACATAAAACCATGGAAAACCTTCATGCCGGTATATGTGGAACACACATGAATGCAAAGATGTTAGTCCAAAAGATTCAACGACAAGGTTACTATTGGACTACTATGGAGAGAGATTGTCACGAATACGTCAAGAAATGTATGAAATGTCAAGTCTACGCAAATTTACAGCATGTTCCACCTTCGCTTCTCTACACATATACTTCTCCATGGCCTTTCTCCACTTGGGGCATCAACATCATTGGAAAAATAACACCACCAGGACAAGGGGGGCATGGATTCATTCTCGTAGCAATCCACTATTTCACCAAATGGGTCGAAGCTGCCTCATATGCTAAGCTGACGGCGAAACATGTAGCTTAATTCATTGAGAAAAATATCATATGCCGCTATGGGGTACCACATGAGATGATCAGTGATAATGGAACACATTTCCAAGCTGAATGCACGAAACTATTACAGAAATATCATATCAAGCATCACAGATCATCACCCTAAAGACCAAAAACAAATGGTGCAGTCGAATCAGCCAACAAAAATGTGAAAACTATCATCGAAAATATGACAGAAAATTACAAGGATTGGCCAAGTAAGCTACATTTCGCTCTTTGGGGATATCGAACCTCTGTTCGTACATCAACAGGGGCCACTCCTTTCTCTTTGGTCTATGGAGTTGAAGCTGTACAACAAATAGAACTCGAAATCCCTTCTCTTCGCATCGCATTGGAAAGCCAATTAGATGAAGTCGACTGGATTAGAGCAAGATATGATGAACTAGTCTTACTTGATGAAAAACGCTTGGCAACTTTGCATCATGTCCAAATCTACCAACAGCGTATGGCGCGACATTTTAATAAAAAAAGTCAAGACTAGGAATATCAAAGAGGGTGACCTGGTGCTTAAGGCACTTCGTAAAAATGTGTTAGATCCAAAAGGAAAATTCAGACCGAATTGGTCAGGCCCGTATATTGTTAAAGCCATCCTATCTGGCGGAGCGACACAATTGGTAGACATGGACGGTAACGGCTTCCACAATTTAACCAACTTGGATCAACTCAAGAAATTCTATGCCTAGTCGCATGGGTTCATGACCCAATAGAGCTACGTTTGGCCTGATTCCTTCTTAGGATACGTAGGCAACCCCTCAAGGGGGCCCGACCACTTTAAAAAATAAAAATCCTCCCTCTGTCGATCAAATATGCGCGTCAGTTCAGCATTGCGTCACGACAAAAAAGGGGGTTTTTGCCGGGACACGGGACATTCCACCGTGTCATGGTACAGTTCACCGTGGCTTGGTGGACCTGAGTGCAAAAAAAAAAAAAAAAAAGGGGAATTGCCGTGACGCGGGAATTTGTAACGTGTCAAGGGATTTTTCACCGTGACACGGTGGAATTTCAGGTTTTTCGTTTTTTTTAGTGACGCATTCGTTGCGAATTCGTTGTTTGTTCGATTTTTTTTGTTATTTTTGTTCTTCCAATGCGTCCGACTCCTTGACTCGGATAAATAAATAATAAATAAAAGTCATTGTAATTTTTTATTTTTAAGGCTGAAATAAATATGCTATTATTATTGAAATAAATGTGACTACAATTATTGGCATCATATGCCTTATTTTAAATAAAAATTATAAATCATAAAAAGCAAAGCACTATTGATCTAATCTCTCTTCACTTTAGGAACATCCTTCTCTTGGTCAATTAGGTTGGCCTTCACCATTAATGTGTCTTTCGTAGCCCGAACCGTCACACCTCTAGTCGAACTTTCCCCCCTTTCACCTTTCTTGAAATTCTTCGGTTGTTTCTCCCTATAGACCATCTTTTCTTTACCTTTCCCTTTCACATAATTCTTCTTTCTCGGCATTATAGGAGTCTTAAACTCAATCCCTTGTGTTCTCAGACCTAGACGATCTTTAGGAGGGGCTTTCTTATTTCCAAGACGACTCTTCACATCCGACTTGCGTGATTCGAATCGTTCCCTCCTACTTCTAGGGTTCAACCATGCCTTGTATGCATTAGATAAAGGAGGAGGAGCTTAGTCACTTGCAGAAACGGTCCACAAAGGTCTTCCAATCCAATAAGTCTCATACTTGTGAACGTTACTTTCATACAACGATACTTCACGAGGACTATCGTTATAGCGTGGAACTACTTGTTTAAGTCCATACTGCCGCATCAGTCGAGAAGGGCAATAAAAGGTCAGTTTTGAAATACTAGGAACACGGCAATATGGAGTATCATTTGTGCCAACCATCCTAGTAAGCCTCCACCAAGGCACCACCCAACGAATGGAAAACTCCCTCTTTGCAAAGAAATTTTTCCAATCTTCATACGACATGTTCGCAGAGTAATTCTTTTTCCTGCGAACTAGGTCGTTAGGGCCATATTTTTCAAAATCGTCGGGGGATTCAAATAATTCTAAACGCTCCATCAACCAAATCCGCAAAAGAAAAAAAATCAGTCGTTAAAAAAAAAAAAAAATTTGCAAATTCCCGTGACACGACAGGTTTCACCGTGTCACGGCAGACACCCACCGTGACACGGTGCCGGTTTTGTATCACGGGGGCTACTCGGAGCATCTTTTTACCTGCAGCAGTACGAGAGAGCCCTTCCTGATGGCTTTCCGATCAGCTTTTGCTTCGTCAAGGCCACAAAATGTTTCTCCAAGGCACGTCGGCATAGGAGATCTTCAAGATTCGACATGTTCAAGCACAAACGCTAGACAAGCATGTCCTACCCTACCGTTTGCAAATAAAAGCTTGCTAAACATGCAAAAAATATTTTCCCTTCTACAATATACATGATAAGACTCAGAGATAGGGCGATTAAAATATAAATTTGCAAGTTTTTCTAAGTCTACCTCATTACCACACACAATTCTATTTAAATTTGGATCTGTTAGATTAAGATGGCGTTCAAAATCTTGGTAATAATATTCACGTAGGGTAGGCATGGCAATAAGATTTCTAGTAGGAAGTCCAAAGATTGCACCGAATTCCTCCGGCAAGGGACATATTTCATCATAATCAAATTTAAAACAGTGTGTTTCTGGACTCCAATAATCTAATGCTTCCCTAAGAAAATCATGTTCAATAGCTACATGTCGCAGGGCTAGCAAACCCCTGACATGAAATAATTCTAACTCTCTTTTGTCAACATTGGTCAAAGAATAAGACCAGTCGCGCAATGTATTATCAAAATTCTGAGACATGATTATTGAAATATGAAATTCTAAATTATTTTGTATTTCGTAATTATGCATATCATGAATATACTGGTCTTATTTTATAACAAAAGCGCTCGAAACTGCTCAGAAATCATCTTTTCATACGCGTAAAACACACCGCTGAGGAATATGCGTACCGTGACACGGGAAGTCCCACCGTGTCACGGGAACTTTTGCCGCGACACGACAATTTTTGTCGTGACACGGTGTACAGTGCCGTGTCACGGCACCTCACGTGTTTTCTTTTTTCATCTTTTCCCGTATCTATCCGGATTTTTTTTTAATATTTTATCTTCACCGTCTATTTTTCAATTTTCTGAGAGTTTTATTTCTAATAAAATTCTCAAATATTTTTTATTATTATTATCTTTATTTTATTTATTTATTTTATTTATTTATTTTTCTCTTTATCATTTTATTTACTTATTCTATTTATTTTCACTTGTCTTTTTATTTCTTTTTCTTTTGGGGAAGGTCGGTACCCTCCATTACTCCACTTACGTTTTTTGTCGCGTCACTAATAAATACACGATCACACACAATGAGTTTCAAGCACACACTAACACACAATAATAAATACATAGACTATGAATAATGTACAAAAGAGTCATAATAAATAACATGTCAAGTGTCATCGTAGTATGTACAAATAAAAACCCTCGGTCAGAAGTCTTTAGAGCCAGAATCAGTATCATCTCCACCCTGTGAATATGGGAACGGTGAGCCAAAGAGTCCCTTCATCATCCAAGTACGGGGAGTAGTGTCCCTACTAGTCCCTGTGACTCCAGCAGAAGTCAAACTCAAGGCAGGACCCGTCCAACCAGCAAACGGTGTAGACTGACTCAAAGACGCGGGAATCGTCGGTGAAGGCATCGTCCAATACATCGGAACTGAGAACAAGCCCGACACCGGTGGAGGAATCCCGGACAATGGAGCTGAAAATGAACCAGGATCCAAGGGAGTCAAAATAGACCCAAGCTCAGGCTGTGCAGGCTGTGAAAACGACTGCCGCTGCTCCTGACTCTGGCCCGGAAAGCGCTGGGAAGACTGAGGCTGCTGCCACTGAGCCTCCTGAAAATGTTGAGTAATCTGAGGCTCTCGTTGAGAATGAGAGCGCCGGTGAATCTCAGGAGATCATCTACCACGACCAAGATCTTCCTCGTCCGAGCCTCTATGCCTCGAGCGCGAGCGGGACCTCCGTTGCTCCTTAAAGATACAAAATAAAAAGGTGTCAACAATGCAAAATAAAACAAATGGTAGAAGTAAAAAAAAAAAATGAATGATACCTCAAGAACGTCGCTAGAGCTCCGACAACTCGCACCACGCCAAAGCTTGATGATGCAATACGTCAGGGCGTCAACCAGCTTCATGAGTCCCATCATCTCCGGGCGGTTAGGCTGAGGATAAAACAAAGAAAAGTCAGTAACATGTAGTGTTAAAAGGATGAATAATGCATCAAAAAACTTTTCGGCTCAAAGACCTCGGGTAGAGACTCCTGCGCCTGTCTGTAACCCTATGGCGCGTCAGCAATATGGTCCTCGGTAATACCAATCGGCCCCGGGTAGCGGACAGACTGAGGCGGAATCTCGATCCTCCCCACAGGGCGAATAGTCGTCTGAAAATATGATCGAATAATCAAGTTATTCGACTATTTAAAACAGAGACTAGTAACAAAGATCCTCAAAAGAAATCATACCTCAGGAAGATGGGGTGGAGGAGCCAGAGAGGGAAGCAAGTCCTGTGCATAATCACCCTCCATGTGCACAAGCTCCTGCCATGGAAAAGTATAGCGCTCTCCCCTGTTTATTCTTCTCCATTCCAAAAAGCAGGTTGATTCCTAGATCATCAGAGTTCGGGCTATCTGGCTTCTCGGTTGTGAAGAGCTCTTCGTCTTCATCAACAAAGCTCCTGCCATGGAAAAGTATAGCGCTCTCCCCTGTTTATCAACTCCCTAATCAAGCGTGAGTCCAGCATCGACTCTAGTAGAGATGAGGGCACCACAAAGCGATCGCCGCTATGCTGACGAACCACACGCTCCCCCAAATACCAAACAAAGCGTCCGTTACCAACCAAAATGGTGCGGTGCGCTTAAAGACGCAAGGCCTCAGGAAGATCAGTCATCCTGGCCCAAGGACGATACTAGACATCAATGACAACCTGAAAACCATAAAAAGTTGGCGTGAAACAACGAAAACAACGTCAGAGGGAAAATAACAGGCAACAAAACTAATTCTTACGCCTACAGAAGAGGTGCCTCGACGTAGCAGCCCACGCAGCGCAGGGACAGACTCCGCCCGCGACTCTCCTTGATCACACCAGCTGGCCCTGACAGGGAAATCATGCACCGCTCCACGACGCCGGCGAGGAGCAAAGCCTGGGAAGTACTCGTAGAACCATAGCTGCAATGAAAAGTAATCTTTAGCACATGAGTCGAACAAGTTAAAGTGAAACCAAAAGAGGAAAAGATCATCACCTATACAACTCTCCACAGACCATAGACAGTGATGGGAGACTCGTCGTTCAGCTGCCGACACCCATGACGTAGCGATAAGAGAAGGTCGGCGTATCCGAGGCTGGCTCAGCTATAGGATCCTATCTCATGGATCTTGACCAAAGAGGGGAGGTAGCAAAGGAGTACGCGTGAACTCCTATCAAGAGAAAGGGTCATGGAGATCAGAATCAGGATGAAGATCCGCACCCGCTGCTCAGCCGATGTATCCTCCATGTCGAAGCCACGAGCTAAACCTGAAGCCAGCTCCGATCGCCCGCTCCTAGGACCACCTCGAGACATTGGTCGGGTCCTGATATGCTGAACGATCGGACCTAACAAATCAGCTGCCTCAGCCGATCCCTAAGACAGATTAGACATCTAAGCTACGGCCCGGTCGGTGAAGCGTAGCCCGCTAATCATACTGAAGTCCAGAGGGGTCATTGTTATCTCCCCCAGGCAAAATGAAAAGTGTTGGTAGTATCCCAGAAATACTCCAACAATGCGCGAACGACCGTCGCATCGCAACCCCGGGGGTTGCGAAACCCTACAACCGCCGTATAGAAATCTACTAAACCAGCCGATTCCCATAGGGCGTTCGTAGCAGGATCCCGCGTAATGATCTGGTGAAGTCGAGGAATCAAATCGCCGGCTCCAGAACCGTGGTGGCGAAGCGTGCCGTCGACTATGCCGGAGAGTGGGCAATGAGAAACATGGTTTTCACGGCAGAAAACCAACTGATCTGGAGTCCATAGAGGTGGAATCCACCTACCTCTATTCGTAGAAGCCCGAGGCTCGGACTCTAAGGCATCATCGTCCATACCCTCAGGAATAGTGGGAGTGTCCTGCCGAAAAGCCTAACGCCGGCCGTGGGTAGAAAGATCGCAATCCCGTCACCTAGGCATGCTATTATAAAGATCTAAATGCTTAGCATCATTTCCTAAGACATTTAATTCAAGTTGCATTATTATAAAAATAAAGATCTAAATACTTAGCATAATTTCCTAAGTTATTTAGTTATTTATCGAATTATACACTAAATTTTTACCTCAAGGCTAAAAATTGGCAAAATTATGGTATTTAGTTTCGCCATGAAAAACTAATACTACAGTTCTCCTAGCCACATGATACTATGTTCTC
The DNA here is from genome assembly GCF_948465745.1 of Chenopodium album. Taxonomy (NCBI): domain Eukaryota; kingdom Viridiplantae; phylum Streptophyta; class Magnoliopsida; order Caryophyllales; family Amaranthaceae; genus Chenopodium; species Chenopodium album. The sequence goes on from NC_137839.1 coordinate 54,720,182, forward strand.
CAAGACAATATAGTACATACGCAAAATATGTTTCGAAATTGCACAAAAACAATGAATCAACACATCATGAAATATTTTACAAGGTCTACCACCATATTTTCACCATTTCAAGTGCAAAGAAGTAACATGAACATCATTTCACAAAAGTAGTACCCAAAAATGGTGATTTGCTCAATTCTCCATTAAATCATGCAATTTTTGTCTCAAATTTCTCACAAACACACATACATACATATACAAGTAAAATCATGGCAAGAATTTCAACATAAACCTCAAAATCAAAAATCCCCAAATTGATTTTTAAGGATTTTTCATGAAATTACTCATTTGAAGCAAATTTGAGACAAAAATTAAGAGGAACTCACATAGATCCTTGTAGAGGTTTGAATATAAGGAGTATGGCAAAAATTTGGAGTGAATTTGGTGAAAAATCGAACAACAAAAGCTCGAAAAAGTTCCGGCAACCCAGCAGACCGCCGTGACACGGTCAATTAAGGCCGTGACACGGTGAGTGTGTCCCGTGTCACGATGAGCCTCAGAACCGAGGATCTCCGGCGACACCGGCGACGGCTTCAGGCCACAGCACCAATGAACAACAGCGAAGTGAACAACAACAAGTCGCAGCGAAAATAAAAAAAAAAGAGAGAGAGGAAGCAGAACCGCCGTGACACGGTGATGCAAGCCGGCTGATGGGAACGAGCTCCGAGCGCCGGTGAAAAGCCGCCGAGACACGTCAAACCGAATTTTTTTTTCTTTGGGTGAGAATCGGACAAGAAAGAATAATAGGGGATGAGCAAAATGAGAAAAAATGTTTGATATTTAAAACCAAAAAATCCAATGCAAGGGACCCCGTTCCCACGTAACGGTAATATATTGTGTGGTGCACAAGCTTTGACTGGTCAAAGATGCCAGTTGGCCGATTTTTCAGCCAATAAATTCCCGCGCCTCGGGAATCTGTTCCGCGTGACGGGACCCCACTGCCGCGTCACGGGAAACTGCTCTGCGTGACGGGGACTTGTGCCGTGTCACGGGAATTCTTTTCGTGACAAAGTGGCTTTTTGCCTGCCCCAAAAAGTTATTTGCGAATATTCCTGACATTTTAACTAAAATTGCACGATTTTTTGTGTAAATTGGATAGTTATTTTTCGCTGGAATTACGCGGGAAACTCTAACTGATACTTAAAGGGGACTAAAATTACCATTTTACCCCTAGCAAGAATCAAAGTCTGTTTTTCGGCATTTTAAAACACCTAATATGGTCGGATAATCGACTTAAAGGTGTGAATAATCTGCGGCCCACGTTCGGGGATAATCGAACCATCATACACTTGCAAATTTCAGCAACCGTCGGCTTTCCTCAGGCATGGAAAGCGCTATCGGTGGATTTTTCTTCAAGTATAGAAAACCGCCAAGTCGGCTTTCCTCAGGCATGGAAAGCGTTATCGGTGGATTTTTCTTCAGGTATAGAAAACCGCTAAGTCGGCTTTCCTCAGGCATGGAAAGTGTTATCGGTGGATTTTTCTTCAAGTATAGAAAACCGCCAAGTCGGCTTTCCTCAAGCATGGAAAGCGTTATCGGTGGATTTTTCTTCAAGTATAGAAAACCGCCAAATTCCTTTGTCGGCTTTCCTCAAGCATGGAAGGAATTATCGGTGGAATTCTTCAAGCATAGAATGACACCAAATTCATACGTCAACTTTCCTCAAGCATGGAAAGTGTCATCCGGTAGGTTTCTTCAGGCTTAGAAAACTACCAAACTCTTCAGTCGGCTTTCCTCAAGCATGGATAGCGTTTCAACAAATGTCGCTCGGTGGATTCCTTCAAGCTTAGGAAGCTGCCAAATTCGTTTGTCACCAATACACTGGAGCCAGATATGTATTCTATCTCTTTACTCTTTTATCTGTGGAATTAACATTTTTTCTGCAGGTATCGGCGTATACACAGTGATTTAGGATCGCAGAACGTCTTAAATCATTCTCCGTCCCTATCGGCTACTTTGACTATCGTTTTCGAAACTGACGTTTCTACAAACTCAGTCAAAGTGGGGGCTTCTGTAGACGCCTAAAAATGTCTCCCAAAACCAAACCCGATGATGAACAACCTTTCACTGCCACTATTGGTCGAGTTTAGTATTTAATCCCGAGAGTACTTAAAAAATCTTATTTGATTAAATTCATATTTTTGAACGGTCCATGGATTGGTCTTGATGTTTGGTAAAAGCATAGTTTTTATTTCAGCCCAAATTTATTATTTAATTTTTGCCCAAACCTTTTTTTATTTTATTTTTGGCCCAAACCTTTTGTTTATTTTTATTTAATTATTTTCTTATTTTAGCCCATATAATAGTAAGTCAGAAAAGGCCCTAAATTATCAATCGGCACATAAAATGCCGAATGAAATTAGGGTTAAAAATGTATTTAGACGGAAAAGTGGGCTAGCAATTCCCGCGCCATGATATACAGCCACCGTGTCACGGGAATCCTTCCCGTCTGACGGTGGGATTTCCCGTGACACGGGAAGTTTGCCGTGACACGGGACATTTCGTGTCTTTTCCGCGTAAACCCTTAACGTGTTTTCTTTCCCGTTATCTGAAAATTTCCCGCGTCACACTAAAAATGTACCGTGTCATGGGAAAGTTTTCCATCTGACAGTGGGACTTCCCGTGTCACGGTACAGTTTTCCGTGTCACAGGATACTTTTTAGGGTTTTTATCATTTTAGGCTTCCGTGTGCTCCCTCAGCACATTTTCCCTATAAATACCCCCTCATTTCTGATGTACCGGGGCATCAATTAACTCTCGGATTTATTTTTCTCTCTTCTATGCTTTAGCCTAAACACTAGCCTACCCTTTCTACTTCAAAATTCCTTCTTCTAGTGCTCAAAGGAGTCCATACTTTACTCATGGTTCTGTCCTTAAGCCAAGGCGTCAAAGGTAGAACTGTTTGATGGTTTGGCCCTGTAGACACCCATTTGTGTCTCCCCAAAACCAAACTGGGTGATTAGTGCCTTTCACGTCGAATCATAATCGAATGAAACGAAAGTGTGGAAAGGTCTAGTGTAGCGGAAAGTTTTATTTCTTTTCTCTTCTCCCTGTTTTTGAAAACTTTATTTTAAGAAAACAGCCAATACAGTTTGGTTGGTCCATGATATGGTTCCAATAGTGGTGTAGTTGGATGGGGCTTGCAAAGAGCTTTCCAACGATATATTATAAGCCCAATTTCGATGAATATTGAGGAAGTTATGACCAATTTACTAAACTGGGCCCGGTTTGAGCTTTATGTACGGCCTAATGATCTAGGGGAGGGCCTAATATAATTTATCATTCCTAATGCAATTAGGAATGGTTTTAGTCTTCTAGAACATTCTAGAAGGTTCTTTTCATTCCTAATTCAATTAGGACTCTTCGGAGTTTTAATCAAGATCAAATAGCATTTTCGATGGAATTATATTATTTTATCTTCCAGTACGGGAAATTTATCGGATTTTCGAAAACGCGTTGAAAATCAGTTTGGCGTCCAACCCCAGGGCTTGGCGCCTGGAACCAGGCTTGGCGCCAGGCGCTAGCCATTGGCGCCTGGCGCTAGCCACTGGTGCTGGCACCAACTAGCCAGGGCTGGCGCCAATGCTGTTTTTCGATCTTCAGACTCTGTTTTGTTAAATTATCATTTTTGGATGATTTTCTCTATAAATATCGTATCAAAAACTCCGTTTTCATTCACGAATTACCAATTATCAATTACCATCTATCAATTTTCATTAATTCTCTTCATTCGCAATTCATTCATCTCATTCATTAATCAATTTTCAATAATATTAATTCTTTAGCATTCTTTTCTTTCTTCAATTCTTTCTTGCTTTTTCACACAAAATTCCGCATTCACAAGATCTTGATACACCTAGCCATATTCGAAGTTGCCTTCGCCCTAGACGTGAAAGGTTTTAATTTCTGAGGGTTTTGTCCCAAATCTCTCTTTCAATTATTTAATTTAATTGCTTTGATTATTATTTTTTCTTGAAGTTACTAACGTGTGTATTTTGTTATTAGAAAGAGGTACGAGGCATCCTAGTAAGTACTTTAATGGTTTAATTGATATTATGATATAAATACCATGCTTAGATTGTTATTTTGATTCCTAGTATCATGTTAGGATGTTTTCCTTAATTTGATGTTTAGGGTGACAACAATATATTCCTAGTATCATGTCTAGGGTAACTTTAATATCAAGTATGATTAAAAGTACGATGCTTCCTATATTCTTCCTAATATTAATTCATGTTAGTATCATGTTAGGGCAAAAGATTTGATTTTTTTATTGTTTAGTGACATGCTAGGATTTGTTATTAATCTTGTTAGTATCATGCCTAGGATCTTACTATGCTTTAATATTATCATTATGATGATTATTTTTTTAAATATTATTATTAATGATGTTGATTATTTATTATGTTGCTTGATACATATTATTTTATATATTGTTATTGCTTGATCACCTTTATTGCATGTTAAAGGGAATTTGGTATTTGCAATCACTCTTCATAAGATAATTAATAATCTTGTTAGGGTTAATTGTGATTATAATTCAAGTGATCGCCAATAATAGTTTATTTGTGCATTAATATTCAACCAACATAGATTAAAAAGGTTTAGGGTTAATCCTATTGATTGCATGTTAGTCAGAAAGCGCACATGAATACGAGCAGAATAAAGTAGAGGCCTATTTTTAGGGCAGGTTCAATCTCTTTTAGGTTGGATTTGTACCATCATCCCCGAACCCTTATTTGGTTCATGACCTTATGGAGTTGACAATCTCTTGGATCGTTAAGGGGTGTAACCTTCACCTCGTGAACGGTTTACAAGTTCCTTAAAAAACTTGTTGGCGACTCTTTTGCTCTATCTTCTTCCCTTTTGGACGCCACGATACTTTAGTGAATGATCATAGTGGGGTTCAAGCTAGTGGGATTTTAAAGGCTTGAAATTATTCCCTACAGTTTTTGGCGACTCCACTGGGGAGGATTTCTATTTGAATTCCTTAATTTGTTTCGGCAATGATTTAGAATGAATGGATGAGACTCAAAAAGTTCTAAGTATTTCATGTGCGTAATTTTGATTAACATTATTGTCATATGCCTAAAAAGGTTCTCATTGGAAAGACCATCCGTAATGAGTAAAAAACATAGGATTTTACACGTAGGAAATTTGAGAAACGTCTTTCACAACTAGGACTGAAATAACATCGCGCGAAACTGGATGATTTTATTGAGCACATAAAGCTGCTGAGGCATGTGGGAAGTAGCGTCAGGGGCCAGAGCTTGGCGCCATACTTTTAGCCGTAGCGTCAGACGCCAGTATTGGCGCCAGGCGCTACAGTTAAAAGTTGGCGCTAGTCTCTGTTTGCTGGCGCCAATTTCCCCCAATACCGAGCCAGAAATATGCGTTCTAATTTTGACCGGTTTTTCGTATTGTTTGCTCGATCCCGCTTCCTGATTAAATTTTTTCTCACTTTTATGAAACCCATATGTGTTCTACATATGGACATAACCCTTAGGGAATTCATGCTCTATCTACCCGATTGAACGCTCCTGGCAACAAAGGGTACATCTGAGATGTTGAATTCACCAAACCATGGAAGTGAGTTTTTTCTAAAAACTTGCGGTGTCCCATCCACACGCGCTAACCCTTCACGGTTAGGCTTCTGCGCGGTGCATCCGGAAAATTAACCATGGACCCTATTTGACTACACCATATCCCGAACTTTAGAGAACTACAGCCATGGTTAGGTTGCGAACTCATTGCATCATATTGCACCTACTTGACTAATTGTGCATTATTTGTTGTGCATATATATTCTATGTTTCTCTTAACCGTTTGTTGATTTGTGTTGAGATTAAAATTAATGACTTAACAAACTTTGCCTAATTAATTAATTAATTAATTTGAGTCAATAAAGTTTTTTCTTTTTTTTTTTAATAGGAATTGACCTAGTACGACTTTAGGCATACCCTAGTTGACTAATAATACCGAAAACAGTCCCAGACCGAAGCTCCAATATTGGCGCCAAAGTTTGAGCTGTAGTGCCACAGTATAGTGTGTAGCGCCAGACATTAACTAAACAGTCTGGCGCCAATCTCCATATTGTGACGCCAGTCCTGTCGCTTGGCCGACAGTTCGGATTATTTGTCGAGTCATCACCAAATGTTTAATTAATCAGTTTTCTGTTTAATTCGGTTAATTTTGCTGACAATAATGCTTAACTAAATTAATGTTCGAGTCTAGGTACTAAGTTCCATGGTCTTACACAAGAGTCCAAACATGTCACTTACACTCAATACACACACCAATACACATGTCTTGACCATGATTAAGAGAGTCTTGTGTGCGCGCGTTTTTTCGTCATTTTTGTTAAGGGGGTAAGTCGGATATTAATCCTCCCATAAATAATAATACTTAGTTCCTTAAAAATATGTACATTATTGTTGCCAAAAATATGCATACTTTTTTTTTTTTTTTTTACTTTTTCAAAAAAAAAATAATAATAATAATAATAAAAACCATAAAGTTAAATTGATTCGATTCAAGTAATTAAAACGCAAATTGGCTTAATTTACAGCGCGTGGTCAAGAAAGGAAGGACGATTAATCAAAGATAACCTCTTCGTACAAGTCCAACTTTTCGACAAACCTATAGCCCGCAAGAGGAAAGCAAGAGTTATAATGGCAACTCAAGAAGAAGTCAATGATCTCAAGAACCGACTGGCTACTGTAACTGAGACACTGAAGCTTCTCGCATTTAAGATCGATGATCCCGTGAAGCAACAACAAATGGACCTCATGCAAGAAAGCCTAAGCAAGTTGTCCAGCGACTACAAGTTTCAAGAACTCACATCCCAAGGGGTCTCGGTGGATAAAGATCTTCTTCCACAGAAGTTCAGTGCCAACGACATCCCAAAAATTAGGGCAATCGACAACCCCTACTTCCATCTAAGAGCATTTGAAACAATAATGAGTATCAAGGGTATCGATAAGAAAGTCTTCCCTTCCCTGTTCTCACTATCTCTCGAGACCGTTTGCCAACAATGGTTCTTTTCTCTTGAAAAAGAAAAGACCTCTACCTGGGAATCCACAGCAAACGCTTTCGTTGATAGGTACAAATGCAACATTCAAGTCGAAACTGACCATAGAGAACTTGAAATCCTCAAACAGAAGGAGAATGAAGGCTTCACTGCTTTCTTTAACAAGTGGAGAGAAACTTCAGCTAAAATGATCGAGGTACCAAGTGAAAAAGAGTCCGTGAGACTGTTCATTAAAAACCTCCAAGAAAAATATTCAAAACATCTTAAATATCAAAATAACCTTCATACCTTTAAGGCTGTTTATGATATTGGGATTAATATTGAAGATGACTTGGTTAAATCTAAAGCTGCCAACAATAACTCCAACAGTGGCTGGAAAGGAAAGAAGAACGACAATCCTTCTTCTTCCAAAACCGCCCACTCAAATAATGTTAGCACCTTTAATCTAGGAGAAGTCCTCGCCATGAACAACCAAGGACAAAAGAAACCATTTAAGAGAAACTTCACTCCTATTGGCATGAGTTATGACACCGCATTTGATCGATTAAATGCAAAAGGTCTTATAACTCCCATTTGACCATTTGGAGATCCACCAGTTGAGAAGAGGTCACCTAACTGGAACCCCAACGCACATTGCAAATATCACCAAGGTAGGGGCCATTCTACTTAAAGCTGTTGGAAGCTTAAGGAAGCTATCCAAGACCTAATTGACAGTAATAAGCTGCTGTTGCCCCCTGCCAGTAAAAAGCCAAGTATTGACAATGCACCTCTAGCTCATACTTTGGCTATCTCCGATGAAGAAAGCGAAGTTGACCCCTCAACTCTCATTAATCTTGTCAAAGCAACCAATGTCGAAGAAGGAAAAGAAGAGATCTTTTTCGATATCAAAGATAACCTTCTAGAACAAGCAAACAAGGAAGACATACAATTGCTCACACTGTTTATGAGGGAGACATCGCAACTACTACGTGAAACCCTCAAAATTGTGAACGAACTTCACAAGAAATATGATGAACTTCCATGTCCAAAGGAAGAACCTAAAAGAGAATTCACACCAGTGAAAACGACTTATGAGGCAAAGTATTTTCCCTTACAAGTTACCGAAAGACCCAAGAAGAGCAATAAAGTTTATACTCCAATTGGGATCCCGTATGCACAAATGTTCTAAATGCTCTCCGAGAGTGGCAAGGTCAAACCTCTCGAACCGAGACCATTTGAATCATTAAAAAGGACAGATAGATATTACTGTCAGTACCATCAGTCAGGAGGGCACACCCTAGAAAACTGTTTCAAATTCAAGGATTTGGTGCAGAAAATGATTGATAAAAAGGAATTAGTCCAAGTTCAACAAGAAGAGGACATAACCGTTAATGGAGTATGGGACAGTGATGAAGAAGATGTCTACCTAAAAGACATAGTAGGACCTTCACCTTCTGTATCATACACCACAGACGACATTTGGGCTGAAGAAGATTCATCAATAGACGTCCTCACAAGATCCGGGAGAATGCAACCTATGCCTACTGTACAACAAGTTCCCATACCTATCATCGAAGACAATGACATCATTAAACAGTTTAAGAAGATAAAAGTTGAGATGAATGTATGGAAGCTCTTGGCAACATCTCGAGAACATAGGTTGGCTGTAATGAATGCCTTGGATAAAATCGGGATAGATTCTGACACCACTCCTGAGGGACTAGCTAACTTCCTCACGAGTGACCTCCCTAGTCCGATTAATCTAATCACCTTCTCTGATAAAGATTTACCCCCAGAAGGTGACAAACACTACAAGGCGTTAAACCTCACGGTAGTCTGCAAAAGGATGAATGTTCCCATGACTCTTGTAGAAAATGGATCGGCTATTAATGTCTGTCCACTTAGGACCGCGAGGATGCTCGGCATAAGGGATGAGGATTTAACTCCGTCCACACAAGGAATAAGAGCTTACGATAATACTCGACGTCAAGCTCTAGGCAAAATAACCCTAAATGTGACGGCAGGAGTAATAGAACATGCTACTACTTTTCAAGTGGTAGACATCAAAGCCTCATTCAATCTGTTGTTAGGACGCCCTTGGCTCCATGATCTAAAGGCCTTCCCTTCATCTCTCCACCAACAAGTGAAAGCCATAGTTGGAGGAATTCCAATCACTATTGACGCTTCGCCGATGAGGATCAAATCAATAGAAAATCCAATCATCAATGTGGAACACGACGAAGATGATGAAGACCTATGGGGCTTTAACGAAGAAGTCTCCTTAATCCAAGAGGATGAAAGGACATCTCTTTGCCACGAACCCCATTCCAACATGATTATCAACACCATGCTGAAGAAACAAGGACACTTCCCTGGGATGACCTTAGGAAAGAAGAAGGAGATAGCAAAATTGACAGAGTCACCTGGCCTCCCTAAACTAGATACTTTCGGACTTGGTTTCGAACCGACTCGGAAAGATCTCAAGCGAGCCCAGGACAAATTGAAAGCACGTAGGGACGCTCGCATTCAAAAGAAAGCAATTCCAATGGATCAGTACCCTCTTACACTTAATGGCCAGTTTATAAAAGAAGGAGAGGACTATCCATGCCATGAATTTCCCGAACCATTTGTTGCAAATGGCATACGACAACCAGGATTCGAGATTTTCTTGGATTGCTACTTCACTGACGAAATCCCAACTCCCGTCCATAAGGAGAAAGCACACCCATGCTTTGACTTTAACGTCATGGGATTACTGTTTGGGCGAGAAAAGAATGAGCCAGCTTATGAGGAAGATAACTCCTCACTCATTCAAACGGTCCTACAAAGCGAAAACTTTGACCCCTCGAAGCTAATTACTCCAGGTGAAGGATCACTGCAAGAGTGGCGCAAGACTATCAATGTGACTACCCCGAGTGGAAGGAAGATATCAATCACGACAGGGCAAGGGCCGATGTTTGAAGAATCGTCAGAGTCTGAGTCAGAGTCTTTCCCTTTAGAATCTTCTAAGTCTTTAGCAATAATGCCTCCCCTTCCTATTTCTTCTCTGTAGACACCCATTTGTGTCTCCCCAAAACTAAACCCAGTGATGAGTGCCTTTCACGTCGAATCATAATCGAATGAAACGAAAGTGTGGAAAGGTTTAGTGTTGCGGAAAGTTTTCTTTTCTCTTCTCTCTGTTTTTGAAAACTTTATTTTTAAAGAAAACAGCCAATCCAGTTTGGTTGGTCCATGATATGGGTCCAATAGTGGTTTAGTTGGATGGGGCTTGCAAAGACCTTTCCAACGATATATTATAAGCCCAATTCCGATGAATATTGAGGAATTTATGGCCAATTTACTAAACTGGGCCCGGTTTGAGTTTTAAGTACGGCCCTATGATCTAGGGGAGGGCCTAATATAATTTATCATTCCTAATGTAATTAGGAATGGTTTTAGTCTTCTAGAACATTCTAGAAGGTCTTATCATTCTTAATTCAATTAGGACTCTTCAGAGTTTTAATTAGATCAAATAGCATTTTCGATTGAAATTATATTATTTTATCTTCCAGTACGGTAATTTATCAGATTTTCGAAAACGCGTTAAAAGCCGGTTTGGCGTCCAACCCCAGGCCTTGGCGCCTGGAATCAAGATTAGCGCCAGACGCCAGCATTGGCGCCTGGCGCTAGCCACTGGTCCTGGCGCCAATGAGCCAGGGCTGGCGCCAAATTAGTTTTGTGGTCTTCAGACTCTGTTTTGATAAATTATCTTTTTTGGATGATTTTCTCTATAAATATCGTATCAAAAACTCCGGTTTCATTCATCAACAAGCATCAATTCATTCATCTCTTTCAATTCATCATTCATCTCTATTTTTCATTCTTTTCTTAAATTCTTTCTTTCTAATACAAAATTCCGCATTCACAAGATCTTGATACACCTAGCCATATTCGAAGTTGCCTTTGCCCTAGACGTGAAAGGTTTTAATTTCTGAGGGTTTGGTCCCAAATCTCTCTTTCAATTATTTAATTTAATTGTTTTGATAATTGTTTTCCTTGAAGTTACTAACGTGTGTATTTTGTTATTAGAAAGAGGTACGAGGCATCCAAGTAAGTACTTTAATGGTTTAATTGATATTATGATGTAGAAATCATGCTTAGATTGTTATTTTGATTCATAGTATCATGTCTAGGGTAACTTTAACAGCAAGTATGATTAAAAGTATGATGCCTTTTATTCTATTCCTAATATTTATGATTGTTAGTATCATGTTAGGGTTAAAGATTTGATTTTTATTGTTTAGTGACATGCTAGGATTTGTTATTAATCTTGTTAGTATCATGCCTAGGATCTTGCTATGCTTTAACATGATTATAATAATTTATGGTTGATTATTATTATTATTATTTTGATGATGATTATTATTATTCATGTTTATTATTTATTATGTTGCTTGATATGTATTATATTATATATTGTTATTGCTTGATCACCTTTTATGCATGTTTAAAGGGAATTGGTATTTGCAATCGCGCTTAATAAGATATTAATAATCTTGTTAGGGTTAATATGATTATAAATTCAAGTGATCGCCAATAATAGTTTATTTGTGCATTAATATTCAACCAACATAGATTAAACAGGTTTAGGGTTAATCCTATTGATTGTATGTTAGTCAGAAAGCGCACATGAATCCGAGCAGAATAAAGTAGAGGCCTATTATTAGGGCAGGTTCAATCTCTTTTAGGTTGGATTTGTACCATCATCCCCGAACCCTATTTTGGTTCATGACCTTATGGAGTTGACGATCTCTTGGATCGTTAAGGGGTGTAACCTTCACCTCGTGAATGGTTTACAAGTTCCTTAAAAACTTGTTGGCGACTCTTTTGCTCTATCTTCTTCCCTTTTGGACGCCACCGTACTTTAGTGTATGATCACAGTGGGGTTCAAGCTAGTGGGATTTTAAAGGCTTGAAATTATTCCCTACAGTTTTTGGTGACTCCACTAGGGAGGATTTCTATTTTAATTCCTGAATTTGTTTCGACAATAATTTAGAATGAGTGAATGAGACTCGAAAAGTTCTAAGTATTTCATGTGCGTAATTTTGATTAACATTGTGTCATATGCATAAAAAAGGTTCTCATTGGAAAGACCATCCGTAATAAGTCAAAAACATAAGGATTTTACACGTAGGAAATTTGAGAAATGTCTTTCACAACTAGGACTGAAATAACACCGCGCGAAACAGGATGATTTTATTGAGCACAGAAAGCTGATGAGGCATGTGGGAAGTAGCGTCAGGGGCTAGAGCTTGGCGCCATACTTTTAGCCGTAGCGCCAGACGCCAGTATTGGCGCCAGGCGCTACAGTTAAAAGTTGGCGTCAGCCTCTGTTTGCTGGCGCCAATTTCCCCCAATACCGAGCCAGAAATACGCGTTCTAATTTCGACCGGTTTTTCGTATTGTTGGCTCGATCCTGCTTCCTGATTTAATATTTTCTCACTTTTCTGAAACCCATATGTGTTCTACTATGGACATAACCCTCTGGGAATTCATGCTCTATCTACCCGATTGAACGCTCCTGGCAACAAAGGGTACATCTGAGAGGTTGAATTCACCAAACCATGGAAGCGAGTTTTTTCTAAAAAAACTCGCAGTGTTCTATCCACACGCGTTAACCTTTCACGGTTAGGCTTCTACGCGGTGCATCTGAACAATTAACCATGGACCCTGTTTGACTAAACCATATCCCGAACTTTAGAGAACTAGAGCCATGGTTAGGTTGCGAACTCATTGCATCATATTGTGCCTACTTGACTAATTGTGCATTATTTGTTGTGCATATATATCCTATGCTCCTCTTAACCGTTTGTTGATTTGTGTTGAGATTATAATTAATGACTTAAAGAACTTTGCCTTAATTAATTAATTTGAGTCAATAAAGTCTTTTTCTTTTCTTTCTTCTTTTAATCGGAATTGACCTAGTACGACTTTAGGCATACCCCAGTTGACTAATAATATCGAAAACAGTCCCAGACCGAGGCTCCAATATTGGTGTTAAAATCTGAGCTGTAGCGCCACTGTATGGTGTGTAGCGCCACACATTTACTAAAAAGTCTGGCGCCAAGCACCTTATTGTGACGCCAGTTCTGTCGCTTGGCTGACAGTTCGAATTATTTGTCGAGTCATCACCTATAGTCTATTTAGTCAATTTTCTGTTTAACTCGACTAATTTTGCTGTTATAATGATTAATTAAATTAATATTCGAGTTTAGGCACTAAGTCCCATGGTCTTACACAAGAGTCCAAGCATGTCACTTTCACTCAATACACACACCAATACACATGATTTGACCATGATTAAGAGAGTCTTGTGTGCGCGCATCTTTTTTCGTCATTTTTTTTACGGGGGTAAGTCGGATATTAATCCTCCAATAAATAATAATACTTAAGTTCCCTAAACTACATAATATTATTGCTCCCTAAAAATATGCAGACTTTTTTTTTTCTTTTTTTTTTACTTCTTTTTAAAATAATAATACTTAAGTTCCCTAAACAACATAATATTAGTGGGAAAACAGCCAATCCAGTTTGGCACCTGGCGCTAGACCTCAACAGCTGGCGCCAATCTGCAATTACCGGCGCCAGCTCGGCATTAAAATCTGGGCGAATTTCGGTGTTTTTCGGAAATTTTTCGACTTTCGTACTCGAAGAATTTCTGGAAAATTAATCTTTTTCGGTTTTTCATTGCTTTAATAAAATAAATTTAAAGTGACAATTTAATTGAAAGCTGAAATTTCATTAATAAAATAAAATTACATTGTTAATGGAATTCAAATAAGGCTGAAATAAATTAACTTTAAATAAAAATTAAGAATCTAATAAATTTAAATTAAGCAATGTTCTAGTCTTTCTTTTCCTTCTTTACTCTTTTCCAATTCTTTTCTGTCTCCTCCTCTTCATCCATTACTTTAGCTAGTAGGCATCCTTTAGAGGGCCTACATTCAATTTTAGAATAGATTGTTTCCCCCTCAGCTAGCACCCCATGCTTCTTTTCCACCCAAGTCTTTTTGTCTGTAGCTTTCCTTTTTCCCTTGTCTTTGGTAGTATTCTTTTTCTTAGGCATTGTAGGTGTTTTGAACTCAATTCTTGCACCAAAGCGTTCCTTGGCCGGTGTTACCCTGTCACCTAGACGATTCTTCACATCAGTTCTACCTTGATCAATTGAAGACTTCTTCAGCAACCACTTCTTTACATCATTAGGTAAAGAAGGGGGAACCTTTTGGGTAATCACTTCCCATAAAGGTCTAGTGCCCCAGTAAGTGTCAAATTTATCTACTTCTTGAGATATAGGATACTCATAGGGAGGACGAAGATCCCCGGAAGGAATATTTTGGAGCAAGCCATATTGTCTCTTTACCCTGCAGGGATAATAATATGTCACGCGAGACAAGCTTGGGAGACGGCAGAAAGGTTGCTTGTTAACACCAACCATCCTTTTTATTTTCCACCATGGGACGACCCACTTGATAACAAAATCACGTGATTCAAAGACCTTCCTCCACCCACGGCGCCCAATTTTGGGAATGCGTTTCTTCCTTCTCACAAAGCAAGTGGGCGTATAATTTTCAATGTCGTCCGGAGGGCTAATTAATCCTAGCCTCTCCATTAACCACATCTGTAAAAAATTGCAATGCAAATAAATTAATATTACAATACAAAAATATATTTTTTAATTTCTGTAATTAAAAATATTATTTTTCTACCTGTAATAAAATTGGAGAGCCGCAAAGAGGTGCTTTTGGGTCCCTTTTCAATACATCTAGACAAAGCATAGTCTCTCCAACTATCAATGGCATTGGATTTCTCCCTGATTCAATCTGTTCTAGCACAGTGGTTATAATTGATTGTCCCTCATTAATTTTACCACTACTAAGACAATATTGATTAAGCATACAGAATAAGAACGCCCTTCTTCTATATATGTGACAAGATTCAGAAAGCGGTTTATCAAAATAGTAGCGTGCAAATTCTTTCAAGTTCACTACGTTGCCATCTACTATCTTTTATAAATCCCTTTCCCTCAACTTAAAAAAGCGCTCAAAATCCTTATAGTAATATGCATCTACTCTAGGGATTACTACCAGGTCTATTGCAGGGAAGCCTAAAATAGCACCAAATTCCTCTGGCAAAGGGCTAATTTCATCATACCCTATTCTAAAACAATGTGTTTCAATATTCCAATATTCTAAAGCGATATGTATGAAGTCTATGTCTAGATCTACCCCTTTAATGCCAAAAATTCCCCCTAAGTGAAATAAATCCAATTCTTTTCTCTCTTTAGCATTAAGAGATCGACACCATTCATTAGAATATTGGGTGAAGGTTTTAGTGGCTAAAGACATGATGATTATAATTTTTTCTAAAGAGAAGAATATTTTTCGATGAAATTATGAGAGGAATCGGCTGAGAAGGGGGCTATTTATGCACAAATTGCGAGGAATTTCAATCTGACTGGAATACGGAGTCAGCGTCAATTGGCGTCACACACTGGGAATTGGAGTCACCCTCCAGAGCATGGCGCCACACGCTAGGTGTAGCGCCTGGCGCCACGCACCACAGGCTGGCGCCAAATCAGCGGAAGCCGCGTGTGCTCACTTGCGTTTTGATATTAAAACTGGAGTCGGTTTAATGACTTTATGGCCCCGTTTTATTTTTTCTAAATATTTTTTTATCCTTTTTTTTAATTAATTAATTAAATATAACAATTATTTTTAGTTAATTTTATTTTTATTTCTTTTTGAATTCTATTAATTTTCAAATATCAGCTTTTTTCTCCGTTTTATTTTTTCCTTTTTATTTTTCTTTTTGGGGGAGGGAGTCCGATAATACCCTCCATCAATAATAAAAATGACGGATTTTTTGCGCAAAATTGTTATCACACTTGCACACACTAACATACACTAACATAATAATAAATAATAATGAATTTACAATAACATAAAGTACAAAGTGTCTAAATAATAAGTACAAAAGGCAAAGTTCTATAAAAAAAGTCAAAATAAAATACATATACAGAAGCAAACTACGGCGCCGGAGGACGTAGGCCCATCATACCATAAAACTGCACCGTCCGAGGAGTCACCTCTCCACCAGCTCCGGCCTCAGCACCAGCTCCAGCCTCCGTAGGAGGAGGGAAACTCAAAACAGGACCGCTCCAGCCAAGATCGATCTGAGGCTGAGACCGCGGAGGCTGCTGCGATGACGAGCCAACCTCGTACATCCTACCACCTCTGAAAGCCGAGGTAGCCTCTCCTACCGGTGCAGCAGGAGCACCCTCAGAAGAAGACCCTGAGCCCTCAGCAACATCGGCTCGTGCAGCCTCAGAACGACCACCTCTACCTCCAGACGAAGTGTGACGACGTCTCGAGCTAGACCTCGCCGGATCTCTCCGCCCCTCAGGCCTCGTACGGGTGTGAGAAGCGATCGGCTGACCCTGCAAAAAGAATTAAATCAGAAACAAGGTAAAAATGAAACCATAATGCAGAAATAATAAGTGAAGAAAAATTACCTCTCGAATAGCGTCGTCTCGACGACAGGTAGCTGCGTTCCTCATCCGAATGAGCTGGCTCCGGAAGGCATCTATACATCGTGCCATAGCCAAAACCACCTCGCGTGGGAACTGTTAAGAAAAGTAAGTCAGTGAAAATACATGATAACTGAATACAAGATTCTGAAGTAAAGCTAGACTTACACTAGTCTGGTGACGAGGAATCGACCGCTCCACGAAGCGCTCGCCCTCAGGAGCCGGAGAAATCATCTCCTCGATGGACATACGGGGTGGCACAAACTCAGTGGGAGCATCCTGATAAAACAGAAAAGAGATTAGTAAGGTATTACTTGGGGGGCTACTCAGTGAAAAACAAAAGTTAAAGATCTTACCCTCACATCCTCGGCCGGTACAGGGGCTGGAGCCAACAAAGGAAGTAGCTCCTCAGCATAACTCCGCCCAAGGATCACATGGGACCGCCAGAGGGAACCAGACTCCTCAGCCATGCTCGACAACTCTCTCTCGTCGAACATGTGACGTGGTGGAGGAGCAGGAACAACAAAAACATCGGAAGAGTGTTGTCTAGCAACTCTCTCTCCTAAGTATACAACCGCTCCGTAGGTCCCCAGAAAGTAGCGGCGCTCAGCAGAGTACTTAACGGCTAATCCAGGGACTGTCCAACCACCCCATGGTCGGTATACTACCTCAGGTCCCTATAAAAATACCAATCGGGTAAGAACACGTCCAAAACATCACAGAAGAGCAAGATAAACACTAAAAGTCATACCGAGATGATCCGACTCCGGACACGTGCAGTAGACAGGTCCACATGGTGGCCGCCCCAAGAGGCGCTCACCGGATACCCCCTCGGCGATGGTGTCGCGGACGCAATGGAAGGAAAGTACTCGTAGAACCAGATCTACAAGGAGTTAAACGAGTGAGTAAATGCTAACTAACATATAGGGCTAAACTTTATAGGGAATAATGTTTACCTCTACGACTTTCCAGAAAGCAGACAGAGCAACATTCGTCCTGAAGGACCGATGGCGACTCCACTGGCTAACTAACATTATTCCCTACAGTTTTTGGCGTCTCCACTGGGGAAAACAGCCAATCCAGTTTGAAATTATAATTAATGACTTAAAGAACTTTGCCTAATTAATTAATTAATTAATTTGAGTCAATAAAGTCTTTTTCTTTTCTTTCTTCTTTTAATCGGAATTGACCTAGTACGACTTTAGGCATACCCCAGTTGACTAATAATATCGAAAACAGTCCCAGACCGAGGCTCCAATATTGGTGCCAAAATCTGAGCTGTAGCGCCACTGTATGGTGCGTAGCGCCAGACATTTACTAAAACGTCTGGCGCCAAGCACCATATTGTGACGCCAGTTCTGTCGCTTGGCCGTCAGTTCGAATTATTTGTCGAGTCATCACCTATTGTCTATTTAGTCAATTTTCTGTTTAACTCGACTAATTTTGTTGTTATAATGCTTAATTAAATTAATATTCGAGTTTAGGCACTAAGTCCCATGGTCTTACACAAGAGTCAAAGCATGTCACTTTCACTCAATACACACACCAATACACATGTTTTGACCATGATTAAGAGAGTCTTGTGTGCGCACATCTTTTTTCGACATTTTTTTAGGGGGGTAAGTCGGATATTAATCCTCCAATAAATAATAATACTTAAGTTCCCTAAACAACATAATATTATTGCTCCCTAAAAATATGCATACTTTTTTTTTTCTTTTTTTTTTACTTCTTTTTAAAATAAAAAAAAAACCATAAAGTCAAATTGATTCGAGTCAAGTAATTAAAACGCAAATTGGCTTAATTTACAGCGCGTGGTCAAGAAAAGAAGGACGATTAATCAAAGATAATTTCTTCGTACAAGTCCAACTTTTCGACAAACCTATAGCCCGCAAGAGGAAAGCAAGAGTCATAATGGCAACTCAGGAAGAAGTCAACGATCTCAAAAACCAACTGGCTACTGTAACTGAGACACTGAAACTTCTCGCACTTAAGATTGAGGATACCGCGAAGCAACAACAAATGGACCTTATGCAAGAAAGCCTAAGCAAGTTGTCCAGCGACTACAAGTTTCAAGAACTCACATCCCAAGGGGTCTCGGTGGATAAAGATCTTCTTCCGCAGAAGTTCAGTGCCAACGACATCCCAAAGTTTAGGGCAATCGACAACCCATACTTCCATCTAAGAGCGTTTGAAACAATAATGAGTACCAAGGGTATCGATAAGAAAGTCTTCCCTTCTCTGTTCTCGCTATCTCTCGAGACCGTTTGCCAACAATGGTTCTTTTCTCTTGAAAAGGAAAAGACCTCTACCTGGGAATCCATAGCAAACGCTTTCGTTGATAGGTACAAGTGCAACGTTCAAGTCGAAACTGACCATAGAGAACTTGAAATCCTCAAATAGAAGGAGAATGAAGGCTTCACATCTTTCTTTAACAAGTGGAGAGAAACCTCAGCTAAAATGATTGAGGTACCAAGTGAAAAAGAGTCCGTGAGACTGTTCATTTAAAACCTCCAAGAAAAATATTCAAAACATCTTAAATATCAAAATAACCTTCATACCTTTAAGGCTGTTTATGATATTGGGATTAATATAGAAGATGACTTGGCTAAATCCAAAGCTGCCAACAATAACTCCAACAGTGGCTGGAAAGGAAAGAAGAACGACAATCCTTCTTCTTCCAAAACCGCCCACTCAAATAATGTTAGCGCCTTCAACCTAGGAGAAGTCCTCGCCATGAACAATCAAGGACAAAAGAAACCGTTTAGGAGAAACTTCACTCCTATTGGGATGAGTTATGACACCGCGTTTGATCGACTAAACGCAAAAGGTCTTATAACTCTCATTGGACCATTTGGAGATCCACTAGTCGAGAAGAGGTCGCCTAATTGGAACCCCAATGCACATTGCAAATATCATCAAGGTAGGGGCCATTCTACTGAAAGCTGTTGGAAGCTTAAGGAAGCTATCCAAGACCTAATTGACAGTAACAAGCTGCTGTTGCCCCCTGCTAGTAAGAAACCGAGTATTGACAATGCACCTCTAGCTCACACATTGGCTATCTCCGATGAAGAAAGCGAAGTTGACCCCTCATCTCTCATTAAGACTGTCAAAGAAACCAATGTCGAAGAGGAAGAAGAAGAGACCTTTTTCGATGTCAAAGATAATCTTCCAGAACCAGCAAACGAGGTAGAGATGCGAGTGCTCGCACTGTATCTGAGGGAGACATCGCAACTGTTACGTGAAACTCTTAAAATTTTGAATGAACTTCACAAGGAATATGATGAAGAACCTAAGAGAGAATTCACACCGGTAAAAACGACTTATGAGGCAAAATACTTTCCCTTACAAGTCACCGAAAGACCCAAGAAGAGCAATAAAGTTTATACTCCAATTGGGATCCCGTATGCACAAATGTTCGAAATGCTCTCCGAGAGTGGCAAGGTCAAACCTCTCGAACCGAGACAATTTGAATCATTAAAAAGGATGGATAGATATTACTGTCAATACCATCAGTCTGGAGGACACACTCTAGAAAACTGCTTCAAGTTCAAGGATTTGGTGCAGAAAATGATTGATAGAAAGGAATTAGTCCAAGTTCAACAAGAAGAGGACATAAATGTTAATGGAGTATGGGACAGTAATGAAGAAGATGTCTATCTAAAAGACATAGTGGGACCTTCTTTTTCTGTATCATACACCACGGACGACAATTGGGCTGAAGAAGATTCATCAATAGACGTCCTCACAAGATCCGGGAGGATGCAACCTCCCGTTTCAACACAACCTATGCCTACTGTACAACAAGTTCCCATAACTATCATCGAAGACAATGACATCGTTAAACAATTCAAGAAGACAAAAGTCGAGATGAACGTATGGAAGCTTCTGGCAACATCTCGAGAACATAGGATAGCCGTGATGAATGCCTTGGATAAAATCGGGATAGATTCTGACACCACTCCTGAGGGAATAGCTAACTTCCTCACGAGTGACCTCCCTAGTCCGATTAATCTAATCACTTTCTCTGATAAAGATTTACCCCCGGAAGGTGATAAACATTACAAGGCATTAAACCTCACGGTAGTCTGCAAAAGGATGAATGTTCCCATGACTCTTGTAGACAATGGATCGGCTATTAATGTCTGTCCACTTAGGACTGCAAGGATGCTTGGCATAAAGGATGAGGATTTAACTCCGTCCACACAAGGAATAAGAGCTTACGATAATACTCGACGTCAAGCTCTTGGCAAAATAACACTAAATGTGACGGCTTGAGCAATAGAACATGCTACTACTTTTCAAGTGGTAGACATCAAAGCCTCATTCAATCTGTTGTTAGGACGCCCTTGGCTTCATGATCTAAAGGCCGTCCCTTCATCTCTCCACCAACAAGTGAAAGCCATAGTTGGAGGAATCCCCATCACTATTGATGCTTCACCAATGAGGATCAAATCAATAGAGAACCCAATCATTAATGTAGAGCACGACGAAGATGATGAAGACCTATGGGGCTTTAACGAAGAAGTCTCCTTAATCCAAGAGGATGAAAGGACATCTCTTTGCCATGACCCCCATTCCAACATGATTATCAACACTATGCTGAAGAAGCAAGGACACTTCCCTGGGATGACCTTAGGAAAGAAGAAGGAGATAGCAAAATTGACAGAGTCACCTGGCCTCCCTAAACTAGATACTTTCGGACTTGGTTTCGAACCGACTCGGAAAGATCTCAAGCGAGCCCAGGACAAATTGAAAGCACGTAGGGACGCTCGCATTCAAAAGAAAGCAATTCCAATGGATCAGTACCCTCTTACACTTAATGGCCAGTTTATAAAAGAAGGAGAGGACTATCCATGCCATGAATTTCCCGAACCATTTGTTGCAAATGGCATACGACAACCAGGATTCGAGATTTTCTTGGATTGCTACTTCACTGACAAAATCCCAACTCCCGTCCATAAGGAGAAAGCACCCCAATGCTTTGACTTGAATGTCATGGGATTACTGTTCGGGCGAGAAAAGTATGAGTCAGTTTATGAGGAAGACAACTCTTCACTCATTCAAACGGTCCTACAAAGTGAAAACTTCGACCCCTCAAAGCTAATTACTCCAGTCGAAGGATCGCTGCAAGGGTGGAGCAAGACTATCAAGGTGACTACTCCGAGTGGAAGGAAGATATCAATCACGACAGGGCAAGGGCCGATGTTTGAAGAATCGTCAGAGTCAGAGTCAGAGTCTTTCCCTGTAGAACCTTCTGGTCTTTAGCTATAATGTCTCCCCTTCCTATTTCTTCCCCTAGGATAGTTAGTGATCCAGTCCCTGAGGACATATCACTCTTTGATGTAATGATCTCAAAGTATAATAATATTGTTCATTCTTCTTACTTCTCGTGTTCTTCCCTAACCCAAGATGACGAACATTGCTTAGCTAACGATGAAAAAGATAAAGAAATTATTAAAGCAATGGAAACACTGGAAAAGAAAACACCGATAATTGAAGAGACTGAAACAGTTGACATCTTAAATGATTCAACTCTTAAAAGAGAAGTTAAAATCGGACTAACATTGAATAAACAAGAAAGAACCGATTTAATTAACTTGCTTAAGGAATTTATCGATGTATTTGCTTGGTCATATGAAGATATGCCAGGCATTAGCAGAGAAATAGCTCAACACACTATACCACTAATTCCAGGAATGAAACCTGTAAAACAAAAGTTACGTCGAATGAAACCCGACGTAGCACTTAAGATAAAAGAAGAAGTTCAAAAACAAATAACTGCAGGTTTCATCAAGGTATCCAAATACCCCGAATGGGTCGCCAACGTCATCCCAGTTCCAAAGAAAGACGGAAGGGTAAGGATGTGTGTCGACTATCGAGATCTAAATAAGGCAAGTCCAAAGGACGACTTCCCTTTGCCACACATCGATATTCTGGTAGACAACACAACAAATCACGCGCTTCTCTCATTCATGGACGGATACGCAGGGTACAATCAGATTCTCATGGCGGAAGAAGACATGGAGAAAACAACCTTCATTACACCATGGGGCACTTATTGTTACACGGTAATGCTATTTGGGTTGAAAAACGCAGGTGCTACTTACCAACGTGCAGCAACTGCCTTACTCCATGACATGATGCACAAAGAAGTTGAAGTATATGTCGACGACATGATTGTGAAATCAAAGGACCGTCCGGGCCATCAAGTAGCCTTAAGGAAATTTTTCGAAAGGTTAAGAAAATACAATATGAGGTTGAATCCATCAAAATGTGCTTTTGGAGTCACCTCAGGCAAGCTCTTGGGGTACGTCATAAGCTCTAGAGGAATAGAGATAAATCCAACCAAGATTAAAGCAATCATGTTGATGCCACCGCCCAAGACCGAGAAACAGATTCGAGGATTCATTGGCCGGTTGCAATACATAAGTAGGTTCATATCCAAACTGACAACGATATGCGAACCAATATTCAAAAAGCTCAAGAAAAACGTACCAGTAGTATTGGATGATGAGTGTCAAAAAGCCTTTGACCAGATCAAAGCCTATCTCGCAAATCCTCCCGTATTAGCACCAGCACTTCCCGGAATACCTCTTAGGTTATACTTGACGGTTACCAAAGAAACAATGGGAGCCATGCTAGCACAAGAGGTAGAAAACAAGGAGAATGCAATCTATTACTTAAGTAAGAAGATGCTCGAATACGAAACACGCTATACACCACTCGAGAAATTGTGCCTCGCTTTGGTGTGGGCCACAACTAAGTTGAGACATTACATGTTGGTGCATACCGTTTTCGTAGTATCCCGATTGGATCCACTCAAATACTTGTTCGAGAAATCAACGCTCAATGGACGTATTTCAAGATGGATGGTCAACTTAGCCCAGTTCGATGTGCGGTTTATGCCACAAAAAGCTATTAAAGGATATGTGGTGTCAGACTTTCTGGCAGATTTTCCGATAGAAGACTCGACACCAATACAGGACAATGAATTTCCAGATGAAGATTTGATGGTCACCGAAGATGATACTTGGACCTTGTATTTCGACGGAGGCTCAAACCAAAAGGGATGTGGTGTCGGAGTGCTACTAGTATCACCTAAGGAAGAACACGTCCCAATCTCAATAAAGCTCGATTTCGACGTTACCAACAATGCTGCTGAATATGAAGAATGCGTGGTAGGCCTTGAAACAGCTCTGGCATTGGGGGTAAAGAAGTTAAGGATATTCAGAGATTCCTCTCTAATTATCAATCAAATATCTAAAAGGTGGAAAGTAAGGAGCGAAAGCCTAGCCCCTTATCAAACCTATCTGGAAACTCTTACCGATCAGTTAGAGAAGGTGGAATATACATATCTACCTGGAGAAGAAAACCAATTTGCTGATTCCTTGGCAAGATTAGCCTCAATGGTATGGATTCCCACGGATATCGAGCAAATGCCTCTAACTATTGAAAAAAGGCACAAACCAGCATATATACAGGCTATAGAAGACAACGACCCAGTCCAAGACGAAGATGAAGAACAAGAAGAAGAACCATGGTACACAGACATTCTCAACTATGTCACCAATGGAGAATACCCTCCTCATGCTGACAAAAGAGCGAAACGAGCCTTAAGACTTTTGGCTTCTCAATATGTACTCATAGACAATGAGCTACATAAAAGGGTACCTAAAGGTCGAGCTCTCCTATGTGTAGGGAAGGTGGATGCGCAAAGAATAATGAGAATGGTCCACGAAGGAATATGTGGAACTCATGTAAATGGCAAAATGTTAGTCCAGAAAATAATGCGAGAAGGGTATAATTGGACCACCATGAATAGGGACTGCCATCAATATGTTAAAAGATGCCCTAAGTGTCAAATTTATGCCAATTTACAACACGTTCCTCCATCTTTGCTCTACACCTACACATCGCCTTGGCCATTTTCTACATGGGGAATTGACATAATTGGCAAGATCACTACTCCAGGGACAGGAGGCCATGAATTTATTCTAGTGGCAATTGATTACTTTACAAAGTGGGTTAAAGCGCAATCATACGCTAAACTCACTGCAAAACATGTAGCACTCTTTATCGATAGAAATGTCATTTGTCGATATGAAGTCCCACATGAAATGATAAGTGACAATGGAACTCACTTTCAAGCCGAATGTGAAGAATTGCTACATAAATATGGTATCCAACATAATCATTCGTCCCCTTATAGACCTCAAGCAAACGGAGCAGTCGAGGCAGCTAATAAGAATTTAAAGACTATTATCGAGAAAATGACAGAAAATTATAAGGATTGGCCTGACAAGCTTCACTTTGCATTGTGGGGTCATCGCACGTCAATCCGTACGTCAACAGGAAATACACCATTTTTCTTTGGTATATGGAATGGATGTCGTACAACTTGTCGAACTAGAAATACCATCTCTACGTATTGCGCTAGAGAGTAAACTCGATGAAGTCGAATGGACTAGGGCACGATATGAAGAATTGATCCTACTCGACGAAAAACGACTAGAAGCTCTACATCACACTCAGTGCTATCAAACTCGTATGGCTAGACATTTTAATAAGAAGGTTAAGACAAGAAATATCAAAGTAGGAGATTTGGTATTAAAAGCGTTAAGAAAAAAATGTTTTAGATCCAAGGGGAAAGTTTAGACCTAATTGGTCTGGCCCCTACATTGTCAAAACAATCCTGTCAGGTGGGGCAGCTAAAATAAATGATATGGATGGCAATGAATTCTCAAACATGACCAATCTTGACCAACTTAAAAAATACTACCCATAATTACTTGAGTATGACACTCAAGAGAGTTACGTTCGGCCTGATTCCTTAGGAAAGGATACGTAGGCAACCCATTACGGGTGCGGCCACTTTATTATTCGACATCTTCGCGTTCCAGAATCAACTAGAAGTCAACAAAAAGTCGGAAAAGCTACTGGCGTCGCAGAACAGAGCCTGGCGCCAGCAATAGGTCGTTAGCGCCAGACGATGGTATTGGTGCCTGGCGCTAGACCTCAAAAGCTGGCGCCAATCTGCAATTTCCGGCGCCAGCTCGGCATTAAAATCTGGGCGAATTTCGGTGTTTTTCGGAAATTTTTCGACTTCCGTACTCGAAGAATTTCTGGAAAATTAATTTTTCGGTTTTTTCATTGCTTTAATAAA
Organism: Chenopodium album; assembly: GCF_948465745.1. NCBI lineage: Eukaryota > Viridiplantae > Streptophyta > Magnoliopsida > Caryophyllales > Amaranthaceae > Chenopodium > Chenopodium album. The sequence goes on from NC_137839.1 coordinate 54,745,961, forward strand.
ATAAATTTAAAGTAACAATTTAATTGAAAGCTGAAATTTCATTAATTAAATAAAATTACATTGTTAATGGAATTCAATTAAAGCTGAAATAAATTAACTTTAAATAAAAATTAAGAATCTAATAAATCTAAAGCTAAGCAATGTTCTAGTCTTTCTTTCCCTTCTTTACTCTTTTCCAATTCTTTTCTGTCTCCTCCTCCTCATCCATTACTTTAGCTAGTAGGCATCCTTTAGAGGACCTACATTCAATTTTAGAATAAATTGTTTCTCCCTCAGCTAGCACCCCATGCTTCTTTTCCACCCAAATCTTTTTGTCTGTAGCTTTCCTTTTTCCCTTGTCTTTGGTAGTATTCTTTTTCTTAGGCATTGTAGGTGTTTTGAACTCATTTCTTGCACCTAAGCGTTCCTTGGCCGGCGTCACCCTGTCACCTAGACGATTCTTCACATCAGTTCTACCTTGATCAATTGAAGACTTCTTCAACAACCACTTCTTTACATCATTAGGTAAAGAAGGGGGAACCTTTTGGGTAATCACTTCCCATAAAGGTCTAGTACCCCAGTAAGTGTCAAATTTATCTACTTCTTGAGATATGGGTTAATCATAGGGAGGACGAAGATCCCCGGAAGGAATATTTTGGAGCAAGCCATATTGTCTCTTTACCCTGCAGGGATAATAATATGTCACGCGAGACAAGCTTGGGAGACGGCAGAAAGGTTGCTTGTTAACACCAACCATCCTTTTTATTTTCCACCATGGGACGACCCACTTGATAGCAAAATCACGTGATTCAAAGACCTTCCTCCACCCATGGCGCCCAATTTTGGGAATGCGTTTCTTCCTTCTCACAAAGCAAGTGGGCGTATAATTTTCAATGTCGTCCGGAGGGCTAATTAATCCTAGCCTCTCCATTAACCACATCTGTAAAAAATTGCAATGCAAATAAATTAATATTACAATACAAAAATATATTTTTTAATTTCTGTTATTAAAAATATTATTTTTCTACCTGTAATAAAATTGGAGAGCCGCGAAGAGGTGCTTTAAGGCCCCTTTTCAATTCATCTAGACTAAGCATAGTCTCTCCAACTATCAATGGCATTGGATTTCTCCCTAATTCAATCTGTTCTAGCACAGTGGTTATAATTGATTTTCCCTCATTAATTTTACCACTACTAAGACAATATTGATTAAGCATACAGAATAAGAACGCCCTTCTTCTATATATGTGACAAGATTCAGAAAGCGGTTTATCAAAATAGTAGCGTGCGAATTCTTTCAAGTCCACTACGTTGCCATCTACTATCTTTGATAAATCCCTTTCCCTCAAGTTAAAAAAGCGCTCAAAATCCTTATAGTAATATGCATCTACTCTAGGGATTACTACCAGGTCTATTGCAGGGAAGCCTAAAATAGCACCAAATTCCTCTGGCAAAGGGTTAATTTCATCATACCCTATTCTAAAACAATGTGTTTCAATGTTCCAATATTCTAAAGCGATATGTATGAAGTCTATGTCTAGATCTACCCCTTTAATGCCATAAATTCCCCCCAAGTGAAATAGATCCAATTCTTTTCTCTCTTTAGCATTAAGAGATCGACACCATTCATGAGAATATTGGGTGAAGGTTTTAGTGGCTAAAGACATGATGATTATTATTTTTTCTAAAGAGAAGAATATTTTTCGATGAAATTATGAGAGGAATCGGCTGAGCAGGGGGCTATTTATGCACAAATTGCGAGGAATTTCAATCTGACTGGAATACGGAGTCAGCGTCAATTGGCGTCACACACCGGGAATTGGCGTCACCCTCCAAAGCTTGGCGCCACACGCTAGGTGTAGCGCCTGGCGCTACGCACCACAGGCTGGCGTCAGCTGGCGCCAAATCAGCGGAAGCCGCGCGTGCTCACTTGCGTTTTGATATTAAAACTGGAGTCGGTTTAATGACTTTATGGCCCCGTTTTAGTTTTTCTAAATATTTTTCTATCCTTTTTTTAATTAATTAATTAAATATAACAATTATTTTTAGTTAATTTTATTTTTATTTATTTTTGAATTATATTAATTTTCAAATATCAGCTTTTTTCTCCATTTTATTTTTCCTTTCTTTTTGGGGGAGAGAGTCGGATAACACCCTCCATCAATAATAAAAATGACGGAGTTTTTGCGCAAAATTGTTATCACACTTGCACACACTAACATACACTAACATAATAATAAATAATAATGAATTTACAATAACATAAAGTACAAAGTGTCTAAATAATAAGTACAAAAGGCAAAGTTCTATAAAAAAGTCAAAATAAAATACATATACAGAAGCAAACTACAGCGCCGGAGGACGTAGGCCCATCATGCCATAAAACTGCGCCGTCCGAGGAGTCACCTCTCCACCAGCTCCGGCCTCAGCACCAGCTCCAGCCTCCGTAGGAGGAGGGAAACTCAAAATAGGACCGCTCCAGCCAAGATCAACCTGAGGTTGAGACCGCGGAGGCTGCTGCGATGACGAGCCAACCTCGTACATCCCACCACCTCTGAAAGCCGAGGTAGCCTCTCCTACCGGTGCAGTAGGAGCACCCACAGAAGAAGACCCTGAGCCCTCAGCAACATCGGCTCGTGCAGCCTCAGAACGACCACCTCTACCTCCAGACGAAGTGCGACGACGTCTCGAGCTAGACCTCGCCGGATCTCTCCGCCCCTCAGGCCTCGTACGGGTGTGAGAAGCGATTGGCTGACCCTGCAAAAAGAATTAAATCAGAAACAAGGTAAATCTGAAGCCATAATGTAGAAATAATAAGTGAAGAAAAGTTACCTCTCGAACAGCGTCGTCTCGACGACAGGTAGCCGCATTCCTCATCCGAACGAGTTGGCTCCGGAAGGCATCTATACATCGTGCCATAGCCAAAACCACCTCGCGTGGGAACTGTCAAGAAAAATAAGTCAGTGAAAGTGCATGATAAACTAAATACAAGATTCTGAAGTAAAGCTAGACTTACACTAGTCTGGTGACGAGGAATTGACCGCTCCACGAAGCGCTCGCCCTCAGGAGCCGGAGAAATCATCTCCTCGATCGGCCCATATGTCCCCTGGTAGTGGCTGGACATACGGGGTGGCACAAACTCAGTGGGACCATCCTGATAAAACAGAAAAGAGATCAGTAAGGTATTACTTGGGGGGCTACTCAGTGAAAAACAAAAGTTAAAGATCTTACCCTCACATCCTCGGCCGGTACAGGGGCTGGAGCAAACAAAGGAAGTAGCTCCTCAGCATAACTCCGCCCAAGGATCACATGGGACCGCCAGAGGGAACCAGACACCTCATCCATGCTCAACAACTCTCTCTCATCGAACATGTGACGTGGCGGAGGAGCAGGAACAACAAAAACATCGGAAGAGTGCTGTCTAGCAACTCTCTCTCCTAAGTATACAACCGCTCCGTAGGTCCCCAGAAAGTAGCGGCGCTCAGCAGAGTACTGAACGGCTAATCCAGGGACTGTCCAACCACACCATGGTCGGTATACTACCTCAGGTCCCTATAAAAATACCAATCGGGTAAGAACATGTCCAAAACATCACAGAAGAGAAAGATAAACACTAAAAGTCGTACCGAGATGATCCGACTCCGGACGCGTGCAGTAGACAGGTCCACATGGTGGCCGCCCCAAGAGGCGCTCACCGGATACCCCCTCGGCGATGGTCTCGCCGGCGCAATGGAAGGAAAGTACTCGTAGAACCAGATCTACAAGAAATTAAACGCGTGAGTAAATGCTAACTAACATATAGGGCTAAACTTTATGGGGAATAATGTTTACCTCTACGACTTTCTGAAAGCAGACAGAGCAACATTCGTCCTAAAGGACCGATGGCGACACGAGTCCCTCAGTGCGCAAACGAAGTCAGTATAGGCCAAGCTGGTCCAGTCATAAGTCCCGATCCGCTGGAGATCGCGAACAGCAGGGAGGTAGTAAAGCAATGCCCTACTACCCCTGTCAGGGGAGAGTATCTCTGACAACAACATCAGCACGAAGATGCGCACCCACTGCTCTCGGGTGGTCGCATCGTCATCAAGAGCCGCTGCCAGCGTCGAGCGGCGAATCCCTCTAGCGCTGAACTGAGTCGTCTCGACCTCAGCTCGGGCCCGAACAACAATCGGCCCCAACAGCTCCTCGACCTGCGGAGAAAAGACGTCGATACTGCCGTCGAACGGCAGCGGCACAGAAGAGAACTCCAGTCCCGTGATGAGACTGAAGTCTGTAGGAGTGACCATCATCTCACCCCATGGAAAATGGAAGGTGTTGGTGGTGTCCCAGAAGAACTCCACCAAAGCGCGTACCACGTGGTGACCCCCGCTGGAGGCAACCATGGTCTGGGAGGTCTCGAACAAGGCAACCAGTCCGAAAGACTCCCATAGGAGTCTCGTCTCTCGATCTCTGGCGATATGCATCCTATACAAATCGCCTAGGCCATCACAACCAGAGCCGTGATGCCGTGTCCTCCCGGGCTCGGTTCCCCGTCTCACCCTGTCGGAAATGTGGTGGACAGGGGCAAAGAACAAGGTCCGCTCATCCCACTTTGGGAACCGACCAAGCGAAGTGGACGGTGTAGTGTCGTCTTCCACGGGCTCATGCTCCCGTCTAGTGTTTCGGGACCGTGAACCCGAGCCTCGTTGTCTAGCCATGCTACATTGTGCAAAATTATCATGAATTAAGGTTCAATAGTATCTAAAGGTTCGCCTAGCCGCATGATACTATGTTCGCAAAAAAAAACAGAGTACGTAGTACTAAAACAGAGCACAAATTCGAATTGAGCATGACAACATTTTTTCCAGCAATCAAACAATTTCTTGCAACACTATAGTGATTATTGTGACAAATTGAACAAGAATTGCTAGCAAAAACATCAAGAACAAGCCACATTGTTCTTCACGACCTTAAGAGGTCCAACAATGGCAGATTGCTCGTTTCTTCATCAAATTGAGTCAAACAAGTCTCAAATTACTCCCAAGGCAATATACAAACATAAACAAGAAATTTCATGGCATAAAACTTGATAAACAAAGAAAAATGAGCATTATAAGTTTCGAATTTTCATGAAATTCGTGAATAAAAATGCCAATAATTCATAAAAACCGGCGTGAGTTGGAGGAAAACTTACATAGATCGGGAATATAGATGAAAAGAGCTTTGATTTGCAACAAATGTGAGCGAATTTAATTAAAAAACGAGCAAGAACCAAGCAATTGAAGTTTTCGGACTTTTTTCGAGCAAAATCGCGACGAACAGAGCAAGGAACAAAACGGAAAATTGAATATAAAGAAGAATCCGTGTTGGCGCCAGTCCCTAGGCATTGGCGTCACTTTTTGTTCTTGGCGCCTGACGCCAATGCCAGCGTCTGGCGCCAATACCAAATTGCTGGCGCTGGTTGTTTTTCAGCGACGCCAAAGCAGCCAGCCACCTGTTGGGGTTTTGCTAGCTTTCTGCAACATTTTTTGGGTTCCTTGGTACGCAAGTTAGCCCCTCTAAGCAATTTGACATGCTTAAGTAATCGGCTTGATTACGTAAAGTGATCGACCTGATAAAAAGATCGTCTCACTAAGCTTAAAGCGCCTAAGCATTGGCTCATCAGCAAAGGGCACCGACATACAGGTTCAAGAGCAAAGAGCGCCGACGTACAGGCATAGCAAAAGCAAGTTCAGGCGAACTTTTAAAGATCGACAGGCGTGGATCTTCGGTATTTTCCTTTGTGAAATTATCGCATCAAATGAGGATGACTTCAAGAGAAGATATCTTCGGCGGAAAGTTGTCATGGACAACTGAAGGTAATTTCAGGGCGAAATTATCTTCGATCATAGTTCCTGAGGCATGGAAGATGATCATAATGCGGATGAGAATTATTTCAAGAGAAATAATTTTCGATGATATTCCCTTGGACGTGGAATTTCTATCAAAGCGGAGGAGGATAGTTTCAGGCGAAGCAATCTTCTAATTTTGAAGCAGTTACAAGGCGTAGCGGTTTTCAAGCGGGATGGCATTCTCTAGCTTGCAGGATGTCGTCAAAACAGCTGCAGCAAATTGGTTATTTTCAGAGACGTGTGCTCGACGGTGCAAGATACGCGTTTCTTAACTCTTTTATCTGTTTAACTAACATTGTTTTGCAGGTATCGGCGTTATAAGATTGATTTAGGATCGCAGAACATTCTGAATCATTCTCCGTCCCATCGCTACTTTGGCTTTCGTTTTCGAAACTTGCGTTTCTCCAAACTCAGTCAAAGTGGGGGCTTCTGTAGACACCCATTTGTGTCTCCCCAAAACCAAACCCAGTGATGAGTGCCTTTCACGTTGAATCATAATCAAATGAAACGAAAGTGTGGAAAGGTTTAGTGTTGCGGAAAGTTTTCTTTTCTCTTCTCTCTGTTTTTGAAAACTTTATTTTTAAAGAAAACAGCCAATCCAGTTTGGTTGGTCCATGATATGGGTCCAATATTGGTGTAGTTTGATGGGGCTTGCAAAGACCTTTCCAACGATATATTATAAGCCCAATTCCGATGAATATTGAGGAATTTATGGCCAATTTACTAAACTGGGCCCGGTTTGAGTTTTAAGTACGACCCTATGATCTAGGGGAGGGCCTAATATAATTTATCATTCCTAATGTAATTAGGAATGGTTTTAGTCTTCTAGAACATTCTAGAAGGTCTTATCATTCTTAATTCAATTAGGACTCTTCAGAGTTTTAATCAGATCAAATAGCATTTTCAATTGAAATTATATTATTTTATCTTCCAGTACGGTAAATTTATCAGATTTTTGAAAACGCGTTAAAAGCCGGTTTGGCGTCCAACCCCAGGCCTTGGCGCCTGGAATCAGGATTAGCGCCAGACGCCAGCTTTGGCGCCTGGCGCTAGCCACTGGTCCTGGCGCCAATGAGCCAGGGCTGGCGCCAAATTAGTTTTGTGGTCTTCAGACTCTGTTTTGATAAATTATATTTTTTGGATGATTTTCTCTATAAATAACGTATCAAAAACTCCGGTTTCATTCATCAACAAGCATCAATTCATTCATCTCTTTCAATTCATCATTCATCTCATTCATCTCTATTTTTCATTCTTTTCTTAAATTCTTTCTTTCAAATACAAAATTCCGCATTCACAAGATCTTGATACACCTAGCCATATTCGAAGTTGCCTTCGTCCTAGACGTGAAAGGTTTTAATTTCTGAGGGTTTGGTCCCAAATCTCTCTTTCAATTATTTAATTTAATTGTTTTGATTATTGTTTTCCTTGAAGTTACTAACGTGTGTATTTTGTTATTAGAAAGAGTTACGAGGCATCCAAGTAAGTACTTTAATGGTTTAATTGATATTATGATGTAGAAATCATGCTTAGATTGTTATTTTGATTCATAGTATCATGTCTAGGGTAACTTTAACAACAAGTATGATTAAAAGTATGATGCCTTTTATTCTATTCCTAATATTTATGATTGTTAGTATCATGTTAGGGTTAAAGATTTGATTTTTATTGTTTAGTGACATGCTAGGATTTGTTATTAATCTTGTTAGTATCATGCCTAGGATCTTGCTATGCTTTAACATGATTATAATAATTTATGGTTGATTATTATTATTATTTTGATGATGATTATTATTATTCATGTTTATTATTTATTATGTTGCTTGATATGTATTATATTATATATTGTTATTGCTTGATCACCTTTTATGCATGTTTAAAGGGAATTGGTATTTGCAATCGCTTAATAAGATATTAATAATCTTGTTAGGGTTAATATGATTATAAATTCAAGTGATCGCCAATAATAGTTTATTTGTGCATTAATATTCAACCAACATAGATTAAACAGGTTTAGGGTTAATCCTATTGATTGTATGTTAGTCAGAAAGCGCACATGAATACGAGCAGAATAAAGTAGAGGCCTATTATTAGGGCAGGTTCAATTTCTTTTAGGTTGGATTTGTACCATCATCCCCGAACCCTATTTTGGTTCATGACCTTATGGAGTTGACGATCTCTTGGATCGTTAAGGGGTGTAACCTTCACTTCGTGAATGGTTTACAAGTTCCTTAAAAACTTGTTGGCGACTCTTTTGCTCTATCTTCTTCCCTTTTGGACGCCACCGTACTTTAGTGTATGATCACAGTGGGGTTCAAGCTAGTGGGATTTTAAAGGCTTGAAATTATTCCCTACATTCTCCTAGGATAGTTAGTGATCCAGTCCCTGAGGACATATCACTCTTTGATGTAATGATCTCAAAGTATAATAATATTGTTCATTCTTCTTACTTCTCGTGTTCTTCCCTAACCCAAGATGACGAACATTGCTTAGCTAACGATGAAAAAGATAAAGAAATTATTAAAGCAATGGAAACACTGGAAAAGAAAACACCGATAATTGAATAAACAAGAAAGAACCGATTTAATTAACTTGCTTAAGGAATTTATCGATGTATTTGCTTGGTCATATGAAGATATGCCAGGCATTAGCAGAGAAATAGCTCAACACACTATACCACTAATTCCAGGAATGAAACCTGTAAAACAAAAGTTACGTCGAATGAAACCCAACGTAGCACTTAAGATAAAAGAAGAAGTTCAAAAACAAATAACTGCAGGTTTCATCAAGGTATCCAAATACCCCGAATGGGTCGCCAACGTCATCCCAGTTCCAAAGAAAGACGGAAGGGTAAGGATGTGTGTCGACTATCGAGATCTAAATAAGGCAAGTCCAAAGGACGACTTCCCTTTGCCACACATCGATATTCTGGTAGACAACACAACAAATCACGCGCTTCTCTCATTCATGGACGGATACGCAGGGTACAATCAGATTCTCATGGCGGAAGAAGACATGGAGAAAACAACCTTCATTATACCATGGGGCACTTATTGTTACACGGTAATGCTATTTGGGTTGAAAAACGCAGGTGCTACTTACCAACGTGCAGCAACTGCCTTACTCCATGACATGATGCACAAAGAAGTTGAAGTATATGTCGACGACATGATTGTGAAATCAAAGGACCGTCCGGGCCATCAAGTAGCCTTAAGGAAATTTTTCGAAAGGTTAAGAAAATACAATATGAGGTTGAATCCATCAAAATGTGCTTTTGGAGTCACCTCAGGAAAGATCTTGGGATATGTCATAAGCTCTAGAGGAATAGAGAGAGATCCAACCAAGATTAAAGCAATCATGTCGATGCCACCGCCCAAGATCGAGAAACAGATTCGAGGATTCATTGGCCGGTTACAATACATGAGTAGGTTCATATCAAAACTGACAACGATATGTGAACCAATCTTCAAAAAGCTCAAGAAGAATGTACCAGTAATATGGGATGATGAGTGTCAAAAAGCCTTTGACAGGATCAAAGCCTATCTCGCAAATCCTCCCGTATTAGCGCCAGCACTTCCCGGAATACCTCTTAGGTTATATTTGACGGTTACCAAAGAGACAATGGGAGCCATGCTAGCACAAGAGGTAGAAAACAAAGAGAATGCAATCTATTACCTAAGTGAGAAGATGCTCGAATACGAAACACGCTATACACCACTCGAGAAATTGTGCCTCGCTTTGGTATGGTCCACAACTAAGTTGAGACATTACATGTTGGTGCATACCGTTTTCGTAGTATCTCTATTAGATCCACTCAAATATTTGTTCGAGAAATCAACACTCAATGGATGAATTTCAAGATGGATAATCAACTTAGCTCAGTTCGATGTGCGGTTTATGCCACAAAAAGCTATTAAAGGATCTGTGGTTTCAGATTTTCTGGCAGACTTTCCAATAGAAGACTGGACACCGATACAGGACAATGAATTTCTAGATGAAGATTTGATGGTCACCGAAGATGATACTTGGACCTTGTATTTCGACGGAGCCTCAAACCAAAAGGGATGTGGCGTCGGAGTGCTACTAGTATCACTTAAAGAAGAACACGTCCCAATCTCAATAAAGCTTGATTTCGACGTTACCAACAACGCTGCTGAATATGAAGCATGTGTGGTAGGCCTCGAAACAGCCCTGGCATTGGGAGTAAAGAAGTTAAGGATATTCGGAGACTCTTCTTTGATTATCAATCAAATATCTAAAAGGTGGAAAGTAAGGAGCGAAAGCCTAGCCCCTTACCAAACTTATCTGGAAACTCTTACTGACCAATTAGAAAAGGTAGAATACACATATCTACCTAGAGAAGAAAACCCATTTGCTGATGCCTTGGCAAGATTAGCCTCAATGGTTAGGATTCCCACGGATATCGAGCAAATGCCTCTAACTATCGAAAAAAGACACAAACCAGCATATATACAGGCTATAGAAGACGACGACCCAGTCCAAGACGAAGATGAAGAACAAGAAGAAGAACCATGGTACACAGACATTCTCAACTATGTCACCAATGGAGAATACCCTCTTCATGCTGACAAAAGAGCAAAACGATCCTTGAGACTTTTGGCTTCTCAATATGTACTCATAGACAACGAGCTACATAAAAGGGTACCTAAATGTCGAGCTCTCCTATGCGTAGGAAAGGTGGATGCACAAAGAATAATGAGAATGGTCCACGAAGGAATCTGTGGAACTCATGTAAATGGCAAAATGTTAGTCCAGAAAATAATGCGAGAAGGGTATTATTGGACTACCATGAATAGGGACTGCCATCAATACGTGAAAAGATGTCCTAAGTGTCAAATTTATGCCAATTTACAACACGTTCCTCCATCTTTGCTCTACACCTACACATCACCATGGCCATTCTCTACATGGGGAATTGACATAATCGGCAAGATCACTCCTCCAGGGACAGGAGGCGATGAATTTATTCTAGTAGCAATTGATTACTTTACAAAGTGGGTCGAAGCGCAATCATATGCCAAACTCACTGCAAAACATGTAGCACTCTTTATCGAGAGAAATATCATTTGTTGATATGGAGTCCCACATGAAATGATAAGTGACAATGGAACTCACTTTCAAGCCGAATGTGAAGAATTGCTACATAAATATGGTATCCAACATAATCATTCGTCCCCTTATAGACCTCAAGCAAACGGAGCAGTCGAGGCAGCTAATAAGAATTTAAAGACTATCATCGAGAAAATGACAAAAAATTATAAGGATTGGCCTGACAAGCTCCACTTTGCACTGTGGGGTGGGGTTATCGCACGTCAATCCGTACGTCAACAGGAAATACACCATTTTCTTTGGTATATGGAATGGATGCCGTACAACCTGTCGAACTAGAAATACCATCTCTACGCATTGCGCTAGAGAGTAAACTTGATGAAGTTGAATGGACTAGGGCACGATATGAAGAATTGATCCTACTCGACGAAAAACGACTAGAAGCTCTACATCACACTTAGTGCTATCAAACTCGTATGGCTAGACATTTTAATAAGAAGGTCAAGACAAGAAATATCAAAGTAAGAGATTTGGTATTAAAAGCACTAAGGAAAAATGTTTTAGATCCAAGGGGAAAATTTAGACCTAACTGGTCTGGCCCCTACATAGTCAAAACAATCCTGTCAGGTGGCGCAGCAAAATTAACTGATATGGATGGCAATGAATTCTCAAACAAGACCAATCTTGACCAACTTAAAAAATACTACCCATAATTACTTCAGTAGGACACTCAAGAGAGCTACGTTCGGCCTGATTCCTTAGGAAAGGATACGTAGGCAACCCTTTACGGGTGCGGCCACTTTATTTTTCGACATCTCCGCGTTCCAGAATCAACTAGAAGTCAACAAAAAGTCGGAAAACTATTGGCGTCACAGAACAGAGTCTGGCGCCAGCAATAGGTCATTAGCGCCAGCCGATGGTATTGGCGCCTGGCGCCAAACCTCAATAGCTGGCGCCAAACTGCAATCACTGGCGCCAATTCAGTAATAAAATCTGGGCGAATTTCGGTGTTTTTTTTCGGAAAATTTTCGACTTCCGTACTCGAAAAATTTCTGGAAAATTATTTTTTTTCGATTTTCATTGCTTTAATAAAATAAATTTAAAGTAACAATTTAATTCAAAGCTGAAATTTCATTAATAAAATAAAACTACATTGTTAATGGAATTTAAATAAGGCTGAAATAAATTAACTTTAAATAAAAATTAACAATCTAATAAATCTAAAGCTAAGCAATGTTTTAATCTTTCTTCTCCTTTTTAGCTCTTTTCCAATTCTTTTCTGTTTCCTCCTCTTCATCTATTACTTTAGCTAGTAGGCATCCTTTAGAGGACCTACATTCAATTTTGGAATAAATTGTTTCCCCTTCAGCTAGCACCCCATGCTTCTTTTCAACCCAAACCTTTTTGTCTGTGGTGGTAGCTTTCCTTTTCCCCTTGTCTTTAGTAGTATTCTTCTTCCTAGGTATTGTAGGTGTTTTGAATTCAATTCTTGCACCTAAGCATTCTTTGGCCAGTGTCACCCTGTCGCCTAGACGATTTTTCACATCGGTTCTACCCTGATCAATTGAAGATTTCTTCAGCAACCACTTCTTTACATCATTAGGTAAAGAAGGGGGAACCTTTTGGGTGATCACTTCCCATAAAGGTCTAGCGCTCCAGTAAGTGTCAAATTTATCTACTTCTTGAGATACGGGGTACTCATAGGGAGGACGTAGATCCCCGGAAGGAATATTTTGAAGCAAACCATATTGTCTTTTTACCCTGCAGGGATAATAATATGTTACACGAGACAAGCTTGGGAGACGGCAGAAAGGTTGCTTGTTAACACCAACAATCCTTTCTATTTTCCTCCATGGGATGACCCACTTGATAGCAAAATCACGTGATTCAAAGAATTTTCTCCACCCATGGCGCCCAATTTTAGGGATGCGCTTCTTCCTTCTCACGAAGCAAGTGGGAGTATAATTTTCATTGTCGTCCGGAGGGCTAATTAATCCTAGCCTCTCCATTAGCCACATCTGTAAAAAAATTGCAATGCAAATAAATTATTATTACAATACAAAAATATATTTTTTTATTTCTCTAATTAAAAATATTATTTTTCTACCTGTAATAAAATTGGAGAGCCGCGAAGAGGTGCTTTTGGGTCCCTTTTCAATTCATCTAGACTAATCATAGTCTCTCCAACTATCAATGGCATTGGATTTCTCCCTGATTCAATTTGTTCTAGCACAGTGGTTATAATTGATTGACCCTCGTTACTTTTACAACTACTAAGACAATAATGATTAAGCATGCAGAATAAGAACGTACTTCTTCTATATATGTGAAAATATTCAGAAAGAGGTTTATCAAAATAGTAGCGTGCAAATTCTTTCAAGTTCACTACATTGCCATCTACTATTTTTGATAAATCCCTTTCCTTCAAATTAAAAAAGCGCTCAAAATCCTTATAGTAATATGCATCTACTCTAGGGATTACTACCAGGTCTATTGCAGGGAAACCTAAGATAGCACCAAATTCTAAAGCGGTATGTATGAAGGCTATGTCTAAATATACCCCTTTGATGCCATAAATTCCCCCCAAGTGAAATAAATCCAATTCTTTTCTTTCTCTAGCATTCAGAGATCAACACCATTCATGAGAGTATTGGGTGAAGGTTTTAGTGGCTAAAGACATGATTAATATTTTTTTCTAAAGAGAAGAATAATTTTTTCGCTGGAATTATGAGAAGAATCGGCTGAGCAGGGGGCTATTTATGTACAAATTGCGAAGAATTTCAATCTGAATGAAATACGGAGTCAGCGACAATTGGCGTCACAGCCCCGACATTGGCGCCACCCATCAGTGCTTGGTGCCACACGCTAAGTGTAGCGCCTGGCGCCAGCTGGCGCCAAGTCAGCAGGGAAGCTGCGCGTGCTTAGTTTGCGTTTTGATATTAAACTTGAGTCGGTTAATGACTTTGTGGCCCTGTTTTATTTTTTCTAAATATTTTTTTCTATCCTTTTCTTAATTAATTAATTAAATATAGCCATTATTTTTATATAATTTTATTTCTTTTTTTGGCTTTTATATTAATTTTCAAAAAACCAGCATTTTTCCGTTTTATTTTTTCCTTTTTATTTTTCTTTTTTGGGGAGAGAGTCAGATAATACCCTCCATCAATAATAAAAATGACGGAATTTTTACGCAAAATTGTTATCACACTTCTTCTGCACACACTAACATACACTAACATAATAATAAATAATTAATTAAAGTTACGATAACATAAAAATACAAAGTGGCTAAAGAGTCAAAGGCAAAAGTTCTATAAAAAAGTCAAAATAAAATACATATACAGGAACAGACTACGGCGCCGGAGGACGTAGGCCCATCATGCGATAAAACTGCGCCGTCCGAGGAGTCACCTCTCCACCAGCTTTGGCCTCAGTACCAGCTCCAGTCTCCGTAGGAGGAGGAAAACTCAAGACAGGACCGCTCCAGCCAAGGTCAACCTGAGGCTGAGACCGCCGAGGCTGCTGCGATGACGAGCCAACCTCGTACATCCCACCACCTCTGAAAGCTGAGGTAGCCTCTCCTACCGGTGCAGTAGGAGCACCCTCAGAAGAAGATCCTGAACCCTCAGCAACGTCGGCTCGAGAAGCCTCGGAACAACCACCTCTACCTCCTAACGAAGTACGACGACGTCTCGAGCTAGACCTCGCCGGATCTCTCCGCCCCTTAGGCCTCGTACGGGTGTGAGAAGCGATCGTCTGACCTTGCAAAAAGAATTAAATCAGAAACAAGGTAAAACTGAAGCCACAATGCAATAATAAGTAAAGAAAAGTTACCTCTCGGACAACGTCGTCCCGACGATAGGTAGCCGCGTTCCTCATCCGGACGAGCTAGCTCTGGAAAGCATCTATGCATCGTGCCATAGCCGAAACCACCTCGCGTGAGAACTGTCAAGAAAATAAGTCAGTGAAAATACATGATAACTGAATACAAGATTCTGAATTAAAACTAGGCTTACCCTTGTCTGGTGACGAGGAATCGACCGCTCCACGAAGCGCTCGCCCTCAGGAGCCGGAGAAATCATCTCCTCGATCGGCCCGTATATCCCCTGGTAGTGGATGGACATATGGGGCGGCACAAACTCAGTGGGACCATCCTGATAAAAACAGAAAGAAATCAGTAAGGTATTACTTGGGGGCTACTTAGTGAAAATAAAAAGTTAAGAGCCTTACCCTCACATCCTCAGCCGGTGCAGGAGCTGGAGCTAATAAAGGAAGTAGCTCCTCAGCGTAACACCGCCCAAGAATCATATGGGACCGCTAGAGGGAACTAGATCCCTTAGCCATGCTCGACAACTGTCCCTCATCGAACATATGACATGGTGGAGGAGCAGGAACAACGAAAACATCAGAAGAGTGCTGTCTAGCAACTCTCTCTCCTAAATACACAACCGCTCCATAGGTCCCCAGAAAGTAGCAGCGCTCAGCAGAGTACTATGCGGCTAATCCAGGGACTGTCCAACCGCCCCACGGTCGGTTTACTATCTCAGGTCCCTATAAAAAGCACCAATCAGGTAAAAACATGGCTAAAACATCGCAGAAGAGCAAGATAAACACTAAAAGTCGTACCGAGATGATCCGACTCCGGACACGTGCAGTAGACAGGTCCACATGGTGGCCGCCCCAAGAGGCTCTCACCGGATATCCCCTCGGCGATGGTCTCGCCGGCGCAACGGAAGGAAATTACTCGTAGAACCAGATCTACAAAAAGTTAAAGCGTGAGTAAAATGCTAACTAACATGTAGGGCTAAACTTTATAGGGAATAATGTTTACCTCTACGACCTTCCAGAAAGCAGACAAAGCGACGTTCGTCCTAAAGCACCGGTGATGACACGAGTCCCTCAGCGCGCGAACGAAATCAGTGTAGGCCAAGCTGGCCCAGTCATAAGTCCCGATCAGCTGGAGATCGCGAACAGCAGGGAGGTAGTAAAGCAACGCCCTACTACCCCTATCAGGGGAGAATGTCTCTGACAAGAACATCAGCACAAAGATGCGCACCCGCTGCTCTCGGGTGGTCGCATCATTATCAAGAGTCGCTGCCAGCATCGAGCGGCGAATCCCTCTAGCGCTGAACTGAGTCGTCTCGACCTTAGCTCGGGCCCGAACAACAATCGGCCCCAACAACTCTTCGACCTCTGGAAAAAAGACGTCGATCCCGCCGTCGAACGACAGCGGCACAAAAGTAAACTCCAGTCCTGTGCTGAGACTGAAGTCTGTAGAGGTGACCATCATCTCGCCCCAGGGAAAATGAAAGGTGTTGGTGGTGTCCCAGATGAACTCCACCAAAGCGCGTACTACGTGGTGACCCCCACTGGAGGCGACCATAGCCTCGGAGGTCTCGAACAGAGCAACTAGCCCGCAAGACTCCCATAGAAGCCTCGTCTCTCGGTCTCTGGCGATGTGCATCCTGTACAAATCGCCTAGACCATCACAGCCAGAGCCGTGATGCCGTGTCCTCCCAGGCTCGGTTCCCCGTCTCACCCTCTCAGAAATGTGGTGGACAGGGGCAAAGAATAAAGTCTGCTCATCCCACTCCGGGAGCCGACCAAGCGAAGTGGACGGTGTGGTGTCGTTCTCCACGGGCTCATGCTCTCGTCTAGTGTTTCGGGACCGTGAACCTGAGCCTCGTTGTCTAGCCATGCTACATTGTGCAGAATCATCATAAATTAAGGTTCTATAGTATCTAAGGTTCGCCTAGCCGCATGATACTATGTTCGCAGAATACAGAGTACGTAGTACTAAAACAGAGCACAAATTCAAATTGAGCATGACAACATTTTTTTTCAAGCAATCAAACAATTTCTTGCAACACTATAGTGATTATTGTGACAAATTGAACAAGAATTGCTAGCAAAAACATCAAGAACAAGCCACATTGTTCTTCACGACCTTAAGAGGTCCAACAATGGCAGATTGCTCATTTCTTCACCAAATTGAGTCAAACAAGTCTCAAATTACTCCCAAGGCAATATACAAGCATAAACAAGCAATTTCATGGCATAAAACTTGATAAACAAAGCAAATTGAGCATTATAAATTTCGAATTTTCATGAAATTCGTGAATAAACATGTAAGAATTCATAAAAACCGGTGTGAGTTTGAAGGAAACTTACATAGATCGGGAATATAGATGAAAAGAGCTTTGATTTGCATCAAATTTGAGCGAATTCGGTTGAGAAACGAGTGAGCAACGATCAAATGAAGCTTTCGGTTTCTTCGAGCAGCGTTCGCGACAAACAGAGGCACGAAATGAACTGAAAATGGGAATTTAAAGAGATTCCCGTGCTGGCGCCAGTCCCTAGTTATTGGCGTCACTTTCTGTGCTTGGCGCCTGACGCCAACACCTGCGCCTGGCGCTAATGCCATTAGGCTGGCGCTGGTGGATTTTCAGCGACGCCAAAGCAGCCAGCCACCTGTTGGGGTTGTGCTAGCCTTATGCAAAATATTTTTGGGTTCCTTTGTTAGCCCTTCTAAGAAATTTGACATGATTAAGTAATCGGTTTGATTATGTAAAGTGATCGACCTGATGAAAAGATCGTCTCACTTAGCTTAAAGCGCCTAAGCATTGGCTCATTAGCAAAAGGCATCGACATATAGGTTCAAGAGAAAAGGGCACCGACATATAGGTTCAAGAGCATAGGGCACCGACATATAGGTTCAAAGCAAAAGAGCGCCGACGTATAGGCATAGCAAAAGCAAAGTTCAGGCGAACTTTTAAAGATCGACAAGCGTGGATCTTCGGTAATTTCCTTGGGAAAATTATCGTATCAAATGAGGATGACTTCAAGAGAAGATGTCTTCGACATCATTCCCTAGCTTGCGGAAAGTTGTCACAAACAACTGAAGGTAATTTCGGGCAAAGTTGTCTTCGATCATAGTCCCTTAGGCATGGAAGATGATCATAATGCGGATGAGAATTATTTCGAGAGAAATAATTTTCGATGATATTCCCTTGGACGTGGAATATTATCAATGCGGATGGGGATTGTTTCGAGAGAAATAATCTACGATGATGTTCCCTTGAAGGTGGAATGTTATCACAGCGGGGAGGATAGTTTCAGGCGAAGCAATCTTCTAATTTGGAAGCAGTTACGGGCGTAGCGGTTTTCAAGCGGGATGGCATTCTCTAGCTTGCAGGAGGTCATCAAAACAAATCGGTTACTTTCAGAGACGTGTGCTCGACGGTGCAAGATACACGTTTCTTAACTCTTTTATCTGTTTTACTAATGCTAGTTTTGCAGGTATCGGCGTTATAAGATTGATTTAGGATCGCAGAACGTTCTGAATCATTCTTCGTCCCTATCGTTACTTTGACTTTCGTTTTCGAAACTTGCGTTTCTCCAAACTCGGTAAAAGTGGGGGCTTCTGTAGACACCCATTTGTGTCTCCCCAAAACCAAACCCGGTGATGAGTGCCTTTCACGTCGAATCATAATCGAATGAAACGAAATTGTGGAAAGGTCTAGTGTAGCGGAAAGTTTTATTTCTTTTCTCTTCTCCCTGTTTTTGAAAACTTTATTTTAAGAAAACAGCCAATCCAGTTTGGTTGGTCCATGATATGGGTCCAATAGTGGTTTAGTTGGATGGGGCTTGCAAAGACCTTTCCAACGATATATTATAAGCCCAATTCCGATGAATATTGAGGAAGTTATGGCCAATTTACTAAACTGGGTCCGGTTTGAGCTTTATGTACGGCCTAATGATCTAGGGGAGGGCCTAATATAATTTATCATTCCTAATGCAATTAGGAATGGTTTTAGTCTTCTAGAACATTCTAGAAGGTTCTTTTAATTCCAAATTCAATTAGGACTCTTCAGAGTTTTAATCAAGATCAAATAGCATTTTCGATGGAATTATATTATTTTATCTTCCAGTACGGGAAATTTATCGGATTTTCGAAAACGCGTTCAAAATCAGTTTGGCGTCCAACCCCAGGCCTTGGCGCCTAGAACCAGGCTTGGCGCCAGGCACTAGCCACTGGTGCTGGCGCCAACTAGCCAGGGCTGGCGCCAATGCTGTTTTTCGATCTTCAGACTCTGTTTTGTTAAATTATCTTTTTTGGATGATTTTCTCTATAAATATCGTATCAAAAACTCCGTTTTCATTCACGAATTACCAATTATCAATTACCATCTATCAATTTTCATTAATTCTCTTCATTCGCAATTCATTCATCTCATTCATTCATCAATTTTCAATAATATTAATTCTTTAGCATTCTTTTCTTTCTTCAATTCTTTCTTGCTTTTTCACACAAAATTCAGCATTCACAAGATCTTGATACACCTAGACATATTCGAAGTTGCCTTCCCCCTAGACGTGAAAGGTTTTAATTTCTGAGGGTTTGGTCCTAAATCTCTCTTTCAATTATTTAATTTAATTGCTTTGATTATTATTTTTCCTTGAAGTTACTAACGTGTATATTTTGTTATTAGAAAGAGGTACGAGGCATCCAAGTAAGTACTTTAATGGTTTAATTGATATTATGATATAAATACCATGCTTAGATTGTTATTTTGATTCCTAGTATCATGTTAGGATTTTTCCTTAATTTGATGTTTAGGGTGACAACAATATATTCCTAGTATCATGTCTAGGATAACTTTAATATCAAGTATGATTAAAAGTACGATGCTTCCTATATTCTTCCTAATATTAATTCATGTTAGTATCATGTTAGGGCTAAAGATTTGATTTTTTATTGTTTAGTGACATGCTAAGATTTGTTATTAATCTTGTTAGTATCATGCCTAGGATCTTACTATGCTTTAATATGATCATTATGATGATTATTTTTATGAATATTATTAATAATGATGTTGATTATTTATTATGTTGCTTGATACATATTATTTTATATATTGTTATTGCTTGATCACCTTTATTGCATGTTAAAGTGAATTTGGTATTTGCAATCACGCTTAATAAGATAATTAATAATCTTGTTAGGGTTAATTGTGATTATAATTCAAGTGATCTCCAATAATAGTTTATTTGTGCATTAATATTCAACCAACATAGATTAAACAGGTTTAGGGTTAATCCTATTGATTGCATGTTAGTCAGAAAGCGCACATGAATACGAGCAGAATAAAGTAGAGGCTTATTATTAGGGCAGGTTCAATCTCTTTTAGGTTAGATTTGTACCATCATCCCCGAACCCTTATTTGGTTCATGACCTTATGGAGTTGACGATCTCTTGGATCGTTAAGGGGTATAACCTTCACCTCATGAACGGTTTACAAGTTCCTTAAAAAACTTGTTGGCGTTTCTTTTGCTCTATCTTCTTCCCTTTTGGACGCCACTGTACTTTAGTGTATGATCACAGTGGGGTTCAAGCTAGTGGGACTTTAAAGGCTTGAAATTATTCCCTACAGGCCCCAAATCAACTCTACTTTATTTAACTTAATATAGTTATTGTTTTATTATTTCCTTGAAGTTACTAACTCGTTTATTATTTCGTAGTTGCAAACAAACAGAATCAAAGTAAGAATCATGTTCCTTTTATTTCTATTATTTTTCTAACGATTTTATGTTTTTGGAATTGTGATTAAATTGTTTCCAATATTAATGTTTATTCTATTATTATATTTTTTATTGATCACCATATTACATGTTAAAGGGAATATGTAATTGAAAATCACGCCTAATATGATAATTTGGACAACCGGTTTAGGATCCTTTTTAATCTTGTAATTAATTCAAGTGATCATAAATATTTTAGAATAATGTGTGCATTAATATTCAACCAATTTAGTTAAATAATAGTTTGGACCGAATTGAATATTTTGTTTGTATGCCTTTGAGATCACAGGAATGCTTTTCATTATAAGAATCGAGTATAGGCCAATACGGGCGAATGTAACTCCATGACTCACTTCGTACAATCATCCTCGATCCTCCTTTCGTGGTTCCGAACCATATGGAGTTAGTAATCTCATGGATTATGAATGGGGTGTAACCTTCACGGGTCAATCGTTGTTGCCTTCGTTGTCCCTTTATCGTTGTTGCCTTTTATGATCCGTGAACGGTTTACAAGTTCCTTAAAAACTTGTTGGCGGCTCCCTACTTTATTTGTCCCTAATCACTGTCCCTAATCGTAATGTCAATTCCCACTTCCTATGAGTGGCAAGCATATTCACAACATGCTTTAACGTAGGCGCACTTCGAGCGACGCCTACAGATAGCTTTATAAATACTTTGTCAAGGTATTCCTAGTTATTGGATGAGAGCCATACATGCGGTCGGTCCGTCCATAAAGGCTCTCAAATAATTGGTTCTGCCCCGTATGTGCCTCAAATGCAATACGGGCAATATGCGCAACCCCACATGCAGCCTACCCCTTTTGGAGGTCAGGCGACATTCAAAGTCCAACCTTTGGACTAGCACCTTTGTCTGCTGAAACTTAGTGAATAACCCTCTTCATTCACCAAGGAGATAACCAAGGCGACACAACCAGCCAAGGTTAAGAATGTCTTGGTTAGTACCTATGATGGTACCACTTGTTTTGGATATTTTTGTCCCTCGGGAGAGTTACAGCTCGAAGACTGGTCCGGTGGCGCATGTACCTGCAAAATAACGGACACTCCGGATGGTTGGAGCTCTGCTTTCGACGATCAAGTTAGAACATGATGGATAATACGAAAAAGTGCAGAAAAGTAGAGTGCGATCTTCTCGAATTACGAGATCTGTCGTTTTCTCTAATGTAACAGAATATAGGGTTGTGGTAATGTATCTGCCCTAGGGGAAATCTCCCTATTTATAGGGTCATTGGGAAAAGTGCCCTTTCTTAGGTTCTTCTGACCTAATTTGGTGGGTTGCGCCGTCATACGACTTTCTCGGGATTTGGGCCAGAAAGGCAGCCTTTTCTCCCGTTTGTTGGAGTGACACGTGTCATTAGGTGAGAGATCCGTTTGGGTCTCTCGGAGGCTGACACGTGTCAGCTTCTAACAGGGCCACACGCTTGGGTCATTTTACCCAAAACATTTGCCCCTCACAGATGGGACGTGGCTTGCCATGGGGCATCTTTGACATTTTTCACACATGCATTGGGCGGTCAGTTTTAATGTTCACCCATTTGGGAAATTTACAGGGTTGCTCGTGGATTCACCCTCTATAAATATCATCATTGCCCCTCACTTTTCACACATTCACGAAAAAACCCTTAAAAGAATTTGAGAGAATCTTTGACTTTTCAAAAGAACTTTCCGCCTGTCGCTTGCTTTCATCCGTCTGACATAGTCGGCTAAAGTAACTTTCAACAGTACCTTCACGAGGTAACCGTCTACTCTTTCTATCTATTTATATTTTGCTTTTTTGTATGTGTTTTTTTGTTTTTTTTTTTTTATAAATGGTATCACAAACATACACTACACGGCCTAGGATAGCTGTTGGCCGGTCACCTAGGACGGTTGAATCTAGGACTAGGGGTGCCGTATGCCCTAATCTGCACTCATCTTCAAATCCGACCGTGTCTATGTCTGTGTAGGACACTATGGCCATAACTAAGTGGACAACTCAGGCGTCCAGTGATGACGAGGAAGAGAGTCTTATTAGGGTGCCTAGGAATGAAGTCTCCTATCATACTTCTAGAATCCTAACTACGCCAGATGACACTATTTTGGAGGAGTTAGAAAATGAGTTTAGTGAATAGACATTCGAATCCGAGAAGGGGTCGTCTTAGTCAGATGCTATGTCAGGCAGCCTTAAAAGCGAAGAGAGGCCACCTGAGGCCGTCGAAGAGGAATTCGAAGAGGAAGCCACCTTTATTGAGTGAGGTCAGGAAGAGACTTCTTCTTCTCTTAAAGTGAAGTTCACCCCATATTTCACTCACATTTTCGCTGCCACTCAAAGGCTTATGCGGAAAAAATTAGAAGAGATCCGGGACATCTATGTGACGGGGGCCGATTATAAAATAAACGTCCCAGCCCTTGACAACACAGTCTTTTGGCTGCTTGACTTAAGCTATGGAGATTCGTGCTTTAGATGTTATATATGCGGCCACAATACAGGCGGACCTTCGGTTCCCACTAGATCCGGCCATCGAAAATATCCTCAATGGGTACCGCCTAGGGGTATGGTAGCTAGCACCCAATTCTTGGGTCAATATTTTAGGATTCATGTCCGCCTGTAGGATGCATGGAGTTAAGCCTATCTTTGAGGCATTCGCCCGTATGCTTTACCTAAGTAAAGCTCCCAGCTCATCCGGACCCGGCTGGTTCACTTTATCTTGTAACAAAGGTTACATGATGACTCTGGGGAAAGCGAATAAGTGGAAAGATGGGAGGAATAAGTTTTACATCATCTTTTCCCCAGAAACCATCCGGAATAAAAAGTTTAACTCTTGGAACCCAAACCCTTATCTTTTGGGTCAAAAAGAAATTCTACCGCTTGTGTCTAATGAAGGTTGGGATCAGATTTTGACGCCTAGGCTATTTAAGTTTGAAATAAAAACTATAAAAGGGGGATCCGAGAAGGAGATCATCCCAAATATCTACATCCCTAATTTTGAATGACTTACAGATCTCTTTTTCTTGGCCGCCTATGGCCTAAGCACAAAAAAGGGAAGAGGTGGGAAGCCGGATGAGTGTTTTGTAGAGCATGTTGTTAAACTTTTACTTTGCTTGTTTTACTAACCACCTAGTCGGCTGCATAAGAAGCTATGTCTCAACCGAACCCCAGCAAAATGCTCGGCAACTCTGCCTCCGCAAACAGCCAGATGGTCCGACAGAAGAGCCAAATCTTCAAAAAAGATCAATTAGAGCATGTAAGCTCTCTTGCATCTGCCAATTTCTTTTTGGACTTGGATTTTTTTTATTTTTCTAAGTGTTGTGTTTTTTCAGGAAAGATTCGTGAAGCCACCTGTGTTGTCGTCTTTGGAGCAAAAGCCCCCCAAATGGCCCGCTTCTTGGGAGGGGCCAACACTCACAAAACATCGGAGGACAATTTCTCACAAACTTTCTGCAAACCAATTCGAATCCCACCCCTCTATAGGCGGCAAGTCGTTGGATGCTATGGCTGCCTCAAGCTGTCAGAGAAGTCCAAGTCTGTAAAGAACAAGCCTTTGACTAGTGCTGCCGGCTCTCAAGGCGGTCCTTCCAATAGGCGGAAGGACAAAAATGCCTAGGATCCTGTCGTTATTCCAGGTACTTCTGCCTTTGACCCTTTGCCTTTCCCTTGCAGGGTGAAGACTTATATCTAGTTGCCAAAAAGTTCTAAAGCTAGTTGATCTATTGGCCGGATCAATGCCAGCCTCTCACCAAATGTTGCATGTGTAGATGCTCCTCAGACACCGAATGTGCGGCGAATTGCTAAGGACATGCTCAACACCGTCTTTGCCGAACAACGTGACTCCATCAAAGAAGTCGGCTCCCTTAACTTCGATGCCATTTTGGCAAATCTGGCGGAGGTAGCTTTCTTTTTAAGTTAGGCTATTATTTTTAATTTTGTGGACGACTTCATATTAACCGCCCCCTCTGTTGACAAGATATAGGCCATGATGAGGATGACTTGTCTTAAAACACCATTCAACAACAAGCAAGAAAAGGTAAGGGCTGCTAACCTAAGGATCGCTTCCAATCTTGGCAAAGCCATGTATGATGTAAATAAAACTGAGTTGCTGACTTAAGGTATCTTGCACTCACAGGCGGCTGCAAATTTTCAAGTCAAAAAAGATTTGGAGGCAGCCTAGAAGAAGGTCATTAAGCTGAATGCGGAGCTGAAGATGGCCAAGACCAAGTTGGAGAAGTTTCAAGATGTTGGTAGGTAGACGGATAGTCTCAAGCACCAAAATGAGAAGTTTTTAAATAAGCTTTCCAACAAGGAGAATTAGCTCACGTACAAGTGGACCGCCCGGGTTTGAGGAAGAGAAGAAGCCGGTCATACTGGAGAACGAGGACGACTGCGTCACTCGCATGAAGATGGCGTGGAAGTCACTTTTCCCCAGACGATTACGTAGTCTAGGAGTATCGTTATGAGCAAGCTACTGATAATTTAGATGCGCAGGCGGACTAAGAGGCGGAAGGCGGGGTGGATGTCCAGGATAAGGATGAGGATAAGGAGCACAACAAGCAACATCCGACCGACGAGGAAGTGGCGGATGAAAATGAAGTCGATTCCTCTCCTGAAGCTGATTGATTTAAGTTTTTTCAGCGGCCGGATGACCATTTCAAATACATTTCCGGCTAGTGTGCCGAGTATCTTTATTTTTACCGACTGAGGAGTCGGGTTTATTTAACAATTTCTATGTTTCTCCTGGATGTATTCTGGGTAACAATGTTTAATTTTGCTGGCCAAGGGGCCAACTTTTGTTTATGAATCAGCCGTCTATTTGGTCGGCCTTTCTTTAAAAGTTAAGCTCTTTTAAATGTTTGTGTGAATGTTTGCATCTTATTTGATGCAGATGGCGTACCGGGTGTTATTGCCCCTAGACAGATGTATGCTCGGGTTCAAGAGTAGGTTGATTGAATTGCAAATTTTTGATATTTAAAAGGGTATGACTAATTTCTTAGTCAATCAATCACTATGGTGATTTCCCGAAACAAAGAGTACAACCGGCCATTGACCATCCGGTTATTTTAGACAAACGGCCTTGAACCTTTTTCTAGGTGCTGAATGACTATTATGTTTGAGCCTTAGCCCTTAAATTCTTGCCATTACGCTTAAAAGGCGCAGGCGGAATAAAATGTTTTATCTGCTCTCGCCGCCTGCTTTGCTTCGTTTGCAAATACAGACGACCTTACATCGCTTGAGGTATAACAGGTGGCCATATAGGGGCCGCCTGCTCCACTTAAACAGGTATGAAGGGCATACTTAACCCTTATAAGTTACTAACCCAGACGACTATGAGTGAATTAATTAGGCAACTTAGTCTAGGTTGTCTGTGTATATTAGAAACAATAACTTCATTTAAGCTATACTCAATGCATCAATACCACCCGAATGTTTTTCAAACAGGCGGGTCGCCTACTCCCAAGCGGAGTAGTTATTATCCTATTATACCCCCATCCGTCCGTCCAATCCGTAATCTATGTAAGGGCATTATGCAAATTCCGGATGTGTTATTAGATACAGCCTCACTCAAAGTTCGCTTGTATTCTCTTTAGATTACTTTCGTTAGATGGATATGAGTTGACTAATTTGATCATTCAATCTTTGCTGTCTGTATGTGGTTGTAGAGCACTTTGTCACCCAGATGGGAGTTACTCTTCACGATGATTCCACCCGGATGGGCGTCGCCGGAGGCCTTACTCATGTTGGAGAAGACAAATTATAAAATTTAATATCGTTCGGTCATAGGCCTCATGTCTATTAGATATTTTTTTAGCCACTGAGTTTCAAACTCAGTTTATCATCCGCCCTGTGGCCTTATTTTGTTTGTTTATTAGAAATGTCTGTCTGTACCCTGTACTGGCAATACTTAGAAAGTTACGCATGTATACTAAGGAATAAACAGTAACACTGAAAACGAAAAAAAACTTTTTCATTGACAAGTTTTTTGTTTTTTTAATTTTTTTTTTCATTTACAAAAATTTACAAACCCTTAGAAGTAGTACTTTTTCAAGTTGTCTACATTCCAAGTTTTGGGCAGTCGCCTACCGTCTGGAGTTTCCAGGCAGTAGGTGCCATATCTTACTTCTTCATAGATCCGGTAGGGGCCTTGAAAGGAATGGTGTCCTTCGAACAAGTGTATTATTCTGATAGCGGGTTCAGAATTATTAGAAAGCTAATATATTCAGTAAGGTCAAGTGATCGGAATGCCTGGGTGGAGGCCGCTTCCGATCAGTAATATTAATATAATTAATATTACAGCTTAATCTTGACTGAACCCTTCGGGTCACACCCAAGCAAATATATGCGAACCAACTCGACGAATTAATTCGGAAAAATTAATTCGTCGCCCGAGTGTTAAATATTTAGACGTCGGTAATTCGAGCTTAGAGCGTCGAAACCGATCGTCAGAAGTCGAGTCGAAAATAATAAGAAGACGAGACGAGAAAACAGTAATAAATCAACAATGACCAAAATACCCCTAGCGTCGGAACATCGAGTGCTAGGGGGTATAGCCGAGCTAGCAGCCCGCACCAAGTACGGGGCTTGCTAGCAAGCTGCGGCTAGCAGCCCGCACCTAGTGTGTGGCGTGCTAGCATGCTGCAGCTTGCTACCCGCACTAGGTGCGAGGCAAGCTAGCAGCAGCCCTCGGCAGCAGCAGCACGCACGCAAGTGCAGGGGTCTGCTGGCCGAAGGTGCTAGCAAGCAGCCCGCACTTTGTGGTGCGTGGATAGCTAGGCCGAGACTAGGGGCAGCAGCAAAATGAGAAGCCCACTTGGGTGCCTTGGTGCCCAAGTGGGGGTTCCCATGTGGCGCAAGGTGAGAGAAAGAGTGGGGAGCAACTTTGGTCCCCATCTCCAAGTGGTCCTCACCTACTCCCTCATGTATGCTTGACACTTGTTGATTTATTACTAGTTTGCTTAATAATTTTATTTTAGCTTTAAAATAAAATGTGAAAATCTCATTGTCCCACATTGATGGGAGAGAATTTCATACTCTCATTATTCCCTATAAATACCCAACTTGGGGAATTGGGAATGATGCTTGAGTGGGAGTTAAATAGAGCATTCCAGTATATTGGGAAAACTCTTAAACTCATATAACACTCGGGTTTTGGTCGGACCTTGCTAACCCCAAGGTAGCGGACCTTAAAGTTGTGTTCGCCCTTTTTGTGGGTGGATACCGTCGGAGGCACGGCGCTTGACGTGCTCGTAGCTTTCGAGTAAGAGCCTCGGTTTTTGGGCAAAGCTCGCTTCGAGGGTAAGATTCGTTATCTTTTCTTTGTGTTTATTTATTTATGCTTTATGATTTTTATTATTGCGAGTGGTTCCTCGGGTCGGGGTTTGTTTCCGCGGTGAGTCGGACTCACCATACCCCAACAGCGGTATCGGAGCCCTGCTCGTTTATTTTTATAATCATGTTTTTCAAGGTTTATTTTGGCTTAATTTTCTGGTTTAAGTTGCTAATTAGATTAGTAGCTCGGTTTTATTTATTTTAATCCCGTTTTTAATGTCGAGTTTGGCCCAGAACCCAGATTTTCGCCCAAGACTAGTGAATTTTGGGTGGAAAACGTGTTCTGGAAAGGTTTTTACCCCCAAGGGGCCTGTGATTTTAGCCAAATTCTGACCAGAAATGCCTTTTTCGAGGGGTTTTTCGTTTTTGACGAAAAATTTTAAGTCTTTTCTAACCTTGAAATTAATGGCATAAATTGTTGATTATATGGTTGATTATTTGGATTATTTTCTGCTCTTTTATGTCCCCTTAAAGCACACTTACTTGGTAGTATTTGATGCTTAAAGGTTGATCTATTTTCACATAATTGCCAACTAATTGCTTTTAAGTGTGAAAGTGTTAATTTTGAGGCTTCCTAAGTGTTAAAGATTCAATCTTTATTTGTGATAAGTGATTGAAACTTTAAAAACCACTAAATTCCATGTTATTTTGTGTTAAACTTTGATGTTTTAATCATTTTGAGCTGATTGGAAACATAAAGTTTCGATTTTTGTGATAGAAATTTGGTTATCTTCATGTTGGAAGATATAATTTTCAAGGATTCACAAAATTTAGATGTTGGAATTTTCATTTGAACATTAAAGTTCATATTTTTCCATTTTCCCTTTACTTTGTCAAATTCTCAAGTTTAATTTAAATTGATTAAATTGAAAGTGAGAAATTGCCTCAATTTTATGTTTCACCAAGCTAAACCAATTTAATTAAGAATGGTTCTTGGAATTACTTTGGTTATTTGCACTTTGAAAATTTTATTAAGTTAGACTTGTTTAAAATTTTATTTTGCTCTCTAAATTAGTTCTAAAATTAATTTAGAATTAATTATTGTTGTCTCGCGAAAAGGGATCAAATCCCGAGGTCGTGTGCTCGTGTTTTTTGGCATGTGCGTATGCTTGGTGCGGTGAGGTGACTAGCCGTAATATTGCTTATTTTGCCGTTTTATTTATTTTAATTAATTTTGTTAATTTTAATTAAAATTTTGGGAGGCTAGTCCTCGGTTTTGAGCGGCATTGGCAAAATTTCATTTTGACAAGTTTGGGTGCTACCGACTTAATTAATTAGATTAATTAAGGAAATGCGGAATTTAGTGGGAGCTTCAATTATTAATGACGTAAATTATATAATCGGTTAAACAACTTTGACTAGTTTTAATTAGGCGTGTTAATTGGATTAACCATCAAGATTAGTTACTAGTGCGCGCGTTGTTTAAATGCCTTTCGCTTTGTTTTAATTTGTAAATTGTATGGGCCATTTACAAATAGTGAATGGATGAATGGAATATATATATTCTCTCTCACAGGTTTTATGAAATGGCAACTAGTGGGACCCGACTAGGATAGAAAATACGGACTACGTGCCGTTATGTATAAATCTAAATACGGTCTACGCACCGTTAAGTATTTTTTTACTTTAATATTTAGATCATTCCTAGTTGTAGACACTAGTTTTTGCATAGTTTGGTTAAGTCTTGAAGACGGCATATCTTGGAAGACAAAGCCTTGAATTGCAAATGAAGACCTTTTGAAGATATGAAGATCTCAAGGGGTCATGCTAGTTGCCAATATGCATCTATAATTTCGCTTTGTATTTTATGCTTATATATATGTGAATTATTCATTAGATGCATGTTTAGGTTTTCTTGATGTTGCGATGATTAGTTAAGTTCACTTAAATCAACCAACATAGAAATCCTAGGTCCCTAATAATATTGAGTCAAACTTGCCTTTCCAAAACAACACTTACTAACCGAACGAGAGTGATGGTAGGCTACGCCAAAGCGAGGTGCCATCACTTCTCCAAGGGGCATAAGGCACACCGGGTGTGCATGTTGGTTTTGGTTTAACTCATCGGTATGAGTGAGGAGTCCTCACATACCGTGGCAAAAGAGATACATCGTCAAAGATGCATTAGATGCGATGATTGTCTAACCAAGAGTGGCTTAGAGCCATTAGCAAGGCAATGTTACCCCAGAAGATTGAGTGTTTAAGACAAGCCAAAGCATGCTTAACCACTCTTTGTTTCTTCGGATCTTGGAATCGCCTTATTTTCGCCAAATAGGGACAATTATTATGCGTAAATAAGACGTTTAATAAGATTGAAGTTTGCATGAATGCTATTAAATTTCAAACTTATTATGTTCTTGATAAATGGTTATACTCTGCACTTATATTTATAGTATTCTAAATCAAATAATATTGTTTCCATGATTGGTAAAGGAAATCCTTGAGAATAGTTCTCAAAGAAAGGAAAAGCATTTCTAAAATACAATTCTCATAAATGACTTTTATAATTAAGTCCGAAAGGACGGTTGGACATCATGTATTCAAAATACTAGGTGGTTTTGATAAAACATGAGGTATTGAGTTGCAAACTCAAGATTGTCAATGTTTGACAACCAACGTATCTTTTCGCATCACAATTGAGTAGGACTCATTGATGTAGTAATTCGAGTAAGAATTAATGGAAAAGATGGAACTTTGTTTAACGGCGCACTAGATGCTTGATTATGCCTAACAAAGTATAAGAGTCAAGGTACTTAAAGAAATGATTCTTAAAGTAAGATTATGAGATATTGTATGATAAGAAATATAGGAAAGAAGGAACGAAGAAAAGGAATTAGATTTCATTTCAACTCATGAGTTCATGTTATTGTATTTTACTTAGCAATTCGTTATCTTCACAAGTATCGGATACTGCTTGAGTGTTCCACTATGATAGTGACCTCAAACTATTGAAGTTAAGCTAAGTTATCGACTTACAAGCCTAGAATGAAGCAAGAAGAGCTACATCAGTTGTAAGGTCGTATGTTTTGTTTAAAGACCTTTTAAGCCAAAGGCTGGAACAAATAATGGTTATTATGTTCCATAATCAGCAACTGATCCGTTTACACACAGAAAGACTCACATTCAAAGTAATGAGCAATAGTTGCGAGATTTATTTGAATGGGATGGTTATCCAAGCGTTGAGTTAAGAATGCTTGATTATAAACAAACATTTCTCTAACATGATAAACTCACTAAGTTCAAGTCATGGGCTTGATTTGCGTTCCAAACATCTTTAGCAATGTCACATCGACAAGAACGTACTCAAGGCTCTATTAAATAGGCTCTTGATAGTTGCTTGAATTGGAATCGTTCTAAGACAAGAAAGTCTTACTTGTTGAAACCGACAAAGCAGAGAGCTATTGTTCTTGGTATAGACAATTGACTCCGAAGGCTAAAGAGGATTCAATTACTTCAACGTTTCACAAAGAATTTGAAAGGATATGGCTATATTCATCAAATGTGAACAAACTTGACTTGAGTAGCTCAAGAGTTCGGTGAAGTACAGAATCGACTTGGCAAGATATCAAAATGTCTAGATTAGATCGAGCGATGTTTGCTTGAGCTAAGCGTGACTATCTCAAAGTTATGAATGGAAATTTTCATAAATAACTACACAAAGAACATGGTGTTTCTTCACGGAGACCTCGGTGTCATTTGAAAATGACTCGAACGATGATGGTTCACAACCCTTCCTATAAAGTTCTTAAAGATTTGCACAAATGACTAATGTTACACTAAACAAAATGTCGAAGCTAAGAAAGGACGCCATATTTAGTCATGGATAGAAATAACTTCTAAAAGTGTTTTCAAGTATATGTCTAAGGCTCTTAGTCTCAGTGGGAGTTCACTAGCTCAGTGGAAGCAAAGTGGCTCAGTGGGAGCTAGGTGACTCAGTAGGAGCTGAATGGCTCA
Source organism: Chenopodium album (assembly GCF_948465745.1). NCBI lineage: Eukaryota > Viridiplantae > Streptophyta > Magnoliopsida > Caryophyllales > Amaranthaceae > Chenopodium > Chenopodium album. Next base: position 54,777,732 of record NC_137839.1, read on the forward strand.
ATAAAGACTAAGATAGCTCAAGTAGGAGCTAACTGTTTGTTTCACAACGAACTTTTACCCAAAGGCAATATACATGTCTCTTTGTAAGCATTCAAGTGAGACTATGGGTATTACCTCCACATCCTAATTGAGAACAAAAATTGTTTGTTGCTCTAAGTAGTGTCTTTCTGGAAAGTAACACGTTTCCAAAACGACAAGTGGGAGGAAAATGAACCCGATGACCATCGATCTTAGCAACAAACTAGAACTGAGAATCTCGGAAGACCTTAAAGGACTTCATGAGAATTCTTGATCAAGAATACTCAAAAGGACTTTACAAGTGCCTTAAAAGATAATTCATTACTCACAAAACATTAAAAAATGTTGGAGTAAGATCAACATAATAAAAGGGCTTTGAAAGCGCCTTAAAACTCAGTGTTTGATGCAATTGCCCCGTATAGGTATAGAATTCACCAAAGGCTTGGATTGAATCCTATAAATTTTCTATTAAGTTAGAAACAAACCTAAGACTTACAAGCATACTATTTACTATTAGATAGTAAAGGAATAATGTCTTGTAAGATAGCTACGACAAATCCAAATTCCGAATAATGGTTAAAAGCCATGAAAATCCGAAATAGACTCCATGTTTGAAAATCATGTTTGAAACTTGATTAATTTGCATGAAAGGTGAAAGACCCATCGATTGCAAATAAGTTTTCAAGGAGAAAACTAACAAATGTGGAAATGTATATGTATACATAGCTAGAATGGTTGTAAAGTATATAATTAAATTCAAGGAGTTGATTTTAATAAAATCCCATTCACCAAACGGAATGCTCAAGTCTTTTCGTGATTGATCTAGCAAAATTGCGCATATGAAATATGGCAAAATAGATACCAAAACCGCCTTCCCAAAATGGAATTTTGGAAGTGACTATGGAATAGTCTAAGGGTTTTGAAAATATAAATAATGCTAGATTTGAAAGCAAGCACATGGAATCCGTCATGGGATTAAAGGAAGCATTGCATGAAGGAATTGGAACGTGTTTTCTCATAAAGCAAATAAGAGGATTGACTTATGGAGAAACATAGAAATTCTAATGAACAAGAAGTTTAGTGGGAACAAAAGTAATGGTCCAACAAGATGTTTACGAACTCTATTGTGAAACAACTATCAAATGCTAAATGCTTAGATTTGAAAGTATTTTCGACAATGGACCAAGCTAAAGACGATACTTAGTACATGTTGGGAATTAAGTTCTATGGTATAGACTTAATTAAAGTGTTTAAATGAGTAAAGGAAATTACCATGTTAAACATGAAGGACTTTGAAAGGCTTTCGACCCATATGATGAAGCTAAGTAAATGTTTGACCTATGTATAAGCTAGGCTAAGTACTAAGTTAAACAAGAAAGACTCTAGTAGGAGACTTTCAACCACATCATATAGCGAACAATTTGGCAAGACTGAGTGTAACTGTATGAGCTAAATGTTACATGGATGGAATAAAATGGAGAATAATTCTAGAATTAAATCCATCATGTAAAGCTATAATATGGAATTGTCAGATGACTTAAATGCTTAGAGCATGTGAAGTACGTATATAATACCAATCAACATTAATCTAAGTATTAGATCATTAGATTATAGTCAAGAACATCCAAAGAACTTAGATAAGTAGTTGGATTAGTTCTTGACGCATGGAAACAAATATAATTTGAGTTTTGATGTTGCAAGCACAAACCTTAACAAGGATTAGATCCTTATCAAGGAAGCCATTTATAAGCACGAGGCAAGAAGCGTTGTGGCTTGAGAATGGTAACATGGATGTGCATCCATATATGATGTGCAGGAATCTAAGGAAAATTTCCATGATCACAAGTGATTAGGGTATCCCAAATCATTGTGAGTCGCTTATAGTAAAACCCAAGCAAGGCATCATCGGGGAGTCTACTAAAATATATGTTGAGAATATTGTTGCCTTAAAGGCAATAATAAAGAAAGATGTTAAATGGAAAAGTTTGTTGTTGAACGTTGATGATTGTAGGTTGTCAAGTAGAAGGTCTCGAATCATAAAAATGAGTGGGAGCCATTGCTTGGACAATAAATCCTGAATCACATGTAATCCATTAACACTCTCAAAATTTTAGCATCTTATTATGAAAATGGTGGATAATGAAGATGCTAAGGTTTGCAAAGTAATTATAACTAAACCTATGCAATAAGTGAACGACAACATTCATAATTGCATGAAAGAAATCAAGCATATCAAATATGAGTGTGATTTTTATGAATGTTTTATGAAGAGTATTACTCTTTAAACATTTGGGAAAAACCATTTATCATAAGATGAAACATTGTGAAGTTTCATAGTGGAATAAAATATTTCTAAATATTCCACAAAACTATTTAATTGTGGTTTAGAATTAAATAATGAGTCCATTCTATTTTAATAAATATTCAAAATAAGGTATCAAGTCAATGGCTTGGATAAAGAAACACCTATTAAGTGAACATTGAATATTTTAATTGAAAATTATCCCTAATCAAGGTCATATTTTGTGGACAATTGATGACCATCAGAGATTAGTGTGTAGTATGATTTGTAGCACCGTTTCTTTTGCTATGAGGATATAAATCATTTGCACAGGTATTGGTTTAGAACCACACTGGATCGAACTATGAGGATACTTTAAGAGATTTAAAAATCGTCATAAGTATTTTCTCATTATTACTATCGGAACTCTTTTCCTTTGACCATGAGTAGTGGGAGATCTCTTGTTTGAGTACTGGTCCGCTTTGGTATCCGCCAAACGTCTGCCGTAACTGGGGATTATAAAGACATATATCGGGCGGGTGAGTCCTCTCAGTAAGAGAAGCTACAGTACAAGACTGGAAATGTCCCCCTACTAACAATAGGGAACATGTCTTGTTGTTTACAAGGCCTCTCGAAGAGCGAGACTGTGAAAAATGCATGGCCGTGCTCAGATGGATTTTAGAAATCATCTGCTTATTAAAAGTCAAACTCGGATTTCGAGAAACACTTCTGGACGTAACATATATGACTAGTAATCTTACTCTGTAGTTCATGAAGAGACATGAAAAGACATAGGATAAGGGCTGTAAACTAAATGCACACTTGTCCGGAAGGACAAGTGAGAGATTGAAAGGAATGGTGTCCTTCGAACAAGTGTATTATTCTGATAGCGGGTTCAGAATTATTAGAAAGCTAATATATTCAGTAAGGTCAAGTGATCGAAATGCCTGGGTGGAGGCCGCTTCCGATCAGTAATATTAATATAATTAATATTACAGCTTAATCTTGACTGAACCCTTCGGGTCACACCCAAGCAAATATATGCGAACCAACTCGACGAATTAATTCGGAAAAATTAATTCGTCGCCCGAGTGTTAAATATTTAGACGTCGGTAATTCGAGCTTAGAGCGTCGAAACCGATTGTCGGAAGTCAAGTCGAAAATAATAAGAAGACGAGACGAGAAAACAGTTTTAAATCAACAATGACCAAAATACCCCTAGCATCGGAACATCGAGTGCTAGGGGGTATAGCCGAGCTAGCAGCCCGCAGCAAGTACGGGGCTTGCTAGCAAGCTGCGGCTAGTTGCCCGCACTTAGTGTGTGGCGTGCTAGCATGCTGCAGCTAGCTACCCGCACTAGGTGCGAGGCAAGCTAGCAGCAGCCCTCGGCAGCAGCAGCACGCACGCAAGTACAGGGGCCTGCTGGCCGAAGGTGCTAGCAAGCAGCCCGCACTTTGTGGTGCGTGGATAGCTAGGCCGAGACTAGGGGCAGCAGCAAAATGAGAATCCCACTTGGGTGCCTTGGTGCCCAAGTGGGGGTTCCCATGTGGCGCAAGGTGAGGGAGAGAGTGGGGAGCAAGTTTGGTCCCCATCTCCAAGTGGTCCTCACCTACTCCCTCATGTATGCTTGACACTAGTTGATTTATTACTAGTTTGCTTAATAATTTTATTTTAGCTTTAAAATAAAATGTGAAAATCTCATTGTCCCACATTGATGGGAGAGAATTTCATACTCTCATTATTCCCTATAAATACCCAACTTGGGGCATTGGGAATGATGTTTGAGTGGGAGTTAAATAGAGCATTCCACAATATTGGGAAAACTCTTAAACTCATATAACACTCGGGTTTTGGTCGGACCTTGCTAACCCCAAGGTAGCGGACCTTAAAGTTGTGTTCGCCCTTTTTGTGGGTGGATACCGCCGGAGGCGCGGCGCTTAACGTGCTCGTAGCTTTCAAGTAAGAGCCTCGGTTTTTGGGCGAAGCTCGCTTCGTGGGTAAGATTCGTTATCTTTTCTTTATGTTTATTTATTTATGCTTTATGATTTTAATTATTGCGAGTGGTTCTGTGGGTCGGGGTTTCCGCGGTGAGTCGGACTCACCAAACCCCAACAGGCCTTCCCAATATGGAGTTAGCTTTCCATGCTCGTTGTCCCTACCGGTTGCTTCCTTTTTTTCGTAACACAAAATCCCCAACTTTCAAGGGTTGTTTGTGTACTTTTTTGTTGTAGGCATGGGTCATTCTCAGATGGTAAATCTCATGATGCAAGGCGCATTTCCCCTGCATTTTGGGAGTGAATCCAATGCTAGCCGCATGGCCTCCTATTTTGCCTCTTCATCGTATAACATGACTAGTAGAGTCAGCTCATAATGCTCGATGCGCAAGACAACTTCAGCACCGTATACCATGAGAAATATTGTTTCATCAGTCACCCATCTTTAGTTGTCTGGATGGCCCATAGGACATGAATTAATGCTTCATCCTATAAACCACCGGCTCTTTCATGGGCCAAGAATTAATGCTTCATCCCATAAACCACCGACTCTTTCAATTTTCTTTTTGATGCCATCTAAGATGAGTTGTTTGAATGCTTCAACTTGGACGTTTGCTTGGGGTCAGCCGACTGATGAAAAAAAATGTGAGATCCCTTGATCTCCTAACCAAGTCTTGAGTTGAGGCGTCTTAAACTGAGGGCCATTATCGAACATGAATGATATAGGTACCCCTTACCGGGTGATGATTTTCTTCCAAATGAAAGAGATGACATCCTTTGTCTTGATGCTCTTAACCGCCTTTGCCTCCACCCACTTGGTGAAATAATCCAGAGCCACGAGAATGTAGCCTTTCCGCCTGGTGCAGCTGTTTGGCAATAGATACCTACTGTAAACCTACTCTCAATGGGTATGTATAACTGAGCTTCGAGCTATGGCTCTTAGCTCTTGAGAACAACAAGTTTGAGCAAACGGAGCTGCCAGTCCAAATGTAAATGTTCTTTCAGTTTTTGAAAGGCCGCCTCAGCATCATCTCCCCATTGAAATCTAATCTTCTTCCTGATTGCTTGGAAGAAGTGAAGGCATTTGTCACTTGACCGACTGAGGAATCTCCCTAACGCAATCAAACAATCAGTGAGCTTTGAACTTCCTTGATAGTGCGGGGTGACTTCATGTCAATTATCGCCTGTATCTTTTTGGGGTTATCCTCTATCTCCATTTGATCAATAAGAAATCCGAGAAACGTTTTCAAACTCAAAACTAAAAACACACTTTTTAGGATTTAACATGACCTTATGCCGTCTCAGTGTGGTGAAGGTTTCTTGGAGATCAACAAGGTTATTCGTCTGTAGCTTGGATTTGAATATCATGTCATCAATGTACGCCTTTACATTCCTCCCAATCTAATTAATGAAGATTGTATTAATCATTTGTTGGAAAGTAGCCGGCGTATTCTTCAAGCTAAACAACATCACCATATAACAAAACATCCCATGATGTATCTGGTGGAAGCGTGAGTAGGCATCCATGAAACTCATCAAGGCATGCCCAACTGCAGAGTCGACCAGGCTGTCGATGTTTAGAAGCAGGTAACTGTTCTTGGGATATGCCTTGTTCAAATCAGTGTAATCTACGCACATGCGCCAGGTACCATTCGGCTTATTTACAAGTACAACGTTTGCAACCCAATTAGGGAAGTTATATGGCCGAATAAACCCGGCGTCTAATAGCTTTTTGACCTCGCCGTGATTTCTTTTCTTTTGCCGAATGGGCTTCCTTTTAGGATCCACGGCGAGTTTGTGGACAACAAGATCTGGGTTGACGCCTGGTATCTCTTCCACTTCAAAGAAAAATATGTCTTTGAATTCTTTTAGTAGGAGGTGCAAGTCTACACCCCAACCTTTCAAAAATAGCTTTCCCCACCTTAATAGTTCACTCTAGACGGCTGTCGTCCAAAGGAATATCAATGTGCTCACCAGCCGGCTCGGGACAGAGCTCATCTGACCGTTCCCCGGTCAGTGATTGCTATTTCTTCTCTTTCTTCACCTCCACCAGCTGATCAACTTTTCTTTCTCTCCGGCTGGTGGTGGGGCTGGATTACAGTCCTTGACATCGTCAAGGTCTATTAGCTCCTTCGGATGACCGGTTGCAGCATCAATTGATTTGATGTTTGAGAGATAATACTCCCTTGCCGTCTTCTAATCCTCGTTGAGGGAACCAATAGAGCCATCATCCTTTTCATATTTTAGTAACATGAGATTTGGAATGATGATGGCCTTGCACTCGTTCAGAGTGGGTTAGCCTAGAATGATGTTATAGGCAGTTAACTCTTCAACCACCAAAAACCGAATGATCATATGTCACCCTTTTCCTTTTTGCCCCAGCTGGATGGGTAAGTCAATCTGTCCGACTAGGTGCACGACCCCTCCCCCATAGCCAACCAGGGGATGAGATATGTCGCGCAGATTTTCTAGCTTGTAATCTAGCTTGGAAAGACACTTGTAGCTGATGAGGTCATAGGAGCTACCATTGTAAATAAGGATCCGACCAACCAGCTGATTGGTGACCTTACATTCAATGACGACGCAGTCGTCATGCGGTCGTTGGACTTTGCCCCGATCCTTGTCACTAATGAGGATGATTGGGAAAGTACTACTATTGGACGTCTTTTCATCATCAACCGAGTGAATCATCTTCTTCAGATGATCCTTGGCATCCTGAATGGTCGGTTCACCACTGGCGAACCCGCCTGCTATTGTGTAGACCAGATCCTTGTCGGTTTCCGAACTACTAGTAGGTCGGGGAGTATTTTTGGACGATTTCCCCTTGTTCGCCTTCAGGGTGGCCTTGGACTTGAGGATGTATCAATTCACCTCCCCCTGATCAGCTAGACGGCCAGACAGCCGCTTGAGGCTGAATCAATCATTGATGTCGTGGATGATGTCCTCATGGAACTGACAGTATTTATTCTTGTTCCGATTCTTGGAAGAACCTTTCATGGCCGAGGGTTTCTAAATGGTCACCCGATCCCTTATCTCCATGAGGATGGAGAAGTAGTCTTTAATAAACTCGTACCTTAGGACGTACGTTTAAAATTCCTTTTTTTTCTTCTGGGACGGTTGATCAGAATCTTCAACCGACTAAAATACTTTTCTCTTTTTGCTCTAATCAGCCTTGGGAGCCGGCTGAGCATACCGGCTCTCCTTTTGTTTGTCAGACTTCTTGGAGTTTGACTAATTGCTAGACGTGTAGAGGTCGATTGCTTGTATGAAGCTCTTCGCCTCTATCAGCGTCTCTTGAAGGGTGAAAACCCTCTCTATGACAAGGTCAAACTTAAAAGTTGACCTATCTTTCAGACCCTTAAAGTAGTCTGTGTAGGCAACTTTGTCAGACAGTCCTTGAATCTTGATTCTCACCTAACTGAACCGCTTGATGTAGGGGTTCTCAATTTGAGACTTGTTTTCTTGGCAGGGATGTTCATTGAGAATTTTGAAGCAAATAGAAAGGCAAGCCTTTTGAACTTATTAATACATCCGGCTGGGAGATTGCCGAACCATTGTTGGGCTATGCCCTTTAAGGTAACCGGGAAACATCGACACCATATATCATCCCCCAACCCCTGCATGTGCATAAGGTTGGTGTAGGCCTTGAGGTGGTCCTTAAGGTTGGTGATACCGTCGTAGGCACCAACCAACACATTCTTAACCTTGGTCGGTTTTGCCGCCTCGGTTATCTCCTTGGTGAACGTAGAGGCCTGTTCACCAAGTTTGAGCAGACGGAGATTCTAGTCCAAAGGTTGGACATTATATGCCGCCTGTCCCCCAATGAGGGCTGGTTGCTTGAAGTGAGAGGAGTGCTGGCCGTATGCTATCTAGGGCACGTACGGGGCATTCCCAATCATTTGAGGGTTAAAATGGGCAGACTTGCCGCCTATATGGTTGTCATGCAAAAAATGAGTATTCTTTGCGGATGTATTTTTAAAACCGTCTGAAAAGCTCGACGTAAGAGCTGACTTAAACAGTTGTTGTTCCGATTTTGCTCAATGACATGTTGAGCATCGGTGAAGGATTTCCTGCTGCCACTCGGCTGAACAACTCGGATGACCTTCCTTGTGCCCGTCTAGGGCAGAAGGAACTTAGTCTAGTCAATGACATACGTAGTTTTCTCCTTTGGATGTGAAGTAGGTTGCCTCTCTCTGACTAATTTCCTCTTGGCAGCTTGAGTAGATTTTTTGGCCGGCTAACCCTTGGTAGAGCCAGCCGTCCTCTTTTTGATCAGTTCCTTGATCTCACCCTTGAAACTAGTAATGAATTTCATGAGTTCATCTTGGGATACTGGAGCCTGACCTCCTGTCGCCTTGGTATTACCTGGTGATGGTTTAGCAGACTTGCTAGGACCAGCTTCATTGTTTACTCGTTCCAGCTTGTCTCTAGGATAGATGTATTTTGCAATGAGTGATCCATTTGTGGCCACATATGTTTCGACGTCCACATCGTGGTCGTCTTCATGGTTTGTAAAGACTTCCCCATCGACTGTACGATGGCTGGGGTCTGGCGGCGTTACAGACTCTTGAACCATCTTTGAGGTACTCTCCCCACAGACGGCGCCAAATAATTTGGATATTTTTGTCCCTTGAGAGAGTTATAGCTCAAAGAATTGTCCGGTGGCGCCTGTACCTGAAAAATAACGGAGACTCCGGGTTGTTGAAGCTCTGCCTCCGACGATCAAGTTAGAACGTGATGGAGAATAAGAAAGAGTGTGGAAAAGTAGAGTGAGATCTTCTCGGATTCTGAGATCTGATGTTTTCTTTAATGTAAGAGAGTATAGGGTTGTTGTAATAAATATATCTGCCCCATAAATAGGGGAAATATCCCTATTTATAGGGTCATTGGGAAAAGTGCCTATCTTAGGTCATTCCAACCTAATTTGGTGGGTTGCGCCATAATACGACTCTCTCGGGATTTGGGCTAGAAAGGTAGCCATTTCTCCTATTTGTTTGGAGTGACACGTGTTATTAGGTGGAAGATCCATTTGGCCCCCCCGGAGGCTGACACGTGTTAGCTTTTTATAGGGCCACGTGTCTTGGGTTAATTTACCCAAAACACCACAAATCTTGAAGACCACCTCATGGCCACCTCATGTACCTACAAGGATTGGATGATGCGACTGGGTGCAGATGTTTTCTGACTACATTAAAGGACATCGCCCAGCAATGGTTTGGTAACTTGCCAGCCGGTTGAATTACCAGCTTCAAGAGGCTTTCCTTCTTGTTTTCTTTTAACTTCTCAAAGAACATCCCTGCCAATAAAACAAGTCTCGACTTGAGCACCATCCAGCAGAGTGAGAGAAAGGCTCCTCTCCTATGTAAAGTGGTTCAATCTAGTGAGAATCTAGATTCAAGGACTATTTGACAAGGTTGCATACAAAGACTTATTCAAGGGTCTGAAAAAAGGGTCAACTTTTAAGTTCAACCTCGTCAAAAAGAGATTCTTCACTCTCCAGGAGGCGCTGATGGAAGTGAGATCCTATATATAAGCGACCGACCTCTGTTCACCCATCAATTAGTCGGACTAGAGAGTCGGCCTGCTAAGCTGGCTCCCAAAGCTTAAGGGAGCAAGAAATGAAAAGATGTATGGGCGGTTAATGACTCTGGTCAGTCGTCCTAGAAGAAAAAGAAAGAATTTAAACCGTACGTCCCTAAGTACGAGTTTAACTAGAACTGCTACTTCATTCTCATGGAGATTAAAGATCGGGTGACCAAAAACAAGTGCTGTCATTTCCATGCGGACATTTGCCATGAAACCAACGACTACTACAGCCTCAAGCGGTTGTTGGATCGTCTGGATGATTAGTGTAGACACCCATTTGTGTCTCCCCAAAACCAAATCCGGTGATGTGTGCCTTTCACGTCGAATTATAATCGAATGAAACGAAAGTGTGGAAAGGTCTAGTGTTGCGGAAAGTTTTATTTCTTTTTCTCTTCTCCCTGTTTTTGAAAACTTTATTTTTAGAAAATAGCCAATCCAGTTTGGTTGGTCCATGATATGGGTCCAATAATGGTGTAGTTGGATGGGGCTTGCAAAGACCTTTCCAATGATATATTATAAGCCCAATTCCAATGAATATTGAGGAAGTTATGGCCAATTTACTAAACTGGGCCCGGTTTAAGCTTTAAGTACGGCCTAATGATCTAGGGGAGGGCCTAATATAATTTATCATTCCTAATGCAAATAGGAATGGTTTTAGTCTTCTAGAACATTCTAGAAGGTTCTTTATCATTCCTAATTCAATAAGGACTCTTCAGAGTTTTAATCAAGATCTAATAGCATTTTCGATGGAAATTATATTATTTTATCTTCCAGTACAGGAAATTTATTTGATTTTCGTAATCGCGTTGAAAATCACTTTGGCGTCCAACCCCAGGCCTTGGCGCCTGGAACCAGGATTGGCGCCAGGCGCTAGCCATTGGCGCCTGGTGCTAGACACCGTTGCCTGGCGCCAATTAGCCAGGGCTGGCTCCAATGTGTTTTTGCGATCTTCAGACTCTGTTTTGTTAAATTATCTTGTTTGGATGATTTTCTCTATAAATATCGTATCAAAAACTCCGTTTTCAATCATCAAGAAGCATCATCTATCATCAACTCTCTTTATTCACAAATCATTCATCAATTCTCAAACTCATTCATTCATCTCTCTCATTCATTCATTAGAAGTCTTTTCTTTTATAGTCTTTCTTGCTTTTTTTAATACAAAATTCCGCATTCACAAGATCTTGATACACCTAGCCATATTCGAAGTTGCCTTCGCCCTAGACGTGAAAGGTTTTAATTTCTGAGGGTTTGGTCCCAAATCTCTCCTTCAATTATTTGATTTAATTATTTTGATTATTATTTTCCTTGAAGTTACTAACGTGTGTATTTTGTTATTAGAAAGAGGTACGAGGCATCCAAGTAAGTACTTTAATGGTTTAATTGATATTATGGTATAGAAATCATGCTTAGATTGTTATGTTGATTCCTGGTATCATGTAAGGATGTTTTCCTTAATTTGATGTTTAGGGTGACAACAATAAATTCCTAGTATCATGTCTAGGGTAACTTTAATATCAAGTATGATTAAAAGTACGATGCTTCCTATATTCTTCCTAATATTTATGATTGTTAGTATCATGTTAGAGTTAAAGACTTGATTTTTATTGCTTAGTGACATGGTAGGGTTTGTTATTAATCTTGTTAGTATCATACCTAGGATCTTGCTATGCTTTAACATGATTATTATTGATTATTATTAATATTATTATTATTAATGATGTTGATTATTTATTATGTTGCTTGATATGCATATTATTTTATATTGTTTATTGCTTGATCGCCTTTTATTGAATGTTAAAGGGAATTTGTACTTGTAATCATGCTTAATAAGATAATTAATAATCTTGTTAGGGTTATTGTGATTATATTTCAAGCTATCGCCAATAATAGATTTATTTGTGCATTAATATTTAACCAACATAGATAAACAGGTTTAGGGTTAATCCTATTGATTGTATGTTAGTTAGAAAGCGCACATGAATACGAGCAGAATAAAGTAGAGGCCTATTATTAGGGGAGGTTCAATCTCTTTTAGGTTGGATTTGTACTTTCATCCTCGAACCCTTATTTGGTTCATGACCTTATGAAGTTGACGATCTCTTGGATCGTTAAGGGATGTAACCTTCACCTCGTGAACGGTTTACAAGTTCCTTAAAAACTTGTTGGCGACTCTTTTGATCTATCTTCTTCCCTTTTGGACGCCACCGTACTTTAGTGTATGATCACAGTGGGGTTCAAGCTAGTGGGATTTTAAAGGCTTGAAACTATTCCCTACAGTTAGAGGGTGCTGAAGTCTTACATCCTCAAGTCCAAGGTTACCCTGAATACAAACCCAGGGTAGTCATACAAAAAGACTGCCCAACCTACTAGTAGTTCGGACATTGACAAAGAGCCGATCTATATAATTGTAAGCGGCTTTTTCAGAGGGGACCTACCATCTAGGGCGCTAAGGACCATCTAAGGAAGATGAATGTCAACTCTGTTGACAAAGGTCAGGCGCCTACCAGTACATTTCCTGAGGTAATCCTCACTAAAAAGGATCGGGGCACAATTTGTCGGCCGCATGATGACCTAGCCGTCATCGTATGCAAGGTTGCCAATCAACTGATTGGCCGGATCTTGATAGAGACTGGTAGCTCGTCTGACATCTTCAGCTACAAGTTCTTTTCCAAGCAAAAGTACAAGCTCGGAAGCATGCATATGGTAACTCACCCCTTGGTTGGCTTTAGGGGAAGAGTCGTGAACCCAGCCGGACGAGTTGACCTACCCATTCGGTTGGGAGAGAAGGGAAAGGGACGCCACATGGTCGTTCACTTCTTGGTTGTTGTTAGGGATGTCATTTGGGGCGGGCATGGGTCTTGGTTTGGTGGGTGGTGGGGCGGGGATGGGGATAAAAATCATACCCTCCATGGCTGATGGGGCAAGGGTAGATTTTACATTATACCCGCCCTATCCCCACCCCGCTTCGTACTGGCCTTTTCCCTACCCGCCCCACTTTGTACCCACCTCATCCTACTTCACATCCATATCTATATATTTTTAAAAACAAAATAATATAGATTTTACAACTTAAATTACATCATTAGCCTCTATCCAGTTGCATCAGCATATTTCTTATACTCAGGCAATGGAAGGGGTTTAGTAAGTGGATTAGCGATATGCTCATCTGTATGAACTTTGCACATCTTGACATCTCCTCTGCCAATGATTTCTCGCTTCGTCTCAACATGTTTGGACTTGAAGTGTGACCTAGGATCCTTTGATTGAGCAATGGTGCCATTGTTGTCACAATACAACTCGATTCCTATTTGAGCAATTGGTACAATGTCCATCTCAATAAGGAATTTCTTAATCCAAATTGCTTCCTTAGATGCTTCAACAATAGCTAAATATTCTGATTCTGCCGTAAAGTCTGCGACAGTGCTTTACTTCGAACTCTTATAGCTCACTGCTCCTCCATTCAGACAGAAGACGTACCCAGACTGGGATTTAAAATCATCTTTGTCTGTTTGGATACTCGCATTTGTATAACCTTTGATAACCAACTCATCTTCGCCACCATATACTAGAAACGTTCCTTCAGTCCTTCTCAAGTACTTTAGGATGTTCTTGGCAGTTGTCCAGTGTGCTTCACCTAGATTTGCTTGAAATCTGGCACACATGTTTAAAGCATATGAAACATCCAAACCTTGTATAAATCATGGAATACACTATCGACCCTACTGCCGAAGTATGAGGTATAATAGCCATATGTCTCATCTCGTTTGGCATAACCGGACATTGAGATTTACTGAGCGTAATTCCATGGGACATGGGGAGAAATCCTCTCTTGGATTTTGTCATCTCGAACCTATCAAGAATCTTATCAATATAAGTCTCTTGACTTAGTCCAATCATCCTTCGAGATCTGTCTCGATGTATCTTGATTCCCAAAATTTACTCGGCGTCACCCAAGTCTTTCATGGAGAAACAACTCTTTAACCATTCCTTGACTAACTCAAGCATTGGTATGTCATTCCCCGTGAGAAGGATGTCATCTACGTACAAGACTAAGAAAACTATTCTGCTCCCACTGGACTTCTTGTATGCACATGGTTCCTCTTCGCTTTTGAGAAAACCAAACTGTTTGAAGTTTTCAATTCCTCGATGCTTGCTTCAATCCATAAATGGATTTTGAAGTTTGCATACTTTTATAAGATTTTTTAGATCTTTAAAACCCTCATGTTTTGTCATATACACTTCCTCCGTCAAGAACCCATTCAAGAAGGCAATTTTGACATCGATAAGCCAATTTCGTAATTGAAAAATGTAGCAATCGCTAGAAGAATTTGAATGGACTTAAGCATTGCTACTGGGGAAAAAGTTTCACCACAGTTAATACCATGAATCTGTCTGTACCCTTTTACAACCAATCTTGCTTTATAGATGTAGGAATTTCCATCCTAGTCTGTTTTAATCTTTTAAACCCACTTGTAACCAATAGGTTTTACCCCATTAGGCAAGTCCACCAGGGTCCACACAGCATTTTTAGACATTGATTCTATTTCGGATTTCATGGCCTCAGGCCAATTATGTGAGTTGGGGCTCGCCAAAGCTTGCTTGTAGGTTGCAGGTTCCTCATTATCCAATAAGAAGATTTCAAAATCCTCAATTAACAGAACTTTAACAAACTATTTGTTTTAATTCTGGCAGACCTACGTGGGGTAGGAGCAACAATAGAAATGTTCTCTTCAACTCTTTGAAGATTTTTGCAAGAATTAAATTCAAGTGGGACGATAGGAGTCTCGCTAGTCGAATTAGCTTGCTCCGACGCATGATTATACACCCTTGCCTCTGACGTGGTGTCATCCACATCCATTAGGTGCTCGTCTCAAATTTCTTAGAGAACTACTTTACTCCAACTTGGCTTTCTAGAGAGGAATTCCTTTTCTAGAAAGACACAATCGCGAGCAACAAACACTTTGTTATCTTCGTTATTGTAGAAGTAATACCCTCTTGTCTCTTTGGGGTAACTCACAAAGAAACATTTGTCTGACTTAGGGTGTAGTTTGTTGCATTGTAAATGTTTTACATAGGCTTCACATCCCTAAATCTTCAGACAAGACAACTTTGGAGCTCTTCCATTCCATATCTCATATAATGTCTTTTTAACTGCTTTGGACGGTTTCTTGTTCAGTACTTTAGCAGCTGCTTCTAATGCATATCCCCAGAATGATATGTGAAGATCAGTAAAGCTCATCATGAATCGAACCATATTCAGCAAGGTCCTATTCCTTCTTTTTGACACACCATTTAACTACGGCGTCCCTAGAGAGGTCAATTGTGAAAGTATTCCACAATTAATCAGATGTTCACCAAATTCTTGGGTTAAATATTCAGCACCACAAGCAGATCGTAATGCTTTTATTGTTCTCTCAAGTTGGTTTTGTACTTCATTCTTGAATTCTTTGAACTTTTCAAAGGCTTCCAACTTTTTCTTCATTAAGTAAATGTAACCAAATGTACTTAAATCATCAATGAATGTAATGAAGTAAATAAATCCACCCTAGCTTTTAAACTCATTGGTCCACACACATCTGTATGTATGAGTCCCAAAAGGTCACTAGCTCTCTCACCTATACCCGTAAAGGTTGACTTAGTCATTTTACCAAACAAGCATGACTCACAATTTTAAAATGATTCATAATCAAATGTTGAAAGGAGTCGTTCCTTATATAATTTCTGGATGCGCTTTTGGTTAATATGTCCAAGCCTACAATGCCATAGGTATGTTGGTTTGATCCATTTGTTCTTTGCTTTTTATGATTTATGTTGTAGACATAAGTTGTATTATCTAAGACATACAAGCCATTAAACAATTTCGCTTTAGCATATAACATATTATCTTTGGAAAAAACAACACTTGTCTCTTATTTCAAAAGAAAAACCTTCATTATCTAAAATTGGAACTGAAATAATGTTTTTGGTAATTGTTGGAACATAATAACATTTATTAAGCACCAAAACAAGATTAGAAGTCTTAAATGATAATCTCCAATAGCAAGTGCAGCAACTTTTGCTCCATTTCCTACTTGAAGTGTGACTTCCCCTTTTGCTAACTTCCTACTCCCGCCTAGGCCCTGCATGTTATAAACAATGTGAGGACCACACCCGGTATCGAATACCCAATTTAAATAAGAAGTAAGATTAATTTTTACAACAAAAACATTAGGCAACTCTTTACCTTTCGTTTTCACTGGTGTGTATAATGGGGACACCCAAGCGTGTGGCAAGACCACCTACCACAATAGAAGCACTGGCTTACCTCCTTCTTCAAGTACTCCTCTGAAATGTTGACCAAGAGGTTGACTAATGTCACTATCGAGCCTTAATCATCATGAATAAGCTGGCTAGAAAAAATCCATCATGGAGCGAGAACATAATAGTATCATGTGCAGAGTCATCATCGATCGGTCTCCCTAGGATATCCATCCGATTGAATAATCCAATCAGTTCATTGACATAGGTCCTAACTGATTGACCACACATGAGTTTATTAGCCATAATCTTACAATGAATTTTGTAAGTCTCAAACCTTGCACTCTTAGTCCAGGAGTAGTAAATATAAGGTATCTAATTAACGACCTCTCTAACATTGTGGTTGTTGATGCCTCCACTTCCTAATGCCCTAATGCCACCTCGATAGATGGCACGAAGACATTCATGCAAATTGGTTAACTCATAATGTTTGAACCTTCTTTTCCAACAAGTTAAAATAGATTCTAAAATGAGATTCCTTATTTTCTCTACATTCGAAACATCTTTTTCATGCCTTTCAGGAGTAAAACCAATAGTATATCTGCTCTCAATGGGTATATATAAACGAGCTTCAACCCTTTGACTTCTAAGAACATTTCTCAACTCGTTTTCCCATTCCTTGAAGTTTATGAGATTCAGCCTTAATTTCAATTTGTTTGGCAAAATAGTGTTGTGTGTAAAGGTTATTCATCTACAAACAAAAACAAAACGAGGCAAAGTTTAATAATTATGTTTAATTAATTTAAAGTACCATACGGTATATAGGATTGGTAACTTTAAAGAATTTATTCAATATTAATTGATCCCTATTGAATTAAATGATTCCAAGACCCTTTATTTGTGTAATAATTGACCGGACTGAGGCCTTACTATCAAGCATCACATTTTCAAGGTGAGTAAACTCTTTACTGATTACAACTCTTGTAATTTTTGGTTGAATAATTACCTATCACATGTTTACTTATTATCCTTAGCTTCAAGGTTCTAAACCCTTTAAGTAACCTTGTTGAGTATAACCAATTAAATGTGTAGAGCGTGATCTACCCCACAATACCTAAGATAACGAGTCACACTCTGCGGAGGCCGACCTATCACTCACTATCACTACTACAAAAAATGGCAAAGAGACCCGTTAAAATATGCTTGAGAGACCACCTTACAATGGGTCTCTATCACAGGGGTTTGTTTGATAAAGAGACCCATTCCTTAGAGGGGTCTATTTGTGAGGACAAAGAGACCCGTTGTTAGTGATAGCAGGTCTGTTACATAAGTTTGAAAATTGATAATTTAGGTGGAAAAAAACCTGTTGATTGAGATAAGGGGTATGTTTGGTGGTCAAATAGATATGTCATGTCAATTAACGGGTTTCTTTGTTCTTTGTTTTTATATAAAAAAAACAATAGGAATTTTCTTTTGACATGGTTTGCATTTGAATTTTGAATATTTCATTTTTGTGCTCTATATAAATTGGCGGAAAATTAAAAAGATTGTAATTTACAATACTTTGCCTAAAAATACTTTTAGACCATATGAAATAGCTTGGGATAAAATTTTTTTAGATAAGATACAAAAAAAAAACCAACATAAAATTCAAGAAAAATTAACACAAAAATATTTAAAGTCACTAAAATTTACAATTATAATTACGCTCGAGTACTACTCCATCTTACGCAATTTCGACAAGATCTACTACTCTTGGTCTCTTTGAATTTCTGGGGTTAGGAATTTTGACAAGATCAGACAATGAAGCGAAAAGAAAAATAAAGCATATAAATTAAAAACTAAATTGAATTGAGTAATATTTACATTATCAAACAATCATATTAGAAAAATAAGAATTCATCAAATGAACACTTACCAAATCAATTACAACTCTATGATAAAATTGGGTATTCCGAAATTCCAACTAAACATTGTCAATTTAGCCAATTTCAATATTTTCTAAATAAATTATACAAAACCCATCAAATCTTAATTAAACCAAAATCCAATCAACCTAAAAACAAACAACAAAATTCGAACCACAAAACAAACCGAAAATAAAACAAATACCAAATCACAAAATAAGCTAAGAATCAAACGAAAACAACTCACACAACAAACCAAAAACGTCTACCCACCACCATCGCTAACTTAAAACAACCCAGGAAAAAAAAAAGAAATTCGAACATACTCAGTGAAATTTGCAAAAACTGTACCTTAAATGCTTAAATCTAGATCTTATTACACTGAAGCACTTTGCATCTATCATCGGAGGCTAAGTAAAGAGGGATCTTGGAGGTGGAGACTTCTCAAAATACAAGGAGCATTCATATGCTCGAATAAGGCGTTGATGAAGGTGGAAAAAAAAGAAGCAGAAGAAGCCATTGATGAGAGGGAATAAATTGGAGGTGAAAGAGAAATGAGTTTGTGATGAAAAAAATTGCAAAGGAATATAATGTCGGTGACGAGATGCAGAGGAGAGAGATTGAGCAAAAGGATGACACAATTAACACGCATAAATAATGAGAAGTGAAAAAGAAGGTAAGAGACCCGTTGCTCTTACAATGGGTTTCTTATCTCACTCTTCTTAATAAAGTTTTGGGTCCAAGGGCTTATAAGAGACCCGTTGCTCTTACACTGGGTTTCTTATCTCACTCCTCTTAATAAAGTTGTGGGCCCAAGGGATTATAAGAGACCCGCTATCTCTATTAAAGGATCTCTTACATCAAACATACCCGTTGATTAAGATAACGGATCTCTTATTAGGGGCCCTTTTCCAGTTTTTGTAGTAGTGTATCTAAGGATTGTTGGGTATTCAATTGGAAAAGCAACCTCAATATTAATGGGACCTAGATTTATTATGTTGTGATTATTTAGTGAACTCTAGCGCATCATCAGTAATCATAAAATAAATCTAACATGCATAATCTACTAATGCATAAATAAAACATGACATAGTATGTCCCCTTAATCCTAAGAAAACTAATAATGAAAAAAAAAAAAAACTCCCACTTGAATATTCATGGATCTCATCCTCTTATTCGTTTGGGTCTCCACTCCATTGGCTTCTTGGATCAACTGCAACCTGTAATATTATTCTATTCTATCTACTACTTAAAAAAAGTAAAATAAATTATAAAAATACTTAATGGTACGCAGACCGTATTTAGATTACAAAAATACGAAACGATGCGCAGATCATATTTAGAATCTATGGGCAATACTAGTCTTTATATAGCAATAAATAATATCATATATTATAAAGTGCCACATAATAAATCATTCATCATGCTTTCCTATAAAACATCACATGTTCATAATTAAGAAACATGGCTCTAAATATCTCATATTTTAATTAAATAATTGCAATAAGATAATATCACATATTATTTCTAACCATCCATAAAATATTATATATATTTTATTTTAGGCAAGGGATAGAATCAAATCATATTTTTATTATGGAAGATAAATCATATTTATTTTCCATGATTATCGTAACTAATTTACGAGATTCTATCCTAATTGCCTAGCCAATCACATAATTTTAAATCAATTATTATCCAAATTAATTATGGGATATTATCATTATTCAATCAATCACTATCCAAATAGAATCTTTTGCTCCATAATTATCCAAACTTAACAAAATTAACAACTTTAACATAGTTAATTATCTTTTCAAAAAACAAAACTCATCTTTTAAATTTTAATTTTTAAATCTGATTTTTATTAAAATAATTTTTTTTGAAATTCGTGCACCAGCCACCGTGGTGTGGCCAGCCAAAGCCGGCCACAATGGTCGTACAGCGTGAGGTTTACGCTGGTTGTAGCGATGCATAGCAGCAGCATTAGTGTCGGGCAACCCTTGCACGGTGCTGTTGTTGCTTCCCTTGGTTGACTCGACCTGTTGCCCCACCCTGCCCCTCCCTCTTGACCACCTACAGCGGCAGCCACCATTGCTGCGCCACCTTGCCGCGATTGCCGCGCATAAACCCCCTTTTTTATTTTAATTTAAATAAAAAAAAACAATTTTTATTAAAATTAAATTAACTTAATATGGTCCGATTAATTTCAAAATTAAATCTTATTAATCTAGATATTAGAGTTCTTCATGAAATTAATCCCCAATTTAATTTAACTCTTAGATTAAATAATTTGATCATGAAAATATATAATTTAGCATGAAATCAAATAGATTAAATTCATTAAACACATAACAACTGAATGAAATAAAAAACAAAACACAAATTTCACAAATTAGGGTTTATGCTTTCGAAATTTTTGAAAATTAGGGTTGGGGGATCGAAATTTTCGAGTGAATCAAGGTCAAATTTTGATCTTTTGATGGGTAATTTGGAGCAAATAAAATAACTTTTAATGATTCTATATTGTTAAATAACATTTAAAATAGTAATTGACCCATAATTAAATCATTCTCCTTCCTAATTGAATTAAAATTGTGGATTATCAAAGAATTAAATAATATTCAATATATGTACATGCATAGGCTTACTGATAACCACTGTAGGAGTTTATAAATACAATTGCGGAAAACATGAATCATATTCATATAGCACCTAATCCCAAGATGATGCATAACACATAAAGAATTAGAATTAATACCTTTGTAGCGTGATTCCACGTGTGATCGTACAAGAACAAGGGAGGCAAAGAACCTCAAATGTGATTCCTCTACTTGGTCCACGGGAACGGATTAAGACCTCCACTAATGCTAGTTAGTTGCAATTGAACCCTTCAATTGACCTTCTATGGAGAAGAACGAGCAACGAACCAACCATGAACCACCACACGCGCCACTAGGGGTGGCCGGCCGTGAGTCCAAGGGGGAGAAGAGTGAGAGTCGTGGGTTAGAGAGAGAGTTAGAGGGTTTTGGGATTTTGTTGCCTTGATTCACAATCTACTGTAAGTTGATTATGACTTAATTAATCAACCTTAGGCATGGATCTTATTTATAGATCTCATCTCTAAATAAGAGTCCATGACAAAGCCCAAAACCTAACTCGAATCTAACTATACTAGCCCAACTCAATTCATAATTACTTGCTTGCTTATGAGGCCCATAGATGGGCCTCTAAATTGCTTAACCCAATACCCTTGTGTGTGACCTCATAGGATCCATTCAAGCGGGCTTTGTACTATTTGACTAGCCCAAAGATAACTGATCATAATTTAGCAATAGATAACGACGAGCCAAAAGAAAGAACTTATTATCTCCATAATAGTGATCCTTGATATATCTAGTAGTTGCACTTATTGAACACATAACTCCTTCACTTACGACCTATTATACTCAGCCCTTTACTCACAAGTTCCACACTGAACTTGCTACATAGTAGGACCCTATCCTACCCAATCTAAGTCCCACACTTTGATTCACTCATACTCTCTATGTACTACCTCTTAGCTTCACACTAGAAGCTTACACAACTGTATGCAAAGAATGTTTTACACACTCACCCAAGAACCCAACCAAGACTCCTAAGCTAGTATATGAAAGGTAAGCCAAACATGAAAGCCGAAACTAATATGACAAAGATTATAAGCTTGACAAACTTACACAATTAAGCACAATTCGATTCCTTCATGCATAGACTCACAGAAAACAAAGAAATGAGTTTTCAATCTACTATTTATACAAGACTAGCTCGTATAGCAAGTAGGGTTTTCAAAAAGATAAACATGTTAAATTAACAAAATCTCAAAACTTGATTTTAAGTAAATCTATTATAAAGAAAATCTTTTTGGAAAACTTATTTAAGATAGATAATCATAATATCTTTTGATAATCAGTTTTTAAGAAGCAAATCTTTTAGAAAATCTTTTTTCTTAAAAACTTATCTTTTTCTAAACTTTCCTATTTAAATAAATTTTCCAAGCTCTATGACACGCTTCTAATAGGTTTCATGCGTTAAGCATACTTATCATATTTACATTAAATCCAAAAGATAAAAAATTAACTAAATAAATTTGTTGTGCCAATATTTTGTAAACATAGGATGCTTGGGCTTAACGCAGACCAGGACTAAGTTCCTGCTGTCACTTGTACTCTAGTTTAAAATTGGAACTTTGCAAGCTAAGTTCCTCCAGAACTTGCTGTCTTCAACGCAGACCAAGTCAACACCTTAACTTGTTGTCTTCAAGTTCATGTTAGGGAACGTTCTTGTTAGGGAACTTAGATAGTTCTTGTTAGAGAACTAAGTTCTTATTAGGGAACTCTTCTTCTATCTTGTTTAACCTTTCTACAAAATTTCTTCATGTCTTCTTAGATTAGGCTACTCTTCCACCTCTAAGGTCAACTTCACCTATTCTAGTTATACACTATAAAAAAACCTTTTATTAGTTCGAAGTTTGCTTTAAGCTTAAGTCCATCATCATCAAAACCTATAAGATTCAACAATTTCCCCCTTTTTGATGATGACAAAGTTAAGAAAACTTCCAAGAAAAGTTAAAACAATAGAAGGGGCGTATTTTTGCAATTTTTAGTTTATTGGCATAAAGTAAACATACAACTAAATTAAAGATAGAAATAACAAAAGCAAAAACAAAGATAAAAATAAGACATAAAAACAATCTAAACTACTAGCATCGATATCAGAAGAAATTTTTGATACTTTCTCAACTGGAACCTAGAATAACTTCACCTCTAAGTTTGCCTTTTATTTTTCCCCTTTTGGCATTATCAAAAAGTCTTGTCTTCATAGTTGATAATCTAGAACAACTTCACCTAACAAGTTTGCTATCTTCATAGTTGATTTACCCTTCACATAAGTTTCATACCCCTTTGTAGGAGCTTTCAAAATTTTGCCTAGGGTTTCTACATCAAACTCAATTTTTATTGCATTCACTTCACTTGACATAACCCCTTGCTTCACTTCAAAATTTTGACAGAATTCATTCATAGCAACAGGATGTATGCAATTATTTGAAGCCTTAGATAGCAAAAACTCCCACCCCTTGAACTTGATCAAATCCTAAAATTCCAGAAACCTAGCTTTTCTACACCAAGATAAATCAATTCTATGGCCAACTACATACCTTCCAGCTTGAGTCTCAAGCTTTTATTGATCAGCCGTAAAATCTTCCTCTATTGGATCGTCTTCCCCCTCTGATTCTGCAGTTCCAACCACAAAATCCTCGACCTCCTAGATATGTTCCTCCACTGACTTCTCTTTGTTTCTCTTTTCTTTCCACTCCTTAAATCTTCAAAGATGTTAGAGGTTTCCACTTCCTTGTCTGATGGGTTCTTCTCTTTAGGGTTTTTGTTTGAAGTGGATGAGGTTGGTGCAGTTTCGATTCGAGTTTTTTCTTATTCCTTGTAGGAAACTATGGTTAAAGGGGATACAATTCTGGGTTCTGATTTTGGCTCATTTTGGGAATTTTCAGAGGAGCTTAGGGAAGTGATGATTGCCATGGGTTCGAATTTTTGGAATATTTGAGAAGTTTTGAGAGATATTTTCACAGAGGTTAAATATTATTTGACAGTGATGATGTAAGGTGAGTGAAAGATGCCTTTACCGGTGTGAAATAAATGGAAAGTTTAGTGTCGTTTGGTCATTAATTGAACAAGTTCAATTTATTTTGAAATTTAAATAGGATTTTTAATCAAATTCTTTCTAAAATTCGTTTTCTTTCCACATTCAATTTATTTTTAAAAATGCATTAATTTTCAAAAAGAAAATACGTATTTGGAACACGCTTTACACTCATATGCAATGTACATTACTAATTACACACATATTAGAGTGTTGTGAACTAACCTTTAGGAATTCACCAACGGTGACACTTCAGCTATGTTTAGCACACCATAATTGTACTAAATGCTCTTTTTGCTCTGTTTACACTATTTTTGATATTGCCATATCTTGGAACTTCAGGTGCAATCAAGTCAGCTTGATCATCCCAAGTTCCAATCTCAATTTCTCAAACCTTTCTCTGTTTAAGGGCTTGGTTAGAATATTTGCAATTTAATTTTTCGGTTTAACAAACTTCTAACTTTATATTCCCTTGCTCCACATTATCTTTTAGAAAGTGATGCCTAATGTGGATGTGTTTTACCTTTGAATGTTGAACTGGATCCTTACAAATACATATAGCACTGGTATGATCATAGTAAATAGGAACACATTAAACAAAATTCCAAAATCTGTTACCAGTTGCTTTACCCATAACATTTGTGAGAAACATGCTGCCGCTGCTATATACTCTGCTTCAGATGTAGATAATGCAACAGTGTTTTGCATCTTGGATGCCCAAGAAACTAAACAAGGTCCTAAAAATTGTACCATACCTAAAGTACGTTTTCTATTAATTAAATCACCTGCATAGTCAGCATGAGTAAAGCCATTTAAATCAAATGAATCACTTTTAGGATAGAAGAGGCTCAAGTCATCAGTTCCTTTCAAATATCGAAGGATTCTCTTTACAGCTATCAAGTGGGACTCCTTTGGATTTGCTTGGAACCTGGCACATAGACCTACACTTAAAGATATTTCAAGTCTACTAGCTGTTAATTAAAGTAGAGAACCAATCATACCTCGATACATAGTTTGATCTATGAAAGTTCCAGATAGATCTTCATCCAATCTAGTGGCAATACCCATAGGAATTCTGTTGTTTTTACAGTATCCTGCTTGTATTTCTTGATCAGTTCCTTGATATATTTTTGTTGATGGATCATGATTCCTTATTCAGTTTGATTGATTTGCAAACCGAGAAAGAAGTTTAATTCAACTCATTAGCTCATCAAAGTACTTGCACAGAGATTCATTAGTTGCACCAAATAAAATATCATCAAAATAAATCTGTACCACTAAGATATCATTTCCATTTGACTTTAAAAACAAATTTTTATCAATTTTTTCCACGTTTAAAACCATTTTTCAAATGAAACTTAGATAATATTTCATACCATGCTCTAGGAGCTTGCTTTAACCCATAAAGAGCTTTGTCAAGCTTATAGACATGGTTTTGGAACTCTGGATTTTCAAAACAAGGATGTTGTTTCACATAGACTTCTTCTTTAAGAAAACCATTTAGAAAAGCACATTGAAAATCCATGTGGTACAGCCTAAATCCCATATTAGCAGAAAACTTTTCTTCACATTCAATCCCTTCCTATTGATTGAAACATTGTACAACAAGTCTTGTCTTGTTTCTAACAATAATACCATGTTCATCTAGCTTGTTCTGGACACCCACTTTAACCCGATAGTTTTCTTCTTCTTAGGTCTAAGTTCCATATGTCAAACTTCATTTTATTCAAACTCATTTATTTCAGCTTGCATAACATTAAACCAGTCAGCGTTAGTCAAAGCTTCAACATAGTTCTTAGGTTCCATTATGGAAAGGACTGCATAGAATGCATAGAAGTTCCTAAGCTGAGATCTAGTCTGGGTTCTTTTAGTGATATCCCTCATGATTGTATCTATTGGATGTGATATTTGATTTTTCTAGGGTTAGGTGTAAAGTCCTTGATTGGATACAATCTTTCTTGATTGTTGTTGAGTGGTACTTTTGTAGAAACTCTGCCTTGATTCTAAGTTGGTACTTCTTTAAGAACTTCATCATTTCCTTCATTATGTTCTTGGGGTGGAGTTTTTGGTGCATTCTCCATTGTAGGTTCTTCATTTGCTTCAGGATTTACATCACCTTCATTTTCAACCTGCTGCTTTTGCAATGATGTTGATTCTTCATCTGGATCCTGCTTGCGTATAAGTCCAATTTAAAAATCATCATCACAATCTTGTACATTAATTAACTGTTCAGTTTCATCAAATATAATATGTATAGATTCCTTAACACACATTGTTTTTTTTATTATATACTCTATAAGCTTTACTGTTTGATGCATATCCTAAGAATATTGCCTCATCACTACTTTCATCAAACTTTCCTAAATTCCTTTTACCATTGTTGTGAACAAAACATTTACAACCAAAAGATATAAAGTAAGAAACATTAGGTTTTATCCCTTTAATGAGTTCATAGGGAGTTTTGTTGGTGATGGCTCTAATAGATACTCGATTAAGAGTGTAGCATGCTGTGCTTACTTCTTCTGCCCAAAAGTTCCTAGGCAGTCCACTTGAAACCAACATAGTTCTAGCCATGTCTTCAAGGCTTCTATTTTTGCGTTCAACCACACCATTTTGTAGTGGAGTTCTTGGGCTAGAGTAATTATGATCTATTTCATGTTCAGTACAGAATTGTTAAGTTTCACCATGTTAGGCATCCAGTGAGAGAAATATAGTTTTATCTCCAGTCATATGCTTAGAACAACCACTGCCGAGGTACCAAGTGTTGTTCCCCCTCATTGGAATCTACATGAAGAATCAAACATTAGTCTCCTGAACCTAGGTTTCCTTGGGTTCTTGTGTAACAGATGTAGGATCATCTTTCTTAACCTATATCTGTTCTACATGTTTTTCATTATTTTGAGTGCTTTTTTCTTTCTTAGGACACTTAACCTGCTTATGTCCCGTATTACCATAAAAGTAGCAAACAATACTACTAAGTAGATCAGCATACTTTTTCTCCTTTTGGAACTTCTTAAAACCTAAACCTTATGTTCTTTTAGTCTGAGCATTAGTAATCCAGTTTGGACCTTTATATTTTATTGGTTGCTTACCTTTCCTAGAACTCTAAAGTTCCCCCTCAAGTCTTACTTTATCCATTTTTAATTCCACCAAATCAGAGTTCTATTTTTCTAAGTTTGGATATTGGACAAGTTGAGGAACTTCAGAGTTAGGAGTATCCACACCGAGTTTCTACAAGGATAGTTCCACATTCAAAAGTATGTTATCTTGTTTAAATTTCTCAACCGTTTCTTTTAAATTAATATTATCATCAAATAGACTAAAGAATCTGTTTTGAATATCAAACTTTATATTGTATAGCTAGTCACTGTGTTCTTTATAAGTTGTTAAATCCTTGTCACTTTTCTGTTCGGATCAATAAACTTCTTTTAGGTCATCTTGAAGTTCCAAAAAAGCACATATTAGTTTCTCTTTAGAAAAATTTCTTAGTTCATTTTGAGAAAACTGTACCTTAGCCTCTAGTGCCTTCAGTTTGGCCTTTTCATCAGTTTTTTTCCATTAAGCATAGATGTGCGGTTTCTTCAGAAGGTTGGTCTTCTTCTTCTTCTTCTTCTTCTTCTTCTTCTTCTTCTTCTTCTTCTTCTTCTTCTTCTTCTTCTTCTTCTTCTTCTTCTTCTTCTACTTCTAAATCCTTGTCTCCCTAGGCAGCCAACATAGCCTTCTTAACATTGTCCTTAGTAAAGTATGGCTTATAGACTTTGGAATCTTTGGATTGATCTTTTCCTCTAATCTTTCCTTTGTCACCTTCCTTAAGTGGACAATCCTTTATGAAATGATCTTTCGAGCCACACATGAAACAGGTAGTGTCTTTGGAACTTGTAACCTTCTTGTTCCTATCAAACTTCCTATTGTTCATTATTCTCCTAAACTTCCTTACCAGCATGGCCATCTCATCCTTATTAACTTCATATTCATCTAAAACTTGTTCCTTATTAGCAAGACTCTTGTTCTTGGAACTCTTTGCATTGTAACTTAGATGAAGTTCATGAGTCATCAATGATCCTTGCAGTTGTTCCATGTTGAACTTTGTGAAGTCCTTAGCTTCATGCATTGTAGTAACCTTAGATCTCCATCGTTCATCTTGTGGTAGACTCCTCAAGATCTTCCTTGCCTGCTCATCTATAGGAATGTGCCTGCCAAGGTAAATCAGTTCATTAATTATATCATTGAACCTCGTAAACATTTCTTCTATGGTTTCTTTGGATTCCATTTCAAACCGCTCATATCTAGACATCAACAAATAAATTTTAGAACATTTTACCTCATTATTACCTTCATGAGTAACTTCTAGTAGATCTCAAATCTGTTTAGAAGACTTGCATCCTATGATTTGATTATGTTCATAAGGTTCAAGTCCACAATGCAAATATTTAATAGCTAAAGCATTCAACTCAAGTTTCTGATAGTCTTCCTTTTCATAATCAGAAACAACTTTAGGAAGTACCTGTAGGAGTTTATAGGTACTACGCAGCGGAAATAATATGAATCATATTCAAACAAGTACAAATCCCAAAGATCTCATGCATAACACACAAGACACAATCATACCTTTGACGCGTGAATTCCACGTAGCTATTCGACAGGCA
Organism: Chenopodium album; assembly: GCF_948465745.1. Classification (NCBI taxonomy): domain Eukaryota; kingdom Viridiplantae; phylum Streptophyta; class Magnoliopsida; order Caryophyllales; family Amaranthaceae; genus Chenopodium; species Chenopodium album. Next base: position 54,806,095 of record NC_137839.1, read on the forward strand.
AATCAGGGAGAGAATAGAGCCCCAAGTGTTTCTCCTCTACTTAGTCCACGAGATTTGAACAAGCCGTCCACCAATACTAGATTGGTCGAGTGATTGAGGAAAACCGCGATCACCACCTTTATGGACAACCGACCACCGCACGAACCACCACCACCACGTGACACCACCGTGCGCCAAGAAGGAGGAGAGAGCCGTGTGAGAGAGAGGACTTTGAGAGGGGTAAGGTTTCGTGTTTGCTAATTAGGGTTTGATCACACTAATCAGTTAATTTCTTACTCCAACTTGCAAACCTAGGCACCTAGTCTATTTATAATCTCATTATAATTAGACTAGGGTACGAAGCCCAAAACTCTTTCTAATCCTCTACATGGCCGGCCACCTAGAGTGATGAGGCCCATGATGGGCCTCGTTCTCTAATGCTCAATCTAGCCCCTTTGTGTGACCTTATAGGATCCGTCCAATTGGGCTTTGGCCTATTTTACTAGTCCAAAGATCGTTAGTACCTCTAGCTATGATAAAACGACGACCAAAATGTACGTACTTAATTATCTCCATAATTTGATCCATTTATATATCAAGTAATTGCACACGACGAAGACATAATTCCTTCAATCTCCCACTTGTCTGAGACAAGGGTGCAATATTTAAATTCCTTAAGTCAATATATAAGTTAATTTGATTATATGATTGCATCACATGTCGAGATCATATTAATCTACAAATCGTTTCTTGAAATCTGAGTTAGAATCACAAAACCAAATGATTACTGTGTAATGCATTTGAACGCGACCACGTATTTTCATAATTCTCCCTCTTCAAGCGGCCGTGACACATTTCCTAATTTAAAAGGTAGACTCTATCCAATCTTGTGGTAACATGACTCCCACTTAACTTCTGAAATAACCGGGAAACACCCTTTACAATCTCTAGTTACGGCTAGACGTTTGAGTGTACCACAATCACAACATCCATTGAATGAAATCAATGTTCCACTCATGTCAAAGGAATCCACTAATATATACGGAAGCTCTATACTTGAACTTCAAAGTAGGTCATTAGTTCGATCATGCATCATTCATGCATATCAAAGTGATTGACCTAGCATCACTATGCCCTGGCCTATAGCCCATGAAAGTGCGCTATCCAATCAATCTTACATGCTAGTTCATTTATTGAAATCATTTATGTCCACTTTAATTATCTTGAACCCGAAACTTAAATAATATATGAACTTTGTTCACCTGTGGGGTTTCAATTCACCAGGTCATCAACCTGATGAGCCCATCAATTCATAATTATTTTGGACATTTTATTTAATTTCCAAAACCATAATTAAATAAGAGAAATAATAATTTCTATTTTAAACATAATTCTACAAATTGATGCATTTCTCATGCAATATGCTTTCTCAAAACATACATAACTTAAATTGCATAACTTGCTTCAATCCCAAGACTTTATATGACTCTCATACCTTAGTCCATGGAAGGGGTTTAGTGATTTCTCACTCATAATAAAACTTAGCAGAACACGACCTTCCGCTGGTCAATGATCTCATAATTGAGGTGATATCTCATATCCTTTTGTTTGGATTTGTGATGTGACTCTGGCTCCTTTGTTCTTGGGCAAAGATGACCTGTTAGTCACATAACATTCTAATCTGAACTCCCTGTCTAACTATCTTACTATAGTTTAATACACATATTATGACATTAAGTATGCAACAGTGCTCTTCTTTGAACTCTTCAAGCTCACTGTCCTTTTCCATCCAGACAGAAATATGAATTTAGATCACCATCTAGAATCATCTTGCTTGTTTGGAAAACTTGCATTCGTGTGACCTTTTGACAACTTGCTTAAATTACCTTTTAACACAATAGCTAGAAGTATTCCTCTTAGTGCTTCTCATGTACTCAAGGATTTGTTCTTGGTAATTCTCCGTATGCTTATTTTGAATTTGCTTGAAACCTGCTACACATGCACAAGTCATATGCAACATCTTGCTTTGTACATTTCATGGCACATGTAATGGATCCTTTTGCAGAAGCATAAGGTACATTATCCATACAACTCAACTCTATTAGCTTTTGAAGGCACTGAGTTTTACTGAGTGTAATACCATGAAACATGGGAAGACATCCTCTCTTAGAGTCTTGCTTCATGAAATTGTCAAGATCCTTGTCAAAATAAGTCTCTCGATTCATTCTAATCATTCTTCAAGATTCACTTCATGGATCTTAGTCCCAATATGTACTCAATATCTTCTAAGTCTATCATATTGAAATAATCTCTCTAACCATTGCTTGACTTATTCAAGCATTGATATATCATTTCATATGACCTGTATGTCAACTACAAACTAGACTAAGAAAACCAATTACTCCCACTAAACTTCTTGTCTCTTCAAGATTCCCTTTTCGTTCTATTAAGGAAATCAAACTGTTTGATTGCCTAATCAAAATGAATGTTCCAACTCCCTGATGCTTACTTCAATCCATAAATGAATTTCTGAAGTATGCAAAACTTTCTAAGAATTTCTGGATTTCAAAACTCTTAGGTTGTATCATATACATGCTCACCATCAAGAACATTTCATGAAGGTGATTTTGATATCCATAACTAGAATAATCCGAATAGGCTTACCCAACTAATAGGTTTGACCCTATTTGTAAAACTATTATGGACTAACACATCTTTACAAACATGGAGTCCATACTGTCATGGCTTTAATCCATTTCCTGAGTTGGCACTTATCCAAAGCTTTCTTGTTGGCCGTGGACTCTAACCATTCTAATAAGAAAATTTTAGAATCCCCCTTTTCTCAAGATTTCAACAAACCGTTTGTTTTGCTCCCAAGTAACCTACGATAGGTATGAGCGACAATAGAATTATTCTCTTCAACTCTTTGAGGCCTTTTACTCTAGTGGGATAATAGAAGCCTCGCTAGTTGATTTAGCTTGCTTCGACACATGTTTTATCAAATTAGCTGATTTCATGCGCATTCGTCTCTGATGTAATGTTATCCACATCCATTTGTTGCTCGTCTCGAATCTCATCAAGATCTAACTTTACTCCCACTTGGCTTTATAGGAAGACATTATTTCTATAAAGACACTATTGCGAGCAACAAACACTTTATTTCTACGCGATTGTAGGAATAATACCTCTTAGTTTTCATGAGAAAACCCATGAAGAACTATTTTTCTGATTTAGGGTGAATTATGTCATCTTTGTAAACATTTTACATTGATTTCATAACCCTTAATCCTGTTTAGAAAAGATAACTTTTGGAACATTTCCAAATCATAACTCTTATGACATCTTTTCTACAGCTTTGGTTAAGTTTCTTGTTTAGTATATTCGCAATTTTTGTTGTAATGTATATCCTCAAAACGATATTTGTAAATCATTAAATCTTGGATCGAACAATGGAAAGCAAAGTTTGATTCCTTCTTTATAAACATACACTTCAATTCTAATGTTTCTGGATTATGAATTAATTCAAGAATTCCCTTTAGATAATCATTCTTTTTGAGTTAAACATTTATCACAACAATCATATTGTGGTGGTAAATTGTTTATCTCAAACTGATTTTACATTTCATTTTGGAATTTTTGAACATTTCAATGTTTCCAAGCTTTACTTCATTAAGTAATTATCGACATATTTACTTAAATCGTTAGTAAAAGCAATGATATAGTTAAACCTCTTTGCTAACTCTTGAACTTATTGGTTCACATACATCATATGTATGAGTACCAAAAGGTCATTTTAGCTTCTTTTACCCTTTTTACTAAAAGGCAACTTGGTTATTTTAACATTCATCAAGCATGACTACTAATTCTCAAGTGATTCATAATCATATAAGAATAAGAGTCCATCCATAACTTTGGATGTGCAAATGGTTAATGTGACCTAACCTTACTTGTTATAAGTAAGTGTACTTTAAATCATCTAAATTTTATTTTTGTGATCTACTTATATCAATGTCATAAAACAAAATTAACTCATATCTAGCAAAATGGAAAACAATTTATTACCTTGGTCATGGATCAACACTTATCCAAGCCAAGTAAACCAAATTCAGTATTCAAAACAAGAAAACAGAAATATTGTCTCATTAAAACTGGAAATTGTTCTAAAATCATCATAAACTAATCAAAATTTAAAACTATGAAGCTATTTCTGGTCACTCAAAACTTCTAGTGCACCTTCAAGCTCCATTTCCATGCTAGCTTCACTTGTTTGTAGTTCTTGTGCAACATCTCAACGTTAAGCACTGCAACTTGGTATCACATACCTAAGTGAAAGTTATAATGTTTATAACAAGAGTGTTAGATAACTCTTACCTGTCACTTCATCCTAGTGAGGACATCCTTGTTCAAGCACTGACTTATTCTCCTTTCAGATAATCCTCTGCTTGATTCTTGAGTAAATCAACTAGTTTTACTCCAGAATCTTTATCATCTTGACAAAGTTTCTCGAGGTTAAAACCATCATGTAAAGATTGCAGAATTATATCATGAACCTGATGATCTTCATATGGTCTCCCAAACATATTCATGCGGTCAAATAGTTCAACCATCATATCCACATGAATCTGTACTGACTGGCCTGACAAGAGTTTTCTTGAAATTATCTCGCCATTAATCTTGTAAGATTCAAACCTAATACTTCCATTCCAGGAGTCGTAATTCTTGGAAACCATATTAATGATTTCCTTGACGTTTTCATCCATTTCTCCATCAACATGGGAATTCAGAATTCCATAGCAAACATCACGTAAGAACTTGAATAAAAGATAAGGTTCATAGTTCATGAATCTTTTAGCCCAATCTTCTGGAATAGAAGACAACATCATATGCGCAATTCTCTTACAATCTGAAACATTTCTCAAATGCTTCTCAAGAGTCATGCCTAGACTAAATCTACCCTCGATTGGTATGTCTAAACAAAATTCAAGATTTTCGTTCCTTAGAACACTTCTAAGTTCGCTTTCCCAATCATTGAAGTTGAGAAAGTTAAGCCTTGTTATCATTGTTGGAGGTAAAGAATTACTGTCATCATTGGTACGACTACCCATCTATGTAAAAATAAGGCAAAATTTAATAATTATGTTTGATTTAAAATTAAAGTACCGCATAAACGCATTCATTTGGTAACTTTAAAACACTTTATTCAATAATTAATTAATCCCAATTGAATTTTAAGTTATTCCAAGATCCTTTATTTGTGCAATAATTAACCGATCTGAGGCCCTACCATCAACCAGTACATTTTCTAGGTGAGTAAACTCTTTACTGATTACAACTCTTGTAACTCTTGGTTGAATAATTAATCATCACATGCTTAATTATTACCCTTAGCTTCAAGGTTCTAAACCCTTTAGGTAACCTTGTTGAGTATAACCAATTAAAAGTGTAAAACGTGATTTACCCCCACTCCCCAAATATATAATATGACACCCAGCTAAGGCATGACCCATCATAAAATATCAAAGGTTTCATCGGGTTTTTAATTCGAAAAGCTACCTTAATATTACAGGAACCTAGATTTATTATGTTGTGATTATTTAGTGAACTCTAGCGCATCATCAATCAACATAAATAAGATCTAACATGCATAATCTACTGATGAAATAAAATAAAGCATGACATAGTATGGCCCCTTAGTCCTAAGAAAACTAGAAATGAAAATGCTCCCACTTGAATCATCATGGATCTCCATCCACCTTGCTCCTTTGGGTTTTCACTTCATGGGCTTCTTTGAACTAACACTATTTAAATAACTATTCTATTTAATTTAAATAGAAGTTACAAAAATACTTAACGGTACGCAGACCGTATTTAGATTACGAAAATACTTCACAATGTGCAGATCATATTTAAGAATCTATGGGCCATACTATTCTATATATAGCAACATAATATCATATATTATAAAAGTGCCATATAATAAATCACTCAACATGCTTGTCTAAACTACAACATAGAATGTTCATAATAAAGTCAACGCATTTCCTAAAATATCTTATATTTTAATCATAATTAGATAATATCATATATTATTCATGACCGTTTATAAAATATCATATATTTAATTTAGTCATGAGATAGAATCAAATCATATTTTAATCTAGAAAGATAAATCATATTTAATCTTCCATGATTATCCTAACAAATTTAGGAGATTCTATCCTAATTACTAGCCAATCAAATAATTTTAAAATCAATTATATCCTAATTTAATTATGGGATAATCACATTATTTAAATCAATTATTATCCTTTTGGAATATGCTCAGAATATCCTAATCAATCTTATCCAAAATTAACCACTTTAAATAGGATAATTACCAATTTAACAACTTTAAATATGGATAATATCAAATATAACAACTTTTGAATATTTTATTATATCCTAAAATAAAAGATTTTATCCAAATAAAACCAATTTTATCTTTTAAAATAAAAGATCATATTTTTCAAAATATTTTAACTTATCCAAATAAAACTAATTTTATTCCAAAATAATTCATAATTATCTTGAAATAAATTTTCAAATAAGATATTAAATTTTTTTTATTTTTTGAAAACCGCCAACCACCATCGCCGGTCACCGTGGTTGGCTAGCCGAAGCTAGCCACGGTGGCTGGCTGCCTTGACGACAGCCACTGCCGCAAGGGCAGCAGCGTGGCGGCAGCTTTGGCGGTCGTGGCAGCAGCTAGACCTGGCAATCCTGACCCAGACCCGATGACCCGACCCGAATGACCCTACCCATGACCCGAAATCGACCCGAAACCAGTGACCCGAAATTGACCCAAGACCCGAATGAACCCGACCCGACCCATACCCGACCCGAAGTGGAACTGACCCGACCTTGACCTGAAACCTGAAATGACCTAATTCGAAACGACCCGACACGAGATGACCCGACCCAAAGTTGACACGAGACCCGAAACGACCCGACCTGAAGTTGACCCGAGACCCGAAGTTGACCCGACTGGAAAATGATCCGACCTTTAACTTCTTTTAGTAAATAATTATATAAGTTACTACATTCGTTAACTTTTATTTGCAATTTTGGAATATTTTATATCTCACAAATAATACCCCAAAGTTACAAATAAAAGTTAACGGAGGTAGTATAAAAAGTTTATATTATGAAATTATACATTAAAATATACCAAACAATATCTTACGTGACTACATTGACTTTCATATAATAGCTAAAAAAGATGGTCAAAGTGAGATGTGTGAATAGTGCAAAATGTCAAATCCTTAAGAGTAATTTGGGAAGAAGGGAGTACAAGAATAATTCAAAGAAATTATTACAACAATGACAATGATAATAAGAGTACGTATTAAAACTAAGATCAATAAGAGAGTGAGGTATAACTCAATTAGTTCTTCTTAGTTTCAAGAGATCTTAAAAGTGATTCTTAGCCTAAAGTTCTAAACACAAAAAAAAAAAAAAAAAAAAAAAAAAAAAAAAAAAGTTAATAAAAGTCAAACAATTACTATAATCCATGAAAAAAATAGCCTTAATAAATATAGTGAGTTTTTCGTAAAAAAATAAATAAATATATATCCAGAGTTGAATTTAACCCAATGAATCACCCGAATATGACTCGACTAGAAGTTAACCCGACCCGAAGTTGACCCGAATATTGGACCCGAAAATTGACATGACCCGAACTGACCCGACCCGAAAATTGACCCGACCCAAACTTGACCCGAACCGAACTCGACCCGAACTGTTGACCCGATACCCGACTTGACCCGATACCCGACTTGACCCGATTATCAGTCGACCCGAAATCAACCCGAAACCCGAAATGACCCGACCCGACCCGAACTTGACCCGATAATCTTTTGACCTGAACTTTACCCGACCCGAAATGACCCGACCCATACCCGACCCGAATGACTCATTTACCAGGTCTAGCAGCAGCCGTGCAACGCTTGCACGCTGCTGCCCACAGCCACCCCCGACCTCCGCCCTTCCCTTCTCTCGCTCTCGGACTGCCACCTGGTCGGCAGCCGCCGTGGCTGCGCCACCTAGCCGCGGTTGCCGACCAAAATAATTTAATTTTTTTTTCGTTTTTAATCTAATTAAAATAACACTTATCATAATTAAATTAAATCAGTCCAAAAATTAAAATTAAATCAACATTCAATCTTAAAATTAGGGTTCATCATAAAATTAATCCCAATTTAATTCTAACTTTTAAAATTAAATTGATCATCATACATAAAAATTTTTTATGCATAAATCAATCCGATTAAAATTATTAATCATAAAATAAATCGAATCAAATCAAAATCAAGCACAAAAATCATATTTTAGGGCTAGGATTTTCGAAAAATTCAAAATTTAGGGTTAGGGGGTTCGAAAATTTCGAACAATTTAGGGCTAAAATTCGGTCTCTTCATGGCTATTTTGAGCATAATTAAATCACATTTAATCGATTCCAAAAGTTTAATCACATAAAATATAATAATTGAACCATAATTTAATCAATTTCTCCCTCTTAATTGATTATAAAATTAACATGGACATCAAATAATCATTTTATTATGATCTAGCGCATTCATGCAAGAGGCTAACTGATACCACTGTAGGGGTTTATAGGTACTACGCAGCGGAAATAATATGAATCATATTCAAACAAGTACCAATCCCAAAGATCACATGCATAACACACAAGACACATAATCATACCTTTGACGCGTGAATTCCACGTAGCTATTCGACGGGCAAATCAGGGAGAGAATAGAGCCCCAAGCGTTGCTCCTCTACTTAGTCCACGAGATTCGAACGAGCCGTCCACCAGTACTAGATTGGTCGAGTGATTGAGGAAAACCGCGATCACCACCTTTACGGACAACCGACCACCGCACGAACCACCACCACCACGTGACACCATCGTGCGCCGAGGAGGACGAGAGAGTCGTGTGAAAGAGAGGACTTTGAGAGGGGTTGGATTTCGTGTTTGCTAATTAGGGTTTTATGACACTGATCAGTTAATTGCTTACTCCAACTTGCAAACCTAGGCACGTAGTCTATTTATAATCTCATTATAATTAGACTATGGCACGAAGCCCAAAACTCCTTCTAATTCTCTATATGGGCGGCCACCTAGAGTGATGAGGCCCAAGATGGGCCTCGTCCTCTAATTCTCTATCTAGCCCCTTGGTGTGACCTTATAGGATTCGTCTAATTAGGATTTTGCTTATTTTACTAGTCCAAAGATCGTTAGTACCTCTAGCTATGATAAAACGACGACCCAAATGTACGAACTTAATTATCTCCATAATTTGAGCCATTTATATATATCTAGTAATTGCACACGACGAAGACATAACTCCTTCACTACCTTCTTTTTCTCATTGGTTACGGTTACCTCAAAATCACCAGATTCAATTACACACCATACCCAGTAATTTTTAGCCTTGATGAAGATCTCCATCCTGTTTTTCTAGTATGTATAAAACTTACCATTGAACTTAGGTGGACGTTTGGTAGAGTACCCTACTTCAAGTTTCTCCTTGTAATTCATTTCTCCTCAGGAACTTTCTCAGCAAAAGTATCTGCTTGCACGTGAGAACTGTACTCTGATACCAATTGTTAGTTGAGACGAACACTACAAGAGGGGGGTAAATTGTATGAGAGTTCCTAGTAGTTACTTTTCGCGGAATGTAAAGAAAGTTGCAATGCACACAGAATTTTACGAGGAAACCTTGCAGGGCCCAACTGGAAGTAAAACCTTGACCCTTCTAAGGGATTTCCAAAACCAAATCACTTCACTATAATAGGGAAAACACACAAGTTACGACCTATTATACTCAGACCTTCACTCACAAGTTCCACACTGAACTTGCTACACGGTAGGACCCTATCCTACCAAGTCTAAGTCCCACACTTTGATTCACTCGTACTCTCTAAGTAATACCTCTCAGCTTCACATTTGAAGCTTACACAACTGTATGCAAAGAATGTTTTACACACTCAGCCAAGAACCCAACCAATACAAAATACTTGACTTCTAATATATAAAAGTTACGCCACACATGAAACCCGAAACTAATACGACAAATATAATAAGCTTGACAAAGTTACACAATTAAGCACAATTCGATTCCTTCACGCATAGTGTTAGTTGAGACGAACACTACAAGAAGGGGAGGGTGAATTGTAGGTGAGTTCCTAGTGACTAATTTTTGCAAATATAAAACAGAATAAAATAGGAACTTGCAATGCACACATGATTTTACGAGGAAACCTTCTAGTGCCCAACTAGAAGTAAAACCTCGACCCTACCTTAGGGATTTCGAACACAAACAATTCCACTATAATAGGGCAAACACCAAGTTACAACCTATTATAATCAAACCTCTACTCATAAGTTCCTGAACGAACTTGCTACAGAATAGGATTCTATTCTACCCAGTCTAAGTCCCACACTTAGACTCTCTCTTGTACTCCCTAAGTACAAATCTTCTCAAGTTCTCACCAGAAGCTCTCTCTCTGTATGCAAAGATAACAAAAACACTCTCACCCAAATAACCCCAACCAATTACAAGTATAGACACCTAGTATATGATAGGCAAGCTATGCATGAAACCCGAAACTAATATGACAAGATGATAAGCTCTGTAAATTCTTCATGCATAAACTCACAAAAACCTAAACTCCTTTTTTTTCTCTACTATTTATACAAGTATTACTCGTATAGTAAGTAGGTTTTCTTAAAGATAAATAAGTTAAACTTAACTTATCTTTATACACGGTTTTTATGTAAATCATTAGAAGAAAATCTTTTCCAAAAAATAAGATAGAAAGATTGAGTTAAAAAGCATAATATCTTTTTAAGAAACCGATTTTAAGAAATAAACATTTAAAGAAAATCTTTTTCGAATTCTATCTTTATCTTTTCCAATTTTAATTTATTTGCCAAGCTAACTTGCCACGCTTATAATAGACTTCATGCATATCCTACTAAACATATTTAACAATGAATCTAGAAGATAAAATCTTAACTAAGTCATTGCTGCGCTGTGCTCCTGTACTGGTAGGTTTACTTGAGCTCCACGCTTACTAAATTCCTCCGAAGATCTTAGCCAGCCATCTTCAAGTTCATGTGAAGGAACGTTCCTGTTACGGAACTCAGTTCCTGTGAGGGAACACTTCTTCTGTTTCGAATAACCTTCTTGAATAAAGAACTTCTTCAAGTCTTCTTAGTTTCAGTTACTTCTTCCATCTCCAAGATCAATTTCACCTAAACTAAACAAACACTTGAAAAACCTTTATTAAATGAGTTTGCTGTAGTTTAAGTTCCTCATCATCAAAACCTTTAAACATAAAAAATTTCCCCCTTTTTGATGATGACAAACTTAAGCAAGCTCTAGAGAAAGTTAAAACAAAATAGAAAGACGTATTTTTGTATTTTTGATTTATAAACAGAAAGTAAACACACAACTGAATTAAAAACAAAAAGTAAAAGCAAAAACAGACATAAATAACTAAGACAGAAAGTAAACTAATCTAACAGCATCATATCAGAAGAAAGTTCTGATACTTTATCAACTGGAACCCAAAACAACTTCAGCCTCCATGTTTGCTTCTTCTTTTCCCCCTTTTGGCATTATCAAAAACTCCTGCTTTTTCAAGTTTATTAAGCATCTACCCACAGCCCCACAAGCAATTCATCGAGTGTGGGAAAATGAAGGCAGCGCTACTAACTTCCCTTAGGAAAGTTCCACTCTCCTGTTTACGCATTCATAATATACTAAAGCACACATGTATAGACAGTTCCAAAAGCATTCATTAAAATCAAAAGATTTATCATCCTGCTAGATAAAAATTATTACAAACCAAAGAAAAAGTTCAAGCATTTACAAACATAAACTGAAATTGTTCATGACTGCTAAAGAAAGTTAAGGTAGGCTAGTTTTAGGAAGGCTAAGAGGGAAATGGCAAAGTCTGCATGAGGTCATGAATCTGTTTGCTGTCTTCTTTTTGTTGTGCAATAAGAGCTTCCAGCCTTTGCTCAAGACTCTGTTGCTTCTGTTGGAACTCCTCCTTCTGTTCCTTCAGAGCCTTGTCCTGTGCCTGCACAAGTTTCTTCTATTCTTTTAGTGCCTTGCCCTGCTCCTACACCAATTTTTCCAGCTTCTGAAGCTAATCCTTTCCAGCTGATTCCTTGGCTTGAATTTCAACCCTCTCCATTCTATCCGTCAGTTCATCCACTTGCCCCTCAAGTATTTTCTCATTAGCATGCAGCTCCAAAGGTTTCTCCATGCTGGTCTGAAGCAAAACACTTGCAGATAGCCTCCTGCTTTTTCTTACAGGTTTGTCACTCACTTCCTTCTGTTTTCTCTTCCCTGTAGACTTTTCAACCTTCTCTAACTTCTGAATTTTTCCTTGAACCACCTCTAAGCTCAAACTATCCAGAGTATCAGCATTAATCACATTCTCTGGATTCTCATCCAAGCCCCATACTTTCCTTTCAATTGCACTCCAAGACTTTCAAACACAATGGACAAAATAGCACCATATCCTGCTTTTGTTCCACTTGGAACACAATGTGTCAAGTGCTGATACATAAGTGAGGGAAAATTAACTTTAATTCTCCTTGACAGACAGAAAATCACAGCCATGTCCATCAAACATGCTTTACCCTTCTTTGCAGTTCTTGGCAAGATGGTTTTCTTAACAAGATTGAACAATAGCTTATTTAAAGGACTCAGATCATTATGACTCATAATGTTCTTCCCCCTTTTTCCTCAAAGGGCTTTAACTATGTCACCACTTAAGTAATTCCCAACCTTAACACTTGACTTACCCTTAATGTAAGTCTCATACCCTTCCATAGGGGTTTTCAGAATTTTGCTAAGTGTCTCAACATTTAATTCAATATTTATACCACCAACCTTACTAGTAATTATTCCCAATTTTGCTTGAAAATTTTGACAAAACTCAGTCATAGAAATCGGATACATTTAATTATCAGAAACTTTAACCAACAAATACTCCCATCCTTGGAAAATAATCAAATCAACAAATTCTAGAAACCTAGCACTTCTACACCAATCTAAATCAATACGATGACCAACAACATACCTTCCTGCTTGTGAGTCAAGCTCAGCTTGATCAATTTCTCCTTCGTCCATTGATTTCTCTTTTTCCGAACCCTCCTCTTCTAAGTTGCGAGCAAACTCCACAACTTCCTCAATGTGATCCTCCAGAGTCTTTTCTTTACCTTTCTTTGCCTTCCATTTTTTTCAATTTGTCAAGTACTAACTTGGTGATGTTCTCCAACTGTTCAGGGTTAGGGTTTTGCATGGTGGATGAAGGCGGGTTTATGATTTGAGTTTCAGTGCAAGAAACAATCGGAAGTGATGAAACTTCTTCTTGCTCAGAGGGATGGTTGTTGTGTGAATTTTAAGATGAGCTGAGGGATGTGATTATGGCTATGGTTTCCTTCTTCAAGAGGTTTTAGAAGAGTGTAGAAATTTTTTTCACAGTGAAGTAAATTTGATTTGACAGCGTGATGATGTAAGGTGGTTGTGAGTGCCTTTTATATTTAATGAAGTAGTGTAAGGGATTTTAAGGGGTTTACTGTGCAGTCATTAATTGAACAAATTCAATTAATTTTCCAAAAATAAAATGCGCAGGATGAATTTACCAAAAATCCTTTTCTTTCCAAATTAATTTAATTTACAAAATCAAAGTTTCTGTTTATAAATACGCAATTGGAACACGTTTTCTACACATATACACTGTACATACTACTAGCAAAATTAATTGAGCGTTTAATGAACTTACCTTCAGTGATTAACAATGGTGACACTTTAGCTATGTTTAGCACACCATAATTGTGTTAAATGCTCTTTTTGCTTTATTTACATTTTTTTTACTTTGCCATATCTTGGAACTTCAGAGGCTAGTACTTCAGCTTGATCATCCCAAGTTCCAGTCTCAATTTCTCAAATCTTTCTCTGTTCAAGGGCTTGGTTAGAATATCTGCAATTTGATTTTAAGTTTGACAAAATTCTAACTTTATATTCCCTTGCTCCATATTATCTTTTAGAAAGTGATTCCTAATGTGGATGTGTTTTACCTTTGAGTGTTGAACTGGATCCTTAGAAATGCATATAGCACTAGTATTATCACAGTAAATAGGTACACATTCAAAAATAATACCAAAATCTCTGACCTGTTGTTTTATCCATTGAACTTGTGAGCAACATGATGCCGCTGCCAGATATTCAGCTTCTGCTGTAGATAAAGCAATTGTGTTTTGCTTCTTGGGACCCCAAGAAACTAAACAAGGACCTAAAAATTGTACCATACCTGAAATGCTTTTTCTATTAACCAAATCACCTGCATAGTCAACATCAGTAAAACTATTTAAATCAAAAGAATCACTTCTGGGATAGAAGAGACTCAAATCATCAGTTCCTTTCAAGTATCTTAGAATTCTTTTTACTGCTGTCAGGTGAGACTCCTTTGGATTTGCTTGGAACCTGGCACACAAACCTACACTAAAAGATATGTCAGATCTACTAGGTGTTAAGTAGAGTAGTGATCCTATCTTACCTCGATACATAGATTGATCTATGCAAGTTCCAGATGGATCTTCATCCAATCTAGTAGCAATTTCCATAGGAGTATTATTGGTTTTGGCATTTTCCAACTTGTATTTCTTGATCAGTTCCTTAATATATTTTTGCTGATGAATCATAATTCCCTCTTCAGTTTGCTTGATTTGCAAACCAAGGAAGAAATTTAATTCTCCAGTCATGCTCATTTCAAATTCTCCACTCATAAGGTCAGCAAAATACTTGCATAGAAATTCGTTAGTTGCACCAAATAAAATATCATCAACATAAATTTGTACAACTAAGATATCAGTTCCATTTGACTTTAAAAACAGGGTTTTATCAATTTTACCACGTTTAAAACCATTAGCCAAAAGGAACTTAGATAATCTTTCATACCATGCTCTAGGAGCTTGCTTTAACCCATAAAGAGCTTTGTCAAGCTTATAGACATGGTTTGGGAACTCTGGATTTTTAAATCCAGGAGGCTGTTCCACATAGAATTCCTCATTTAAGTATCCATTTAAGAAAGCACATTTGACATCCATCTGGTACATCCTAAATCCCATATAAGCAGTAAAAACAATAAGTAAACGAATAGCCTGTAACCTGGCTACTGGTGCAAATGTCTCTTCATAGTTTATTCCTTCTTGCTGGTTGAAACCTTGTAGAACTAGTCTTGCTTTGTTCCTGACAATAATACCATGTTCATCTAGTTTGTTTCTGAATACCCATTTTAGTCCAATGGACTTCTTGTCTTTTGGTCTAGGTTCCAGATGCCAAACTTTATTTCTTTCAAATTCATTTAGTTCACCTTGCATAGCATTAATCTAGTCAGCGTCAGTTAAAGCCTCAACATAATTCTTAGGTTCCATGGAGGAAAGGAATGCATTGAATGCACAGAAGTTCCTAAGCTGAGATCTGGTTTGAGTTCCTTTTGTAATATCACTAATGATTGCATCAACTAGATGTGATTTCTGATGTTTCCAGGGCCTTGGAGTGAAATCTTTGATTGGATACAATCTTTCTTCATTATTGTTGACTGGTTCTTCTGTAGGAACTTGTTTATGGATCTCAGTTTGGACTTCTTCAGGTCTTTCCACATTCTGGTCTTCATTATGGTCATCAGTCTATTCTTGAAGTGGAGTTCCTAGTGCATTCTCCATCTCTGGTTCAGCATTTGCTTCAGGATTCGTTATTTCTACAATTTCAACTTGTTGCTTCAGCAGTGATGCTATTTCCTCATCTGGATTCTGCTTACGCACAAGTCCAATTTCGAAATCATCATCATAATCCTGTACATCAACCAAATGTTCAGTTTCATCAAATATAATATGTATAGACTCCTCAACACACATAGTCCTTATATTATAGACTCTGTAAGCTTTACTATTCGAGGCATACCCTAGGAATACTGCCTCATCACTACGTTCATCAAATTTTCCCAAGTTTCTTTTACCATTATTGTGAACAAAGCATTTGCATCCAAAAGATCTAAAGTAGGAAATATTAGGTTTTCTCCCTTTCATAAGTTCATATGGAGTTTTGTTGGTGATGGCCCTAACAGATACTTTGTTAAGTATATAACATGCTGTGTTTACTGCTTCAACCCAGAAGTTCCTAGGCAGCCTGCTTAATATCAACATTGTCCTTTCCATGTCTTCAAGGCTCCTATTCTTGCGCTCCACCACTCCATTTTGTTGTGGAGTTCTTGGGGCAGAGAAGTTGTGATCCATACCATACTCAGTACAAAATTCATCAAATTTAGAATTCTCGAATTCTGTTCCATGATCTGATCTAAGATGTATCAATTGATTGCCTGTTCTTTCTTTACAAAAGCAACAAACTCATCAAATGTTTCATCCTTGCTTACAAGAAAGAAAACCCAAGTGAACCTTGAAAAATCATCAACAATAACCATTACATTTTTCTTACCACTTCTACTTTGGATTCTTATTGGACCATCGAGATCCATATGAATGAGTTCCAAAGGCCTTTTGATACTTACCATCTTTTTGGACTTGAAGGAAATTCGGGTCTGTTTTCCTCTAGCACAAGCTTCACACACTTTGTCATACAGGAACTTAATGCAAGGAAGTCCTTCCACTAAGTTCTTAGATCATATTTTATCAAGTAGAGAAAAGCTTGCATGGCCAAACCTTTTGTGCCATAAAAGAGGATCATCCTCAATAACACTAAGACATGTTAAACTGCTGTTAGAAACCTCATTAAGATCCACAACATATGTGTTCCCTTTACGAGTTCCTTCTAAAATAATGTTCCCAGTGTCATTGTGGATGATTCTACACTTATTAGAAGTAAAGCTAACAGAATTACCTTTGTCACAAAACTGTGAAATACTTAACAAATTGTGTTTGAGGCCCTCGACTAAAAATACATTATCAATGGCATGGTAATGTGACCTTCCTATATTTCCAATAGAAATTATATCACCTTTCATATTATCACCAAAAGTCACTGTTCCACCATAGTAGGCATCCAGTGAGAGAAATCTAGATTTATCTCAAGTCATGTGCTTAGAACAACCACTGTCGAGGTACCAAATGTTGTTCCCCCTCACTGGAACCTGCAAGAAGAATTAAACGTTAGAGTTAGGAACCCAGGTTTCCTTGGGTTCCTGTGTAACAGGAGTTGATTCATTTTTCTTAACCCTAGATTTGTTCTACATGTTTGACATTCTTCTGAGTGCTTTGTTTTTTCTTAGGACACTTAACCTGCTTATGTCCTGTATTGCCACAGAAATAACAAACAATGCTACTAGGCAAGTTGACATACTTCTTTTCTTTCTGGAAATTCTTTTTAAAACCTAAACCTTCAGTTTTCTTGGTTTGAGCCTTAGTAATCCAATCAGGAACTCTATAATCTATTGGTTGCTTACCTTTCCTAGTTCTCTCAAGTTCCCCCTCAAGACGTGCCTTATCCATTTTTAAATCTTCCAAATCATATTTTAATTTTTCAAAATTCGGATAATCAGTAGGTAGAGGAACTTCAAAGTTAGAGTATCAACACTAAGTTTTAACAAAGACAATTCAACATTCAGGAGTATGTTATCGTGTTTCAGATTTTCAATAGTCTCTTTTAAATTTTTATTATCATCAAATAGACTAAAGAATCTGTATTGAATGTCAAACTTCATGTTATCAACCCATTTACTGTTCTCTTTGTAAGTTACTAAAGCTTTATTACTTTGCTGTTTGGATCTATGTAATTCCTTCAAATCTTCTTGAATTTCCAAAATAGTATTTATTAGATTCTCTTCGGACAGATGTTTTAATTGATTGTAAGAGAACCATACCTCAGACTCAAGCTCCTTTAGTTTGGAAGCTTCATCAGTTTTTGCTATTAGACATAAATGAGAAGTTTCTTATAATGGTTGGTCCTCCTCTTCTTCTGAATCTGTATCTCCCCAAGCAGCTAGCATGGCTTTCTTCACATTGTCCTTGGTGAAGTAAGGCTTATAGACTTTAGACTCTTTGGATTGCTCCTTGCCTTTTGTCTTTCCTTTCTCTCCATCCTATACAGGACAATCCTTAATGAAGTGATCTTTTGACCCACACTTGAAGCACGTTGTGTTTCTGGAACTTGTGTACTTCTTGTTCCTATCGAACTTCTTGTTATTCATCATCCTTTTAAATATCCTCACTAGCATAGCCATCTCTTCCTCATCAACTTCTGATTCTTTTGAATCTTGAGCCTTGAGTGCAAGGCTTTTACTTCTAGAACTTTCAGTATTGGAACTCAGATGAAGTTCATGAGCCATCAATGATCCAGCTAGTTGTTCCATATTAAACTTGGTGAAGTCCTTAGCTTCCTGTATAGCAGTAACCTTGGATCTCCAGCGTTCATCTTGTGGTAGGCTTCTTAAGATCTTCCTAGCCTGTTCATCAATAGGAATATGCCTGCCAAGGGAGTTCAATTCATTAATAATATCATTGAATCTAGTAAACAACTCTTCTATGGTTTCTTTAGATTGCATTTCAAACCTTTCATACCAAGACATCAATAAATCTATTTTAGAACGTTTTACCTCGTTAGTACCTTCATGAGTTACCTGTAGCAAATCCCGAATCTGTTTTGCAGACTTGCATTCCATGATACGATTATGTTCATGGGGTCCAAGTCCACAATGCAAATACTTTATAGCTAAAGCATTCAATTCAAGTTTCTGATAATCTTCTTTATCATAATCAGAAATGGATTTAGAAAATACCTCATGTTTGTCATTGGTTGCAGTTATTTCCAAATCACCAGTTTCAATAACACGCCAAACCTCGTAATTTTCAGCCTTGATGAAGATCTCCATCTTGTTCTTCCAGTAGACATAGAACTTACCTTTGAACATAGGTGGACGTTGGGTTGAGTACCCTTCTTCAAGTTTCTCCTTGTAATTCATCTCTCCAGGAACTTACTGAGCAAAGTTATCTGCTTGCACGCGAGAACCTTGCTCTGATACCAATTGTTAGTTAAGACGAACACTACAAGGGGGGGGGGTGAATTGTAGGTGAGTTCCTAGTGACTACTTTTGCAAATATAAAACAGAATAAAATAGGAACTTGCAATGCACACAGGATTTTACGAGGAAACCTTCTAGTGCCCAACTAGAAGTAAAACCTCGACCCTACCTTAGGGATTTCGAACACAAACAATTCCACTATAATAGGGCAAACCCCAAGTTACAACCTATTATAATCAAAACTCTACTCACGAGTTCTTGAACGAACTTGCTACAGAATAAGATTCTATTCTACCCAGTCTAAGTCCCACACTTAGACTCTCTCTCGTACACCTAGTATATGATAGGCAAACTATGCATGAAACCCAAAACTAATATGTCAAGATGTTAAGCTCTGTAAATTCTTCACGCATAAACTCACAACAACCTAAACTCCTTTTTTTCTCTACTATTTATATAAGTATTACTCGTATAGTAAGTAGGTTTTCTTAGAGATAAATAAGTTAAACTTAACTTATCTTTATACACGGTTTTTATGTAAATCATTAGAAGAAAATATTTTCTGAAAAATAAGATAGAAAGATTGAGTTAAAAAGCATAATATCTTTTTAACAAACCAATTTTAAGAAATAAACATTTAAAGAAAATCTTTTTCGAATTCTATCTTTTATCTTTTCCGATTTTAATTTATTTGCCAAACTAACTTGCCACGCTTCTAATAGACTTGATGCATATCCTACTTAACATATTTAACAATGAATCTAGAAGATAAAATCTTAACTAAGTCATTGCTGCGCTGTGCTCCTGTACTGGTAGGTTTACTTAAGCTCCACGCTTACTAAGTTCCTCCAAAGATCTTAGCCAGCCATCTTCAAGTTCCTGTGAAGGAACGTTCCTGTTAGGGAACTCAGTTCCTGTGAGGGAACATTTCTTCTGTGTTGAATAACCTTCTTGAATAAATAACTTCTTCAAGTCTTTTTAGTTTTAGTTACTTCTTCCATCTCCAATATCAATATCACCTAAACTAATCAAACACTTGAAAAACCTTTATTAAATGAGTATGTTGTAGTTTAAGTTCCTCATCATCAAAACCTTTAAACATCAACACATAGACTTATAGAAAACAAAGAAATGAGTTTTCTACTATTTATGCAAGACTAGCTTGTATAGCAAGTAGGGTTTTCAAAAAGATAAACATGTTAAATTAACAAAATCTCAAAACCCGATGTTAAGTAAATTTATTATAAAGAAAACCATTTTGGAAAACTTAAGATTATCATAATAACTTTTGATAATCAGTTTTTAAAAAGAAAATCTTTTTCTTATAAACTTTTCTTTTTCTAAACTTTCCTATTTAATTAAATTTTCCAAGCTCTTTGTCACGCTTCTAATAGGTTTCACACGTTGAGTATACTTATCATATTTACAGCAAATCTAAAAGATTAAAAATTAACTAAATAAAACTGCGGTGCTAATATTCTGTAAACATAGGATACTTGAGCTTCACGCAGACCAGGACTAAGTTCTTGTTGTCACTTGTACTCAAGTTTGAAACTGGAACTTCGCAGGCCAAGTTCCTCCAAAACTTACTGTCTTCAATGCAGACCAAGTCAACACCTTAAATTGATGTCTTCAAGTTCCAGTTAGGGAACGATCCTGTTACGGAACTTAGATAGTTCTTCTTAGAGAACTAAGTTTCTCTTAGGGAACTCTTCTTCTATCTTGTTTAACCTTTCTACGGAATTTCTTCATGTCTTCTTAGATTAGGCTACTCTTACACCTCCAAGGTCTACTTCACCTGTTCTAGTCATACACTTTGAAAAACCTTTCATTAGTTCAAATTTTGCTTTATGTTTAAGTCTATCATCATCAAAACCTATAAGCTTTAACAATGGTTTTGTTGGCTCTCTTAATGGGGATCAGAAGACGGTTAAAAAGTGCTATCTCTCAGACATCAAGCCCACAGCGGCAGCAACTAGCCAGGGAGAGGAGCCAATACACCTTGACGATCCTGAGCCTACCCCACCAGCAGTCCAAAAGAAAAGGAAAGTTGATCAGCTGGTGGCAGTGAAGAAGGAAAAACAATAGTAATCACTGACCGGGGAGTGGTGAGATGAACTGTGTCCTAGTAGGCTAGTGATCACATTGATATTTCTTTGGACGACAGCCGTCTTGAGTGTACTGTTAAGGTGGGGACGGCTGCTTTTGCGAAAATAGGTGCAAACTTGCACCACCTGGTGAAAGAATTTAAAGACATCTTTTCCTTTGAAGTGGAAGAGATGTCAACCATCAACCCGGATCTTGCTATTCACAAAATCGTCGTGGATCCAAAAAAGAAGCCTATCAGGCAAAATTAAAGAAATCACGGCGAGGAAAGAAGTTAGGGCGGCAGCGGCCGAAGTTAAAAAGCTATTAGATGCTGGGTTCATTCGGCCATGTAACTTCCCTTATTGGGTTGCGAATACCGTGCTTGTAAAGAAATCGAATGGTACCTAGCGTATGTGTGTTGATTACAGTGACTTAAATGAGGCATGTCCAAAGGACAACTACTCACTTCCCAAGATCGACAATCTAGTCCACTCTACAACCAGAACTGCCTTTATGAGTTTCATAGACGCCTATTCCGGCTTTCATCAGATTCCCCTGTGGAAATAAAAAGAGAAGACGACATTCGACATTGAACAAGGGTTATTATATTATATTGGGATGTCGTTTGGCTTAAAAAATGCGTGTCCTAATTTCTAACGAATGATTAATACAATATTAATTAATCAGATAGGGATAAATGTAGAAGCGTACATTGATGACATAATAGTTGTTTTGGGTGATTTTGTAATGTCCCTCGGACTTTGGTCGCGTTCTTCTAACAAGTAGACTTGGAAACCTGTAAAACACGAATATTTCGGTGACGGAATATTCGCTTTCGACGATTAAGTTAGTAACGTGAAATTGGAAATGAAGAGAGAGAAAGTAGAGAGAAGTTGGAGCTGTTTTGTGCTCTATTAAATGCAGTCTTAATCCACACCTCCCATCATAAATGATTGGGGTATTTATAAGGGTGGGGATCTGAGATTTTTAGGGTTTGTACCCTAGAATGATGTTTTCTAATTGGCGGCGCAATCTGGTAAGGACACATGTCCTTGGGAAGCGACGTTTTGGGGCTTTCTCGAGATTTGGGCCTCCTGATGTAAGGAGGTCTTTTTTCTCTCTTATTTAGGTGCTCTAAAATAGCGTTGCATACGTGGCTTATTCCTATCGTGAAACGTGTCGCCTTCTTATTCGGCCACGTGTTACCATGTGATTGGTCGGTAATTTTTTTCCCTAAACAATAGTCAAATCCAAGCTACAGACTGATCATCTTGCTGACCTCCGAGAAGCCTTTACTACACTCAAGCGGCACAAGGTCATGCTCAGTCCTTAGAAGTGTAAATTTGGTGTTGTGTCTAGGAATTTTCCCAAATTTTTAATTGATCAAAGAGGGATAAAGGCCAACCCGAAGAAGACAAATGTGGTAATTGACATGAAGTCACCCCACACTGTCAAAGAAGTACAAAAGCTAACAGGTTGTCTGGCGGCATTGGGGAGATTCTTCAGCCAGTCAGGTGACAAGTGCCTCTATATCTTTCAAACAATCAAGAAGAAGACTTGTTGCTGAGGCGACCTTTCAAAAATTGAAAGAATATTTACACTCTTTGTCAAGGCTTGTTAGTTCTCTGCCCAAGGAGACTATTTACATGTATTTAGCCGTTTCAGATCATGCCCCCAGTGTTGTTCTCTTTGCTAAGAGGGACGACAATCAACTCTCGGACTATTTCATTTGCCATGTTCTTCGAAATGCTGAACTACGATACCTATGGCTGAAAATTTTGGCCTGGCTATTTTTATGGATGTCAAGAAGTTGAAACCCAACTTCCAAGCACTATACAGACCAACCCCTCAAGCGACCAATAACAACCTTGGAGTCATCCGGTAGAATTCTCAAATGGGCTATTGAAATACAAAGTCTTGAAATCACTTTAAAACCAAGGAAGGTGGTGAAGGGTAACGCGTTTAATGACTTTATCGTCTAAACGACAAGGTCGGCTGCATTGGATAATACTAATCAGGTTTGGAAAGTGTATGTTAACGTAAGCTCTACTATGAACGGCTGTGGTGCAGGGATTATATGTCAGTCTCCTGAAGGGGACAAGTATGAGTATGCATTACGGTCAGGGGCGGAGCTACGAGGGGGGATGGCAGGGGCCTGGCCCCTGCAATTCATTTCCTTGGCCCATATATTTTTTTAATATGGCCCCCGTAAGTTGTTGGCATATATACTAATGAACTCCGTCATATTATTGATTTATGCTCTTGGTTTAGTGGTAAGTCAATAACATTTTTTTACAAAGGTGGCGGGTTTGAGGAATGACAAAGGTTAAAACGTTCTTTTTAATAACCAAAATTACCATTTCCACCTCCCAATAAGACAATATCTGCCGTTCATACTTTAACTTTTTTTATTTTAAATTATTCCCATTCAATTTGTTTAAATTTTCTTCAGTTTTACTTTTATTTTTTTCACTTTCTTGAATCATCATCTATATAAAGATATCAAAATATAATTTTCTGTATTCAAATCCAATTCTCAAGAGGATTACTATTGAATTGATATGTGTTATTTGAATCTTACTTTATTTAGCTAGTTGCTTTCACAATTTACTATTTTAGTATGATGTATGTGACTTTTTTTATATAAATTTTGTGAGAGATTTGTTTGATACACGATTTTACCCTTTTTATGATTTTGTTTTTGGGTATTTAATTATGCATTAATGTTTAATTGCTTATACAACTTTTTTTTTTTTTTTTTTGGAGTAATTCATCTAGACATAATTGATGATAAACTTATATGTGAAATTGAGTGTTAAAATGAGTTACACTCTATCATTGATGAATTCTCTACTTTGAAAGTTTGTAGGGTATAATTAAGATAATTTTTTTATTGTTACTTAGTTTGTTCTAAGTGGAATGAGAATATTGGTTTCTGAAGTATATATTGAACATATATTTTTGCTTTTAACTTTTTTGGTCGGTTAGCCCTGGTAGACTTAAAATCCTGATTACGGTTCAATTTCAAAGGCTCAAATAATGAGGCAGGGTATGAAGCCCTGCTGGCCTGCATCCGCATGTGTAAGAGGGCAGAGACAACAAAAATTGACATCTGCTTCTATTCACAGTTGGTCGTTAGCCAATACCAAGGTGACTATGAGGCTACCCATCTGGCTATGATCAAATACCTTCAGGAGGTCAAAGATGAAGCTGGGACACTTGAAGATTTCATCTAAGTCAAGTGCCTTGGTTTGACAACAATCATGAGGATGATTTGTCAAAGTTGGCATCATTTGCCTCCTGTGGTATGCCTTTGTCGGTCTTCTAGGAAGTAATGGAATAACGAAGCATTGATCCCATTGGAGTATTTGACCAAAGCTCAACCTGGATGGATGGCATCTGGGCCTATCTGCTAGAGGACACCCTACCAGATACATACCTAAAAATGGTCGTAATGAAAAAACGTGCGGCCAACTTTGAGATAAATAAGTACTCTTCAAAAAGGGATTTTTAAAGCCTAATTTGAAGTGCATCACCCCTTAGAAGGGGCATGAAGTTCTGGAGGATCTACATTCGGGATACTATGCCTTTCATATAGGCGGTAGGGCTGTAACATTTAAGGTCAGGTGGCAGGGCTACTTTTGGCCGACGCTTGAGGCAGACACCATGGAAATGGTGAAGAAGTGTGACAAGTGTTAGCGGTTTGGCAAGCTAATCCACCGTCCTGATACTGATCTGACGACCATTCAAAGCCCGGTTTCATTCGCCAAATGAAACATGGATATCCTAGGCCTGTACACTCCTGCACCAGACAGACGACATTATATCTTAGTTACTGTCGACTATTTCACCAAATGGGTAGAGGTGGAGGCGGCTTAGAACATTAAGATAAAGGATGTCATCTCTTTCATCTGGAAAAACATCATCACCCGATTTAGGGTACCTATGTTTATGGTCTTTGACAATAGCCCTCAATTGGAGACGCCTACCCTAAAAAATGTGTTGGGAGATCAAGGGATCTCACATTGTTTTGCATTAGTCAGCCGACCCCAAGCAAATGGCCAAGCTGAAGCCTTCAACAAGCTAATCTTATACGGTATCAAAATGAAAATTTAAAGGGTTGGCAGGTTATGGGTAGAGGAGTTAATTCGTGTCCTATGGGCCATCAAAAAAACTAAAAAAAGGGTCAACTAGATGCGCCCGATTTCTCATGGTGTATGGTGTAGAGGCCATCTTGCTTAATGAGCACTATGAACCAACCCTCCGAGTCATGATATATGACGAATAGGCAAACTGGGAGGTCATGCGGCTAGCTTTGGACTCACTCCCGGAGCGTAGGGGCAATGCTGCCTTACATCATGAGATTTACCGTCTAAGAATGACAAGATCCTATAACAAAAGAGTATAAAAAAGACCCTTAAAAGTGTGGGACTTTGTATTACGGACAATGGAGGAAACTAGTAGGGCCAGTGAACAAGGTAAGTTGACGCCCAATTGGGAAGGACCCTACTTGATCCGTGAATAAGTAAAGGCGGCACCTACCAGCTAGAAACCCCAGACTGCAGGCACCTAGCCATAACTTGGAATGTAGACAACTTAAAAAAGTACTACTTCTAAGACTTATAAATTTTTGTAACTAGAATTATATTAATGAAAAAGTTGCTTCTTACTTTTAATAGTGTATTTATTGCTTAAATTATATGTGCCCCTTGATGTAAACACCGCCTGTGCAATATGTAGGCGGGCAGATCTTACAAATTTATAAGCTAACTTAATAACTTTAGCAGCCAAACGATCGTTTTAGAGGACATAATGAGGACAATGACCGGATGATATCAAAATATGCAAACCGCCTGCTCCAACATGAGCACAACATCCGCCGACGCTCATTTGGGTGAATTCGTAGCAGAGAGCATCTCCCATTTGGGTGGTACATTGCTCTATAATCACATACAGATGGCCAAAATTGATTGACCAATTGATAGCTGTCTGACTTGGAAAATCAAAAGTGAAACTAGTGCGCCCTAAGAAGCCGCCAAACATACACAAACGACATGCGACCAATATTTCACTTTGGAACAAACAGCGCTATAAGTTCGCCTGTCATTGCTCAGGGGCTATACAGGCGGACAAAAAGAAGATCTTGCTATTTGGTTCGCCTGTTCCATTGGGGCATGGAAGGCCAGCATAGAAATTTAAGTTAAGTTCAAACTTAACTATTAAGAGCCATACAACAAATTAGAAGTGGTCGATGGTTTCCTGGTTCCATCTTCGGCTGCTCGATGGCCAAATGTGTGCTTAGTTTGGGGCAATCACCGTAGTGATCGATTGACTTAGAAATCAATCGTTCTCTCTCAATCATAAAAATTTTTCAAGTCAATCAACCCACTCTTAAACCCAAGCGCATAGCCGCCCAGGGGCAAAAGCACTAGTTATACTGCATGCATAAAACAAATATGCATTTAAAAAAAAACACACAACATGTTGATAAAACTGTCCCAATGGCTGGATGATTTAAATTAAAAAAAACTGACCCCATGGTCAGCCAAAGCACCTATAAACCGATTACACAATTGCCAGAAAATAAGGAACTTGTTGAGAAAACCCGATCCCACACTCAGCAAATATATAAGTAACGAGAGGTGGATTCTAGGTCGTTGAAACTAAAATTCCTCTAATCAAACTAGTTTATAACCAAACCTACACCTAGTTATAGGGCAAGCTTGAGTTGAACCACTAGGAAAGGGGGGGGGGGAGTTTGCTGCGGCCAAAGTTAAGCTATTTCAAAACGTAAGAGGTAGTGTATGTTAATTAAATTACTCTTATAAACTAAGTAAATCAATAAATCAAGACACTAGGGATTTAGGATCCACAAATTCTTGCAATGGACACACACTAATCGGGTTGGAGATTGATTAATTCGAGTTTTGCGAGGGAAGATAGAAAATGCAATAAAAGAGCTCAACAAGCTATATCCTAGAGGTCTAACTAGCGCAACCCTACGAAAGACTCTAATTCGGAACTTCAAAAACCAAGCTCAATCGACAAATGTGAGCTACAAATTAATGGTATGTATCATTGTAGGCACACAATGCAATCTAGTATGACAATTAAAGTTAGCTACTCTTTAACTAATCACACTCATGCACAAAATCAATCAACCAACTTAATCACAATGCTAAATCAATCAAAAACTCCTAATTAGATATGATCCATCACTCAAACATGCTTCACCACATCCATAGCTAGTAAACTACTCACAATCTATGGAAGAAATCAAGATAAAAACTAAGCTAAACAACAAATTCATCATCATCATCATCATTTCAATCAAACAAATTCCATCAACTAATCAACAAACTTGAACAATTAACAAACAATTGAAATTAAAAGCAAAATATTGCATTAAAGTAAAAGAAATCCTTACAAACTTTGGTGAAATAAAAGGAAAATGTGCTTAGAATCATCAATCATAAACCATGAATTTCTCTCTCTAAAAATCTAAGAACAAGTGTTTCTCTCTCTTAAATCTCTACTCTAAAACTCTAATTAATTCGCCAATTTATTCTCTAAAACTCCTTTTCTGTCTTAAAATAGAAGAAAAATCTATATATAGTAAAACTAACAAAAGGAAGTTTGTTAGATCATCCAAAATAGTCCTGTACAGGCGCGACCTTCTTCAAGAGGATGCGTGGCCGCGCAAAAGAGAGTACGGAATAGAGGGAGTAACAGGCTCTGCTGCGCCTAGGCCAGTGCGCCCGCGCCATCGTCGTGCGATCCCGCGCCTAGGAACAGGTTAGCTTCGTTCCCTTTCAACTTGATGCTCCTCGTGCGCTCCACTAGGTGTGCTTGATGATCAAGGATCATGGCAGAACCTAAAAACCTTGACGGTGGGTTCAACACTAGAATTGGTGCCCCCACGGCTTAAATGCACAACCTAAGGTCACTAGGAACTTGCACATCTCCATACTTAGGCTTTAAATGGAAGACACTAAGCATCCCAAGCAATGAAAAACTCGGGGAGAAACCTCGAGAATCCTTGGACAACGACCTTAACCTTAAAATGAAATAAAACAAACAAATAAAAGGGAAAAAGACAAAATAAACCTAGAAATGCATGAAAATGGAAAATCAACTAAGGAAAGCCCAAACTACAAAAATAGAGAGAAAAACTAAGGAAAAAGGAAAGAAAAAGATATAAAAGCAATCTAAAATCACCCTAAAAGAGAAAAAATGAGTGCCATAAATGACACTCATCAAATTTCCCCAAGCTAAAATTTTGCTTGTCCTCGAGCAAAACCAAACAAGCAAGGAAAAAGGATGAAAGACTTAATTAAACAACGAAAAAGAAAGACATGAGATGACAATATACACTAAGACTCACTTTCGTAGGAATCATGGTCTATTTTAGCAACTAAAGACAAGCCATTTAAACCTCTAGCTAGATCGCTCTAGAGGATGATCTATGCTCTCGTTAGGGTTTCCTAAGAGATTAACTAATAACTTTCAACAAACAAACATGAGGAAACACACAAAAGTAAAAGAAATTAACAGAAAAGTAAAATCAAAACCTTTAAGAATTGGACTTTACAAAATGACTACACTTCAAATGAATAAACAACTTTCTTAAGCAAATAGGGGCATGCACGTTCCAAGATATCCGAGGTTGTTTGAAACATAGAATATGCTAAGAGTAGAGAACTGGTAATCACAACCCACCTTCATCCTATTCGATCTTACCCCGTTCTCCCTATAGTCTCAAATCTCCCTCTAGTGATCATCTCATTAGCTCCTAAAAAAAGCTGAAAAAGAACATTTTTTAGGCTACTCGATGTCTTGATTATGCATTCCCTCTCCTTAGGCTATAACTCATAATTCCCTCCCCCGATAAGTGACTCAACCTCTAGGTCAAAAGGACATTCCCAAATGTTTTAACGTAAGGGAAAAAGGGTGAGGGTAGGCTTAAAATTTAGAATTTGGTGGTATTCCTAATTAGTGAAGCAAAAGGGTGATCAAAACTTCTCCTCATTACCATGCAATCACCAAATAGAAACAAACTAACACCCCTAAGATTATTCAAAGCAATAATCACAATCGTATATACAAAAAGCGTAAACGCTTCTCCCCCAAGTTTAATGGAAGCATTGTCCTCAATGCTTGAAAAAGGAGAAAAGAGCACATCAAAATATTTTTGCATTTTCTCATTTTTTCACTTTTTCTTTTCTTTTTGTATTTTCAAATTCGTAACAAATGTCCTCGCCTCTTTTAACAATGGACAGCTATTTCAACTTTGCATTTGAATTTCCTTGCTTTGTTTTAAACTTTGGACGGCTTTTTCATTTACTCACTTGCCATTATTCACAAGATATACAAAACGAAAGCTTGCTTATAAATATGAACAAATATCCAAACTCATGTACCACAATCTCCAATAACATGATCTTTTGCTTCACAAAAGCCAAAAGGAGCAAAAATGTAACAAAAGGCTCAAAGTGCTAAAGATGTGGCTTGAAAAGAAGGGAAAAGGCTCAAATGGTTAGCAAGTAGGAAAATGTAAACCCAAGGACTAAAAATAAAAAATATTATCCTTGAAAAGTAAAATCACCACCCCGAAAAGATGTCGTTGTCCTCCTTAGATGGTTTGGTCTCGTGTTTGAGAATTATGAGTCAAGATTCTAGATTAGGTCTATAATAGTCAAGGATCCATGCTGCTCATGCAAGTAAGTGTAGAAGGCTTGAAAAATAGTATAGCTCACATGGATGTAGCAAAAACTCACTATTGGTGTTAAATCGACTATAGGAAGCAACCACCAAGCATGCCACAAACAAGTAGAATGGGGTGTTATGATCCCCCTAGTTCTTAGACACGCTACCTTAGCATACGCCATCCTAGAATCAACCAAGCATATTCTCAAACCATGCATACCACTACCAATTAGGAAGATGTTAATTCAAAATCAAAAGTCTGTTGGTATATAGTCCAATTCATAAGAAAGACAACAAAAAGAAAAGTAAAGCCTCAAAAACTTTGTACAAACCAAAAAGAAAAAGAAGAAAAGAAAGAAGGAAAAATTTGAAATAATAACCCCAACTTTCACACATTTTGTTTCAATAATCCCAACTTTGGATTATTCTGGAATAATCCGAACTTCGGGGATTGTTAATTTTCTTGAATCCCTAATCGGTCAACAAAAGTCAATAACCTAATATGTCAGGTCACTTGACACGTGTTAAGTTCTGATTAGTCTAAATATTTTTTAAAAAAACAAAAAAGCCTAAAAAAAAATCAGAAAAACCACTACAACCCTAACCTCACCACCACTTCCTTTCCACCACCAAGCCACCTTACCTCCACCACCACTACCCAGTTCGTCGGACTGTTGTATCACCCCCATTCCACGCAACTTAACCACCAATGCAACCACCCCACTCAACCACCACTCCCAAAAACCCCCAAAATTGCAACCAAATTCGACCAACACCGTCCACCACAAAGTATTTCCCGATCAGCATGCTCTGCAAGATAACTCCGACTCCAACAACACTGAATTCATCCTGACAGCGCATCGATCTCAAAGTAGGGGAAGGGAAAGGGAGGTTTAAGGGAAAGGGAAAGGGTCATAGAACCGCCGCACGGGGGAGGGGGAAAGCTAGCGCAGGTTTGGGGATATAGCAGCAGCCGATATTTGGGGGTAAGGCTGGTGGTTTTTGGGGTTTGGCTGGCGGGCACAATTGGGGAGTTTTATTGTTGGTGTTGCGTGGGGATTTTGGGGAGGGGGATGGAGGTTTAAAGGGTATCTACCGGAGTGGCGACTATAGGGGTAGGGGAGGGTTAGCGGTCTGACAAGCGAGGTGGCTGGGATGACGGGGTACCAAATCTCTTAGGGCAGTTGGGGTTTTGGCTGGTGGTTTTGTTTTTTTTATAACTTTGTTCTTTTTTTTTTAATTTTTTTTAATTATTTTTTTATTTTTTAAACCAATATGGAGTATATATGCAACACGTGTCACTTTAACAAAAAACATTTAAAAATAACTCGTTCAACCAGTAACCGGTATTTGGGATTGGAGAAAATCAACAACGCCCAAAGTTCGGATTATTCCAGAATAATCTTAAGTTGGGATTTTTCTTTTAAAATTCGTGAAAGTTGGGATTATTATTTCTAATTTTTTTCAAGAAATAAAAGAAAAAAAATAAAGAATAGAGGAAAACAAAGATAAGGAAAGAGTAGAAAAATAAAGAAAGGAACAAAGATGCAAGTATAACATGTAATTCCCAATCGTCAAACAAGTGGTCATTCGACAACAACGTCAATGACCCCAAACACTCTAAGGTGTTACAAGCATATATCCTTGAACCGTTCAACTTCTCCTAAATCTAATCCTAATCTATGCATCCAAGAAAAGGAAAGAAATAAAAGAAAGAAAATAAGAAGGATCTCATCGGGCTTCCAAGCAATGCTAATAAAAATAAGGCAAAAGGTCAACCACCTTCATTAAGCTCCAAGAATCAGTAGCATCATCATCAAAGCCAAGTGAGAAGAAAAATAGATTATAGATCTATAAACAAAGAAAGCAGTTAGTAACTTCAAAACAAAATAAAAGAAAGCAAAACTAAACAAAAAGAAACTACAAGGCAAAAATCAAGTTAGACTACCTAAAAGAAAGAATAAGCAAAGAAAACTAAAGGAACTATACTTTAAAGTAGCAACTAATAACCTAAACTACAAGATTTGGATTGAAGGGATTTGGATTCAAGGGTTTTAGATATTAGGGATTTGGATTCATGGGAGCAAACAACATGCATTATCATCATAGAAATCAACACAACAACAACATTATCATCAAGAAAGAAAGAATAGACATGGAAAGCTCATAGAAACAACAATCAAACACCATCAATAAGATACCAAGGCATGCAATTATCAATCATTGAGGCAAAAAGTAGACAAAGAAATTCCTAATAACAATATTGGCCACCGAGACAAACCCTTAAGAAAATAAAGTTCCCCCAAGCTAAACATGAATACATCTCAACGTCCCATCAATACAAAGCAAGCATCACATAAAATAAGGGATGGAGAAAAATGGCACAAAATAAGGGAACTAGATACCACTCGGCCCGGAATTATCATTGTCATCCCTTCATAGGAAAACCCAGATGGGAGACCATAAGGATCCCAGCCCCCGGTGTCATCGGGTGGCCAACCATAGTTCCCCTTGAAGTTATCTTGTTGCCAAGGAGCAAGGGGAGAATATTTTACGGGCAAAGCGAGCGGTAGTGGACAATCGGGGTGGACATAGGGGTAGTTAGGATCACCCGTATTATCGATCCCATCGGGAACACGGTAATTGTAGTTACCGTGCTTATCGAGAAATAAGCGAGTCTCGGTGGTTGACCCCGGGGGTCCTTGCCAATAATGATACCCACTTGATGGAATAGGACCAAGTTGGGATGGAAAGTATGGGTAGTTACGCACGGGGGAGACCTCCCCACGTTTAACACTTGCATCATACAAATGTTGTTGTTGGAGAAACATTCCTTGTTGCATCTCCGAAATGCCTCTCATTTGATGATATATTTCCTCAAAATCTTGGTCGTACATGCCTTCCAAATGAAATTGCATCCCCTTCATTTGCTCACTTAGAGCATCCATATCGGTATTAGTAAATTTGTGTTGTTGTTTCTCTTAATGTTGTTGTCGCGGTTGTTGTTTTTGTTGTTGTTGTTGTTGTTCATCTTCCTCTTCATTTTCTTGTTTTCCTATTTCCTCATCATCATCATGGGGGAGACGGTTACTTAAGGGAACATGCCATACATTAGGCACATGCTCACAGTGGTTAGAAGTTAAGGAGGGGTTAGGGAGAAAGTGCCAATGTTTTTTCTCTCTAAGCCAATCGAACAACTCATCATCATCATTCTTAGCCAAAAATTGCACTTGCTTCAATTGTGCAATGTCGAGGTAGAGGGTGCTCGGACTACCCACCGGAGTACAAGAGGGAAAGTAGTGGCCAAGATGAAGGTTGGTCACGAGCCTCGTAACCATGTTACCAAAAGGGATCTCTCCGAACTCCCTAGATTGCAACCCCTTGGAATATCTCAAGAACATGAACCCTAAATTCAAACGACCTTGGTACTCCTCCATAGTAGCCAATCAAAGTATCTGAAGCTCTAATTGACTCATTTTTCCCAATTCTTGCTTTGGGATTATTGAATATCCCAAAACCCAATGAAGAACTCGAAGACATGGTTGAAAAACTTTGCTTATCGCAGCATACCGAGTAACAAAATTGCCTTTCCCTTGAAATATCAACCCGCTAAGAATTTTGGTCATATTCATCGAAAAAGAACTCGGGGTCCAAGACATTCGCCCCCTGATTAAGATCAAGCGCTGCATTGAACTTGGCGAGAGAAAGATCATGGTGAATGTTAAAAACCTGAAAATGGGCCTGGTAGTTGCCGCCTTCTACCGCCTCGCATGAAACCGTATCCAAAAATTCCAAAGTTGGCTCAAAAAAAGTAAGGTAACATGTGTTAACGAAGGTGCTCATTCGAAGATTGCTGAACAACTCCCTTAAATCCTCATCAATCCCCAATTTGAGCATATCCGGTTGAAAGTAGTGACGAGAGGGATTAAGGATCGATCCTTTTTTTATCTTGGCATATCAATATTCTTGTATTGGGTCATTGATTTTTATCTTGGGAAGAGGAGTAGGTCTTTGTGTTTGAGAAGTAGATGGGTTTGAAGAAAGTTCTTAAATTGTGATGGTGGTTTTTCGTTTTTTAGAGGAGAGGGCTCGAACAAGCTTTGATATTGTGTTTCCTTAATATTAACCAATTTAAAATCCAATTAATCAACTCCACAAACACCACAATAAAACCACAAAACACTTCCAATCGCCAAAATTGCAACTCCTTAATCAATAACACCAATCACAAAAGTAACAAATTACTACCAAAAATCCAAATTTCCAACTTCTCACAATCACCACCAAATGAACCAAATTTGCTACACAAACATATAACAACACAATGTGAGCGAAAATCAAGAAACAATAAACACACATAATCAACAAAAAATCATATTCAATCAACAAATTTATCAAAACAGATACTACTACTATTCACAACCGTGAACAGTAAAATTCTTGCAACAATATGATATAAAAATGTAAATAAGAGTTTAAGAAGATTATAATACAATACTAGAAGTAAGATTGAACATGAACTAGCCACCAATTCCCACCAAACCAAAAAGCCCCAAATTTGATCTTCAATGGAGGAGAGAGATTGGAGGTTGATAATTGAAGAAAGTAGTATGATTTTTATAGTTAAGGATGAATTTGTAGAAGGAATTTGATGATTTTTTTTTTATAGATTTATGATAATTTAAAGACGGAAATTTGATGAACAAGGCTTGGGGTTTTTTTTCTTAGAGTGAGAAGGGAGAATGGTGCGTGCAAGGTTGAGGGTGAAGGGGAAATGAGGGAAAGAAAGGAAGAAAGAAAGAAGATAAGGAGGCTCGGCCTAACAAGGTGCGCGACCGCGCGACCTGGCTGTGCGCCCGCGCCTTCGTGCGTGGCCGCGCCCCTGCCTGGCACGCCCATGCCAGCTTGGCTGCCTTCTTGAAAGTTTGCTCGGTGCGTTCTACTGTGGGATCATTGTCCAATATCATCCCGGGATTATTGAATCCACTAAAGATGGAATTTTAAAACATGATGAGAGTGGGTTGAACATCCAAAAATAGTTAGAGCACCACAATGAACCCACCAAGTTCAAATTTACTTCAAATTTTAGCACAACTTTCCCTAACTTACCTCACTACATTACCTTACCCTTTTACCTTAAAATTCGATAAAATCGAACATATTCTCATCAAAAACACAAAACACCTTTCTAGTGCTCATGCTCGCTTGAAATAATCCAAATCCCATGAATTTAACCTATCAATCCAAATAGAAAACAAGTGAAAGAAAAGAAAAACAAAATTAAGAAAAATAGAAATCAAAAGAATAGAGTTAGAAAACCGGGTTGTCTCCTGGGAAGCGCTTGCTTAAGGTCCTTAGCTCGACCCTTCCTCCAAATCATGGAGGGTCAAAGAACAACATCTTGTTTAAATTGTGGAGAGGGTTAAATTATTACAAAGTTTGGGAAAAATCTCATCATGCACCATGTCATCTTTAATCATAGAAACCAGATCAAACTCTTTAGACTTCAACTTCCTCTTATTTTTCTTGGAAACTCTTTTTTTCTTCCTTAATTTCTTCTTCCTTGGATCTTTGAGATCCTCATGTCCACCACTTGAAAAACTATTCTATTCATCCTTCAAAGAAAGCTCAAACCAAGAAGGCATTTCAAACTCATTCTCAAGCTTTGAGGGATCCTTGTCTTCTTCACTAACAACCTTTCTTTCAATACTTTTAGAACATCATCACAAGCTACAAGCATATTGTTAGTAGAAGACACAAACATGGAATCATTATCATTCAAAGGTAATGAGTTTATGTACATATTTCCTTGCTCATAAGTTAGATACTAATGCATCGACTTGAGCTTAAAACTTGACTTATCATTATCAACACACAAGGTAATCATGCCACCTTTCACATCTATCAAAGCACCCGAAGTTGGTAAGAATTGCCTCCCTAGAATTATAGGAATGTTGTCATCTTCCACAATCTCTAGCACAATTAAGCCAACGATAATAGTGAACTCTCCTATCTTGAGGGGTACATCCTCAATTCTACCCTTTGGGAACTTAATAAACAGTCGACCAATTGAAGGGTCATGTTGGAAGGAGCTCACCTAACTTAAGTTTCTTGAAAAGGGAATAAGGAAGGATGCTAATACTAGCACCAAGATCACAAAGGGAATTTTGAAACAATTTCCCATTAAT
Source organism: Chenopodium album (assembly GCF_948465745.1). Lineage (NCBI taxonomy): Eukaryota > Viridiplantae > Streptophyta > Magnoliopsida > Caryophyllales > Amaranthaceae > Chenopodium > Chenopodium album. The sequence goes on from NC_137839.1 coordinate 54,842,157, forward strand.
ATTGCAAGGAATGAAGAAATTCCCGGGGTCTTTCAATTTTTGGGGTAAGTCATTATGGATAAGGGCACTACAACATTCCCCCAAACTCAGTGGTTCAACCACATTGCAATCTCTCTTATCATTCAAGATTTTCCTTAAGAAATTTAGAATAGTTTGGCATTTGCCCCAAAACATCGGTGAAAATAATAGAAAGATGAATTTCCCTTAGCATCTCGACAAATTTTCCAAATTGTTAATCCAATTTGTACCTATTAACTTTTGGGGTATGGAAGTTTTGGTTTGAAATCCTCATATTTCTTCCTCTCTTTCTCCTTTGTCTCCTCATTAGAACTCTCACTCATCTCTTGAACTTCCTCTTCGCTCACACTCTTTGACACATTGTTCTCATTTTTCTCACTTGAGTCACTCCTCACTCATCCTCCTCACTCATCCTAGAAACTTTCTCTTCAAGAACTCTCCCACTCCTTGTGGTAATAGGATAAACGGGTTTCTTAGGATCAACTCCTTGACAAGGTAATGAAGAAGGGCCAGCATAATCTTTTAAGGTATTGGCTAATTGAGTGATTTGGGTCTCAAGCATTTTGTTGTGTGTCATCATCTCATTAAACTTCTTGTCACTCACCGCCATGTAAGTGCTCAAATTTTTTTTTTTGGTTTTCAATGATCTCCTCTAAGATAGTTCTAGAAGATGGGGGTTGAGCATAGGAATTATCACCATTTCCTTGAGGTCTTGGAGCAAATCCGGATGGGGGTCCCCTTTTATTGTTGTTTTGAAAATTTCCCTTATTTTGATTGTTCCAATTACCTCGGCCTTGATTTTTTCCATAATTTTGGCGTTGGCCACCAAAAACCTTGAGATTGGCCTTGATTTCCAGACCCTTGGCCTTCGTTTTGATTACTATAACCTTAATTGTTATATTTACCTCAGAAACCTTGATTTCCTTAGTTCCCATAACCACCATTGTTGTAGTTATCAAAACTCCCTTGTTGCTGAGCATTCCTAGTCCTAAAATTCCTTAGACCTTCAAATCATTGTCCATTGTTATTGTTGGAAACAAAATTCACTTGCTCAAAATCATTGTTTTCAACATAATCACAATTCTTAAAAGCATGAGAAGAATCATTGTCATATGACCCACAAACATCACAAAATACACATCCACTTGGAATATTACTTGAAGTAGAAGGAGGAATAGACTTAGAAGATGTGCCTCTCCCTTTAATATGGGAGGGAAGAGTCGGTGCAATTGAAGAGGCACTCTCTAGCTTGGACTTGATTAATGTCATCTCCTTCCCCAAGTTTGAGATTTGGGAGGACAAGTTATTAATTGCATTAAGATGATCAACCGAGTAGACCGTTGCGCCACTTTTGCTTGTAAACTTTCTCTCGCTCTCTCTCTCTCTCTCTCTCTCTCTCTCTCTCTCTCCCTCTCTCTCTTGCCAATCCATGTAGTGACGAACTAGATCCTCTATAATATCAACAACTTCTTCCTTGGTCTTGTTCATAATCAGGCCTCGGCTCCGGCATTAAGACATGACTTCCCTTGGGGACTCAACCCTCCATAGAAGATTTTTATGATTTGGTAGGTCGGTATTCCAAGCTTAGGACATTCTCGTTGACATTCCTTGTATCTTTCCCAAGCCTCACACAAACTCTCGCTGGGCTTTTGCTTGAAACTTTGGATTAAATTTCTTGCCTCGGCAGTCTTCTTTTGAGGGTAAAAGCAGGAAAGAAACTCTTTGGTGACCTCATCCCAAGTTCTAAAGGAATTAGGCTTCACTTCCTTATCTAGCCACTCCAAATATCTTTCGATTAGAGAGAACAGGAATAGCTTGAGCCTTATGAATTCTTCAAAGACCCAAATGACCTTGATTGTGTTGCAATACTTTTCAAACTCTTTGAGATGATTTAGTGGGATTTCGTGCTTGACACCACTAAATTGCCTTCGTTCAATCATTGTTATCATTGCCGGCCTTATCTCAAAGTCATTAGCCAGTGTTGTTGGCGGTGCAATACCACTCTCAAATCTATAGGCACTGGGAGTTCCCAACTCCTTTAAAGCAACCCTTGGTACTTCACCCATGCTTCCTTGTTCTTCTTCTTGAAATTCTTCTTCACTTGAAGAGCTAGAACTGAAGGATCGTCTAGAAACTCTTATCCTTGTGATTGTTCTCTCAATCTCCGGATCAAAAGGTACTAAAGTCCTTCCTCTTGTTCTATGCATACAATCTCAAAGAAACAATTAGTAGCACGGCTACAAGTGTAGTCTAAAAGAGAAAATTCTTTTTGTATTTTTGAAATGAAATGAAATAGACTCAACAACAATAGCAAACAACTACGCCATTCCCCGGAAACGGTGCCATTTTAACGACAAGTGGAATCTAGGTCGTTGAAACTAAAATTCCTGCAATCAAACTAGTTTATAACCAAACCAAAACCTAGTAATAGGGCAAGCTTGGGTCGAACCACTACGAATGGGGGGAATTTTGCTACGACCAAAGTCAAGCTATTTTGAAACGTAAGAGGTAGTGTAGGTTAACTAAATTCAACTAATCAACAAGGTAAATCAATATATCAAGACACTAGGGATTTAGGATCCACATATTCTTGCAAAGGACACACACTAATAGGGTTGGAGATATATTAATTCGAGTTTTGGGAGGGAAGATAGACAATGCAATCAAAGAGCTAAACAAGCTATCTCCTAGAGGTCTAACTAGCTCCAACTACGAAAGACTCTAACTAAGAACGTCACAAACCAAGCTCAATCGACAAATGTGAGCTACAAATCAATGGTTCGTATCAATATAGGCACACAATGTTATCTAGTATGACAATTAAAGTTAGCTACTCTTTAACTAATCACACACATGCACAAAATCAATCAACCAATTAAATCACAATGCTAAACCAATCAAAAACTCCTAATTAGCTATGATCCGTCACTCAAACATGCTTCACCACATCTCTAGCTAGTAAACTACTCACAATTCATGGAAGAAATTTAAGATCAGAACTAAGCTAATCAACAATATCATCATCATCATCATTTCAATCAAACAAATTCAATCAACTAATCAACAAACTTGAACAATCAACAAACAATTGAAATCAAAAGCTAAAGATTGCGTTAAAGTAAAATCACTCCTTACAAACTTTGGTGAAATCAAAGGAAAATGTGATTAAAATCATCAATCATTGTAGACATCTACTTTTGGTATACTGTCCCGACAGGAAGTGCAATAATGATAAATTAAACCATCTTCGTGTTGGATCAAAGTGAGGAATGCTTATGGAGGGCTGGCTAAACCGCAAAGACAAAAAAGGACTAGCCTAACCTAAAAACAAATAAAATCAAGGTCCAATTAACTAAACCTGATCATAATTAGGCTTAAGCCCATGCTTAATACACAATAATGACGGATTTAGGCGCCTAGGTTAAATTTAATGCTGCTGCTGAAAAATCCGCGCGCATCTCAATGAGTCGCGCTGGTCTAGCGCCCGCAACTACTTCAGTTGTGCGCAACACCCAACGCAACTTATAGAGATGCGCTCGCAGAAGATACAAAATTTTGTAAAAATATAAAATCAAATCTTACCATAAAGCCGCGCGCAAGACATTCAGTTGCGCAGCGCAACTAAATCACTTGCGCTGGGATACCGCGCGGAACCGCGCGGAACTCATCCTGATGCGCGCGACACCTGCTGTGGAAGAATGCTTAAAACCCTGATTGCACTCATTACCTATAAATAGGGGCTTAATACAAGGCTTAAACAAACAAAATTAACCTAAAATCCTGGCAGAAACTCTTTTGAACTTGTGCTACCAAACCCTCTTGTCCTAAACACTCACCCTTCTTAATATTTATTACAACGGTGGAGGTTCCCGAACAAGAAGGAGTCCATAAGTGTTTTAAACGGAGTTCTAGTGAAGAGAAGTGGTAAATTCCCTGGCACTTAGATAAATCACATATACTTTTCTTATTTAAAAGAATTTTAATCAACAAAATAGTGTTGTTTGACCACTTTAAAAGGATATTTAATTAATCAATTCCACATAGTATATTTCGTTAAATAAGATTAGAATTCAATAATTAATTTATTGATTGATCACTTAAGCAAAGGCGAATCTTGTTTACTTTTGCTCCTTTCACGAATTTGAATTAAATAAAGAATAACGACTTTGCAATGTAATTCCTACGTGATTAATGCGTGTAAATAAAGAATAACCAATGGGGGAACTATTGGCCACTAGGGTCGGCACCACCATCACCCATATCCAAGCCTCTGGTAAAACCGGGAGGGAACCAATAACGACCCTTGAAAAGGTCAAGTTGGGAAGTGGACAATTAGTCAAATGGCTCGGGCTGCATACAGATCTTGGGGTAAGTGGGGTGAACATAGTAGTAGTCGGGGTCACCTCGATAATCACTCCCCCCCGAAACCCGGTAGTCATAATGACCGGACTCAAATGGGAAGTCGCGCCTTGGCTCATTGGGGTGTGTAACCCCGGGCCAATAGGGGTACGTGGGGAGGTTGTCACCACCCCAAGATGGCACAGGCCCTTGTTGGGGCGGCACATATGGGTAGTTCATCGGAGGATTGACCTCCCCCCGACGAACACTAGCGTCATATAAGGCGCTAGTTTGAAAAGACAAAGTTTGATGGTTGGAATACATACCTTGCATTCTCAATTGCATGCGCTCCATATGCTCTTGCATAGCCTACATCTCATGGAGATAGGAAACTCCTTGGTATTCATGTTTTTGATGTTGTTGTCTTCTTCTTTGCTGTGGTTGTTGTTGTTGTTCTTATTGAAATTGTTGTTGTTGTTCATGTTCTTCTTCTCCTTCTCCACCCTCATCATCATCATCATCACCTACACCATCATTCAAATCATTGTCATCCTCATCCATATCATCATCAACTCTCCCATTGTCCATAGGAATCCTCCAAACAATCCTAGCATCTAAAGTAATTGAGGTGGCGGCCGGGTTTGGGAGTAAACAATGGTGCACATTACGCACAAGCCAAGAATAAACACCGTCACTCTTAGTTCTAGTAATGAAGCTAAAATGTTAAGTTGCTTCAAATATAGATACATGTCTTCACTCCCTCCAACCGGAGTGCAAGACCTCAAGAAACGTTCTTGCTTAAAATGATACACCAATCTCGTAATCATACCTCCACAATGTATCTCACCCATTTTCTTCCCATTAATGATTTCCTTGCAACAATCCATAAAAATGTACCCAAAATTCAACCTCGGCCCCAAATCCGGCCTTGTAGACATCCAAAGAACTAAGATCTCCTCCCTCGAAAGCTTCCCAAGATCTTACTTATTAAACATGGCATAGCCAAGAACCCGATGAAGAATTCTTAGAGCTGGGTGAATGCTCTCACTAGCAAGCAAATTTTTAGAGTCAAACAACTTCTTTTGAGCAATTTGTCTCCACCATGCAACGTCACTGTAATCGGACTTGAGAAGGGAAACCAAGGGCTCATAGATGTCGGCATTGGGATTGAAGCCAAGGGCTTTATTGAATTCGGCAAGGTTCATGGTATGCTTGGCATTGAATAGTTGGAAAGAGATGATGTAGTCAGTATCCCCCGCCCTATTATATTCAAAAGTAGAGAAAAACTCAATGCAAGGTTCCAAATATGTTCTCGAAGATGACTTTACAAACTAATCCAAACAAAGGTTACGGAGTAGGATGTCAAGATCGGCATCAACTCCTAATGTGACCATATTATCGGGAAGATAGTTGTGGGTAGGTCTAAATTTCCGGGTTTTCATTTTGTTATATATTGGGACATGTTTAGACCGATTGTGAAATTTGAGAGGGGGTAAAGGAGGAGATGGGGAATCATCTTGAGGAATTTGGTTGTGAAGAGGTTCGGTGTTTGAAGGTTGGCCTTAAGAGGAATGGCCTTGGGAGGATTGGCCAGGGGATTGGTTAGAACGTTTCTTGCTACTCTTAATCTTCCTTAACAAATCCATAGTCACAAGTTCAATCAACACAAGAAACTACACAATCACCCAAAATCAATACCAACACTACCACCAATTCTTCAAACTTCTTCACAATACCACCCAAAACCACCAAAAACTACAAAGTACCTGTTACAAGCAACAAAACAACCCAACATCCTAACAACAACCAACAACATTAACAATCAATCTAAAAAATAAGCATAAATCACTCAAAACAATTCTAAAACCATCATACACACAACCATAAACATCATAGTCATGCTTAATCAAGGAAAACCAAAACCAATGTATAATAATCAATTGAAATTGACAAAAATAAAACAAAGGTTAGAAGTATACCATGATTGAAGACTCAAACAAAGCTCAAAATTGTTTCAAGGACTCGAATTTCCCGAAAAACCACGAGAAAAGAGACTAAATGTTAATGAAAATGGAGTAAGATGGAAAATGTGATGGAAATTTGAGTGAAAACAAGGAAGAATTATGTGAATTTATGTAAGAATGATGATTTGGGGGTTAGGGTTTGAGAGGGGGAAGAAAGAGAAAAGGGAAAAACAAAAGGAGATTGAAAAATAAGAGAGGAGAGAGAGAGGAGCAAACCAGCCTACTATGTAACCTAGGTGGGCACGCCCTCTCTCGCATTCGCTGCGCCCGCGGAGATTCGTCCGCGCCCGTGGAGAGACCACGGGGCAACCATGGGCCTAATCTGGAAAAAATTTTTATTTTACCTTTAACTGGGGTCGCGCCCTCTCCCGACTTTGCATACAAAACGCCTCTTTTAGCATACAAAACTCCTCTTTTAGCCGTTCTATATACTTTACACATCTCTTAGTAGAAGAACGGTCCTAAGGCGTTTTATAAAGCCTATTTCAACCATTTTATAAGCCCTTTTTTGTAGTAGTGAATTGTCATGAAAAGAACAACAAGCATCTACGTTACCTTGGTTTAGACACTTTTCAAAAGGTCTATTCTGTGGCTACTAGGATAGAAGATGATCTTGCTAACAAAAAAGCAAACAAACCTTATCATCATCAACCTAGGAATAACTCCAAAAAGGGGAATGAGAATACTTCATCCTCTATTGATGTATTTGCGACCTCCATGCAATATAATAACAGTAATGATCCTCGGAGAAGATAGACAAAAGAAATAAAATTTACACCATTTCCTGTGAGCTATAAAGAATTATTAGAAAAATTGAGCGAAAAAGGTCTACTTACACCAATAGGGCCAACATCACCCACTCTACCAGAAAGAAAGTACGCTCAATGGGATGGTAGTGCTTATTGTGCTTATCATAGGGGCGTTGGGCATGATACCGAACGTTGCTATGTCCTAAAACAAAAAGTACAAGATCTAGTAGACGATGGGAGAATTACCACGCCTAAACCTAACAACAATGTATCCCCACTAAGGGCATTTCACATTGATGAGGACCATATGGGAAGTGATACGTTCAATCCTTTGAACTATATCACACCTATAGGGAAACCTCTAACCACAACACTCATAGGGGCAACTAATGAAGTGTTTGGGTTATGGGACGACGACTTCCAAGACTTATATGTCTCTAAGTACGCCGTCGTCCCACCTCCATCTTGTCTTCAAAATGATACAAATGGAGCGGTTGATTAGGATCATTTCTTGGGGAAGTCACAAAACTTATCAAATATCTCCTTGGATGAACAATGGCACCAAGCACAACTCCTGGAACATCTTGAAATGGAGGCACGTGTTGGGGTTAGGTGAGTCTGACTCACCGCGGAAACAAACCCAAAAATAAGACCGCACTCGCAATAAATAAAACCATAAATATAATTAAATTAATCACGAGATTAAGATAAGCTAATTACCTTTGACGCGTGCTTCGCTCCAAAATGAGCTCTTACTTGAAAGCTTCAAGTCCCGCTCACATGGAGACCTCCAACAAAGTCCACCCGCACCAACAAAACCGACTAGGTCCAATGTCTTGGGGTTAGCAAGACCCGACAAATAAAACCCGAGTAATTATATTGAGTTCAAAGGTTTTCACTAATTGTGATGCCTTTTTCAACTTTTACTCAAGCATCATTCCCAATGCCCATACTTGGGTATTTATAGGAAATGATGAGAGTATCATTTACTCTCCCATCAATGTGGGAGAGTATGATTTTTCCATTTTATTTTAAAACTAAAATAAAATTAATAATCAAGCTAGTAATAAATCAACAAGTGGCAAGCTCATGTGAGTGGTTAGGTGAGGACCACTTGGAGAAGGGGGGGACCAAACTTGCTCCCCACTCCCTCTCCCACAACCGGCCACCTCACTCCACACACACTCAAGGACCACTAGCCACATGGCACCCACCCTTGGGCACCAAAGTAGCCAAGGTGGGCTGCCATGTGCTGTTGTCTGTGGCAGCCACGCCCAGCAAGCCCAGTAGGCCCAGCACTCGCATGCGGGCTGCCAGGCGCTGCTGGCCAGCAAGCCCAGCATGCTTGTGCGGGCTGCTGCTGGCCTTGTGCCTTGGCCAGCGCTGCTAGGCAGTAAGCAATGGCCTAGCCATGCTGCTGCTAACTGTGGCGAGCTGGCGCGCCTAGCGTGCTAGCTGCTGCAGCTTGTTGCGGCATGGCTTGCTAGCCATTGCGCGCACAAGGCTGCGCCTAGCATGCTAGCACGCACTAGGCAGCGCCTAGCCTTGCGATGCTAGCATGGGTGCGCTAGCACGCACCAGCCAGCCTAGGCTCGGCTTGGTGCGCATGCTAGCCACCATGCTAGGCCATACGCCCTTAGCACTCGGTTTGCTTGGGCATTCCGATGCTAGGGGTATTTTGGTCTTTTGTTGATTTATTATTATTTCTCATCTCGTCTTTCACTATTTTTCGACTCGACTTCCGACGCTCGGTTTCGACGCTCTAAGCTCGAATTTCCGACGTCTAAATAAATATTACTCGGTCGACTCATTAATTCCTTCCGAATTAATTCGTCGTTTTGGTTTTTTGAATGCTTGGGTGTGACCCGAAGGGTTCAGTCAAGATTAAGCTGTAATATTAATTATTCATTAATATTACTGATCGGAAGCGGCCTCCACCCAGGCATTCCGATCATTTGACCTCACTAAATATATTAGCTTTCTAATAATTCTGAACCCACTAACGGAATAGTACACTTGTTCGAAGGACACCAATCCTTTCAATCTCCCACTTGTCCTTCCGGACAAGTGCGCATTTTGTGTACAGCCTTTTTCCTATGTCGCTTAATGTCTCTTCATGAACTATAAGGTAAGATTTATTTTGTCATCCTTATTACCTCCAGAAGTGTTTCCCGATTCCGAGTCCGACTGTCAATAAACAGATGATTTCTAAAATCCATCCGAGCACGGCCATGCATTTTACAGTCTCGCTCTACGAGAGGCCTTGTATACAACAAAGACATCTTCCCTATTTTAGTAGGGGGGACATTCCCAGTCTTGTAATGTAGCTCCTCTTACTGAGAGGACCTAGTTGCCCGAGTGTTACCGTTATAATCCCCTATTACGACAGACGTTTGACACCATCAAAGCGAACTAGTACTCAAACAAGAGAACTCACAATACTCATGGTCGAGGAAATAGGTTCTGATAGCCATAATGAGAAGTATACTTATGACAAAATCATGTCCTTGTAGCACATGAAACGGTGCTATAAATCAAACTACACACTAATCTCAATCGGTCATTAATCTTCCATCGTTTAAATGACCTTGATTAGAGATAATTTTAGATTATAATATTCAATGTTCACTTAATAGGTGTTTCCTTACCAAGACTGGTCTTGATACCCTATTTTGAATATTCTCATAATCGAATGGACTCATTATTTAATCCTAAACCACAATTAAATAGCATAACGGAGTAATATAATATTGCATGAAATTTTATATTACTCCAAAACTTGAATGGTTTTCCTTAGCGTCTTACATTAATTTTTTTCAAAATTAACTAAAACACTAAACAAGGAAATCAAAGCCAGTCTCCTACATGCTTGATTCCCATTGCCTCAACGTGCTTGTTGTGCTTCACTTGAGGCAAAGGTTTAGTAAGTGGATCGGCTACATTGTCATCCGTTCCAACTTTGCAAATTCTGATTTCACTCTCTGATTTCCATTCTCGAATCATGTGAAATCGCCGCTTGACATGTTTGACCTTCTAATGTTCCCTAGGCTCTCTGGCCTGAGCAATAGCTCCATTGTTGTCACAATATAGGGCTATTGGACCCTTTATAGAGGGTACAACATCAAGTTCACCAACGAACTTACGAATCCAAACAGCCTCCTTAGCTGCTTCAGCAGCTGCTAAGTATTCGGCTTCAGTTGTAGAATCTGCAGTTGTACTCTGCTTTGCGCTCTTCCAACTAAACGCCCCTCCATTTAGACAGAACACATATCCAGATTGCGATTTGAAATCGTCTCTGTCTGTCTGGAAGCTTGCGTCGGTATAACCTTCCACAACTAAATCCTCTGCACCACCATACACCAGGAATTTATCCTTGTTCCTTTTCAGGTACTTTAGGATATTTTGGCTGCAGTCCAATGCGCCTCTCTTGGGTCTGATTGGCAACGGCTCGTAGCACTTAAGGCATACGATACATCTGGCCTAGTACATATCATGGCATACATGATCGATCTAATAAGCGAAGCATATGGAATCTGATTCATTCTTACCCGCTCATCAGGTGTCTGTGGACACTGCTTCTTGCTTAGGGTTATGCCATGTGACATTGGCAGGTGACCTCTCTTGGCCTCCTCCATGCCAAATCGAGCAAGTACCTTATCAATATAACTACTCTGACTCAATCCAATCATCCTTTTTGATCTATCCTTGTAGATCTTGATGCCTAGTATGTACTGAACCTCTCCCTAGTCTTTCATTGAGAAGCACTTTCCAAGCCAGGCCTTTACAGACTCTAACAACGGAATGCTGTTTCCAATGAGCAATATGTCATCGACATATAAGACTAGGAAGGCGATGTCACTCCCACTAACCTTCTTGTAAACACAAGATTCATCTGGATTCTTGATAAAACCAAACTTACTGATGGCTTCATCGAATCGAAGATTCCAACTTCTGCTTGCTTGCTTTAATCCATAAATGGACTTCTTAAGCTTACAAACTTTCCTAGCATTGTTTTGTTCGACAAAACCTTCAGGCTGTGTCATATACACAGTTTCTTCCAAATAACAATCGCTAGGAGGATCCGAACGGATTTAAGCATTGCGACTGGTGAAAAGGTTTCATCGTAATCAATACCATGAACTTGTTTGTAACCTTTTGCCACCAATCTAGCTTTGTAAATGAATACATTTCCATCTTTGTCGGTTTTCAACTTGAAAAGCCACTTACATCCGATAGGTGTATAATCTTCGGGTAAGTCAACCAAGTCCCAGACTTGATTTTCAAACATGGAATCCATTTCAGATCTCATGGCCTCTTGCCATTTAGCAGAGTCGGTGCTTGCCATCGCTTGCTTGTAGGTTGCCGGTTCATCTCCATCCATAATCAGGATGTCCTGATTCTCGGTTAATACTAAACCAAGATATCTATCAGGTTGAGATCTCGGCCTCTGAGACCTACGTAGGGTAATGGATTGAGCATTTGCATTGTCGGTTCGACTTTGCACATTTTGATCATTTTGACCTGCGTCAACAGATGCTGTTTGAGCACTTTGACTGTCATTATGATTTTGTTGCTCATCCTCACGAACTTCGTCGATTTCGATTTTCCTCCCACTTGTCATTTTGGAAAGGTGCTCCTTCTCCAAAAAGACACCATCGCGAGCAACAAACACTTTGTTCTCCGATTTGTTGTAGAAGTAATACCCTTTGGTTTCTTTTGGGTAGCCCACAAATTAAACCTTGTCAGATTTGGGATGAAGTTTTCAGAAATCAATTTCTTGACATATGATTCGCATCCCTATATCTTTAGAAAAGATAACCTAGGAGGTTTCTTCTTCCATAATTCATATGGAGTCTTTTTTACAACTTTTGATGGAGCACGGTTGATCGTAGTTTGAAGTGCGTGTCCCCAGAAAGAGATAGGAAGATCACTAAGACCCATTGTTGATCGTACCATGTCTAACAAGGTCCGATTTCTCCTTTCGGATACTCCGTTCCATTGAGGAGTTCCTGGAGGTGTCAATTCTAAAAGTATACCCTTTTCTTTCAGATGGTCATCAAATTCTTGGCTCAAGTATTCACCACCTCGATCCGATCGAAGGGCTTTGATTTTCTTGCCAAGCTGATTTTCAACTTCACTCTGAAATTCTTTGATCTTTTCAAATGATTCAGATTTATGCGAAATGAGGTAGACATAGCCATATCTACTATAGTCGTCTGTGAAAGTGATGAAATATCAATGTCCATTTCTTGTGGTTGAGCTCATTGGTCCACATACATCGGTGTGTATAAGACCCAATAAGTTACTTGCCCTTTCTCCCAACTTGGAGAATTGTTGTTTAATCATCTTGCCTAATAGACATCCCTCGCAATTCTCAAACGATTCTAAATCGAAAGAGTCAAGAACACCTTGTAGAAGTTTCTTGATGCGTTTGATGTTGATGTGGCCAAGACGACAATGCCACAAGTAAGTCTGATTTGACTCTATGGTCTTAGCTCTTTTGGTATCATTATTCACATTATAAACTTGTTTGTCTAAAGAAAGCACATAAAGGCCATTTTCAGAATGTGCAATACCATATAAAACATTATCGAGATAAAACGAACATTCTTTGTCCTTTACTCGAAATTCAAAACCTTTGGCGTCCAACGCCGAAATTGAAATAATGTTTTTGGTAACGTTAGGAACATAATAAACATTATCGAGTTCCAAAACTAGCCCGGTGGGCTAAGACAAACTGAGATTTCCTACGGATACGACACCAATTCTGGCTCCATTGCCGACCCGGTGTTCAATCTCTCCCTTCTCTAGCATTCTAGCGTTCCTTAGTCCCTGAGAATTGGAACAAAGGTGTGAGCCACATTCGGTATCTAATACCCATGATGTTAAGCTAGTGAATTTAAAGTCTATAACGAATATACCTGATTCAGAAGCAACGGTTCCGTTCTTCTTATCTTCCTTGAACTTAAGGCAATCTCTCTTCCAATGTCCCTTCTTCTTATAGTAAAAACATTCGGAATCAGATTTAGAAGACGCTACCTTCTTATCCTTGACTTAGGCGGAAAAGTTTTCTTCTTACCTTTCCCCTTAAAGCCTTTCTTCTTCTTGCCCAAAAATTTGAACGGCTTGCCCTTTTTAATCATGAGCTATTCATGCTTCCCCTCATCCTTGAGCGTTTGCTCAGCTTGCTTCAACATACCATGAAGCTCGGTGAGGGTTTTCTCCATGCTGTGCATATTATAGTTCATTTTGAACTAATCATAGCCTTTGTGCAGCGAGTGGAGAATGATGTAAATTGCCATCTCGGTTGAATACCCCGCATCAAGCCTTCCCATGTTTTCAAACAATCCAATCATTTTGAGTACATGTGGGCTGACTGACTCTCCTTTCTTGAGCTTGCTCTCAAGGATCTGCCTGTGGGTTTCAGTTCGGGCCTGCTCTTGGAACATATTCTGAAATTCAGAAATGATCTCAAAAGCCTCTTTTTCAAAGAAAGTCTTTTGAAGCTCAGGAGACATTGTGGCCAACATGATGCATTTGACATCTCGATTGGCACTTTGCCATCGATTAAGGGCAGCTTGAGTCACCTCCTCATTGGGAGCTTCGGGCATTTCCTCATCAAGGACATATTCATTTTGCTCTTGCATGAGAACAATTCGCAAGTTCCTTTGCCAATCAAGAAAATTTGGCCCACTCAGCTTCTCCTTGTCAAGAATTGAGCGTAACGAGAATTGGTTGTTTGAGTTATTTGAAGACATGATTCTACAATTGAAAGAATTTGAAATGAAAAACCATTCATTATACTTAAATAGGATTGAATTCATGCATTTTAATCAAACTTATTTAAAACGTCTTATTCACACAATAAAGATTGTCCCCATTTTAGGTGAGAATAAGTCGATTCCAAGATCCAAAGAAACAAAGAGTGGTTAAGCATGCTTTGGCTTGTCTTAACACTCAATCTCCTAAGGTAAGCAATGCTTTGCTAATAGCTCCAAGCCACTCTTGGTTGAATAAATCGTCGCATCCAATGCTCTCTAAACAATTTATTCACTTTGCCACGACATGTTAGGACTCCATCACTCATATCGTTAGGAATAACAAAAACCACCTTGCATACCCGGTATGCCTTACGTTCCTTGGAGAAGTAGTGATGCCTCGCTTTGGCGTAGCCCACCACTACCCTCGTTCGGTTGGTATGTGTGTTTTGGAATGGCAAGTTTTACTCAATATTTTAGGGACCTAGGGTTTCTATGTTGGTTGATTTAAGTGAACTTAATTAATCATCTCAACATTCGAAATCCTAAACATGCATCTAACATATAATTCATATATATATAAACATAAATATATATCGAAAACATAAATAGAGATGCATTTGGCAACTAGCATGACCCCTTGAGATCTTAAAGTTTTCAAAAGGTCTTCATTTGCAACTTCATCGCTTTGTCTTCTAAGAACCCCGTCTTCAAGACTTGACCAAAATATTACAATTTCTAGTATCTACGATTAGGACTAATCTAAATATTAAGGTACAAAAATACTCAGCGGTTCGCAGACCGTATTTAGATTTACAAAAATACATCACGGATCACAGTCCGTATTTTCTATCCTAATCGAGCCCAACTAGTTGCCATTTCATAAAACCTGTGAGAGAATTTACATTCCATTCATCCATTCACTATCTGTGAATGGCCCATGCATTTTACAACAATAAACAAGTAACAATGCATAAAACGCGCGAGAACTAGTAACTAATCTAGGTGGTTAATCCAATTAACACGCCTAATTAAACTAGTCAAAGTTGTTTTAACCGGTTATGGAAATAACTAAGAGACGCTCCCACTAAATTCCGCATCCAACTTAACTAATCCAATTAATTAAGTCGGTGAACCCAAATATTTGCCAAAATTAATTTTTGCGAATGTCGCTCAAAAACCGAGGCCTAGCCTCAAAAATTTTAATTACATAAACAGAATAATTAAAATAATTAAAACGACCTTTTAAGCAAAATTACGAATTCCAAAATGTCTAAGTGCCTAGCACTAAGACTTGGAGTCCAAAAAATAATACCCTTATTTACATATTAAGCAACGCTAAATTAACTTTAAAATAGCATCGCCTTAATAACCCGGGGTTATTGTGCCAATTATGGGATTGTACGCACCGTACAACAAGCACGTAGTATGCCCATACGCACCCCCGCAACACCAAGCTTGCATGTGGGCTGCTTGTGCTCGCATGCGCCACGCCCAGCCCAGCCAAGCGTAGCAGCACGCACAGCGCGCACAGCCTTATGCTGCTTGCTGCTGGCTGGCGCGCTATGCTGCTGGCAGCGAGCAGCAGCCCATGCCCTTCCTCGCACACACAGACGCACAGCACCACGCACCTAAGAACGAAGCGCCCAGCAGCCTCGATAGCCACATATGGGTTGCGTGAGCAGCCCAGCTGGCCGAGAGCTAGCTCGGGGCTCTTAGGCCTCGTGTTGTGTGCTAATGCTTCAAAAATTATCGATTTTTGTGTGTGACAATAAATCAATTCTAAATTAATTTTAGAATTAATTTTGAGGAAAAATGAAAAATTACAAGTCCAACTTAAATAATTCATCCAAAAGCAATTAACCAAATTTATTTCCAAGAACCATTCTTTAATAAAATTGGTTTAACTTGGTGTAATGAAATAAATTAGGGCAATTCTCACTATTAATTTAATCACTTTAAATTAATTTTGAGATTTTGACAAAATAAAAGGGAGTTGGAAAAATGAACATAAGTTCAATAAAGACTCCAACTTTAATACTTGTGACTCCATAAAAAAACTATATCTTCCAATATGAAGATAAACTAATTTCAATCACAAGTTTTAAACTTTATGATTCCAATCAACTAAAAAATGATTAAATCAACAAAGTTTAACCAAAATTCATGGAATTTAGTAACTCAAAGTTTCAATCACTTATCATAAATAAAGATTGAATCTTTAGTACTTGGAAGCAACAAAGAACAACTATTTCACACTTAATGCAATTAATTTGCAATTATGTGAAAAAATAAAACCAAACTTTCAAGCACCAATTACTACCAAGTAATCATGCTTAAAGTGGTCTAAAATTGCATATAAATAAAGGAAAGAACCAAATTCATAACCACCATAAATATGCAATCAATTTTCAAGGTTAGAAAGACTTAAAATTTTTCGTCAAAACGAAAAATCCCTCGAAAAATGCATTTCTGGTCGTTTTTTGGCTAAAAACCGAGGTCTGGAAGGGTAAAACCATTTCGAGAACGCATTTTCCACCCAAAATTCACTATTTTTGGGTCGAAATCGGGGTTCGGGAGCTGAAGACAGCTCTAATACGAGTTAAAAATTGGAAAAACGAGTTACTAATCTAATTAGCAACTTAAAACTAGAAAAATTAAGCCATAAAAAACACCTTGAAAATATTATGATTTTAAAAATAAACGAGCGAGGCTCCGATACCACTGTTGGGGTTTGGTGAGTCTGACTCACCGCGGAAACAAACCCAAAAACAAGACCGCACTCGCAATAAATAAAACCATAAACATAACTAAATTAATCACAAGATTAAGATAAGCTAATTACCTTTAACGTGTGCTTCGCTCCAAAATGAGCTCTTACTTGAAAGCTTCAAGTCCCGCTCACACGGAGACCTCCAACGAAGTCCACCCGCACCAACAAAACCGACTAGGTCCAATGTCTTGGGGTTAGCAAGACCCGACCAATAAAACCCGAGTAATTAAATAAAATTAATAATCAAGCTAGTAATAAATCAACAAGTGGCAAGCTCATGTGAGTGGTTAGGTGAGGACCACTTGGAGAAGGGGGGGACCAAACTTGCTCCCCACTCCCTCTCCCATAACCGGCCACCTCACTTCACACACATTCAAGGACCACTAGCCACATGGCACCCACCCTTGGGCACCAAGGCAGCCAAGGTGGGCTGCCATGTGCTGCTGTCCGTGGCAGCCACGCCCAGCAGGCCCAGCACTCGCATGCGGGCTGCCAGGCGTTGCTGCCCAGCAAGCCCATCATGCTTGTGCGGGTTGCCGCTGGCCTTGTGCCTTGGCCAGCGCTGCTAGGCAGTAAGCAATGGCCTAGCCATGCTGCTGCTAGCTGTGGCGAGCTGGCGCGCCTAGCGTGCGTTGCGGCATGGCTTGCTAGCCATTGCGCGCACAAGGCTGCGCCTAGGCTTGGCTTGGTGCGCATGCTAGCCACCATGCTAGGCCATACGCCCTTAGCACTCGGTTTGCTTGGGAATTCCGATGGTAGGGGTATTTTGGTCTTTTGTTGATTTATTACTATTTCTCGTCTCGTCTTTCACTATTTTTCGGCTCGACTTCCGACGCTCGGTTTCGACGCTCTAAGCTCGAATTTCCAACGTCTAAATAAATATTACTCGGTCGACTCATTAATTCCTTCTGAATTAATTCGTCTTTTTGGTTTGTTGAATGCTTGGGTGTGACCCGAAGGGTTTAGTCAAGATTAAGCTGTAATATTAATTATTCATTAATATTACTGATCGGAAGCGGTCTCCACCCAGGCATTCCGATCACTTGACCTCACTGAATATATTAGCTTTCTAATAATTCTGAACCCACTAACGGAATAGTACACTTGTTCGAAGGACACCATTCCTTTCAGCACGTTCAAAGCCTCTAGAATAAAGTTGTTTTAGGAGTCCTACAACTAACCCAAATGAGATAGATCATCTAACTCGTTCTGATCGAGTTTATCAAGCACCACCAAATAGATCTTCGACCACAAAAAATCAAACTCAAGGTCAATTACAAAACCCAATACCACCTACACTTGAGGTGGAAGATCCATTGGTCAAACAACTTCGCCAATCTAAGGCCAATATTAGCATTTGGGAACTCATAAGTACTTCTAAAGAACATAGGAATTCTCTTATGAATGCTCTAATGGCTTTGTCTGTAAGTATATACACAACCCCCATGATCTCCTTAGCTTGGTTACTAGCGAGAAAGCCGACAAATCAATCATTTTCACTGATGATGATTTGCCTTCAAAGGACACAACCCACAACAATGCATTATACTTAACTGTGGGGTGCAAAGGGTACAATATCCTTCTCACTTTAGTAGACAATGTGTCAACTATAAATGTGTGCCCATTACGAACAGCAAAATATCTAGGCCTTAATCCAGAAAAAGATTTTCAATCAGCAACACAAAGCATTAGGGCTTATGACAACTCAAGGAGATCGGTGTGTGGAATTGTTAAGCTACCAATTACCACAGGCCCAATTCAAAACATGATTGAATTCTATGTCATGGACGTTAAACCCACATTCAACCTTCTACTTGGACGTCCTTGGATACCTGAGCTTGGTGCAATACCATCCTCACTTCATGAAATTATTAGGTTGAACTATCAAGGGCTTCCTATGACTATACATGCTTCTCCTCTCAAAATAGCCATAAATGACCAATCACTTTTAGAAATGAACCATGATAATGATGAAGAGGACATGTGGAGATTCTCCGCAGAGCTAATCTGCACAATCAAAATGGAAGAAATCCTTGAAGAACCATTCAATCTTGATCCATATTCCACTCGAATAGTAAACAACATCTTGTTTAAGAGTATTTACTTTCCTAGTATGCCTTTGGGAATAGGAATGAAGAAATCTCTTTTACTTCCTATCCCAAAGAAAAGTTTCTCTTTTGGATTGGGATAAAAATCAACCAAGGAAGATCTGGAGTCTCACGATGCTAAAAAAAAAGCACGTAGAGACAACAATAAGAAATGGATAATCACTTTGCTCCCATCTTACCAACAAACCCTTAATGGACAATTCATAAGGGAGGGAGAAGATTACCCGTGCTATGACTTTCCAAAACCATTAGTTCTGGAAGGAATCAAGAAGCCTTGATTAGAGATATTTCATGATTTCTACTTCTTGAATACCGATCTTAAAATTGTTGAATCAAAACACCAAACCCCAGGGTGCTATGATAAGCAAACATTCAACTTGCTATTTGGACTAGAGCAAAACCATATAATATGTTGCTACAATGACTAATCACAATTCCATCCAAGATGAAGCTTTAGACCCAACCTCGTCAATCACCCATTCTAATTAAACCTTTGAGCATGGATGGAGGAAATCTTTCAAGTGGACCAATCATAAAGGTGACAAGTTGGAAATCGTCACAGGCGAGGGGAAGATGTTTGAAGAATCGGATGACGAGTTTAGTTTAGACTTGAAGGAATCTGAAAATTTGAGCCTTTCTGGCCATTACTGAATCTTTTTTTTTTCTAGTTATAAGGACAAAGATCCCAAAAGGATTTTTCTCTTAATGTTCTCTCTTTTAAATTCAATAATACGAGCTCTATTTCCGAGTATATGCCTTATATTGAATCTTTTTAATTCTATAACAATCAATCTAATGAAGATGATAATATTAATAAATTGGTTGAACTAATGAATGAACGAGAAAAAAAGAATCCTATAACTGAAGAAATTGAAACAGTCAATATAGGAACTAATGAAAACAAAAGGGAAAACAAAATTGGCTAAACTTAAATGCGGAAGAGCGATCAATCCTCATATCGACGCTTAAAGAATTCGAAGACGTGTTCGCTTGGTCATACAAGGACATGCCTAGGATAGATAGGGACATTGCGGAACATACCATTCCCTTAAACCCCACCTCTAAACTAGTAAAAAAAACTTTGACGAATGAAACCTGATGTCTCTTTGAAAATAAAAGAAGTACAAAAACAATTAGACACAGGTTTCATTCGCGTATGTAATTACCCAGAATGGGTAGCGAACATCATCCCTGTCCCTACAAAGGATGGATAAGTTTGCATGTGTGTCGACTTTAGGGACCTTAACAAGGCTAGCCCTAAAGATGACTTTCCTCTACCTCATATTGATATATTGGTAGATAACACGGCTGAACATGCAATGTTATCCTTTATGGATGGATACGCAGGTTAAAATCAAATTCTAATGGCAAAAGAAGACGAAGAAAAGACATGCTTTATCACCCTTGGGGTACATATTGCTACACAGTCATGTCATTTGCTCTAAAAAATGCAAGAGCTACGTACCAAAGAACGACTACGACTCTCTTGCATGATATGATGCATAAAGAAATAGAAGTGTATGTGGATGATATGGTTGTAAAGTCCAAAGATAGAATGGAACACATAAAAGTTTTACGCAAATTTTTCACTCGCATAAAAGAATATAAAATGCGATTGAATCCACAAAAATGCGCCTTCAGAGTAACTTTTGGTAAGTTACTCGGATACGTAGTAAGCACACGTGGTATTGAGATCGATCCCTCTAAAATAAAGGCAACCATTGATATGCCTCCCCCTCAAACGGAAAAAGAAATTAGGGGGTTTCTTGGCAAACTACAATACATTAGTCAGTTTATCAACAAATTGACTATTACTTGTCAGCCAAAATTTAAAAAACTTGAAAAAAGAAGAAAAACATGAATGGGACGATCAATGCCAAAGGGCCTTTGAGAAAATCAAAGATTATCTCAAAATTCCACCAGTTTTAGCACCACCAGTACCCAAACTACCTCTTAGGCTATACATCACGGTTATAGACACGGCCACAGATGCCATGCTAGCACAAGAGTTAGAAAAATTCGAGCGTGCAATATACTACATAAGTAAAAATATTCATTCAATATGAAAAAAAATATAGCACCTTGGAAAAAACGAGTATAGCATTAGTGTGGGCAACTAAAAAACTACGACATTACATGCTACCACACACTACTCATGTGATTTCTCAACAAAATCCGATAAAGTATTTGTTTGAACAACCACCTATACAAGAAAAAATATCCAAGTGGTTGGTAATGTTGGCCTAATTTGAACTAAAATATATTCCTAAAAAATCAATAAAAGGGAAAGTAATTTCAGATTTTCTGGCCCAACATCCTATTCAAACAAGTCATGCAGAAACTACTCATCTTTCGGATGTAAAGATTCTCATGACGCAAGATGACAAATGGGTAATGTGCTTCGATTCGACGGTGCATCCAATAAAAAAGGATGTGGCGTGGGAGTGTTACTCATAAGTCTAGAGGGAGTACATACTCCAATCTCTGTCAAACTGGACTTCACTACGTGAAAAAATGAAATTGGCACCGGTTCAAACCCAGCCTAAGGCACCGGTTTGAACCAGTGTCAATGTGGGGGGTGCCAATAAGTTGTTTAAAAAGGCACCAGTTCAAACCGATGCCAAAACTCGGAATTGGCACCGGTAACCGGTGCCAAAAATGGCCAAAAAAATTATATTGTTGTTTTTTGCACCGGTTAACCGGTGCCAAAAGATCTAAAAAACATATAATTTTTTTATTTTCCACTTAGAAATTAAGTAGACTAAAATACATAACAACATCAAAACATAAAGCGAATATCGATTAAAACAGCATCAATATCATCGAAAATTTGCAACATCAATATCATCGAAAATTGCAATACATAATAAAAAAAAATACAACATATAAATACTTTGATTACATGCAACATATAAATACAAAAAAAATTACAATATAAATTTTAAAAAATTACAATATAAATAAACCCCCCCCATTCATTCTTGCATCTTGCTTCTTCTATTTCAGAACTAAATAACAAACTTGCACCAATTAAAAAAAAAATCCACTAATATAATTAAGCTTCGAAAAAAAAACCCAAAATTTAATCCCAAAAATTGAAAAAAAGATTCAAACCCAAAAAAATTGAAATCGAAAAAACCCATCAAAAAAAACTTGAAATCGAAAAAAAAAAAAAAAAAACAAACCTAATATTCGAATAAACCCAGAAAACAAAAAAAAAAAATTGAAATCGAAAAAACCTAGAAAAAAATTTGAAATCCATTTAAACGCAGTCTTCGAATTAACCTAGAATTTGAAAAACATTGAAATTGAAAAAACCCAGAAAAAAAAAATTAGAAAGCGAAAAATATTAAAATCGAAAAAAACAAGTATTCGAGAAAACCCAGAAAACAAAACAAATTGAAATAAAAAAAAATTGATAAAAATCTGAAAAAAAAAAATCAAAATCGAAATTGATTAAAAATTTGATTAAAAAAATTGATTAAAATTCGATTAAAATTAAAATCGATTAAAAATTCGATCGAAACAATAACCATGAAAAAAAATTTAAAATTGATTAAAATTAAAAAAAATCGATTAAAAAATCAATTAAAACAAAAACCTAGAAAATCGATTAAAACCAAAACCCAGAAAATCGATTACAACAAAAACCCAGAAAATCGATTAAAACAAAACCCAAAAATTCGATTGAAATCGATGTTGCATGCGGTCTTCAAAAACCCAGAAAATCGATTCAAATTAGTGTTGCATGTGGTCTTCGTGGTGGTAAGGGAGAAGGAGATCGAAAAAGAGAAATATAAGGAGAAGAAGGAGATCGAGAAACAGAAATAGAAATAGAAGGAGGAGATCGAGATCGAGATCGAGAAGGGAAAAGAGGAGAGGAGGAGAGGAGAGAGAAAGAGGATGAGAGGAGTGTTAGGGTTGGGGGGTTTAAATGGGACGGGTTTTTTTGTTTTAATATGTTTATTGCTCCGGTTCACAAAGGCACCGGTTCAAACCGGTGGCCTTTATGTTTTTGGCACCGGTTTGAAGTGAACCGGTGCCATATGTCCTGGTTCATTAAGCCGTGCATTTTTTAGCCCATTTTTGTCACCGGTTTGGCCTAAATCGGTGCCATTTGGGGGTTGCCTTTTTGTATTTTTCTACTAGTTCTTTGAGGTTACTAATAATGACGCGGAATGTGAAGCGTGCATTATTGGATTAGAAGCAGCAGCTAGCATAGGTGTGCAAAAATTAGAGTTATATGGAGATTCTAGTTTGATTATAAATCATATACTAAAAAATGGAAAATAAAGAACTCCACAGTGATATTATACCAAGCACACCTAGAGCAACTCATCAAGCATTTTGAACGTATTGATTTTAAATACCTCCCAAGGGATGATAATCAATTTGCCGATGCGCTAGCAAAATTGGACTCAATGATCAACATTCTAGATCACTTAAATTTAATGCCATTATGCATTGATAGAAGTGAAGAACCAACATATTGCAACGCAATAGAGGAAATAAATGACATCGAAGTAGACAATCCTTGGTATGATCATATCCTCTAATATATCACCCATGGCACATATCTTGAAAATACTTCATGAAATACCAACAAGCCATAAGAACACTTGCGGCCCAATATGGTCTATTCATTGGTTAATTATGCAAAAAAGGGCCTAATGGTCAAAGCATATTGTGTATAGACCAACCTGAATCCACACGCTTATGGAGAATACTCACAAAGGTGTTTGTGGACCTCACATGAATGGTAAAATGCTTGCTAAAATAATTTCACGACAAGGGTAATATTGGTCCACTATGGAACATGATTCCATACAATATGTTAAAAAATTTCTAGAGTGTCAAATGTTCGCTAACTTACAACACCTTCCACCATCCGAACTATACTATCTCACTTCCCCTTGGCCTTTTTCGACTTGGGGTATTGACATAATTGGTAAAATTTCTCCAACGGGAGCAGGAGGACACGAGTACGTATTAGTAGCCATCGATTATTTTACCAAGTGGATTGAGGCTACTTCTTACGTGAGTATAACTTTTAGACATGTCGCAAAGTTTCTCGAAAGAAACATCTTTTGTAGATATGGAGTTTCACACGAACTAATTAGTGATCAGGGATCTCAATTCAAAGCTGAAGTCGAGACCCTCTTAACTAGTTATAAAGTAAAACATCATCACTAATCTCCATATAGAACTCAAATGAATGGAGCTGTAGAATAGACAAATAAAAGCATAACAGTCATCATTAAGAAAATGGAAGAAAATTATAAAGACTGGCCGAATAAACTACACTTTGCTCTATGGGGTTATAGAATGTCCCTACGAACATCAATAGGAATCTCCTTAGTTTTTGGAATGGATGCAGTTTAACCAGTTGAACTGGAAATACCATCCCTACGACGCTTTTATTCCTCAATAAACGACGATTAAGAGCTTTGCATCATGTACAAGTCTACCAACGACGCATTGCGCGACATTTTAACAAAAGAGTACGACCCAGAAATATCAAACAAGGTGACTTTGTACTAAAAGAGGTTAGGGGGTCCACCAATCAATCCAAGAGGGAAATTCAAACCTAATTGTAAAGGACCCTACCGCGTAATTGAAATTCTATCAGGAGGAGCTGTTAGATTAATGGATATTGGAGGTGATGAAATTCGCCAATTAATAAACATTTATCGAATTACAAAATATTACATATGAAATCCGGATAAACTCGTTCGTTCATTCATTAAATAAATCATTTTCTTTAGCATTCAATTAAAAGATTCTAAGTGTTATGCACTTTACCGAATAACACGGTAAAGTTCATAACACTTGGGGGGGTAATTTAAAAATAAAACATAGACCGTTCAAGTGTTCAGATTTTTTTGAACATCACAAAAAACTCTTCACACTTGGGGGGTAATAATGCAAAGAAAAAAATTTAACGCTCGTAGCACAGGTGTCGTGCGCAACTAAAACAGTTGCGCACGGATGTCACGCGCAACGAAATCAATTGCGCAATATAGGCTCGCGCAACCTTGGATGTTGCGCGCGCCACCTGATGACGAATTGCGAACCTAGAATTTTTTTACGCGAGAATAAAATTACGATTTTTACTTGCGATAAAAAAGAGGGCGTTTCTCGAAAATAACATATACTCGGAAAATAAAACTTAAGCTTTGATTTAAATTATTAAACAAAGTTTGATTAATTTTTCATTTAATTTCTACATATGAGGTTGAAGAAATATATATATATATATATATATATATATATATATATATATAAAATAATAATAATAATAATACAAACATTGCAAAGAACTAAACTAATGATAATAAATTTTTAAAAAAAACATAGTAGTGATTACACTTTATTCGAATTAAACTAATGATAAATTGTGTAATACTCTAAGGTTTTACTGTATCCTCGATCGTCACAGTCGACGGAGGAGTAGTTTCCATTGCAGTAGTAATTTCAGCAGCCATAGAGCTTTCCCCTTCACTTTTCTTTTTAACCCAAATATTGTTCTTCAATTTAGGAATTGGGGTCTTTGCAACTTGTTTTCCTTTTCCTTTAGCAATTGTCGAAGTCTTCCTGCGAGTATTTGGTAAAAGTTCTTTAATCTTCACCCCTTGTTGCGCAGGTTTATGAGGAGCCTTTCTCTTTGGTTCCTTTGAACGATCCTTAGGAGATGAGAAGTCTAATTTTCTTCTCACTCCTTTTTTGGCCATTGGGAGTAGTAGTGGTGGCCGAATGCATCAAAGGTTTGGGTGGATTGCGAGCCGAGGTGACTTGATTTTGTGATCGAGCCCTG
Source organism: Chenopodium album (assembly GCF_948465745.1). NCBI lineage: Eukaryota > Viridiplantae > Streptophyta > Magnoliopsida > Caryophyllales > Amaranthaceae > Chenopodium > Chenopodium album. Next base: position 54,867,739 of record NC_137839.1, read on the forward strand.
TTTAATTAAACTTTGTCCGTCGCATTCATCCAAGACTTATAGATAGAGGATAACACAATACTCGCAGTAGGACTTTGTACTACCCATCTAGGGAGACTTAACCAATATTCCATCAAACGAGGAATCCGTTCAGGTTTAAAGATCACATCTTTGGGAGCATGACAATCTTGAGGGGGAATAATTTGTTTCATTCCGCATTGTCTCATCACACTGCAAGGAAAGATGTAAGTAGTACTAGAAAGTCCTAAAAGCCTAATATAGGGACAATTAAAACTATTCCCAACCATACTACTTATGTTCCACCAATGAATCATAAAGCGTATATTAGGTTGTTCAACAATTCGCAAACGCTCCATGAGCCAAACCTGAAGAAAAAAAAAACGTAGAACATTAATTTGCGACATTACACGAGCATGTGGCGCGCGCATCAAAATCTGTTGTGCGCGCCATCCGCGCGCATCGAAGAAGTTCCTAACTTGCGCTGCTTTACGACGATTAAAAAAACAAAAAAAACGTACGTGTAATAGGAGTGGACTTCCCGTTAAACCATTCTTGTTAGGGTCTCCTCTAAGGCGATTCAAGCATAAAACAGTTTCCGCCAAAGCTAAAGGAGCGGTTGAATGACATCCCTCTATTTGCTCTACTATGGACACCATGGAATTATCTCCGTATTCTTTACCTGTCCTAAGTAAACAATTGACAACAAGATAATGACATAAAGCACAAATTTTAAAATGTTGTTTAGTCAAGTTGTCATAAAGGGCGACAAAGTGTTTAATAAATTGAATTAAATCCACGCCTTCTTCTTTTCAAATGTTAACCATATCATTATCACTCAAACCAAAAAAATCTTTGAAAAATAGGTTTGGGATCTGACAAGCTAGAGGCATATGTCATAGGGAAAGTATTTGCAGGGAAGCCTAGTAGAGCCTCAAACTCGCTAGGTAATGGGACAATTTCATCCCCTTGAAAAGAGAGAGGTGGTGGTTCGAGTCCTAATGATTGACAACGGAATGGAGAAAATCAAAGTTTAAAACTAGTTGCATATAACTCAATTGAGGGTCAAGGTAGTATATTTTGAAGGCTAGTTTATCCTCAGTTGAAAGGGAAGTGACCCATTAATTCAACCGTTAGTCAAAGGTTTTTGCCATTGATAATTGTGTAACAAAAAAAAATAGAGGGAAAGAACTTAGAGAGTTTAATTCTTTTTAATTCTTTATAGCACTACTAAGCGAATGAAATGCGAGATGATCAAAAGCCTACACAAAACCACGCTTAAATAGACCCAAGAGGGGCAAATTTTTGGCAATTTTTGCTCTAAGGAAAGTTCACCCGCAGGTGCCGCGCGCAACCAATTTACATGCGCGCGACAGTCGCGCGCAAGACATCCTGTTGCGCGCGTCTGGTCTATCGCGACATTTTGTTTTCATTTATTTCCATATTTTGAACTACATAATAACGGAATGTTGACGAAATCTTATGAATAATCATACGCTTAAATTTGTTAACTCTTGTGTCCTTTTTTATGAATTTTTTTTAATTTTCTTATTTTCTTCTTATTTTCCTTTTCTCTTTCTTTCTTTTTTTTTCCCCTTCTTTTTCACTTTCCTTTTCATGTCCTCTTTTCTATGTTCCGTTTTTTTTATTTTTTCAAGGAGGGTAAGTCGGGAACCCTTTCCCTCCCTCGCGAAATTTATTTTTGCATTTCTAAAAAAAAATCTTGGAAACAAAAAATATAATAATAACATATATAAAAAATGTGTGTTATATGTACAACAAAAAATATAATAATATATGTACATATGTTTCCAAAAAATTATAATAATATACCAATGAAGTCAGGATGCTCGGCGAGTCCTGAATGGCTAATGTACATCCTCGAAATACAAACAAAGATTAATACACAAACTGTGTAATAACTTTGATAAAAGAAAAAGAAATAAACTTACCGCAACCATCCGATGATCACGGCATGATAAAACCACAAGGGCTCTCCGATAAGCAGCTCGGAAAGCACGTATAGTCCTCACCATGCCATTCACGGTCTCCCGCGGTACTTGTTCCAAATACAAGGACAATTAACGAAAAAACATATATGAATAAAAAATATATAAACATATACATAAACGAAATAAACATACCGACTCAACCGTCTCAGGAATAAACGGTATGTCCTCCTCCTCCTCCGCTGCTGGGAGAATCTTGCAAATTAGTGATCTAAAAGCATCGATATACGTGACCTTCGCCGTAGGAGGCACCCAACCACCTAGCTCGACTCGCTGAAAACGCAATAAAAGAGTCAACGTTCTGAAAATAAAATAAAAATAAAAAAACATATGGTAAAATACTAACCGAAACAAAAGCTGGGAAAGAAGTCAGCTTGGATGCGATGAAAACCTGGTAAGATGCATCCAGCAGCGCCAGTTACTCTGGTTGATAACCGAGGATCGCCTGGGCTCGATCCTCGGTAGACAGGAATTCCGAACGCAACATCCGGATCGGAGGATCGTAGGCTCCTCGGATGAAGACTGCCAGAGAACACACTCTCCTAAAAACTAAGCATCTATCCTCTGGAGCACTGGAAGCCTTTGATAAAGGGCCCAAAAACGGCAACAAATCATGCCAGATCGGACAGCCTCAGGGGCTCTGACGATCAAACTCCAAGGACGGAGATCGATCTACAAACACAACCACATGAAAATAATCAAAAAATAATAGTAATCGAAAAAAAAGATGCACATGTGTTGTTAAAATACTCACCGACGCAAGAGTCGCCGAAAGGATCCTCTGGCAAAAGTCGCCGGCTGAAGTGGCTCGCCTTTTCTTAATCGTGACCAGTCGATGGTCGATAGGAAAGCAAGCAGCCCAGAGTGTCCTTGGGGCTAAGAAAGGCAGGAGCGAATATCCGCAAGCCTATAAGAAGTGAAAAATAATAAGAAAAAGAAAACAAAAATGGCGATAAGTACGCACCTCAAGGATACGATCATGCCACGTGAGGGATATTCGAGGCACCTCAGTAGCTGTTGCGGAATCCATCACCCAGGTCGCCTTACCCATAGCTGTAAGCGTACGGGCATACGACACCTCTTCCCAACTCAAGTTACCTACCTGTCCCAAATCCTTAAGGCATATAAGTAACCCAATGGCAAAACGCTTTCACCGATCACTCAACATAGTGACGTAAAGAACGTGAGCAATGTATATCCGAGCCAGCTGCTCAGGTGTACACTGCCGATTAACCTCGTCAGCCGAAAACTCATCAGTAAGAACCGAATACGGACAAGACTACACATACATATAAAGGGCCGCCGTAAGACGGCCCTCCATGAGGTCACGTAGTCTCTCGTCTGACCTCTTGTCGACCTCCATAGCTACGGGCTCACCTCCAAAAGGAAAACCCGTAATCATAGAAAGATCGTAAGGGGTAATCGTCATCTCTCCCTATAGAAAGTGAAAAGTGTTGGTGGAATCCCATCAAAACTCCAACAATCCACAAAGGAAAGCTGATAAAGCAAGCTGACTCGATAAATCCCGAAGAGCCGCCATCAGGGAGATAATCCCTGAAAGCTCCACAATCTCCTTTCCCACCTCGGGCAAACTCTCCAAACGACCTCGAAGGTCAATAGAGTCGTATAGACGCATGCTAGGTTCACTCTAAAAAAAGAAGGGCACAAAAGAAAGTAAAAATGTGGTTATAACTTGTTTCGAAGAAAAAATAACGGACGCGCAAAGGAGTCACAATGTCACGTCAACCCCTGATCGAGACGTGATGGTTTAGGTCCTAGTTGGGAGGAGCCTCCGAAACCACATCCCCCTGGCGACGTCGATCAGCTCCGACGCGTCGCTCCCGGACCTCTTCACTAGGACGGGTCACCCTCTTTCGATGGTGAACCGCCTCGTCAGGCACGGGATCTCCTATAATCTCCTCAGCATTGACGAATGGAGGCGAATCCATGCTAAGGATATAGTTTATTTATTAGTTTGTTTTTCTGAACAAAGCCAATGAACATGTTTTTGACCCATTTTGACAGCATAACGGCTACCGAAAGGGCAAAACACAAAAATCGAATGCCACCCATACTAGGGGGCTACGAAACCTGCAGTTAAACTCAGTAAATAGGGGCTTCTAACACCCATAAAAGCCATCCTATAATAGTTTCAACTAAGAATTCAAGGGATTATGTTCCAAAATCTCAAAGAATTGACTACGCCTAGGCGAATAATAGTAACAATAATGCAATTATCATCTACCAAACAATCTTAAACTTCAAAACATGGCAAAAATAAGTTAAATGCACACTTCGCGCCAATTTTTTGATTTAAATTTTTCAAAACATTATTAATGAAGATATAATTAGTTCTAATACTATAATTACTTTATAATCAACAAGTATAGCCAAAATGAGCAACCAAAATAACAAGTAACAAACCAAATTCGGAGAAAAGTGCAAAAAACGTACTCAAACGAAGGAATGCTCATACAAGGTTCCATACTTAACCATTTTCATGAAATTTGTTGCAAAAAACTCCTTAAACATAGCATAATAACATGGATCAAAAAATTTCAAGAATAATGGTCTGCATAAAAAACCCCCAATTTCGAATATTGGGGTTTAATGGTTCGAAAAAACACCCAAATTCCGGCAAGAACAAACGAATTTAAACAAAAAACTTACATTGGATTATGGAAAATGTGAATTAAGGGTGAGATATACTTCCTTTGGCTCCGAAAATTGCAAAGTCCGAGCTTCTTAGAGAGAGAGAGGAACGAAAATGGCGAAGGAAGAAGAAGAAGAAGAGTGCGAAATGAAAATCGCTCTCAGCGATTTCTTTTTGCTGACTTAAATGTCACACGCAATTGATACATTGGCGTGTGACAGACCAACGCAACTCATAACGATGCACGTGCCTGGCTAACACAACCCACTGAGTTGCGGGCGAATAATGGTCACTAAAATGACCGGTATCCAGATTTTGATCCGTTAGATTATTTTTCAACGGTTTTTGCTTGTTATTAGACGTAATGGCGTGAAAATTATAAAAATCTTTTTTAAATTGCTTTGCATTTTGTAGTTTGTTTTCTTCTTTGATTGTTTTTTGCATCATTCAGCATGCACATCGTGCTTTGTGCCTTCCCTAAACATACGTTTTGAACATTTTTCGTAAAAGTGTCTTAAGACGTTCTATAGTGATGCTTTACGTAAAAGCTCTCATAGACAGGTTTGTCATTTTACTGTATAGACATTATAATGTCCGGCTTTTCTTTTTTTTTCACGTCCACAGCAAAAAGGAAGGCGTCATCATGCAGTGTAAAAATGCAAGGTGTTATCATACAGCATAAAATTGTATGGCGTAGGTGTTGCGTAAAATTTCACTTCTTCCCCAGCTTAGCAAGATCTACCTCTCGGAACTAAAAGGTAGTGAATCAGTTTACTTTAGGCGTTAGCTCACAAGTCGACAGGCCCGCTGAACCATTCAGGAACAGACACTTTTTGATTGGAAGCAAATACGGTAGTTAGTGTGCTTACCAGCTTACCGGACAATTGGGGTGTCGTCCACCCCCTGTATAAAGAGCGACGAGACGATGTCGCACCTGTGTGGTCACGTGCCCCTATTCTTGAGACACGTGTACTCATCTTGTGGACAAAAGTGCTGAGAGAGTTGCCTATTTTCTTGTTTCTCACTAGATTTGGATATATACCTCCAGTCTTGAGACACGTATTTCTATCTTGTAGACATCGAGTATTGCGTTTTGACAAGCGAATTGTCAAGAACTCTATTCCGGCTGCGAAAGCTAAAATGTTTAAGCTGCAAAAGCCAAAAGGTTGCGAAAGCCGAAAGGCTGCGAAAGCCGAAACATTATTTTTATCATCTTTTCAAATTGTTAAAATTAGGCTAAAGTTCCAATGACATATCAAGGGTCTTTAGACCAATGATGACATGATTGGGAGGAAATCATCCTCTTTTAATCCTTTTTAAATCAATCTCTTCTCATGACATGACATCAACCAGAACACCTTTACTTGTAAAAGCCTTCTATAAATGCAAAGGATCAATCTAGATTCTTTAGGGCGTTAAGACTAGAAAATACTTTTTCTAGCCTTAATAGCTACTTGTTTCAAACACTTAGCGAATTAAGGATCGTTTCGACATCCTTAACATTTCTGAAAGATTCTCTACTCTTTGAGAACTTTGCAGAATAAGTCTCGGATTTATTTCCTAGACTACTTTGATCTTCGTCTATTCTAGACTCGATCAAAGTGGGGACTAACTATAGTCATCTACTTTTTGTCTCCTGTCCTGACAGGAAGTGAAATGACGATAAATTAAACCATCTTTGTGTTGGGTCAAAGTGAGGAATGCTTATGGATGACTGGCTAAACCACAACGACACAAAAGGACTAGCCTAACCTAAAAACAAATAAAAACAAGGTCCAATTGACTAAACCCGATCATAATTAGGCATAAGCCCATGCTTAGGACCCAATAATTATGGATTTAAAGGCGCCTAGGTTAAATTTAATACTACTGCAGAAAAAACTGCGTGCATATCAATGATTCACGCTGGTCTAGCATGCGCAACACCCAGCGTAACTTCTAGATATGGGCTTGCGGAAGATTTAGAATTTTGTAAAAATATAAAATCGAATCTTTCCATAAAGTCGCGCGCAAGACATTCAGTTGCGCTGCCCATAGCAGCACAACTAAATCACTAGCGCTGCCCATAGCAATGCAACTAAATCACTTGCGCTGGGATGCAGTGCGCAACCCATCCAAATGCGCGCGACACCTTCTGCGGAAAAATTCATAAAACCCTAATTGCACCCATTCCCTATTAATAGGGGCTTAATATGAGGCTTAAACACACATAAATTAACCTAAAATCCTTGTAGAAACTCTTGTGAACTTGTAATACCAAACCCTCTTGTCCTAAACACTCACCCCTCTTAATCTTTGTTACTACGATGGAGGTTCCCAAACAAGAAGGAGTCCAAATGTGTTCTAAACGGAGATCTAGCAAAGAGAAGTGGTAAATTCCCGAGCACTTAGATAAATCACATCTACTTTATTTGTTTAAAAGAACTTTAATTAACAAAATAGTGTTGTTTGACCACTTTAAAAGGTTATTTAATTCATCAATTCTACATAGTATCTTGCATTAAATAAGATTATAATTAATTAATTAATTAATTGATTGATCACTTAAGCCAAGGTGAATCTTGTTTACTCTTGCTCCTTTCACGAATTTGAATTAAATAAAGAATAACGACCTTGCAATGTAATTCCTACGTGATTAGTGCTTATAAATGAAATCAACTAACTTAGTTCTAGGTATCGCGTTGTATATATTGTTTGGTGATGAAACTTTAAAAAAAAAAAAAAGGAAGATCTATTAGAGGTCGCACTAGGGCTAAAATAGCGATTCTCCTTTAAAGGGAACATTATTTTAGTACCCTCGCTACCGAACTCATTTCTAGTTTATGTAGACCAATTTGGGCATGGGTGAACTTACGATTTGTGCTAATTATCCTATGAACTCCCCATGGGAGAAAGGCATGAACGAGGTTTATGGGTTTTCCCAAAACTCATTGGCGACTCCTACTTGTTTCTTACAAAAAAAGCGTAAAGTCCTAATAGTCAGAAATTCAAATCCTAATACACCCTTACAAGTGTAAAGTCCTAGGATTTTAAAGGGCCATGGGCATCTAAGGAAGGATCCCCTACGATGGGAACACCCTCCTTACAATCATCAACCATGAATTTCTCTCTTTAAAAATCTAAGAACAAGTGTTTCTCTCTTTAAAAACCTTTACTCTAAAAACACTAATTAATTCCCTACAATTAGTTCTCTAAAACTCCTTCTCTCTCTAAAAATTGAAGAAAATTATATATATAGTAAAACTAACAAAGGGAAGCTAGTTAGATTGTCTAAAATAGACCTGTACAGGCGCGGCCTTCTTCAAGAGGATGCGCGGCCGCGCAAAAGATGGTACGAAACAGGGGCAGTAACATGCGCAGCCACACAGAGGCCACGTGCGCCCGCGCCACCAAGCCGCGTGCCCGCACCTGGAAACAGGGCAGCTTCCTTTCCCTTCACCTCAATGCTCCTCGTGCGCTCCACTTGGTGTGCTTGATGAACACGGGGCACAGAAGAACCTAAACACCCTGACGGTGGCTTCAAAACCAGAATTGGTGCCCCCGCGGCTTGAATACACGTCCTAAGGTCACTAGGAACTTACACATCTCCATACTTGGGCTTCAAATGGAAGACACTAAGCATCCCAAGTAGTGCAAAACTCGAGAAGAAACCTCCGGAATCCTTTGACAACGATCTTAACCTGAAAATGAAAGAAAACAAACAAATAAAAGGGAAAAAGACAAAATAGACCAAGAAATGCATGAAAATGGAAAACCAACTAAGGAAAGTGCAAACTAAAGAAATAGAGAGAAAAACTAAGGAAAAAAGAAAGAAAAGAGCTATAAAAGCAATCTAAAATCACCCTAAGAGAGAACAAATGAGTGCCATAAATGACACTCATCAATAAGAGATACACGGCACGCAAGCCGGAAATGTATTTGAAAGGCCATTCGACCGCAGAAACTTAAATTTAATCAATTTGAGGGGAGGATTCTACTTCATTCCCAACCGGCGTTTCACCAGAATTGGTTGGGTGGTCCTCATTGTGCTCCTGGTTCTCATTACCCTCGTCCTCGTCAATGATTTCAACCCCGTCGCCTTTAGCCCCTCGCTTCTTCTGTTGCCGCTCATCGTCTAGTGCTTCGGTGGCCTACTCAAAGCAATACTCCTAGATGAAGTAGTTGTCCTTATGGAATAAAGTCTTCCAACTTTCCAAGCCATCTTAATCCGGGTGATGCAATCAACCTCATTCTCTTCAATTAGTTGACACTTCTCCGCTTCGGCTGCGGCTACATATTTGACTATGAGCTGCTCCTCCTGGTTGGCAAGTTTTTTCTGCAGATTCTTATTTTAGCGGCGGAGAATGTCTGTGTCCGTGCCTATATCTTGCAACTTGCCAAGCTCAGTCTGAGCTATCTTCAGCTTGCCCTCAATCTCGGTCACCCTCTTCTAGGTTGCCTCTAAATCTTTTTTGACTTGCAAGTTTGCAGTCGCTTGCGAGTACATGATATCCTAAGTTAGTGCCTTAGTTTTATTAACATCAAATAGTGCCTGGTTAAGATAAGAAGCGACCCTTTGGTTGGAAGAACTTACCTCTTAAGCCCATTCACCCTCGGCATGGCCTGCATCCGGCTAAAAAATTCCTGTTAGTATGTAGACAACTAGCAAAGATTGAAAAAAAATTTAAACTTTAAAACAAGTTACCTTAGCAAGTAGAGCTAGTATGGCGTCAAATTTGAGAGTGCCAACTCCTAATATAGAGTCCTTGCTCAGCAGAGACAGCCTTGAGCATGTTCTTGGCACATTGTTGGACATCTGGCGTCTAAACAGCATCTTCACATTCAATATTTGGTGAGAGATTGGCATAGACTCGGCCAATAGGCCAAAAGGTTTCAGAATGGTTAGGCAACTAAGTGTAAGTCTAACCCTGCAAGGGTAAGGCAATGGGTGAAAGGCGTTGATACTTGGAATCTCAACCACCAAGTCTTGGGGGCGATTGTTTTTCCTCCTTCCAGGGTCAGTTAAGGCTCTAAAAATAGTAGACTACTTGTTACCCTTGGAGGCCTTGGACTCCGTCGCCTGATTTAGAGTCGCCATGGCAGTCGGCGATTTTACGCCAGTATAGGGGTGAGAGTGAAAACTACTTGCAGATTATTTCTGCGCAGTTGTCTTCTTCTGCCCATAGGGCGTCTACTCTTCCCCATTAAATGGTCGCGCCTCTTAGCAGGCCTCTCACTTAAGGTCGGAAGCACAGGCGGCTTGACTGACCCTTCCTGGAAAATTATAAAAGGACATAGTATAAAACGGTGTAATGCGCTTGTTTTAAAATGACAACTGCATGGGAGCTTACATGATCGAGCTAATCCTTTTTTAAGATCTGGCTCTTCTACCGAATCATCAGGCAATAGGCGGTTGTAGAATTGCTTGGTTTCTTGCTTGGTGAGAGTTTAGACATTGCTTCTTCGGCAAAAAGGCCTAATGTATGATTAGCATAAGCAAATAAAAAACACGCTTAATAATATACTTATCTGGCCAACTACCTTTGCTTTTCTCTAAACTATGGCCACAAGTGGTTAGGAAGAAATGATCCCTAAGTCATTCGAACCTAGGGACATAACTACTGGGAAAAATTTCTCTATAATTCCCTTCCTCTACCGTCTTGATTTTAAATTTAAAAATCCCAAGCGTCAGAATTTGATCCCAACCTTCATTAAGTACAGGCACGCGGGAGGATTGCCTTCTAGCCTAGGAGGTACGGATCTCTGTTCTAGGAATTAAACTTCCTGTCCCCAAATGGTATCTTGAGAAGAGATGATGTATAACTTTTTTCTCCAATCTTTCTACTTGGACTCTTTTCCAAGAGTCATCATAAATCCTTTGTTACAGGTAAGGGTGTACAAGCCGGGACTGGCTAACTTTGGAGCTTTGCTCAAATAATGCATGATGGCAAAAGCCTCAAACCCTGGTTCCACCCCTTGCATTCTACAGGTGGATGCATACCCTAGTGTGTTCACCCAAGAGTTGGGGGCTAATTGCCACACCCCCAGGTGGTACCCATCTAAGAGCCTTTCAAATACTTGATCCAAGGGGAACCTCAGGCCCGCCTATATAGCTACCTCATAAAACCCAAGTCTAGATTACTCATAGCTTTGACGAGGTAGCCAGACGACTATGTCATCTAGGGTGGGGACATGTATTTCATATCCGGTCCCCATGACATAGGTGTCACAGAAGTCATTAAATTTCTTCCGTATATTTATTTGGGTCCTAGCAAAAATATGAGTAACTTAAGAGGTGAACTATTCTTGTACAAAGGAGGACGCCTGTAGGCGTCGTTCAAAGTGCGCCTACGTTAAGTATGTAGTGAATATGCTTGGCACTCATATGAAGTGGTAATTGACATATACGATTAGGGACAAGGAAAGTAGGGAGCTGCCAAAACGTTTTTAAGGAACTTGTGAACCGTTCACAATTCATAAAAGGCAACCACGAATAAAGGGACAACAAAAGGCAACAACGATTGACCCGTGAATGTTACACCCCATTCATAATCCATGAGATTACTAACTCCATATGGTTCGGAACCACGAAAGGAGGATCGGGGATGATGGTACAAAGTGAGTCATGGAGTCACATTTACCCCTATTGGCCTCTACTCGATTCTTATAGTGAAAAGTGATTCCTGCGATCTCAAAGGCATGCAAACAAAGATTCAATTTGCTCCAAACTATTATTAAGCTAAATTGTTTGAATATTAATGCAACACATAATTCTACAATATTGTGATCACTTGAATAAACAATAAGATTAAAAAGGAACCTAACTGGTTGTCCAAATTATCTTATTAGGCGTGATTTTCAATTACATATTCCCTTTGAACATACAGTATGGTGATAAAAAAAAATAATAGAATAAACATTAATATTAGAATCAATTTAACAATAATAGCGTTAGTCAAATCATATATAAATTAACCTAATCATGATACTAGCAATATTAAAATAAAATAAGTAATTAAATTAATTAATTACTCACATTCCGCGCGTTCCTTTAAATTGCTAAAACATGAATAAATTGTTAGTAACTTCAATAAAAAAAATATGAATCAAATGAAAATTAAATTAGTATAGAGTAAAGTTGATTTAGTCCAAACCCTCATCGTTGGTTTAAGGACAGAACCTCGGATCAAGTATGGATGGCTTGGAGTGCTTGGGGGAAGTATTATGGAAGAATAGGGAGGCTAGTGTTTAGGCTAAATAAGGAGCAGAAAATGATTTTATCAAGCTTGTAGTTTATTGAAAAAGGGGTGATATGACCTCTATTTATAATGAAAAAAAGGGTCGAAGAATTAAGATAAGATCCGAATTAAATCGGAATAAAACTCGATAGACAGTAGTTTTTGCGGTTTTTGTTTTTATCATATATTTTGATCCAAAAATTGGGATAAGATAAATAATATGTTGTTGAAAATATATTGAATTCTACTTTCTAACCCAATTAGAATCAGATTAAAATATTTTGTAGAATAAAATATATGGCCGAAATATTGGGATGGTGTCAGTTTTGGATAGAGTTTGATATTTCATTCATATCTTTTCCGTTATAGCTCGGAATTTATATTATAATATATTGTTGGAAAGATAATTTCAAGGATATCCAAAAATCTAAGATTTGGATAAAAACTATAAGGAATAAAAATCATATGTGTCTGTCTTTGGAAGTCTTTCAATTCGAATAGAATTAGGACATTCGAAAAGAAAAGTTTTATTCAATTTCAAACTCTTTAATCTTATCTTTTCAAAAGGAATAATTAAGATCTTTTAGAAACTTATAGAAGCTTCTAATTAATCCTAATTGGTTTAGGTATGGATTAAATCTTTTGGACCCTCCACATGATCATTGGGTCGTAGGTAAGGTAGGCTTAGGTTCAGTTTGGGCTTAGTTTAGTATTTTGGCCATAATTTATTCGTTATAACTCGGATTTGGGCTTATAATATGTCATTGGAAAGCTATTTTAAATTTCCATACAACTATTCAATCACTAAACCCAGATTATGGAACAAAATAAATTAGAATAAACGTTTTTATAAAAAAGACACGAAATGAATTATTTTAAAGGACACGAAATGAATTATTTTGGGTTTAAAGGCACGAAAAGAGGAAAATATGTTAGGGTTTGGGGAAATGGGCTACAAATTGGTTTGTTTATGAAATGGAAATATGGATTTAAGCACTCCAAGATTAAATAATCAACCCGACCAATAATGGCGGTGAAAGGTTGTTCATCATCGAGTTTGGTTTTGGGGAGGCATTTTTAGGTGTCTGCATAATCCCCTACTTTGAATGAGTTTGTAGAAACTTTATTTTCGAAAATGATAGTCAAAGTAGTCGATAGGGACGGAGAATGATATAAGACGTAATGCGATCGTAAATCACTGTGTATACGCCGATACCTGCAAAATAGTGTTAGTTCCACAGATAAAAGAGTAAAGGGATAGATTGTTTATCACCATTGTATCGGTGACAAATGAGTTTGGTAGCTTCCTATGCATGACAGAATACACCGGATGACGTTTCGTTGAGAAACTTTTCATGCCTGAGGAAAGTCGACAGATGAGTTTGGTAGCGTTCTATGCTTGAAGAAATCTACCAGATGATACGTTCCGTGCTTGAGGAAAGTTGACATATGATTTTGGCGGCTTTCTATGCTTGAAGAAATCCACAGGATAATACTTTCCATGCTTGAGCAAATTCGACAAATGATTTTTGCAGGTTTCTATGCTTGAAGAAATCCACCGAATGATATACTTTCCATGATTGAGGAAAGTCGACATATGATGTAATTGCTGACTTCTTCGCTTTGACAGATGACAACGACCGAAAATTTTCTATGCTTGAGGAAAAACTTGTCTAATAAGATTGTAAGTCTATGTATATCGAGAACCTTGCGTGAAATGATGATGGTTCGATAGTCCTAGAACGTGGGCTGGAAATGGTTTGCTTATCCCCGAACGTAGGTTGTAGATGGTTTGTTCGTCCCCAAACGTGAGATGTAGATGGTTCGCTTGCCCCCAGACGTGGGCTGTAATTGAGAACTTCAAAATAAAATTTGCCAAGGGACTCGTATTGAGTATGATTGACTTGACCAACTGACTTGACTAAGGTTGACTTAACATGACATGACCTGACTTGTGTATGACTTGTGATTGTGTGTATATGTGTGATTTGAGTGTATGAGCAGACACAAGCTTCGTTAATGCAAAAAAGCAAAAACGTTCCGTTATTTTTGTCATGAGAGGAGGATACCGACTTTCTCCAAAAAAAAAAAAAAGAAAGACGTGAAAAAAAAGTTTTGTTTTTTTACTTTCCCTCGATGAAAAATTTTTGAAAAAGTTTTTTGAACTTCCTCGTTGAGCAAGACGAAATGAATCGTATGGATTGAATTGCTTGTCTCGAAAATAATGTATGCATGATGCATGTCCTTAGGCCAGGAGGCTAAGGAAAATTACATCATGAGACACGATAGATGAATGAATTTAGGTCATGAAGCTAAGCATCATATATGGTGTAAAGAAGCTATCTTGAACGTCACATAGGTCTGGAAGTGTAGACACCCATTTGTGTCTCCCCAAAACCAAACCCGGTGATGAGTACCTTTCACGTCGAATCATAATCGAATGAAGTGAAAGTGTGGAAAGTCTAGTGTTGCGGATAGTTTTTAATTTCTTTTCTCTTCCCTCTGTTTTTGAAAACTTATTTTAAGAAAAAAGCCAATCCAGTTTGGTTGATCCATGATATGGGTCCAATGGTAGTGTAGTTGGATGGGGCTTGACAAGACCTTTCCAACGATATATTATAAGCCCAATTCCGATGCATATTGAGGAAGTTATGGCCAATTTACTAAATTGGGCCTGGTTTGAGCCTTATATGCGGCCCAATGATCTAGAGGAGGGCCTAATATGATTTATCATTCCTAATACAATTAGGAATGGTTTTAGTCTTCTAGATTCTTCAAGAAGATTCTTTTCATTCCTAATTCAATTAGCATTGATAAATTGACTTCTGTTGACTTTTTAGAGTTTTAATTAAAATCAAATAGCATTTTCGAGGAAATTATATGATTTTATCCTCCAGTACGGCTAACTTATCTGATTTTCAAAAACGCGTTAAAAATAGGCTTGGCGCCTGACTCCAGGCATTGGCGCCTGGAACCAGGCCTGGCGCCTGGCGCTAGCCATTGGCGCTTGGCGCTAGTGTTAGTGCCTTGCGCTAGTTAGCCAGGGTTTGCGCCAGATCTTTTATTTTGTGCGACAGACTCTGTTTTGTTAATTTTATCTTTTTGGATGATTTTCTCAATAAATAACATATAAAAAAAACCGTTTTCATTCACCAGTTATCATCAACAATCGGTTTTAATTAGCATTCGCCTACAATTAGTTTTCATTCAATTAATCCTCTCATTTTCTTAATCATTCATCTTTCTTTCTTTCTTTCTCTAAACTTTGTTTTCACATACAAAATTCCGCATTCGCAAGATCTAGAAACACCTAGCCATATTCTAAGTTGTCTTCGCCCTAGACGTGAAAGGTTTAATTTCTGAGGGTTTGGTCCCAAATCTCTCTTTCAATTATTTAATTTAATTGTTTGTTTTATTATTTTTCTTGAAGTTACTAACGTGTGTATTTTGTTATTAGAAAGAGGTACGAAGCATCAAAGTAAGTGCTTTAATGGTTTTAATTGATGTTATGATATAGAAATCATGCTTAGATTGTTATGATATTCCTAGTATCATGTCTAGGGTATTTTTAATATTTAAATATGATTGCTATGATGCCTTTTATTCTCTTCCTAATATTTATGATTGTTAGTATCATGTTAGGGCTAAAGATTTGATTTTTAATGCTTAGTGACATGCTAGGGTTTGTTATTAATCTTGTTAGTTTCATGCCTATGATCTTGCTATTATTATTAACATGAACATGATTATGATTATAATCGTTATAATGATTATGAATATTATTATTATTATTATTTTAATGATGATTATTATTACTCATGTTTATTCTAATGATTGATTATTTATTATGATGCTTATTTATTTATTGCTTGATCACACCTTTTATGTATGTTTAAAGGGAATTTTGGTACTTGTAATCACGCTTAATAAGATAATTAATAATCTTGTTTATGGTTAATTTGATTATAATTTCAAGTGATCGCCAATAATAGTTTTATTTGTGCATTTATATTCAACCAACATAGATAAACAGGTTTAAGGTTAATCCTATTGTTTGCATGTTAATTAAAAAGCGCACATAAATACGATCAGAATAAAGTAGAGGCCTATTATTAGGGCAGGTTCAATCTCTTTTAGGTTGGATTTGTACCATCATCCCCGAACCCTTTTTTGGTTCTAGACCTTATGGAGTTGACGATCTCTTGGATCGTTAAGGGGTGTAACCTTCATCCTATGAACGGTTTACAAGTTCCTAAAACTTGTTGGCGACTCTTTTGCTCTATCTTCTTCCATTTTGGACGCCACCGTACTTTAGTGTATGATCACAGTGGGGTTCAAGATAGGGGTTTAATGCTTGAAATATTCCCTACAGGAAGCTAAGCACGTATATAGATGAATTGATTATTGCATAATGAATGTTGCTTAGGTCAAAGAGCTAAGCACGATATGCTTTGTATGATTAAAAATCATTGATACATAAATGTTGCTCAACACATTATGCGATGCGTGAAACAATGAACATTGCTCAGGTCAGGAAGCTAAGCAAGTATACAATGTTTCTTTTAATGAATGTTGCCTTCGCCCTTGACGTGAAAGGTTTAATTTCTGAGGGTTTGGTCCCAAATCTCTCTTTCAATTATTTAATTTAATTGTTTGTTTTATTATTTTCCTTGAAGTTACTATGATGAGTGACATTTATGTCACTCCTAAGGAGTAGTTTTAGAGTCTTTTTCGTGTTTATTTTATCTTATTTTCCCTTTCTTTCTCTTGTTTTCTCTTTAATAAAGTTTCTTGTTTATTTGGTAGTTTTGGAGCGTTTTAGTTTATTTTCTTTATTTTATTAGCTTTAGTTTATTTTCGTATTTTATTTTACTTTATTTGCTTGTATAGTTTTTGTTTTATTTTTATTAGTTTAGTTTTATGTCTCTTATTTTCTATTTCATTTTATTTATTTCTATTTTATTTATTTTATTCTATTTGTCGTGGTTTTGTTTTATTTCGTCCTTTGTTTATTTTCATTTTATTTTATTCTTTGTCCCAATAGTCTCCTCAATCTTGCTCGTGTTTGTAGGTGTGTTCGAGGTTCAAGGTATACGCTACAATATCCAAATGGAGTGAGTCTCGGGTTTGCCCTGCTACTTGCTGCTGCCCCTTAACCTTCACCCCACCTCCCTTATCCTCCACCACACAAACACCAACAACACAAGCATTTCGCTGCCCCTGCCTCACTTCCAGTTGCCAGCAACAACAACCACAATCACACACCAATTCACGCACCCAACAACCAGAACCACCTGACCACCAATGACCTCCCCTGCTGCCACGCAACACCCTGCTGCAACCACTCACAAAACCCCACACCAATCAACCCCACAACCACCAACAACACCACACACAACCAAAAACCGCACCTAGCAGCCACCAATCCACACCAGCACCACCAGCCGCAACAGCAGCCGCACCACCACAACCCAAACCAAACCAAAACCACCGCAATCAACCTCCCTTAACCAATTACAGCAGCCGCGCAACACAACAGCCTCCACCAGCATCAATTACAGCAACAATTGCGCCGCATCGTCACCAATTCGCACAGCAACAGCCCCAAATCAGAGAGAAATGCAAGTTCATTTGGGTTCGAGCAAACCCATTGAGATGTTCGGCCGAACTTCGAGTCAGAGACTTTGTGGGTTTTGTTATTCGAAGAGGGGTGGTCGAACATACCCATGGTTCGACCGAACCAGCCCCGTAGTTCGGCCGCACCAACCCATGGTTCGGCCGAACCATTTCACGAGCTATGCACATGGCTTTTAATGAGGATCGAACGGTGGTGTTTTCTTGGTGCCGATTTTCAATGATGACGAGCGGTAGTGATTTGATGATGATGGTTGTTAGTTTGATTTGGTGAGATGCAAAACATGGGATCATTCCCCCATTTTAGAGCAGCCAATTTTGAAGAAGAAGAATGGGGTAGCTAATGGTTTGGTGGGGATTGGTGGGTTTATTCGATTTTTATTTTCTATTTCTTTTATTTTTATTTTCTTTGTTTTCTTTTCTCTTTTTCTTATTTTCTTTCTTTTATTTTTTTTATTCTTATTTTAATTTTCTTTTTTTTACTTTTCCTTTTAATTTATTTTATTTTATTTTATTTTTCTATTTTTCCTAGTTTTATTAAGTTAGTATAAATACCCATTTTTTTGGGGTAATTAAAAAAAACATTCAATAACTATCTATTCTTCTCTCTAATTAGTTTTAGGTTAGGTTAGGATTAGTCTTCATTGGTAGAGAGAGAAAGTGAGATTTTCTTCATTAATGAACTTGGATTTTGAAGAAGGAGCTTGTTCAATCCTTTGTAGACCTTCATCTTCAATTAATGAGCAATTTCTTACTCTCTCTCCTCTATTTTTATTTGTTTTATTTTTATTATTATTTTAGTTTTTGGTATTGCTTTTTAATCATGTTTATCCTTGATTGTTTGTTAATTAATATTGTTATTAACATGATTAGTGAGTAATTTCCCCATTAAGGGGATGGTTGTGGTGTAGTGGACCTTGAGCATGTTCTAGGGTTTAGAATTGATTTATTTGTGATTAAATTCTTTATATGCTTGATATTCTTTAATCTTCTTGCAAGTGCACATTGTTGGTTGATTAAAGGTGAATCTTTGCTAACAAGAAACGGAAGTTGACTTAGTTAAGGTTCATTACTATCGATAGTTCATTGATTGCACCTTCTAATATATGGTTCTAGTGTGGAAACATAGAGGCTATGTTAGGAGAAGCCAATTGACCCCGGAAGGCGGCTAGATTAGATCCTTTATTTCGATATTTGAGCATGTTTAGTTCATAATTAATTCAATTTCTATGCCTTTGTTTATGTTCAAGTGAATGATATACCTAAACCATTTCCCTTAATGTTTTATTTCTTGTTTTAGCATTTTTAGACTTTAGTTAATTTATCTCCTATTCCGGACTAGCTTAATTGTCGATAACATTTGGTGGTGTTTAATCGTTCTCTGTGGTTCGACCCCTATGCTTGTCTTATACTCGTATTAGGTTTGTTTAGGTTGTATAAATAGTATTTGATCTAGGGATAGACAATTGACGACGCGTTTATTTCCCTTGTCATACTAACATGTGTATTTTGTTATTAGAAAGAGGTACGAAGCATAAAAGTAAGTGCTTTAATGGTTTTAATTGATGTTATGATATAGAAATCATGCTTATATTGTTATGATATTCCTAGTATCATGTATAGGGTATTTTTAATATTTAAATATGATTGCTATGATGCCTTTCATTCTCTTCCTAATATTTATGATTGTTAGTATCAAGTTAGGGCTAAAGATTTTATTTTTAATGCTTAGTGACATGCTAGGGTTGGTTATTAATCTTGTTAGTATCATACCTAGGAACTTGCTATTATTATTAACATGAACATGATTATGATTATAATCGTTATAATGATTATGAATATTATTATTATTATTATTATTATTATTATTATTATTTTAATGATGCTTATTATTATTCATGTTTATTCTAATGATTGATAATTTATTATGATTCTTATTTATTTATTGCTTGATCACACCTTTTATGTATGTTTAAAGGGAATTTGGTACTTGTAATCACGCTTACTAGAGCAGCGGGTACTGTAGCGAAACTGATTGCCCCAATCTCGACGAAAAAAAGAAAAGCGTTAAGATAATTAATAATCTTGTTTAGGGTTAATTTGATTATAATTTCAAGTGATCGCCAATAATAGTTTTATTTGTGCATTTATATTCAACCAACATAGATAAACAGGTTTAGGGTTAATCCTATTGTTTGCATGTTAATTAAAAAGCGCACATGAATACGATCAGAATAAAGTAGAGGTCTATTATTAGGGCAGGTTCAATCTCTTTTAGGTTGGATTTGTACCATCATCCCCGAACCCTTATTTGGTTCTAGACCTTATGGAGTTGACGATCTCTTGGATCGTTAAGGGGTGTAACCTTCATCCTATGAACGGTTTACAAGTTCCTAAAACTTGTTGGCGACTCTTTTGCTCTATCTTCTTCCCTTTTGGACGCCACCGTACTTTAGTGTATGATCACAGAGGGGTTCAAGCTAGGGGTTTAATGATTGAAATATTCCCTACAGTTTTTGGCGACTCCATTGAGGAGGATTTCTATTTTAATTCCTGAATTTGTTTCGGCAATGATTTAGAATGAGTGGATGAGACTCGAAACGTTCTAAGTATTTCATGTGCGTAATTTTGATTAACATTATTGTCATATGCATAAAAAAGATCTCATTGGAAAGACCATCCATAATGAGTTAAAAACATAGGATTTTACACGTAGGAAATTTGAGAAATATCTTTCACAACTAGGACTGAAATAACACCGCGCGAAACTGGAAGATTTTATCGAGCACAGAAAGCTGCTGAGGCATGTGGGAAGTAGCGTCAGGGGCCAGAGCTTGGCGCCATTATTTTAGTTGTAGCGCCAGACGCCAGTATTGGCGCCAGGCGCTACAGTTAAAATCTGGCGCCAGTCTTTGATTGTTAGCGCCAATTTCCCCCAATACCGAGCCAGAAATATGCGTTCTAATTTCGACCGGTTTTTCGTATTGTTTGCTCGATCCTACTTCCTGATTGAATTTTTTCTCACTTTTCTGAAACCCGTATGTGTTCTACATATGGACATAACCCTCTGGGAATTCATGCTCCATCTACCCGATTGAACGCTCCATGTAACAAAGGGTACATCCGAGATGTTGAATTCACCAAACCATGGAAGCGAGTTTCTCTAAACTCGCAGTGTCCCATCCACTCGCGCCAACCCTTCATGGTTAGGCTTCCGCGCGGTGCATCCGGACAATTAACCATGGACCCTCTATTAACTAACCCATATCCCGAACTTTAGAGAACAAGAGCCATGGTTAGGTTGCAAACGCATTGCATCATATTGTGCCTACTTGACTAATTGTGCATTATTTGTTGTGCATATATTCTGTGTTTCTCTTAACCGTTTGTTTGACTTGTGTTAAGACTAAATAAATTAATGACTTAAAGAACTTTGCCTAATTAATTAATTAATTTGAGTCAATAAAGTCTAATATTTTAATCGGAATTGACCTAGTACGACTTTTGGCATACCCCAATAGACTAATAACACCGAAAACAGTCCCAGATCGAAGCTCCAATATTGGCGCCAAGGTCTGAGCTGTAGCGCCACAATATGGAGTGTAGCGCCTGACGACAGCTCTGTCGTCTGGCGCCAAGCTCCAAAGTGCGACGCCAGTCCTGTCGTTTGGCCGACGGTTCGGATTATTGGTCGAGTCATCACCTAGAGTCTAATTAATCAATTTTCTAACTAATTCGGTTAAGTTTTGCTGTCAATAGTACTTATTTGAGTCGATGATCGAGTTTAGGCACTAAGTGCCATGGTCTTACACAAGAGTCCAAGCATGTCACTTACACTCAACGCACACACCAATGCACATAATTTGACCATGTTTAAGAGAGTCTTGTGTGCGCATTTTTTCCGTCATTTTTTTAAGGGGGTAAGTCGGATATTAATCCTCCAATAAAAAAAAACTATACTTAGTTCCCTAAAAATATGTACATTATTTTTGCCAAAAATATGCACCTTTTTTTACTGTATTCTTTTTTCCTCCTTAAAATAAACCGTAAAGTCAATTTGATTCGAGTCAAGTAATTAAAACACAAAATGGTTTAATTTACATCGCGTGGTCAAGAAAGGAAGGACGGTTAATCAAAGACAACCTTTTCGTACAAGTCCAACTTTTCGACAAACCCATAGCTCGTAAGAGGAAAGCTAAGACTATAATGGCAACACAAGAAGAAGTCAATGATCTTAGGAACCAACTTGTTACCGTGATTGAGACACTAAAGCTTCTCGCACTCAAGATCGATGATCCCGTGAAGCAACAACAGATGGACCTCATGCAAGAGAGTCTAAGAAAGCTATCTAGCGACTACTAGTTTCAAGAGCTTACATCGCAAGGGGTCTCGGTGGACAAAGATCTTCTTCCGCAGAAGTTCAACGCCAACGACATCCCAAAATTCAGAGCAACTGACAACCCTTACTTTCATTTAAAAGCATTCGAAACAATAATTAGTATTAAGGGTATCGATAAGAAGGTTTTCCCTTCTCTGTTCTCACTATCTCTCGAGATCGTTTTCCAACAATGGTTCTTTTCTCTCGAGAAAGAAAAGACCTCCACCTGGGATTCTATAGAAAACGCTTTCGTTGATAGGTACAAGTGCAACATTCAATTCGAGACTGGCCATAGGGAACTTGAAATCCTCAAGCAGAAAGAGAATGAAGGCTTCACCTCTTTCTTTAACAAATGGAGGGAAACCTCAGCTAAGATGATTGAGGTGCCAAGTGAAAAAGAATCTGTGAGGATTTCGTAAAAAACCTTAAGAAAAATATTCCAAGCATCTCAAGTATCAAAATAATCTCCATACCTTCAAGGCCGTTTATGACATTGGGATCAATATTGAAGACGACTTGGCTAAGTTAAAAGCTGCCAACAATTACTCCAACAGCGGCTGGAAAGGAAAGAAGAACGACAATCCTTCTTCTTCCAAAACCGCCCACTCAAACAACGTTAGCACTTTTAATTTAGGAGAAGTCCTTGCTATGAACAATCAAGGACAGAAGAAACCATTTAGGAGGAACTTCACTCATATTGGCATGAGTTATGACACCGCATTTGATCGATTAAATGCAAAAGGTCTTATAACTCCTATTGGACCATTTGGGGACCCACCAGTCGAGAAGAGGTCGGCCAATTGGAACCCTAATGCACACTGCAAGTATTACCAATTTAGGGGCCATCTCACCGAAAACTGTTGGAAGCTTAAGGAAGCCATCCAAGACTTAATCGACAACAACAAGCTGCCGTTGCCCCCTGCCAGTAAGAAGCCAAGCATTGGCAATGCACCTCTCGCTCATACCCTGGCTATCTCTGATGAGGAAAATGAGGTTGACCCCTCATCTCTCGTTAAACCCGTCAAAGAAATCCATGCCGTAGAAAAGGGAGAGGAAATCTTTTTCGATGTCAAGGATAACCTTCCAGAACTGGCAAGTAAGGAAGATATATAATTGATCACACTATCTATGATGGAGGTATCGCATCTACTACGTGAAGCTCTCAAGGCTATAAAGGAATCCCAAAAGAAATGTGATGAGGTTCCACTTCCGAAAGATAAACCTAAAAGGGAATTCACACCAGCAAGAACGACTTATGAGGCAAAGAATTTTCCTTTACAAGTCATTGAAAAACCCAAGAAGAGCAATAAAATTTACACTCCAATTGGGATCCCATATGTACAAATGTTCGAAATGCTCTCCGAGAGTGGCGAGATCAAACCTCTCGAACCGAGACCATTCGAATCGTTGAAAAGAACAGATAGATATTACTTTCATTATCATCAATCAGGGGGTCACACTATAGAAAACTGTTTCAAATTCAAGGATTTGGTTCAAAAAATGGTTGATGAAAAGAAACTAGTCCAAGTTCAACAAGAAGAGGATGCAACCATTAATGGAGTTTGGGACAGTGATGAAGAAGATGTATATCTAAAGGACATAGTAGGGCCTACACCTTCTGTGTCATACACCACAGATGACATTTGAGCTGAAGAATACTCATCCATAGATGTCCTCACAAGATTCGGGAGAATGCAACCTCCCATTTCAACACAACCTATGCCAACCACACAACAAGTTCCCATACCTATCATTGAAGACAATGATATTGTTAAGCAGTTTAAGAAGACAAAAGTCGAGATGAATGTATGGAAACTTCTGGCAACATCTCGAGAACATAGGTTGGCTGTAATGAATGCCTTGGACAAAATTTGGATAAATTCAGACACTACTCCTGAGGGATTAGCCAACTTCCTCACAAGTGACCTTCCTAGTCCGATTAATTTGATCACTTTTTCTGACAAAGATTTACCCCCAGAAGGTGAAAAACATTACAAGGCATTAAACCTCACAGTAGTTTGCAAGAGGATGAATGTTCCTATGACTCTTGTAGACAATGGATCGGCCATCAACGTCTGTCCACTTAGAACTGCGAGGATGCTCGGCATAAGGGACGAAGATTTAACAAAATCTACACAAGGAATAAGGGCCTACGACAACACTCATCGTCAAGCTCTTGGCAAAATTACCCTGAATGTAACGGCAGGAGCAATAGAACATGCTACTACTTTCCAAGTAGTAGACGTTAAAGCTTCATTCAACTTGTTGTTGGGACGCTCTTGGCTTCATGATCTAAAGGTCGTCCCTTCATCTCTCCATCAACAAGTAAAAGCTATAGTTGGGGGAATTCCAATCACCATCGATGCTTCGCCTATGAGGATCAAATCTATAGAGAATCCAATCATTAATGTGGAGAACGACGAGGATGATGAAGATTTATGGGGATTTAACGAAGAAGTCTCCTTAATCCAAGAGGATTAAAGGACCCCTCTTTGTCATGACCCCCATTCCAACATGATTGTCAATGCCATGCTGAAGAAACAAGGACATTTTCCTGGGATGACCCTAGGAAAGAAGAAATGAATGGAAAAACCGCTGGAGTCACCTGGCCTCCCTAAGTTAGACACTTTCGGACTTGGTTTCGAACCGAATTGGAAAGATCTCAAGCGAGCCCAGGAAAAGTCAAAAGCACGTAGGGATACTCGCATTCAAAAGAAAGCAATTCCAATGGATCAGTACCCTCTTACGCTTAATGGTCAATTTATAAAGGAAGGAGAGGACTATCCATGCAATGAATTTCCCGAGCCATTTGTTGTAAACGGCATCAGACAACCGGGATTCGAGATTTTCTTGGATTGCTACTTCACTGATGAAATCCCAACTCCCGTCTACAAGGAGCAAGCGCCCCCAGGTTTTGACTTTAACGTCATGGGATTACTGTTGGGCAAGAAAAGAATGAGCCAACTTGTAAAGAGGATAATTCCTCACTCATTCAAACAGTCCTACAAAGTGAAAACTTTGATCCCTCGAAGCTAATCACTCCAGCTGAAGGATCCCTACAAGGGTGGCGCAAGACTATCAAGGTGACTACTCCAAGCGGAAGGGAGATATCCATCACGATAGGGAAAGGACCGATGTTTGAAGAGTCATCTGAGTTAGAGTCTGAGTCGGAGTCCTTCCCCCTAGAGTCTTCTAAGTCTTTAGTAGTAACACCTCCCCCCTCCTTTTTCTTCTCCTAGGATAGTTAGTCATCCGGTCCCTGAGGACATATCACTCTTTGATGTAATGATCTCAGAGTATAATAATATTTCTCATTCTCCTTACTTCTCGTGTTCTTCTCTAACCCAAGATGACGAGCATTGCTTAACTAACAATGAAAAAGACAAAGAAATTATTAAAGCAATGGAAACACTTGAAAAGAAAACATCGGTAATTGAAGAAACTGAAACAGTTGATATCTCAAATGATTCAACTCAAAAAAGAGAAGTTAAAATCGGATTAACACTGAATAAACAAGAAAGAACCGATTTAATTAACTTACTTAAAGAATTTATCGATGTATTTGCTTGGTCATATGAAGATATGCCAGGCATTAATAGAGAAATAGCTCAACACACTATACCACTAATTCCAGGAATGAAACCCGTAAAACAAAAGTTACGTCGAATGAAACCTGACGTAGCTCTTAAAATAAAAGAAGAAGTTCAAAAACAAATAACTGCCGGTTACATCAAGGTATCCAAATACCCCGAATGGGTCGCTAACGTCATCCCAGTTCCAAAGAAAGACGGAAGGGTAAGAATGTGTGTCGACTATCGAGATCTAAATAAGACAAGTCCAAAGGACGACTTCCCTTTGCCACACATCGATATTCTGGTAGATAACACGGCAAATCACGCGCTTCTCTCGTTCATGGATGGGTACGCAGGTTACAACCAAATTCTCATGGCAGAAGAAGACATGGAGAAAACAACTTTTATAACACCATGGGGCACTTACTGCTACACGGTAATGCCATTCGGGTTGAAAAACGCGGGTGCTACTTACCAACGTGCAGCAACTGCCTTACTCGATGACATGATGCATAAAGAAGTCGAGGTATATGTCGACGACATGATTGTAAAATCAAAAGACCGTCCAGGCCATCAAGTAGCCTTAAGGAAATTTTTCGAAAGGCTAAGAAAATATAATATGAGGCTGAATCCATCTAAGTGCGCTTTTGGAGTCACCTCAGACAAGCTTTTGGGTTACGTCATAAGCTCTAGAGGAATAGAGGTAGACCCAACCAAGATCAAAGCAATCATGTCAATTCCACCGCCCAAGACTGAGAAACAGATTCGAGGATTTATTGGCCGGTTGCAATACATAAGTAGGTTCATATCTAAATTAACGACAATATGTGAACCAATCTTCAAAAAACTCAAGAAGAATGTACCAGTAATATGGGATGATGAGTGTCAAAAAGCCTTTGAAAAGATCAAAGCCTGTCTCGCAAACCCTCCCGTATTAGCACCAGCACTTCCCGAAATACCTCTTAGGTTATATTTGACGGTTACCAAAGAGACAATGGGAGCTATGCTAGCACAAGAAGTAGAAGGCAAAGAGAATGCAATCTACGACCTAAGCAAAGATGCTCGAATACGAAGCACGCTATACACCGCTCGAGAAGTTCTGCCTCGCCTTGGTGTGGGCCACAACCAAGTTAAGACATTACATGCTGGTGCATACCGTCTTCGTAGTCTCCCGATTAGATCCACTCAAGTATCTATTTGAGAAATCTACGCTCAAAGGACGCATATCAAGATGGATAGTCAATTTAGCCCAGTTTGATGTAAGGTTCATGCCACAAAAAGCTATCAAAGGATCCGTGGTGTCAGACTTGCTAGCAGATTTTCCAATAGAATAATGAATTTCTAGATGAAGACTTAATGGTCACTGAAGATGATACTTGGACCTTGTACTTTCACGGAGCCTCGAACCAAAAGGGATGTGGCTTTGGAGTACTACCAGTATCACCTAAAGAAGAGCATGTTCCAATCTCCATAAAGCTTGATTTCGACGTTACCAACAATGCTGCTGAATATGAAGCATGGGTGGTAGGCCTTGAAACAGCTTTGGCATTGGAAGTAAAAAAGTTAAGGATATTCGGAGACTCTTCTTTGATTATCAATCAGATATCTAAAAGGTGGAAAGTAAGGAGCGAAAGTCTATCCCCTTACCAAACCTATCTGGAAACTCTTACCGATCAGTTAGACAAGGTAGAATATACATATCTACCTAGAGAGGAAAATCAATTTGCTGATGCCTTGGCAAGATTAGCCTCAATGGTTAGGATTCCCACGGATATCGAGCAAATGCTTCTAACTATAGAAAAAAGACACAAACCAGCATACATCCAGGCTATAGAAGACGACGAAGTAGTCCAAGACGAAGAAGAAGAAGAAGAAGAAGAAGAAGAAGAAGAAGAAGAAGAAGAAGAAGAAGAAGAAGAAGAAGAAGAAGAAGAAGAAGAAGAAGAAGAAGAAGAAGAAGAAGAGGAACCGTGGTACACGGACATACTCAATTATGTCACCAAAGGAGAATACCCTCCTCATGCTGACAAAAGAGCAAAACGAGCATTAAGGCTTTTGGCTTCCCAATATGTACTCATAGACAACAAGCTACATAAAAGGGTACCTAAGGGTTGAGCTCTCTTATGTGTAGGAAAGAAGGATGCACAAAGAGCAATGAGAATAGTCCATGAAGGAATCTGTGGCACTCATATAAATGGCAAAATGTTAGTCCAAAAGATAATGCGAGAAGGGTATTATTGGACTACAATGAATAGGGATTTCCATGAATACGTAAAAAGATGCCCTAAGTGCCAAATTTATGCCAATTTACAACATATCCCTCCATCCTTGCTCTACACCTACACATCGCCATGGCCATTCTCTACATGGGGAATTGACATCATTGGCAAAATCACTCCCCCAGGAACAGGAGGCCACGAATATATCCTAGTAGCAATTGATTACTTCACAAAGTGGGTCGAAGCGCAATCATACACTAAACTCACTGCAAAACATGTAGCACTCTTTATCGAGAGAAATATTATTTGTCGATACGGAGTCCCACGTGAAATGATAAGTGACAAAGGAACTCACTTTCAAGCCGAATGTGAAGAATTGCTACAAAAATACGGCATTCAACATCATCATTTTTCCCCTTATAGACCTCAAGCAAATGGAGCAGTCGAGGAAGCTAATAAAAATTTAAACACTATCATCAAGAAAATGACAGAAAATTATAAGGATTGGCCTGACAAACTTCACTTCGCATTGTGAGGTTACCGCACGTCAATCCGTACATCAACAGGAAATACGCCATTTTCCTTGGTATATGGAATGGATGCCGTACAACCTGTCGAACTAGAAATACCATCTCTACGCATTGCATTAGAGAGTAAACTCGATGAAGTTGAATAGACTAGGGCAAGATATGAAGAATTAATTCTACTCGATGAGAAACGACTAGAAGCTCTACATCACACTCGGTGTTACCAGACTCGTATGGCTAGGCATTTTAATAAGAAGGACAAGACAAGAAATATCAAAGTAGGAGAATTGTTGTTAAAAGCATTAAGGAAAAATGTTTTAGATCCAAGGGGTAAATTTAGACCTAATTGGTCTGGACCCTACCATTGTCAAAACAATCCTGTCAGGAGGTGCAGCAAAACTAACTGATATGGATGGCAATGAATTCTCGAACATGACAAATCTTGACCAACTTAAGAAATACTACTCGTAATTACTTGAGTAGGATACTCGAGAGAGCTACGTTCGGCCTGATTCCTTAAGAAAGGATACGTAGGCAGCCCTTTACGGGTGCGGCCACCTTATTTTTTTACATCCCCGCGTCCCAAAATTAATAAAAAATTTAACAGAAGATCAGCGAAATATCGGCGTCGCAGAGTAAAACCTAGCGCCACCCAACAACCATCAGTGCCAGCCGATGAAATTGGCGCCTGGCGCCAGACTTCCCTGGCAAGCGCCAATCGCAAATAAGTGGCGCCGATTTTAAAATAAATTCAGGGCAAATTTCGGTGTTTTTCGGAAAATTTTCGACTTCCGTACTCGAAGAATTTCTGGAAAATTAATTTTTCGGTTTTCATTGCTTTAATAAAATAAATTTAAAGTAAATAATTTAATTAAAAGCTGAAATTTCATTAATAAAATAAAATTACATTATTGATGGAATTTAAATAAAGCTGAAATAAATTAACTTTAAATGAAAAATAAACTAAGTCTAATAATTTGAATATTAAGCAATGCTCCTAATCTTTCTTTTCTTTCCTAGCCCTTTTCCAATTTTTGTCTGTTTCCTCCTCCTCATCCATAACTTTAGCTAGTAGGCATCCTTTAGAGGACCTACATTCAATCTTAGAATAGATAGTCTCCCCTTCAGCTAGTACTCCATGCTTCTTTTCCACCCAAGCCTTTTTATCAGTGGTGTCAGCTTTCCTTTTCCCTTTATCTTTGGTAACACCTTTCTTCCTAGGCATTGCAGGTGTTTTGAATTCAACTCTTGCACCTAGGCGTTCCTTGGCAGGAATCACCATGTCACCTAGACAACTCTTCACATCAGTTTTACCCTGATCTTTCTTCGAATCCTTCGAAGGCTTCTTCAGCAACCACTTCTTCACATCATTGGGCAAAGAAGGAGGAACCATTTGAGTAACCACTTCCCATAGAGGTCTAGCACTCCAGTAAGCATCAAATCTGTCTACTTCCTGGGAAACAGGGTACTCATAGGGAAGACGAAGATCCCCGGAAGGAATATTCTAAAGCAAGTCGTATTGTCTTTTTACCCTGCAGGGGTAATAATAAGTCATACCAGACAAGCTTGGAAGACGACAGAAAGGTTGCTTGTTGACACCAACTATCCTTTCTATTTTCCACCATGGGACGACCCACTTGATAGAAAAATCACGAGATTCGAAGACCTTTCTCCACCCATGGCGCCCAATTTTAGGGAAGCGTTTCTTCCTCCTCACGAAGCAATTGGGAGTATACTTCTCAATATCGTCCGGAGGGCTAATTAATGCTAGCCTTTCCATTAGCCACATCTGTAAAAAAGTTGCAATGCAAATAAATTATTATTACAATACAAAAATATATTTTTTGATTTCTGTAATTAAAAATATTATTTTTCTACCTGTAATAAAATTGGAGAGCCGCAAAAAGGTGCCTTTGGGTTCCTTTTCAGTTCATCAAGACTAATCATAGTCTCTCCAACTATCAATGGCATTGGATTTCTCCCTAATTCAATTTTTTCTAGTACAGTGGTTATAATTGATTGACCTTCATTATTTTTACCACTACTAAGAAAAAATTGATTAAGCATGCAAAATAAGAACGCTCTTCTTCTATATATATGAAAAGATTCAGAAAGAGGTTTATCAAAATAATGGCCTGCAAATTTTTTTAAATTAACTATGTTGTCATCTACTATTTTTGATAAATCCCTTTCTTTTAAATTAAAGAAGCGCTCAAAATCCAGCATCTACTCTAGGGATTACTATGAGGTCTATTGCAGGGAAGCCTAAAATAGCACCAAATTCTTCTGGCAAAGGGCTAATCTCATCATACCCTATTCAAAAGCAATAAGTATCAACATTCCAAAATTCTAGAGCGGTATGTATGAAATCTAAGTCAAGATCTACCCCTTTGATGCCATAAATTCCCCCCAAGTGAAACAAATCTAATTCTCTTCTGTCTCTAACATTAAGAGATCAACACCATTCATGAGTGTATTGGGTGAAAGTTTTGGTGACTAATGACATGGTATTATTTTTCTAAGGCAAAGAATTATTTTATTTGCTAGAATTATGAGAAGAATCGGCTGGGCAGGGGGCTATTTATACACAAATTGCGAGAAGTTTTAATCAGAATGAAATACAGAATCAGCGCCAATTGGCGTCGGACTCCGTAATTGGCGCCAGCCGCTAGCACTTGGCGCCACACGCCAAGTGTAGCGCCTGGCGCTACGCGCCATTGCGTGGCGCCAGCTGGCGCCAAGTTGCCACATCAGGCACGCTTGCTTAAATTGCGTTTTTATCCTAAACTCGAGTCGGCTAATGACTTTGAGGCTCCGTTATCTTTTCTAAACATCTTTTTTATCCTTTTTTTTAATTAATTAAAATAGCTACTATATTAATTATATTATTCCTTTTTGGACTTTATTTAGATTAATTTCCAAGTTTTTTTTTATATACATTTTATTTGATTTTTTTTCCTTTTTATTTTTTCTTTTTGGGGGAGAGAGTCGGATACCCTCCATCAATAATAAAAATGACGGAATTTTTGTGCAAAATTGTTTGTCACACTTCTCTTGCACACACAAACATACACATAATAATAGCAAACAAAATAAACTCATAATAGCATAAATATACAAAATGTGTCTAGAAATAGTGAGTCTAAGGCAAAGTTCTATAAAAAGTCAAAATAAAAAATCACAGGAACAAACTACGGCGCCGGAGGACCTATACCCATCATATCGTAAAATTGCGTCGTACGATGAGTCACCTCTCCACCAGCTCCAGCTCCAGTCTCCGCAGGAGGAGGAAAACTCAATGTAGGTCCACTCCACCCAGGATCAACCTGAGGCTAAGGCTGCGGAGGCTGCTGCGATGACGAGCCTACCTCGTACATCCCACCACCTCTGAAAGCCGAGGTAGCCTCTCCCTCGCCTACCGGTGCAGCATGAGCACCCTCAGAAGAAGATCTCGAGCCCTCTACAACGTCAGCACGAGCAGCCTCAGAGCGACCGCCTCTATCCGAACGAGATGGCTCCGGAAGGCATCTATACATTGTGCCATCGCCGAAATCACCTCGCGCGAAAACTGTCAGAGAAATAAGTCAGTAAATAATCATGATATATGAACAAAAAAAATTGTGAATAACTAGGCTTACTCGAGTTTGGTGGCGAG
The DNA here is from genome assembly GCF_948465745.1 of Chenopodium album. Lineage (NCBI taxonomy): Eukaryota > Viridiplantae > Streptophyta > Magnoliopsida > Caryophyllales > Amaranthaceae > Chenopodium > Chenopodium album. The sequence goes on from NC_137839.1 coordinate 54,899,600, forward strand.
GAATCGACCGCTCTACGAAGCGCTCGCCCTCGGGAGCCGGAGGAATCATCTCCTCAATCGGCCCAAATGTCCCCTGGTAATGGATGGACATACGGGGTGGCACGAACTCAGTAGCACCGTCCTAATAAAACAAAGAAGTTAGTAAAACATTACTTGGGGGCTACTTAATGGAAAGTAAAAGCTGAAAAATTTTACCCTCACATCCTCAGCCGGTACGGGGGCTGGAGCTAACAACGGCAGTAGCTCCTCAGCATAGCACCGCCCATGGATCACGTAAGACCGCCAAGGGGTACCAGCTCCCTCGGACATGCTCAACAACCGCGCGTCGTCGAACATATGACGTGGTGGAGGAGCAGGAACGACGAAGACATCAGAGGAATGTTGTCTAGCAACCCTCTCTCCTAAGTACGCGATCGCCCCATAAGTCCCCAAGAAATAGCGACGCTCAGCAGAATATTGTGCGGCTAACCCAGGGACTGTCCATCCGCCCCATGGCCGGTACACCACCTCAGGCCCCTACAAAGAACATCAATCAGGCGAGAGTATACCTAAAGCGTCGTGAAAAAGAAAATAAATAAAAAAGAAGTCGTACGCGATGATCCAGCTCCGGACATGTGTAGTAGACATATCCACACGGCGGCCGCCCCAAGAAGCGCTCACTGGAAATCCGCGCGGCGATGGTCTCGCCGGCGCAGCAGAGGGGAAGTGCTCGTAGAACCAGATCTACAAGGAGTAAAATTTGTAAGTAAATGCTAGCTAATATGTAGAGCTAAACTTTATAGGGAGTAATTTTTACCTCTACGACCTTCCAAAAGGCAGACAAAGCGACATTCGTCCCAAAGGACCGGTGTCGACACGAGTCCCTCAGTGCACGAATGAAGTAAGCGTAGGCCAAGCTAGCCCAGTCATAAATCCCGATCCGGTGAAGATCGCGGACAGCAGGAAGGTAGTAAAGCAATGCCCTACTACCCTTGTCAGGAGAGAATGTCCCTGACAACAACATCAGCGCAAAGATGTGCACCCGCTGCTCTCGGGTGGTCGCATCGTCATCAAAAGTTGCTGCCAGTGTCGAGCGGCGAATTCCCCTAGCACTGAACAGAGTCGTCTCAACCTCAGCTCGGGCCCGAATAGCGATCGGCCCCAACAGCTCCTCGACCTCCGCAGAAAAGACGTCAATCCCACTGTCGAACGGCAGTGGCACCGAGTTGAACTCCAGTCCTGTAATAAGACTGAAGTCCGTAGGGGTGACCATCATCTCGCCCCAGGGGAAGTGGAAAGTATTGGTGGTGTCCCAGAAGAACTCCACCAAAGCGCACACTATATGGTGACCCCCACTAGAGGCAACCATAGCCTCGGAGGTCTCGAACAGGGTAGCCAGTCCGCAAGACTCCCATAGGAGTCTCGTCCTCCAGATCTCTGGTGATGTACATCTTGTATAAATCGCCCAAACCATCAAAGCCGAAACCATGATAGCGCGTCCTCCCGACCGTGATACCCCGTCTCACCCTCTCAGAAATGTGGTGGACGGGGGCGAAGAACAGGGTCCGCTCATCCCACTCGGGGAATCAACCAAGCGAAGTAGAAGGTGTGACGTTATCCTCTACGGGCTCATGCTCCCATCGGGTGTTTTGGGACCATGAACCCGAACCTCGCTGTCTAGCCATACTACATTGTGCAAAATCATCATAAATTAAGGTTCTATAGTATCTAAGGTTCGCCTAGCCGCATGATACTATGTTCGCAAAAAACAGAGCACATAGTACTAAAACAGAGCACACATTCAAATTGAGCATAACGGCATTTTCAAGCAATCACACAATTTCTTGCAATACTATAGTAATTATTATGACAAATTGGACAATAATTGCTAGAAAAAACATCCAGAACAAGTCACATTGTTCTTCACGACCTTAGGAGGTCCAACAATGGCAAATTGCTCATTTCTTCACCAAATTGAGTCAAACAAGTCTCAAATTACTCCCAATGCAATATATAAACATAATCACGCAATTTCATGGCATAAAACTTGATAAACAAAGCAAATTAAGCATTTTTAATTTCGAATTTACATGAAATTCTTGAATAAACATGCCAAAAATTCATAAAAACTAATGTGAGTTTGAAGAACACTTACATAGATCGGGAAAGTAGATGAAAAGAGCTTTGATTTGCAACAAATTTGAGTGAATTCGGTTGAGAAACGAGCAAGAACCGAGCAAGTAAAGTTTTGCGGTTTTTTAAGCAGCATACGCGACGAGCAAAGCAGCAAATGAAGAAGAAAGGGGTATTTAAGGAAATCCCCGTGCTGGCGCCAAGCCCTAGGCATTGGTGTCAAAAATTAGGCTTGGCTCCTGCCGCCAATCTCAGCGCCTGGCGCTAAAGCTAATTGTGTGGCGCTGATGGCTTTTCGGCGGCGCCAGAACACCTAGCCACTTGGTGAGGTTGTTCTACCTTTCTGCAACATATTTTGGGTTCCTTGGTACGCCAGTTAGCCCCTCTAAGCAATTTGACATGATTTTTTTTAGTAATCGGCTTGATTATGTAAAGTGATCGACCTGATGAAAGATCGTCTCATTTAGCTTAAAGCGCCTAAGCATTGGCTCATTGACAAAAAAGCACCGACATATAGGTTCAAAAAGCAAAAAAAAAAAAAAAAGCACCGACGTACAGGTTAAAAGCAACAAAAGCACCGACGTACAGGCATAGCGGAAGCAAAGTTCAGGCGAACTTTTTAAGATCGACAAGCGTGGGTCTTCGGTAATTTCCTTTGGAAAATTATCGCATCAAATGAGGATGACTTCAAGCGAGGATATCTTCGACGACATTCCCTAGCTTGTGGATTGTTGTCACAAATAGCTGAAGGTGATTTCAAGAGAAATAATCTTCTATAGTATTCCCTTGGACGTGGAATATTGTCAAAGCGGAGGAGGATCGTTTCAGGCGAAGCAATCTTCTATATTGGAAGCAGTTACAGGCGTAGCGGTTTTCAAGCGGAATGGCGTTCTCTAACTTGCAGGAGGTCATCAAAACAAATCGGTTACTTTCAGAGACGTGTGCTCGACAGTGCAAGATACGCGTTTCTTAACTCTTTTATCTGTTTAACTAACGCTAGTTTTGCAAGTATCGGCGTTACAAGAGTGGTTTAGGATCGCAGAACGTTCTGAATCATTCTCCGTCCCTATCAATACTTTGACTTTTGTTTTTGAAACGTGCGTTTCTCCGAACTCAGTCAAAGTGGGGGCTTCTGTAGACACCCATTTGTGTCTCCCCAAAACCAAACCTAGTGATGAGTACCTTTCACGTCGAATCATAATCGAATGAAGTGAAAGTGTGGAAAGTCTAGTGTTGCGGATAGTTTTTAATTTCTTTTCTCTACTCTCTGTTTTTGAAAACTTATTTTAAGAAAACAGCCAATCCAGTTTGGTTGGTCCATGATATGGGTCCAATGGTAGTGTAGTTGGATGGGGCTTGACAAGACCTTTCCAACGATATATTATAAGCCCAATTCCGATGCATATTGAGGAAGTTATGGCCAATTTACTAAATTGGGCCTGGTTTGAGCCTTATATGCGGCCCAATGATCTAGAGGAGGGCCTAATATGATTTATCATTCCTAATACAATTAGGAATGGTTTTAGTCTTCTAGATTCTTCAAGAAGATTCTTTTCATTCCTAATTCAATTAGCATTGATAAATTGACTTCTGTTGACTTTTTAGAGTTTTAATTAAAATCAAATAGCATTTTCGAGGAAATTATATGATTTTATCCTCCAGTACGGCTAACTTATCTGATTTTCAAAAACGCGTTAAAAATAGGCTTGGCGCCTGACTCCAGGCATTGGCGCCTGGAACCAGGCCTGGCGCCTGGCGCTAGCCATTGGCGCTTGGCGCTAGTGTTAGTGCCTTGCGCTAGTTAGCCAGGGTTTGCGCCAGATCTTTTTTTTTGTGCGACAGACTCTGTTTTGTTAATTTTATCTTTTTGGATGATTTTCTCAATAAATAACATATAAAAAAAACCGTTTTCATTCACCAGTTATCATCAACAATCGGTTTTAATTAGCATTCGCCTACAATTAGTTTTCATTCAATTAATCCTCTCATTTTCTTAATCATTCATCTTTCTTTCTTTCTTTCTCTAAACTTTGTTTTCACATACAAAATTCCGCATTCGCAAGATCTAGAAACACCTAGCCATATTCTAAGTTGTCTTCGCCCTAGACGTGAAAGGTTTAATTTCTGAGGGTTTGGTCCCAAATCTCTCTTTCAATTATTTAATTTAATTGTTTGTTTTATTATTTTTCTTGAAGTTACTAACGTGTGTATTTTTTTATTAGAAAGAGGTACGAAGCATCAAAGTAAGTGCTTTAATGGTTTTAATTGATGTTATGATATAGAAATCATGCTTAGATTGTTATGATATTCCTAGTATCATGTCTAGGGTATTTTTAATATTTAAATATGATTGCTATGATGCCTTTTATTCTCTTCCTAATATTTATGATTGTTAGTATCATGTTAGGGCTAAAGATTTGATTTTTAATGCTTAGTGACATGCTAGGGTTTGTTATTAATCTTGTTAGTTTCATGCCTATGATCTTGCTATTATTATTAACATGAACATGATTATGATTATAATCGTTATAATGATTATGAATATTATTATTATTATTATTTTAATGATGATTATTATTACTCATGTTTATTCTAATGATTGATTATTTATTATGATGCTTATTTATTTATTGCTTGATCACACCTTTTATGTATGTTTAAAGGGAATTTTGGTACTTGTAATCACGCTTAATAAGATAATTAATAATCTTGTTTATGGTTAATTTGATTATAATTTCAAGTGATCGCCAATAATAGTTTTATTTGTGCATTTATATTCAACCAACATAGATAAACAGGTTTAAGGTTAATCCTATTGTTTGCATGTTAATTAAAAAGCGCACATAAATACGATCAGAATAAAATAGAGGCCTATTATTAGGGCAGGTTCAATCTCTTTTAGGTTGAATTTGTACCATCATCCCCGAACCCTTTTTTGGTTCTAGACCTTATGGAGTTGACGATCTCTTGGATCGTTAAGGGGTGTAACCTTCATCCTATGAACGGTTTACAAGTTCCTAAAACTTGTTGGCGACTCTTTTGCTCTATCTTCTTCCATTTTGGACGCCACCGTACTTTAGTGTATGATCACAGTGGGGTTCAAGATAGGGGTTTAATGCTTGAAATATTCCCTACAGGAAGCTAAGCACGTATATAGATGAATTGATTATTGCATAATGAATGTTGCTTAGGTCAAAGAGCTAAGCACGATATGCTTTGTATGATTAAAAATCATTGATACATAAATGTTGCTCAACACATTATGCGATGCGTGAAACAATGAACATTGCTCAGGTCAGGAAGCTAAGCAAGTATACAATGTTTCTTTTAATGAATGTTGTCTTTAAAAATGATGAAGCATGCATAGTGTTGAAAAAAGCACTAGTAGAATAAACATAATGGCAAGCGGTTTAAACCCCCTAATGGGAAGCGGTTTTGAACCGCATGCCATTGGGGGGCTTGCCATTAGCCTTTTAAGTGGCAAGCGTTTCATAACCGCTTGCCATTTATAGCTGCCCATTATGGGATTAAAAATTAAAAAAAAAAATTTGTTTTTTCAATTAAATTTAAACTCAAACATAATATATGCAAAAACATTAATATTTTTATTAATTAATTGTTGTAATATTACATTTTCATAAAAAAAATACAAGTATTAAAATGGATGCTACTCTTGTTCACCAGCCGTGCACAACACCAGCCGCGCACACCACCAGCCTCCGCCACCAACCGCCTTAACCCGTATCACCACCACCACCCTATCCCGATTCACCGTATCTGCCAAACAATAAATTGAAAAAAAAATAACAATAATTAACTTAATTTCATATCTTTTATGTAAAAAAAAAAAAAACTCAAATCTTAAATTATAAACAACAAAATTTTAAAGCTAAAAACTCCAAAATTATACACAAACATACCGGGTTCAGATCTTAAATTATAAACAACAAAATTTTACAGCAAAAAACTCGAAAATTATACACAAACATACCAGGTTCAGATCTTAAATTATACACAAACATAATATATGCAAAAACTCAAAATTAGCTAAAAATTTAATGAAATACCGTAGAATCAAGTGAGATATGACTTGAGAAGCAAAAATCTGAACCCTAACGTCGAGCCGAAAAACTGAACCTTAACGTTTTCTTCATTATCGTCATTGGGTACTCGATGTTCGTCGCTCTTCGTTGTGGTGAGGCGTGAGAAAGGAAAGAAGGGAGGCTGAGAAAGGTGATAAGAGAAGAAAGAGAAGGAGATGGAGGAGAGAGAACTGAGGCGTGATGGAGGGGAGATAGAGGAGAGAGCGTGAAAATGAGAGGAGAGAGAAAATGAGGGGATAGAGAGGAGAGAGAGAGCGTGAAAATGAGGGGAAAGGGGAAGGAGGAGAAAGAAGATGAGGCCGCGTGAGTGGGTTTTACTTTTCTAGGGTTTTTTTAACCAAATGGCAAGTTGTTCAATGCTCAAACTCCTTTCCATTTACATTTTGGTAAGCGGTTCATCCAAAACCGCTTGCCATTGGCATTTTGACAAGCAGTTCATCCAAAACCGCTTGCCATTTACATTTTGGCAAGTGGAATTCAATAACCTCTTACCATTTGTGGCTTCCCATTAAGTTTATTCTACTAGTGAAGATTTCATGAAAAGGGGTTCTTAAAGGGAAGGATGATATGGATATGGATGTTTGAGTGAAGTGAGTAAATGTGATACTAAGGCTGGCTGCAAAGGTTAAGGTGATGGAAATATATATGAGAAGAGTCAAAGATGATGACTCTTTAGGCTGGGTAAGCTAATGTGATGTGGGTTCAAGTCCCCAAGTCTAGCTCTAAATGGGTGGGGTCATAGGAATAAGCATTGGATATTCTTCGACTCGATCATGCATATGAATGTGGCCGCACCTCAATGTGAGGTTGTATGTGTATTCGTTAGGAATCAGGCCGAACGTAGCTCTAACCGAACTTTGCACAAGTGTATGTACACCTCAAAGAGGTCTTTCAAGGGTTATAATATGGTTAAGTTGATGGTTTAAAGAAGAAAAGGGTACAAGGCTCAAGATCCGAGAGAATCCCCAAAATGTGTAATTGTGAATTTGAACATATTGAATTTTGCAAGTTTATTTTCAACATTTTTTTTTTCTTTGATTTTTTTTTTCTCTTTCATTTTTTTTTTTCATTCTTTTGAATCAATATGGGAAATCTCAGATCATGCGGTCCATCACTCACTTAGCATTCATGTTTCTCAGGCACGGCACCAAGCACTCAATACGAGACGCAATTTGAGACGTGTTCATATCAAAGACATTAGAACACTTGCCCATAGACATTGTTTTATTGTTTTTTTGCTGTTTTTTTTTTAATTGCTTTTTGAATGTTACACAAATGACACATCTTCCAATTCCAGGGTCGACTGAATGTGTTGAAGAAATGAAGGGCAAACGTTAGACGAGGCTCAAAGTGGTTAATGAAGAAATGGAATGTGTGCTTGAATGGTTAATGGGAATGACAGGGTTGGAAAGGTGCCTCAAATCATTAGTGTACCTTGTGTTTAGTTCGACAATTATTTTTTTTTTTTTTTTTTTTTTTTTTTTGCGAATGACATGATTGAATGCAAAGGAAAGAAATTCTCATTGATGGAACATAGCATATAGACATAAGGATAAGGAGAACCTATGCTAGACTTATTAGGGGAAAAGGGTTGAAATGAAAGAAAAAAAAAAGCATGAAATCTTGTATGGAAACTTGTCTTGTGCTTTGTCTTCATGGTTGCTTATGAATTACTTGTTACTGCCAAAAGGGATAAGAAGTTTGCTATTGTTGATGCTTTGATTGGAAGAAAAGAAGGAAGGAATGATGTTACCCTTATTCTTCCAACTCTTACCTAGTGATTCTTGAACTCGAGTACTATAGAACAAAATGATCTTACTTGATGCATTGACTCAATACTCAGATTGGAAAGAAAGAGTGTATGAAAGAATTTTGAAAACTGATGGGAAATACTCCACTCATTCCTATTACGACGAAAAACGACGCATGCATTGTCCTAGTATACGATCATAAACAATATAGTGCATTACTCGAAAACAAAGTGTGTGCAATGACTCAACATGTGTGATAAGGTGAGTTTGTTAAGACTCATGGTATGATCGCATGGCTAGACATGAGGACGTTGTGAAAAACAAAGGACCCAATGACTAAATAGCACGGAAGACTAAAAGACAAACTTACTTGATTAATTTTGTCCAATTTTAATGTTTATGCTATTTACCAGGTGAAAATATTCCATTGGAAATTGTTATTCATAAATAAGATCAACAACAATCAAATCAAAGAACACATCTTAAGGTTAGCACAAAAATCGATCACAAGAAACTAGGAAGAGGACTAGAATTCTAAAAGAGTTAGTACTCATGGGTATAAAAAATAAATAAATAAAAATAAAAATCTATAATCCTATGTTATGTGAGTTGACACGGATTAAAGGAATTGGCTTAGACTAGCCTGACAGGAAAAGATATAAAAGAAAAAAAGAGAAAGAAAGTTGACGCTAAAAAGACACCTAAACTGGACAGGTTGTAGTACATCAGTTATAACTTTTTATTTGTGACTTTTATTGAGACAAAGTCAACTCTAAATGAAAGATAAAACTTGGGGCTACAGATCCATAGTTGGCACGACACGTAACTCTTTATAGAACTCCGGCTATGACCAAAACAAGTTGACTCTTGTACAGTAATCGGGAATAAAAATTTGGGTGACTCAAAAATTAAAAAAAATCTATGGCTCGACTCTTATAAAAAAAAGGAAAAATTGCTCCCATTAATCTAAACATTGCCTCATCCGCTGAAATTAATCCCAACTTTAGTTTATTATCTATCACTTCCAACTTTAGGGGGTATTAATTTCTATTGCACCCAACAGGTCAGCCAACCTGATGTAGCAGGTTACCTAGACACGTGTCAACACGTGATAGGTCCAAAAAAAATTAAAAAAAAAAATTTTAAAAAAACTACCAAACCCAGCCCCCTACCCTTTCCCGGAAAACACCACACCCCCACCCCCACCCCGCCGGAATTTCGGCCCCCTCCCTCGCCATCGAAAACTGCCGCCAAGCCACCCCACCCCTTCCCCCACTCCCGAAAACCCCTCCCCCACCCCCAAAAACCCCTCCCTTGCATCGAACACCACCCAAAAACCCCAGATCCGCCGCTCAGCACTCCCCCTTCCCTCGAAATTCACCCCTTTCCTTCCCCCACCCCAGAAAACCCCTCCCCCGTTGCTGAAAAACGGCGCCCATCCCTCCCTCACCCTCGAAATCCATCCCTTTCCCTTCCCTCGCCCTCAATTTCACCACCTTCCCCGTCAATTAGCCACGAAAACAATTATGCTAAGGTTGTTTCCAGGGTCTGGGATGGGTGGTGGAGGAAGGCTGGTGGTTTTTAGTTGAAGTCGGGGGGTTTTCCAACTGTTTTCCGGTGAAATTGAGGGTCGGGGTTAGGGTTTCGGCGATTGAGGGTGGTGGTGGTGGTGGAGGTGGTTGCGCATGGGTTTTTTTTAATTTGTTTTTTTTTAAGCCTATCATGATGCGACACGTGTGCAATTAATCACAAGTCAGCAATGTTTACCTGATTAACCGGTTGCAAGTCATTTGGGTGCAATAGAAATTAATACCCCCTAAAGCTGGGAGTGGTAGATAATAAACGAAAGTTGGGATTATTTTTGGCGGATGAGGCAAAGTTCAGATTAATGGGAGCAATTTTTCCTAAAAAAAAAAGGGGGGGTTGATAAGAGAAAATAAGTAAATAAATAAATAAATAAATAAAAATTCAAAAAAAAATGAAAATATAAGCACATTGTCACGCATGATGCAATGAAGTTCGCAACTTAAAGTCAAGTTCTATGTTCTACAATGGTCAAGTTTATTTGGGTGTCAAAGGGTGCCATGGTTAAGAGTTTGGATGCGTTAGCAAGGCAGCCTCCCTTCAGGGTGTATGCCAACGGGCGGCTTTGCGAGTTCGTGATGAAATCGAACTTGACTCCATGACTTGGGTGGATTTAAAAACTCAGATGAACCCTTATTGTCATGAACGTTTTCAGGTTGGTATAGCTTAAATCCCCCGGGCTAGCCACATATGCAGAACACGTACTATTGTGGAAAAATAGATAAGCTAAAATGCATATGCATATGTGACAATGCCAATTAAATTGCTAGAACACATTTCAAGAATCTTTCAAGTCTCATCCACTTATCTCAATTAAATACCGATCACTCAGATCAATAAATAACCAAGAATCCTCCCCAGTGGAGTCGCCAAATTGTAGGCGTCATTTGAAGTGCGCCTACGTAAAGCATGGTTGAATATGCTTGACACTCATAGGAAGTGGGAATTGACATATACGATTAGGGACAAGGAAAGTAGGGAGCCGCCAATAAGTTTGTAAGGAACTTGTAAACCGTTCATGGATCATAAAAGGCAACCACGAATAAAGGGACAACGAAAGGAAACAACGATTAACCCGTGAAGGTTACACCCCATTCATAATCCATGAGATTACTAACTCCATATGTTTTGGAACCACAAAAGGAGGATCGGGGATGATGGTACGAAGTGAGTCATGGAGTCACATTTGCCCGTATTGGCCTCTACTCAATTCTTATAGTGAAAAGTGATTCCTTCGATCTCAAAGGCATGCAACCAAAGATTCAATTTGCTCCAAACTATTATTAAGCTAAATTGGTTGAATATTAATGCAACACATAATTATAAAATATTGTGATCACTTGATTAAACAATAATATTAAGCGTGATTTTCAATTACATATTCCCTTTAAACATGCAATATGGTGATACAAAAATAATAATAGAATAAACATTAATATTGAAAGCAATTTAACAATAATATAGTTATTAAAATCATATATAAATCAACCTAATCATGATACCAGAAATATTAAAATAAAATAAGTAATTGAATTAATTAATTACTCACATGCCGCGCGTTCCTTTAAATTGCTAAATCATGAATAAATTGTTAGTAATTTCAATAATAAAATATAAATCAAATTAAAATTAAATTAATATAGAGTAGAGTTGATTTGGTCCAAACCCTCAATTAATTATAACTTTCATTCCTTGGTTTAAGGACAGAACCTCGGATCAAGTATGGACTCCTTGGAGTGCTTGGGGGAAGTATTATGGAAAAATAGGGAGGCTAGTGTTTAGGCTAAAGAGGGAGAAGAGAATGACTTGATCAAGTTTGTTAATGATTGAAAAAGGGGTGATATGACCTCTTTTTATAATGAAAAAACAAGGGTCGAAGAATTAAGATAAGATCCGAATTAAATCGGAATAAAACTCGATAGACAGCAGATTTTGTTTTTATCATATCTTTTGATCCAGAAATTGGAATAAAATAAATAATATGTCGTTGGAAATATCTTTAAGTCTACTTCTAACCCAATTAGAATCAGATTAAAATATTTTGTAGAATAAAATATATGGCCGAAATAGTGGGACGAGTCAGTTTTGGATAGAGTTTGATATTTCATTCATATCTTTTCCATTATAGCTCGGAATTGATATTATAATATATCGTTGGAAAGATAATTTCAAGGGAAATACAACCATATAAAATTTGGATAAAAACTACAAGGCACAAAAATCATATCTGTCTATCATTGGAAGTCTTTCAATTCGAATAGAATTAGGACTTTCGAAAATAAAAGTTTTATTCAATTTCAAACTCTTCAATCTTATCTTTTCTTCTTATCTTTTCAAAAGGCATAATTAAGATCTTGTAGAAACTTATAGAAGCTTCTAATTAATACTAATTGTTTTAGGAACGGATTAAAGCTTTTGGACCCTCCACATGATCATTGGGTCGTAGGTAAGGTGGGATGAGGTTCATTTTGGGCTCAGTTTAGTATTTTGGCCATAACTTATTCGTTATAACTCGGATTTGGGCTTATAATATATCTTTGGAAAGCTCTTTTAAAGCCCCATCCAACTATTTAGTCATTGGACCCAGATTATAGACCAAAATAAATTGGACTAAACGTTTTTAAAAAAAGGACACGAAATGAATGATTTTAAAGGACACGAAATGAATTATTTTAGGTTTAAAGGCACGAAAATAGAAAAATAAGTTAGGGTTTGGGGAAATGGGCTGGGAATTGGGTTTTTTTATGAAATGTAAATATGGATTTAAGCACTCCAATATTAAATAATCAACCCGACTAATAATGGCGGTGAAAGGTTGTTCATCATCGAGTTTGGTTTTAGGGAGACATTTTTAGGTGCCTACAACGCCTCTTCTTAATCTCTCTCAATAGAGGCAGCCTTTCCGTCAAATTCAAAATGGAAACAAGAGCCCCTAGACTCTTCATTAACCTCATACGTCATCTTTTTGGCATTAGAGCCGCCTGAGGGGACATCCGTCTAAGACGACCCTTGCTTAGAGCTAGACGCACCATCTTTAGAGCCACCTTCGGACTCGTTCAAGATGGAGTCATCCGGCGTACTTGGAGTGCTGGGTGGATGGTCAAAGATTTCACTCCGGGGGACCCTAATTGAACCGTCGTCCCCTTCATCACTAGAAGCATGGGACGTGCTTTTAGTTCTGGCCATAGTGTCATGCACAGACACAGAGACGGTCGGATTCAAGGACGTTTGCAGAATGGGGCAGGCCGTCCTAGGTAACCAGCTGACAGCTATCCTAGGCGTGTTATGTGTGTTTGTGAAACCATTTATGAAAAACAAGGAATAATAAACAGTGAGGAAAGCAAAAAGTAAAGAAGGATAGAGAAAAAGTAGGTGTTTACCTTGTAAGAAAGGTATTGTCAAGACTATCTAGGCCGAATGTAGTAGGCGAATCAAACGCAAACGACAGGAATCAAATTCTCTCATAAAGTCAAATATTCTTTCAAATATTCTCTTAAAGGATTTTTCATGAATGTGCGAAATAAAAATTAAAATCCATATTTAATCTCGTAAATTTCCTAGAAGGTGAACATGTGTCATAGATGCCACATGGCATGCCACGTTACATTTGTGAGGGGCAAATGTTTTGGGCAAAATTACCTGGGTCACATGGCCCTATCAGAAGGTAACACGGTGCAGGGAATATTTCAAGCATCCCACACTTGAGCCCCACTGTGACCAAACACTTAAGCATAGTGGCGTCTAAAGGGAAGGAATCTAGAGGAAGAGAGTCGCCAACAAGTTTTAGGAACTTGTAAACCGTTCATAGGGTGAAGGTTACACCCCTTCACGATCCATGAGACCGCTAACTCCATAGTGGTCTTGAACCATGATTGGATATTAGGGAATAAAGGTAGAAATCCAACCTAAAAGAGATCGAACCTGCCCTACAAAATTAGGCCTCTACTTTATTCTCCTCATAGTCATATGCGCTTTTTGACTAACATACAATCAATATATTAATCCTAAACCTGTTTAATCTATGTTGGTTAAATATTAATGCACAAACAAAACTATATATATATATATATATATATATATATAATTTAGGTCCCATGCCACGCTCATTAATTTTTAAAAAATAATACTCCGCATCAACTTTTAAATATAATTGGTTATTTTACAAAAAAAAAAAAAAAAAAAAAAAAAAAAAAAAAAAAAAAAATCTCATCCGTATTCATTAATGGCATTTTCGTAATTTTACAATTTTTAAAACTATCTTCTAGTTTTTTTAACTTTTAAGGCAATTTCATTTACTTTATGACTGAATTCATTTACTTTTACTAACTGTAGAGAATATTTCAAGCATTACTCTAAACTTGAACCCCACTATGATCATACACTTAAGCAAGGTGGCGTCCAAAGGGAAAGAAGCTAGAGCAAAAGAGTCACCAACAAGTTTTAGAAACTTGTAAACCTTTCACAGGGTGAAGGTTACACCCCTTAACGATCCATAAGATCGTCAACTCCAATAGGTCTGTAACCATGACTGGTGTTCGGGAATGAAGATACAAATCCAATCTAAAGAGAAAGAACATGCCCTAATAATAGGTCTCTACTTTATTCTACTCGTATTCATGTGCGCTTTCGGACTAACATACAACCAATAGGTTAACCCTAAACCTGTTTAATCTATGTTGGTTGAATATTAATGTATAAATAAAACTATTATTGGTGATCACTTGAATTATAATCATATTAACCTAAACAAGATTATTAATTATCTTATTAAGCGTGATTACAAGTACCAATTCCCTTTAAACATGCATAAAAGGTGTGATCAAGCAATAACAATAACAAGCATCAAGCAACATAATAATAACAATCATAATCGAAATAATAACCCAAATAATTATAATCATAATCAAAATCATGTTAAGAATAAAGTACAATATTAATAGCAAGATCCTAGGCATGATACTAACATGATTAATAACAAATCCTAGCATGTCACTAAACAATAAAGATCAAAGCTTTAGCCCTAACATGATACTAACATGATATTAGGAAAGAACTAGGAAGCATCATAGAAATCATAATTGATATTAGAAACATACTCATTACCCTAAACATGATACCAGGAAGCAATAAAACATCCTAACATGATACTAGGAATCAAAATAACAATCTAATTAAACTTGATTTCTATATCAAAAGAATAATAAAGCAATTAAAGTACTTAATTGGATGCCTCGTATCTCCTTCTAATAACAAAATACACGCGTCAATAACTTCAAGGAAAATATAAAATCAAACAATTAAATTAAATAATTGAAAGAGAGATTTGGGACCAAACCCTCATAAATACCAAACCTTTCACGTCTAGGGCGAAGGAACCTTCGAACTTGTCTAGGTGTGTCCAGTGCTAATGTGTGAGAAATTGTGTTTGTAAAAGGTTAGGCTAGAAAGAGGGAGAGAGAGAATAAGCTTTAGCTTAGAGAGAGAGAAGAATTAGAGAATTCTGGTTATTAAAAAACAGAGTTCCAGGGACCCTATTTATACGAAAATAGTCTGGAATCGATAGAAACGAATCAAACTCGAAAAGGAATAAAACACCTCCCTGTCGCCAACGACAGGGCTCTTCGCTAGGCAACAGGCCTCGTCGCCAGGCGGCAAACCTGTTGTTTGGCGATGCAGATGGTTTTCAACGCGGAATTTATTTCTTGATAAATCGAGTGGTAAAATCCCTACGAAGGGTAAAATCGTATTTTCATTTAAAACACTTCTTTTATTCCAAATAAAACTCATAAAATATCATTATCAATCCTAATCCCATTCGGATTTAAAAGAACCTTCTTGAAGATTCTAGAAGACTATAATCAATCCTAATTGCATTAGGAAAGATATTTCATCAAAGGCCCTCCTCTAGATCATTGGGTCGCATATAAGAACCAAACCGGGCCCAGTTTAGTATTTTGTCCATAACTTCCTCATTATTCATCGAAATTAAGCTTATAATATATCGTTGGAAAGTTCTTTTCGAGCCCAATATAACTATACCATTATTGGACCCATGTCATCGACCAAAATAAAATGGATGGGCTATTTTCATAAAATAGAGCAGGTTTTCGAAAACACAAAGAAAGATTTTTAATAAAAACTAACCACAACATTAGACTTTTCACACTTCCACTTCATTCGATTATGATACGACACGAAAGGTATTCATCACCGGGCTTGATTTTGGGGAGACACAAATGGGTGTCTACACTAACTTTTCATTTACTCTTTAGAAATGGAACTGGAAATCACTTTGTAAAGTTAAAATATTTCAAAAATGTCATTAATGACACGGGAAGTATGTTGATCGTCCAATTAACATGATCTAGGGGCCTGGATTAGTTCCTAGTTCTTATTATAGCCTTGGTTCTCATTATAAGTTGGTTGTATATGTATATATATATAGGACCAGGTTATCATGACAACTAGCTCTATAATAGGAACTAGGAACTCATCACAACCGTCAAATTAAAAAAATGAGCTGATCAGATTATTTTAGTTTTTAGAATCACGCGACTAGGTACTGTAGACACGTTATTTTGGCCTCTTGTCCCAAAAGGAAGCGTGATGATGTTACAAAAATCCGTTCTTCATGTTAGATCAAAGTTGAAGTGTTTATGGACTACGAAAAGCATTATGAAGTAAGTTAAAACCCATATTTGAGACCAAGTTATCTTAGAGCCTTGTCCGATTACTAATTAGGCCTAAAACGTGTTCATACATATTTAAACTTGATTAATTAATAACGGACCCAAATGCGTCAAGTGCAATGATTGGATCCAATGGAACCTACATTGTTGAAAATCGAGCCAAATAGATAAACCAACCATCAAATTCTAGTTCAAGGCCTATACATATGGATATCACTTTCAAAGAGCTTTCCAACGGTATATTATAAGCCCAATTCTGAGCCAAAACGAAGAAGTTATGATCAAAACACTAAATCGGGCCCCAAAACAGACACCCTTGCACTCCAACAACCATAACGTTTTATCCATAAATATTTTTATCTAATTCTAACGTCATTGAAAAGTAGACATTTATAGCTTTCCAGTGATATCTCACACACCTTAATCTGACTTCGCAATCAAAATTTATGAAAGTTTTAAAAACGCGCTTTCATATAAGGCAAACCGCAAACCAGCGCAACTCAATCAGTTACGCGCGCGCGACTCATTGAGATGCGTGCGGCACCCAGCGCGACTCAAAGAGTTGCGCGCACCACCTGAAAACGCGGATCTAATACCCTAAAACTAGATCCCTATGCCTATAAATAGGGGTCATTCAGCATTACGAGGACTGGAAAAATCAGAGTTAAAACCCTATTTTTCTCAAAACCCTAATCTCTCTACTTCTCTTATTATCATACTACTTTTCCCTCTTTCATCCCAACTAATCTTCAACCCTAATTCATCCATTGAAGCTCTTGAAGGTACGAAGAAGAAAGAAAGTCCATAAACACATTAAACGGAGATTTAACATAAAAGAAGAACGGTTAGTTTCCTGAGCACTTAGATAAATCACTTTTCCTTTATTGTTTAAATAACTTTAATTGAATAAATAGTGTTGTTTGATCACTGTAAACAAACTTTTAATTAATTAATTCACATAGTATTCTTTTGTTAATCAAGAATAGAATTTGATAATTAATTGTTGTTTTATCACTTAAGACAAAGCGAATATTGTTTATTTTGTTCTTTTTCACGAATATTGGTTAAACAAAGAATAACGACTTTTGCAATGTAATTCCTTCGTGATTAATGCGTGTAAATAAAATCAACTAACTTAGTCTTTAGGTATCACGTTGCATATATTATTTGGTAATGAAATGTTGAAAAAGGAATAGCTAGTAGAGGTCGTACTAGAGCTAAGATAGCGATTCCCCTCTAAGGGGAACGTTATCTTAGTACCCTCGCTCCCGAACTCATTTCTGGTTTATGTAGACCAATTTGGGCATGGCTAAACTTACGATTCGTGCTAATTATCCCTTGAACTCTACTTGGGAGAAAGGCATGAACGAGGTTTATGAGTTTTCCTAAAACTCATTGGCGACTCCTACTTGTTTCTTACAAAAAAGCGTGATGAGAGTATCATTTCTAACTCAAGGTCTCCCAAACAGTCAGGAATTCAAATCCTAATACACCCTAACAAGTGTAAAGTCCTAGGCTTCTAAAGGGTCAATAGGCATTTAAGGAAGGACCCCCTTACAATGGGATCACCCTCCTTGCAGTGGGATCACCTTTAAGGTTACAGACAATCCTAGGACTCACTTAATGAGCTTTATTGGAAGTATGGAATTGAAAGGGGTTGAGCCAAACCTATATGCATGTACTTTTCCTCTTTCATTAGACCCAACTGCTAGATCATGGTTTTATAACCTCGATGCAAAACAAACTTCCACTTGGAGTGACGTTGGAAAAGCGTTTTTAACCCAATATGGAGGTAACATTGAGCTCACAACTACCTTGCGCGATCTCGAATTGCTTAAGCAAGGGGAAGAATAAGGCTTTATTGACTTCTTTTCCAGGTGGCGATCAAAGGTTGCTCTTATTCCACAAAGACCTCCGGATCATGAACTTGTCCCAAAGTTTATAGACAATATGTCTCCACCATACAAGTGCCATTTACAATACCTTGGTTTAGTCACATTTCAAAAAGTCTATACTTTGGGAATATTGATTGAAAGGGACTTGATAAATGAACCCATGAATCATATAGATGGACTTGATTTTTTAGAGAGGATTTCACCTACGTTGGAAACGGACAAAGCTCGAAGACGCGATCTTAAGAAGTTGTCAACAATTCAAGATGTAGCACCCTAGGTCTTGTTTTGTTTCTTTCCTTTGTTTTTTATGATATACTAAGAGATTCATGCTACTTATTTTGTACTCTCATAAATTAATGAATAAAAAGTATATATTCAAGTACATCTATCTTGTTCTCTTTTCAATCTCTTTATTAACTTGAATTAAAAAAAACGTATACATACAAACAGGCAATATCAAAAGGCATACATACTCAACACTTTTAGAATCTTGATGAGCTTTGGCTTACAAGATGTATTGAATAAAAAAGAGGCCCATCTTAGGCCCACAAAGAAAGGATATGATGATTTCACCAACACATGAGGCAACTTGAAACTCCACAAATATAATCCCATGTTCTTAACCTTAGAGAAAATCCATCTTTTTGGAAGCCCTTTTGAGCCTCGTCAATTGAGCCTTAGTTATTCAACCTACATTATTTCATACCTTGGGATGGGAATGGTGTAAAGATACAAATAGGAAATTGGGGGAACAAAACATAAGAGGGGGACACAAAGTTAGTCTAAACCCAAAAGGAAAGAACAAATGTAAAAGAAAAAAGAAAAATCGTTCTAAACCCAAAACAAAACTTGTTAAAAAAAAAAGGAGAGATGACAAGGAAAAGGCACCTAATGTAGGAGTTGTCACACAAAACAGAAAGGTTCTAATTTAATAAGCACCAAAAGTAAAGGATTTTGGGATTATACTTGAGCCTATCCATTCTTCATAACACCAAGCCTAGACACGTTATAACCTTGGAAAGGCCCTCCTTAAGGTAGAACATAACCATATACCAAAATCATCATTCCATGAAAATAAGGCCAATCTTAGGCCTTTGCACATATGGACCTACTATTGAGTAGTCATGCCCATATATAAAATGCATGAAGTGTTGAGTTATTATTACAAGATCATATGAAAAAAAAATTCAAATGATTTGGATGATTTGATAGCCATTGGCTTGATTACATCATGTTAGTAAAGCAATCGAAACAAAATAAATTCGATGTTTCCATATCCTTTGCCAAAGAAAAATGAGATGACTATCACTTTAAAAAAAACACAATCATATTATTTTCTTTTAATAATAGGGCTATTTATTACCAAGGTAACTCAGGTTCTATATACATTGCCTTGAAAGAAAAAGAGTTCATATAATAAATTGATTTGATATATCGACAACCTCGACGCCAACTTTAGATGTCTTTTACAACTCTTGAGAATTGGTCTTTTCACTTGTCATGATCAACTAATATGTCCGCCTGCGTGGGATATCTCCATCTTCTCTAAGAGAGGAACATTGATTGAACATGATTGTTACATGAAAAAAAAAATGATCATTATCGCTATCACACTTATACCTCACTGCCAAGTCATCACGATGATTCAAATATTAAGTCAATAATCCTTGATTTTCGAAAACATGTCTAATTTTCTTTCTTTATTATTCTATGGGAAAGTTGGATTCCCCTTCCTTTTTTATACAAAGCCGTCTTTTTTGTTCATTTCCTTTTCAGGGGGTAAGTCGGGATAATCCTTGATGAGTGGCTTTATGCCACTCTTTTATACTTTTTCTCTAAGGATTCTCCCCTCATTTGCACTTGTTTGGCCCTTTTTCTAAGCATTTTTACCTAGTTTTCTTCCTTTTTTCGTTTCTCCTTTATCTTCCCTTTTATTAGTCTTCTCGCCTTGTTTTTATTTTGATTTCCATGCTTTTGTTTTGTAGGTATTTTGTGCCGAAAGAAAGAGGATTTCTAGGAGCCAAGTAAATTGTTCTGCGCGGGGTGATGTGCGACTGCTGTGCGGGCGCGCACCCTTGGATGTGCGGGCGGGCAACCCTGTCAAAACCTGCGCAGCCAGGCTGAAGAAACAGAGCCAAATTAGAGAGTTTGTGCAACCTATTGTGCGGCTTCTGTGCGGGCGCGCAGGTTTACTGTGTGGGCGCGCTTGATTTCCCCGTACCCTCAAAGTTGCAGCCGCGCACTATGCTGAGAGGGCGCACACATCTACTGCGCAGGCGCGCACCGCTGGGTTTCTGATTTCTTTGCGCCTTGTTGTCCAAGTTTCTTTCTTTCTTTTGGGGGGAGCCACATATATATAGATGGGACTCTTTGTAAAAAAGGACACTTAGTACTAATTCCATAGAACATTAGCCTAATCTAGAGAGAGAAAATAGATTGTTATTCAAGCATCCTTTATTATATTCAACTTTGCTCAAGTTTTAATCTGCAATCAATCAAGCAAGAATCCAAGTTTTCATCTTTCATTAATCCTTTCTTTAGTAATCTCTTCTCCTTTCCTTTAGTATTATTTATTTGTTTTATTGTTACTTATTCTTGTTAATCTTATTAGTTTATCTAGTTGTTATTGATTTCATTGATTTTAATCATGTTTTGTTTTGAGTTTCTTGAATGTATTTCTAGTTTTGATATTATGTTTAATCTCCCTTCTCTAGGCTAAACTTTTAGCTAGGGGAAGGGGGTGGAAGATATGATTTGATATTGGATGAATGATGATGGTTGGATTGAACTTATGCCATATATTGATGAAAGACATGATTTTTATTAGCTTGAGATTATTGTTGCACTCTATTTGATGTTTTCTAGTTTAAATGCATGAAAGTGATTTGAACTAGATTAGGATCATCTCTATTTTAATGATTGCATGAGAATGAGTTATTTAAGTGGAGTTTTTATGGATTGTGATTCTTTATTCTCTTGATTTGATTGTAACTAATAGGATGCATGAGAATGATCCTTATTAGTGTAGACCTCTTTCATTGATTTGCCTAGACTTTTGCATGAGAATGAATTGTTTAGGTAGAATCTTGTGTTCTTTGGCATGTGTTTCATGATAATCACCATTATTCCCCTCTTTCTAATCATATTGGACACCCCCGTATCCCTAGCGTCATTTTCCCTTGATTTTAACCATCATTTTCGTGCTAATTTGTAGTTTTAGTGTTCTTACTCAACAAAATCAACAAAAACAATCCCCTTTTCACTCTTGCATTAGTGATTATTGATGTTGAATTAGCGTGCTTCCCTAGTGGTTCGACCCTTTACTTGCCACTAATTAGTTTAGTGTGGTTTAGGTATTATAAATGATTAATTTGGTTAGGGTAGTAGCTTAACGATCTATCTAACCCGCGATCAATCCCTCCCATTTTGCAACTAAAATACTCGAAAATAGTATAATTTTTTTCACTCTTTGCCTCAAATTGGGGGCTTAAAAAAGCCAGGACATCCCCACTTCTCTCTATTTACATATTTGAACACGCTATTTATGCTACAAAATCAATGTCATGCAAAGCTTATTACGAACCATCTTAATAACTTTAAATTACAAAGTGAAGAATACCACTTCCTATTATTTGACCAAGATAATTAATTATGTTACTTGATCAAACAATTTATGATAAACATATGCAATATTCCGTAAATCGAAAATACAAATCTTGGGGCCTTAAGTAAACATGAGAAACATCCCCTAGCATATGTATACATGAATTCCAAAAGCCACCTAAAGTCTACGCTTGGGGGCTTCAAATTAAAAATATAGGTCTCACCTTAACTTTCATTTTAAAATGAGACCATATTTTGGAAAGTTATTCAAATGATTTTATAAATTATTCTAACACTTCACCAAACCTAGGTTTGATAAACATTCGTTTTCAAACTATGGTGCTTATTTAATTGAAATAAATTCACTTTCAATTAGCAAAATATGACAATGATGACAAAAAGTAAAACTTAAACAAAATTAGATATACGAAAGTTTGCTCACATTTTCATATCTTTGTTGAAATAAGTTGCAAATTACAACTTACCTTCATCAATCTTGGACAAAAAAGTCACACTCAATTATGAGCTAGACTTTTCTTTCCAATTTGAGTTCAATTTAGAAAATAATATTATGTATTTTGCCAACTATAAAAAGTTTCTTTTCAAAACAAAATTTTATTTGAATTATTGGACCCTTTCCAAATTTTGAATTCTAATTCGAAATAACCTGTCTCTAATAAAAAATAGTATTCAAAATTTCCTTTCTGAATTTTTGTTTCATTTCCTCAAATAAATAAATTTTCAGATTCTCAATAACCGTTTGGATAATACGTGTATGTACATTTATGTTTTCAAAAGGAATAAACTAAGATTCAACTTCTTGGCTCGAACTTGTTCTCATTGGCTTAGGGATGGTAAACAAACCATCTGCAAGACCAAAATCAATGATTGATAAGAACAAAGAAAATATTTGATGTTCTAAATCAACTTTGAGAATAAAATCACCACAATGATCTTTACAAACATTTAGACATTAGGTATGATATACTAAACCTTAAACACAATTGTTTTGGTTTATAAACAAGCAAAGAACTAACTTGCTTTCTTGAACATGACTTTAACTAAAATGTGAAAGCCATGTCATTGTCCTAAATATCTCAAAACAAAAATAGGACATATACATAGGTCCATCTCAATATCATGATTATATGAATGGCCTAAACAATAGCAAGTCATTAGAACTCCCCCAAATTTGGGGCTCCAAGACTTGAGAAATAGCAAGAATGTGCATAACCCGACACATAGGGGCTCCATTATCCACAAAGAAACAAAATGAGATATTCATGCCATTCAAGCTACTTTCGAGAATCGCCTAAATAGTTGTAGATCTCAAGCCTTATAATTTTCAAATTCATCACAATGATTTAATAATCATTTTGTTCCTTTGAAAACTAAGTTTGCAACTGAACTTGGCCATGAAACAAGTTACATATTCGAGCCATTTTCAAGTTTAACTTCAAGAACTAATCTTAGTGCATAATTGTTGTTTCAATACTTCAATTTACTCTAGATATTAGAGAGTATGACTAGTGTAGAGCAACAAAATCATGATACCTGTGAAGGAGTTATGTCTTCGTCGTGTGCAATTACTAGATATATAAATGGATCAAATTATGGAGATAATTAAGTTCGTACATTTGGGTCGTCGTTTTGCCATAGCTAGAGGTACTAACGATCTTTGGACTAGTAAAATAGGTCAAAGCCCAATTGGACGGATCCTATAAGGTCACACAAAGGGGCTAGATCGAGCATTAGAGGACGAGGCCCGTCATGGGCCTCATCACTCTAGGTGGCCGGCTATATGGAGTGGACAAGGGAGTTTTGGGCTTCGTGCCCTAGTCTAATTATAATGAGATTATAAATAGACTAGGTGCCTAGGTTTGCAGAAAGTAAGGAATTAACTGATCAGTGTGATCAAACCCTAATTAGCAAACACGAAACCCAACCCCTCTCAAAGTCCTCTCTCACACACGGCTCTCTCCTCCTCCTAGGCGCCGGTGGTGTGTCACGGTGGTGGTGGTTCGTGCGGTGGTCGGTTGTCTGTAAAGGTGGTGATCGCGGTTTTCCTCAATCACTCGACCAATCTAGTATTGGTGGACGGCTCGTTCGAATCTCGTGGACTAAGTAGAGCAGCAACGCTTGGGGCTCTATTCTCTCCCTGATTTGCATGTCGAATAGCTTCGTGGAATTCACGCGTCAAAGGTATGATTATGTGTCTTGTGTGTTATGCATGTGATCTTGGGATTGGTACTTGATTGAATATAATTCATGTTTTTCCGCTGCGTAGTACCTATAAACTCCTACAGTGGTATCAGTTAGCCTCTTGCATGAACGCGCTAGATCATAATAATACGATTATTTGATGTCCACGTTAATTTTATAATCAATTAAGAGGGAGAAATTAATTTAATTATGGTTCAATTATTATTTTTAATGTGATTAAACTTTTGGAATTGATTAAATGTGATTTAATTATGCTCAAAATATCCATGAAGAGACCGAATTTAAGCCCTAAATTGTTCGAAATTTTCGAACCCCCTCACCCTAAATTTCGAATTTTTTGAAAAATTTAGCCCTAAAATAAGATTTTTGTGCTTGATTTTGATTTAATTCGATTTATTTTATGATTCATAATTTTAATCGAATTGATTTATGCATAAAAGTGTTTTGTATATGATCATCAATTTAATTTTAAAAGTTAGAATTAAATTGGGATTAATTTTATGAAGAACCCTAATTTTAAAATTGAATGTGATTTAATTTTAATCTTTTGGACTGATTTAATTTAATTTTAATAAGTGTTATTTTAATTAAATTAAAACTCAAAAAAAAAATGTGTTTTAAATGGTCGGCAACCGCAGCTGGGTGGCGCAGCCACGGCGGCTGCCGACCGGGGTGGCAGTCCGAGAGGGAGGGAGGGAGGGCAGGCGGTCTGGGGTGGCTGTGGGCAGCAGCGTGCAAGCATTGCACAGCTGCTGCCACGGCTGCCAGAGCAGCCGCCCGCTGCTGCCTTGCGGCAGTGGCTGCTGTAAAGGCAGCCAGCCACCGTGGCTAGCTTCGGCTGGCCAACCACGGTGGCCGACGGTGGTGGTTGCGGTATTTTCAAAAAAAAAAAATTTATCTTATTTTAAAATTGTTTCAAGATAATTGTGAATTATTTTGGGATAAAATCAGTTTTATTTTGGATAAGATAAAATATTTTGAAAATATGATCTTTTATTTTAAAAGATAAAATTGGTTTTATTTGGATAAAATCTTTTTAGGATAAAATCAAATATTCAAAAGTTGTTATATTTGATATTATCCATATTTAAAGTTGTTAAATAGGTAATTATCCTAATTAAAGTGGTTAATTTTGGATAAGATTGACTAGGATATTCTGAGCACATTCCAAAAGGATAATAATTGATTTAAATAATGTGATTATCCCATAATTAGATTAGGATATAATTGATTTTAAAATTATTTGATTGGCTAGTAATTAGGATAGAATCTCCTAAATTTGTTAGGATAATCATGAAAGATTAAATATGATTTATCTTTCTAGATTAAAATATGATTTGATTCTATCTCATGACTAAATTAAATATATGATATTTAATAAACGGTCATGAATAATATATGATATTATCTAATTATGATTAAAATATAAGATATTTTAGGAAATGCGTTGACTTTATTATGAACATTCGATGTTGTAGTTTAGACAAGCATGTTGAGTGATTTATTATATGGCACTTTTATAATATATGATACTATGTTGCTATATATAGACTAGTATGGCCCATAGATTCTTAAATACGATCTGCGCATCGTGATGTATTTTTGTAATCTAAAATACGATCTGCGTACCGTTAAGTATTTTTGTAACTTTTATTTAAAGTAAATAGAATAGTTATTTAAATAGTGTTAGTTCAAAGAAGCCCATGAAGTGAAGGCCCAAAGGAGCAAGGTGGATGGAGATCCATGATGATTCAAGTGGGAGCTTTTTCATTTCTAGTTTCTTAGGACTAAGGGGCCATACTATGTCATGATTTATTGCATTAGTAGATTATGCATGTTAGATTTTATTTATGTTGATTGATGATGCGCTAGAGTTCACTAAATAATCACAACATAATAAATCTAGGTCCCAGTAATATTGAGATAGCTTTTCCAATTAAAAACCCGATGAAACCTTTGATATTTATGATGGGTCATGCCTCAGTTGGGTGTCATATTATATCTTAGGGGAGTGGGGGTAAATCACGTTTTACACTTTTAATTGGTTATACTCAACAAGGTTACCTAAAGAGTTTAGAACCTTGAAGCTAAGGGTAATAATTAAGCATGTGATGATTAATTATTCAACCAAGAGTTACAAGAGTTGTAATCAGTAAAGAGTTTACTCACCTTGAAAATGTAATGGTTGATGGTAGGGCCTCAGTCCGGTCAATTATTGCACAAATAAAGGATCTTGGAATCACTTAAATTCAATTGGGATCAATTAATTATTGAATAAAGTGTTTTAAAGTTACCAAATGAATGCGTTTATGGTACTTTGATTTTAAATTAAACATAATTATTAAACTTTGTCTTATTTTGACATAGATGGGTAGCCGTAACCACAATGACAACAACGTTTACAACCTTCGACCATTCCTTGAGAAGGATAGGTTGACAGGGGAGAATTTTTCCACTTGGGAAAGAATTCTAAGACTTGTTCTGAAATCTGAGGGTAAAGAGGATATCATTGATACCCCATTACCAGGACCTCTGCCAGAAAATCCAACTGCGGTAGAGATCAAGAAGCACAAGGAAGCTCATGACAGAGTATACCTATCACTTGCTTAATGATTGCTACCATGGAGCCTAGTCTTCAAAAGCGTTTTGAGGACCAGGATGCCTACTCAATCATGCAAGAACTTAAAGCTTTGTTTAAGAAACAAGCTAGAGTTGAAAGGTATGAGCTTCATCGTGAGATTCTGGATTGTAGGATGGAGAAGGGAGCCACAGTTCATGATCATGTTTTCAAAATGATCGGCCTAATTCAAAGTATGGAAAAACTGGGGCACCCATACAGTGATGATTTGGCAACAGACATCATTCTCCATTCACTACCAGAAAGTTTCAACCAGTTTATCATGAATTTTAACATGACTGCCACTGCAAAGACTATGAATCAATTGCATGCAATGCTGGTTAGTGCTGAGAAACAAATCCCTAAGGAACCTAAGAAGGAAGTTCTTATGATTCAAAAGGGAAAGGGGTTCAAGAAGAAGGGGCAAAAGGCTAGTGCCAAAAGCAAGGGCAAGCAAGTTTCCAAGGCTCCTGAGAAGCCTAAGACGACTCCAAAGCCCAAGGCTGCAAGTGAAAGTGAATGCTTTTACTGCAAGAAGAAGGGGCATTGGAAGCGAAATTGCCAGAAATACCATGACTTCCTCAAGAAGAATGGAGCATCAACCTCAGGTATAATGTTATAAACATTTTAACTTTCACTTAGGTATGAGATACCAAGTTGCAGTGCTTAACATAGTGATGTTGTGTAGGAACTGCAAATAAGTGAAGCTAGCAAGGAAATGGAGCTTGAAGGTTCACTATAAGTGTTTGAGTGGCCAGAGATAGCTTCATAGTTTTAAATTTTGATTAGTTTATCATGATTTTAGAACAATTTCCAGTTTTGATGAGACAATATTTCGGTTTTCTTGTTTTGAATACTGAATTTGGTTTACTTGGCTTGGACAAGTGTTGATCCATGACCAAGGTAATAAATTGTTTTCATTTTGCTAGATATGAGTTAATTTTGTTTTATGACATTGATATAAGTAAATCGCAAAATATATAATTTAGATGATTTAAAATACACTTACTTATAACAAAGTAAGATTGGGTCACATAAACCATTTGCACATCCAAAGTTATGGATGGACTCTCATTCTTATATGATTATGAATCTCATGAGAATTAGAAGTCATGCTTGATAAAAGTTAAAATGACCAAGTTGCCTTTTAGTAGAAAGGGTAAAAGAAGCTAAAATGACCTCTTGGTACTCATACATATGATGTACGTGAACCAATAAGTTCAAAATTAGCAAAGAGATTTAACAATTTCATTGCTTTTACTAACGATTTAAGTAAAATATCGATAATTACTTAATGAAGTAAAGCTTGGAAACATTGAAATGTTCAAAATTCCGAAAATGAAATGTAAAATCAGTTTGAGATAAACAATTTAACACCGCAATATGATTGTTGTGATAAATATTTAACTCAAAAGAAATGATCATCTAAAGGGAATTGTTGAATTAATTCACAATCCAGAAACATTACAATTAAATTGTATGTTTATGAAGAATGAATCAAACTTTGCTTGCCATTGTTCGATCCAAAATTTAATGATTTACAAATATCATTTTGAGGATATGCATTAGAACAACAACAATTGCGATAAACTAAACGAGAAACTTAACCAAAGCAGAAGAAAAGATGTCATAAGAGTTATGATTTGGAAATGTTCCAAGAGTTATCTTTTCTAAACAGGATTAAGGGTTATGAAATCAATGTAAAAGTGTTTACAAAGATAACATAATACACCCTAAATCAGAAATGTAGTTCTTCATGGGTCTTCTCATGGAAACTAAGAGGTATTATTCCTACAATCGCGTAGAAACAAAGTGTTTGTTGCTCGCGATAGTGTCTTTATAGAAAGAATGTCTTCCTACAAAGCCAAGTGGGAGTAAAGTTAGATCTCGATAAGATTCGAGACGAGCAACAAATAGATGTGGATAACACTACATCAGAGACGAAGGCATATGAAATCAGCAAATTTGATAAACCATGTGTCGAAGCAAGCTAATTCCACTAGCGAGGCTTCTATCGTCCCACTAGAATGAAAGACTTCAAAGAGTTGAAGAGAATAATTCTATTGTCGCTCATACCTATCGTAGGTTACTTGGGATCAAAACAAACAGTTTGTTGAAATTCTGAGAAAAGGTGGATTATAAAATTTTCTTATTAGAATGGTTAGAATCCATGGCCTACAAGCAAGCTTTGGACAAATGCCAACTTAGGAAATGGCTTAAAGATATGAAATCCAGTATGGACTCCATGTTTGTAAAAATGTGTTAGTCCATAATAGTCTTACAAATAGGGTCAAACCTATTAATTGGGTAAGCCTATTCAGATTATTCTAGTTATGGATATCAAAATCACTTTCATGAAATGTTCTTGATGGTGAGAATGTATATGATACATCCTAAGAATTTTGAAATCCAGAAATTCCTAGAAAGTTTTGCAAACTTCAGAAATATTTATGAATTGAAGTAAGCATCAGGGAGTTGGAACATTCGTTTTGATTAGGCAATCAAACAGTTTGATTTCCTTAATAGAACAAAGGAATCTTGTAGAGACAAGAAGTTTAGTGGGAGCAATTGATCTTCTTAATCTAATATGTAGTTGACATACAGTTCATATGAAATGATATATCAATGCTTGAATAAGTCAAGCAATGGTTAAAAAGATTGTTTCTATATGAGAGACTTAGGAGATGTTGAGTACATATTGGGAATTAAGATCCATGAAGTGAATCTTGAAGAATGATTGGAATGAATCGAGAGACTTATGTTGATAAGGATCTTGACAAGTTCATAAAGCAAGACTCTAAGAGAGGATGTCTTCCCATGTATCATGGTAATACACTCATTAAGACTCAGTGCCTTCAAAAGCTAATAGAGTTAAGTTGTATGGATAATGTACCTTATACTTCTGCAAAAGGATCCATTACATGTGCCATGAAATGTACAAAGCAAGATGTTGCATGTGACTTGTGCATATGTAGCAGGTTTCAAGCAAATTCAGAATGAGCATACGGAGAATTACCAAGAACAGATCCTTGAGTACTTCAGAAGCACTAAAGAAACTCTTCTAGCTATTATGTTAAATGGTAATTTAAGCAAGTTGTCAAAAGGTTACACGAATGCAAGTTTTCCAAACAGGCAAGATGATTATATATGGTGATCTAAATGCATGTTTGTGTCTGAATGGAAAAGGACAGTGAGCTTGAAAAGTTCAAAGCAGAGCACTGTTGCATACTCAATGTCAGAATATGTGTATTAAACTATAGTCAGATAGTTACAGAGGAAGTTCGGATTAGAATGTCATGTGACTAACAGGTCACCTTTGCCCAAGAACAAAGGAACCAGAGTCACATCACAAATCCAAACAAAAGGATATGAGATATCACCTCAATTATGAGATCATTGACCAGCGGAAGGTCGTGTTCTGCAAAGTTTTATTATGAGTGAGAAATCACTAAATCCCTTCCATGGACTAAGATATGAGAGTCATATTAAAGTCTTAGGATTGAAGCAAGTTATGTAATTTAAGTTGTATATGTTTTGAGAAAACATATTACATGAGAAATGCATTAATTTGCAGAATTATGTTTGAAATAGAAATTATTATTTCTCTTATTTAATTATGGTTTTGGAAATTAAATAAAATGTCCAAAATAATTATGAATTGATGGGCTCATCAGGTTGATGACCTGGTGAATTGAAACCCCACAGGTGAACAAAATTCATATTTGTATTTAAAGTTCCTAGTTCGAGATCATTAAAGTGGACATAAATGATTTCAATAAAAGAACTAGCATGTAAGATTGATTGGATAGCGCAGTTTCATAGGCTATAGGGGCATAGTGATGCTTGGTCAATCACTTGGATATGCATGAATGATGCATGATCGAACTATTGACCTACTTTGAAGTTCAAGTATAGAGCTTCCGTATATAATAGTGGATTCCTTTGACATGAGTGGAACATTGATTTCATTCAATGGATGTTGTGACTGTGGTACACTCAAACGTCTAGCCGTAACTGGAGATTATAAAGGGTGTTTCCCGGTTATTTTAGAAGTTGAGTGGGAGTCATGTTACCACAATATTGGATAGAGTCTACCTATTAAATTAGGAAATGTGTCATGGCCGCTTGAAGAGGGAGAATTCAGAAAATACGTGGCCGCGTTCAAATGCATTACACAGTAATCATTTGGTTTTGTAATTCTAACTCAGATTTCAAGAAACGATTTGTAGATTAATATGATCTCGACATGTGATGCAATCATATTATCAAATCGACACATATATTGACTTAAGGAGATTGAAGAAGTTATGTCTTCGTCGTGTGCAATTACTAGATATATAAATGGATCAAATTATGGAGATAATTAAGTTCGTACATTTGGGTCGTCGTTTTTCCATAGCTAGAGGTACTAACGATCTTTGGACTAGTAAAATAGGCCAAAGCCCAATTGGACGGATCCTATAAGGTCACACAAAGGGGCTAGATCGAGCATTAAAGGACGAGGCCCATCATGGGCCTCATCACTCTAGGTGGCCGGCCATATGGAGTGGACAAGGGAGTTTTGGGCTTCGTGCCCTAGTCTAATTATAATGAGATTATAAATAGACTAGGTGCCTAGGTTTGCAGAAAGTAAGGAATTAACTGATCAGTGTGATCAAACCCTAATTAGCAAACACGAAACCCAACCCCTCTCAAAGTCCTCTCTCTCACACGGCTCTCTCCTCCTCCTAGGCTCCGGTGGTGTGTCACGGTGGTGGTGGTTCGTGCGGTGGTCGGTTGTCCGTAAAGGTGGTGATCGCGGTTTTCCTCAATCACTCGACCAATCTAGTATTGGTGGACGACTCGTTCAAATCTCATGGACTAAGTAGAGGAGCAACGCTTGGGGCTCTATTCTCTCCCTGATTTGCCTGTCGAATAGCTTCGTGGAATTCACGCGTCAAAGGTATGATTATGTGTCTTGTGTGTTATGCATGTGATCTTGGGAAACAAACAATTTCATGAGTTAGAATGTAAACAAAGACTCCTAAATTCGAAATTAAGGAGTCTTCATTCTAAATTATTCTCCATTGTTGCACACATTGGAATTTCGCAAGGAGGATAACATTTACTTTCTCGAGCTTCAAAACAGTGACAAAATTTGAAATCAAAAGAAAGAATTCAAAAGTAGCAAGAATAGACAAAAAATTTGAACAACATTTCATTTTTCTCTGTACTTGTTCTAATGAATGACCAATATTGCTAGACTTAGCAAATTTCTTTGTTAAAACTATGAATGGTCAAAAAACGATTTAAACACACTAGTTTAATCGTTTCCAAGATCCTAGTTGTTATCATAATAAGACAAAACACGGGATTTCTAGACCCATTTCAAGCAACATGAAAGGGTCTAATTATTAAAAAACAAACAAGTCATCAAAGTCACCCACATTGGGGGCTACAATATTCGAAAACATAAAATGGGGGCTCAAAAGCAAGAAGTATAGCCAAACTATTCCAGTTCGATGATCTCTTCAAGAATTTCCTAAAACTAACTAGTTTTGTGAAAATCTTGAAATCACGGTTTTATAAGTGAATAATAATAACCATCGGTTATTTTTTTATCATTGATAAAACCAATTTTGCAACTTACGCATGAAAAAAAACATGAGTCACAAGAACAAATTCATGCTATTATAAAAGTTCAAAATTTTGTTTATAATTTTAATGCATAATTGTTGTTCTAAACACTTCAATTTACATTAAAATTAACAAGTATAGTCTATGTGAGCAAAAAAGAGAAATAAAGTTCAAGCACAAAGTCAAAATTATAATGAACAAATTAAAAAAATAACACATATATGCTTGACATGCTCATACAGGATCAATACTTTATCACTTCGCATGAAATTTGTTAAAATATATTGCTTAAACATGTCACAACGACAAACAACAAATTCATGAAAACAAGTCAAATAAAAAAACCCCAAATTCAAAATTTGGGGTTTAACAGTTCGAAAATCGCCTAAATTCAGCCAAGAATGAACAAATTATGGCAAATATGAATTAAGAGCGAGATCTACTTCCCTTAGCTTCAAAAATCACAAGAAAACAAGCTTTCTAGAGAGAGAAAGGTTCGAAAATGGCGAAAAGGGAGGCGAGAGTGCGAAATGAAAATCGCGTTCAGCGATTTCTTTTTGCTGAATTAAATGTTGCGCGCAACTGAATTAGTTGCGTGTGACAAACCAGCGCAACTCGGAATGAAGCGCGCGCCTGGCCTATGCGACCTATTGAGTTGCGTGC
Source organism: Chenopodium album (assembly GCF_948465745.1). NCBI lineage: Eukaryota > Viridiplantae > Streptophyta > Magnoliopsida > Caryophyllales > Amaranthaceae > Chenopodium > Chenopodium album. The sequence goes on from NC_137839.1 coordinate 54,932,456, forward strand.
GGATACTGGTCACTAAAATGACCGGTATCCAGATTTTGATCCGTTTGATCATTTTTCAACGGTTTTTTCTTGTTATTAGATGTAATGGCGCGCAAATTATCAAAATATTTTAACTTGCTTTGCATTTTGTAGTTTGTTTTCTTCTTTGTTAGTTTTTTGCATTATCTTACATGCACACCGTGCTTTGTGCCTTCCCTAAGCATACGTTTTGAACGTTTTTCGTAAGAGTGTCTTAAGACGTTCCGTGGTGGTGCTTTACGTAAAAGCACCCATAGTCAGGTTTGTCATTTTACTGTACTGACGTTATAAATGTTCGGCTTTTCTTCTTTTTTCACGTCCGAAGCAAAAAGGAAGGCGTTGTCATGCAGCATAAAAATGCAAAAGGCGTATCGTATGGAGCAAAATTGTAAGGCGTAGGTGTTGCGTAAAATTTCACTTCAGCCCAAGCTTTACGAGATCTACCTCTTGAAACTAAAAGGTAGAGGATTACTTTAGGCATTAGCTCACTAGTCGACAGCGTGCCGAACCATCAGGAACAAACACTTCTTGATTGGAAGCAAATACGGTAGTTAGTGAGCTTACCAGCTTATCAGACAGTTAGGGTGTCCGTCCACCCCCTGTATAAAGAAGCGACGAGATGATGTCGCGCCTATGTAGTCACGTGCCCCCAGTCCTGAGACACGTGTACTCATCTTGTGGACAAAACTGTTGAGTGATTTGTTGACTTTCTTCCCTCTCACTAGATTTGGATAAATGCCTCCAGTCCTGAAACATGTATTTCTATCTTGTGGACATCCGGCTCGAATATCGTACCATTTCGGCTCGAATACCAAAAACACCTTTTTCATCTTTTTACTTTGTTAAAGACAAGCTAAAGTTTCAATGACAAATCGAGGGACTTTCGACCAACGATGACATGATTGAGAGGAAATCATCTCCTTTACTCCTTTTTTAATCCGATCTCTTCTCATGACTTGACATCACCAAAAGTGTTCTACAAATGCAAAGGATCAATCTAGATTCTTTAGCACGTTGAGACTAGAGATAACTTTTTCTAGCCTTATTAGCTACTTGTTTTGAACACTTAGCGAACCAAGGATTGTTTCCACATCCTTAACATTTCTGAAAGATTCTCTATTCTTTGAGAACTTCGCCGAATGAGTCTCGGATTAATTTTCTTGACTACTTTGATCATCGTCTATTCTATACTTGATCAAAGTGGGGGCTGATTGTAGACACCTAATTTTGGCCTCTTGTCCCGAAAGGAAGTGCGATGATGTTACAAAAATCCGTTCTTCATGTTAGACCAAAGTTGAAATGTTTATGGACTACGAAAAGCATTATGAAGTAAGTTAAAACCCTATTTGGGACCAAGTTATATTAGAGCCTTATCCAATTACTAATTATGCCTAAAACGTGTTCTTACATGTTTAAACTTGATTAATAACAAACCCAAATGCGTCAAAAGCAATGATTGGATCCAATGGAACCTGCATTGTTGAAAACCAAGCCAAACAGATAAAGCAACCATCAAATTCCCGTGCAATTCCTATACATATGGATAGCCCTTTCAAAGACCTTTCCAACAGTACATTATAAGCCCAATTCCGAGCCAAAACGAAAAAGTTATGATCAAAACACTAAACCGGGCCCAAAAACCGAAACCCTTGCACTCCAACGGCCATACCTTTTGATCCATAACATATTTTTTAATTATTCCAATGGCATTAGAAAGTAAAAATTCAGAGCATTCTAATTATATTTCACACGCATTAATCCAACTTCACAATCAAAAGTTATGGAAGTTTTAAAAACGTGTTTTCCTATAAGGCAAACCGCAAACCAGCGCAACTCAATCAGTTGTGCGCACCACATTGAGATGAGCGCGGCACCTAGCGCAACTCAATCAATCGCGCCCACGCATAGATCTCTACGCGTATAAATAGGCGTCTTCGTTTAGCATCACGAGGACCGGAAAAATCAGAATTAAAACCCTATTATTCTCAAAACCCTCATCTCTCTACTTCTCTTACTATAATACTACTTTTCCCTCTTTCTTCCCAACTACTCTTCAACCCTAATCCATCCATTGAAGCTCTTGAAGGTACGAAGAAGAAAGAAAGTCCATAAACACATTAAACGAAGATTTAACATAAAAGAAGAACGGTTAGTTTCCTGAGCACTTAGATAAATCACTTTTCCTTTATTGTTTAAATAACTTTAATTGAATAAATAGTGTTGTTTGATCACTTTAAACAAACTTTTAATTAATTAATTTACATAGTATTCTTTTGTTAATCAAGAATAGAATTTGATAATTAATTGTTGTTTTATCACTTAAGACAAGGCGAATATTGTTTATTTTGTTCTTTTCACGAATATTGGTTAAACAAAGAATAACGACTTTTGCAATGTAATTCCTACGTGATTAATGCTTGTAAATAAAATCAACTAACTTAGTCTTTAGGTATCACGTTGCATATATTGTTTGGTAATGAAATTGTGAAAAAAGAAGAGCTAGTAGAGGCCATACTAGAGCTAAGATAGCGATTCCCCTCTAAAGGGAACGTTATCTTAGTACCCTCGCTCCCGAACTCATTTATGGTTATGTAGACCAATTTGGGCATGGGAATACTTACGATTCGTGCTAATTATCCCTTGAACTCTACTTGGGAGAAAGGCATGAACAAGGTTTATGAGTTTTCCTAAAACTCATTGGCGACTCCTACTTGTTTCTTACAAAAAAGTGTGATGAGAGTATCATTTCTAATTCAAGGTCTCCCAAACAGTCAGGAATTCAAATCCTAATACACCCTAACAAGTATAAAGTCCTAGGCTTCTAAAGGGCCAATGGGCATTTAAGGAAGGACCTCCTTACGATAGGACCACCCTCCTTACAGGTACTCTCTCCTCCGATTAATCTCTCTCCTCCATTGAAGCTAGTGCTCCGAATCTCCATTGAAGCAATTTTCGAGCTTTCTCTACTCCATTGAAGTGATTTTTTGAGCCTTTTCTACTCCATTGAAGCAGCTTCTACTGTAAGATGTTTTTTTTTTTTTTTTTTTGTCTCTTTTAAATTAACGGAATTCAATTTCATTATCATTGGATTATATTTAATTTTATTGTGAGTATCGTCAATTTAGGGTTCTTTATAGTGAAATTTGAACTTTTATTTCATAATTATGAGGTTACGAATTATTATAGAAATCGATTTTGTTGTTAAAGTTCCTAAACACCTAGATCTGAAAACCCTTACATTTAAATTTATTACTTTGCATATAAACTGTTTGATGAAATTCCTATGAGAAATCTATGTACATTTTTAATTTGTTGATGGTGGTCAAAAGTAGATATAAACCAAGTAAAAGTAAACCAATTACATTTTAAAGTAATTGTTTCATATTAAAAGTTGCTGCAGGTTTTTATTCCATTGATGAATTTATTTTGATTTTATTTCATTAGTTTGATAGCAGATTGTAGTAGTCAAGTTCCTTCTTTTGTCAAGTGGGTTAGATGTGAAAGCTTACTTTAGAAGGGCGGTGGCAGCTTTAGGGCTTAATAAACCCGAATCAGCTTTCATGGATCTCGCACAAACAATTAAGATTGATCCCACCAACAGAGAGTTTCACCAAAACTCAATGAGGTGACCTCTTTATTGGGTTGGTCTCCGGATTTTGTTAATGAGGCACTTGCAGTTACAAGAGAGGATAAAATATTTAGAGATTATGCTAAAATTGGGAAAGAAGAAGAAAAGAGGAAGTTAGGGAAAAAAGGGAAAATAAAGGAAAGAGATGGTAGTGGAGATGGTTGTGTTCGTAGGTGTATTGGTGTAAAAGATGTCACCAAAAAGGAAAAGGATGTTGCTGCCAAATCCTTGAATTCGGAGGAGGGTAAAGCTAACCCTATCGATCAAGATCGAAGGCCCAACATTATTGATAACAATTCTGATCTGAAGTCAATTTCAGAAACAAAAAACCCAAATCTTACAGGGTCAAGTTATTGGTTTTGTAACCGAAAACGTATTGATTCCTATTTGCATCTCACTCCAACAATGTATGGAGCGATTTCTAAGGGACGGACACTACACTACTATTGCTCTTCCAAGAAGGATTTTATAAGCATCCGAGTACTCGATCATCCAAAGAAAATGGATAGTGTTGAAACTCAAGAGGTGTTTACACCAATGGAGATTAGTCACCCTCCTGTGAAAGGGCATGATAGGTGTGAAGCAACTCCAAATTTGGCACAAGAAGATTCGACCATAGGTATGGTTGATCAAGTTTCATCATCGTGTGAAAGTACGTCAGTGCCCCTTCTAGATGCTCCAGTCTACTCACCGGTGAAGTCTGCTGCAAGCCCCAACAATTCCTCTTCTCAAAATTTGAATTTATTGGTCTCTTCTTGTTGTTCATGAGTTAGAAGGCAAAGTCATTCTCTAAGAAGTTTAACTTCCTCTGTGTTTACTAACCCTTTGTTTTGCAGGATGAGTGGCTCAAAAAGGAAAGCGTCTTATCCCACCGAACTTGTATGGCTTCCGAGTAGAAAGTTGTTATATGTTCTACCCCTAATGTTCTAGTGTGTACTTTAGTTTATGATTAATTTAGATTTTTGCTGTTGTAAAAAAAAATAAAAATAAAAATGTTGTAGTACATAAAGCTAATCTAAGAAACATTAATGTGTTTCCTCTACCTGCTAGCTGTGCTCAAATTTCTCTTCAATTGTAGCCGAAGTCTTGTAAATTGGGCACATTTGATGCTTGCATTCTCTTGCAACCAGATGCATTGTTTGCTAGCTAAGGTGGTAGAAGATGATTAACTTCAATGCTTACAGAAATGAAATTGAACGATCATTCAGCACATCAATGGCAATTTTTCATTCTAGTTTGTAAGAGGTCGCGGCTGACAAGCACTAGCCGAATGTTTTACTATTATATCAGTGGGTAAAAGGTTAATTATTGAATATAGAAGTTCTAGTAGTCAAGATCAATTACTGAAGGTCAGTTGGCTCTAATGATATAAATTTTAATATTGAAAATTAGTTTGTTTTGTTTGATCGCATCTTCTCTAGAATGGTTATTGAAATGTAAAATTGGTTGTATGATTAAATTAGTAATGATTAACATCATCAAGACGATTTAACCGAGCGGTCTAAGGCGCCAAATTTAGGCTCTGGTCCGAAAGGGCGTGGGTTCAGATCCCACAGCCATCCAATCTTCTACCACCAAATTAAACACCCTTGTTTGCTAATTATTGCTCAAATTAATCTCAACACAATTTTGTAAGCATAATTATACAGGTTATCATAATTCATACTTTAAATATGTTGTCGCGTAAGAGATACTTCAATTCTTTGTTACCGGAAATTTTCAAATTTGAGTTTGGACCTGTCCCGCATATACTCATTGCTATTCAAAATTAAATAAATATAAATTATCTATAAAAGTAAATATAAAACACTCTAAAGTTATTCAAAATCCATCAAAAAGTAAATCAAAATAAATAAAATTAAATATTAAAAGAATAGAAGTATATGTACTAGTAAATAAGCTACATGTGGAAAACTAAGCTCTATTTCAACTTCCAACAATCTCACATTCTCTAATATCACAAATGAATGATGCATCAAAATAAATAAAATTAAATATTAAAATAATAGAAGTATATGTACTAGTAAATAAGCTACATGTGGAAAACTAAGCTCTATTTCAACTTCCAACAATCTCACATTCTCTAATATCACAAATGAATGATGCATTCAAACGGTATTGGTTAGTTAGAAAAATTGTATACATAACATTCAAAAGTAAATAAAAAAATAAAAAATAAAAAATCCATAATGTAAATCAAATTATCTTATAAGTAAATAAAGAAATTAAAAAGTAATTCAAAAAACATCTCTATAGAAATTTAAAATAGCTCGAAAAAAAATCAAAAGTAAATAATTATATCTCAAAACTAAATCATAATAGCTTAAACGTAAATAAAAAGCGCTAAAAAGTAATTGGAAAAATGGAAAAGAAAAATCCAACCTTTCCACTTTTTTCTCCTAAAAATCCAACCTTCAATTTATTCCTCAAAATCCAACCTTTATACCCTACCTTCTCCAACAGATCCATTTAACCTTTAACTTGTTAAACAGGTTAAAAAGTATATATATATTTTTTTAATTCACTCAATTTCCTTTCTCACTCCTCCTCTTTCTCTCTCTACCAATTCCTCCACCACAACAACCAGCACGCCATCAATACGCTACCAAAACCACCAGAACATCAACAACACCAGTCAACTACCACAACCCATCCCCTAACCACTCTCACCACCATAGCCCATCCCCTGACCACTCTTACCAGAACCACTCTCTCACCACCGCACCCATCCCCTAACCATTCTCACCACCACCATGACATGAAATCCCACCATAACCACCCCAAACTACTCGCACCACCACCACAACCCGTAACCCAATCACCACCACCAAAATTCGAAACCCAAACCCAGCCAATTCGCAGCCACAACCAACTCGCAGCCACCACAAAACCGCCCCTTACATACCCTCTCACCACCACGTACAAACCCAAATTAGTTTTTTAGGGATTCAATTTCGAGGAGGATCGCCGGCTGTAACTAGGGGAACAATAGTCGGCGGCGACTTTAACAAGTGTTCGAGGTGGATGGTCGGAGGTTTTCTGGTTAGGATTTGTGGTGGTGAGAGGGTGTGTAAGGGGCGGTTTTGTGGCGGCTGCGAATTGATCGTTCGTGGTGCCTGGACGGAGGTTTTCTGGTCAGACTTCAAGGGAGATGGACTTCACCCGCGTTTGGGGAACGACTGGGGGGCGCGAACGGGAAGTTGTGCTGTGCGCCGGCAATGAAGGGGAAGGGGAAAAGTTGGCTGACTGGTGGAGGTGGTGGTGTTTGGCGGGTTTCTGGTTTTTTTTTTTTGTTTTTTTTATTTTTTCTTTTAATTTGTTTTTAATAATTAAAAAATTAATTGACTTGTTAAAAGCTAACACGTTGCATTTGACTTAATAAAACCGGTCATCAACAGGTCATGGATCTATCAGAGAACGTGGGGTATAAAGGTTGGATTTTTGAGGAATAAATTGAAGGTTGGATTTTTAGGAGAAAAAAGTGCAAAGGTTGGATTTTTTATTTCCATTTTTCCAAAATAATTTAAAATAGCATCTAAGTAAATAAGTAATATTAACTCAAAAGTAAGTAATATTAACTCAAAAGTAAATTATATATTATTTACTCAAAAGTAAATGAAATCTTATTTACTCAAAAGTAAATATTATTTATTCAAAAGTAAATTAAATCTATTCAAAAGCTAATTAGTAAACTTAAAAAGACGAGTCAAATTAGAGCATGGGACAATGACAACTATTAGGGCAAACATTGCTGAAAAAAAAAGCAGGGTATTAATTTACCAACATATTTATATCTTTAATCCTTAGATAAGCGAGCTTGAGTTTCTAGTAATAAAAGTAGATACAAAATAAGTTAAAGTAAATACAAATGAAATTCATCTTTTCTATTTCTAAAATCAGGAAATTGCTATGAAGAAATGCTTATTGACAGTCTATAATTGCTATGAATGCTTAGATATGTAGTAGAAGATTATAAAAACTTTTGTCATATCTTAATCCTTGGATAAGTGAGCTTGATTTTCTATGTAATAAAAGTAGATACAAAATAAGTTGAAGTAAATAAAATATTTCTTTAAGTAAATACAAATGAACCTACGTGGGGTTCGAACCCACATCTTTTGTGCATTTGCACAAATGCTCTACCTCTTGAGCTAGTAGGCTAGTATATATAAAGTTGAAAATAATAAAATGAGCAAAGACAACATTAGCACTTGTCTCAAAGAGAGACAAGTGAGTGATCCAATTTAGAGGTTTTAGAGAGATAAGTGAGTGATCCATGTTTCAGTGAGAAATGATCATGGAATGCTAACTATACTAATTAATACGAGTATCACAACTAAAGGTGTAAAGGAAGGTCTCAAAAGATACTATGATGTTATTTGTTAATCTTAAAAGTACCATGTCACTAAACCTGAACTACTCTATTTTGCACCCAAAAAGTCTTCAAAGTAAGTGTCTAATGTGTTAATCATTTTCCTTTTCGTCTTTCTCATTTTTTTTATTTGGAGGTGGGGTGGGTTGATTGTTTTACTTCTTAGGCCTTCAACTATATACAAGAAGATATTAATAAGAGCTGACAGGAGAAAGTCCAAAAATGTATACAAAATTAACAAGATTGTTTATATTCCAGTACCTTGATTTTCAGTAATTTGGTATATGATACTCACCTCTTCTTTAGAGTCATCAAGGTCTGAAAAAGAATATAAGAAGAAACATAAAGCATTTATAATGAGCTATCCTTTATGCAAATAAGTTTTGTCAAGCAAGAGTTGACAGCCCTAAACAATAAATCACTCATATCAGAGTCAAGCAGAGATGTCAATAATTCAATAAAGTAAAAGAAAACCATTTGATCATCATAGTTGATCTGAATTCCATTTAAGGTACAATCAATTAAATTCATTGATCTATAACCATGAATTAGTTTTTTATAAATTGGATATCGACAACAAAGTATATAACTAAACCTGTACCAATATGATATCATTTATCTTATTTAATTTTTTTACAAAGACTTTGCTTGTTTATGATCCTCTTAGTTAATTGCTAGCCCACCTATTCAAGATCATGATATGATGGAGCAATCATCTAATGTGATCTGATAATAAAAATATCAACTCCTTCTAACAATGTGATAATGCAAAATGTCTGACATTATCAATAGTGGCCTAAACTTTCAAGATCATTAGCCACTTAAAAAACACCCTTCATCTTTAAGCCACTAAAAGTAATTTCACATGACACATATTCTACACTTAATTTGACAAAAAAGAATTTACATACATGCATTAGTAATATCAGACAAATAGGACATGGACTAATGTGAAATATCATGAGAACAAATGAAAGATCAAGCAGGCTTCCTCCGACTGTCAAATATCAAAGTTCCCTATCACAGTTTCCATTTATTCAGTTTTACAGCTGCTATATCAAAAATCTCTCATGATTCAAGGAATAGCAACAAGCAAAGCGAACAACATTACACCAAAAGTACACTACTTTCATGACTCCTAATATGGCACTCCGATAATGTAAGAAGATTAAATTGTGAATAGGCTAACACAATTTCCTTCTCTATTAATGACTTAATGTTTCATTAATTAGCTATTATGAATCAGTATTGAAATTGTCCCAAAGTCATACAACTTATCGGGTTTAATTACAGAGTTTTGGCTAACGTAACTTGGAGATCCACAGTATGCTCATACACTATTATAAGCATATTTGAAGCTAATTTGCTAAGCTGCTATAGGAATACTAATTTAATGCTTAGAACTATATTTTCTGTCAAATCCTAGCCTTCATAAATTACCAAAGGGCTAAGGATATGACCAGACTACAGCAACATACCACTAATTAGAGAAATCAAACAAAATAAAAAAATAAAACTCTTAATTCAAATAGATAAAACGATCTTGCTAACGAGCACCCCGGGGCATTAGATAAGGATAAATTATATTGGTTGAAATGGTATTAAGTTAGGAATTCATGACAAAATCACGCGTCGTTCAGAGTAATTAATGTTTATTTTACTCTAATATTTGCACTTTAATTCTCTTATCTAACGCCCCGGGGGCGCTCATTAGCTTTTGCTTAGATAAAAATGAAGACCTCATATGAAAAAATAGAGAAAATTTTAAATCACATCAAAATCAAACGAATTATCATCATCAAAAATGAAAATTGAACATAAAATTACCAAAATAATGAGTAATCATTAATCTGATTAAAAAAAACGCAAAAGTACAAATAAATCAAACAAAAGAATAACAAAAACCCTAATAAACTTAGAAAATCGAGATTTCAAATACCAAAACCCTAATTGAATAAAGAGAACAAACAAAAACGAATCAAATATCTTACTTGATCAGAAATATCATAGAACGAAGATTCAAGATCAAAATTTGAAGGAAATTAATGTGCGAAGAACAGAAGATAAATATCGCAGTAGGATGTTCTTTGGGAGATAAAAATCGCCAATGAGAGAAATTGAACGTAGAGAGAGAAAATGTGAAAGAAGAGAAAGAAAGAAAATGAAACGGCGCTTAAAAAAAGGGAGGTCATTCAATGGACGAAACTACGAAGATACCCTTAATGAAATTTAAAAGGCAGGTAAAGCATCAACCATTGGATTGAGAGCGATCAACGGTCACGATGAGTTCCTAGTTCATATTATAAGACTTGGTTCTCACATGATCCACTCTATCTAATGGCTCACAATGCTCCCGCTAATCATTAATGACATTCTCGTAATTTTGTTGTTTTCAAACTTTTTTCCAATTTTTTTTTTTAAAAGACAATTTCATTTAATTTAAGACTGATTACATTTACTTTTACTAAATTTTCATTTACTTTGAAAAATGAAATTGGAAACTTCTTTATAAAGTTAAAATATTGCAAAAATGCCATTAATGACATGGGAAGCATGTGAGCCGTCTGATTAAACTAATCTAAAGGCCTAGATTAGTTCCTAGTTCTTATTTTAGCTTTGGTTTTCTCATTTCATATATATAAGGTAAGAAACACACGCAATGCGTGTGTGTGAAATATAGAAAATTAATTAAGCTATATTCTCATCTTTAACGATAAATATTTGTTGGTCTATATTTAAAAGCGGATGGGAAATATATATATATATATATATTAGTAAAAAATTATGAAAAAAATGTTAATGAACTTATGGAATATCTTTTTATTGTTTTAAAAAAAATTAAAGTCTTCTATCAATTTAGCTTAAATTTGAACCTTTGAAACCAATTCCTATGTAAAAGTACAAAAATTAATCTAATCAAGAGTAGTTTCCCAACAAAAAAAAAAAAAAAAAAAAAAAAAAAAAAAAAAAAGAAAAAATTAAGAACAATTTCAATTATTATAGGGAGTGGGAGCAGTTTTTTTTTTTTTTAAAAAAAAAAAGGATGACTGAGAGCAGTTATGATAAGGTAGTTATTTTTAGTTTTTTATAAAAAAAATAAATTTTACTTTTTAATTTTTATTTTAATTGTGAATAAAAGAGGTAATATTGAAAATTGAGGAGGGCAATTTGGGGATAGTGAAATTTATCACCCAAAAAGCCCTTTCTCTTTATATATTACAATAGATATATATATGATTGATGATTGGTCTCTTTCACATTTCTTTTTTTCAATCTCCTATAACTTATTAGTAACTGTAGAGTTTGGAATTTTCACTCTTTATAAATTCTTCAATTTTTCAATAATGAATAAAAAACGAACGCTAACATTTTTTAAAATTTTGTTATAGCTACGAAGTTAACTAGAATATTTGACATCATGTCCTTCATTTTAGCTCAATAAATCTAATGAGAGGGATTCCGATTTGTTATATTTTGATTAAAATATTAGGAAAATTTGTCAATTGCAGCCATTTGAAATTTATATTTTGTAAATTACAGTCATTAAAAAAAAAAATTGCATATTATAGCCCAAAAGTTCTTATAAATGGTAAATTAAAACCCAATTCAACTTTTATCCGTTTGCGTGGCGAAAAATATTCGGTTAAGGTTTTAAGGGTTATTTTAGTGCTTAAGGACCCGAATTGATCTCGAAATTAGCGAAAAAAAATAACGCAAGTGCCTCGTTTTGCGTAACACACACACACTAGGTTAGATCACGTGTCATGCACGGTAATCTATAAATATGTGCAATTATATATTATTGATTGATAAATATTACAATCATATATTAGTCGAGCTAGCAATAATAAAAGTATGTGATAGGTTAATTAAAAAAAAATTGTATGCGATAGGTTGATTTGTATTTGTATGAGTTTCTAATATACAACTAAAACAAAAGTAGGCAAAAAATCCAAGCAATCTTTTTTCTTGTTGAAAAACAGGTTATAAATTATTTTAAGAATATATTTTTAGGTTAGTAGTTGCCAAAACCTTTTTTAAAAAAGATTTGTGAAATCTTTTTATATTAATTATAATAGATACTACATTAATATGGAATATGTATACAGAAATAAATTATTTTATAAATGATTTATTTCCTTAATAAGTAGTTTATATAAATAAAAATATATAATAACTAAGGACACACCAGGAGATGACACGTGTCATTGCTGGTGTGTCTTTTAGTATATAGTATTGATTGATGATTTAAGCTTTCTTAGCTTGTAGAAAATTGAGACGATATATCATTGTTTATAATAATTTTCATCTTCAATTGATATAAATAGGGAATAGAGATTGATATGAAAAGAAAAAAAAAATGTGAATATGGTCAGAATTTGGAAAGCGGAAAGAGAGTGAGATATGGGGATTTGTTGCATAATTATTATAGGTATGAATAAATTCAGTTTTGGAAATTAAATATTATAGTAGTAGGTTAGTCCTATGCGATGCACGATTTTAGTAATAAAATATTTGATCATATGTATTAGAAGACATGATGTTAAATATTCACTACAACAACATATAGCAAAGGTAACAGTGCAAAACCATTGCCTAATATAAAAAAAATGTTGCCTTGTAGCTAAGGCAACACATATGAGGCGTAATTTACGCCCCCGTTGTTTATTCATAAGGCAACATATTTTTATTCAAAGACAACAATTTTGAAAGCCAAGGTAAAATGATACATAAGGCAACACTTTTACTAAGACAACAAATGAAAAATGTTGTCATCTAAGGAGATAATTCAAAAATGTTGTCACTCCCAAGCATTTAGTAGTTGGTAAGGCTCGAACTTGTGACCTCAAAGTCATAAGGTGAGGTCCCCACCAACTCCACCGAACTTATATATATATATATATATATATATATATATATATATATATATATATATATATATATATATATATATGGCAATATAGATATTAATGTTACATTTTCAAACAATAGTTTTGTTATTGTTGTCTTTTCATGCAACAATTATTATATGTGTTGTCTTAGATAAGAAAAAGGTAACACTTTAAGTGACTGTTGCCTTATATAGTCTAGAGCAACACTTTTTTTTTTATGTTACTTTAGTTCAAGGTAACAAATAAATATTGTTGCGTTGGATTATTAAGAGTAACATTTTTGTAAGTGTTGCCTATTCTTATTTTTTTGTAGTGATTTAATTAAATTCAAAATTAAAAAATATATTTTTTTAAAAAAATGCTAGCATTAGTGTAAAGTGGTTAATATAGGAGGAAAGAAGAAAAAAATGAAAGAGCCAACCACCGATTATGTCCTAATTTTGTCGATTTAGTAAAAAATAAATAAAGTGTTTATGAAAATGTGTAATTGATTTAGCTTTTCCAAACATTAGCTTATCTATTATCTTGAAAGGAAAAAAGAAAAAAAAATAAAATAAAAAAGAGGAAAATGTCACTTTTAGTTTAGGCGGGAAATTTTTTAATAAAAAGTTGACATATAAGCAGTAGTGATGTCATTTGATCGAGTCTTAAAATAATTACTTCCCTCGTTACACATTATGTGCAAGAAACCTTGTTGCACGTTTCCCAAGAAAAATTGTTAATGATTGATTAACAAAGTGAAGGATGTGTGATTAAGGGTAGGAGAGAGAAAGGAGGATAATTAATTAATGGCAACCACTACCAATTGCCATGGCCTCCTTGACACCACCTACTAGCAGCAACATCCACCACCATCCACATTCGACCACTTGTCGCTACCCCGTAACTACCACCACCCTTTCCCGTAATCACCACCACCATTATCCAAAAACCCCATCAGCCAAATCGTTGAACCCCACATGCATCCCCACAAGCCAAATCGCAGAACCCCACCACCCAATGAGCGATATCCCAAAACCCCACCGCCAGCATAACACCAAAACCGCAACGACCACCACCTGAAACCCCACCACCAAAAAAATCACCCAAATTCGACCAGACCCACAACCACCCAAAACTGACCATACCCACAACCACCCAACCCAAAACCTGCAACCTCGGTAACCCACAACCATCGACCTCCCTCCCCTCTCCCCAAAATCACCACCAACCACCCTAAAAATATGAAAAAAAAACTTTAATTTGAAAAGATTACCTCCTCATCGCTATTTTGGGGTTTATTTGGTCAAATTTGACCATAAAAAACTCAACTTTTAGTTTTAATGGAAGAGGAAATGGCGACAACAACTTTAATGAAGAAGGAAGTGGCGACAACGACTATAATGGAGGAGGAAAAGGTGGCGACCTGGTCTTATGGTGGTGGTGGTGTGGTTGTTGTGAGAGAAGAGAGAGAAGATTGGTTGTGAGGGTGGCTTGTTAGAGAGGAGAGAGAAAATAGGGTGGTGGTTGTTAGAGAAAAGAAAGTGGAGGTGAGGGTGGCTTAAGAGAGAGGAGAGAGAAAATATGGTGGTGGATCTGGTTGCGAGGCAGGAGAGAGAATATGTGTTAGTGTTATTATTGAGGTTAATTAAGTTGGATTAATAACTTAATAATGTGTAGTTAATGTGTTAATTGGATTGAAGTAAGGGTCTTTTAGTAAATTTACTCAAAAAATTTTACTATATAAGGAAACTTTTTTTTTTTGTTGCACATAACATGTAACATCCCAAGATGGAAAATGTTACATATAGTACGTAACGAAGGAAGTATAAATTTAAAAAATAATCTAATAATTGATGTGACAATGTGTAAAAGTCTTTAAACAAAACTGCGCTAATCTTGTTCTAGTTATTTATGATCTAATAAGTTTACTTTAGTTGAGATAATATTTTTATAATAGTTTGCCCAAATTCAATTATTCAAATTTAAACTTATATAATTTTTCAGGAATTTTTGTAAATTCCTCCCCAAAATGTACCATGCAATGAAATAACCACCCATTTTTTTTTTTTTTGAAATTAAAAATAATCATCCATATTTTACAAAACATGTAGGTTTTACCACCAGACATATACTCTGACCAGTTTTCCGAGTATGGGCCTCATATAATGGCTATTTTTTTTAAAATTTTTTTTTTTTATTAAAGTTGTTTCTTGATTGATTTCCTCCCTTGTTTCACAAACTACTGCCAAACTTAAAATTCTTAATTTTTTTTCACAAATTCTACCAATTTTTACACCAAATTGTGTAAACTGACAAGCGAATCCTTTGAAAAATGCACTTAAATTTTTTCATAGCAAGGTAATTGAAGAACACGCATAATTTTTAATTTTTTTTTTTTGGTTATTTTGCAATGTTTAATGAAGTGACATTCTAGTTAATTATACGATATTTGTTGTTTAGAATGTGTTTTATTAGGAATTTAATGATGTAATCGTTCTTTGATACATTCAATTTGACTTGAATTGAAAATTAGGGTTTTTCATAATAAAATTGTGGGGCACATGCTCGGAAAACTGGTGAGAGTATAGGTCGGGTGGTTAAACCTACAATTTTGTAAAATAATTAAAAAACAAATCCTACAGTACCACTCTTTGTAAAAACAAAACAATTCAAATACTCGCTTCGATTCTTCACTTTTTAAATTACTATCTCTCTCCTCTTAAGCTATACGAGTACAGAGAAGCACTTTACAAGTGTACACTCAAGTTCAGATTTCTGAATGATAGAATATAATCTAATTGGTTAGATAAAAAAAAAAAAAAAAAAATGGTGTTATGGATTTTTGGATACGGGTCATTGATATGGAAAGCAGGGTTCAACTACGATGAACGCCTTTCTGGGTTTATTAAGGGCTATCGCCGTGTTTTCTATCAAGGCATCTTTCATTTTTATTTTTTCTTTGGAAATTATTTCACATTTTTTTGGCTTTTTTTATAATATAATTCTGATAATTTTTTTGATATAATTTTTGATATTTTTTTTTGATGAATTGATTAATTTAGGAAGTACTGATCACAGAGGAACACCTGATTACCCAGGAAGAACTGTCACATTAGAGCCAGCTTCTGATGAAATTTGTGTAAGTTCCCACTTAAAATAACAAATTTAATTTCTTTTTTTTTTTTTTTTTTTTTTTTAAAAATTAGTTTGCTTTGATGAAGTAATTAGTATTGATGATTCTTGCTACAGAGAATGAGCAATCATATTCTTGATTTTAGATTAAAGCTTCTTGTTAATTACTGATTAAAATGAGTAATTTACTTACTAATTGTTGACTTTAGTTTTTATGGTTGTGGAAAAGAATATTGAAAATACCATCAGTGGGTGCTATTATTTTGACTCTCATTGCCTGAAATTTTGTTACATCCACGAGATATAATTCCGTTTGGGATTAAGGATCTGGTATTATTGATATTGTTGTCGAACCTAAATATTTTTTTTGATGTTCCACCCGGTTCACCCTTTAGGCTAATCCGGATTCGGGGAACACTTCTGGGTGGTTAGGTTTTAATTTCATCCCTATTGTTGTTGCGGGGGATCGAAATGGGTCCTCCCTACCAATTGTATTCTCAATCACTACTACACCAACAGTCAATTAGTTGTTGAGCCTAGATATGATTTCGTTTTTGTTTGGGATTAAGGATTTGGTATTATTGTTATTGCTGTTGAGCTGAGCTATAATTCCATTTGAGATTAAGGATTTGGTATTGTTGTAACTATTGTCGTCATAAACTGATGAATACGATCAAATCATGTTAATGAACTTACTTGGAGCAGTGATTTTTACTGTACTTGAAAATTTGAAATTAACTCCTTCATTTTATTATTAATTTGGGATAGAAATAATTAACATTGGATACAAAACTTAGAATTTTGTAAATGTTGTTGGATCAATAGTGTCACTTTACCTTGTCCTTCTGAGTTGCTTTTAGTTCTTGCTAGATTTAGCAGATCGATACTTGTATTATTCTTGGTATGCATATCGTGGGCTGATTTCCTTCACAACAATCTCTTCATATTTTTGACTTGTTTTTTGAATTGTTTAAGTCTAGTTTAACGATTACTATCTTCTATTCTTCTATCTTTGTAACATATTTTCCCATGACTTGTATTGTTATATGTAATTGACTCACTTTGCTCGGTTAGTTGTACATTACATAATTAGTGCCTTAGCCTTGTACTTATATTGTGTGATAGTTTTTTATGAACTAGGGTGGCTAACGAACGCGATGCTTGCGCCATAGCTAGCAAGCTAGCAATATTCGAAAATCTTTTTCGGTTTGGCCCAACATCACAAATTTTGTTGCTAGTAGCATTAATGAGGGAAAATATGTAAACAAATATTGTTGAGGGTATCAATGTCTGCACACTATTCTTAAGAGTTAAAAAAACAGAGTATATAACATTGATGGGAGTAATCAAGTAAATAAACATTTTAGAGGGTATAATTGTCCAAGCAACACTATTCATAAGATTATCTCATACTTTTTAAAAGGTAGGGATATACAACATTATTCATTCTCACATTATTAATTTGTACACCATATAGTATGATCACAATCAAATCTGTTAAAAGTTTAAGGTTCTGCTGTACATTAAGTATGATTTCTCACCTGTTCATCTCGGTATAACATTATAACTGACCAAATTGAGGACACAAATTCAACAGTTATGAAATCTTGCCGTTGATTGCAATTCTATAGCCACCAACGAAACTAAAGGTAAACTTTATATAGAGTAGCAATAAGATTTTGAAAACCTTTGAAGGTTAATCTAATATGGCGTAGCAATTCAGTTTTAGAAAACCTTTTAAGGGTTAATCTAATATAGAGTAGCAATTCAGTTTTAAAAATCCCTTAAAACCGCAAGAGCCCAGCCCAGGAGGAATGCATAGTTTCCAGCATTGAGAAGATGTTCTAGTCTGAAACACTTAGTCGATTATTGATGAGGATCATGAGAGACATTGATCTTGTTTAGTGCTAGATTAGGCCATCCTCTTTCACAATGACCTTAACTTTTGACTCGGGAGGCTTTTTTGAGCTAGAAGTGTATTTCTAACAATTTATTATAGGCGACATTTTGATTTTTTGCTTGTAATCCTTGTATAAAGTGCTATTTTTCACATCTTATGTATTGATGATTTGGAATTTTCCTGCTTTAATGCAATGTACAAATGCTATTACTTGGTAATTTATTCAACTCTATTTGTTCATGTTAGTATGGAGTTGCTTACAAGGTTTCCCAAAAGGAGGATATTGAAACTGCAATCTCGGTAATCTTTTACAAGCTAATGCAACCACCATATTTCCTCTTTCCCTAGAGTTCATGATCGATGCCACCATTTTAACAGAATCCCTTCTTTGGTGTAATGGCACGCAGTATTTGGAGGTGAGAGAGAAACAATATGACCAAAAGGTTTATTTGGATTTTTATACGGTTAGTAGTGAAATACTGAATGCTAAATTTATCTCTGTTAATCCATAGTGATCTCTACAAGTCTAATACTCTGCATCTCATGCACCATTGGTTGATGTACTGTTTTGAAATTACATGTTTAGGAATCAACCAGTTCAACACCAGCTGTGAGCAATGTGTTGGTGTAAGTGGCCAAATTGACACGCTTCTTGATCACATTGAGTCTTTGTTGTTAAGTGTGTTAGATGGAACTCTGTTTCAATTAGACTGTTTGACTGATGTTGTGGTATTTGTAAAAATTTCAGATATGTAGCCTCTTCGGATAAAAAGACGAATCAAAACTACTTGGGTCCTGCACCATTAGAGGAGTTAGCCAAGTATGTTTAAATCTCTCCATGTTTTTTTCCCTCTCGCTCTTGCAAATGTCGCAATTTTTATGTTCATTTTTTTTATTTCTTTTTTCTGGCAATTGTTCCTGTGGCAACTTGCGTTGAGGATGGCGATCAATGTTTTAGGCAATGGGATGGAAAAGAATGCTAAAAACTTTGAATATTCGTTTCTTTGAACACACTGAATTTATCTAACATCTTCAAAGATGTTTTCCATAGTTGTTTTTCTCCCCTATGCAATGATGCAATGTTTGTAGCCTCTATATATCATACTTAGACTTTGTTTTTCATAAGTTCCAAACAATTAACTTTGTACAATCCTTCTTGCCCCTCTGAAATTTATGTCAAAATCTGATGTTTCCCCCATTGTCTCCACTCTCTAACCTAAACAAAACATGGATAGTAAGCTGTAGTTGACTCGCTTTACAGTGGATGCTTGCTTATTGAAATTTCCTGTAATACAGGCAAATTGTGCATGCAGAAGGCCCCTCTGGGCCAAACAGAGACTATCTGTTTCAGCTTGAGAAAGCACTAATTGAACTCGGTATGCTTACTCTGGACTTCTGTATTTGACATTTACTATGCTGATGTTCTATCTTGTTTTGCCTGTTATAACTTTAAATATATTTCCTTTCTCTTTTTGTTGCCAATCGGCTAGGATGCAAGGATGCACATGTAATGGATCTTGCTAGGGAAGTGAGATGCATTCTCTCAAAGGAGGTGAAGAGCTCTGAGGATGGCGATCTTTGTGAATTAAAATGAAAACATTGTTGCCTTGATTACCTTCTGGCAAGCCCCTCGAAACTAAATATTATTGCTTCAAATATTTGAAACATTATTCTCCCCAGGCCTTCGCCTAGGAAGCCATTAAGATACGATCGTTGTTAAAAACACCTCTTTGTTCCAAATATTTACAATTAGGGATTGGAGCTTTCTTTTTTAGTCAGCAACTAGGTTAGTTCCCGTGCTATGCACGGTAATTTTAAGACTTTTATTGGTGTAACAATATAATTATAATTATCGTTAGTGCTTGTAACATAATAATTTGTATTTAATTTCAAAAATTAAATTGTCAAAAAGTATTCTAAACCGCATGAAACATTTAACTACGATATATTTATTTTCTTATTATTTCTAATATTTACTAAAATAATATACGAAAAATCAAACAAAGTACAAAGAGCTTATTAACAAAATGAGTTTTGTAAAAATACTTTTTTGACTATTAGTGTTTTAAAATTCACAACAAACTCTGTACTATTTTTCTTTTTGACAAACAAATAATAATTATATATATATATATATATATATATATATATATATATGTATATATATATATATATATATGTATATAGCTAGCCTTCCATCTACAATATCTCTATATACATCTTTTTTTTTTCTCTTCTTCCATATAAAATTGACCACTTTTAAAATGTGAAAATATAATTAAAAAAAAAAGGTCATATTATCGCATAGATAATATCACAATAAGATTTCCCGTGGTAATAATTTGGGCATGTGGTGTAACATAAAACCCGTGGTGTATTGATGCAAAAATATTATATAAAAAGAATACTTTTTAACCCATATAATTCCTATTTTAAATACTTAAAAAGTTATGATATATGTTTAAAATTACCTACGTACTTAGTATTTTTTATTTTATCCAAAAAAAAAAAGTATATATAAATTTGACAGGTTTGTTAATTTAATCTTTAAATAAAAAATTGTATTGTATGCTTAATAAAATAAAACATCAGTTGCATCATAAATTCATAATGTTACAATATGTAGTTATTAGATAAAGATAGGAAACCAAAATTATACATATAATTAAAGATACTTAACATATCAAATAATGAAATAATTAATATTTGAGTATAATATATAAGGGAAGAAACATAATGATTATTTTGGAAGGAAAAAATATTATTTTTGTAAGAAAGGAATGAAAATATTATACTTTGTATTACGTATATTAAATCTTTTCTAAGAAGATTTTTTGACAAAAAACCAAAAAGCAAAAAAAAAAAAAAAAAATAAAAATTAGTTTTGGCGGAAAATTTTTTAACCAAAAGTTGACACGTATCATGTTTGGTTTCGCCTTTAGTATATAGTTATAGATGTGGTGTAACATAAAACCCGTGGTGTATTGATGCAAAAATATTATATAAAAAGAATACTTTTTAACCCATATAATTCCTATTTTAAATACTTAAAAAGTTCTGATATATGTTTAAAATTACCTACATACTTAGTATTTTTTATTTTATCCAATAAAATAAATGTATATATAAATCTGATAGGTTTGTTAATTTAATCTTTAATTAAAAAATAGTATTGTATGTGTGGGGAATAGTTTCAAGCCTTTAAAAATCCCACTAGCTTGAACCCCATTGTGATCATACACTAAAGTACGGTGGCGTCCAAAAGGGAAGAAGATAGAGCAAAAGAGTCGCCAACAAGTTTTTAAGGAACTTGTAAACCGTTCACGAGGTGAAGGTTACACCCCTTAACGATCCAAGAGATCGTCAACTCCATAAGGTCATGAACCAAAATAGGGTTCGGGGATGAAGGTACAAATCCAACCTAAAAGAGATTGAACCTGCCCTAATAATAGGCCTCTACTTTATTCTGCTCGTATTCATGTGCGCTTTCTAACTAACATACAATCAATAGGATTAACCCTAAACCTGTTTAATCTATGTTGGTTGAATATTAATGCACAAATAAACTATTATTGGTGATCACTTGAAATTATAATCACAATTAACCTAACAAGATTATTAATTATCTTATTAAGCGTGGTTACAAGTACAAATTCCCTTTAAACATGCATAAAAGGTGATCAAGCAATAACAATAATAAGCATCAAGCAACATAATAATAATCATGATAATAATAATAATCATCATAAAATTATAATCATAATCAAAACAATAATAATCATAAATAAAATAATCATTATCAAAATAATAATAATAATAATATTCACAATCATCATAAATTATAACAATTATAATCATAATCATGTTCATGTTAATATTAAAGCATAATAATAATAGCAAGATCCTAGGCATGATACTAACAAGATTAATAACAATCCCTAGCATGTCACTAAGCAATAAAAATCAAAGCTTTAGCCCTAACATGATACTAACAATGAATTAATATTAGGAAGAGAATAAAAGGCATCATAGCAATCATATTTAATATTAAAATTACCCTAGACATGATACTAGGAGTCATAATAACAATGTAAACATGATGTCTACATCATAAATCAATTAAAACCATTAAAGTACTTACTTGGATGCCTCGTACCTCTTTCTAATAACAAAATACACACGTTAGTAACTTCAAGGAAAATAATAATCAAAACAATTAAATTAAATAATTGAAATAGAGATTTGGAACCAAACCCTCAGAAATTAAACCTTTCACGTCTAGGACGAAGGTAACTTCGAATATGGCTAGGTGTTTCTAGATCTTGCGAATGCGGAATTTTGTATGTGAAAACAAAGTTTAGAAAAGAGAGAGAATAATCAAGAAAATCTTGATGAGAGTTGGTGAACGATAGATGTAGATGATGATGAAAACGGAGTTTTTGATACGATATTTATAGAGAAAATCATCCAAAAAAGATAATTTATCAAAACAGAGTCTGAAGACCACAAAAACACCTTGGCGCCAGCCCTGGCTCATTGGCGCCAGGACCAGTGGCTAGCGCCAGGCGCCAATGCTGGCGTCTGGCGCCAATCCTGGTTCCAGGCGCCAAGGCCTGGGGTTGGACGCCAAATTGGATTTCAACGCGTTTTCGAAAATCTGATAAATTTCCCATACTGGAAGATAAAATAATATAATTTCAGTCGAAAATGCTATTTGATCCAATTAAAACTCTGAAGAGTCCTAATTGAATTAGGAATGAAAAGAACCTTCTAGAATATTCTAGAAGACTAAAACCATTCCTAATTGCATTAGGAATGATAAATCATATTAAGCCCTCCCCTAGATCATTGGGCCGTACATAAAGCTCAAATCGGGCTCAGTTTAGTAAATTGGCCATAACTTCCTCAATATTCATCGGAATTGGGCTTATAATATATCGTTGGAAAGGTCTTTGCAAACCCCATCCAACTACACCACTATTGGACCCATATCATGGACCAACCAAACTGGATTGGCTGTTTTCTTAAAATAAAGTTTTCAAAAACAGGGAGAAGAGAAAAAGAAATAAAACTTTCCGCAACACTAGACCTTTCCACACTTTCGTTTCATTCGATTATGATTCGACGTGAAAGGCACTCATCACTGGGTTTGGTTTTGGGGAGACACAAATGGGTGTCTACAAAAGCCCCCACTTTGACTGATTTTGGAGAAACGCAAGTTTCGAAAACGAAAGTCAAAGTATCGATAGGGACGGAGAATGATTCAGAACGTTCTGCGATCCTAAATCACTCTTGTAACGCCGATACCTGCAAAACTAGCATT
Source organism: Chenopodium album (assembly GCF_948465745.1). Classification (NCBI taxonomy): domain Eukaryota; kingdom Viridiplantae; phylum Streptophyta; class Magnoliopsida; order Caryophyllales; family Amaranthaceae; genus Chenopodium; species Chenopodium album. Next base: position 54,955,703 of record NC_137839.1, read on the forward strand.
AGTTAAACAGATAAAAGAGTTAAGAAACGCGTATCTTGCACCGTCGAGCACACGTCTCTGAAAGTAACCGATTGTTGCTGCTGTTGTTTCCTGTTGTTGTTTTGACGACCTCCTGCAAGCTAGAGAATGCCATCCCGCTTGAAAACTGCTACGCCTTGTAACTGCTTCCAAATTAGAAGATTGCTTCGCCTGAAACTATCCTCTCCGCTGTGATAATATTCCACGTCCAAGGGAATATCATCGAAAATTATTTCTCTTGAAATAATTCTCATCCGCATTATGATCATCTTCCATGCCTCAGGAACTATGATCGAAGACAATTTCGCCCTGAAATTACCTTCAGTTGTTTGTGACAACCTTCCGCAAGCTAGGGAATGATGTCGAATACATCTTTTCTTGAAGTTATCCTCATTTGATGCGATAATTTTCCCAAAGAAAAATACTGAAGATCCACGCCTGTCGATCTTTAAAATTTCGCTTGAACTTGCCTTTGCTATGCCTGTATGTCGGCGCTCTTTTACTCTTGAACCTGTATGTCGGTGCTCTTTGCTAATGAACCTGTATGTCGGTGCTTTTTGCTAATGAACCTGTATGTCGGTGCTTTTTGCTAATGAACCTGTATGTCGGTGCTTTTTGCTAATGAGCCAATGCTTAGGCGCTTTAAGCTAAGTGAGACGATCTTTTCATCAGGTCGATCACTTTACGTAATCAAGCCTAATCATGTCAAATTGCTTAGAGGGGCTAACTGGTGTACCAAGGAACCCAAAATATGTTGCAGAAAGCTAGCACAACCACAAAAGGTGGCTGACTGCTTTGGCGTCGCTGAAAATCAATCAGCACCAGCCTTATGGCATTAGCGCCATACGCTGAAATTGGCGTCTGGCGCCAAGCACAGAATGTGACGCCAATGCCTAGGGACTGGCGCCAGCACGGGAATCACTTTAAATTCCCGTTTTCAGTTCATTTCGTGCTCTGGTTTGTTGCGAACGCTGCTCGAAAGAAGTCGAAACTTCAATTGATCGTTGCTCATTCGTTTCTCAACCGAATTCGCTCAAATTTGTTGCAAATCAAAGCTCTTCTCATCCATATTCCCGATCTATGTAAGTTTTCCTCCAACTCACACCGGCTTTTACGAATTATTGGCATGTTCATTCACGAATTTCATGAAAATTCGAAACTTATAATGCTCAATTTGCTTTGTTTATCAAATTTTATGCCATGAAATTTCTTGTTTATGTTTGTATATTGTCTTGGGAGTAATTTGAGACTTGTTTGACTCAATTTGGTGAAGAAATGAGCAATCCACCATTGTTGAACCTCTTAAGGTCGTGAAAAACAACGTGGCTTGTTCTTGATGTTTTTGCTAGCAATTCTTGTTCAATTTGTCACAATAATCACTATAGTGTTGCAAGAAATTGTTTGATTGCTTGAAAAAAAAATACTGTCATGCTCAATTTGAATTTGTGCTCTGTTTTAGTACTACGTACTCTGTTTTTGCGAACATAGTATCATGCGGCTAGGCGAACCTTTAGATACTATAGAACCTTAATTTATGATAATTTTGCACAATGTAGTATGGCTAGACAACGATGCTCAGGTTCACGGTCCCGAAACACTAGACGGGAGCATGAGCCCGTGGAGGACGACACTACACCGTCCACTTCGTTTGGTCAGTTCCCAGAGTGGGATGAGCAGACCTTGTTCTTTGCCCCTGTCCACCACATTTCTGAGAGGGTGAGACGGGGAACCGAGCCTGGGAGGACAAGGCATCACGGCTCTGGCTGTGATGGTCTAGGCGATTTGTATAGGATGCACATCGCTAGAGATCGAGAGACGAGACTCCTATGGGAGTCTTGCGGACTAGTTGCCCTGTTTGAGACCTCCGAGGCTATGGTTGCCTCCAGCGGGGGTCACCACGTAGTACGCGCTCTGGTGGAGTTCTTCTGGGACACCACCAACACTTTTCATTTTCCATGGGGTAAGATGATGGTCACTCCTACAGACTTCAGTCTCATCACAGGACTGGAGTTCTCTTCTATGCCGCTGCCATTCGACGGCAGTATCGACGTCTTTTCTCCAGAGGTCGAGGAGCTGTTGGGGCCGATTGCTGTTCGGGCCCGAGCTGAGGTCGAGACGACTCAGTTCAGTGCTAGGGGGATTCGCCGCTCGACGCTGGCAGCGGCTCTTGATGACGATGCTACCACCCGAGAGCAGCGGGTGCACATCTTTGTACTGATGTTGTTGTCAGGGACACTCTCCCCTGACGGGGGTAGTAGGGCATTGCTTTACTACCTCCCTGCTGTTCAAGATCTCCAGCGAATCGGGACTTATGATTGGGCCAGCTTGGCCTATACTGACTTCGTTCGCGCACTGAGGGACTCGTGTCGTCATCGGTCCTTTAGGACGAATGTTGCTCTGTCTGCTTTCTGGAAAGTCGTAGAGGTAAACATTATTCCCTATAAAGTTTAGCCCTATATGTTAGGCAGCATTTACTCATGCTTTAGCTTTTTGTAGATCTGGTTCTATGAGTACTTTCCTTCCATTGCGCCGGCGAGACCATCGCCGAGGGGATATCCGGTGAGCGCCTCTTGGGGCGGCCACCATGTGGACCTGTCTACTGCACGTGTCCGGAGTCGGATCATCTCGGTACGACTTTTAGTGTTTATCTTGCTCTTCTGCGATGTTTTAGACATGTTCTTACTTGATTGGTATTTTTATAGGGACCTGAGGTAGTATACCGACCATGGGGTGGTTGGACAGTCCCTGGATTAGCCGCACAGTACTCTGCTGAGCGCCGCTACTTTCTGGGGACCTATGGAGCGGTTGTGTACTTAGGAGAGAGAGTTGCTAGACAGCACTCTTCCGATATTTTTGTTGTTCCTGCTCCTCCACCACGTCACATGTTCGACGAGAGAAAGTTGTCGAGCATGGCTGAGGAGCCTGGTTCCCTCTGGCGGTCCCATGTGATCCTTGGGCGGAGTTATGTTGAGGAGCTACTTCTTTTGTTGGCTCCAGCCCCTGTACCGGCCGAGGATGTGAGGGTAAGATCCTTAACTTTTGTTTTTCGCTGAGTAGCCCCCATGTAATACCTTGCTGATTTCTTTCTGTTTCATCAGGATGGTCCCACTGAGTTTGTGCCACCTCGTATGTCCATCCACTACCAGGGGATGTACGGGCCGATCTAGGAGATGATTTCTCCGGCTCCTGAGGGCGAGCGCTTCGTGGAGCGGTCGATTCCTCGTCACCAGACCAGGGTAAGTCTAGTTCTAATTCAGAATCTTGTATTCAGTTATCATGCATTTTTACTGACTTAACTTTCCTTGACAGTTCTCACGCGAAGTGGTTTCGGCTATGGCACGATGCATAGATGCCTTCCGGAGCCAACTCGTTCGGATGAGGAATGCGGCTACCTGTCGTCGAGACGACACTGGCCGAGAGGTAACTTTTCTTTACTTATTATTTCTGCACTACGCTTGTTTTTACCTTGTTTCTGATTTAACTATTTTGCAGGGTCAGCCGATCGCTTCTCACACCCGTACGAGGCCTGAGGGGCGGAGAGAGCCGGCGAGGTCTAGCTCGAGACGTCGTCGCACTTCGTCCGGAGGTAGAGGTGGTCGTTCTGAGGCTGCTCGAGCTGATGTTGCTGAGGGCTCAGAGTCTTCTTCTGAGGGTGCTCCTGCTGCACCAGTAGGAGAGGCTACCTCGACTTTCAGAGGTGGTGGGATGCACGAGGTTGGCTCGTCATCGCAGCAGCCTCCGCGATCTCAGCCTCAGGTTGACCTTGGCTGGAGCGGTCCTGTTTTGAGTTTCCCTCCTCCTACGGAGACTGGAGCTGGTGCTGAGGCCGGAGCTGGCGGAGAGGTGACTCCTCGGACGACGCAGTTTTATGGCATGATGGGCCTACGTCCTCCGGCGCCGTAGTTCATTTCTGTATATGCCATTTATTTTGACTTTTTATAGAACTTTGCCTTTGACTTATTATTTAGACACTTTGTACTTTATGTTATTGTATGTTAGTGTGTGCAAGTGTGATAACAATTTTGCGCAAAAATTCCGTCATTTTTATTATTGATGGAGGGTATTATCCGACTCTCTCCCCCAAAAAGAAAAAATAAAAAGGAAAAATAAAACGGAGAAAAAAGCTGATTTTTGAATTTTAATATAAAATTCAAAAGGAAATAAAAATTAACTAAAAATAATTGCTATATTTAATTAATTAAGAAAAGGATAGAAAAATATTTAGAAGAAATTAAAACGGGGCCATAAAGTCATTAACCGACTCCAATTTAATATCAAAACGCAAACTGAGCACGCGCGACTGTCCTGCTGACTTGGCGCCAGCTGGCGCCAGCCTGTGGCGCGTGGCGCCAGGCGCTGTTTCTAGCGTGTGGCGCCAATAGCTGATGGGTGACGCCAATTCCCGGTGTGTGACGCCAATTGATGCTGACTCCGTATTCCAGTCAGATTGAAATTCCTCGCAATTTGTGCATAAATAGCCCCCTGCTCAGCCGATTCTTCACATAATTCCAGCGAAAAAAATTATTCTTCTCTTTAGAAAAAATAATAATCATGTCTTTAGCCACTAAAACCTTCACCCAATATTCTCATGAATGGTGTCGATCTCTCAATGCTAGAGAAAGAAAAGAATTGGATTTATTTCACTTGGGGGGAATTTATGGTATTAAAGGGGTAGATTTAGACATAGACTTCATACATACCGCTTTGGAATATTGGAACATTGATACACATTGTTTTAGAATAGGGTATGATGAAATTAGCCCTTTGCCAGAGGAATTTGGTGCTATTTTAGGCTTCCCTGCAATAGACCTGGTAGTAATCCCTAGAGTAGATGCATATTACTATAAGGATTTCGAGCGCTTCTTTAACTTGAAGGAAAGGGATTTATCAAAAATAGTAGATGGCAATGTAGTGAACTTAAAAGAATTCGCACGCTATTATTTTGATAAACCGCTTTCTGAATCTTTTCACATATATAGAAGAAGGGCGTTTTTATTCTGCATGCTTAATCAATATTGTCTTAGTAGTGGTAAAATTAATGAGGGACAATCATTTATAACCACTGTGCTAGAACAAATTGAATCAGGGAGAAATCCAATGCCATTGATAGTTGGAGAGACTATGATTAGTCTAGATGAGTTGAAAAGGGACCCAAAAGCACCTTTTCGCGGTTCTCCAATTTTATTACAGGTAGAAAAATATTATTTTTAATTACACAAATCAAAAAACATATTTTTGTATTGTAATATTAATTTATTTGCATTGGAATTTTTTTTACAGATGTGGCTAATGGAGAGGCTAGGATTAATTAGCCCTCCGGACGATATTGAAAATTATACGCCCACTTGCTTTGTGAGGAGAAAGAAGCGCATCCCTAAAATTGGGCGCCATGGGTGGAAGAAAGTCTTTGAATCACGTGATTTCGCCATCAAGTGGGTCGTCCCATGGTGGAAAATAAAAAGGATGGTTGGTGTTAACAAGCAACCTTTCTGCCGTCTTCCAAGCTTGTCTCGCATGACATATTATTATCCCTGCAGAGTAAAGAGACAATATGGCTTGCTTCAAAATATTCCTTCCGGGGATCTTCGTCCTCCCTATGAGTATCCCATATCTCAAGAAGTAGATAAATTTAACACTTACTGGAGCGCTAGACCTTTATGGGAAGTGATTACCCAAAAGGTTCCCCCTTCTTTACCTAATGATGTAAAGAAGTGGTTTCTAAAGAAGTCTTCAATTGATCAGGGTAGGACCGATGTGAAGAATCGTCTAGGTGACAGGGTGACACCGGCCAAAGAACGCTTAGGTGCAAGAATTGAGTTCAAAACATCTACAATGCCTAAGAAGAAGAATACTACTAAGGACAAGGGGAAAAGGAAAGCTACAGACAAGAAGGCTTGGGTGGAAAAGAAGCATGGGGTGCTAGCTGAAGGAGAAACAATCTATTCTAAAATTGAATGTAGGTCCTCTAAAGGATGCCTACTAGCTAAAGTAATGGATGAAGAGGAGGAAACGGAAAAGAATTGGAAAAGGGTAAAGAAGGAGAAGAAAGACTAGAACATTGCTTAGCTTTAGATTTATTAGATTCTTAATTTTTTATTTAAAGTTAATTCATTTCAGCCTTATTTAAATTCCATTAACAATGCTATTTTATTTTATTAATGAAATTTCAGCTTTCAATTAAATTGTTACTTTAAATTTATTTTATTAAAGCAATGAAAAACCGAAAAAAATAATTTTCCAGAAATATTTCGAGTACGGAAGTCGAAAATTTTCCGAAAAACACCGAAATTCGCCCAGATTTTATGACTGAATTGGCGTCAGTAATTGCAGATTGGCGCCAGCTATTGAGGTCTGGCGCCAGGCGCCAATTCCATCGTCTGGCGCTAATGGCTTTTAGCTGGCGCCAGACTTTGTTCTGTGACGCCAGTTGCTTTTCCGACTTTTGTTGACTTTTTGTTGATTCTGGAACGCGGAGATGTCGAAAAATAAAGTGGCCGCACCCGTAATGGGTTGCCTATGTATCCTTTCCTAAGGAAACAGGCCGAACGTAGCTCTCTTGAGTGTCCTACTCAAGTAATTATGGGTAGTATTTTTTAAGTTGGTCAAGATTGGTCATGTTTGAGAATTCATTGCCATCCATGTCAGTTAATTTTGCTGCACCACCTGACAGGATTGTTTTGACAATGTAGGGGCCAGACCAATTAGGTCTAAACTTTCCCCTTGGATCTAAAACATTTTTCCTTAGCGCTTTTAATACCAAATCTCCTACTTTGATATTTCTTGTCTTGACCTTCTTATTAAAATGTCTAGCCATACGAGTTTGATAGCACTGAGTGTGATGTAGAGCTTCTAGTCGTTTTTCGTCGAGTAGGATCAATTCTTCATATCGTGCCCTAGTTCATTCGACTTCATCGAGTTTACTCTCTAGCGCAATACGTAGAGATGGTATTTCTAGTTCGACAGATTGTACAACATCCATTCCATACACCAAAGAAAATGGTGTATTTCCTGTTGACGTACGGATTGACGTGCGATAACCCCACAATGCAAAGTGAAGCTTGTCAGGCCAATCCTTATAATTTTCCGTCATTTTCTCGATGATAGTCTTTAAATCCTTATTAGCTGCCTCGACTGCTCCGTTTGCTTGAGGTCTATAAGGGGACGAATGATGATGTTGGATACCATATTTATGTAGCAAATCTTCACATTCGGCTTGAAAGTGAGTTCCATTGTCACTTATCATTTCATGTGGGACTCCTATCGACAAATGATATTCCTCTCGATAAAGAGTGCTACATGTTTTGCAGTGAGTTTAGCATATGATTGCGCTTCAACCCACTTCGTAAAGTAATCAATTGCTACTAGAATAAATTCATGGCCTCCTGTCCCTGGAGGAGCGATCTTGCCAATTATGTCAATTCCCCATGTAGAGAATGGCCATGGTGATGTGTAGGTGTAGAGCAAAGATGGAGGAAAGTGTTGTAAATTGGCATAAATTTGACACTTAGGGCATCTTTTCACATATTGATGGCAGTCCCTATTCATGGTAGTCCAATAATACCCTTCTCGCATTATTTTTTGGACTAACATTTTGCCATTTACATGAGTTCCACAGATTCCTTCGTGGACCATTCTCATTATTCTTTGTGCATCCACCTTCCCTACACATAGGAGAGCTCGACCTTTAGTTACCCTTTTATGTAGCTCGTTGTCTATGAGTACATATTGAGAAGCCAAAAGTCTCAAGGCTCGTTTTGCTCTTTTGTCAGCATGAGGGGGGTATTCTCCATTGGTGACATAGTTGAGGATGTCAGTGTACCATGGTTCTTCTTCTTGTTCTTCATCTTCGTCTTGGACTGGGTTGTCGTCTTCTATAGCCTGTATATATGCCGGTTTGTGCCTTTTTTCGATAGTTAGAGGCATTTGCTCGATATCCGTGGGAATCCTAACCATTGAGGCTAATCTTGTCAAGACATCAGCAAATTGATTTTCTTCTCTAGGTAGATATGTGTATTCCACCTTCTCTAACTGATCGGTAAGAGTTTCCAGATAAGTTTGGTAAGGGGCTAGACTTTCGCTCCTTACTTTCCACCTTTTAGATATTTGATTGATGATTAGAGAGGAATCTCCGAATATCCTTAACTTCTTTACTCCCAATGCCAGAGCTGTTTCAAAGCCTACCACACATGCTTCATATTCAGCAGCATTGTTGGTAACGTCGAAATCGAGTTTTATTGAGATTGGGACGTGCTCTTCTTTAGGTGATACTAGTAGCACTCCGACACCACATCCCTTTTGGTTTGAGGCTCTGTCAAAATACAGAGTCCAAGTATCATCTTCGGTGACCATCAAATCTTCATCTGGAAATTCGTTGTCCTGTATTGGTGTCGAGTCTTCTATTGGAAAGTCTGCCAGAAAGTCTGACACCACAGATCCTTTAATAGCTTTTTGTGGCATAAACCGCACGTCGAACTGGGCTAAGTTGACTATCCATCTTGAAATACGTCCATTGAGCGTTGATTTCTCGAACAAGTATTTGAGTGGATCTAATCGAGATACCACGAAAACGGTATGCACCAACATGTAATGTCTCAACTTAGTTGTGGCCCACACCAAAGCGAGGCACAATTTCTCGAGTGGTGTATAGCGTGTTTCGTATTCGAGCATCTTCTTACTTAAGTAATAGATTGCATTCTCTTTGTTTTATACCTCTTGTGCTAGCATGGCTCCCATTGTCTCTTTGGTAACCGTCAAATATAACCTAAGAGGTATTCCGGGAAGTGCTGGCGCTAATACGGGAGGATTTGCGAGATAGGCTTTGATCCGGTCAAAGGCTTTTTGACACTCGTCATCCCATATTACTGGTACATTCTTCTTGAGCTTTTTGAAGATTGGTTCACATATCGTCGTTAGTTTTGATATGAACCTACTTATGTATTGCAACCGACCAATGAATCCTCGAATCTGTTTCTCGGTCTTGGGCGGTGGCATTGACATGATTGCTTTAATCTTGGTTGGGTCTATCTCTATTCCTCTAGAGCTTATGACGTACCCCAAGAGCTTGCCTGAGGTGACCCCAAAAGCACATTTTGATGGATTCAACCTCATATTGTATTTTCTTAGCCTTTCGAAAAATTTCCTTAAGGTTACTCGATGGCTTGGACGGTCCTTTGATTTCACAATCATGTCGTCGACATATACTTCAACTTCTTTGTGCATCATGTCATGAATCAAGGCAGTTGCTGCACGTTGGTAAGTAGCACCTGCGTTTTTCAACCCAAATGGCATTACCGTGTAACAGTAAGTGCCCCATGGTGTGATAAAAGTTGTCTTCTCCAAGTCTTCTTTCGCCATGAGAATCTGATTATACCCTGCGTATCTGTCCATGAATGAGAGAAGTGCGTGATTTGCTGTGTTGTCTACCAGAATATCGATGTGTGGCAAAGGGAAGTCGTCCTTTGGACTTGCCTTATTTAGATCTCGATAGTCGACACACATCCTTACCCTTCCGTCTTTCTTTGGAACTGGGACGACGTTGGCGACCCATTCGGGGTATTTGGATACCTTGATGAAACCTGCAGTTATTTGTTTTTGAACTTCTTCTTTTATTTTAAGTGCTACGTCGGGTTTCATTCGACGCAACTTTTGTTTTACAGGTTTCATTCCTGGGATTAATGGTATAGTGTGTTAAGCTATTTCTCTGTTAATGCCTGGCATATCTTCATATGACCAAGCAAATACATCGATAAATTCTTTAAGCAAGTCAATTAAATCGGTTCTTTCTTGTTTATTCAATGTTAGTCCGATTTTAACTTCTCTTTTATGAGTTGAATCATTTGAGATGTCAACTGTTTCAGTCTCTTCAATTACTGGTGTTTTCTTTTCAAGTGTTTCCATTGCTTTAATAATTTCTTTATCTTTTTCATCGTTAGCTAAGCAATGTTCGTCATCTTGGGTTAGGGAAGAACATGAGAAGTAAGAAGAATGAGCGATATTATTATACTCTGAGATCATTACATCAAAGAGTGATATGTCCTCAGGGACTGGATCACTAACTATCCTAGGAGAAGAAATAGGAAGGGGAGGCGTTATAGCTAAAGACCCAGAAGATTCTATGGGGAAAGACTCTGACTCAGACTCTAACTCTGACTCTGACGATTCTTCAAACATTGGCCCTTGTCCTGTCGTGATTGATATCTTCCTCCCACTCGGAGTGGTCACCTTGATAGTCTTGCGCCACCCTTGCAATAATCCTTCAGCTGGAGTAATTAGCTTTCAGGGGTCGAAGTTTTCGCTTTGTAGGACCATTTGAATGAGTGAGGAGTTATCTTCTTCATAAACTGGCTCATTCTTTTCTCGCCCAAACAGTAATCCCATGACGTTAAAGTCAAAGCATGGGGGTACTTTCTCCTTATGGATGGGAGTTGGGATTTCATCAGTGAAATAGCAATCCAAAAAAATCTCGAATTCTGGTTGTCGTATGCCATTTACAACAAATGGTTCGGGAAATTCATGGCATGGATAGTCCTCTCCTTCTTTTATAAACGGACCATTAAGCGTAAGAGGGTACTGATCCATTGGAATTGCTTTCTTTTGAATGCGAGCGTCCCTACGTGCTTTCAATTTGTCCTGGGCTCGCTTGAGATCTTTCCGAGTCGGTTCGAAACCAAGTCCGAAAGTATCTAATTTAGGGAGGCCAGGTGACTCTATCGATTTTGCTATCCCCTTCTTCTTTCCTAAGGTCATCCCAGGGAAGTGTCCTTGTTTCTTTAGCATAGTGTTTATAATCATGTTGGAATGGGGGTCGTGGAAAAGAGATGTCCTTTCATCCTCTTGGATTAAGGAGACTTCTTCGTTAAAGCCCCATAGGTCTTCATCATCTTCGTCATGCTCCACGTTGATGATTGGATTCTCTATTGATTTGATCCTCATTGGCGAAGCATCAATGGTGATGGGGATTCCTCCAACTATGGCTTTCACTTGTTGGTGGAGAGATGAGGGGACAGCCTTTAGGTCATGGAGCCAAGGGCGTCCTAACAACAGATTGAATGAGGCTTTGATGTCCACCACTTGAAAAGTAGTGGCATGTTCTATTGCTCCTGCCGTCACATTTAGTGTTATTTTACCAAGAGCTTGACGTCGAGTATTATCGTAAGCTCTTATTCCTTGTGTGGACGGAGTTAAATCCTCATCCTTTATGCCGAGCATCCTTGCAGTCCTAAGTGGACAGACATTAATAGCCGATCCATTGTCTACAAGAGTCATGGGAACATTCATTCTTTTGCAGACTACGGTAAGGTTTAATGCTTTGTAGTGCTTGTCACCTTCTGGGGGTAAATCTTTATCAGAGAAGGTGATTAGATTAATTGGACTAGGGAGATCACTCGTGAGGAAGTTAGCTAGTCCCTCAGGAGTGGTGTCAGAATCTATCTCGATTTTATCCAAGGCATTCATTACAGCTAACCTATGTTCTCGAGATGTTGCCAGAAGCTTCCATACATTCATCTCCACTTTTGTCTTCTTGAATTGTTTAACGATGTCATTGTCTTCGATGATAGGTATGGGAACTTGTTGTACAGTAGGCATAGGTTGTGTTGAAACGGGAGGTTGTATTCTCCCGGATCTTGTGAGGACGTCTATTGATGAATCTTCTTCAGCCCAAATGTCGTCCGTGGTGTATGATACAGAAGGTGAAGGTCCTACTATGTCTTTTAGATAGACATCTTCTTCGTCACTGTCCCATACTCCATTAACATTTATGTCTTATTCTTGTTGAACTTGGACTAATTCCTTTCTATCAATCATTTTCTGCACCAAATCCTTGAACTTGAAGCAGTTTTCTAGGGTGTGTCCTCCTGACTGATGGTATTGACAGTAATATCTATCTGTCCTTTTTAATGATTCAAATGGTCTCGGTTCGAGAGGTTTGACCTTGCCACCCTCGGAGAGCATTTTAAACATTTGTGCATACGGGATCCCAATTGGAGTATAAACTTTATTGCTCTTCTTGGGTTTTTCGGTGACTTGTAAGGGAAAGTGTTTTGCCTCATAAGTCGTTTTTACTGGTGTGAATTCTCTCTTAGATTCTTCATCATATTCCTTGTGAAGTTCATTCAAAATTTTGAGATTTTCATGTAACAGTTGCGATGTCTCCCTCAGATACAGTGTGAGTATTCGTATCTCTACCTCATTTGCTGGTTCTGGAAGATTATCTTCGACATCGAAAAAGGTCTCTTCTTCTTCCTCTTCGACGTTGGTTCCTTTGACAGGCTTAATGAGAGTTGCCATTATAACTCTTGCTTTCCTCTTGCGAGCTATAGGTTTGTCGAAAAGTTGGACTTGTACGAAGAGGTTATCTTTGATTAATCGTCCTTCCTTTCTTGACCACGCGCTGTAAATTAAGCCAGTTTGCGTTTTAATTACTTGACTCGAATCAATTTGACTTTATGGTTTTTATTTTTTAAAAAAAAGGGTATGCAAAAAGTATGCATATTTTTAGGGACCAATAATGTACATGTGTTTAGGGAACTTAAGTATTATTATTTATTGGAGGATTAATATCCGACTTACCCCCCTAAAAAAAATGACAAAAAATAACGCGCGCACACAAGACTCCCTTAATCATGGTCAAGACATGTGTATTGGTGTGTGTATTGAGTGTAAGTGACATGCTTGGACTCTTGTGTAAGACCATGGGACTTAGTGCCTAAACTCGAATATTGAAACTGATTAATTAGACATTAGGTGATGACTCGACGAATAATCCGAACTGTCGGCCAAGCGACAGAACTGCAGTTCTCTTGTGGAGTTCTCCCCTGATGAGCACATACTGTGAGGCCAGGAGCCTCAAAGCACGGCGTTCCCTTTTATCAGTATTATGAGGGTATTCTCCTCTTGTCACATAATTAAGGATATCTGTATACCATGGCTCTTCATCTTCTTCTTTTAATTCTTGTTCATCGTCGAGTGCGTGAACATAAGCCGGCTAATATCTTCTTTCTATGGTCAATGGCATTCTGATTGTATCAGTTGGAATTCGCACCATTGATGCTAATTTAGCTAGTGCGTCAGCGAATTGGTTTTCTTCTCTTGGAAAATACGTATATTCCACTTCATCTAGTTGCTCCGTGAGAGTTTCTAAATGAGCTTGATACGTAGCAAGACTTTCACTTCTCACTTTCCATCTCTTGGAGATTTGGTTAATGATTAGTGAAGAATCACCATAGATTCTGAGTTTCTTAATTCCCAAGGCGACAGTCGTTTCTAACCCCAAAATGCATGCTTCATATTCTGCGGCATTGTTGGTGACATCAAAGTCGAGCTTCATGGAAATTGGGATGTGCTCTTCATTGGGTGATACAAAGCAAGACTCCTACACCACATCCTTTTGATTTGTTTGAAGCTCCATCGAAATAGAGCGTCCAGCTATCATCTTCGGTTATGAGTAGATCTTCGTCAGGGAAATCGTACTCATCTTCTTTTTTTTCAACTTCTTCTAGCGGAAAGTCTGCTAAGAAGTCAGAAACCGCAGAACCTTTGATGGCTTTTTGTGGCACAAATCTCAAGTCAAACTGAGCAAGATTGACTATCAACCTTGATAATCTGCCATTGAGTGTTGCTTTTTCGAACAAGTATTTGAGAGGATCCATCTTGGATATAACATGCACTGTATGAGTGAGCATGTAATGTCTTAGTTTCTGTACGGCCCATACAAGTGCGAGACAAAACTTCTCAAGTGGTGTGTATCGCGTCTCATATCCTTGAAGTTTCTTACTCAAGTAATAGATTGCATTCTCCTTGCTTTCGATCTCTTGTGCTAGCATTGCCCCCATCGTTTCTCTTGTGACCGTAAGGTAGAGTCGAAGAGGAAAGTCTGGTATTGCTGGCGCTAGCACGGGTGGGTTTTCCAAGTACTCTTTGATTTTGTCGAAAGCTTTTTGGCAATCGTCATCCCATGTGACTGGGACATTTTTCTTGAGCTTCTTGAATATAGGTTCACATATCGCTGTGAGCTTTGATATGAACCTACTTATATACTGCAGCCTTCCAATGAAACCTCGAATCTCCTTCTCATTTTTGGGTGGTGGCATGGCCATGATCGCCTTTACTTTTGTAGGATCTATTTTTACTTCATCCAATTTTTACTTCTTTAACAGTCGTATCATTGGAAATGTTAACTGTTTCTGTATCTTCGATAATTGCTGTTTTATTTTCGTGTTCTTCCATTGCTTTTATTATTTCTTTGTCATTTTTATCATTAGCAAAGCAATATTGATCAGGGCTAGGGGAATGACACGCATCCTAAGCAAAGGTACTCATTTTATTGAATTCATTGGCTAATACATCAAGAGGGGTAAGGTCGGCTGCGACCTCACCGGAAATATTAGGACTAGAAAGAGAGGACTCAACAAGAGACTCAGGGTTGAACTCTATAGCAGAAAGAGGGTCGGCCTCAGACTCTAAGGACTCGTCTACAGACTTAGACTCAGATTCGGACTCGGATCCAGACGACTCAGACTCATCAAACATAGGACCCTCGCAAGGGGTTATTTCCAACTTCTCTCCATTTGGCGTAGTGATCCTTAATGTCTTGCGCCATCCCCTTGAAATGTTGTCAGCTTGGACGATTAACTCGGAGGGGTCAAAATCCTTGTTTGCTATGACAACTTGAACGAGTTCGGAGTTATCATTGCGGACCGTCTTAGACTCGTTCTTCTCCATTCCAAAAAGCGGGTTGATTCCTAGATCATCAGAGTTCGGGCTAGTTTGCTTCTCGATTGTGAAGAGCTCTTCGTCTTCATCAACAAAGTCACAATCAAGGAACATCTCGAATCCTGGTTCACGGATCCCATTGTGGACGAATGGCTCAGGGAATTCATAGCATGGGAAGTCTTCCCCTTCTTTGATGTACTGGCCATTGAGGGTGAACGGATATGGATCCATGGCCATTTCCGTCTTCGTGATTCGAGCATTATTGCGAGCCTTATCCTTCAATAAATCTTGTTTCACATCTTCTTTTGTTGGCTTGAATCCCAAGCCAAAAGTATCCTTCTTGAGTGCACCAGGATGGCCCCAAGATTCAACCATTTTCTTCTTGAGTCCAAGGGTCATTCTAGGGAAATGACCTTGTTTCTTCAGAATGGCATTGATATTGGTGTTTGAATAGGGATAGAAGTCGAGATGGCACTTTTCCTCCTCTTCAATCACGAGAACATCATCAAGTGAAAACCTCCACAGATCTTCATCTTCTTCGTCATGTTCAACATGGACGATTGGAGTATCAATAACTTGAATGCGCATAGGAGAAGCATCAATAGTAATCGGAACCCCTCCAACTATGGCTTTCACTTTCTGGTGCAGCGATGATGGAATCTCCTTTAGCTCATGAAGCCAAGGGCGTCTTGACAACTGATTAAAAGAGGCCTTAATGTCCACCACCTGAAATTTAGTGTGACTTTCGATGCCCCAGTAGTTATATTCAGTATGATAGTACCCACGGCTTGACGGCGAGTATTATCATAAGCTAGAATCCCTTGAGTGGAGGGAGTCAATTCTTCATTCTTTATGCCCAACTTCTTTGCAGTACGGAGTGGGCATACATTGATTGCAGAGCCATTATCAACCAGGCTAATAGGAACATTCATCTGCCTACACACCACAGTGAGGTGTAAGGCCTTATTATGTTGGTCCCCTTTCGGGGGCAGATCCTTATCAGAAAACGAAATCAGATTGCTAGTACTTGGCAATTCAGTAGTGAGAAAATTGACCAGTCCTTGGGGAGTCATGTCATCATCAACTCCTATCTTCACCAGAGCATTCATCACAGCCTTTCGATGCTCGTGAGAAGTGGTCAAGAGCTTCCATACATTCATCTCCACCTTGGTCTTTTGCAGTTGTTTGACCACATCGCTATTCACAGGGTCGATGGGATCAACTATCGGATGTGATTGTGGTGGAGGTGGAGGTGGATTAGGTTGTTGCAACCGTCCACTTCTGGTGAGAACCTTGACCTCAAAGTCCCCCCAAACATCTTCACTTGTGCCAAAAGATGAACAGGCTATATCCTTGAGATAGACGTCTTCATCATCACTATCCCAAATTCCATTCACTTCTTCAGTACTCGAGATAAATACAACTTCCGGCAGAGGTTCATTCACAGGTTAAATGAGTATCGACGGATCAAAGGAGACTTCATCTCCCATGATAGCCAAAGCATCAGAAAGAGGACCTGTTTGAATGTTAGGCTTCTTGCCCCCTGGAGGGACAGGAAGTTGATTAGCATCGATCAGGTCTTGGATTGCATCCTTCAACCTCCAACATTTCTCAGTGTTATGACCCTTGCCTTGATGAAACTTGCAATAAGCATTGGGGTCATAGCTAGCGGTCCTATTCTCTGGCCGAGGTTCTGGAAATGGTCCGATTGGCATATTCAGTCCTTGACCATGAAAACGGTCATAAGCAGCATCATAAGTCATTTCCAAAGGCGTGTAAACCCTCCTTTGCCTTTGGAATCTTTGAGGAGGAGCATTAAGGGCCAGCACATCATTGATATTGATATTGTTGGTAGCATTATTGGGCTTAGAAGACGAAGAAGAAGGAGTGTCGTTCTTCTTGTTTTTCCAAGTGTTGTTATTATTGTTGCTACCAACAGACTTCAATAGTTCATCCTCGATATTGATCCCAATATCGTATACTTCTTCAAAGGTACTCAGAGGCAGAAACTTCAAGTGTTGCTTGTACTTATGAGTCAGATTGGCAATGAACAAGCGAACCATTTCTTTCTCCTTGGGGGGATCCACCAGGAGTGCATCTGTTTCCCTCCACCTGCTTAAGTAAGTGGTGAAGCCTTCATTCTCTTTCAGTTTGAGAATGGAGAGTTCACGTTCAGAAGTCTTGGCCTGAATGTTACATTTGTAACGATTCATAAAGCTTTCAGCAACATCCTCCCAGGTCGCGACATGTTTGGATTCCAAAGAATAGAACCACTGTTGACAGGCATGCTCCAAGGAAAGAGGGAACACCATAGGGAAGAGTGTCACATCTACTCCCTTAAGAGCCATAGTTGTAGAAAAAGCCTTCAAATGGAAAAGCGGATTATCAGTAGGCTTGAATTTGGGAATGTCAGCAGTGGAAAACTTTTCAGGAAGCTTTTCTCTTATGGACGAAGAGGTGACAGGCTGTTCCACATAAGTGAACTCTTCAGAAATCTTGCTCATCTGTTCCTTAATCTTATCCATTGCAGCAGTAGTTACATTGTTTTGATTGTCTTGTTCTACCGTGCTGACTCTAGTGGTGAGTGTCTGAATCATGTCAGACAATCTTTCAATTGTCTTGTTGAGGTTCTCGATGTCTTCCTTAGTGGCCATTGGTTGAAAATAGACTGGAGATGGATCTTGTGGAGATGATTGAGGTGGTTTCTTTGTACGCCTCTTTGGTATAAGAGGTTGTTAAGTTATGGACTCGAACTGTAAAAATCTACCCATGCTTCTTGACCAAGTGCTGTGACACCGAAACAAACACACCTTTAATGACCAAACTTAACCTTAACCCATCCGGATTAAAAAGAATAAATTTTTTTTTTATTAAAAATCTATAATTTTGAAATTCAACTTGTTTATATTATTTTTTTTTTTTAAAAAAACATATGGGAGGATACCATCCGACTTACTCCAGAAAAAAAAAAACGACATAAAAACAAGACTTCCCTAAAATACAGTCAAAAAGTGGTGCACGACTTAAAGAAAAAAGTGTGTGAACACGATATGTGAGTGATTAAGTGAGGTTATAGACGCGTGTTTTGACCGTATAGCTAGACATGACACCAAACTGGACACAGCATTCGCACAAAAATCGAAAAAAAGACTGATTGGACACTTTCCTGGGCACCGTGTCACGGTGCAGACTGTCGTGATACGGTGCAGTCTACCGTCAGACGGTAGACGGCCCCGTGTCACGGCACTGTTGACCGTGGCGCGACAGAACATGCCGTGACACGGTGCGCAGTTCCAGGTCAGTTTTGTGATTTTTCCAGATTTTAACCGATTTTAGGTCCGTACTAATTACTATGTGAGAATGAAAACCCTCGGTCATGGGTTAAACAAAATAGCAAACACATGAAGGTTAGCACCAAACAACCACATAGCATTTAGGCACGATGATGTAAAAAAAGTTCGCAACCTAGAGTCAAGATCTATGTTCAACTATTGGTCAAGCTTTAGGTGTCAAAAGGGTACCATGGTTAAGAGTTTGGACGCATTAGCAAGGCAGCCTCCCTTGAGGTTGTATGCCAACGGGCGGCTCCGCGAGTTCGTGATGAAATCGAACTCGACTCCATGGTTTGGGTGGATTTAATAACTCGGATGAACCCTTATTGCCATGAGCGTTTTTGGGTCGATAGAGCTTAAATCCCCTGGGGCTACGACGCATGTAGAACACATACGTTTTTTCAGAAAAATCGAAGGAAGTCGACTGTGAGGAAAGAAAATAAGCCACCGGACTGATTTTAGGACTGCCGTGACACGGCAAAAATTCCCGTGTCACGGTACTGTGCACCGTCAGACGGTGCACTGTACCGCGACACGGCAGATTTTGCCGTGGCACGGCAGTCAGAAGATCTGACTGGTGCCCTGTTCTCCTTCGCGCGCAACCAAGTTATCCAATTTTTCCTACGGGACAGACCTGAATGCGACGTTAAAACGTCTATGCAGATGCAAAAATGCCAAATTAATCACAGGAATTTTTTCAAGAATCTTTCAAGTCTCATCCACTCATCTTAATTAAATACCGATCACTCAATTCGATAAATATACAAGAATCCTCCCCAGTGGAGTCGCCAAATTGTAGGCGTTGTTTGAAGTGCGCCTACGTTAAAAGCATGTTGTGAATATGCTTGGCACTCATAGGAAGTGGGAATTGACATTAATATTAGGGACAACGATTAGGGACAAATAAAGTAGGGAGCCGCCAACAAGTTTTTAAGGAACTTGTAAACCGTTCACGGATCATAAAAGGCAACCACGATAAGGGACAACGATAGGCAACAATGATTGACCCGTGAAGGTTACACCCCATTCATAATCCATGAGATTACTAACTCCATATGGTTCGGAACCACGAAAGGAGGATCGGGGATGATGGTACGAAGTGAGTCATGGAGTCACATTCTCCCGTATTGGCCTCTACTCGATTCTTATAGTGAAAAAGCATTCATGTGATCTCAAAGGCATACAAACAAAATATTCAATTCGCTCCAAACTATTATTTAACTAAATTGGTTGAATATTAATGCACACATAATTCTAAAATATTTGGTGATCACTTGAGTTAATTAACAAGATTAAAAAGGAACCTAAACCGGTTGTCCAAATTATCTTATTAGGCGTGATTTTCAATTACATATTCCCTTTAACATGAAATATGGTGATCAATAAATATAATAGAACAACATTAATATTAGAAACAATTTAATCACAATTCCAACAACATAAAATCGTTAGAAAAATAATAGAAATAAAAGGAACATGATCCTTACTTGGATTCTGTTTGTTTGCAACTACAAAATAATAAACGAGTTAGTAACTTCAAGGAAATAATAAAACAATAATTAAATTAAATTAAATTAAGTAAAGTTGATTTTGGGGCCAAACCGTCAAACAATTCTACCTTTCACGCCTTGGCTTAAGGATAGAACCACGAGTAAAGTATGGACTCCTTTGAGTACTTGAAGAAGGAATTTTGAAGTGAAAAGGGTAGGCTAGTGTTTAGGCTAAAGCATAGAAGAGAGAAAAATAAATCAGAGAATTACTCGGTGCTCCGTACATCAGAAATGAGGGGGTATTTATAGGGAAAATGTGCTGAGGGAGCACACGGAACCCTAAAATGATAAAAACCCTAAAAAAGTATCACGTGACATGGCAAATTGTACCGTGACACGGGAAGTCCCACCGTCAGACGACACACTTTCCCGTGACACGGTACATTTTTGGTGTGACGCGGGAAATTCTCAGAAAACGGGAAAGAAAACGCGTTAAGGGTTTACGCGGAAAAGACACGGAATGTCCTGTGTCACGGCAGACTTCCCGTGTCACGGGAAATCCCACCGTCAGACGGGAAGGATTCCCGTAACACGGTGGGTACCTACCGTGGCGCGGGAATTTCCAGCCTGTTTTTCCGTCTAAATACATTTTAACCCTAATTTCATTCGGCATTTTAAGTGCCGATTGATAATTTCGGGTCTTTTCTGACTTATTATTATTTGGGCTAAAATAAAAAAATAATTAAATAAAAATAAATAAAAGGTTTGGGCCAAAAATAAATAATAAAACAATAAAATAAAAAAGGTTTGGGCTAAAATTAAATAATAAGTTTGGGCTGAAATTAAAACTATGCTTTTACCAAACATCAAGATTAATCCATGGACCGTTCAAAAATATAAATTTAATTAAATACGATTTTTAAGCACTCTCGGGATTAAATACTAAACCTGACCAATAGTGGCGGTGAAAGGTTGTTCATCATCGGGTTTGGTTTTGGGGAGACATTTTTAGGTGTATACAGGTACTCATCTAACATGAAAAGATTTGTAACCTTAAATGGAGAATTGAAGCTGACAAGTATGAAATCCCATGATTGTCACATTATGATGCAAGTATTCCTACCGATTGCAATCCGTGGTATTCTACCGAAACACGTGAGGGAAGCGATTACAAGCCTTTGTTCGTTTTTCAATACAATTTGTAGCAAAGTTCTTGATGCTTGTACACTAGATTCTTTGCAAGCAGATGTGGTTGTGATTTTGTGCAAATTTGAGATGTATTTCCCACCCTCATTTTTTGACATAATGGTTCATCTTGTTCTTCATTTGGTGCGTGAGATTAAGTTGTGCGTTCCAGTTTTCATGAGGTGGTGCTACCCTTTTGAAAGACACATGGGTACATTACAAGATAAAGTACGGAACCGGGCTCACCCTGAAGGAAGTATGATGCAAGGGACAGTGGGTGAGGAGATAGGTAACTTTGTGGCGGACTACATAGCCCTTCCTCAACCTATTGGTCTTCCTACTTCTTGACATGAAGGCAGACTTGATGGTCATGGCACAATTGGATCGAAACGAATGTCACCAGACCGAGATCAGTTCTTACAAGCACACCTTTATGTGTTGCACCATGTTTCAGATGTGCACCCATATTTAGACGAGCACATGGCTAGTTTGCGTGCCGAATTTCCATCCAAAGGTGAAAGGGCACTTATGCGGTTGCATAATAAGAGATTTGTTTATTGGTTTTGTGATCGAGTAATGAGTGGATTGAATGATACTAATGTGACCGATACATTACGGTAGCTTGCGTACGGTCCTAGGGATGATGTCCGTTCATTTGAGGGATGTGACATCAATGGGTACACTTTTTGGATCGAGGGTCGTGATTTGAAATCTTCCTCCACCCAAAACAGTGGTGTAACTCTTGTGGCATCGTCAAGGGAGTTTGCAAGTTCTAAGGATAAATCACCTGTCGATGTAGAGTTGTCATACTATGGTCGAATTCAAGAAATATGGGAGCTTGATTATTGTGACTTCACGGTTGCTCTTTTCAAGTGTAAGTGGGTTGATAATATCAGGCGTAACGTCAAACATGAGGACTTTACTCTTGTATATCTTGGCCACTTGAATGATAGTGCGGAACCATTTATCCTTGCATCTCAAGCTAAGCAAGTATTCTACGTAACTGACCCAATGGATTAAAAATGGTCTATAGTGCTAGCTGGCAAAAGAAGAATCCTAGGCATTGGAGATGTTGAGGATGAGGAAGAATATGATGTGTTTGATGATTCAACACCTTTCACTGTTCCTAGACCTGTTGTACTAAATGACATAGACAACGAAGCAGGTTATATGCGATCAGACCACAACGAAGGAATTTTAGAATGAGGTAGTTTGATTAAAAGTTAGTAATGGTTTCATTGCAAATATAGTTTAGTTATCATGTATATAGGCGCATAAGTAGGTGAAAATGATATATTTGTAGTTTGAAATTGCCTAAGTGTACTCATTATCATGCATATACAAGGTTATAGGACCATAAGTAGGTGAAATTGGCTTAAATAGCTTCTACTTAACCCAATTCTTTTGTTCTGCGTATGAACTAACATTTATTCATTCTAACAACCTATATTCAATATATTTAATATGTTTGTAGTTTGAAATTGCCTAAGTGTACTCATTATCATGCATATACAAGGTTATAGGACCATAAGTAGGTGAAACTGGCTTAAATAGCTTCTACTTAACCCAACTCCTTTGTTTTGTGTATGAACTAACATTTATTCATTCTAACAACCTATTTTCCATATGTATAAGTGATATGTAGATTGAAATTGCCATTTTGTACTCATTATCATGCATATACAAGGTTATAGGACCATAATAAGTAGGTGAAAATGGCTTAAATAGCTTCTACATAACCATAATAACTATCATGCATATACTTTACTATACACTAATATTGTTTTATGATTGCTTTGACAGGTGCTTATATCTCATGGCGGACGATCATGATCCTCATTTGGGAGAGGACATTGACGATGATGAGGATGAGAACGAGGATGATAGTGATGTGCCTTACGATGTGGATAAGGAGGATGACTTGGGTTAGCCAGAGGATCAGGCTCAAGATGAGTTCGAGCGTAGGCTTGACGATTTTGAAATTTCAGCTGAACGTGCACCGCCTATTGTAAATACAACACGTGAGATTGTCGGTGAGAACCCGACTCCTGAAAGTCAAGGCTAAGGACAACATGAAAACAACACAGGTGGTGGAGGGGGGGGGGGAAAGGCACCGGCTCAAAGAAAAAGAAGGGGTCCGACGAGAAGATTTAAGAAACCGGACGGTCCCATGGTCTTGGAGTATGACAACAAAGGCCAACCCGGGCCCAAATGGCGTCAACAATATGCTAATCAAGTTGGCATATGTTCGCGGAAAATCCCTATTACACTTGTAATGCGGCAAGTACCTCCGGGTTTGATTCAAGAATTTTGGGATGATACAAGGGTAAGTGTGTTTTTGGCACATTTAGACAATTTAAGATACCTTACCTTATGGTTGTTACTAAATAGAAACTAATAATTGGTTTTAATTTGTGCTTGTAGAGGCTGTTTTCTATTCCTAATGATCCCGAGAAGAGAAGAGTGTTTGAATCTTTATTAGCGGAAAGATTCAGAGGCTTTAAGACCAAGTTGACTAATTGGTGGATCTACAAGAAGAAGAAGGTGCAAACAAAGAAGAAGAATGCTGATGAGGATGACCGTCTCCCGTGGCAAATATGGCCGACCGTGTCAAAAGATGATTGGGAAGAGTTCGTTATAATGAAGACTCAAAAGAAAGCCATTGTAAGTTTGTGTAAATCTGATCTCAATTGAATAATAGCTTGACACTTTTTGTAGCAATGAGACTAACATTTTTTGTTTTGTAGGAACTTCGAGAGAAAAATAAAGCGAATGCAGAAAAGAAGGAATACGTCCATCGTATGGGTCTCAAGACTTTTGGTGAAAAGAGACCTGAGTGGGTTGATTCGGGTTTATACCCTAAAGCACTTCTAGTGGCATTGAAGGAACCCTCTAGTTCCACGATCACTACATTGGTGAGTCGTGCCGGTGATTTCTTTTTTTCTCTCCATACGTTTGATAAGGAAATCGGAAAATGGGTCATTAAGGGTCCGGAAGCCAAAAAACTGGCAGATAAGCTTGTAAGTTACCTATGAATTGTTGAAATTAAGTCACTTTTGCATCTAAATCACTGTACAAACCATTAACTGTTTTACTAACCTCATTTTTCCTTATGCTATAGCTTGAGCACACTCAAGAGATGGTGGAGGGAAAATTTGAACTAAGTGTGGAGAATGACCCTTTCACCATGGCTTTGGGAAGGCCATACCATCCAGGACGAGTAGTAGGTTCAGGAGGGTCATTGCTTGGATGGAATAAGGTGATGGGTCCCGAATACACAAAATCGGGTAGATCTCGAGCCAGTGTGAACTCACCGGGGGAGTTGGATGCCAAGGTGGCATCAATTAAGGAACAAGTACGCAACGAGTTAGTTGGTGAATTGAATGCTTGGGCGAAGCTAATGAACTTACCAACTTTGCCGTTCCTCACGAGTACCCCGGTCGACTCATGTTCTGAACCAAAAGGACAAGGAGAAGGTGATAGACATGGAGGAGATGAGATACGTGGTGAAGATGTGCCACCTGAGGTAAAATCAATTGAGTTATTAAAAGTTTTAAAATACTGAGTTAATTGAGATTTGAGGTGCAATGATTGATGTACTTTTGCAGGTTCCTACTCCTACACATGCGGACTCGAGGGAGCTTGAAAATCCAACACCGCATGAATTTCTAGAGTTACAGGTGATTTGTAACCCTCTACCTTAATGAATTTTGTTATATTATCTATGCTGTTGTAAAAGTCCTATTTAACTATCTTCTTGTTATATATATACTTGTGTAGGAAGACACCCGGTGTGCACTTCTAGCCCCGGGGCATGCAAATGGTACGGCGTTGAGTTGGGTGGCGTATGGTAGTGCCCAACCGACGACGGGTGCTACGGCGGGGCCACATCATTACTCGGTTGGGATCGATTCAGTGGTTGCGGGGTTCGAAGACATC
Organism: Chenopodium album; assembly: GCF_948465745.1. Classification (NCBI taxonomy): domain Eukaryota; kingdom Viridiplantae; phylum Streptophyta; class Magnoliopsida; order Caryophyllales; family Amaranthaceae; genus Chenopodium; species Chenopodium album. Next base: position 54,980,379 of record NC_137839.1, read on the forward strand.
CCACTACCCGTAGTAATAGAGGAGGTTGAGATAACAACGCTTTGGCAAGTTGTAGGTAGCTTCGTTGATTGGTCACGTGCATGGGTGAAGTTGATTAATAAGGAGGTAAATTATTTAGTTCTCAATTTTTGTAAGTGTTAAACCGTTAGGCACTCTTAAAATAAAACCGCCAAATATATATATATTTTTTTTACAATATGCAAGGTCCGCCAAGTTGATTTAAAATGGCTCAAATTTTTTTTTTTTAAAAAATATGCAAGTTCCGCCGCCCCGGGAAACCCGAAGGAGTCGCCCCCGCTGCCGGAACAGCGAAGGCAGCCTGCGCCGAGGCCACAGCAGACCCGACAGGTGGCTACCAAGGCTGTAGCAGCCACGGCAGGTGGCTGCCAGTTTGCTGCAGCCTCGGCAGCAGCTTGTCTGGGCTGCTGCAGCCTTGGCAGCACCTGCATGTGTTGCTACAGCCATGACAGCCACCTTTCAAGGCAGCAACAGTCCAGGCAGGCTGCTGCCGAGGCTGCAGCAGACTGGCAGCCACCTGCCGTGGCTGCTACAGCCTTGGCAGCCACCTGTCGGGGCTGCTGTGGCCGCGCCGCGGGCTGTCTTTGCTGCTTCGATAACGGGGGAGGCTCCCTCGGGTGTCCTGGTGCGGCGGAAGTTGCATATTCTTTTAAAAAAAAATTAAAGCAATTTTCTTCATTTCTTTAAAATCAGGGTCATTTGAGCCGAAATGGCTACTCAGTTGCCTATTTTCTTCATTTGTCAACTAATAAACTTATACATTCTCAAACCATATCATAATTACATATTTATAAGTGATTGTGAGTTGAAATTGCATAAAAGAAGCAAAGTTCTAATTTTTTGGCGCATTTTATCAAAATAAAGCCACTTCGAGTAGAAATGGCTACTCACTTGTTTATTTTCTTCACTTATCAACTTATAAACTCCTTGCATCTCAAAATAACTCATAATCACATATTTATAAGTGTTTGTCATTTGAAATTACATAAAAATCGTCAAGGTCTAAGGTTTTGGGTCCAATTCATCAAAATAAAGCAATTTTGAGCCGAAATGGCTACTCACTTGCCTATTTTCTTCATTTCTCAACTAATAAACTTATACATTCTCAAACCATATCATAATTACATATGTATAAGTGATTGTGAGTTGAAATTGCATAAAAGAAGCAAAGTTCTAATTTTTTGGCGCATTTCATCAAAATAAAGCCACTTCGAGCCGAAATGGCTACTCACTTGCCTATTTTCTTCATTTCTCAACTTATAAACTCCTTGCATCTCAAAAAAACTCATAATCACATATTTATAAGTGTTTGTAATTTGAAATTACATTAAAATCGCTGATTTCTAAGGTTTTGGGTCCAATTCATCAAAATCAAGGTCATTTGAGCCGAAATGGCTACTCACATGCCTATTTTCTTCATTTCTCAAATAAAAAACTTATACATTTTCAAAACATATCATAATTACATATTTATAAGTGATTATGAGTTGAAATTGCATAAAAGAAGCAAAGTTCTAATTTTTTGGCGCAATTTATCAAAATAAAGCCACTTCGAGCCGAAATGGCTACTCACTTGCCTATTTTCTTCATTTCTCAACTTATAAACTCCTTTCATCTCAAAACAACTCATAATAACATATTTATAAGTGTTTGTCATTTGAAATTACATTAAAATCGCTAATTTCTAAGGTTTTGTGTCCAATTCATCAAAATCAAGGTCATTTGAGCCGAAATGGCTACTCACTTGCCTATTTTCTTCATTTCTCAACTAATAAACTTATAAATTATCAAACAATATAATAATTACATATTTTTAAGTGATTGTGAGTTGAAATTGCATAAAAGAAGCAAAGTTCTAATTTTTTTGGCGCATTTTATCAAAATAAAGCCACTTTGAGCCGAAATGACTACTCACTCGCCTATTTTCTTCATTTCTCAACTAATAAACTTATATATTTTCAAACCATATCATAATTACATATTTATAAGTGATTTTAGTTGAAATTGCATAAAAGAAGTAAAGTTCTAATTTTTTTTGGCCCATTTTATCAAAATAAAGCCACTTCAAGCCGAAATGGCTACTCACTTGCCTATTTTCTTCATTTATCAACTTATAAACTCCATGCATCTCAAAACAACTCATAATCACATATTTATAAGTGTTTTTCATTTGAAATTACATAAAAATCGCCAAGTTCTAAGGGTTTGGGTCCAATTCATTAAAATAAAGCCATTTTGAGCCGAAATGGCTACTCACTTGCCTATTTTCTTCTTTTCTCAACTAATAAACTTATACATTCTCAAACCATATCATAATTACATATGTATAAGTGATTGTGAGTTGAAACTTATTCTTTCTCAAACTATTTCAGATTACGAATGGAAGCAAAACTTCAAAGAGAAAGAGGGTGGAGAAGCCTAAAAGAATTGATCAACCTAAGAAGAAGCTAAGTGAACAACGGTCCAAGAGTGAACAAACGTCGAAGTTGCACTCTTCAAAAGGTTCACCGATGCCACCTACTCCACTTGTTGAAGACATTGTTCTTCAATCGCTCTCTGCTGACATGACCTTTCTTCACAACCGTGCTTGTTATTTGGTCGATCCCATGTAAGTTGCACTTCATAAGGCAATGTTCCACTATGATGAGGATGCAATTGCATGGATCAGCAAAGAAGATGTGAATGAATTTATACGTGGTGCAAAGCTTAACATTTCCCTCATTCAAACATTCAAGAGGTATTTCAATGCCCACATAATCTATACTTTTTTCAAGTTATTCAAATTGATGGTGATTATCCTAAATCTGATAAATTATTAAATGTTCATGCACGCAGAGCACTACAGGAGCACTTAACTGACACTGATTCTCTTTGTAAAGTTGGGTGGTTATGCCCCGAGCAGTTATCCACTACTAGAATCATAGGCAACCCCCATGACGTGTTGTACTATGTTGAACAGAGTATCAGGGAATCGGCGCGTGCGGGAGACAAGTTCATATTCGCCCCATGTTATAGAGAGTAAGTCTAACCATGTCAAATTCAATTGATTTGGCATCATTATATGTTGAATCCTAAATATTAATTACCTTTTCTATTGTGAACTTATGTAGGGAGCATTGGAGCCTCATGGTGATTTGTAATTCCACTAACACAATTTATCACCTTGATTCAGCTCGATCATCGGAGAAGTGGCTCGTGAAGTCTATATTGCAAAAGTAAATATTTATAGCAACCTAGTGATGATTATTGCTAATAATAACTAATTTAGTAATCATACGACTAATCAAATTTGAATGTACTTTTTTTTTACTACAGTTTTATGAAGAAGCTACATTGTCGTGCTCCAAAGGGTCCAACATGGAAGTCACCGTTGGTAATTTACATGATATTGTGATTATCTTGAAATTCTATGTTAGTAAATATTTGCTCATTTCCTTTGCATGTTTCACTGATGTAATTTGTTTGTCATATGCTAGTGCGCACAACAAGAGAATGGACTTGATTGTGCTTTGTATGTGATGAGATTCATGCTTGACATTGTGACTCATTGTACGGACACTCAGCAGCTTGATGAGGTAAGTCCTAAAACTTATTGAAATGCTATATTGATGTGATTTCTAGCCTTAGACACCTAATATTACCCAACAATGGCATGTTATGAGAAACAAAAGGCTATTTCCCAAGAAAGGTAGAAAACAGGCTGAATAGAAGTCATATGGGCTATATTAGGGCCATTTTGTGTTAATATGCTCTTTTGATGTGATTTCTTTCCTTATACACCTATAACTAGATAATATTGACATGTTATGAGATAAATAAAGTTCATTTAATAAGAAATATAGGAAATGGGCAAAGTAAAGTCATATAGGCCATATTCAGGCCATTTTGAGTAAAAAGCATCATAAACCTTAATAAAATGCTATCCTATACAATTTTAGGGCTTACACACATAAAACTACCCAACATTGACATGTTATGAGAAAGAAATAGTTCATTTGATAAGTAATGTAGAAAATGGGCTACATAGAAGTCATATAGGCCCTATTTGGGCCATGTTGAGGAAATTGCGTTGTTAAACTTATTGAAATGATATATTGATGTGATTTCTAGCCTTAGACACCTAATATTACCCAAAAATTATATTTTATGAGAAACAAAAAGGCCATTTCACAAGAAAGGTAGAAAATGGGCTAAATAGAAGTCATATGGGCCATATTAGGGCCATTTTGTGTTAATATGCTCTTTTGATGTGATTTCTTTCCTTATACACGTATAACTAGATAATATTGACATTTTATGAGATAAATAAAGTTCATTTAATAAGAAATGTAGGAAATGGGCAAAGTAAAGTCATATAGGCCATATTTGGGCCATTTTGAGTAAAAAGCGTCATAAACCTTAATAAAACGCTCTCCTATAATATTTTAGGGCTTACACACATAAAACTACCCAACATTGACATGTTATGAGAAAGAAATAGTTCATTTGATAAGTAATGTAGAAAATGGGCTACATAGAAGTCATATAAGCCCTATTTGGGCCATGTTGAGTAAAATGCGTTGTTAAACTTATTGAAATGCTATATTGATGTGATTTCTAGCCTTAGACACCTAATATTACCCAACAATGACATGTTACGAGAAACAAAAAAGGCTATTTCACAAGAAAGGTAGAAAATGGGCTGAATAGAAGTCATATGGGCCATATTAGGGTCATTTTGTGTTAATATGCTCTTTTGATGTGATTTCTTTCCTTATACACCTATAACTAGATAATATTGACATGTTATGAGATAAATAAAGTTCATTTAATAAGAAATGTAGGAAATGGGCAAAGTAAAGTCATATAGGCCATATTCGGGTCATTTTGAGTAAAAAGCGTCATAAACCTTAATAAAACGCTCTCCTATACAATTTTAGGGCTTACACACATACAACTACCCAACATTGACATGTTATGAGAAAGAAATAGTTCATTTGATAAGTAATATAGGAAATGGGCTACATAGAAGTTATATAGGTAATATTTGATAAAATACATATTGTTTTGCCTAATTAATTAATTTTAACATAATGTTATTGTATTTCAAGATTTGCAAGGTCCAAAAGGATGGTCTGTTGACAATCAAGGAGCTTAATGAAGTTCGTGACATGTTGGCGTCTTTTATCACCTTCAACATGTAAATGGCATTGTAATTGTAAATTATTTATGTTAACTTTTGAACTATATAACTTATTATTCATTATATATGTACTTACTATTATTTGTATATGTAAGCAACTTTTTTTTTTTTGTATTGCGTTTGGGAATATTTATATCTATATATTTAATTGAATTCTTGTTTTTAATATTATTTTTGTATCTTATTGTAATAATTAATAATATTATTATTATTAGATATTATAATAATAATATTATTAATTATTATATTTAATATAATTGCTGAAATTACAGGTTATTATTATTGCTGGAAACAAGTTTTTTTTTAAAAATATTATTGCACGAAAATTGGAAAAAAAAAAACAAAAAAAAATAAATTGGTGAATAGGCACCGGTTAGGCAGCAACCGGTGTCTAAAATAGCTACCACAAAAAAAAATTGGTTTTGAACCGGTGCTAAAAAGATGGTTTTTGGCACACCTCACATAGACAGCGGTTCAAACCGGTGCCTTAGACCGGGTTTGAACCGCTGCCAAAGGCCTTTTTTCACCTAGTGTTTGAATATTCTTTAAAATCGAATGGACTCATTATTTAATTTAAAACCACAATTAAATAGTTAATATTTAGAAAATTTTTATTCCACTATGAAACTTCACAATGTTTCATCTTATGATAAATGGTTTTCCCAAATGTTTTAAGAGCAATACTCTTCATAAAACATTTATAAAAATCACACCCATATCTAATATGCTTGATTTATCTCACGCAATTTGTGAATGTTGTCGTTCACTTATTGCATAGGTTTAGTTATAATTACTTTGCAAATCTTAGCATCTTCATTATCGACCATTTCCATAATAAGATGATAAAATTTTGAGAGTGTTAATGAATTACATGTGATTTAGGATTTATTATCCAAGCAATGGCTCCTACTCATTTTCATGATTTGCGACCTTCAGCTTGACAACCTACAATCATTAATGTTCAACAACAAACTTTCCATTTAACATCTTCTTTACGTATACTATTGCCTTTTAAGGCAACAATATTCTCATCATATACTTTAGTAGACTTCTTGATGATGCCTTGCTTGGGTTTCACTCCCAACGGCTCACAATGATTTGGAATACCCTAATCACTTGTGATCATGGAAATTTACCTTAAATTTCCGCACATTATACATGGATGCACATCCATGTTACCATTTCTCAAGCCACGACGCTTCTTACCACGTGCTTACAAATGGCTTCCTTATTAAGGATTTCATCCTTATTTAAGGTTTGTGCTTGCATCATCAATGCTCAAATTATATTTGTTTCCATGCGTCAGAACTCATCCTCTAACTCATCCAAGTGTTTTGGATGTTCTTGACTATAATCTAATACTTAGATTCAAGTTGATTGGTACTATATACATACTTCACATGCACTAAGCAAGTAATTTGTGTGACGATACCATATCATAGCTTTACATGATGGATTTAATTGTAGAATGATTCTCAATCTTTATCCCATCAATTTGACATTTTACCTCATTAAGTTTCACTGAGTCTTTGCTAAATTGTTCCCTATGTGATATGGTTGAAAGTCTCTTACTAGAGTCTTTATTGTTTTACTTAGTATTTAGCCTAGCTTATACTTAGTTTAAACTTTTACTTAGTTTTATACATATGGGTCGAAAGCCTTTCAAAGTCCTTCATGTTTAATATGGTAAATTCCTTTACTCGTTTAAAAATTTAATTAAGTCTATACCATAGAACTTAATTCCAAATATGTATACAAAGTATCGCCTTTAGCTTGGTCCATTGTCAAAATACTTTCAAATCTAAACATTTAGCATTTGATAGTTGTTTCACAATAGAGTTCGTAAACTTCTCGTTGGACCTTTACTTTTGCTCCCACTAAACTTTTTATTCATCAGAATTTCTATGTTTCTCCATAAGCCAATCCTGTTATTAACTTTATGAGAAAACACGTTCCAATTCCTATATGCATTGCTTCCTTTAATCCCATGACGGATTCCTTTGAGCTTGCTTTCAAATCTAGCATTATTTAGGTTTTCAAAACCCTTAGACTATTCCATAGTCACTTCCAAAATCATATTTTGGGAAGGCAATTTTAGTATCTATTTTTCCATATTTCATATGTGCAATTTTGCTAGATCAATCACGAAAAGACTTAAGCATTCCGATTGGTGAATAGGTTTTTTTATTAAAATTAACTCCGTGAATTTAATTGTATCCTTTAAATCAAATCTAGCTATGTATGCATATACATTTCAACATTTGTAGTTTTCTCCTTGAAAATTTATTTGCAATCTATGGGTTTTTCACCCTTCATGCAAATTAATCAAGTTTCAAACATGATTTTCAAACATGGGGTCTGTTTCGGATTTTCATGGCCTTTAACCATTATTCGGAATTTGGATTTGTCATAGCTATCTTACAAGGCATTATTCCTTTACTATCTAATAGTAAATAGTATTCTTGTAAGTCTTACGTGTATCTCTAAATTAATAGAAAATTTATAGGATGCAACCCAAACCTTTGGTGAATTCTATACCTATACAGGGCAATTGCATCAACCACTGAGTTTCAAGGCGCTTCCAAAGCCCTTTTATTATGTTGATCTTACTCCAACATTTCTGATGTTTTGTGAGTAATGATTTCTCTTTTAAGTCACTTGTAAATTCCTTTTGAGTATTCTTGATCAAGCATTCTCACAAAGTCCTTTTAAGGTCTTCCGACATTCTCAGTTTTAGTTTGTTGCTAAGCTCGATTGTCATCGAGTTCATTTTCCTCCCACTTGTCGTTTTAGAAATGTGTTACTTTCCAGAAAGACACCACTTAGAGCAACAAACACTATGTTCTCAATTAGGTTGTGGAGGTAATGCCCGTGGTCTCACTTGAATGCTTACAAAGAGACATGTATATTGTCTTTGGGTAAAAGTTCGTTGTAAAACAAACAGTTAGCTCCCACTTGAGCTATCTTAGCCTTTAATGAGCCATTAAGCTCCCACTCAACCACCTAGCTCTTGCTATGCCGGTGAGCTCCAACTGAGTCACTTAGCTCCCACTGAGCCAGTGAATTCCCACTGTGGCTAAGAGTTTTAGACATATACTTGAAAAGACATTTAAAAGATAATTCTATCCATAACTGAATATGGCGTCCTTTCTTAGCTTCGACATTTTGTTTAGTGTAACATTAGTCCTTCATGCATATCTTAAGAACTTTATAAGAAGGGATGTGATCCATCATTGTTCGAGCCATTTTTAAATGGCATCGAGGTCTCACACTATGTTCTTTGGGAGTTATTTATGAAAATTTCAATTTAATAACTTTTTGATGGTCACGCTTGGCTCAAGCAAACATCGCTTGATCTAATCTAGACGTTTTGATATCTTGCCGAGTTGATTTTTTAATTCCATGAACTCTTGAGCTACTCATGTCAAGTTTCTTCACATTTGATGAATATATCCATATCCTTTCAAATTCTTTGTGAAATGTTGAAGTAATTGAATCCTCTTTAGCCTTCGGATTCAATTGTCTATACCTAGAACGATAGCTCTTTTCTTTTTTGGTTTCAACAAGTAAGACTTGCTTGTCTTAGAAAGATTTCGAATCGAGCAACTATCAAGAGTCTATCTAATATAGCCTTGAGTACGTTCTTGTGGATGTGACATTGCTAAAAATGTTCGGAACGCAAATCATGCCCATGACTTGAATTTAGTGAGTTTACTATGTTAGGGAAATGTTTGTTTATAATCAAGCATTTTTTACTCAACGCTTGGATAACCATGCCATTAAAATAAATTCCCAACTATTGCTCCTTTACTTTGAATGTGAGTCTTTCCGTGTGTGAACGGATCATTTGCTGATTATGGAACATAATAATAACCATTATTCGTTCCAGCCTTTTTCTTAAAAGGTCTTTAAACAAAGCATACGACCTTACAACTTATGTAGCTCTTGTTGCTTCATTCTAAGCTAGTAAGTCGATAACTTAGCTTAACTTCAATAGTTTGAGGTCACATTCAAAGTGGAACACTCACGCAGTATCCGATACTTGTGAAGATAACGAGTTGCTAAGTTAACTACAATAACACGAACTCATGTGTTGAAATGGAATCTTATTCCTTTTCTTCGTTCCTTGTTTCCTATACTTCTTATCATACAATATCTCATGACCTTACTTTAAGAACCATTTCTTTAAGTACCTTGACTTTTATACTTTGTTAGGCATAATTAAGCATCTAATGCGCTGTAAAACAAAGTTCCATCTTTTCCTTTAATTCACGCTTGAATACTACATCGATGAGTCCTACTCATTTATGTATGAAGCGAAAAGATATGTTGGTCATCAAATATTGAAAATTTGAGTTTGGAACTCAATACGTCATGTTTTATCAAAACTACCTAGTATTTTGAATACATTATGTCCAACCGTCCTTTCGGACTTTGTTATAAAAGTCATTTATGAGAATTGTATTTTAGAAATTCTTTTCTTTCTCTGAGAACTATCCTCAAAGATTTCCTTTGCCAATCATGGAAGCATTATTATTTGATTTAGAATACTATAAATGTAAGTGCAATGTATAACTATTTATCAAGAATATAATAAGTTTGAAATTTAAGAGCATTCATGCAAACTTCAATCTTATTAAACGTCTTATCCACGCATTAAATTTGTCCCTATTTGGCGAGAATAAGTCGATTCCAAGATCCAAAGAAACAAAGAGTGGTTAAGCATGCTTTGGCTTGTCTTAACACTCAATCTTCTAAGGTAAGAAACTCTTTGCTAATGGCTCCAAGCCACTCTTGGATAGATAATCGTCACATCTAATGCTCTCATGATGATTTATCTCTTTTGCCTCGACATGTATGGACTCCATCACTCATATCATTGAGTACAACCAAAACCAACATGCACACCCGGTGTGCCTTACAATCCTTAGAGTAGTGATGGTACCTCGCTTTGGCGTAGCCCACCATCACACTCATTCGGTGTGCAAGTGTTGTTTTGGAAAGGCAAGTTTTACTCAATATTATTAGGGAGCTAGGTTTTCTATGTTTGTTGATATAAGTGAACTTAACTAATCATCACAACATAAATAAAACCTAAACATGCATCTAATATATCATTCATATATAAGCACAAGCATAAATATATAAACCATAAGTATAAGATGCACATTGGCAACTAGCATGACCCCTTGAATTCTTCAAGTCTTCAAAAGGTCTTCTTTTGCAACTTCATGACTTTGTCTTCCAAGAATCTCCATCTTCAAGACTTGACCATAATTATGCAACACTAGTAACTACGATTAGGACTAATCTAATATTAAGGTACAAAAATACTCAACCATACGTACACCGTATTTAGATTTACAAAAATACATCACGACACGCAGTCCGTATTTTCTATATATCCTAATCGGGTCCCACTAGTTGTCATTTCATAAAACCTGTGAGAGAATATACATTCCATTCATCCATTCACTATATGTGAATGGCCCATGCATTTTACAACAAACAAGTAATAATGCATTAAACACGCGAGCGCACTAGTAACTAATCTAGGTGGTTAATCCAATTAACACGCCTAATTAAAACTAGTCAAAGTTATTAAACCGATTATGTAATTGACGTAATTAATAATTGAAGTTCCCACTAAATTCCGCATCCATCTTAATTAATCCAATTGATTAAGCCGGTAGAACCCAAAATTTATCAAAATAAATTTTTCCAATGCCGCTCAAAACCGAGGCCTAGCCTCAAAAATTTTAATTAAAATAAACAAGATTAATTAAAATAAATAAAACGGCAAAATAAACAAAATTGCATTGCCTTACAACCCGGGGTAAAGTGCCAAGTGTGGGGTTGTGCGCATCTTGCCGCAAGCACGTAGCACATCCACATGCACTCTCTTACCACAACACTAAGCACACACACACACATTGCTCGTTAACGCACCACAGCACACACGCACAAGCCACGGCTGTTGCTGTGCACGCACACACGCACGACCGTGTGTTGCTGCTGCTATGTGCTTTAGCCACGCACATGGCTGCATGCACACACGAGCACCCCTCTTGGCAGCCACATGCGGGCTGCTATGCAGTCTGGCTAGCCAAAGGTGGTTTTGCCTCGTTTTGCGTGCCATAGCCTCGGGATTTTGATTCTAATTTTTCCAAAAATATTATTAATTCTAAATTAATTTAGAACTAATTCAATGAGCAAAAAATTGAAAATTTAAACAAGTCCAACTTAAATAAAATTTATCAAGGTGCATTCAACAAAAATAATTCCCAAGAACCATTCTTTAATTAAATTTGTTTAACTTGGTGCAACAAAATAAATAAGGCAATTTCTCATTATTAATTTAATCAATTTAAATTAATCTTCAGATTTTGACAAAGTAAGAGGGAGTTGGAAAAATATGAACTTTAATGTTCAAATGAAATATCCAACTACTAACGTTTGTGAATCCTTGAAAAATTATATCTTCCAATATGAAGATAAACAAATTTCTATCACAAAGTTTGAAACTCTATGTTTCCAATTAACCAAAAATGATTAAAAAAACAAAGTTCAACATAAAATTCATGGAATTTAGTAGCTTTTAAAGTTTCAATCACTCAACACAATTAAAGATTAAATCTTTAGCACTTTAGAAGCCTCAAAAACAAAAATTTCACACTTAATGCAATTTTTTTGCAATTATGTGAAAAATAAAACCAAGCCTTCAAACACAAATTACCACCAAGTAATCATGCCTAAAGAGGTTTAAAATTGCATATAAAATATGTATAGAACCAATAACATAACCACCATAAATATGCAATTAATTTTCAAGGTTAGAAAGACTTAAATTTTTTTGTGAAAACAAAAAACCCCTCAAAAAATGTACTTCTGGTCGTTTTTTTGGCTAAAAACCGAGTCCTGAAAAGGTAAAACCATTGCTAGAAAACCTTTTCCACCCAAAATTCACTATTTTTGGGTCGAAATCTGGGTTCGGGAGCTGCAACCAACTCTAATACGAGGTTAAAATGGATAATACGAGCTACTAATCTAATTAGCAACTCAAACCAGAAAAATTAAGTCATAAAAAATACGTTGAAAAAAATATGATAATTAAAAATAAACGAGCGGGGCTCTGATACCGCTGTTAGGGTTTGGTGAGTCCCACTCACTGCGGAAAAAAAAACCCGAGACAAGGATCACGCTCGTAATAAATAATATCACTAATGCATAAATAAACACAAAAGGGCAAAATAGGCAATTTACCTTTGTCGCGTGCTTCGCCCCACAAATTGGGCTCTTACATGAGAAGCTTAGCCCCGAAAATACGAGAGCCTCCGACAGAGATCCACCCGCAAAAACAACTACCAACTTTTAGGTCTGTTACCTCGAGGTTAGCGAGGTCCGACCAAAACCCGAGTATTATGTGAGTTTAAGAGTTTTTGCTAATACAATGCTCTATTGAACTCCTACTTAAGCACTCTTCCCCAAAACCCAAGATGGGTATTTATAGGCAAGAGGGAGAGTGGGAATTTCTATCCCATCAATGTGGGAGCATGAAATTCCACAATTTATTTTAAAGCTAAATTAAAATAAATAAGAAAACTAATAATAAATCTACAAGTGTCACTATTATATGAAAAGGGAAGTGAGGACCACTTGGAGAGTAGAGGACCATACTTGCACCCCACTCCATACTCTCCTTGTACCACTTGCCCCTCACCCACTTGATTCCCATTTGTTTCCCATGAGTTTCGGCCCTACTACCCGTGCCTTAGGCCTAGTCGTAGCCCAACCGAAGCCCAGCCCCGCACTTAGAGTTGTGGGCTGCTGCCATGGCTAGCAAGCCACGCACTCCAAGTGCGGGCTGCTGTTAGCATGTCGCGCAAATCATGTGCGGACTGCTGTTAGCATGTCGCGCAAATCATGTGCGGGCAGCTAGCAACTGCTTCCTTGGTGTGCTTGCGGCTGCTAGCCTTGGTGTGCTAGCACATTATGCCCCTAGCATTCGGATGCTCGGGGCATTCCGATGCTAGGGGTATTTTGGGAATATTGTCGATTTATTATTATTTTCAGCGTCTCTTCATTTAATATTTTTGACTTGACATCCGACGCTCGGTTTCGACGCTCTAAGCTTAAATTCCCGACGTCTAAATATTTAATACTCAGGCGACTCATTATTTCTTCCGAATTAATTCGTCAAGTTGGATTGTTAATTGCTTGGGTGTGACCCGAAGGGTTCAGTCAAGATTAAGCTGTAATACTAATTATACATTAATATTACTGATCGGAAGCGGCTTCCACCTAGGAATTTTGATCACTTGACCTTACTGAATATATTAGCTTTCTAATAATTCTGAACCCACTATTAGAATAATACACTTGTTCGAAGGACACCATTTCTTTCAATAACCCTCTGGGAATTCATGCTCCTTGTACCTGATTGAACGCTCTGAGAAACAAAGGGTACATCCAAGAATGTTTAATTCACCAAACCATCGAAGCGAGTTTAACTCGCGGGGTCTCATGCACACGCGCCAACCCTTCCAAAGGTAAGGCTTCCGCGCGGTACATCCAGACTCATAACCATGGACCCTATTTGACTAACCCATATCGTG